>NW_026644987.1:0-1496118 GCF_030020395.1 Manis pentadactyla | reverse complement strand
AAACAGAATCCATTTGTTTCATTTTTTATTTTTCAGTTTACTCGTGTAGGGTACTTGTCCCCACACCTTCAGCTTGTAGTTTGTCTGTGTCCTTGGATCTCAAGTGAGTCTCCTGTAAGTAAGCACGTAGGTGTCTTGAGTTTTCATCCCTTCTTTTATCCCTGTGTCTTTTGTTTGCAGCACTCAGTGCCTGACCTTTTATTCTGATGATTCAGAGCAGTGCACTTATTGCACTTAAAGAATTTTTTTATCATTAATCTACAATCACTTGAAGAACATTATGTTTACTGTGCTCCCCCCTTCACCAAGTCCCCCCGAAAAACCTCTTCAATCACTGTCGATCAGCGCAGTTGAATGCTGTAGAACCCTTCACCATGTCCCCCCCAACAGACCCCATTACAGTCGCTGTCCATCAGTGAGTAGTGAGATGCTATATAATCTCTAATAGTCTTCTCTGTGTTGTACAGTACTCCCCATGCACACCCAACCCCACGCATTATACATGCTAATCCTAATGCCCCCATTCTTTCTCCATACACTTATCCATCCCTTCAGACACACCCTGCCCAGTCCTTTTCCCTTTGGTAACTTTTAGTCAACTCTCGGGTTCTGTGAGTCTGCTGCTGTTTTTTTCCTTCAATTTTTCTTTGTTGTTATACTATACACATGAGTGAAATCACTTGGTACTTGTCTTTCTCCGCCTGGCCTATTTCTCTGAACATACTACCGTCTAGCTCCATCCACGTCATTGCAAACGGTTGTATTTGTTTTCTCTTTAAGGCTGTTACTGCACTCTTTAAACTGGATTTCATTATTCCTTTTTGTTTGTGGTTTTGCTATGTTATTCACCATTCAACTCCTGGTTATGAAAAGTATCTTGGTGTCAGTCCAGATGTATCTGTATCTATCTATCTAACGGTCTGTCTGTCCATCTATGTATCTATGTATGTATGTATCTATGTATCTGTCTATCTATCTTCCTATCACCTATCTATGATGTCTATCATCTGTCAATCTATGTACCTATCTTTCTATCTTTCATCTGTCGTCTGTCTAAATATCTATCTATGAATCAATCATCTTTTTGTCTGCACAACAATCCTTCTGTACAGAACAGATAACAACATAGCCTATGCCTCTTCCCTACCTTATGCTTCCAGAAATCTTGCAAGGTAACTAAGCCATAAGGAGAGCACTGTGTTCACCGACACACTTTCAGGTAGAGTCTGCCGCGTCTGCTTACAAACCAGTAAATGGAGGTGAAAGGACTTGAACCTGTATCTCTGTCAACTGTCCTCTTCTACTTCCTGCTCGCTTGGTTACTTTATTTAGCCACATTCAGTGAGAAAGTGATCCCTGAAGACCACAAGTATCCTTCGTCTGGGCCTGTTGTCGACAGAAAAGTGTACTTGGCCCTTTGCACACCACCGTGTTTGAGGGACATTGGCGTGATCACTGCTGATAGGTGGAGGGACAAATATGAATTAACACCTATTTCTGGACAGGAGCAGTTGGGAAGAAAGAGTGTGTTGTGGAGTGAAGAGTTTATTTGAGTGTCCAATCTTCCCTCTTTATGTGGTTATTACTTCATTACATTCCTGAACATCATAAAACGCAATGATTTTAAAAGCCCAGACGCATATTATTACAGCAGTTCATTAGTTGAGGTGAGAGGAAATGAGAAGGAAGTTGCTGCACCACTGAATCTATGCCTGAGCACTGCTGAAACCAAACAAAAAGTATTCACGGTGGCTAGATAGGGCTATCTTTTACTGACTCTCTCTGGATACTCAAACAGAATCCGTTTGTTTGTTTGTTTCTCAGATTCACTTGTATAGGGTACCTGTCCGCGCCCCTTCAGCTTGTAGTTTGTCTGTGTCCTTGGATCTCAAGTGAGTCTCCAGTGTGGGAGCACATAGGTGATCTTGAGTTTTCATCTGTACTTGTATCCCAGTGTCTTTTGATTGGAGCAGTCAAAGCCAGTACTTTTATTCTGATATTTGAGAGCTATGTTCTTACTGCACTTTGAAATTCTTTTTGTTCTCATTAATATACAATTATAAGCAGAACAATATGTTTACTAGTCTACCTTCTTCACCAAGTCCTCGCCAAATCCCAGTTACACTCGATATCCATCAGCATGCATTAAGATGCTGTAGAATCACTACTTGTCTTCTCCGTGTTGTAAAGCCCTCCCCATGACCCTACACCCTACACATTATTCTTGCTAATCCTAATGCCCCCATTCTTTTTTCCGCCATTATCACTCCCTTCCCACAAACCCTACCCAGTCCCTTGCTCTTTGGTAACTGTTAGTCCACTCTCGTGTTCTGTGTGTCTGCTGCTGGTTTTCCTTCAGTTTTTCTTTGTTGTCGTACTCCACACATGAGTGAAATCATTTGGTACATGTATTTCTCCGACTGGGCTATTTGACTGAGCATAATACCCTCTAGCTCCATCCACGTTATTGCCAATGATAGGATTTGTTTTCTTCTTATGGCTGCTTACCGCACTTTTTAAACTGGATTTTATTCTTCTTTTTTCTTTTTAGTTTCGCTATGTGCTTCAACCATTGCTCTCATGGTTATGAGCAATAGCTTTGTGTTAAACGATATGTACCTATATCTATCTGTCTTTCTGTCTATCTATCTATCAATCAACCAATCAATTAATCATCATTTGTCTGCCCATCTGTCCTTGTGTACAGTAGAGTTAATGACATAGCCTATGTCACTTTCCTACATTATGCTTCCAAATATCCTGCAAGATAACTAGGCTGTAGGGAGGGCACTGGGTTCACTGAGACACTTTCAGGTCATGTCGGCCGCGTGTACTACAAAACCAGTAAATTTTTGTGCAGGGAGATATACCCGTGTCTCTATCCTCTATCCTATTTCATCTCCTTCTAAATTGCTCTCTGTATTTAGCCACATTCATTGACTAAGTTCTCCCTGAAAACCACAAGTATCCTTCCTCCGGGCCTGTTGTCAACAGAAAAGTAAACCTGTTGCTTTGATCACCACCATGTTTGAAGGACATCGGCATGATCTCTTCAAATAGGACGGAGGGTCAAATAAAAAGGAACACCAATTTCTAGACAGGAGCAGTTGGGATCTAAGAGTGTATTGTGGCGTGACATGTTTATTTGAGTGTCCAAACTTCCCTCTTTAGGTGGTTATTACTTCACATTCGTGAAGATCATAAAACCCACCGATTTCAAAGGCCCAGATGCTTTTTATTACAGCAACTCAGTTGTTGATTTGAGAGAAAACAAGAAGGTCGTTGCTGCACCAATAAATCTTTGGCTGGGAACTGCTGAAAACAAACAAAAAGAATTCACGGAGGCCAGATAGGGCTATTTTCTACTGAATGTCTCTGGGGGCTCAAACAGAATCCATTTGTTTCATTTTTTATTTTTCAGTTTACTCGTGTAGGGTACTTGTCCCCACACCTTCAGCTTGTAGTTTGTCTGTGTCCTTGGATCTCAAGTGAGTCTCCTGTAAGTAAGCACGTAGGTGTCTTGAGTTTTCATCCCTTCTTTTATCCCTGTGTCTTTTGTTTGCAGCACTCAGTGCCTGACCTTTTATTCTGATGATTCAGAGCAGTGCACTTATTGCACTTAAAGAATTTTTTTATCATTAATCTACAATCACTTGAAGAACATTATGTTTACTGTGCTCCCCCCTTCACCAAGTCCCCCCGAAAAACCTCTTCAATCACTGTCGATCAGCGCAGTTGAATGCTGTAGAACCCTTCACCATGTCCCCCCCAACAGACCCCATTACAGTCGCTGTCCATCAGTGAGTAGTGAGATGCTATATAATCTCTAATAGTCTTCTCTGTGTTGTACAGTACTCCCCATGCACACCCAACCCCACGCATTATACATGCTAATCCTAATGCCCCCATTCTTTCTCCATACACTTATCCATCCCTTCAGACACACCCTGCCCAGTCCTTTTCCCTTTGGTAACTTTTAGTCAACTCTCGGGTTCTGTGAGTCTGCTGCTGTTTTTTTCCTTCAATTTTTCTTTGTTGTTATACTATACACATGAGTGAAATCACTTGGTACTTGTCTTTCTCCGCCTGGCCTATTTCTCTGAACATACTACCGTCTAGCTCCATCCACGTCATTGCAAACGGTTGTATTTGTTTTCTCTTTAAGGCTGTTACTGCACTCTTTAAACTGGATTTCATTATTCCTTTTTGTTTGTGGTTTTGCTATGTTATTCACCATTCAACTCCTGGTTATGAAAAGTATCTTGGTGTCAGTCCAGATGTATCTGTATCTATCTATCTAACGGTCTGTCTGTCCATCTATGTATCTATGTATGTATGTATCTATGTATCTGTCTATCTATCTTCCTATCACCTATCTATGATGTCTATCATCTGTCAATCTATGTACCTATCTTTCTATCTTTCATCTGTCGTCTGTCTAAATATCTATCTATGAATCAATCATCTTTTTGTCTGCACAACAATCCTTCTGTACAGAACAGATAACAACATAGCCTATGCCTCTTCCCTACCTTATGCTTCCAGAAATCTTGCAAGGTAACTAAGCCATAAGGAGAGCACTGTGTTCACCGACACACTTTCAGGTAGAGTCTGCCGCGTCTGCTTACAAACCAGTAAATGGAGGTGAAAGGACTTGAACCTGTATCTCTGTCAACTGTCCTCTTCTACTTCCTGCTCGCTTGGTTACTTTATTTAGCCACATTCAGTGAGAAAGTGATCCCTGAAGACCACAAGTATCCTTCGTCTGGGCCTGTTGTCGACAGAAAAGTGTACTTGGCCCTTTGCACACCACCGTGTTTGAGGGACATTGGCGTGATCACTGCTGATAGGTGGAGGGACAAATATGAATTAACACCTATTTCTGGACAGGAGCAGTTGGGAAGAAAGAGTGTGTTGTGGAGTGAAGAGTTTATTTGAGTGTCCAATCTTCCCTCTTTATGTGGTTATTACTTCATTACATTCCTGAACATCATAAAACGCAATGATTTTAAAAGCCCAGACGCATATTATTACAGCAGTTCATTAGTTGAGGTGAGAGGAAATGAGAAGGAAGTTGCTGCACCACTGAATCTATGCCTGAGCACTGCTGAAACCAAACAAAAAGTATTCACGGTGGCTAGATAGGGCTATCTTTTACTGACTCTCTCTGGATACTCAAACAGAATCCGTTTGTTTGTTTGTTTCTCAGATTCACTTGTATAGGGTACCTGTCCGCGCCCCTTCAGCTTGTAGTTTGTCTGTGTCCTTGGATCTCAAGTGAGTCTCCAGTGTGGGAGCACATAGGTGATCTTGAGTTTTCATCTGTACTTGTATCCCAGTGTCTTTTGATTGGAGCAGTCAAAGCCAGTACTTTTATTCTGATATTTGAGAGCTATGTTCTTACTGCACTTTGAAATTCTTTTTGTTCTCATTAATATACAATTATAAGCAGAACAATATGTTTACTAGTCTACCTTCTTCACCAAGTCCTCGCCAAATCCCAGTTACACTCGATATCCATCAGCATGCATTAAGATGCTGTAGAATCACTACTTGTCTTCTCCGTGTTGTAAAGCCCTCCCCATGACCCTACACCCTACACATTATTCTTGCTAATCCTAATGCCCCCATTCTTTTTTCCGCCATTATCACTCCCTTCCCACAAACCCTACCCAGTCCCTTGCTCTTTGGTAACTGTTAGTCCACTCTCGTGTTCTGTGTGTCTGCTGCTGGTTTTCCTTCAGTTTTTCTTTGTTGTCGTACTCCACACATGAGTGAAATCATTTGGTACATGTATTTCTCCGACTGGGCTATTTGACTGAGCATAATACCCTCTAGCTCCATCCACGTTATTGCCAATGATAGGATTTGTTTTCTTCTTATGGCTGCTTACCGCACTTTTTAAACTGGATTTTATTCTTCTTTTTTCTTTTTAGTTTCGCTATGTGCTTCAACCATTGCTCTCATGGTTATGAGCAATAGCTTTGTGTTAAACGATATGTACCTATATCTATCTGTCTTTCTGTCTATCTATCTATCAATCAACCAATCAATTAATCATCATTTGTCTGCCCATCTGTCCTTGTGTACAGTAGAGTTAATGACATAGCCTATGTCACTTTCCTACATTATGCTTCCAAATATCCTGCAAGATAACTAGGCTGTAGGGAGGGCACTGGGTTCACTGAGACACTTTCAGGTCATGTCGGCCGCGTGTACTACAAAACCAGTAAATTTTTGTGCAGGGAGATATACCCGTGTCTCTATCCTCTATCCTATTTCATCTCCTTCTAAATTGCTCTCTGTATTTAGCCACATTCATTGACTAAGTTCTCCCTGAAAACCACAAGTATCCTTCCTCCGGGCCTGTTGTCAACAGAAAAGTAAACCTGTTGCTTTGATCACCACCATGTTTGAAGGACATCGGCATGATCTCTTCAAATAGGACGGAGGGTCAAATAAAAAGGAACACCAATTTCTAGACAGGAGCAGTTGGGATCTAAGAGTGTATTGTGGCGTGACATGTTTATTTGAGTGTCCAAACTTCCCTCTTTAGGTGGTTATTACTTCACATTCGTGAAGATCATAAAACCCACCGATTTCAAAGGCCCAGATGCTTTTTATTACAGCAACTCAGTTGTTGATTTGAGAGAAAACAAGAAGGACGTTGCTGCACCAATAAATCTTTGGCTGGGAACTGCTGAAAACAAACAAAAAGAATTCACGGAGGCCAGATAGGGCTATTTTCTACTGAATGTCTCTGGGGGCTCAAACAGAATCCATTTGTTTCATTTTTTATTTTTCAGTTTACTCGTGTAGGGTACTTGTCCCCACACCTTCAGCTTGTAGTTTGTCTGTGTCCTTGGATCTCAAGTGAGTCTCCTGTAAGTAAGCACGTAGGTGTCTTGAGTTTTCATCCCTTCTTTTATCCCTGTGTCTTTTGTTTGCAGCACTCAGTGCCTGACCTTTTATTCTGATGATTCAGAGCAGTGCACTTATTGCACTTTAAGAATTTTTTTATCATTAATCTACAATCACTTGAAGAACATTATGTTTACTGTGCTCCCCCCTTCACCAAGTCCCCCCGAAAAACCTCTTCAATCACTGTCGATCAGCGCAGTTGAATGCTGTAGAACCCTTCACCATGTCCCCCCCAACAGACCCCATTACAGTCGCTGTCCATCAGTGAGTAGTGAGATGCTATATAATCTCTAATAGTCTTCTCTGTGTTGTACAGTACTCCCCATGCACACCCAACCCCACGCATTATACATGCTAATCCTAATGCCCCCATTCTTTCTCCATACACTTATCCATCCCTTCAGACACACCCTGCCCAGTCCTTTTCCCTTTGGTAACTTTTAGTCAACTCTCGGGTTCTGTGAGTCTGCTGCTGTTTTTTTCCTTCAATTTTTCTTTGTTGTTATACTATACACATGAGTGAAATCACTTGGTACTTGTCTTTCTCCGCCTGGCCTATTTCTCTGAACATACTACCGTCTAGCTCCATCCACGTCATTGCAAACGGTTGTATTTGTTTTCTCTTTAAGGCTGTTACTGCACTCTTTAAACTGGATTTCATTATTCCTTTTTGTTTGTGGTTTTGCTATGTTATTCACCATTCAACTCCTGGTTATGAAAAGTATCTTGGTGTCAGTCCAGATGTATCTGTATCTATCTATCTAACGGTCTGTCTGTCCATCTATGTATCTATGTATGTATGTATCTATGTATCTGTCTATCTATCTTCCTATCACCTATCTATGATGTCTATCATCTGTCAATCTATGTACCTATCTTTCTATCTTTCATCTGTCGTCTGTCTAAATATCTATCTATGAATCAATCATCTTTTTGTCTGCACAACAATCCTTCTGTACAGAACAGATAACAACATAGCCTATGCCTCTTCCCTACCTTATGCTTCCAGAAATCTTGCAAGGTAACTAAGCCATAAGGAGAGCACTGTGTTCACCGACACACTTTCAGGTAGAGTCTGCCGCGTCTGCTTACAAACCAGTAAATGGAGGTGAAAGGACTTGAACCTGTATCTCTGTCAACTGTCCTCTTCTACTTCCTGCTCGCTTGGTTACTTTATTTAGCCACATTCAGTGAGAAAGTGATCCCTGAAGACCACAAGTATCCTTCGTCTGGGCCTGTTGTCGACAGAAAAGTGTACTTGGCCCTTTGCACACCACCGTGTTTGAGGGACATTGGCGTGATCACTGCTGATAGGTGGAGGGACAAATATGAATTAACACCTATTTCTGGACAGGAGCAGTTGGGAAGAAAGAGTGTGTTGTGGAGTGAAGAGTTTATTTGAGTGTCCAATCTTCCCTCTTTATGTGGTTATTACTTCATTACATTCCTGAACATCATAAAACGCAATGATTTTAAAAGCCCAGACGCATATTATTACAGCAGTTCATTAGTTGAGGTGAGAGGAAATGAGAAGGAAGTTGCTGCACCACTGAATCTATGCCTGAGCACTGCTGAAACCAAACAAAAAGTATTCACGGTGGCTAGATAGGGCTATCTTTTACTGACTCTCTCTGGATACTCAAACAGAATCCGTTTGTTTGTTTGTTTCTCAGATTCACTTGTATAGGGTACCTGTCCGCGCCCCTTCAGCTTGTAGTTTGTCTGTGTCCTTGGATCTCAAGTGAGTCTCCAGTGTGGGAGCACATAGGTGATCTTGAGTTTTCATCTGTACTTGTATCCCAGTGTCTTTTGATTGGAGCAGTCAAAGCCAGTACTTTTATTCTGATATTTGAGAGCTATGTTCTTACTGCACTTTGAAATTCTTTTTGTTCTCATTAATATACAATTATAAGCAGAACAATATGTTTACTAGTCTACCTTCTTCACCAAGTCCTCGCCAAATCCCAGTTACACTCGATATCCATCAGCATGCATTAAGATGCTGTAGAATCACTACTTGTCTTCTCCGTGTTGTAAAGCCCTCCCCATGACCCTACACCCTACACATTATTCTTGCTAATCCTAATGCCCCCATTCTTTTTTCCGCCATTATCACTCCCTTCCCACAAACCCTACCCAGTCCCTTGCTCTTTGGTAACTGTTAGTCCACTCTCGTGTTCTGTGTGTCTGCTGCTGGTTTTCCTTCAGTTTTTCTTTGTTGTCGTACTCCACACATGAGTGAAATCATTTGGTACATGTATTTCTCCGACTGGGCTATTTGACTGAGCATAATACCCTCTAGCTCCATCCACGTTATTGCCAATGATAGGATTTGTTTTCTTCTTATGGCTGCTTACCGCACTTTTTAAACTGGATTTTATTCTTCTTTTTTCTTTTTAGTTTCGCTATGTGCTTCAACCATTGCTCTCATGGTTATGAGCAATAGCTTTGTGTTAAACGATATGTACCTATATCTATCTGTCTTTCTGTCTATCTATCTATCAATCAACCAATCAATTAATCATCATTTGTCTGCCCATCTGTCCTTGTGTACAGTAGAGTTAATGACATAGCCTATGTCACTTTCCTACATTATGCTTCCAAATATCCTGCAAGATAACTAGGCTGTAGGGAGGGCACTGGGTTCACTGAGACACTTTCAGGTCATGTCGGCCGCGTGTACTACAAAACCAGTAAATTTTTGTGCAGGGAGATATACCCGTGTCTCTATCCTCTATCCTATTTCATCTCCTTCTAAATTGCTCTCTGTATTTAGCCACATTCATTGACTAAGTTCTCCCTGAAAACCACAAGTATCCTTCCTCCGGGCCTGTTGTCAACAGAAAAGTAAACCTGTTGCTTTGATCACCACCATGTTTGAAGGACATCGGCATGATCTCTTCAAATAGGACGGAGGGTCAAATAAAAAGGAACACCAATTTCTAGACAGGAGCAGTTGGGATCTAAGAGTGTATTGTGGCGTGACATGTTTATTTGAGTGTCCAAACTTCCCTCTTTAGGTGGTTATTACTTCACATTCGTGAAGATCATAAAACCCACCGATTTCAAAGGCCCAGATGCTTTTTATTACAGCAACTCAGTTGTTGATTTGAGAGAAAACAAGAAGGACGTTGCTGCACCAATAAATCTTTGGCTGGGAACTGCTGAAAACAAACAAAAAGAATTCACGGAGGCCAGATAGGGCTATTTTCTACTGAATGTCTCTGGGGGCTCAAACAGAATCCATTTGTTTCATTTTTTATTTTTCAGTTTACTCGTGTAGGGTACTTGTCCCCACACCTTCAGCTTGTAGTTTGTCTGTGTCCTTGGATCTCAAGTGAGTCTCCTGTAAGTAAGCACGTAGGTGTCTTGAGTTTTCATCCCTTCTTTTATCCCTGTGTCTTTTGTTTGCAGCACTCAGTGCCTGACCTTTTATTCTGATGATTCAGAGCAGTGCACTTATTGCACTTAAAGAATTTTTTTATCATTAATCTACAATCACTTGAAGAACATTATGTTTACTGTGCTCCCCCCTTCACCAAGTCCCCCCGAAAAACCTCTTCAATCACTGTCGATCAGCGCAGTTGAATGCTGTAGAACCCTTCACCATGTCCCCCCCAACAGACCCCATTACAGTCGCTGTCCATCAGTGAGTAGTGAGATGCTATATAATCTCTAATAGTCTTCTCTGTGTTGTACAGTACTCCCCATGCACACCCAACCCCACGCATTATACATGCTAATCCTAATGCCCCCATTCTTTCTCCATACACTTATCCATCCCTTCAGACACACCCTGCCCAGTCCTTTTCCCTTTGGTAACTTTTAGTCAACTCTCGGGTTCTGTGAGTCTGCTGCTGTTTTTTTCCTTCAATTTTTCTTTGTTGTTATACTATACACATGAGTGAAATCACTTGGTACTTGTCTTTCTCCGCCTGGCCTATTTCTCTGAACATACTACCGTCTAGCTCCATCCACGTCATTGCAAACGGTTGTATTTGTTTTCTCTTTAAGGCTGTTACTGCACTCTTTAAACTGGATTTCATTATTCCTTTTTGTTTGTGGTTTTGCTATGTTATTCACCATTCAACTCCTGGTTATGAAAAGTATCTTGGTGTCAGTCCAGATGTATCTGTATCTATCTATCTAACGGTCTGTCTGTCCATCTATGTATCTATGTATGTATGTATCTATGTATCTGTCTATCTATCTTCCTATCACCTATCTATGATGTCTATCATCTGTCAATCTATGTACCTATCTTTCTATCTTTCATCTGTCGTCTGTCTAAATATCTATCTATGAATCAATCATCTTTTTGTCTGCACAACAATCCTTCTGTACAGAACAGATAACAACATAGCCTATGCCTCTTCCCTACCTTATGCTTCCAGAAATCTTGCAAGGTAACTAAGCCATAAGGAGAGCACTGTGTTCACCGACACACTTTCAGGTAGAGTCTGCCGCGTCTGCTTACAAACCAGTAAATGGAGGTGAAAGGACTTGAACCTGTATCTCTGTCAACTGTCCTCTTCTACTTCCTGCTCGCTTGGTTACTTTATTTAGCCACATTCAGTGAGAAAGTGATCCCTGAAGACCACAAGTATCCTTCGTCTGGGCCTGTTGTCGACAGAAAAGTGTACTTGGCCCTTTGCACACCACCGTGTTTGAGGGACATTGGCGTGATCACTGCTGATAGGTGGAGGGACAAATATGAATTAACACCTATTTCTGGACAGGAGCAGTTGGGAAGAAAGAGTGTGTTGTGGAGTGAAGAGTTTATTTGAGTGTCCAATCTTCCCTCTTTATGTGGTTATTACTTCATTACATTCCTGAACATCATAAAACGCAATGATTTTAAAAGCCCAGACGCATATTATTACAGCAGTTCATTAGTTGAGGTGAGAGGAAATGAGAAGGAAGTTGCTGCACCACTGAATCTATGCCTGAGCACTGCTGAAACCAAACAAAAAGTATTCACGGTGGCTAGATAGGGCTATCTTTTACTGACTCTCTCTGGATACTCAAACAGAATCCGTTTGTTTGTTTGTTTCTCAGATTCACTTGTATAGGGTACCTGTCCGCGCCCCTTCAGCTTGTAGTTTGTCTGTGTCCTTGGATCTCAAGTGAGTCTCCAGTGTGGGAGCACATAGGTGATCTTGAGTTTTCATCTGTACTTGTATCCCAGTGTCTTTTGATTGGAGCAGTCAAAGCCAGTACTTTTATTCTGATATTTGAGAGCTATGTTCTTACTGCACTTTGAAATTCTTTTTGTTCTCATTAATATACAATTATAAGCAGAACAATATGTTTACTAGTCTACCTTCTTCACCAAGTCCTCGCCAAATCCCAGTTACACTCGATATCCATCAGCATGCATTAAGATGCTGTAGAATCACTACTTGTCTTCTCCGTGTTGTAAAGCCCTCCCCATGACCCTACACCCTACACATTATTCTTGCTAATCCTAATGCCCCCATTCTTTTTTCCGCCATTATCACTCCCTTCCCACAAACCCTACCCAGTCCCTTGCTCTTTGGTAACTGTTAGTCCACTCTCGTGTTCTGTGTGTCTGCTGCTGGTTTTCCTTCAGTTTTTCTTTGTTGTCGTACTCCACACATGAGTGAAATCATTTGGTACATGTATTTCTCCGACTGGGCTATTTGACTGAGCATAATACCCTCTAGCTCCATCCACGTTATTGCCAATGATAGGATTTGTTTTCTTCTTATGGCTGCTTACCGCACTTTTTAAACTGGATTTTATTCTTCTTTTTTCTTTTTAGTTTCGCTATGTGCTTCAACCATTGCTCTCATGGTTATGAGCAATAGCTTTGTGTTAAACGATATGTACCTATATCTATCTGTCTTTCTGTCTATCTATCTATCAATCAACCAATCAATTAATCATCATTTGTCTGCCCATCTGTCCTTGTGTACAGTAGAGTTAATGACATAGCCTATGTCACTTTCCTACATTATGCTTCCAAATATCCTGCAAGATAACTAGGCTGTAGGGAGGGCACTGGGTTCACTGAGACACTTTCAGGTCATGTCGGCCGCGTGTACTACAAAACCAGTAAATTTTTGTGCAGGGAGATATACCCGTGTCTCTATCCTCTATCCTATTTCATCTCCTTCTAAATTGCT
Organism: Manis pentadactyla; assembly: GCF_030020395.1. Taxonomy (NCBI): domain Eukaryota; kingdom Metazoa; phylum Chordata; class Mammalia; order Pholidota; family Manidae; genus Manis; species Manis pentadactyla. Next base: position 1,483,048 of record NW_026644987.1, on the reverse strand, counting down.
CTCTGTATTTAGCCACATTCATTGACTAAGTTCTCCCTGAAAACCACAAGTATCCTTCCTCCGGGCCTGTTGTCAACAGAAAAGTAAACCTGTTGCTTTGATCACCACCATGTTTGAAGGACATCGGCATGATCTCTTCAAATAGGACGGAGGGTCAAATAAAAAGGAACACCAATTTCTAGACAGGAGCAGTTGGGATCTAAGAGTGTATTGTGGCGTGACATGTTTATTTGAGTGTCCAAACTTCCCTCTTTAGGTGGTTATTACTTCACATTCGTGAAGATCATAAAACCCACCGATTTCAAAGGCCCAGATGCTTTTTATTACAGCAACTCAGTTGTTGATTTGAGAGAAAACAAGAAGGACGTTGCTGCACCAATAAATCTTTGGCTGGGAACTGCTGAAAACAAACAAAAAGAATTCACGGAGGCCAGATAGGGCTATTTTCTACTGAATGTCTCTGGGGGCTCAAACAGAATCCATTTGTTTCATTTTTTATTTTTCAGTTTACTCGTGTAGGGTACTTGTCCCCACACCTTCAGCTTGTAGTTTGTCTGTGTCCTTGGATCTCAAGTGAGTCTCCTGTAAGTAAGCACGTAGGTGTCTTGAGTTTTCATCCCTTCTTTTATCCCTGTGTCTTTTGTTTGCAGCACTCAGTGCCTGACCTTTTATTCTGATGATTCAGAGCAGTGCACTTATTGCACTTAAAGAATTTTTTTATCATTAATCTACAATCACTTGAAGAACATTATGTTTACTGTGCTCCCCCCTTCACCAAGTCCCCCCGAAAAACCTCTTCAATCACTGTCGATCAGCGCAGTTGAATGCTGTAGAACCCTTCACCATGTCCCCCCCAACAGACCCCATTACAGTCGCTGTCCATCAGTGAGTAGTGAGATGCTATATAATCTCTAATAGTCTTCTCTGTGTTGTACAGTACTCCCCATGCACACCCAACCCCACGCATTATACATGCTAATCCTAATGCCCCCATTCTTTCTCCATACACTTATCCATCCCTTCAGACACACCCTGCCCAGTCCTTTTCCCTTTGGTAACTTTTAGTCAACTCTCGGGTTCTGTGAGTCTGCTGCTGTTTTTTTCCTTCAATTTTTCTTTGTTGTTATACTATACACATGAGTGAAATCACTTGGTACTTGTCTTTCTCCGCCTGGCCTATTTCTCTGAACATACTACCGTCTAGCTCCATCCACGTCATTGCAAACGGTTGTATTTGTTTTCTCTTTAAGGCTGTTACTGCACTCTTTAAACTGGATTTCATTATTCCTTTTTGTTTGTGGTTTTGCTATGTTATTCACCATTCAACTCCTGGTTATGAAAAGTATCTTGGTGTCAGTCCAGATGTATCTGTATCTATCTATCTAACGGTCTGTCTGTCCATCTATGTATCTATGTATGTATGTATCTATGTATCTGTCTATCTATCTTCCTATCACCTATCTATGATGTCTATCATCTGTCAATCTATGTACCTATCTTTCTATCTTTCATCTGTCGTCTGTCTAAATATCTATCTATGAATCAATCATCTTTTTGTCTGCACAACAATCCTTCTGTACAGAACAGATAACAACATAGCCTATGCCTCTTCCCTACCTTATGCTTCCAGAAATCTTGCAAGGTAACTAAGCCATAAGGAGAGCACTGTGTTCACCGACACACTTTCAGGTAGAGTCTGCCGCGTCTGCTTACAAACCAGTAAATGGAGGTGAAAGGACTTGAACCTGTATCTCTGTCAACTGTCCTCTTCTACTTCCTGCTCGCTTGGTTACTTTATTTAGCCACATTCAGTGAGAAAGTGATCCCTGAAGACCACAAGTATCCTTCGTCTGGGCCTGTTGTCGACAGAAAAGTGTACTTGGCCCTTTGCACACCACCGTGTTTGAGGGACATTGGCGTGATCACTGCTGATAGGTGGAGGGACAAATATGAATTAACACCTATTTCTGGACAGGAGCAGTTGGGAAGAAAGAGTGTGTTGTGGAGTGAAGAGTTTATTTGAGTGTCCAATCTTCCCTCTTTATGTGGTTATTACTTCATTACATTCCTGAACATCATAAAACGCAATGATTTTAAAAGCCCAGACGCATATTATTACAGCAGTTCATTAGTTGAGGTGAGAGGAAATGAGAAGGAAGTTGCTGCACCACTGAATCTATGCCTGAGCACTGCTGAAACCAAACAAAAAGTATTCACGGTGGCTAGATAGGGCTATCTTTTACTGACTCTCTCTGGATACTCAAACAGAATCCGTTTGTTTGTTTGTTTCTCAGATTCACTTGTATAGGGTACCTGTCCGCGCCCCTTCAGCTTGTAGTTTGTCTGTGTCCTTGGATCTCAAGTGAGTCTCCAGTGTGGGAGCACATAGGTGATCTTGAGTTTTCATCTGTACTTGTATCCCAGTGTCTTTTGATTGGAGCAGTCAAAGCCAGTACTTTTATTCTGATATTTGAGAGCTATGTTCTTACTGCACTTTGAAATTCTTTTTGTTCTCATTAATATACAATTATAAGCAGAACAATATGTTTACTAGTCTACCTTCTTCACCAAGTCCTCGCCAAATCCCAGTTACACTCGATATCCATCAGCATGCATTAAGATGCTGTAGAATCACTACTTGTCTTCTCCGTGTTGTAAAGCCCTCCCCATGACCCTACACCCTACACATTATTCTTGCTAATCCTAATGCCCCCATTCTTTTTTCCGCCATTATCACTCCCTTCCCACAAACCCTACCCAGTCCCTTGCTCTTTGGTAACTGTTAGTCCACTCTCGTGTTCTGTGTGTCTGCTGCTGGTTTTCCTTCAGTTTTTCTTTGTTGTCGTACTCCACACATGAGTGAAATCATTTGGTACATGTATTTCTCCGACTGGGCTATTTGACTGAGCATAATACCCTCTAGCTCCATCCACGTTATTGCCAATGATAGGATTTGTTTTCTTCTTATGGCTGCTTACCGCACTTTTTAAACTGGATTTTATTCTTCTTTTTTCTTTTTAGTTTCGCTATGTGCTTCAACCATTGCTCTCATGGTTATGAGCAATAGCTTTGTGTTAAACGATATGTACCTATATCTATCTGTCTTTCTGTCTATCTATCTATCAATCAACCAATCAATTAATCATCATTTGTCTGCCCATCTGTCCTTGTGTACAGTAGAGTTAATGACATAGCCTATGTCACTTTCCTACATTATGCTTCCAAATATCCTGCAAGATAACTAGGCTGTAGGGAGGGCACTGGGTTCACTGAGACACTTTCAGGTCATGTCGGCCGCGTGTACTACAAAACCAGTAAATTTTTGTGCAGGGAGATATACCCGTGTCTCTATCCTCTATCCTATTTCATCTCCTTCTAAATTGCTCTCTGTATTTAGCCACATTCATTGACTAAGTTCTCCCTGAAAACCACAAGTATCCTTCCTCCGGGCCTGTTGTCAACAGAAAAGTAAACCTGTTGCTTTGATCACCACCATGTTTGAAGGACATCGGCATGATCTCTTCAAATAGGACGGAGGGTCAAATAAAAAGGAACACCAATTTCTAGACAGGAGCAGTTGGGATCTAAGAGTGTATTGTGGCGTGACATGTTTATTTGAGTGTCCAAACTTCCCTCTTTAGGTGGTTATTACTTCACATTCGTGAAGATCATAAAACCCACCGATTTCAAAGGCCCAGATGCTTTTTATTACAGCAACTCAGTTGTTGATTTGAGAGAAAACAAGAAGGACGTTGCTGCACCAATAAATCTTTGGCTGGGAACTGCTGAAAACAAACAAAAAGAATTCACGGAGGCCAGATAGGGCTATTTTCTACTGAATGTCTCTGGGGGCTCAAACAGAATCCATTTGTTTCATTTTTTATTTTTCAGTTTACTCGTGTAGGGTACTTGTCCCCACACCTTCAGCTTGTAGTTTGTCTGTGTCCTTGGATCTCAAGTGAGTCTCCTGTAAGTAAGCACGTAGGTGTCTTGAGTTTTCATCCCTTCTTTTATCCCTGTGTCTTTTGTTTGCAGCACTCAGTGCCTGACCTTTTATTCTGATGATTCAGAGCAGTGCACTTATTGCACTTAAAGAATTTTTTTATCATTAATCTACAATCACTTGAAGAACATTATGTTTACTGTGCTCCCCCCTTCACCAAGTCCCCCCGAAAAACCTCTTCAATCACTGTCGATCAGCGCAGTTGAATGCTGTAGAACCCTTCACCATGTCCCCCCCAACAGACCCCATTACAGTCGCTGTCCATCAGTGAGTAGTGAGATGCTATATAATCTCTAATAGTCTTCTCTGTGTTGTACAGTACTCCCCATGCACACCCAACCCCACGCATTATACATGCTAATCCTAATGCCCCCATTCTTTCTCCATACACTTATCCATCCCTTCAGACACACCCTGCCCAGTCCTTTTCCCTTTGGTAACTTTTAGTCAACTCTCGGGTTCTGTGAGTCTGCTGCTGTTTTTTTCCTTCAATTTTTCTTTGTTGTTATACTATACACATGAGTGAAATCACTTGGTACTTGTCTTTCTCCGCCTGGCCTATTTCTCTGAACATACTACCGTCTAGCTCCATCCACGTCATTGCAAACGGTTGTATTTGTTTTCTCTTTAAGGCTGTTACTGCACTCTTTAAACTGGATTTCATTATTCCTTTTTGTTTGTGGTTTTGCTATGTTATTCACCATTCAACTCCTGGTTATGAAAAGTATCTTGGTGTCAGTCCAGATGTATCTGTATCTATCTATCTAACGGTCTGTCTGTCCATCTATGTATCTATGTATGTATGTATCTATGTATCTGTCTATCTATCTTCCTATCACCTATCTATGATGTCTATCATCTGTCAATCTATGTACCTATCTTTCTATCTTTCATCTGTCGTCTGTCTAAATATCTATCTATGAATCAATCATCTTTTTGTCTGCACAACAATCCTTCTGTACAGAACAGATAACAACATAGCCTATGCCTCTTCCCTACCTTATGCTTCCAGAAATCTTGCAAGGTAACTAAGCCATAAGGAGAGCACTGTGTTCACCGACACACTTTCAGGTAGAGTCTGCCGCGTCTGCTTACAAACCAGTAAATGGAGGTGAAAGGACTTGAACCTGTATCTCTGTCAACTGTCCTCTTCTACTTCCTGCTCGCTTGGTTACTTTATTTAGCCACATTCAGTGAGAAAGTGATCCCTGAAGACCACAAGTATCCTTCGTCTGGGCCTGTTGTCGACAGAAAAGTGTACTTGGCCCTTTGCACACCACCGTGTTTGAGGGACATTGGCGTGATCACTGCTGATAGGTGGAGGGACAAATATGAATTAACACCTATTTCTGGACAGGAGCAGTTGGGAAGAAAGAGTGTGTTGTGGAGTGAAGAGTTTATTTGAGTGTCCAATCTTCCCTCTTTATGTGGTTATTACTTCATTACATTCCTGAACATCATAAAACGCAATGATTTTAAAAGCCCAGACGCATATTATTACAGCAGTTCATTAGTTGAGGTGAGAGGAAATGAGAAGGAAGTTGCTGCACCACTGAATCTATGCCTGAGCACTGCTGAAACCAAACAAAAAGTATTCACGGTGGCTAGATAGGGCTATCTTTTACTGACTCTCTCTGGATACTCAAACAGAATCCGTTTGTTTGTTTGTTTCTCAGATTCACTTGTATAGGGTACCTGTCCGCGCCCCTTCAGCTTGTAGTTTGTCTGTGTCCTTGGATCTCAAGTGAGTCTCCAGTGTGGGAGCACATAGGTGATCTTGAGTTTTCATCTGTACTTGTATCCCAGTGTCTTTTGATTGGAGCAGTCAAAGCCAGTACTTTTATTCTGATATTTGAGAGCTATGTTCTTACTGCACTTTGAAATTCTTTTTGTTCTCATTAATATACAATTATAAGCAGAACAATATGTTTACTAGTCTACCTTCTTCACCAAGTCCTCGCCAAATCCCAGTTACACTCGATATCCATCAGCATGCATTAAGATGCTGTAGAATCACTACTTGTCTTCTCCGTGTTGTAAAGCCCTCCCCATGACCCTACACCCTACACATTATTCTTGCTAATCCTAATGCCCCCATTCTTTTTTCCGCCATTATCACTCCCTTCCCACAAACCCTACCCAGTCCCTTGCTCTTTGGTAACTGTTAGTCCACTCTCGTGTTCTGTGTGTCTGCTGCTGGTTTTCCTTCAGTTTTTCTTTGTTGTCGTACTCCACACATGAGTGAAATCATTTGGTACATGTATTTCTCCGACTGGGCTATTTGACTGAGCATAATACCCTCTAGCTCCATCCACGTTATTGCCAATGATAGGATTTGTTTTCTTCTTATGGCTGCTTACCGCACTTTTTAAACTGGATTTTATTCTTCTTTTTTCTTTTTAGTTTCGCTATGTGCTTCAACCATTGCTCTCATGGTTATGAGCAATAGCTTTGTGTTAAACGATATGTACCTATATCTATCTGTCTTTCTGTCTATCTATCTATCAATCAACCAATCAATTAATCATCATTTGTCTGCCCATCTGTCCTTGTGTACAGTAGAGTTAATGACATAGCCTATGTCACTTTCCTACATTATGCTTCCAAATATCCTGCAAGATAACTAGGCTGTAGGGAGGGCACTGGGTTCACTGAGACACTTTCAGGTCATGTCGGCCGCGTGTACTACAAAACCAGTAAATTTTTGTGCAGGGAGATATACCCGTGTCTCTATCCTCTATCCTATTTCATCTCCTTCTAAATTGCTCTCTGTATTTAGCCACATTCATTGACTAAGTTCTCCCTGAAAACCACAAGTATCCTTCCTCCGGGCCTGTTGTCAACAGAAAAGTAAACCTGTTGCTTTGATCACCACCATGTTTGAAGGACATCGGCATGATCTCTTCAAATAGGACGGAGGGTCAAATAAAAAGGAACACCAATTTCTAGACAGGAGCAGTTGGGATCTAAGAGTGTATTGTGGCGTGACATGTTTATTTGAGTGTCCAAACTTCCCTCTTTAGGTGGTTATTACTTCACATTCGTGAAGATCATAAAACCCACCGATTTCAAAGGCCCAGATGCTTTTTATTACAGCAACTCAGTTGTTGATTTGAGAGAAAACAAGAAGGACGTTGCTGCACCAATAAATCTTTGGCTGGGAACTGCTGAAAACAAACAAAAAGAATTCACGGAGGCCAGATAGGGCTATTTTCTACTGAATGTCTCTGGGGGCTCAAACAGAATCCATTTGTTTCATTTTTTATTTTTCAGTTTACTCGTGTAGGGTACTTGTCCCCACACCTTCAGCTTGTAGTTTGTCTGTGTCCTTGGATCTCAAGTGAGTCTCCTGTAAGTAAGCACGTAGGTGTCTTGAGTTTTCATCCCTTCTTTTATCCCTGTGTCTTTTGTTTGCAGCACTCAGTGCCTGACCTTTTATTCTGATGATTCAGAGCAGTGCACTTATTGCACTTAAAGAATTTTTTTATCATTAATCTACAATCACTTGAAGAACATTATGTTTACTGTGCTCCCCCCTTCACCAAGTCCCCCCGAAAAACCTCTTCAATCACTGTCGATCAGCGCAGTTGAATGCTGTAGAACCCTTCACCATGTCCCCCCCAACAGACCCCATTACAGTCGCTGTCCATCAGTGAGTAGTGAGATGCTATATAATCTCTAATAGTCTTCTCTGTGTTGTACAGTACTCCCCATGCACACCCAACCCCACGCATTATACATGCTAATCCTAATGCCCCCATTCTTTCTCCCCACACTTATCCATCCCTTCAGACACACCCTGCCCAGTCCTTTACCCTTTGGTAACTTTTAGTCAACTCTCGGGTTCTGTGAGTCTGCTGCTGTTTTTTTCCTTCAATTTTTCTTTGTTGTTATACTATACACATGAGTGAAATCACTTGGTACTTGTCTTTCTCCGCCTGGCCTATTTCTCTGAACATACTACCGTCTAGCTCCATCCACGTCATTGCAAACGGTTGTATTTGTTTTCTCTTTAAGGCTGTTACTGCACTCTTTAAACTGGATTTCATTATTCCTTTTTGTTTGTGGTTTTGCTATGTTATTCACCATTCAACTCCTGGTTATGAAAAGTATCTTGGTGTCAGTCCAGATGTATCTGTATCTATCTATCTAACGGTCTGTCTGTCCATCTATGTATCTATGTATGTATGTATCTATGTATCTGTCTATCTATCTTCCTATCACCTATCTATGATGTCTATCATCTGTCAATCTATGTACCTATCTTTCTATCTTTCATCTGTCGTCTGTCTAAATATCTATCTATGAATCAATCATCTTTTTGTCTGCACAACAATCCTTCTGTACAGAACAGATAACAACATAGCCTATGCCTCTTCCCTACCTTATGCTTCCAGAAATCTTGCAAGGTAACTAAGCCATAAGGAGAGCACTGTGTTCACCGACACACTTTCAGGTAGAGTCTGCCGCGTCTGCTTACAAACCAGTAAATGGAGGTGAAAGGACTTGAACCTGTATCTCTGTCAACTGTCCTCTTCTACTTCCTGCTCGCTTGGTTACTTTATTTAGCCACATTCAGTGAGAAAGTGATCCCTGAAGACCACAAGTATCCTTCGTCTGGGCCTGTTGTCGACAGAAAAGTGTACTTGGCCCTTTGCACACCACCGTGTTTGAGGGACATTGGCGTGATCACTGCTGATAGGTGGAGGGACAAATATGAATTAACACCTATTTCTGGACAGGAGCAGTTGGGAAGAAAGAGTGTGTTGTGGAGTGAAGAGTTTATTTGAGTGTCCAATCTTCCCTCTTTATGTGGTTATTACTTCATTACATTCCTGAACATCATAAAACGCAATGATTTTAAAAGCCCAGACGCATATTATTACAGCAGTTCATTAGTTGAGGTGAGAGGAAATGAGAAGGAAGTTGCTGCACCACTGAATCTATGCCTGAGCACTGCTGAAACCAAACAAAAAGTATTCACGGTGGCTAGATAGGGCTATCTTTTACTGACTCTCTCTGGATACTCAAACAGAATCCGTTTGTTTGTTTGTTTCTCAGATTCACTTGTATAGGGTACCTGTCCGCGCCCCTTCAGCTTGTAGTTTGTCTGTGTCCTTGGATCTCAAGTGAGTCTCCAGTGTGGGAGCACATAGGTGATCTTGAGTTTTCATCTGTACTTGTATCCCAGTGTCTTTTGATTGGAGCAGTCAAAGCCAGTACTTTTATTCTGATATTTGAGAGCTATGTTCTTACTGCACTTTGAAATTCTTTTTGTTCTCATTAATATACAATTATAAGCAGAACAATATGTTTACTAGTCTACCTTCTTCACCAAGTCCTCGCCAAATCCCAGTTACACTCGATATCCATCAGCATGCATTAAGATGCTGTAGAATCACTACTTGTCTTCTCCGTGTTGTAAAGCCCTCCCCATGACCCTACACCCTACACATTATTCTTGCTAATCCTAATGCCCCCATTCTTTTTTCCGCCATTATCACTCCCTTCCCACAAACCCTACCCAGTCCCTTGCTCTTTGGTAACTGTTAGTCCACTCTCGTGTTCTGTGTGTCTGCTGCTGGTTTTCCTTCAGTTTTTCTTTGTTGTCGTACTCCACACATGAGTGAAATCATTTGGTACATGTATTTCTCCGACTGGGCTATTTGACTGAGCATAATACCCTCTAGCTCCATCCACGTTATTGCCAATGATAGGATTTGTTTTCTTCTTATGGCTGCTTACCGCACTTTTTAAACTGGATTTTATTCTTCTTTTTTCTTTTTAGTTTCGCTATGTGCTTCAACCATTGCTCTCATGGTTATGAGCAATAGCTTTGTGTTAAACGATATGTACCTATATCTATCTGTCTTTCTGTCTATCTATCTATCAATCAACCAATCAATTAATCATCATTTGTCTGCCCATCTGTCCTTGTGTACAGTAGAGTTAATGACATAGCCTATGTCACTTTCCTACATTATGCTTCCAAATATCCTGCAAGATAACTAGGCTGTAGGGAGGGCACTGGGTTCACTGAGACACTTTCAGGTCATGTCGGCCGCGTGTACTACAAAACCAGTAAATTTTTGTGCAGGGAGATATACCCGTGTCTCTATCCTCTATCCTATTTCATCTCCTTCTAAATTGCTCTCTGTATTTAGCCACATTCATTGACTAAGTTCTCCCTGAAAACCACAAGTATCCTTCCTCCGGGCCTGTTGTCAACAGAAAAGTAAACCTGTTGCTTTGATCACCACCATGTTTGAAGGACATCGGCATGATCTCTTCAAATAGGACGGAGGGTCAAATAAAAAGGAACACCAATTTCTAGACAGGAGCAGTTGGGATCTAAGAGTGTATTGTGGCGTGACATGTTTATTTGAGTGTCCAAACTTCCCTCTTTAGGTGGTTATTACTTCACATTCGTGAAGATCATAAAACCCACCGATTTCAAAGGCCCAGATGCTTTTTATTACAGCAACTCAGTTGTTGATTTGAGAGAAAACAAGAAGGACGTTGCTGCACCAATAAATCTTTGGCTGGGAACTGCTGAAAACAAACAAAAAGAATTCACGGAGGCCAGATAGGGCTATTTTCTACTGAATGTCTCTGGGGGCTCAAACAGAATCCATTTGTTTCATTTTTTATTTTTCAGTTTACTCGTGTAGGGTACTTGTCCCCACACCTTCAGCTTGTAGTTTGTCTGTGTCCTTGGATCTCAAGTGAGTCTCCTGTAAGTAAGCACGTAGGTGTCTTGAGTTTTCATCCCTTCTTTTATCCCTGTGTCTTTTGTTTGCAGCACTCAGTGCCTGACCTTTTATTCTGATGATTCAGAGCAGTGCACTTATTGCACTTAAAGAATTTTTTTATCATTAATCTACAATCACTTGAAGAACATTATGTTTACTGTGCTCCCCCCTTCACCAAGTCCCCCCGAAAAACCTCTTCAATCACTGTCGATCAGCGCAGTTGAATGCTGTAGAACCCTTCACCATGTCCCCCCCAACAGACCCCATTACAGTCGCTGTCCATCAGTGAGTAGTGAGATGCTATATAATCTCTAATAGTCTTCTCTGTGTTGTACAGTACTCCCCATGCACACCCAACCCCACGCATTATACATGCTAATCCTAATGCCCCCATTCTTTCTCCCCACACTTATCCATCCCTTCAGACACACCCTGCCCAGTCCTTTACCCTTTGGTAACTTTTAGTCAACTCTCGGGTTCTGTGAGTCTGCTGCTGTTTTTTTCCTTCAATTTTTCTTTGTTGTTATACTATACACATGAGTGAAATCACTTGGTACTTGTCTTTCTCCGCCTGGCCTATTTCTCTGAACATACTACCGTCTAGCTCCATCCACGTCATTGCAAACGGTTGTATTTGTTTTCTCTTTAAGGCTGTTACTGCACTCTTTAAACTGGATTTCATTATTCCTTTTTGTTTGTGGTTTTGCTATGTTATTCACCATTCAACTCCTGGTTATGAAAAGTATCTTGGTGTCAGTCCAGATGTATCTGTATCTATCTATCTAACGGTCTGTCTGTCCATCTATGTATCTATGTATGTATGTATCTATGTATCTGTCTATCTATCTTCCTATCACCTATCTATGATGTCTATCATCTGTCAATCTATGTACCTATCTTTCTATCTTTCATCTGTCGTCTGTCTAAATATCTATCTATGAATCAATCATCTTTTTGTCTGCACAACAATCCTTCTGTACAGAACAGATAACAACATAGCCTATGCCTCTTCCCTACCTTATGCTTCCAGAAATCTTGCAAGGTAACTAAGCCATAAGGAGAGCACTGTGTTCACCGACACACTTTCAGGTAGAGTCTGCCGCGTCTGCTTACAAACCAGTAAATGGAGGTGAAAGGACTTGAACCTGTATCTCTGTCAACTGTCCTCTTCTACTTCCTGCTCGCTTGGTTACTTTATTTAGCCACATTCAGTGAGAAAGTGATCCCTGAAGACCACAAGTATCCTTCGTCTGGGCCTGTTGTCGACAGAAAAGTGTACTTGGCCCTTTGCACACCACCGTGTTTGAGGGACATTGGCGTGATCACTGCTGATAGGTGGAGGGACAAATATGAATTAACACCTATTTCTGGACAGGAGCAGTTGGGAAGAAAGAGTGTGTTGTGGAGTGAAGAGTTTATTTGAGTGTCCAATCTTCCCTCTTTATGTGGTTATTACTTCATTACATTCCTGAACATCATAAAACGCAATGATTTTAAAAGCCCAGACGCATATTATTACAGCAGTTCATTAGTTGAGGTGAGAGGAAATGAGAAGGAAGTTGCTGCACCACTGAATCTATGCCTGAGCACTGCTGAAACCAAACAAAAAGTATTCACGGTGGCTAGATAGGGCTATCTTTTACTGACTCTCTCTGGATACTCAAACAGAATCCGTTTGTTTGTTTGTTTCTCAGATTCACTTGTATAGGGTACCTGTCCGCGCCCCTTCAGCTTGTAGTTTGTCTGTGTCCTTGGATCTCAAGTGAGTCTCCAGTGTGGGAGCACATAGGTGATCTTGAGTTTTCATCTGTACTTGTATCCCAGTGTCTTTTGATTGGAGCAGTCAAAGCCAGTACTTTTATTCTGATATTTGAGAGCTATGTTCTTACTGCACTTTGAAATTCTTTTTGTTCTCATTAATATACAATTATAAGCAGAACAATATGTTTACTAGTCTACCTTCTTCACCAAGTCCTCGCCAAATCCCAGTTACACTCGATATCCATCAGCATGCATTAAGATGCTGTAGAATCACTACTTGTCTTCTCCGTGTTGTAAAGCCCTCCCCATGACCCTACACCCTACACATTATTCTTGCTAATCCTAATGCCCCCATTCTTTTTTCCGCCATTATCACTCCCTTCCCACAAACCCTACCCAGTCCCTTGCTCTTTGGTAACTGTTAGTCCACTCTCGTGTTCTGTGTGTCTGCTGCTGGTTTTCCTTCAGTTTTTCTTTGTTGTCGTACTCCACACATGAGTGAAATCATTTGGTACATGTATTTCTCCGACTGGGCTATTTGACTGAGCATAATACCCTCTAGCTCCATCCACGTTATTGCCAATGATAGGATTTGTTTTCTTCTTATGGCTGCTTACCGCACTTTTTAAACTGGATTTTATTCTTCTTTTTTCTTTTTAGTTTCGCTATGTGCTTCAACCATTGCTCTCATGGTTATGAGCAATAGCTTTGTGTTAAACGATATGTACCTATATCTATCTGTCTTTCTGTCTATCTATCTATCAATCAACCAATCAATTAATCATCATTTGTCTGCCCATCTGTCCTTGTGTACAGTAGAGTTAATGACATAGCCTATGTCACTTTCCTACATTATGCTTCCAAATATCCTGCAAGATAACTAGGCTGTAGGGAGGGCACTGGGTTCACTGAGACACTTTCAGGTCATGTCGGCCGCGTGTACTACAAAACCAGTAAATTTTTGTGCAGGGAGATATACCCGTGTCTCTATCCTCTATCCTATTTCATCTCCTTCTAAATTGCTCTCTGTATTTAGCCACATTCATTGACTAAGTTCTCCCTGAAAACCACAAGTATCCTTCCTCCGGGCCTGTTGTCAACAGAAAAGTAAACCTGTTGCTTTGATCACCACCATGTTTGAAGGACATCGGCATGATCTCTTCAAATAGGACGGAGGGTCAAATAAAAAGGAACACCAATTTCTAGACAGGAGCAGTTGGGATCTAAGAGTGTATTGTGGCGTGACATGTTTATTTGAGTGTCCAAACTTCCCTCTTTAGGTGGTTATTACTTCACATTCGTGAAGATCATAAAACCCACCGATTTCAAAGGCCCAGATGCTTTTTATTACAGCAACTCAGTTGTTGATTTGAGAGAAAACAAGAAGGACGTTGCTGCACCAATAAATCTTTGGCTGGGAACTGCTGAAAACAAACAAAAAGAATTCACGGAGGCCAGATAGGGCTATTTTCTACTGAATGTCTCTGGGGGCTCAAACAGAATCCATTTGTTTCATTTTTTATTTTTCAGTTTACTCGTGTAGGGTACTTGTCCCCACACCTTCAGCTTGTAGTTTGTCTGTGTCCTTGGATCTCAAGTGAGTCTCCTGTAAGTAAGCACGTAGGTGTCTTGAGTTTTCATCCCTTCTTTTATCCCTGTGTCTTTTGTTTGCAGCACTCAGTGCCTGACCTTTTATTCTGATGATTCAGAGCAGTGCACTTATTGCACTTAAAGAATTTTTTTATCATTAATCTACAATCACTTGAAGAACATTATGTTTACTGTGCTCCCCCCTTCACCAAGTCCCCCCGAAAAACCTCTTCAATCACTGTCGATCAGCGCAGTTGAATGCTGTAGAACCCTTCACCATGTCCCCCCCAACAGACCCCATTACAGTCGCTGTCCATCAGTGAGTAGTGAGATGCTATATAATCTCTAATAGTCTTCTCTGTGTTGTACAGTACTCCCCATGCACACCCAACCCCACGCATTATACATGCTAATCCTAATGCCCCCATTCTTTCTCCATACACTTATCCATCCCTTCAGACACACCCTGCCCAGTCCTTTTCCCTTTGGTAACTTTTAGTCAACTCTCGGGTTCTGTGAGTCTGCTGCTGTTTTTTTCCTTCAATTTTTCTTTGTTGTTATACTATACACATGAGTGAAATCACTTGGTACTTGTCTTTCTCCGCCTGGCCTATTTCTCTGAACATACTACCGTCTAGCTCCATCCACGTCATTGCAAACGGTTGTATTTGTTTTCTCTTTAAGGCTGTTACTGCACTCTTTAAACTGGATTTCATTATTCCTTTTTGTTTGTGGTTTTGCTATGTTATTCACCATTCAACTCCTGGTTATGAAAAGTATCTTGGTGTCAGTCCAGATGTATCTGTATCTATCTATCTAACGGTCTGTCTGTCCATCTATGTATCTATGTATGTATGTATCTATGTATCTGTCTATCTATCTTCCTATCACCTATCTATGATGTCTATCATCTGTCAATCTATGTACCTATCTTTCTATCTTTCATCTGTCGTCTGTCTAAATATCTATCTATGAATCAATCATCTTTTTGTCTGCACAACAATCCTTCTGTACAGAACAGATAACAACATAGCCTATGCCTCTTCCCTACCTTATGCTTCCAGAAATCTTGCAAGGTAACTAAGCCATAAGGAGAGCACTGTGTTCACCGACACACTTTCAGGTAGAGTCTGCCGCGTCTGCTTACAAACCAGTAAATGGAGGTGAAAGGACTTGAACCTGTATCTCTGTCAACTGTCCTCTTCTACTTCCTGCTCGCTTGGTTACTTTATTTAGCCACATTCAGTGAGAAAGTGATCCCTGAAGACCACAAGTATCCTTCGTCTGGGCCTGTTGTCGACAGAAAAGTGTACTTGGCCCTTTGCACACCACCGTGTTTGAGGGACATTGGCGTGATCACTGCTGATAGGTGGAGGGACAAATATGAATTAACACCTATTTCTGGACAGGAGCAGTTGGGAAGAAAGAGTGTGTTGTGGAGTGAAGAGTTTATTTGAGTGTCCAATCTTCCCTCTTTATGTGGTTATTACTTCATTACATTCCTGAACATCATAAAACGCAATGATTTTAAAAGCCCAGACGCATATTATTACAGCAGTTCATTAGTTGAGGTGAGAGGAAATGAGAAGGAAGTTGCTGCACCACTGAATCTATGCCTGAGCACTGCTGAAACCAAACAAAAAGTATTCACGGTGGCTAGATAGGGCTATCTTTTACTGACTCTCTCTGGATACTCAAACAGAATCCGTTTGTTTGTTTGTTTCTCAGATTCACTTGTATAGGGTACCTGTCCGCGCCCCTTCAGCTTGTAGTTTGTCTGTGTCCTTGGATCTCAAGTGAGTCTCCAGTGTGGGAGCACATAGGTGATCTTGAGTTTTCATCTGTACTTGTATCCCAGTGTCTTTTGATTGGAGCAGTCAAAGCCAGTACTTTTATTCTGATATTTGAGAGCTATGTTCTTACTGCACTTTGAAATTCTTTTTGTTCTCATTAATATACAATTATAAGCAGAACAATATGTTTACTAGTCTACCTTCTTCACCAAGTCCTCGCCAAATCCCAGTTACACTCGATATCCATCAGCATGCATTAAGATGCTGTAGAATCACTACTTGTCTTCTCCGTGTTGTAAAGCCCTCCCCATGACCCTACACCCTACACATTATTCTTGCTAATCCTAATGCCCCCATTCTTTTTTCCGCCATTATCACTCCCTTCCCACAAACCCTACCCAGTCCCTTGCTCTTTGGTAACTGTTAGTCCACTCTCGTGTTCTGTGTGTCTGCTGCTGGTTTTCCTTCAGTTTTTCTTTGTTGTCGTACTCCACACATGAGTGAAATCATTTGGTACATGTATTTCTCCGACTGGGCTATTTGACTGAGCATAATACCCTCTAGCTCCATCCACGTTATTGCCAATGATAGGATTTGTTTTCTTCTTATGGCTGCTTACCGCACTTTTTAAACTGGATTTTATTCTTCTTTTTTCTTTTTAGTTTCGCTATGTGCTTCAACCATTGCTCTCATGGTTATGAGCAATAGCTTTGTGTTAAACGATATGTACCTATATCTATCTGTCTTTCTGTCTATCTATCTATCAATCAACCAATCAATTAATCATCATTTGTCTGCCCATCTGTCCTTGTGTACAGTAGAGTTAATGACATAGCCTATGTCACTTTCCTACATTATGCTTCCAAATATCCTGCAAGATAACTAGGCTGTAGGGAGGGCACTGGGTTCACTGAGACACTTTCAGGTCATGTCGGCCGCGTGTACTACAAAACCAGTAAATTTTTGTGCAGGGAGATATACCCGTGTCTCTATCCTCTATCCTATTTCATCTCCTTCTAAATTGCTCTCTGTATTTAGCCACATTCATTGACTAAGTTCTCCCTGAAAACCACAAGTATCCTTCCTCCGGGCCTGTTGTCAACAGAAAAGTAAACCTGTTGCTTTGATCACCACCATGTTTGAAGGACATTGGCATGATCTCTTCAAATAGGACGGAGGGTCAAATAAAAAGGAACACCAATTTCTAGACAGGAGCAGTTGGGATCTAAGAGTGTATTGTGGCGTGACATGTTTATTTGAGTGTCCAAACTTCCCTCTTTAGGTGGTTATTACTTCACATTCGTGAAGATCATAAAACCCACCGATTTCAAAGGCCCAGATGCTTTTTATTACAGCAACTCAGTTGTTGATTTGAGAGAAAACAAGAAGGACGTTGCTGCACCAATAAATCTTTGGCTGGGAACTGCTGAAAACAAACAAAAAGAATTCACGGAGGCCAGATAGGGCTATTTTCTACTGAATGTCTCTGGGGGCTCAAACAGAATCCATTTGTTTCATTTTTTATTTTTCAGTTTACTCGTGTAGGGTACTTGTCCCCACACCTTCAGCTTGTAGTTTGTCTGTGTCCTTGGATCTCAAGTGAGTCTCCTGTAAGTAAGCACGTAGGTGTCTTGAGTTTTCATCCCTTCTTTTATCCCTGTGTCTTTTGTTTGCAGCACTCAGTGCCTGACCTTTTATTCTGATGATTCAGAGCAGTGCACTTATTGCACTTAAAGAATTTTTTTATCATTAATCTACAATCACTTGAAGAACATTATGTTTACTGTGCTCCCCCCTTCACCAAGTCCCCCCGAAAAACCTCTTCAATCACTGTCGATCAGCGCAGTTGAATGCTGTAGAACCCTTCACCATGTCCCCCCCAACAGACCCCATTACAGTCGCTGTCCATCAGTGAGTAGTAAGATGCTATATAATCTCTAATAGTCTTCTCTGTGTTGTACAGTACTCCCCATGCACACCCAACCCCACGCATTATACATGCTAATCCTAATGCCCCCATTCTTTCTCCCCACACTTATCCATCCCTTCAGACACACCCTGCCCAGTCCTTTACCCTTTGGTAACTTTTAGTCAACTCTCGGGTTCTGTGAGTCTGCTGCTGTTTTTTTCCTTCAATTTTTCTTTGTTGTTATACTATACACATGAGTGAAATCACTTGGTACTTGTCTTTCTCCGCCTGGCCTATTTCTCTGAACATACTACCGTCTAGCTCCATCCACGTCATTGCAAACGGTTGTATTTGTTTTCTCTTTAAGGCTGTTACTGCACTCTTTAAACTGGATTTCATTATTCCTTTTTGTTTGTGGTTTTGCTATGTTATTCACCATTCAACTCCTGGTTATGAAAAGTATCTTGGTGTCAGTCCAGATGTATCTGTATCTATCTATCTAACGGTCTGTCTGTCCATCTATGTATCTATGTATGTATGTATCTATGTATCTGTCTATCTATCTTCCTATCACCTATCTATGATGTCTATCATCTGTCAATCTATGTACCTATCTTTCTATCTTTCATCTGTCGTCTGTCTAAATATCTATCTATGAATCAATCATCTTTTTGTCTGCACAACAATCCTTCTGTACAGAACAGATAACAACATAGCCTATGCCTCTTCCCTACCTTATGCTTCCAGAAATCTTGCAAGGTAACTAAGCCATAAGGAGAGCACTGTGTTCACCGACACACTTTCAGGTAGAGTCTGCCGCGTCTGCTTACAAACCAGTAAATGGAGGTGAAAGGACTTGAACCTGTATCTCTGTCAACTGTCCTCTTCTACTTCCTGCTCGCTTGGTTACTTTATTTAGCCACATTCAGTGAGAAAGTGATCCCTGAAGACCACAAGTATCCTTCGTCTGGGCCTGTTGTCGACAGAAAAGTGTACTTGGCCCTTTGCACACCACCGTGTTTGAGGGACATTGGCGTGATCACTGCTGATAGGTGGAGGGACAAATATGAATTAACACCTATTTCTGGACAGGAGCAGTTGGGAAGAAAGAGTGTGTTGTGGAGTGAAGAGTTTATTTGAGTGTCCAATCTTCCCTCTTTATGTGGTTATTACTTCATTACATTCCTGAACATCATAAAACGCAATGATTTTAAAAGCCCAGACGCATATTATTACAGCAGTTCATTAGTTGAGGTGAGAGGAAATGAGAAGGAAGTTGCTGCACCACTGAATCTATGCCTGAGCACTGCTGAAACCAAACAAAAAGTATTCACGGTGGCTAGATAGGGCTAACTTTTACTGACTCTCTCTGGATACTCAAACAGAATCCGTTTGTTTGTTTGTTTCTCAGATTCACTTGTATAGGGTACCTGTCCGCGCCCCTTCAGCTTGTAGTTTGTCTGTGTCCTTGGATCTCAAGTGAGTCTCCAGTGTGGGAGCACATAGGTGATCTTGAGTTTTCATCTGTACTTGTATCCCAGTGTCTTTTGATTGGAGCAGTCAAAGCCAGTACTTTTATTCTGATATTTGAGAGCTATGTTCTTACTGCACTTTGAAATTCTTTTTGTTCTCATTAATATACAATTATAAGCAGAACAATATGTTTACTAGTCTACCTTCTTCACCAAGTCCTCGCCAAATCCCAGTTACACTCGATATCCATCAGCATGCATTAAGATGCTGTAGAATCACTACTTGTCTTCTCCGTGTTGTAAAGCCCTCCCCATGACCCTACACCCTACACATTATTCTTGCTAATCCTAATGCCCCCATTCTTTTTTCCGCCATTATCACTCCCTTCCCACAAACCCTACCCAGTCCCTTGCTCTTTGGTAACTGTTAGTCCACTCTCGTGTTCTGTGTGTCTGCTGCTGGTTTTCCTTCAGTTTTTCTTTGTTGTCGTACTCCACACATGAGTGAAATCATTTGGTACATGTATTTCTCCGACTGGGCTATTTGACTGAGCATAATACCCTCTAGCTCCATCCACATTATTGCCAATGATAGGATTTGTTTTCTTCTTATGGCTGCTTACCGCACTTTTTAAACTGGATTTTATTCTTCTTTTTTCTTTTTAGTTTCGCTATGTGCTTCAACCATTGCTCTCATGGTTATGAGCAATAGCTTTGTGTTAAACGATATGTACCTATATCTATCTGTCTTTCTGTCTATCTATCTATCAATCAACCAATCAATTAATCATCATTTGTCTGCCCATCTGTCCTTGTGTACAGTAGAGTTAATGACATAGCCTATGTCACTTTCCTACATTATGCTTCCAAATATCCTGCAAGATAACTAGGCTGTAGGGAGGGCACTGGGTTCACTGAGACACTTTCAGGTCATGTCGGCCGCGTGTACTACAAAACCAGTAAATTTTTGTGCAGGGAGATATACCCGTGTCTCTATCCTCTATCCTATTTCATCTCCTTCTAAATTGCTCTCTGTATTTAGCCACATTCATTGACTAAGTTCTCCCTGAAAACCACAAGTATCCTTCCTCCGGGCCTGTTGTCAACAGAAAAGTAAACCTGTTGCTTTGATCACCACCATGTTTGAAGGACATTGGCATGATCTCTTCAAATAGGACGGAGGGTCAAATAAAAAGGAACACCAATTTCTAGACAGGAGCAGTTGGGATCTAAGAGTGTATTGTGGCGTGACATGTTTATTTGAGTGTCCAAACTTCCCTCTTTAGGTGGTTATTACTTCACATTCGTGAAGATCATAAAACCCACCGATTTCAAAGGCCCAGATGCTTTTTATTACAGCAACTCAGTTGTTGATTTGAGAGAAAACAAGAAGGACGTTGCTGCACCAATAAATCTTTGGCTGGGAACTGCTGAAAACAAACAAAAAGAATTCACGGAGGCCAGATAGGGCTATTTTCTACTGAATGTCTCTGGGGGCTCAAACAGAATCCATTTGTTTCATTTTTTATTTTTCAGTTTACTCGTGTAGGGTACTTGTCCCCACACCTTCAGCTTGTAGTTTGTCTGTGTCCTTGGATCTCAAGTGAGTCTCCTGTAAGTAAGCACGTAGGTGTCTTGAGTTTTCATCCCTTCTTTTATCCCTGTGTCTTTTGTTTGCAGCACTCAGTGCCTGACCTTTTATTCTGATGATTCAGAGCAGTGCACTTATTGCACTTAAAGAATTTTTTTATCATTAATCTACAATCACTTGAAGAACATTATGTTTACTGTGCTCCCCCCTTCACCAAGTCCCCCCGAAAAACCTCTTCAATCACTGTCGATCAGCGCAGTTGAATGCTGTAGAACCCTTCACCATGTCCCCCCCAACAGACCCCATTACAGTCGCTGTCCATCAGTGAGTAGTGAGATGCTATATAATCTCTAATAGTCTTCTCTGTGTTGTACAGTACTCCCCATGCACACCCAACCCCACGCATTATACATGCTAATCCTAATGCCCCCATTCTTTCTCCATACACTTATCCATCCCTTCAGACACACCCTGCCCAGTCCTTTTCCCTTTGGTAACTTTTAGTCAACTCTCGGGTTCTGTGAGTCTGCTGCTGTTTTTTTCCTTCAATTTTTCTTTGTTGTTATACTATACACATGAGTGAAATCACTTGGTACTTGTCTTTCTCCGCCTGGCCTATTTCTCTGAACATACTACCGTCTAGCTCCATCCACGTCATTGCAAACGGTTGTATTTGTTTTCTCTTTAAGGCTGTTACTGCACTCTTTAAACTGGATTTCATTATTCCTTTTTGTTTGTGGTTTTGCTATGTTATTCACCATTCAACTCCTGGTTATGAAAAGTATCTTGGTGTCAGTCCAGATGTATCTGTATCTATCTATCTAACGGTCTGTCTGTCCATCTATGTATCTATGTATGTATGTATCTATGTATCTGTCTATCTATCTTCCTATCACCTATCTATGATGTCTATCATCTGTCAATCTATGTACCTATCTTTCTATCTTTCATCTGTCGTCTGTCTAAATATCTATCTATGAATCAATCATCTTTTTGTCTGCACAACAATCCTTCTGTACAGAACAGATAACAACATAGCCTATGCCTCTTCCCTACCTTATGCTTCCAGAAATCTTGCAAGGTAACTAAGCCATAAGGAGAGCACTGTGTTCACCGACACACTTTCAGGTAGAGTCTGCCGCGTCTGCTTACAAACCAGTAAATGGAGGTGAAAGGACTTGAACCTGTATCTCTGTCAACTGTCCTCTTCTACTTCCTGCTCGCTTGGTTACTTTATTTAGCCACATTCAGTGAGAAAGTGATCCCTGAAGACCACAAGTATCCTTCGTCTGGGCCTGTTGTCGACAGAAAAGTGTACTTGGCCCTTTGCACACCACCGTGTTTGAGGGACATTGGCGTGATCACTGCTGATAGGTGGAGGGACAAATATGAATTAACACCTATTTCTGGACAGGAGCAGTTGGGAAGAAAGAGTGTGTTGTGGAGTGAAGAGTTTATTTGAGTGTCCAATCTTCCCTCTTTATGTGGTTATTACTTCATTACATTCCTGAACATCATAAAACGCAATGATTTTAAAAGCCCAGACGCATATTATTACAGCAGTTCATTAGTTGAGGTGAGAGGAAATGAGAAGGAAGTTGCTGCACCACTGAATCTATGCCTGAGCACTGCTGAAACCAAACAAAAAGTATTCACGGTGGCTAGATAGGGCTATCTTTTACTGACTCTCTCTGGATACTCAAACAGAATCCGTTTGTTTGTTTGTTTCTCAGATTCACTTGTATAGGGTACCTGTCCGCGCCCCTTCAGCTTGTAGTTTGTCTGTGTCCTTGGATCTCAAGTGAGTCTCCAGTGTGGGAGCACATAGGTGATCTTGAGTTTTCATCTGTACTTGTATCCCAGTGTCTTTTGATTGGAGCAGTCAAAGCCAGTACTTTTATTCTGATATTTGAGAGCTATGTTCTTACTGCACTTTGAAATTCTTTTTGTTCTCATTAATATACAATTATAAGCAGAACAATATGTTTACTAGTCTACCTTCTTCACCAAGTCCTCGCCAAATCCCAGTTACACTCGATATCCATCAGCATGCATTAAGATGCTGTAGAATCACTACTTGTCTTCTCCGTGTTGTAAAGCCCTCCCCATGACCCTACACCCTACACATTATTCTTGCTAATCCTAATGCCCCCATTCTTTTTTCCGCCATTATCACTCCCTTCCCACAAACCCTACCCAGTCCCTTGCTCTTTGGTAACTGTTAGTCCACTCTCGTGTTCTGTGTGTCTGCTGCTGGTTTTCCTTCAGTTTTTCTTTGTTGTCGTACTCCACACATGAGTGAAATCATTTGGTACATGTATTTCTCCGACTGGGCTATTTGACTGAGCATAATACCCTCTAGCTCCATCCACGTTATTGCCAATGATAGGATTTGTTTTCTTCTTATGGCTGCTTACCGCACTTTTTAAACTGGATTTTATTCTTCTTTTTTCTTTTTAGTTTCGCTATGTGCTTCAACCATTGCTCTCATGGTTATGAGCAATAGCTTTGTGTTAAACGATATGTACCTATATCTATCTGTCTTTCTGTCTATCTATCTATCAATCAACCAATCAATTAATCATCATTTGTCTGCCCATCTGTCCTTGTGTACAGTAGAGTTAATGACATAGCCTATGTCACTTTCCTACATTATGCTTCCAAATATCCTGCAAGATAACTAGGCTGTAGGGAGGGCACTGGGTTCACTGAGACACTTTCAGGTCATGTCGGCCGCGTGTACTACAAAACCAGTAAATTTTTGTGCAGGGAGATATACCCGTGTCTCTATCCTCTATCCTATTTCATCTCCTTCTAAATTGCTCTCTGTATTTAGCCACATTCATTGACTAAGTTCTCCCTGAAAACCACAAGTATCCTTCCTCCGGGCCTGTTGTCAACAGAAAAGTAAACCTGTTGCTTTGATCACCACCATGTTTGAAGGACATCGGCATGATCTCTTCAAATAGGACGGAGGGTCAAATAAAAAGGAACACCAATTTCTAGACAGGAGCAGTTGGGATCTAAGAGTGTATTGTGGCGTGACATGTTTATTTGAGTGTCCAAACTTCCCTCTTTAGGTGGTTATTACTTCACATTCGTGAAGATCATAAAACCCACCGATTTCAAAGGCCCAGATGCTTTTTATTACAGCAACTCAGTTGTTGATTTGAGAGAAAACAAGAAGGACGTTGCTGCACCAATAAATCTTTGGCTGGGAACTGCTGAAAACAAACAAAAAGAATTCACGGAGGCCAGATAGGGCTATTTTCTACTGAATGTCTCTGGGGGCTCAAACAGAATCCATTTGTTTCATTTTTTATTTTTCAGTTTACTCGTGTAGGGTACTTGTCCCCACACCTTCAGCTTGTAGTTTGTCTGTGTCCTTGGATCTCAAGTGAGTCTCCTGTAAGTAAGCACGTAGGTGTCTTGAGTTTTCATCCCTTCTTTTATCCCTGTGTCTTTTGTTTGCAGCACTCAGTGCCTGACCTTTTATTCTGATGATTCAGAGCAGTGCACTTATTGCACTTAAAGAATTTTTTTATCATTAATCTACAATCACTTGAAGAACATTATGTTTACTGTGCTCCCCCCTTCACCAAGTCCCCCCGAAAAACCTCTTCAATCACTGTCGATCAGCGCAGTTGAATGCTGTAGAACCCTTCACCATGTCCCCCCCAACAGACCCCATTACAGTCGCTGTCCATCAGTGAGTAGTGAGATGCTATATAATCTCTAATAGTCTTCTCTGTGTTGTACAGTACTCCCCATGCACACCCAACCCCACGCATTATACATGCTAATCCTAATGCCCCCATTCTTTCTCCATACACTTATCCATCCCTTCAGACACACCCTGCCCAGTCCTTTTCCCTTTGGTAACTTTTAGTCAACTCTCGGGTTCTGTGAGTCTGCTGCTGTTTTTTTCCTTCAATTTTTCTTTGTTGTTATACTATACACATGAGTGAAATCACTTGGTACTTGTCTTTCTCCGCCTGGCCTATTTCTCTGAACATACTACCGTCTAGCTCCATCCACGTCATTGCAAACGGTTGTATTTGTTTTCTCTTTAAGGCTGTTACTGCACTCTTTAAACTGGATTTCATTATTCCTTTTTGTTTGTGGTTTTGCTATGTTATTCACCATTCAACTCCTGGTTATGAAAAGTATCTTGGTGTCAGTCCAGATGTATCTGTATCTATCTATCTAACGGTCTGTCTGTCCATCTATGTATCTATGTATGTATGTATCTATGTATCTGTCTATCTATCTTCCTATCACCTATCTATGATGTCTATCATCTGTCAATCTATGTACCTATCTTTCTATCTTTCATCTGTCGTCTGTCTAAATATCTATCTATGAATCAATCATCTTTTTGTCTGCACAACAATCCTTCTGTACAGAACAGATAACAACATAGCCTATGCCTCTTCCCTACCTTATGCTTCCAGAAATCTTGCAAGGTAACTAAGCCATAAGGAGAGCACTGTGTTCACCGACACACTTTCAGGTAGAGTCTGCCGCGTCTGCTTACAAACCAGTAAATGGAGGTGAAAGGACTTGAACCTGTATCTCTGTCAACTGTCCTCTTCTACTTCCTGCTCGCTTGGTTACTTTATTTAGCCACATTCAGTGAGAAAGTGATCCCTGAAGACCACAAGTATCCTTCGTCTGGGCCTGTTGTCGACAGAAAAGTGTACTTGGCCCTTTGCACACCACCGTGTTTGAGGGACATTGGCGTGATCACTGCTGATAGGTGGAGGGACAAATATGAATTAACACCTATTTCTGGACAGGAGCAGTTGGGAAGAAAGAGTGTGTTGTGGAGTGAAGAGTTTATTTGAGTGTCCAATCTTCCCTCTTTATGTGGTTATTACTTCATTACATTCCTGAACATCATAAAACGCAATGATTTTAAAAGCCCAGACGCATATTATTACAGCAGTTCATTAGTTGAGGTGAGAGGAAATGAGAAGGAAGTTGCTGCACCACTGAATCTATGCCTGAGCACTGCTGAAACCAAACAAAAAGTATTCACGGTGGCTAGATAGGGCTATCTTTTACTGACTCTCTCTGGATACTCAAACAGAATCCGTTTGTTTGTTTGTTTCTCAGATTCACTTGTATAGGGTACCTGTCCGCGCCCCTTCAGCTTGTAGTTTGTCTGTGTCCTTGGATCTCAAGTGAGTCTCCAGTGTGGGAGCACATAGGTGATCTTGAGTTTTCATCTGTACTTGTATCCCAGTGTCTTTTGATTGGAGCAGTCAAAGCCAGTACTTTTATTCTGATATTTGAGAGCTATGTTCTTACTGCACTTTGAAATTCTTTTTGTTCTCATTAATATACAATTATAAGCAGAACAATATGTTTACTAGTCTACCTTCTTCACCAAGTCCTCGCCAAATCCCAGTTACACTCGATATCCATCAGCATGCATTAAGATGCTGTAGAATCACTACTTGTCTTCTCCGTGTTGTAAAGCCCTCCCCATGACCCTACACCCTACACATTATTCTTGCTAATCCTAATGCCCCCATTCTTTTTTCCGCCATTATCACTCCCTTCCCACAAACCCTACCCAGTCCCTTGCTCTTTGGTAACTGTTAGTCCACTCTCGTGTTCTGTGTGTCTGCTGCTGGTTTTCCTTCAGTTTTTCTTTGTTGTCGTACTCCACACATGAGTGAAATCATTTGGTACATGTATTTCTCCGACTGGGCTATTTGACTGAGCATAATACCCTCTAGCTCCATCCACGTTATTGCCAATGATAGGATTTGTTTTCTTCTTATGGCTGCTTACCGCACTTTTTAAACTGGATTTTATTCTTCTTTTTTCTTTTTAGTTTCGCTATGTGCTTCAACCATTGCTCTCATGGTTATGAGCAATAGCTTTGTGTTAAACGATATGTACCTATATCTATCTGTCTTTCTGTCTATCTATCTATCAATCAACCAATCAATTAATCATCATTTGTCTGCCCATCTGTCCTTGTGTACAGTAGAGTTAATGACATAGCCTATGTCACTTTCCTACATTATGCTTCCAAATATCCTGCAAGATAACTAGGCTGTAGGGAGGGCACTGGGTTCACTGAGACACTTTCAGGTCATGTCGGCCGCGTGTACTACAAAACCAGTAAATTTTTGTGCAGGGAGATATACCCGTGTCTCTATCCTCTATCCTATTTCATCTCCTTCTAAATTGCTCTCTGTATTTAGCCACATTCATTGACTAAGTTCTCCCTGAAAACCACAAGTATCCTTCCTCCGGGCCTGTTGTCAACAGAAAAGTAAACCTGTTGCTTTGATCACCACCATGTTTGAAGGACATCGGCATGATCTCTTCAAATAGGACGGAGGGTCAAATAAAAAGGAACACCAATTTCTAGACAGGAGCAGTTGGGATCTAAGAGTGTATTGTGGCGTGACATGTTTATTTGAGTGTCCAAACTTCCCTCTTTAGGTGGTTATTACTTCACATTCGTGAAGATCATAAAACCCACCGATTTCAAAGGCCCAGATGCTTTTTATTACAGCAACTCAGTTGTTGATTTGAGAGAAAACAAGAAGGACGTTGCTGCACCAATAAATCTTTGGCTGGGAACTGCTGAAAACAAACAAAAAGAATTCACGGAGGCCAGATAGGGCTATTTTCTACTGAATGTCTCTGGGGGCTCAAAAAGAATCCATTTGTTTCATTTTTTATTTTTCAGTTTACTCGTGTAGGGTACTTGTCCCCACACCTTCAGCTTGTAGTTTGTCTGTGTCCTTGGATCTCAAGTGAGTCTCCTGTAAGTAAGCACGTAGGTGTCTTGAGTTTTCATCCCTTCTTTTATCCCTGTGTCTTTTGTTTGCAGCACTCAGTGCCTGACCTTTTATTCTGATGATTCAGAGCAGTGCACTTATTGCACTTAAAGAATTTTTTTATCATTAATCTACAATCACTTGAAGAACATTATGTTTACTGTGCTCCCCCCTTCACCAAGTCCCCCCGAAAAACCTCTTCAATCACTGTCGATCAGCGCAGTTGAATGCTGTAGAACCCTTCACCATGTCCCCCCCAACAGACCCCATTACAGTCGCTGTCCATCAGTGAGTAGTGAGATGCTATATAATCTCTAATAGTCTTCTCTGTGTTGTACAGTACTCCCCATGCACACCCAACCCCACGCATTATACATGCTAATCCTAATGCCCCCATTCTTTCTCCATACACTTATCCATCCCTTCAGACACACCCTGCCCAGTCCTTTTCCCTTTGGTAACTTTTAGTCAACTCTCGGGTTCTGTGAGTCTGCTGCTGTTTTTTTCCTTCAATTTTTCTTTGTTGTTATACTATACACATGAGTGAAATCACTTGGTACTTGTCTTTCTCCGCCTGGCCTATTTCTCTGAACATACTACCGTCTAGCTCCATCCACGTCATTACAAACGGTTGTATTTGTTTTCTCTTTAAGGCTGTTACTGCACTCTTTAAACTGGATTTCATTATTCCTTTTAGTTTGTGGTTTTGCTATGTTATTCACCATTCAACTCCTGGTTATGAAAAGTATCTTGGTGTCAGTCCAGATGTATCTGTATCTATCTATCTAACGGTCTGTCTGTCCATCTATGTATCTATGTATGTATGTATCTATGTATCTGTCTATCTATCTTCCTATCACCTATCTATGATGTCTATCATCTGTCAATCTATGTACCTATCTTTCTATCTTTCATCTGTCGTCTGTCTAAATATCTATCTATGAATCAATCATCTTTTTGTCTGCACAACAATCCTTCTGTACAGAACAGATAACAACATAGCCTATGCCTCTTCCCTACATTATGCTTCCAGAAATCTTGCAAGGTAACTAAGCCATAAGGAGAGCACTGTGTTCACCGACACACTTTCAGGTAGAGTCTGCCGCGTCTGCTTACAAAACCAGGAAATGGAGGTGAAAGGACTTGAACCTGTATCTCTGTCAACTGTCCTCTTCTACTTCCTGCTCGCTTGGTTACTTTATTTAGCCACATTCAGTGAGAAAGTGATCCCTGAAAACCACAAGTATCCTTCCTCTGGGCCTGTTGTCGACAGAAAAGTGTTCTTGGTTCTTTGCACACCGCCATGTTTGAGGGACATCGGCGTGATCACTGCTGATAGGTGGAGTTACAAACATAAAGGAACACCTATTTCTGGACAGGAGCACTTGGAACAAAGAGTGTGTTGTGGATTGAAGTGTTTATTTGAGGGCCCAATCTTACCTCTTTATGTGGTTATTACTTTATTACATTCCTGAACATCATAAAACACAATGATTTTAAAAGCCCAGACGCATATTATTACAGCAATTCATTTGTTGAGATGAGAGAAAATGAGAAGGAAGTTGCTGCACCACTAAATCTATGCCTGAGCACTGCTGAAACCAAACAAAAAGTATTCACGGTGACTTGATAGGGCTATTTTTTACTGACTCTCTCTGGGGACTCAAACAGAATCCGTTTGTTTGTTTGTTTCTCAGTTTCACATGTATAGGATACCAGTCCCCGCCCCTTCAGCTTGTAGTTTGTCTGTATCCTTGGATCTCAAGTGTGTCTCCAGTAAGGGAGCAAGTATGTGGTCTTGAGTTTTCATCAGTACTTCTAAACATGTGTCTTCTGATTGGAGCACTCAAAGCCTGTACTTTCATTCTGATATTTGAGAGCTGTGCTCTTAATGCATATTGAAATTTTTTTGTTCTCATTAATATAAAATCATATGCAGAACATTATGTTTTCCAGTCGACCACCTTCACCATATTCCCGAAAAATCCCAGTTACAGTCGCTTACCATCAGCATGTAATAAGATGCTGTAGAATCACTACATGTCTTCTCTATGTTGAACAGCCATACCTATGACCCCCTACCCTACACATAGTGCTTGCTAATCCTAATGCCCCCATTCTTTTTCCCCACCCTTATTACTCCCTTCCCACAAACCCTACCCAGTCCCTTTCTCTTTGGTAACTGTTAGTCCACTCTCGGGTTCTGTGAGTCTGCTGCTGTCTTTTCCTTCAGTTTTTCTTTCTTATCATACTCCACACATGAGTGAAATCATTTGGTACATGTATTTCTAAGCCTGGCCTATTTGACTGAGCATAATGCCCTGTAGCTCCATCCACATTATTGCAAATGATAGGATTTGTTTTCTTCTTATGACTGCTTACTGCACATTCTAATCTGGAGTTCATTCTTATTTTTGTTTGTAGCATCGCTATGTTCTTTCACCATTGCTCTCCTGGTTTTGAACAGTAGCTTTGTGTTAATCGTTATGTACCTATATCTATCTATCTGTCTGTCTATCTATATATCAATCAATCAACCTATCAGCTTTTTGTCTGTCCATCTGTCCTTGTGTACAGAACAGTGAAACACATAGCCTATGACACTCTCCTACATTATGCTTCCAAAAATCCTGCAATGTAACTAATATTTAGGGAGAGCACTGGGTTCGCCAAGACACTTGCAGATCGAGTCGGCCGTGTGTAACTACAAAAGCAGGAAATGGTTGTGCAGGTACGTGAAAACGGGTCTCTACCCACTGTCCTCTTTCATCTCCTTCTCACTTGCTGTCTCTATTTAGCCACGTTCTTTGACTAAGTGCTCCCTGAAGACCACAAATATCCTTCCGCTGGGCCTGTTGTCGACAGAAAAGTAAACTTGTTGCTTACCTCACCACCATGTTTGAATTAAATTGGCGTGATCACTGCTGATAGGACGGAGGGTCAAATAAAAAAGAACACCAATTCCTAGACAGAAGCAGTTGGGAGCTAAGAGTGTGTTGTGGAGTATCGTGTTTATTTGAGCGTCCAAACTTCCCTTTTTATATAGTTATTACTTCTTTACATTCATGAACATCATAAAACCCATTGATTTCAAATTCCCAGATGCATATTTTTACAGCAATTCAGTTGTTGAGGTGAGAGTAAATGAGAAGGACGTCGCTGTACCACTAAATCTATGACTGGTCACGGATGAAAAAAAAGAAAAGAATTCACAGTGGAAAGATAGGGCTATTTTCTACTGACTGTCTCTGGGGACTCAAACAGTGTCCATTTGTTTGATTGTTTGTTTTTTAGTTTCACTTGTGTTTGGTACCTGTCCTCACCACTTCAGCTTGTCGTTTGTCTGTTTCCTTGGATCTCAAGTGAGTCTCCTGTAAGGGAGCATATAAGTGGTCTTGAGTTTTCGTCCTTCTTTGTACCCTGCGTCTTTGATTTGGAGCTCTCAAAGCCTGTCCTTTTTTTCTGATGATTCAGAGCTGTGCCCTTATTGCACTTAAAAAATTTATTTGTTATAATTAGCCTACAATCACGTGAAGAACATTATGTTTACTGGGCTCCCACATTCACCAAGTCCCCCACAAAAACCTCTTACAATTGCTGTCAATCAGCGGAGTTGGATTCTGTAGACCCATTCACTATGTTCCCCCACACACACCCCATTACAATCGCTGTCCATCAGCGAGTAGTAAGATGTTGTAGAATTTCTACTTATCTTCTGTGTGTTGTACAGCTCTCCCCATGCCCCCCTGAAACCACGCATTATGCATACTAATCCTAATCTCCCATTTCTTTCTCCGCACCCTTATCCCTCCATTACCAACCACCCTGCCAAGTCTCTTTCCCTTCGTAACTGTTAGTCCACTTTCGGGTTCAGTGAGTCTGCTGCTGTTTTTTTCCTTTAGTGTTTCTTTGTTGTTATACTCCACACGAGTTAAATCATTTGGTACTTGCCTTTCTCCACCTGGCCTCTTTCACTGAGCATACTACCGTCTTGCTACATCCACGTCATTGCTAATGGTACCATTTGTTTTCTTCTTATGGCTGCTAACTGCAGTTTTTAAACTGGACTTCATTCTAACTTTCTGTTTGTAGTTTCGCTATGTGTTTTCACCATTGATCTCCTGGTTATGTGCAATATCTTTGTGTTAAGCGATATGTATCTGTATCTATCTATCTATCTGTCTGCTGTCTGTCTATCTATCCATCCTTCTATCTTTCTTACCATCTGTCTATCTATTATCTATCTGTCTATCTATCTATCTATCTATCTATCTATCTATCTATCTATCCTTCTATCTTTCTTTCAATCTTTCTATCTATCTATCTATCTATCCATCTGTCTATCTATGTACTTATCATCTATCTCTCATGTCTCTCTTCTATCTATGTATCTATCTATCATCTACCATCTATCTATTTATCTCTCTATCTATCTATGAATAAATCATCTTTTTTTCTGCCTATCTATCCTTATGTACAGAACAGTTAACAACATCTCCTATCTCACTCTCCTACATTATGCTTCCAAAAATCTTGCAAGGTAACAAGACCGTAGGGATAGCACTGAGTTCATTGAGACACTTGAAGGTCGAGGCAGCCACGTGTGTTTACAAAACCAGTAAATGCTGTTGCACGGACTTGCACCCATATCTCTGTCCTCTGTAGTCTTTTAACTCCTTCTCACTTCCTGACTGTATTTAGCCACATTTAATTACTAAGTGCTCCCTGAAGACCACAGGTATCCCTTCTCTGGATTTGCTGAAGACAGAAAAGTATACATGGTACTTTGCTCACCAACAAGTTTGAGGGACATCGGCGGTAGCACCACTGTTAGGAGGAGGGACAAATAAAAAGCAACAACTATTTCTAGATAGGAGCATTTGTGAGCAATGTGAGGGTT
Organism: Manis pentadactyla; assembly: GCF_030020395.1. Classification (NCBI taxonomy): domain Eukaryota; kingdom Metazoa; phylum Chordata; class Mammalia; order Pholidota; family Manidae; genus Manis; species Manis pentadactyla. Next base: position 1,450,471 of record NW_026644987.1, on the reverse strand, counting down.
GTGGAGATATGTGTTTGAGTGTCCAAACTTCCCTCTTAGGTGGTTATTACTTCTTTAGATTAAGAACATTATAAAACCCACTGATTTCCAATGACCAGATGCATATTATTACAGCAAATCAGGTGTTGAGTTGAGAGAAAATAAGAAGGATGTTGCTGCACCACTAAATCTATGGCTGGGCACTGCTGATACCAAACAAAAAGCATTCACGTTGGCCAGATACGTCTATTTACTACTGACTGTCTCGGGGGCACAGACAGAATCCATTTGACTTATTGTTTCTTTTACAGATTCACTTGTGTTGGGTACCTCTCCCCTCCCCTTCGGCTTGCAGTTTGTCTGTGTCCTTGAATCTCAAGTGAGTCTCCTGTAAGGGAGCACGTAGTTGTTCTTGAGTTTTCATCCCTTCTTTTAAACCTGTGTCTTTTGTTTGGAGCACTCAAAACCTGTCCTTTTACAGTGATGATTCAGAGCTGTGCCCTTATTGCACTTTAAAATGGTTTTTTTGTTATCATTAATCTACAATCACATGCACAACATTATGTTTAGTAGGATCCCCTTTTCACCAAGTTCGCCCCAACAACGTCTTACAGTCGGTGTCCTTCAGTGTAGTTGGATGCTGTAGAATACTTCAACATGTCCCCCCCCACACACCCCGTTACAGTCGCTGTCCATCAGCGTGTAGTAAGATGCTGTAGAATCCCTAATTTTCTTCATTGTGTTGTACAGAACTCCCCATGCCCAGTCGACCCCACGCATTATTCATGCTAGCAATAATGTCCCCTTTCTTTCTTCCCATCCTTTTCCCTCCCTTATCACCCACCCGGCCCAGTCCTTTTCCCTTTGGTATCTGTTAGTCCACTCTCGGGTTCTGGGATTCTGCTGCTGTTTTTTTCCATCAGTTTTTTTGTTTTTATAATCCACACATGAGGGAAATCATTTGGTACGTGTCTTTCTCCTCCTGTTCTTTTTCACTGAACATACTACCGTCTAGCTGTACCCACATCATTGTAAATGGTAGGATTTGTTTTTTTCTTATGGCTGCTTTCTTTACTTTTTAAACGGGATTTCATTCATCCTTTTTGTTTGTAGTATCGCTGTGTGCTTTCATCATTTTTCTCCCAGTTATGAGCAATAGCTTACTGTTAATTGATATGTATCTGTATCTATCTACCTATCCATCTATCTATCTATCTATCTATCTATCTATCTATCTATCTATCTATCTATCTATCTATCTATCTATCTATCTATCTATATATCTGTCTGTCTGTCTGTCTGTCTGTCTGTCTATCTATCTACCTTTAATTCCTATCTATCTATCATGGCTATCATCTATCTATCATGTCTATCATCTATCTATCTATCATCTGTCATCTATCTATCAATCTATCTATGAATCAATCATCTTTTTGTCTGCCAATCTATCCTTATGTACAGAACAGTTAACAACATAGCCTATATCACCTTTCCTACATTATGCTTCCAAAAATCTTGCAAGTTGAGTATTCTGTATTGAGAGCACTGGGTTCACTGAGACACTTGCAGGTCGAGTAAGCAACGTGTGCTTACAAAACCGGTAAATGGTGTTGCAGGAACTTGAACCCATATCTCTGTCCTCTGTCCTCTTTTCCCTCTTTCTCGCTTGCTGACTGTATTTTGCCACATTCATTGACTAAGTGCTTCCTGAGGATCACATGTATTCTTCGTCTGGGCCTGTCGTAGACAGTAAAGTATACTTGGTGTTTTGCTTACCACCATGTTTGAGGGAAATCGGCGTGATCACCATTGATAGGAGGAGGGTCAAATAAAAAGTAACACCTATGTCTAGACAGGAACATTTGGGAGCAAGGAGAGTGTTGCGGATTTACGTGTTTCTTTGAGTGTCCTAACTTCCCTCAATAGGGGTTTATTGCTTCTTTACATTCGTGAATATCATAAAACCCACTGATTTCAAAAGCCCAGACTCATATTATTACAGCAATTCTGTGGTTGAGGTGAGAAAAAATGAGAAGGACGTTGGTGTACCACTAAATCTATGGCTGGGCACTGCTGTAACCAAACAAAAAGAATTCACAGTGGCTAGATGGCGCTATTTTCTACTGAATGTCTCTGGGGACTCAAACAGAATCAATTTATTTGTTTGTTTGTTTCTCATTTTCACTTGTAGGGTACCTATCTCCACATATTCGGCATGAAGTTTGTCTGTGTCCTTGGATCGCAAGTGAGTCTGCTGTAAGGGAGCACAAAGGTGGTCTTGAGCTTTCATCCCTTCTTCTAACACTGTGTCTTTTGGTTGGAGCACTCAAAGCCTGTCCTTTTATTCTGATGATTCAGGGCTGTTCCCTTAATGCATTAAAAAAAATATTTTTGTTATCATTAAGCTACAATCACGTGAAGAACATTATGTTTACTAGGCTTCCGATTCACCATTCCCCCCGTAAAACCTCTTAGGTCTCTGCCCATCAGCATGTAGTAAGATGGTGTATAATCCCTACTCTCCTCTCTGTGTTGTACAGACCTCCCCATGCTCCTCCTACCACACATAGTATACACGCTAATACTCATGCCCCCAATGCAACCTTTCTTTCTCCCCGCCCTTATCCCTCCCTTCCCACCCAACCTACCCAGTCCCTTTCCCTTTGGTAACTGTTGGTCCACTCGCGGGTTCTGTGAGTCTGCTGCTATTTTTTTCCTTCAGATTTTCTTAGTTGTTATACTCCACACATGAGTGAAATCATCCGTTTCTTGTCTTTCTCCGCCTGGCCTATTTCTCTGAACATAGTACCCTCTAGTTCCATCCATATCCATGGGCTAGATATGATTTGTTTTCTTCTTATGGCTGCTTACTGCACTTTTTAAACTGGATTTCTGTCTTCTCTTTTGTCTGTAGTTTCGCTATGTGCTTTCTCCTTTGCTCTCCTTGTTATGAACAATAGCTAATCGATAAGTACCTATATCTATCTATCTGTCTGTCTATCTATCTATCAATCTATCAATCAGTCAATCATCTTTTTGTCTGCCCATCTGTCCTTTTGTACAGAACAGTTATCAACATAACCTGTGTCACTTGCTTACGTTGTGCTTCCAAAAATCTTTCAAGCTAACTAGTCTGCAGGGAAAGCTCTTGGTTCACCGAGACTCTTGCAGGTAGAGTCAGCCGCATATTCCTACAAAACTAGGAAAGTTTGCTGCAGGGTCTTGAACCCGTGTCTCTGTCCTCTCTCCTCTTTTATCTCCTTCTCACTTGCTGACTGTATTTAGTCACATTCATTGACTAAGGTCTTCCTGATGTTCACAAGTAACCTTCCACTGGGTATGTTTTTGACAGAAAAGTAAACTTGGTGCTTTGCTCACCACCATGTTTGAGGGACATCGGCGTGATCACCGCTGATAGGATGGAATGACAAATGAAATTGAAAACCAATTACTAGACAGGAGCAGTTGTTAGCAAAGAGTGTGTTGTGGAGTGACGTGTTTATTTGAGTGTCCAAACTTCCCTCTTTATATAGTTATTATTTCTTTACATTCATGAACATCATAAAACCCACTGATTACAAAGGCCCAGACGCATATTTTTACTGAAATTATGTTGTTGAGGTGAGAGAAAATGAAAAGGACTTTGCTCTACCACTAAATCTATGGCTGGGCACGGATGAAATAAAAGAAAAGAATTCACGGTGGAAAGATCGGGCTATTTTCTACTGACTGTCTCTGTGGACTCAAACAGAGTCCATTTGTTTGATTGTTTGTATTTCAGTTTCACTTGTGTTGGGTACCTGTCCTCACCCCTTCGGCTTGTAGTTTGTCTGTTTCCTTGGATCTCAAGTGAGTCTCCTGTAAGGGAGCACATAAGTGGTCTTGAGTTTTCGTCCTTCTTTGAACCCTGCGTCTTTTGATTTGGAGCTCTCAAAGCCTGTCCTTTTATTCTGATGATTCAGAGCTGTGCCCTTATTGTACTTAATAATTTTTTTTTGTTATCATTAACCTACAATCACTTGAGTAACATTATGTTTACTAGGCTCCACCGTTCACCAAGTCCCCCACAAAAACCTCTTACAGTTGTTGTCAATCAGCGGAGTTGGATGCTGTAGACCCATTCACTGTTTTCCCACACACACACCCCATTACAATCGCTGTCCATCAGCGAGTAGTAAGATGCTGTAGAATTTCTACTTGTCTTCTCTGTGTTGTACAGCCCTCCCCATGCCCCCCTGAACCAACTCATTATACATGCTAAACCTAATCTCCCATTTCTTTCTCCCCGCCCTTATCCCTCCTTTCCCAACCACCCTGCCAAGTCCCTTTCCCTTTCGTAACTGTTAGTCCACTTTCGGATTCTGTGAGTCTGCTGCTATTTTTTTCCTTCAGTGTTTCTTTGTTGTTATACTCCACACGAGTTAAATCATTTGGTACTTGTCTTTCTCCACCTGGCCTCTTTCACTGAGCATACTACCGTCTTGCTCCATCCACGTCATTGCTAATGGTACCATTTGTTTTCTTCTTATGGCTGCTAACTGCAGTTTTTAAACTGGACTTCATTCTAACTTTCTGTTTGTAGTTTCGCTATGTGCTTTCACCATTGATCTCCTGGTTATGAGCAATAGCTTTGTGTTAATCGAAATGTATCTGTTTCTATCTATCTATCTATCTGTCTGTCTGTCTGACTATCTATCCATCCTTCTATCTTTCTTACTATCTATCATCTATCTTTCTATCTATCCTTCTGTCTTTCTTTCTATGTATCTATCTTTCTATCTATTTATCTATCTTCTTATCATCTATCTCTCATGTCTCTCTTCTATCTATGTATCTATCTATCTATCACCTACCATCTATCTATCTGTCTATCTATGTATCTATGAATCAATTATCTTTTTTTCTGCCTATCTATCCTTATGTACAGAACAGTTAACAACATCGCCTATGTCAGTTCCCCATATTATGCTTCCAAGAATCTTGCAAGGTAACTAGGCCGTAGGGAGAGCACTGAGTTCATTGAGACACTTGCAGGTCAAGTCAGCCACGTGTGCTTACAAAACCAGTATGTGGTGTTGCAGGGACTTGCACCCATATCTCTGTCCTCTGTCCTATTTTAACTCCTTCTCGCTTCCTGACTGTATTTAGCCACATTCAATTGCTAAGTGCTCCCTGAAGACCACAAGTATCCCTCCTCTGGGTTTGTTGAAGACAGAAAAGTATACATTGTGCTCTGCTCACCACCAACTTTGAGGGACATCGGTGGGAGAACCGATGATAGGAGGAGGGACAAATAAAAAGGAACACCTATTTATAGACAGGAGCATTTGGGAGCAATGAGAGTGTTGTGGAGTTACGTGTTTGTTTGAGTGTCCAAATTTCCCTCTTTAGGAGGTTATTACTTCTCTACATTCAAGAACATTATAAAACCCAGTGATTTCCAATGACCAGATGCATATTATTGCAGCAATTCAGTTGTTGAGCTGATAAAAAATGAGACGGACGTTGCTGTACCACTAAATCTATGGCTGGGCACTGCTGAAACCAAACAAAAAGAATTCACGGTGGCTAGATAGGGCTATTTTGTACTGACTGTCTCTGGGTACTCAAACAGAATCCATTTGTTTGTTTGTTTCTCAGTTTCACTTGTGTTGGGTACCTGTCCCCACCCCTTCAGCTTGGAGTTTGTCTGTGTCCTTGGATCTCAAGTGAGTCTTCAGTAAGGGAGCACATATGTGTTCTTGAGTTTTCATCCCTTCCTCTAACTCTGTGTCTTTTGAATGGAGCACTCAGAGTCTGTCCTTTTATTCTGACAATTTAGAGCAGTGTCCTTATTGCACTTACAAAAAATTTTTTGTTATCTTTAATCTATAATCACGTGAAGATCATTATGATCACCAAGTACAACATGTCCCCCCAAAATGCCCCATTACGGACACTGCCCATCAGCGTCGTTGGATGCTGTAGACCCCGTCACCATGTTTCCCACCACACACACCGTTACAGTCGCTGTCCACATGCGTGTAGTAAGTTGCTGTAGAAACACTTCTCTTCTATGTGTTGCACAGCCTTCCCCATGCTCCCACCACCCCACACAGTATAAATGCTAATCCTAATGCTCCCTTTCTTTCTGCCCGCCCTTATCCCTCCCTTCCCACCCACCATGCCCATTCCCTTTCCCTTTGGTAACTGTTAGTCCACTCTCGGCTTCTGTGATTCTGCTGCTGTTCATTTCCTTCAGTTTTTCTTTGTTTTTATACTCCACACAAGGGTGATATCATTTGGTACTTATCTTTCTTTGCCTGGCCTATTTCACTGAGCATAGTAGTCTCTAGCTCCATCCACGTTGTTCCAAATGGTAGGATTCGTTTTTTTCTTATGGCTGCTTACTGCACTTTTCAAACTGGGTTTCTGTCTTCTCTTTTGTCTGTAGTTTAGCTATGTGCTTTCACCTTTGCTCTCCTGGTTATGAGCAATAGCTTTGTGTTAATCGATACTTACCTATATTTTTCTATCTGCCTGTCTATCTATCTATCATTCAATCAATCAGTCATCTTTTTATCTGAACATCTGTCCTTGTATGCAGAACAGTTAACAACAGAGACTATGTCCCTTCCCTACTTTATGCTTACAAAAAAACTTGCAAGGTAACTATGCCGTAAGGAGAGCCCTGGGTTCACCGAGACACTTGCAGGTCGAGTCAGAAGTGTACCTACAAAACCAGGAAATGGTGGTGCAGGGACTTGTACCCGTGTCTCTGTCCTCTCTCCTCTTTTATCTCCTTCTCACTTGCTGACTGTATTTAGCCACATTCATTGACTAAGTGCTCCCTGAAGACCACAGGTATCGTTCCTCTTTGACATTTGTCAACAGAAAAGTTAACTTGGTGCTTGCTCACCGCCATGTTTGAGGGATATTGGCGTGATAAACCCTGATAGGAGGGAGGGACAAATAAAAAGTAACACTGATTTCTAGACAGGAGCAGTTGGGAGAGAAGAGTGTGTTGTGGAGTGAAGTGTTTATTTCAGTGTCCAAACTTCCCTCTCTACCTGGTTATTACTTCTTTACCTTCGTGGACATCATAAAACCCACTGATTTCAAAGGCCCAGACCCATATTATTACAGCAATTCAGTTGTTGAGTTGAGAGAAAATGAGAAGGATGTTGCTGCACCACTAAATCTATGGCTGGGCACTGCTGATACCAAACAAAAAGCATTCACAGTGGCCATATAGGTCTATTTACTACTGACTGTCTCGGGGGCACAGACAGAATCCATTTGACTGATTGTTTGTTTTACAGATTCACTTGTGTTGGGTACCTCTCCCCACCCCTTCGGCTTGCAGTTTGTCTGTGTCCTTGGTCTCAAGTGAGTCTCCTGTAAGGGAGCACGTAGTTGTTCTTGAGTTTTCTTCCCTTCTTTTAAACCAGTGTCTTTTGTTTGGAGCACTCAAAGCCTGTCCTTTTACACTGATGATTCAGAGCTGTGCCCTTATTGCACTTTAAAATTCTTTTTTTGTTATCATTAATCTACAATCACATGCAGAACATTATGTTTAGTAGGATCCCCCTTTCACAAAGTTCGCTCCAAAAACCTCTAAGAGTAGGTGTCCATCAGCATAGTTGGATGCTGTAGACTACTTCACCATGTCCCCACACACAGACCCCGTTACAGTCGCTGTCCATCAGCGTGTAGTAATATGCTGTAGAATCTCTAACTTTCTTCTCTGTGTTGTACAGCCCTCCCCATGACCAGCCGATCCCATGCATTATTCATGCTAATTATAATGTCTCCTTTCTTTGTTCCCAACCTTATCCCTCCCTTATCACCCACCCGCCCCTGTCCTTTTCTCTTTGGTATCTGTTAGTCTACTCTCAGGTTCTGGTATTCTGCTGCTTTTTTTTCCATCAGTTTTTTTTTTTAATACTCCACACATGAGGGAAATCATTGGGTACTTATCTTTCTCCTCCTGTTCTTTTTCACTGAGCATACTACCGTCTAGCCCCACCCACATCATTGTAAATGGAAGGATTTGTTTTCTTCTTATGGCTGCTTATTGTACTTTTTAAACGGGATTTCACTCTTCCTTTTTGTTTGTAGTATCGCTATGTGCTTTCACCATTTATCTCCCGGTTATGAGCCATAGCTTTCTGTTAAATGATATGTATCTGTATGTATGTATGTATGTATGTATGTATGTATGTATGTATCTATCTATCTATCTATCTATCTATCTATCTATCTGTCTGTCTGTCTGTCTGTCTGTCTGTCTGTCTGTCTGTCTATCTACCTTTAATTCCTATCTATCTATCATGGCTATCATCTATCTATCATGTCTATCATCTATCTCTCTATCATCTGTCATCTATCTATCTATCTATCTATGAATCAATCATCTTTTTGTCTGCCAATCTATCCTTATGTACAGAACAGTTAACAACATAGCCTATATCACCTTTCCTACATTATGCTTCCAAAAATCTTGCAAGTTGAGTATTCTGTATTGAGAGCACTGGGTTCACTGAGACACTTGCAGGTCGAGTAAGCAACGTGTGCTTACAAAACCGGTAAATGGTGTTGCAGGAACTTGAACCCATATCTCTGTCCTCTGTCCTCTTTTCCCTCTTTCTCGCTTGCTGACTGTATTTTGCCACATTCATTGACTAAGTGCTTCCTGAGGATCACATGTATTCTTCGTCTGGGCCTGTCGTAGACAGTAAAGTATACTTGGTGTTTTGCTTACCACCAGGTTTGAGGGAAATCGGCGTGATCACCATTGATAGGAGGAGGGTCAAATAAAAAGTAACACCTATGTCTAGACAGGAGCATTTGGGAGCAAGGAGAGTGTTGCGGATTTACGTCTTTCTTTGAGTGTCCTAACTTCCCTCAATAGGGGTTTATTGCTTCTTTACATTCGTGAATATCATAAAACCCACTGATTTCAAAAGCCCAGACTCATATTATTACAGCAATTCTGTGGTTGAGGTGAGAAAAAATGAGTAGGACATTGGTGTACCACTAAATCAATGGCTGGGCACTGCTGTAACCAAACAAAAAGAATTCACAGTGGCTAGATGGCGCTATTTTCTACTGAATGTCTCTGGGGACTCAAACAGAATCAATTTATTTGTTTGTTTGTTTCTCATTTTCACTTGTAGGGTACCTATCTCCACATATTCGGCATGAAGTTTGTCTGTGTCCTTGGATCGCAAGTGAGTCTGCTGTAAGGGAGCACAAAGGTGGTCTTGAGCTTTCATCCCTTCTTCTAACACTGTGTCTTTTGGTTGGAGCACTCAAAGCCTGTCCTTTTATTCTGATGATTCAGGGCTGTTCCCTTAATGCATTAAAAAAAAATTTTTTGTTATCATTAAGCTACAATCACGTGAAGAACATTATGTTTACTAGGCTTCCGATTCACCATTCCCCCCGTAAAACCTCTTAGGTCTCTGCCCATCAGCATGTAGTAAGATGGTGTATAATTCCTACTGTCCTCTCTGTGTTGTACAGACCTCCCCATGCTCCTCCTACCACACATAGTATACACGCTAATACTCATGCCCCCAATGCAACCTTTCTTTCTCCCCGCCCTTATCCCTCCCTTCCCACCCAACCTACCCAGTCCCTTTCCCTTTGGTAACTGTTGGTCCACTCGCGGGTTCTGTGAGTCTGCTGCTATTTTTTTCCTTCAGATTTTCTTAGTTGTTATACTCCACACATGAGTGAAATCATCCGTTTCTTGTCTTTCTCCGCCTGGCCTATTTCTCTGAACATAGTACCCTCTAGTTCCATCCACGTTATTGCAAATGATATGATTTGTTTTCTTCTTATGGCTGCTTACTGCACTTTTTAAACTGGATTTCTGTCTTCTCTTTTGTCTGTAGTTTCGCTATGTGCTTTCTCCTTTGCTCTCCTTGTTATGAACAATAGCTAATCGATAAGTACCTATATCTATCTATCTGTCTGTCTATCTATCTATCAATCTATCAATCAGTCAATCATCTTTTTGTCTGCCCATCTGTCCTTTTGTACAGAACAGTTATCAACATAACCTGTGTCACTTGCTTACGTTGTGCTTCCAAAAATCTTTCAAGCTAACTAGTCAGCAGGGAAAGCTCTTGGTTCACCGAGACTCTTGCAGGTAGAGTCAGCCGCATATTCCTACAAAACCAGGAAAGTTTGCTGCAGGGTCTTGAACCCGTGTCTCTGTCCTCTCTCCTCTTTTACCTCCTTCTCACTTGCTGACTGTATTTAGTCACATTCATTGACTAAGGTCTTCCTGATGTTCACAAGTATCCTTCCTCTGGGTCTGTTTTTGACAGAAAAGTAAACTTGGTGCTTTGCTCACCACCATGTTTGAGGGACATCGGCGTGATCACCGCTGATAGGATGGAACGACAAATGAAATTGAAAACCAATTACTAGACAGGAGCAGTTGTTAGCAAAGAGTGTGTTGTGGAGTGACGTGTTTATTTGAGTGTCCAAACTTCCCTCTTTATATAGTTATTACTTCTTTACATTCATGAACATCACAAAATCCACTGATTACAAAGGCCCAGACGCATATTTTTACAGAAATTCTGTTGTTGAGGTGAGAGAAAATGAAAAGGACGTTGCTCTACCACTAAATCTATGGCTGGGCACGGATGAAATAAAAGAAAAGAATTCACGGTGGAAAGATAGGGCTATTTTCTACTGACTGTCTCTGTGGACTCAAACAGAGTCCATTTGTTTGATTGTTTGTATTTCAGTTTCACTTGTGTTGGGTACCTGTCCTCACCCCTTCGGCTTGTAGTTTGTCTGTTTCCTTGGATCTCAAGTGAGTCTCCTGTAAGGGAGCACATAAGTGGTCTTGAGTTTTCTTCCTTCTTTGAACCCTGCGTCTTTTGATTTGGAGCTCTCAAAGCCTGTCCTTTTATTCTGATGATTCAGAGCTGTGCCCTTATTGTACTTAATAATTTTTTTTGTTATCATTAACCTACAATCACTTGAGTAACATTATGTTTACTAGGCTCCACCGTTCACCAAGTCCCCCACAAAAACCTCTTACAGTTGCTGTCAATCAGCGGAGTTGGATGCTGTAGACCCATTCACTGTTTTCCCACACACACACCCCAATACAATCGCTGTCCATCAGCGAGTAGTAAGATGCTGTAGAATTTCTACTTGTCTTCTCTGTGTTGTACAGCCCTCCCCATGCCCCCCTGAACCAACTCATTATACATGCTAAACCTAATCTCCCATTTATTTCTCCCCGCCCTTATCCCTCCTTTCCCAACCACCCTGCCAAGTCCCTTTCCCTTTCGTAACTGTTAGTCCACTTTCGGATTCTGTGAGTCTGCTGCTATTTTTTTCCTTCAGTGTTTCTTTGTTGTTATACTCCACACGAGTTAAATCATTTGGTACTTGTCTTTCTCCACCTGGCCTCTTTCACTGAGCATACTACCGTCTTGCTCCATCCACGTCATTGCTAATGGTACCATTTGTTTTCTTCTTATGGCTGCTAACTGCAGTTTTTAAACTGGACTTCATTCTAACTTTCTGTTTGTAGTTTCGCTATGTGCTTTCACCATTGATCTCCTGGTTATGAGCAATAGCTTTGTGTTAATCGAAATGTATCTGTTTCTATCTATCTATCTATCTGTCTGTCTGTCTGACTATCTATCCATCCTTCTATCTTTCTTACTATCTATCATCTATCTTTCTATCTATCCTTCTGTCTTTCTTTCTATGTATCTATCTTTCTATCTATTTATCTATCTTCTTATCATCTATCTCTCATGTCTCTCTTCTATCTATGTATCTATCTATCTATCACCTACCATCTATCTATCTGTCTATCTATGTATCTATGAATCAATCATCTTTTTTTCTGCCTATCTATCCTTATGTACAGAACAGTTAACAACATCGCCTATGTCAGTTCCCCATATTATGCTTCCAAGAATCTTGCAAGGTAACTAGGCCGTAGGGAGAGCACTGAGTTCATTGAGACACTTGCAGGTCAAGTCAGCCACGTGTGCTTACAAAACCAGTATGTGGTGTTGCAGGGACTTGCACCCATATCTCTGTCCTCTGTCCTATTTTAACTCCTTCTCGCTTCCTGACTGTATTCAGCCACATTCAATTGCTAAGTGCTCCCTGAAGACCACAAGTATCCCTCCTCTGGGTTTGTTGAAGACAGAAAAGTATACATTGTGCTCTGCTCACCACCAACTTTGAGGGACATCGGTGGGAGAACCGATGATAGGAGGAGGGACAAATAAAAAGGAACACCTATTTATAGACAGGAGCATTTGGGAGCAATGAGAGTGTTGTGGAGTTACGTGTTTGTTTGAGTGTCCAAATTTCCCTCTTTAGGAGGTTATTACTTCTCTACATTCAAGAACATTATAAAACCCAGTGATTTCCAATGACCAGATGCATATTATTGCAGCAATTCAGTTGTTGAGCTGATAAAAAATGAGACGGACGTTGCTGTACCACTAAATCTATGGCTGGGCACTGCTGAAACCAAACAAAAAGAATTCACGGTGGCTAGATAGGGCTATTTTGTACTGACTGTCTCTGGGTACTCAAACAGAATCCATTTGTTTGTTTGTTTCTCAGTTTCACTTGTGTTGGGTACCTGTCCCCACCACTTCAGCTTGGAGTTTGTCTGTGTCCTTGGATCTCAAGTGAGTCTTCAGTAAGGGAGCACATATGTGTTCTTGAGTTTTCATCCCTTCCTCTAACTCTGTGTCTTTTGAATGGAGCACTCAGAGTCTGTCCTTTTATTCTGACAATTTAGAGCAGTGTCCTTATTGCACTAACAAAAAATTTTTTGTTATCTTTAATCTATAATCACGTGAAGATCATTATGATCACCAAGTACAACATGTCCCCCCAAAATGCCCCATTACGGACGCTGCCCATCAGCGTAGTTGGATGCTGTAGACCCCGTCAACATGTTTCCCACCACACACACCGTTACAGTCACTGTCAACATGCGTGTAGTAAGTTGCTGTAGAAACACTTCTCTTCTATGTGTTGCACAGCCTTCCCCATGCTCCCACCACCCCACACAGTATAAATGCTAATCCTAATGCTCCCTTTCTTTCTGCCCGCCCTTATCCCTCCCTTCCCACCCACCATGCCCATTCCCTTTCCCTTTGGTAACTGTTAGTCCACTCTCGGCTTCTGTGAGTCTGCTGCTGTTCATTTCCTTCAGTTTTTCTTTGTTTTTATACTCCACACAAGGGTGAAATCATTTGGTACTTATCTTTCTTTGCCTGGCCTATTTCACTGAGCACAGTAGTCTCTAGCTCCATCCACGTTGTTCCAAATGGTAGGATTCATTTTTTTCTTATGGCTGCTTACTGCACTTTTCAAACTGGATTTCTGTCTTCCCTTTTGTCTGTAGTTTAGCTATGTGCTTTCACCTTTGCTCTCCTGGTTATGAGCAATAGCTTTGTGTTAATCGATACTTACCTATATTTTTCTATCTGCCTGTCTATCTATCTATCATTCAATCAATCAGTCATCTTTTTATCTGAACATCTGTCCTTGTATGCAGAACAGTTAACAACAGAGACTATGTCCCTTCCCTACGTTATGCTTACAAAAACCTTGCAAGGTAACTAGGCCGTAAGGAGAGCACTGGGTTCACCGAGACACTTGCAGGTCGAGTCAGAAGTGTACCTACAAAACCAGGAAATTGTGGTGCAGGGACTTGTACCCGTGTCTCTGTCCTCTCTCCTCTTTTATCTCCTTCTCACTTGCTGACTGTATTTAGCCACATTCATTGACTAAGTGCTCCCTGAAGACCACAGGTATCGTTCCTCTTTGACATTTGTCAACAGAAAAGTTAACTTGGTGCTTGCTCACCGCCGTGTTTGAGGGATATTGGCGTGATAAACCCTGATAGGAGGGAGGGACAAATAAAAAGTAACACTGATTTCTAGACAGGAGCAGTTGGGAGAGAAGAGTGTGTTGTGGAGTGAAGTGTTTATTTCAGTGTCCAAACTTCCCTCTCTACCTGGTTATTACTTCTTTACATTCGTGGACATCATAAAACCCACTGATTTCAAAGGCCCAGACCCATATTATTACAGCAATTCAGTTGTTGAGTTGAGAGAAAATGAGAAGGATGTTGCTGCACCACTAAATCTATGGCTGGGCACTGCTGATACCAAACAAAAAGCATTCACAGTGGCCATATAGGTCTATTTACTACTGACTGTCTCGGGGGCACAGACGGAATCCATTTGACTGATTGTTTGTTTTACAGATTCACTTGTGTTGGGTACCTCTCCCCATCCCTTCGGCTTGCAGTTTGTCTGTGTCCTTGGTCTCAAGTGAGTCTCCTGTAAGGGAGCACGTAGTTGTTCTTGAGTTTTCATCCCTTCTTTTAAACCAGTGTCTATTGTTTGGAGCACTCAAAGCCTGTCCTTTTACACTGATGATTCAGAGCTGTGCCCTTATTGCACTTTAAAATTCTTTTCTTGTTATCATTAATCTACAATCACATGCAGAACATTATGTTTAGTAGGATCCCCCTTTCACAAAGTTCGCTCCAAAAACCTCTAAGAGTAGGTGTCCATCAGCATAGTTGGATGCTGTAGACTACTGCACCATGTCCCCACACACAGACCCCGTTACAGTCGCTGTCCATCAGCGTGTAGTAATATGCTGTAGAATCTCTAACTTTCTTCTCTGTGTTGTACAGCCCTCCCCATGACCAGCCGATCCCATGCATTATTCATGCTAATTATAATGTCTCCTTTCTTTGTTCCCAACCTTATTCCTCCCTTATCACCCACCCGCCCCTGTCCTTTTCTCTTTGGTATCTGTTAGTCTACTCTCAGGTTCTGGTATTCTGCTGCTTTTTTTTCCATCAGTTTTTTTTTTTAATACTCAACACATGAGGGAAATCATTGGGTACTTATCTTTCTCCTCCTGTTCTTTTTCACTGAGCATACTACCGTCTAGCCCCACCCACATCATTGTAAATGGAAGGATTTGTTTTCTTCTTATGGCTGCTTATTGTACTTTTTAAACGGGATTTCACTCTTCCTTTTTGTTTGTAGTATCGCTATGTGCTTTCACCATTTATCTCCCGGTTATGAGCCATAGCTTTCTGTTAAATGATATGTATCTGTATGTATGTATGTATGTATGTATGTATGTATGTATCTATCTATCTATCTATCTATCTATCTATCTATCTGTCTGTCTGTCTGTCTGTCTGTCTGTCTGTCTGTCTGTCTATCTACCTTTAATTCCTATCTATCTATCATGGCTATCATCTATCTATCATGTCTATCATCTATCTCTCTATCATCTGTCATCTATCTATCTATCTATCTATGAATCAATCATCTTTTTGTCTGCCAATCTATCCTTATGTACAGAACAGTTAACAACATAGCCTATATCACCTTTCCTACATTATGCTTCCAAAAATCTTGCAAGTTGAGTATTCTGTATTGAGAGCACTGGGTTCACTGAGACACTTGCAGGTCGAGTAAGCAACGTGTGCTTACAAAACCGGTAAATGGTGTTGCAGGAACTTGAACCCATATCTCTGTCCTCTGTCCTCTTTTCCCTCTTTCTCGCTTGCTGACTGTATTTTGCCACATTCATTGACTAAGTGCTTCCTGAGGATCACATGTATTCTTCGTCTGGGCCTGTCGTAGACAGTAAAGTATACTTGGTGTTTTGCTTACCACCAGGTTTGAGGGAAATCGGCGTGATCACCATTGATAGGAGGAGGGTCAAATAAAAAGTAACACCTATGTCTAGACAGGAGCATTTGGGAGCAAGGAGAGTGTTGCGGATTTACGTGTTTCTTTGAGTGTCCTAACTTCCCTCAATAGGGGTTTATTGCTTCTTTACATTCGTGAATATCATAAAACCCACTGATTTCAAAAGCCCAGACTCATATTATTACAGCAATTCTGTGGTTGAGGTGAGAAAAAATGAGTAGGACATTGGTGTACCACTAAATCAATGGCTGGGCACTGCTGTAACCAAACAAAAAGAATTCACAGTGGCTAGATGGCGCTATTTTCTACTGAATGTCTCTGGGGACTCAAACAGAATCAATTTATTTGTTTGTTTGTTTCTCATTTTCACTTGTAGGGTACCTATCTCCACATATTCGGCATGAAGTTTGTCTGTGTCCTTGGATCGCAAGTGAGTCTGCTGTAAGGGAGCACAAAGGTGGTCTTGAGCTTTCATCCCTTCTTCTAACACTGTGTCTTTTGGTTGGAGCACTCAAAGCCTGTCCTTTTATTCTGATGATTCAGGGCTGTTCCCTTAATGCATTAAAAAAAAATTTTTTGTTATCATTAAGCTACAATCACGTGAAGAACATTATGTTTACTAGGCTTCCGATTCACCATTCCCCCCGTAAAACCTCTTAGGTCTCTGCCCATCAGCATGTAGTAAGATGGTGTATAATTCCTACTGTCCTCTCTGTGTTGTACAGACCTCCCCATGCTCCTCCTACCACACATAGTATACACGCTAATACTCATGCCCCCAATGCAACCTTTCTTTCTCCCCGCCCTTATCCCTCCCTTCCCACCCAACCTACCCAGTCCCTTTCCCTTTGGTAACTGTTGGTCCACTCGCGGGTTCTGTGAGTCTGCTGCTATTTTTTTCCTTCAGATTTTCTTAGTTGTTATACTCCACACATGAGTGAAATCATCCGTTTCTTGTCTTTCTCCGCCTGGCCTATTTCTCTGAACATAGTACCCTCTAGTTCCATCCACGTTATTGCAAATGATATGATTTGTTTTCTTCTTATGGCTGCTTACTGCACTTTTTAAACTGGATTTCTGTCTTCTCTTTTGTCTGTAGTTTCGCTATGTGCTTTCTCCTTTGCTCTCCTTGTTATGAACAATAGCTAATCGATAAGTACCTATATCTATCTATCTGTCTGTCTATCTATCTATCAATCTATCAATCAGTCAATCATCTTTTTGTCTGCCCATCTGTCCTTTTGTACAGAACAGTTATCAACATAACCTGTGTCACTTGCTTACGTTGTGCTTCCAAAAATCTTTCAAGCTAACTAGTCTGCAGGGAAAGCTCTTGGTTCACCGAGACTCTTGCAGGTAGAGTCAGCCGCATATTCCTACAAAACCAGGAAAGTTTGCTGCAGGGTCTTGAACCCGTGTCTCTGTCCTCTCTCCTCTTTTACCTCCTTCTCACTTGCTGACTGTATTTAGTCACATTCATTGACTAAGGTCTTCCTGATGTTCACAAGTATCCTTCCTCTGGGTCTGTTTTTGACAGAAAAGTAAACTTGGTGCTTTGCTCACCACCATGTTTGAGGGACATCGGCGTGATCACCGCTGATAGGATGGAACGACAAATGAAATTGAAAACCAATTACTAGACAGGAGCAGTTGTTAGCAAAGAGTGTGTTGTGGAGTGACGTGTTTATTTGAGTGTCCAAACTTCCCTCTTTATATAGTTATTACTTCTTTACATTCATGAACATCACAAAATCCACTGATTACAAAGGCCCAGACGCATATTTTTACAGAAATTCTGTTGTTGAGGTGAGAGAAAATGAAAAGGACGTTGCTCTACCACTAAATCTATGGCTGGGCACGGATGAAATAAAAGAAAAGAATTCACGGTGGAAAGATAGGTCTATTTTCTACTGACTGTCTCTGTGGACTCAAACAGAGTCCATTTGTTTGATTGTTTGTATTTCAGTTTCACTTGTGTTGGGTACCTGTCCTCACCCCTTCGGCTTGTAGTTTGTCTGTTTCCTTGGATCTCAAGTGAGTCTCCTGTAAGGGAGCACATAAGTGGTCTTGAGTTTTCTTCCTTCTTTGAACCCTGCGTCTTTTGATTTGGAGCTCTCAAAGCCTGTCCTTTTATTCTGATGATTCAGAGCTGTGCCCTTATTGTACTTAATAATTTTTTTTGTTATCATTAACCTACAATCACTTGAGTAACATTATGTTTACTAGGCTCCACCGTTCACCAAGTCCCCCACAAAAACCTCTTACAGTTGCTGTCAATCAGCGGAGTTGGATGCTGTAGACCCATTCACTGTTTTCCCACACACACACCCCAATACAATCGCTGTCCATCAGCGAGTAGTAAGATGCTGTAGAATTTCTACTTGTCTTCTCTGTGTTGTACAGCCCTCCCCATGCCCCCCTGAACCAACTCATTATACATGCTAAACCTAATCTCCCATTTCTTTCTCCCCGCCCTTATCCCTCCTTTCCCAACCACCCTGCCAAGTCCCTTTCCCTTTCGTAACTGTTAGTCCACTTTCGGATTCTGTGAGTCTGCTGCTATTTTTTTCCTTCAGTGTTTCTTCGTTGTTATACTCCACACGAGTTAAATCATTTGGTACTTGTCTTTCTCCACCTGGCCTCTTTCACTGAGCATACTACCGTCTTGCTCCATCCACGTCATTGCTAATGGTACCATTTGTTTTCTTCTTATGGCTGCTAACTGCAGTTTTTAAACTGGACTTCATTCTAACTTTCTGTTTGTAGTTTCGCTATGTGCTTTCACCATTGATCTCCTGGTTATGAGCAATAGCTTTGTGTTAATCGAAATGTATCTGTTTCTATCTATCTATCTATCTGTCTGTCTGTCTGACTATCTATCCATCCTTCTATCTTTCTTACTATCTATCATCTATCTTTCTATCTATCCTTCTGTCTTTCTTTCTATGTATCTATCTTTCTATCTATTTATCTATCTTCTTATCATCTATCTCTCATGTCTCTCTTCTATCTATGTATCTATCTATCTATCACCTACCATCTATCTATCTGTCTATCTATGTATCTATGAATCAATCATCTTTTTTTCTGCCTATCTATCCTTATGTACAGAACAGTTAACAACATCGCCTATGTCAGTTCCCCATATTATGCTTCCAAGAATCTTGCAAGGTAACTAGGCCGTAGGGAGAGCACTGAGTTCATTGAGACACTTGCAGGTCAAGTCAGCCACGTGTGCTTACAAAACCAGTATGTGGTGTTGCAGGGACTTGCACCCATATCTCTGTCCTCTGTCCTATTTTAACTCCTTCTCGCTTCCTGACTGTATTCAGCCACATTCAATTGCTAAGTGCTCCCTGAAGACCACAAGTATCCCTCCTCTGGGTTTGTTGAAGACAGAAAAGTATACATTGTGCTCTGCTCACCACCAACTTTGAGGGACATCGGTGGGAGAACCGATGATAGGAGGAGGGACAAATAAAAAGGAACACCTATTTATAGACAGGAGCATTTGGGAGCAATGAGAGTGTTGTGGAGTTACGTGTTTGTTTGAGTGTCCAAATTTCCCTCTTTAGGAGGTTATTACTTCTCTACATTCAAGAACATTATAAAACCCAGTGATTTCCAATGACCAGATGCATATTATTGCAGCAATTCAGTTGTTGAGCTGATAAAAAATGAGACGGACGTTGCTGTACCACTAAATCTATGGCTGGGCACTGCTGAAACCAAACAAAAAGAATTCACGGTGGCTAGATAGGGCTATTTTGTACTGACTGTCTCTGGGTACTCAAACAGAATCCATTTGTTTGTTTGTTTCTCAGTTTCACTTGTGTTGGGTACCTGTCCCCACCACTTCAGCTTGGAGTTTGTCTGTGTCCTTGGATCTCAAGTGAGTCTTCAGTAAGGGAGCACATATGTGTTCTTGAGTTTTCATCCCTTCCTCTAACTCTGTGTCTTTTGAATGGAGCACTCAGAGTCTGTCCTTTTATTCTGACAATTTAGAGCAGTGTCCTTATTGCACTAACAAAAAATTTTTTGTTATCTTTAATCTATAATCACGTGAAGATCATTATGATCACCAAGTACAACATGTCCCCCCAAAATGCCCCATTACGGACGCTGCCCATCAGCGTAGTTGGATGCTGTAGACCCCGTCAACATGTTTCCCACCACACACACCGTTACAGTCACTGTCAACATGCGTGTAGTAAGTTGCTGTAGAAACACTTCTCTTCTATGTGTTGCACAGCCTTCCCCATGCTCCCACCACCCCACACAGTATAAATGCTAATCCTAATGCTCCCTTTCTTTCTGCCTGCCCTTATCCCTCCCTTCCCACCCACCATGCCCATTCCCTTTCCCTTTGGTAACTGTTAGTCCACTCTCGGCTTCTGTGAGTCTGCTGCTGTTCATTTCCTTCAGTTTTTCTTTGTTTTTATACTCCACACAAGGGTGAAATCATTTGGTACTTATCTTTCTTTGCCTGGCCTATTTCACTGAGCACAGTAGTCTCTAGCTCCATCCACGTTGTTCCAAATGGTAGGATTCATTTTTTTCTTATGGCTGCTTACTGCACTTTTCAAACTGGATTTCTGTCTTCCCTTTTGTCTGTAGTTTAGCTATGTGCTTTCACCTTTGCTCTCCTGGTTATGAGCAATAGCTTTGTGTTAATCGATACTTACCTATATTTTTCTATCTGCCTGTCTATCTATGTATCATTCAATCAATAAGTCATCTTTTTATCTGAACATCTGTCCTTGTATGCAGAACAGTTAACAACAGAGACTATGTCCCTTCCCTACGTTATGCTTACAAAAACCTTGCAAGGTAACTAGGCCGTAAGGAGAGCACTGGGTTCACCGAGACACTTGCAGGTCGAGTCAGAAGTGTACCTACAAAACCAGGAAATTGTGGTGCAGGGACTTGTACCCGTGTCTCTGTCCTCTCTCCTCTTTTATCTCCTTCTCACTTGCTGACTGTATTTAGCCACATTCATTGACTAAGTGCTCCCTGAAGACCACAGGTATCGTTCCTCTTTGACATTTGTCAACAGAAAAGTTAACTTGGTGCTTGCTCACCGCCATGTTTGAGGGATATTGGCGTGATAAACCCTGATAGGAGGGAGGGACAAATAAAAAGTAACACTGATTTCTAGACAGGAGCAGTTGGGAGAGAAGAGTGTGTTGTGGAGTGAAGTGTTTATTTCAGTGTCCAAACTTCCCTCTCTACCTGGTTATTACTTCTTTACATTCGTGGACATCATAAAACCCACTGATTTCAAAGGCCCAGACCCATATTATTACAGCAATTCAGTTGTTGAGTTGAGAGAAAATGAGAAGGATGTTGCTGCACCACTAAATCTATGGCTGGGCTCTGCTGATACCAAACAAAAAGCATTCACAGTGGCCATATAGGTCTATTTACTACTGACTGTCTCGGGGGCACAGACAGAATCCATTTGACTGATTGTTTGTTTTACAGATTCACTTGTGTTGGGTACCTCTCCCCATCCCTTCGGCTTGAAGTTTGTCTGTGTCCTTGGTCTCAAGTGAGTCTCCTGTAAGGGAGCACGTAGTTGTTCTTGAGTTTTCATCCCTTCTTTTAAACCAGTGTCTTTTGTTTGGAGCACTCAAAGCCTGTCCTTTTACACTGATGATTCAGAGCTGTGCCCTTATTGCACTTTAAAATTCTTTTTTTGTTATCATTAATCTACAATCACATGCAGAACATTATGTTTAGTAGGATCCCCCTTTCACAAAGTTCGCTCCAAAAACCTCTAAGAGTAGGTGTCCATCAGCATAGTTGGAGGCTGTAGACTACTGCACCATGTCCCCACACCCAGACCCCGTTACAGTCGCTGTCCATCAGCGTGTAGTAATATGCTGTAGAATCTCTAACTTTCTTCTCTGTGTTGTACAGCCCTCCCCATGACCAGCCGATCCCATGCATTATTCATGCTAATTATAATGTCTCCTTTCTTTGTTCCCAACCTTATTCCTCCCTTATCACCCACCCGCCCCTGTCCTTTTCTCTTTGGTATCTGTTAGTCTACTCTCAGGTTCTGGTATTCTGCTGCTTTTTTTTCCATCAGTTTTTTTTTTAATACTGAACACATGAGGGAAATCATTGGGTACTTATCTTTCTCCTCCTGTTCTTTTTCACTGAGCATACTACGGTCTAGCTCCACCCACATCATTGTAAATGGGAGGATTTGTTTTCTTCTTGTGGCTGCTTATTGTACTTTTTAAACGGGATTTCACTCTTCCTTTTTGTTTGTAGTATCGCTATGTGCTTTCACCATTTATCTCCCGGTTATGAGCAATAGCTTTCTGATAATTGATATGTATCTGTATCTATCTATCTATCTATCTATCTATCTATCTATCTATCTATCTATCTATCTATCTATCTATCTATCTGTCTGTCTGTCTGTCTCTCTGTCTGTCTCTCTGTCTGTCTGTCTGTCTGTCTATCTATCTACCTTTAATTCCTATCTATCTATCATGATTATCATCTATCAATCATGTCTATCATCTATCTATCTATCATCTGTCATCTATCTATCTATCTATCTATGAATCAATCATCTTTTTGTCTGCCAATCTATCCTTATGTACAGAACAGTTAACAACATAGCCTATATCACCTTTCCTACATTATGCTTCCAAAAATCTTGCAAGTTGAGTATTCTGTATTGAGAGCACTGGGTTCACTGAGACACTTGCAGGTCGAGTAAGCAACGTGTGCTTACAAAACCGGTAAATGGTGTTGCAGGAACTTGAACCCATATCTCTGTCCTCTGTCCTCTTTTCCCTCTTTCTCGCTTGCTGACTGTATTTTGCCACATTCATTGACTAAGTGCTTCCTGAGGATCACATGTATTCTTCGTCTGGGCCTGTCGTAGACAGTAAAGTATACTTGGTGTTTTGCTTACCACCATGTTTGAGGGAAATCGGCGTGATCACCATTGATAGGAGGAGGGTCAAATAAAAAGTAACACCTATGTCTAGAAAGGAGCATTTGGGAGCAAGGAGAGTGTTGCGGATTTACGTGTTTCTTTGAGTGTCCTAACTTCCCTCAATAGGGGTTTATTGCTTCTTTACATTCGTGAATATCATAAAACCCACTGATTTCAAAAGCCCAGACTCATATTATTACAGCAATTCTGTGGTTGAGGTGAGAAAAAATGAGAAGGACGTTGGTGTACCACTAAATCTATGGCTGGGCACTGCTGTAACCAAACAAAAAGAATTCACAGTGGCTAGATGGCGCTATTTTCTACTGAATGTCTCTGGGGACTCAAACAGAATCAATTTATTTGTTTGTTTGTTTCTCATTTTCACTTGTAGGGTACCGATCTCCACATATTCGGCATGAAGTTTGTCTGTGTCCTTGGATCGCAAGTGAGTCTGCTGTAAGGGAGCACAAAGGTGGTCTTGAGCTTTCATCCCTTCTTCTAACACTGTGTCTTTTGGTTGGAGCACTCAAAGCCTGTCCTTTTATTCTGATGATTCAGGGCTGTTCCCTTAATGCATTAAAAAAAATTTTTTTGTTATCATTAAGCTACAATCACGTGAAGAACATTATGTTTACTAGGCTTCCGATTCACCATTCCCCCCGTAAAACCTCTTAGGTCTCTGCCCATCAGCATGTAGTAAGATGGTGTATAATCCCTACTGTCCTCTCTGTGTTGTACAGACCTCCCCATGCTCCTCCTACCACACATAGTATACACGCTAATACTCATGCCCCCAATGCAACCTTTCTTTCTCCCCGCCCTTATCCCTCCCTTCCCACCCAACCTACCCAGTCCCTTTCCCTTTGGTAACTGTTGGTCCACTCGCGGGTTCTGTGAGTCTGCTGCTATTTTTTTCCTTCAGATTTTCTTAGTTGTTATACTCCACACATGAGTGAAATCATCCGTTTCTTGTCTTTCTCCGCCTGGCCTATTTCTCTGAACATAGTACCCTCTAGTTCCATCCACGTTATTGCAAATGATATGATTTGTTTTCTTCCTATGGCTGCTTACTGCACTTTTTAAACTGGATTTCTGTCTTCTCTTTTGTCTGTAGTTTCGCTATGTGCTTTCTCCTTTGCTCTCCTTGTTATGAACAATAGCTAATCGATAAGTACCTATATCTATCTATCTGTCTGTCTATCTATCTATCAATCTATCAATCAGTCAATCATCTTTTTGTCTGCCCATCTGTCCTTTTGTACAGAACAGTTATCAACATAACCTGTGTCACTTGCTTACGTTGTGCTTCCAAAAATCTTTCAAGCTAACTAGTCTGCAGGGAAAGCTCTTGGTTCACCGAGACTCTTGCAGGTAGAGTCAGCCGCATATTCCTACAAAACCAGGAAAGTTTGCTGCAGGGTCTTGAACCCGTGTCTCTGTCCTCTCTCCTCTTTTACCTCCTTCTCACTTGCTGACTGTATTTAGTCACATTCATTGACTAAGGTCTTCCTGATGTTCACAAGTATCCTTCCTCTGGGTCTGTTTTTGACAGAAAAGTAAACTTGGTGCTTTGCTCACCACCATGTTTGAGGGACATCGGCGTGATCACCGCTGATAGGATGGAACGACAAATGAAATTGAAAACCAATTACTAGACAGGAGCAGTTGTTAGCAAAGAGTGTGTTGTGGAGTGACGTGTTTATTTGAGTGTCCAAACTTCCCTCTTTATATAGTTATTACTTCTTTACATTCATGAACATCATAAAACCCACTGATTACAATGGCCCAGACGCATATTTTTACAGAAATTCTGTTGTTGAGGTGAGAGAAAATGAAAAGGACGTTGCTCTACCACTAAATCTATGGCTGGGCACGGATGAAATAAAAGAAAAGAATTCACGGTGGAAAGATAGGGCTATTTTCTACTGACTGTCTCTGTGGACTCAAACAGAGTCCATTTGTTTGATTGTTTGTATTTCAGTTTCACTTGTGTTGGGTACCTGTCCTCACCCCTTCGGCTTGTAGTTTGTCTGTTTCCTTGGATCTCAAGTGAGTCTCCTGTAAGGGAGCACATAAGTGGTCTTGAGTTTTCGTCCTTCTTTGAACCCTGCGTCTTTTGATTTGGAGCTCTCAAAGCCTGTCCTTTTATTCTGATGATTCAGAGCTGTGCCCTTATTGTACTTAATAATTTTTTTTTGTTATCATTAACCTACAATCACTTGAGTAACATTATGTTTACTAGGCTCCACCGTTCACCAAGTCCCCCACAAAAACCTCTTACAGTTGCTGTCAATCAGCGGAGTTGGATGCTGTAGACCCATTCACTGTTTTCCCACACACACACCCCATTACAATCGCTGTCCATCAGCGAGTAGTAAGATGCTGTAGAATTTCTACTTGTCTTCTCTGTGTTGTACAGCCCTCCCCATGCCCCACTGAACCAACTCATTATACATGCTAAACCTAATCTCCCATTTCTTTCTCCCCGCCCTTATCCCTCCTTTCCCAACCACCCTGCCAAGTCCCTTTCCCTTTCGTAACTGTTAGTCCACTTTCGGATTCTGTGAGTCTGCTGCTATTTTTTTCCTTCAGTGTTTCTTTGTCGTTATACTCCACACGAGTTAAATCATTTGGTACTTGTCTTTCTCCACCTGGCCTCTTTCACTGAGCATACTACCGTCTTGCTCCATCCACGTCATTGCTAATGGTACCATTTGTTTTCTTCTTATGGCTGCTAACTGCAGTTTTTAAACTGGACTTCATTCTAACTTTCTGTTTGTAGTTTCGCTATGTGCTTTCACCATTGATCTCCTGGTTATGAGCAATAGCTTTGTGTTAATCGAAATGTATCTGTTTCTATCTATCTATCTATCTGTCTGTCTGTCTGACTATCTATCCATCCTTCTATCTTTCTTACTATCTATCATCTATCTTTCTATCTATCCTTCTGTCTTTCTTTCTATGTATCTATCTTTCTATCTATTTATCTATCTTCTTATCATCTATCTCTCATGTCTCTCTTCTATCTATGTATCTATCTATCTATCACCTACCATCTATCTATCTGTCTATCTATGTATCTATGAATCAATCATCTTTTTTTCTGCCTATCTATCCTTATGTACAGAACAGTTAACAACATCGCCTATGTCAGTTCCCCATATTATGCTTCCAAGAATCTTGCAAGGTAACTAGGCCGTAGGGAGAGCACTGAGTTCATTGAGACACTTGCAGGTCAAGTCAGCCACGTGTGCTTACAAAACCAGCATGTGGTGTTGCAGGGACTTGCACCCATATCTCTGTCCTCTGTCCTATTTTAACTCCTTCTCGCTTCCTGACTGTATTTAGCCACATTCAATTGCTAAGTGCTCCCTGAAGACCACAAGTATCCCTCCTCTGGGTTTGTTGAAGACAGAAAAGTATACATTGTGCTCTGCTCACCACCAACTTTGAGGGACATCGGTGGGAGAACCGATGATAGGAGGAGGGACAAATAAAAAGGAACACCTATTTATAGACAGGAGCATTTGGGAGCAATGAGAGTGTTGTGGAGTTACGTGTTTGTTTGAGTGTCCAAATTTCCCTCTTTAGGAGGTTATTACTTCTCTACATTCAAGAACATTATAAAACCCAGTGATTTCCAATGACCAGATGCATATTATTGCAGCAATTCAGTTGTTGAGCTGATAAAAAATGAGACGGACGTTGCTGTACCACTAAATCTATGGCTGGGCACTGCTGAAACCAAACAAAAAGAATTCACGGTGGCTAGATAGGGCTATTTTGTACTGACTGTCTCTGGGTACTCAAACAGAATCCATTTGTTTGTTTGTTTCTCAGTTTCACTTGTGTTGGGTACCTGTCCCCACCCCTTCAGCTTGGAGTTTGTCTGTGTCCTTGGATCTCAAGTGAGTCTTCAGTAATTGATCACATATGTGTTCTTGAGTTTTCATCCCTTCCTCTAACTCTGTGTCTTTTGAATGGAGCACTCAGAGTCTGTCCTTTTATTCTGACAATTTAGAGCAGTGTCCTTATTGCACTTACAAAAAATTTTTTATCTTTAATCTATAATCACGTGAAGATCATTATGATCACCAAGTACAACATGTCCCCCCAAAATGCCCCATTACGGACGCTGCCCATCAGCGTCGTTGGAAGCTGTAGACCCCGTCACCATGTTTCCCACCACACACACCGTTACAGTCGCTGTCCACATGCGTGTAGTAAGTTGCTGTAGAAACACTTCTCTTCTATGTGTTGCACAGCCTTCCCCATGCTCCCACCACCCCACACAGTATAAATGCTAATCCTAATGCTCCCTTTCTTTCTGCCCGCCCTTATCCCTCCCTTCCCACCCACCATGCCCATTCCCTTTCCCTTTGGTAACTGTTAGTCCACTCTCGGCTTCTGTGAGTCTGCTGCTGTTCATTTCCTTCAGTTTTTCTTTGTTTTTATACTCCACACAAGGGTGAAATCATTTGGTACTTATCTTTCTTTGCCTGGCCTATTTCACTGAGCATAGTAGTCTCTAGCTCCATCCACATTGTTCCAAATGGTAGGATTCGTTTTTTTCTTATGGCTGCTGACTGCACTTTTCAAACTGGATTTCTGTCTTCTCTTTTGTCTGTAGTTTAGCTATGTGCTTTCACCTTTGCTCTCCTGGTTATGAGCAATAGCTTTGTGTTAATCGATACTTACCTATATTTTTCTATCTGCCTGTCTATCTATCTATCATTCAATCAATCAGTCATCTTTTTATCTGAACATCTGTCCTTGTATGCAGAACAGTTAACAACAGAGACTATGTCCCTTCCCTACGTTATGCTTACAAAAACCTTGCAAGGTAACTAGGCCGTAAGGAGAGCCCTGGGTTCACCGAGACACTTGCAGGTCGAGTCAGAAGTGGACCTACAAAACCAGGAAATGGTGGTGCAGGGACTTGTACCCGTGTCTCTGTCCTCTCTCCTCTTTTATCTCCTTCTCACTTGCTGACTCTATTTAGCCACATGCATTGACTAAGTGCTCCCTGAAGACCACAGGTATCGTTCCTCTTTGACATTTGTCAACAGAAAAGTTAACTTGGTGCTTGCTCACCGCCATGTTTGAGGGATATTGGCATGATAAACCCTGATAGGAGGGAGGGACAAATAAAAAGTAACACTGATTTCTAGACAGGAGCAGTTGGGAGAGAAGAGTGTGTTGTGGAGTGAAGTGTTTATTTCAGTGTCCAAACTTCCCTCTTTACCTGGTTATAACTTCTTTACCTTCGTGGACATCATAAAACCCACTGATTTCAAAGGCCCAGACCCATATTATTACAGCAATTCAGTTGTTGAGTTGAGAGAAAATGAGAAGGATGTTGCTGCACCACTAAATCTATGGCTGGGCACTGCTGATACCAAACAAAAAGCATTCACAGTGGCCATATAGGTCTATTTACTACTGACTGTCTCGGGGGCACAGACAGAATCCATTTGACTGATTGTTTGTTTTACAGATTCACTTGTGTTGGGTACCTCTCCCCATCCCTTCGGCTTGCAGTTTGTCTGTGTCCTTGGTCTCAAGTGAGTCTCCTGTAAGGGAGCACGTAGTTGTTCTTGAGTTTTCTTCCCTTCTTTTAAACCAGTGTCTTTTGTTTGGAGCACTCAAAGCCTGTCCTTTTACACTGATGATTCAGAGCTGTGCCCTTATTGCACTTTAAAATTCTTTTTTTGTTATCATTAATCTACAATCACATGCAGAACATTATGTTTAGTAGGATCCCCCTTTCACAAAGTTCGCTCCAAAAACCTCTAAGAGTAGGTGTCCATCAGCATAGTTGGATGCTGTAGACTACTTCACCATGTCCCCACACACAGACCCCGTTACAGTCGCTGTCCATCAGCGTGTAGTAATATGCTGTAGAATCTCTAACTTTCTTCTCTGTGTTGTACAGCCCTCCCCATGACCAGCCGATCCCATGCATTATTCATGCTAATTATAATGTCTCCTTTCTTTGTTCCCAACCTTATCCCTCCCTTATCACCCACCCGCCCCTGTCCTTTTCTCTTTGGTATCTGTTAGTCTACTCTCAGGTTCTGGTATTCTGCTGCTTTTTTTTCCATCAGTTTTTTTTTTAATACTCCACACATGAGGGAAATCATTGGGTACTTATCTTTATCCTCCTGTTCTTTTTCACTGAGCATACTACCATCTAGCTCCACCCACATCATTGTAAATGGAAGGATTTGTTTTCTTCTTATGGCTGCTTATTGTACTTTTTAAACGGGATTTCACTCTTCCTTTTTGTTTGTAGTATCGCTATGAGCTTTCACCATTTATCTCCCGGTTATGAGCAATAGCTTTCTGTTAATTGATATGTATCTGTATGTATGTATGTATGTATGTATGTATGTATCTATCTATCTATCTATCTATCTATATATCTATCTATCTATCTATCTGTCTGTCTGTCTGTCTGTCTGTCTGTCTGTCTGTCTATCTACCTTTAATTCCTATCTATCTATCATGGCTATCATCTATCTATCATGTCTATCATCTATCTCTCTATCATCTGTCATCTATCTATCTATCTATCTATGAATCAATCATCTTTTTGTCTGCCAATCTATCCTTATGTACAGAACAGTTAACAACATAGCCTATATCACCTTTCCTACATTATGCTTCCAAAAATCTTGCAAGTTGAGTATTCTGTATTGAGAGCACTGGGTTCACTGAGACACTTGCAGGTCGAGTAAGCAACGTGTGCTTACAAAACCGGTAAATGGTGTTGCAGGAACTTGAACCCATATCTCTGTCCTCTGTCCTCTTTTCCCTCTTTCTCGCTTGCTGACTGTATTTTGCCACATTCATTGACTAAGTGCTTCCTGAGGATCACAAGTATTCTTCGTCTGGGCCTGTCGTAGACAGTAAAGTATACTTGGTGTTTTGCTTACCACCATGTTTGAGGGAAATCGGCGTGATCACCATTGATAGGAGGAGGGTCAAATAAAAAGTAACACCTATGTCTAGACAGGAGCAATTGGGAGCAAGGAGAGTGTTGCGGATTTACGTGTTTCTTTGAGTGTCCTAACTTCCCTCAATAGGGGTTTATTGCTTCTTTACATTCGTGAATATCATAAAACCCACTGATTTCAAAAGCCCAGACTCATATTATTACAGCAATTCTGTGGTTGAGGTGAGAAAAAATGAGAAGGACGTTGGTGTACCACTAAATCTATGGCTGGGCACTGCTGTAACCAAACAAAAAGAATTCACAGTGGCTAGATGGCGCTATTTTCTACTTAATGTCTCTGGGGACTCAAACAGAATCAATTTATTTGTTTGTTTGTTTCTCATTTTCACTTGTAGGGTACCTATCTCCACATATTCGGCATGAAGTTTGTCTGTGTCCTTGGATCGCAAGTGAGTCTGCTGTAAGGGAGCACAAAGGTGGTCTTGAGTTTTCATCCCTTCTTCTAACACTGTGTCTTTTGGTTGGAGCACTCAAAGCCTGTCCTTTTATTCTGATGATTCAGGGCTGTTCCCTTAATGCATTAAAAAAATTTTTTTTTGTTATCATTAAGCTACAATCACGTGAAGAACATTATGTTTACTAGGCTTCCGATTCACCATTCCCCCCGTAAAACCTCTTAGGTCTCTGCCCATCAGCATGTAGTAAGATGGTGTATAATCCCTACTCTCCTCTCTGTGTTGTACAGACCTCCCCATGCTCCTCCTACCACACATAGTATACACGCTAATACTCATGCCCCCAATGCAACCTTTCTTTCTCCCCGCCCTTATCCCTCCCTTCCCACCCAACCTACCCAGTCCCTTTCCCTTTGGTAACTGTTGGTCCACTCGCGGGTTCTGTGAGTCTGCTGCTATTTTTTTCCTTCAGATTTTCTTAGTTGTTATACTCCACACATGAGTGAAATCATCCGTTTCTTGTCTTTCTCCGCCTGGCCTATTTCTCTGAACATAGTACCCTCTAGTTCCATCCACGTTATTGCAAATGATATGATTTGTTTTCTTCTTATGGCTGCTTACTGCACTTTTTAAACTGGATTTCTGTCTTCTCTTTTGTCTGTAGTTTCGCTATGTGCTTTCTCCTTTGCTCTCCTTGTTATGAACAATAGCTAATCGATAAGTACCTATATCTATCTATCTGTCTGTCTATCTATCTATCAATCTATCAATCAGTCAATCATCTTTTTGTCTGCCCATCTGTCCTTTTGTACAGAACAGTTATCAACATAACCTGTGTCACTTGCTTACGTTGTGCTTCCAAAAATCTTTCAAGCTAACTAGTCTGCAGGGAAAGCTCTTGGTTCACCGAGACTCTTGCAGGTAGAGTCAGCCGCATATTCCTACAAAACCAGGAAAGTTTGCTGCAGGGTCTTGAACCCGTGTCTCTGTCCTCTCTCCTCTTTTACCTCCTTCTCACTTGCTGACTGTATTTAGTCACATTCATTGACTAAGGTCTTCCTGATGTTCACAAGTATCCTTCCTCTGGGTCTGTTTTTGACAGAAAAGTAAACTTGGTGCTTTGCTCACCACCATGTTTGAGGGACATCGGCGTGATCACCGCTGATAGGATGGAACGACAAATGAAATTAAAAACCAATTACTAGACAGGAGCAGTTGTTAGCAAAGAGTGTGTTGTGGAGTGACGTGTTTATTTGAGTGTCCAAACTTCCCTCTTTATATAGTTATTACTTCTTTACATTCATGAACATCATAAAACCCACTGATTACAAAAGCCCAGACGCATATTTTTACAGAAATTCTGTTGTTGAGGTGAGAGAAAATGAAAAGGACGTTGCTCTACCACTAAATCTATGGCTGGGCACGGATGAAATAAAAGAAAAGAATTCACGGTGGAAAGATAGGGCTATTTTCTACTGACTGTCTCTGTGGACTCAAACAGAGTCCATTTGTTTGATTGTTTGTATTTCAGTTTCACTTGTGTTGGGTACCTGTCCTCACCCCTTCGGCTTGTAGTTTGTCTGTTTCCTTGGATCTCAAGTGAGTCCCCTGTAAGGGAGCAAAAAAGTGGTCTTGAGTTTTCGTCCTTCTTTGAACCCTGCGTCTTTTGATTTGGAGCTCTCAAAGCCTGTCCTTTTATTCTGATGATTCAGAGCTGTGCCCTTATTGTACTTAATAATTTTTTTTTGTTATCATTAACCTACAATCACTTGAGTAACATTATGTTTACTAGGCTCCACCGTTCACCAAGTCCCCCACAAAAACCTCTTACAGTTGCTGTCATTCAGCGGAGTTGGATGCTGTAGACCCATTCACTGTTTTCCCACACACACACCCCATTACAATCGCTGTCCATCAGCGAGTAGTAAGATGCTGTAGAATTTCTACTTGTCTTCTCTGTGTTGTACAGCCCTCCCCATGCCCCCCTGAACCAACTCATTATACATGCTAAACCTAATCTCCCATTTATTTCTCCCCGCCCTTATCCCTCCTTTCCCAACCACCCTGCCAAGTCCCTTTCCCTTTCGTAACTGTTAGTCCACTTTCGGATTCTGTGAGTCTGCTGCTATTTTTTTCCTTCAGTGTTTCTTTGTTGTTATACTCCACACGAGTTAAATCATTTGGTACTTGTCTTTCTCCACCTGGCCTCTTTCACTGAGCATACTACCGTCTTGCTCCATCCACGTCATTGCTAATGGTACCATTTGTTTTCTTCTTATGGCTGCTAACTGCAGTTTTTAAACTGGACTTCATTCTAACTTTCTGTTTGTAGTTTCGCTATGTGCTTTCACCATTGATCTCCTGGTTATGAGCAATAGCTTTGTGTTAATCGAAATGTATCTGTTTCTATCTATCTATCTATCTGTCTGTCTGTCTGACGACTATCTATCCATCCTTCTATCTTTCTTACTACCTATCTATCATCTATCTTTCTATCTATCTATCCTTCTGTCTTTCTTTCTATGTATCTATCTTTCTATCTATTTATCTATCTTCTTATCATCTATCTCTCATGTCTCTCTTCTATCTATGTATCTATCTATCTATCATCTACCATCTATCTATCTGTCTATCTATGTATCTATGAATCAATCATCTTTTTTTCTGCCTATCTATCCTTATGTACAGAACAGTTAACAACATCGCCTATGTCAGTTCCCTATATTATGCTTCCAAGAATCTTGCAAGGTAACTAGGCTGTAGGGAGAGCACTGAGTTCATTGAGACACTTGCAGGTCAAGTCAGCCACGTGTGCTTACAAAACCAGTATGTGGTGTTGCAGGGACTTGCACCCATATCTCTGTCCTCTGTCCTATTTTAACTCCTTCTCGCTTCCTGACTGTATTTAGCCACATTCAATTGCTAAGTGTTCCCTGAAGACCACAAGTATCCCTCCTCTGGGTTTGTTGAAGACAGAAAAGTATACATTGTGCTCTGCTCACCACCAACTTTGAGGGACATCGGTGGGAGAACCGATGATAGGAGGAGGGACAAATAAAAAGGAACACCTATTTATAGACAGGAGCATTTGGGAGCAATGAGAGTGTTGTGGAGTTACGTGTTTGTTTGAGTGTCCAAATTTCCCTCTTTAGGAGGTTATTACTTCTCTACATTCAAGAACATTATAAAACCCAGTGATTTCCAATGACCAGATGCATATTATTGCAGCAATTCAGTTGTTGAGCTGATAAAAAATGAGACGGACGTTGCTGTACCACTAAATCTATGGCTGGGCACTGCTGAAACCAAACAAAAAGAATTCACGGTGGCTAGATAGGGCTATTTTGTACTGACTGTCTCTGGGTACTCAAACAGAATCCATTTGTTTGTTTGTTTCTCAGTTTCACTTGTGTTGGGTACCTGTCCCCACCCCTTCAGCTTGGAGTTTGTCTGTGTCCTTGGATCTCAAGTGAGTCTTCAGTAATTGATCACATATGTGTTCTTGAGTTTTCATCCCTTCCTCTAACTCTGTGTCTTTTGAATGGAGCACTCAGAGTCTGTCCTTTTATTCTGACAATTTAGAGCAGTGTCCTTATTGCACTTACAAAAAATTTTTTATCTTTAATCTATAATCACGTGAAGATCATTATGATCACCAAGTACAACATGTCCCCCCAAAATGCCCCATTACGGACGCTGCCCATCAGCGTCGTTGGAAGCTGTAGACCCCGTCACCATGTTTCCCACCACACACACCGTTACAGTCGCTGTCCACATGCGTGTAGTAAGTTGCTGTAGAAACACTTCTCTTCTATGTGTTGCACAGCCTTCCCCATGCTCCCACCACCCCACACAGTATAAATGCTAATCCTAATGCTCCCTTTCTTTCTGCCCGCCCTTATCCCTCCCTTCCCACCCACCATGCCCATTCCCTTTCCCTTTGGTAACTGTTAGTCCACTCTCGGCTTCTGTGATTCTGCTGCTGTTCATTTCCTTCAGTTTTTCTTTGTTTTTATACTCCACACAAGGGTGAAATCATTTGGTACTTATCTTTCTTTGCCTGGCCTATTTCACTGAGCATAGTAGTCTCTAGCTCCATCCACGTTGTTCCAAATGGTAGGATTCGTTTTTTTCTTATGGCTGCTTACTGCACTTTTCAAACTGGGTTTCTGTCTTCTCTTTTGTCTGTAGTTTAGCTATGTGCTTTCACCTTTGCTCTCCTGGTTATGAGCAATAGCTTTGTGTTAATCGATACTTACCTATATTTTTCTATCTGCCTGTCTATCTATCTATCATTCAATCAATCAGTCATCTTTTTATCTGAACATCTGTCCTTGTATGCAGAACAGTTAACAACAGAGACTATGTCCCTTCCCTACTTTATGCTTACAAAAAAACTTGCAAGGTAACTATGCCGTAAGGAGAGCCCTGGGTTCACCGAGACACTTGCAGGTCGAGTCAGAAGTGTACCTACAAAACCAGGAAATGGTGGTGCAGGGACTTGTACCCGTGTCTCTGTCCTCTCTCCTCTTTTATCTCCTTCTCACTTGCTGACTGTATTTAGCCACATTCATTGACTAAGTGCTCCCTGAAGACCACAGGTATCGTTCCTCTTTGACATTTGTCAACAGAAAAGTTAACTTGGTGCTTGCTCACCGCCGTGTTTGAGGGATATTGGCGTGATAAACCCTGATAGGAGGGAGGGACAAATAAAAAGTAACACTGATTTCTAGACAGGAGCAGTTGGGAGAGAAGAGTGTGTTGTGGAGTGAAGTGTTTATTTCAGTGTCCAAACTTCCCTCTTTACCTGGTTATTACTTCTTTACCTTCGTGGACATCATAAAACCCACTGATTTCAAAGGCCCAGACCCATATTATTACAGCAATTCAGTTGTTGAGTTGAGAGAAAATGAGAAGGATGTTGCTGCACCACTAAATCTATGGCTGGGCACTGCTGATACCAAACAAAAAGCATTCACAGTGGCCATATAGGTCTATTTACTACTGACTGTCTCGGGGGCACAGACAGAATCCATTTGACTGATTGTTTGTTTTACAGATTCACTTGTGTTGGGTACCTCTCCCCACCCCTTCGGCTTGCAGTTTGTCTGTGTCCTTGGTCTCAAGTGAGTCTCCTGTAAGGGAGCACGTAGTTGTTCTTGAGTTTTCTTCCCTTCTTTTAAACCAGTGTCTTTTGTTTGGAGCACTCAAAGCCTGTCCTTTTACACTGATGATTCAGAGCTGTGCCCTTATTGCACTTTAAAATTCTTTTTTTGTTATCATTAATCTACAATCACATGCAGAACATTATGTTTAGTAGGATCCCCCTTTCACAAAGTTCGCTCCAAAAACCTCTAAGAGTAGGTGTCCATCAGCATAGTTGGATGCTGTAGACTACTTCACCATGTCCCCACACACAGACCCCGTTACAGTCGCTGTCCATCAGCGTGTAGTAATATGCTGTAGAATCTCTAACTTTCTTCTCTGTGTTGTACAGCCCTCCCCATGACCAGCCGATCCCATGCATTATTCATGCTAATTATAATGTCTCCTTTCTTTGTTCCCAACCTTATCCCTCCCTTATCACCCACCCGCCCCTGTCCTTTTCTCTTTGGTATCTGTTAGTCTACTCTCAGGTTCTGGTATTCTGCTGCTTTTTTTTCCATCAGTTTTTTTTTTTAATACTCCACACATGAGGGAAATCATTGGGTACTTATCTTTCTCCTCCTGTTCTTTTTCACTGAGCATACTACCGTCTAGCCCCACCCACATCATTGTAAATGGAAGGATTTGTTTTCTTCTTATGGCTGCTTATTGTACTTTTTAAACGGGATTTCACTCTTCCTTTTTGTTTGTAGTATCGCTATGTGCTTTCACCATTTATCTCCCGGTTA
Organism: Manis pentadactyla; assembly: GCF_030020395.1. Classification (NCBI taxonomy): domain Eukaryota; kingdom Metazoa; phylum Chordata; class Mammalia; order Pholidota; family Manidae; genus Manis; species Manis pentadactyla. The sequence goes on along the minus strand of NW_026644987.1, from coordinate 1,414,481 downwards.
TGAGCCATAGCTTTCTGTTAAATGATATGTATCTGTATGTATGTATGTATGTATGTATGTATGTATCTATCTATCTATCTATCTATCTATCTATCTATCTATCTATCTGTCTGTCTGTCTGTCTGTCTGTCTGTCTGTCTGTCTGTCTATCTACCTTTAATTCCTATCTATCTATCATGGCTATCATCTATCTATCATGTCTATCATCTATCTCTCTATCATCTGTCATCTATCTATCTATCTATCTATGAATCAATCATCTTTTTGTCTGCCAATCTATCCTTATGTACAGAACAGTTAACAACATAGCCTATATCACCTTTCCTACATTATGCTTCCAAAAATCTTGCAAGTTGAGTATTCTGTATTGAGAGCACTGGGTTCACTGAGACACTTGCAGGTCGAGTAAGCAACGTGTGCTTACAAAACCGGTAAATGGTGTTGCAGGAACTTGAACCCATATCTCTGTCCTCTGTCCTCTTTTCCCTCTTTCTCGCTTGCTGACTGTATTTTGCCACATTCATTGACTAAGTGCTTCCTGAGGATCACATGTATTCTTCGTCTGGGCCTGTCGTAGACAGTAAAGTATACTTGGTGTTTTGCTTACCACCAGGTTTGAGGGAAATCGGCGTGATCACCATTGATAGGAGGAGGGTCAAATAAAAAGTAACACCTATGTCTAGACAGGAGCATTTGGGAGCAAGGAGAGTGTTGCGGATTTACGTGTTTCTTTGAGTGTCCTAACTTCCCTCAATAGGGGTTTATTGCTTCTTTACATTCGTGAATATCATAAAACCCACTGATTTCAAAAGCCCAGACTCATATTATTACAGCAATTCTGTGGTTGAGGTGAGAAAAAATGAGTAGGACATTGGTGTACCACTAAATCAATGGCTGGGCACTGCTGTAACCAAACAAAAAGAATTCACAGTGGCTAGATGGCGCTATTTTCTACTGAATGTCTCTGGGGACTCAAACAGAATCAATTTATTTGTTTGTTTGTTTCTCATTTTCACTTGTAGGGTACCTATCTCCACATATTCGGCATGAAGTTTGTCTGTGTCCTTGGATCGCAAGTGAGTCTGCTGTAAGGGAGCACAAAGGTGGTCTTGAGCTTTCATCCCTTCTTCTAACACTGTGTCTTTTGGTTGGAGCACTCAAAGCCTGTCCTTTTATTCTGATGATTCAGGGCTGTTCCCTTAATGCATTAAAAAAAAATTTTTTGTTATCATTAAGCTACAATCACGTGAAGAACATTATGTTTACTAGGCTTCCGATTCACCATTCCCCCCGTAAAACCTCTTAGGTCTCTGCCCATCAGCATGTAGTAAGATGGTGTATAATTCCTACTGTCCTCTCTGTGTTGTACAGACCTCCCCATGCTCCTCCTACCACACATAGTATACACGCTAATACTCATGCCCCCAATGCAACCTTTCTTTCTCCCCGCCCTTATCCCTCCCTTCCCACCCAACCTACCCAGTCCCTTTCCCTTTGGTAACTGTTGGTCCACTCGCGGGTTCTGTGAGTCTGCTGCTATTTTTTTCCTTCAGATTTTCTTAGTTGTTATACTCCACACATGAGTGAAATCATCCGTTTCTTGTCTTTCTCCGCCTGGCCTATTTCTCTGAACATAGTACCCTCTAGTTCCATCCACGTTATTGCAAATGATATGATTTGTTTTCTTCTTATGGCTGCTTACTGCACTTTTTAAACTGGATTTCTGTCTTCTCTTTTGTCTGTAGTTTCGCTATGTGCTTTCTCCTTTGCTCTCCTTGTTATGAACAATAGCTAATCGATAAGTACCTATATCTATCTATCTGTCTGTCTATCTATCTATCAATCTATCAATCAGTCAATCATCTTTTTGTCTGCCCATCTGTCCTTTTGTACAGAACAGTTATCAACATAACCTGTGTCACTTGCTTACGTTGTGCTTCCAAAAATCTTTCAAGCTAACTAGTCAGCAGGGAAAGCTCTTGGTTCACCGAGACTCTTGCAGGTAGAGTCAGCCGCATATTCCTACAAAACCAGGAAAGTTTGCTGCAGGGTCTTGAACCCGTGTCTCTGTCCTCTCTCCTCTTTTACCTCCTTCTCACTTGCTGACTGTATTTAGTCACATTCATTGACTAAGGTCTTCCTGATGTTCACAAGTATCCTTCCTCTGGGTCTGTTTTTGACAGAAAAGTAAACTTGGTGCTTTGCTCACCACCATGTTTGAGGGACATCGGCGTGATCACCGCTGATAGGATGGAACGACAAATGAAATTGAAAACCAATTACTAGACAGGAGCAGTTGTTAGCAAAGAGTGTGTTGTGGAGTGACGTGTTTATTTGAGTGTCCAAACTTCCCTCTTTATATAGTTATTACTTCTTTACATTCATGAACATCACAAAATCCACTGATTACAAAGGCCCAGACGCATATTTTTACAGAAATTCTGTTGTTGAGGTGAGAGAAAATGAAAAGGACGTTGCTCTACCACTAAATCTATGGCTGGGCACGGATGAAATAAAAGAAAAGAATTCACGGTGGAAAGATAGGGCTATTTTCTACTGACTGTCTCTGTGGACTCAAACAGAGTCCATTTGTTTGATTGTTTGTATTTCAGTTTCACTTGTGTTGGGTACCTGTCCTCACCCCTTCGGCTTGTAGTTTGTCTGTTTCCTTGGATCTCAAGTGAGTCTCCTGTAAGGGAGCACATAAGTGGTCTTGAGTTTTCTTCCTTCTTTGAACCCTGCGTCTTTTGATTTGGAGCTCTCAAAGCCTGTCCTTTTATTCTGATGATTCAGAGCTGTGCCCTTATTGTACTTAATAATTTTTTTTGTTATCATTAACCTACAATCACTTGAGTAACATTATGTTTACTAGGCTCCACCGTTCACCAAGTCCCCCACAAAAACCTCTTACAGTTGCTGTCAATCAGCGGAGTTGGATGCTGTAGACCCATTCACTGTTTTCCCACACACACACCCCAATACAATCGCTGTCCATCAGCGAGTAGTAAGATGCTGTAGAATTTCTACTTGTCTTCTCTGTGTTGTACAGCCCTCCCCATGCCCCCCTGAACCAACTCATTATACATGCTAAACCTAATCTCCCATTTATTTCTCCCCGCCCTTATCCCTCCTTTCCCAACCACCCTGCCAAGTCCCTTTCCCTTTCGTAACTGTTAGTCCACTTTCGGATTCTGTGAGTCTGCTGCTATTTTTTTCCTTCAGTGTTTCTTTGTTGTTATACTCCACACGAGTTAAATCATTTGGTACTTGTCTTTCTCCACCTGGCCTCTTTCACTGAGCATACTACCGTCTTGCTCCATCCACGTCATTGCTAATGGTACCATTTGTTTTCTTCTTATGGCTGCTAACTGCAGTTTTTAAACTGGACTTCATTCTAACTTTCTGTTTGTAGTTTCGCTATGTGCTTTCACCATTGATCTCCTGGTTATGAGCAATAGCTTTGTGTTAATCGAAATGTATCTGTTTCTATCTATCTATCTATCTGTCTGTCTGTCTGACTATCTATCCATCCTTCTATCTTTCTTACTATCTATCATCTATCTTTCTATCTATCCTTCTGTCTTTCTTTCTATGTATCTATCTTTCTATCTATTTATCTATCTTCTTATCATCTATCTCTCATGTCTCTCTTCTATCTATGTATCTATCTATATATCACCTACCATCTATCTATCTGTCTATCTATGTATCTATGAATCAATCATCTTTTTTTCTGCCTATCTATCCTTATGTACAGAACAGTTAACAACATCGCCTATGTCAGTTCCCCATATTATGCTTCCAAGAATCTTGCAAGGTAACTAGGCCGTAGGGAGAGCACTGAGTTCATTGAGACACTTGCAGGTCAAGTCAGCCACGTGTGCTTACAAAACCAGTATGTGGTGTTGCAGGGACTTGCACCCATATCTCTGTCCTCTGTCCTATTTTAACTCCTTCTCGCTTCCTGACTGTATTCAGCCACATTCAATTGCTAAGTGCTCCCTGAAGACCACAAGTATCCCTCCTCTGGGTTTGTTGAAGACAGAAAAGTATACATTGTGCTCTGCTCACCACCAACTTTGAGGGACATCGGTGGGAGAACCGATGATAGGAGGAGGGACAAATAAAAAGGAACACCTATTTATAGACAGGAGCATTTGGGAGCAATGAGAGTGTTGTGGAGTTACGTGTTTGTTTGAGTGTCCAAATTTCCCTCTTTAGGAGGTTATTACTTCTCTACATTCAAGAACATTATAAAACCCAGTGATTTCCAATGACCAGATGCATATTATTGCAGCAATTCAGTTGTTGAGCTGATAAAAAATGAGACGGACGTTGCTGTACCACTAAATCTATGGCTGGGCACTGCTGAAACCAAACAAAAAGAATTCACGGTGGCTAGATAGGGCTATTTTGTACTGACTGTCTCTGGGTACTCAAACAGAATCCATTTGTTTGTTTGTTTCTCAGTTTCACTTGTGTTGGGTACCTGTCCCCACCACTTCAGCTTGGAGTTTGTCTGTGTCCTTGGATCTCAAGTGAGTCTTCAGTAAGGGAGCACATATGTGTTCTTGAGTTTTCATCCCTTCCTCTAACTCTGTGTCTTTTGAATGGAGCACTCAGAGTCTGTCCTTTTATTCTGACAATTTAGAGCAGTGTCCTTATTGCACTTACAAAAAATTTTTTGTTATCTTTAATCTATAATCACGTGAAGATCATTATGATCACCAAGTACAACATGTCCCCCCAAAATGCCCCATTACGGACGCTGCCCATCAGCGTAGTTGGATGCTGTAGACCCCGTCAACATGTTTCCCACCACACACACCGTTACAGTCACTGTCCACATGCGTGTAGTAAGTTGCTGTAGAAACACTTCTCTTCTATGTGTTGCACAGCCTTCCCCATGCTCCCACCACCCCACACAGTATAAATGCTAATCCTAATGCTCCCTTTCTTTCTGCCCGCCCTTATCCCTCCCTTCCCACCCACCATGCCCATTCCCTTTCCCTTTGGTAACTGTTAGTCCACTCTCGGCTTCTGTGAGTCTGCTGCTGTTCATTTCCTTCAGTTTTTCTTTGTTTTTATACTCCACACAAGGGTGAAATCATTTGGTACTTATCTTTCTTTGCCTGGCCTATTTCACTGAGCACAGTAGTCTCTAGCTCCATCCACGTTGTTCCAAATGGTAGGATTCATTTTTTTCTTATGGCTGCTTACTGCACTTTTCAAACTGGATTTCTGTCTTCCCTTTTGTCTGTAGTTTAGCTATGTGCTTTCACCTTTGCTCTCCTGGTTATGAGCAATAGCTTTGTGTTAATCGATACTTACCTATATTTTTCTATCTGCCTGTCTATCTATCTATCATTCAATCAATCAGTCATCTTTTTATCTGAACATCTGTCCTTGTATGCAGAACAGTTAACAACAGAGACTATGTCCCTTCCCTACGTTATGCTTACAAAAACCTTGCAAGGTAACTAGGCCGTAAGGAGAGCACTGGGTTCACCGAGACACTTGCAGGTCGAGTCAGAAGTGTACCTACAAAACCAGGAAATTGTGGTGCAGGGACTTGTACCCGTGTCTCTGTCCTCTCTCCTCTTTTATCTCCTTCTCACTTGCTGACTGTATTTAGCCACATTCATTGACTAAGTGCTCCCTGAAGACCACAGGTATCGTTCCTCTTTGACATTTGTCAACAGAAAAGTTAACTTGGTGCTTGCTCACCGCCATGTTTGAGGGATATTGGCGTGATAAACCCTGATAGGAGGGAGGGACAAATAAAAAGTAACACTGATTTCTAGACAGGAGCAGTTGGGAGAGAAGAGTGTGTTGTGGAGTGAAGTGTTTATTTCAGTGTCCAAACTTCCCTCTCTACCTGGTTATTACTTCTTTACATTCGTGGACATCATAAAACCCACTGATTTCAAAGGCCCAGACCCATATTATTACAGCAATTCAGTTGTTGAGTTGAGAGAAAATGAGAAGGATGTTGCTGCACCACTAAATCTATGGCTGGGCACTGCTGATACCAAACAAAAAGCATTCACAGTGGCCATATAGGTCTATTTACTACTGACTGTCTCGGGGGCACAGACAGAATCCATTTGACTGATTGTTTGTTTTACAGATTCACTTGTGTTGGGTACCTCTCCCCATCCCTTCGGCTTGCAGTTTGTCTGTGTCCTTGGTCTCAAGTGAGTCTCCTGTAAGGGAGCACGTAGTTGTTCTTGAGTTTTCATCCCTTCTTTTAAACCAGTGTCTATTGTTTGGAGCACTCAAAGCCTGTCCTTTTACACTGATGATTCAGAGCTGTGCCCTTATTGCACTTTAAAATTCTTTTCTTGTTATCATTAATCTACAATCACATGCAGAACATTATGTTTAGTAGGATCCCCCTTTCACAAAGATCGCTCCAAAAACCTCTAAGAGTAGGTGTCCATCAGCATAGTTGGATGCTGTAGACTACTGCACCATGTCCCCACACACAGACCCCGTTACAGTCGCTGTCCATCAGCGTGTAGTAATATGCTGTAGAATCTCTAACTTTCTTCTCTGTGTTGTACAGCCCTCCCCATGACCAGCCGATCCCATGCATTATTCATGCTAATTATAATGTCTCCTTTCTTTGTTCCCAACCTTATTCCTCCCTTATCACCCACCCGCCCCTGTCCTTTTCTCTTTGGTATCTGTTAGTCTACTCTCAGGTTCTGGTATTCTGCTGCTTTTTTTTCCATCAGTTTTTTTTTTAATACTCAACACATGAGGGAAATCATTGGGTACTTATCTTTCTCCTCCTGTTCTTTTTCACTGAGCATACTACCGTCTAGCCCCACCCACATCATTGTAAATGGAAGGATTTGTTTTCTTCTTATGGCTGCTTATTGTACTTTTTAAACGGGATTTCACTCTTCCTTTTTGTTTGTAGTATCGCTATGTGCTTTCACCATTTATCTCCCGGTTATGAGCCATAGCTTTCTGTTAAATGATATGTATCTGTATGTATGTATGTATGTATGTATGTATGTATGTATCTATCTATCTATCTATCTATCTATCTATCTATCTATCTGTCTGTCTGTCTGTCTGTCTGTCTGTCTGTCTGTCTGTCTATCTACCTTTAATTCCTATCTATCTATCATGGCTATCATCTATCTATCATGTCTATCATCTATCTCTCTATCATCTGTCATCTATCTATCTATCTATCTATGAATCAATCATCTTTTTGTCTGCCAATCTATCCTTATGTACAGAACAGTTAACAACATAGCCTATATCACCTTTCCTACATTATGCTTCCAAAAATCTTGCAAGTTGAGTATTCTGTATTGAGAGCACTGGGTTCACTGAGACACTTGCAGGTCGAGTAAGCAACGTGTGCTTACAAAACCGGTAAATGGTGTTGCAGGAACTTGAACCCATATCTCTGTCCTCTGTCCTCTTTTCCCTCTTTCTCGCTTGCTGACTGTATTTTGCCACATTCATTGACTAAGTGCTTCCTGAGGATCACATGTATTCTTCGTCTGGGCCTGTCGTAGACAGTAAAGTATACTTGGTGTTTTGCTTACCACCAGGTTTGAGGGAAATCGGCGTGATCACCATTGATAGGAGGAGGGTCAAATAAAAAGTAACACCTATGTCTAGACAGGAGCATTTGGGAGCAAGGAGAGTGTTGCGGATTTACGTGTTTCTTTGAGTGTCCTAACTTCCCTCAATAGGGGTTTATTGCTTCTTTACATTCGTGAATATCATAAAACCCACTGATTTCAAAAGCCCAGACTCATATTATTACAGCAATTCTGTGGTTGAGGTGAGAAAAAATGAGTAGGACATTGGTGTACCACTAAATCAATGGCTGGGCACTGCTGTAACCAAACAAAAAGAATTCACAGTGGCTAGATGGCGCTATTTTCTACTGAATGTCTCTGGGGACTCAAACAGAATCAATTTATTTGTTTGTTTGTTTCTCATTTTCACTTGTAGGGTACCTATCTCCACATATTCGGCATGAAGTTTGTCTGTGTCCTTGGATCGCAAGTGAGTCTGCTGTAAGGGAGCACAAAGGTGGTCTTGAGCTTTCATCCCTTCTTCTAACACTGTGTCTTTTGGTTGGAGCACTCAAAGCCTGTCCTTTTATTCTGATGATTCAGGGCTGTTCCCTTAATGCATTAAAAAAAAATTTTTTGTTATCATTAAGCTACAATCACGTGAAGAACATTATGTTTACTAGGCTTCCGATTCACCATTCCCCCCGTAAAACCTCTTAGGTCTCTGCCCATCAGCATGTAGTAAGATGGTGTATAATTCCTACTGTCCTCTCTGTGTTGTACAGACCTCCCCATGCTCCTCCTACCACACATAGTATACACGCTAATACTCATGCCCCCAATGCAACCTTTCTTTCTCCCCGCCCTTATCCCTCCCTTCCCACCCAACCTACCCAGTCCCTTTCCCTTTGGTAACTGTTGGTCCACTCGCGGGTTCTGTGAGTCTGCTGCTATTTTTTTCCTTCAGATTTTCTTAGTTGTTATACTCCACACATGAGTGAAATCATCCGTTTCTTGTCTTTCTCCGCCTGGCCTATTTCTCTGAACATAGTACCCTCTAGTTCCATCCACGTTATTGCAAATGATATGATTTGTTTTCTTCTTATGGCTGCTTACTGCACTTTTTAAACTGGATTTCTGTCTTCTCTTTTGTCTGTAGTTTCGCTATGTGCTTTCTCCTTTGCTCTCCTTGTTATGAACAATAGCTAATCGATAAGTACCTATATCTATTTATCTGTCTGTCTATCTATCTATCAATCTATCAATCAGTCAATCATCTTTTTGTCTGCCCATCTGTCCTTTTGTACAGAACAGTTATCAACATAACCTGTGTCACTTGCTTACGTTGTGCTTCCAAAAATCTTTCAAGCTAACTAGTCTGCAGGGAAAGCTCTTGGTTCACCGAGACTCTTGCAGGTAGAGTCAGCCGCATATTCCTACAAAACCAGGAAAGTTTGCTGCAGGGTCTTGAACCCGTGTCTCTGTCCTCTCTCCTCTTTTACCTCCTTCTCACTTGCTGACTGTATTTAGTCACATTCATTGACTAAGGTCTTCCTGATGTTCACAAGTATCCTTCCTCTGGGTCTGTTTTTGACAGAAAAGTAAACTTGGTGCTTTGCTCACCACCATGTTTGAGGGACATCGGCGTGATCACCGCTGATAGGATGGAACGACAAATGAAATTGAAAACCAATTACTAGACAGGAGCAGTTGTTAGCAAAGAGTGTGTTGTGGAGTGACGTGTTTATTTGAGTGTCCAAACTTCCCTCTTTATATAGTTATTACTTCTTTACATTCATGAACATCACAAAATCCACTGATTACAAAGGCCCAGACGCATATTTTTACAGAAATTCTGTTGTTGAGGTGAGAGAAAATGAAAAGGACGTTGCTCTACCACTAAATCTATGGCTGGGCACGGATGAAATAAAAGAAAAGAATTCACGGTGGAAAGATAGGGCTATTTTCTACTGACTGTCTCTGTGGACTCAAACAGAGTCCATTTGTTTGATTGTTTGTATTTCAGTTTCACTTGTGTTGGGTACCTGTCCTCACCCCTTCGGCTTGTAGTTTGTCTGTTTCCTTGGATCTCAAGTGAGTCTCCTGTAAGGGAGCACATAAGTGGTCTTGAGTTTTCTTCCTTCTTTGAACCCTGCGTCTTTTGATTTGGAGCTCTCAAAGCCTGTCCTTTTATTCTGATGATTCAGAGCTGTGCCCTTATTGTACTTAATAATTTTTTTTTTATCATTAACCTACAATCACTTGAGTAACATTATGTTTACTAGGCTCCACCGTTCACCAAGTCCCCCACAAAAACCTCTTACAGTTGCTGTCAATCAGCGGAGTTGGATGCTGTAGACCCATTCACTGTTTTCCCACACACACACCCCAATACAATCGCTGTCCATCAGCGAGTAGTAAGATGCTGTAGAATTTCTACTTGTCTTCTCTGTGTTGTACAGCCCTCCCCATGCCCCCCTGAACCAACTCATTATACATGCTAAACCTAATCTCCCATTTCTTTCTCCCCGCCCTTATCCCTCCTTTCCCAACCACCCTGCCAAGTCCCTTTCCCTTTCGTAACTGTTAGTCCACTTTCGGATTCTGTGAGTCTGCTGCTATTTTTTTCCTTCAGTGTTTCTTCGTTGTTATACTCCACACGAGTTAAATCATTTGGTACTTGTCTTTCTCCACCTGGCCTCTTTCACTGAGCATACTACCGTCTTGCTCCATCCACGTCATTGCTAATGGTACCATTTGTTTTCTTCTTATGGCTGCTAACTGCAGTTTTTAAACTGGACTTCATTCTAACTTTCTGTTTGTAGTTTCGCTATGTGCTTTCACCATTGATCTCCTGGTTATGAGCAATAGCTTTGTGTTAATCGAAATGTATCTGTTTCTATCTATCTATCTATCTGTCTGTCTGTCTGACTATCTATCCATCCTTCTATCTTTCTTACTATCTATCATCTATCTTTCTATCTATCCTTCTGTCTTTCTTTCTATGTATCTATCTTTCTATCTATTTATCTATCTTCTTATCATCTATCTCTCATGTCTCTCTTCTATCTATGTATCTATCTATCTATCACCTACCATCTATCTATCTGTCTATCTATGTATCTATGAATCAATCATCTTTTTTTCTGCCTATCTATCCTTATGTACAGAACAGTTAACAACATCGCCTATGTCAGTTCCCCATATTATGCTTCCAAGAATCTTGCAAGGTAACTAGGCCGTAGGGAGAGCACTGAGTTCATTGAGACACTTGCAGGTCAAGTCAGCCACGTGTGCTTACAAAACCAGTATGTGGTGTTGCAGGGACTTGCACCCATATCTCTGTCCTCTGTCCTATTTTAACTCCTTCTCGCTTCCTGACTGTATTCAGCCACATTCAATTGCTAAGTGCTCCCTGAAGACCACAAGTATCCCTCCTCTGGGTTTGTTGAAGACAGAAAAGTATACATTGTGCTCTGCTCACCACCAACTTTGAGGGACATCGGTGGGAGAACCGATGATAGGAGGAGGGACAAATAAAAAGGAACACCTATTTATAGACAGGAGCATTTGGGAGCAATGAGAGTGTTGTGGAGTTACGTGTTTGTTTGAGTGTCCAAATTTCCCTCTTTAGGAGGTTATTACTTCTCTACATTCAAGAACATTATAAAACCCAGTGATTTCCAATGACCAGATGCATATTATTGCAGCAATTCAGTTGTTGAGCTGATAAAAAATGAGACGGACGTTGCTGTACCACTAAATCTATGGCTGGGCACTGCTGAAACCAAACAAAAAGAATTCACGGTGGCTAGATAGGGCTATTTTGTACTGACTGTCTCTGGGTACTCAAACAGAATCCATTTGTTTGTTTGTTTCTCAGTTTCACTTGTGTTGGGTACCTGTCCCCACCACTTCAGCTTGGAGTTTGTCTGTGTCCTTGGATCTCAAGTGAGTCTTCAGTAAGGGAGCACATATGTGTTCTTGAGTTTTCATCCCTTCCTCTAACTCTGTGTCTTTTGAATGGAGCACTCAGAGTCTGTCCTTTTATTCTGACAATTTAGAGCAGTGTCCTTATTGCACTAACAAAAAATTTTTTGTTATCTTTAATCTATAATCACGTGAAGATCATTATGATCACCAAGTACAACATGTCCCCCCAAAATGCCCCATTACGGACGCTGCCCATCAGCGTAGTTGGATGCTGTAGACCCCGTCAACATGTTTCCCACCACACACACCGTTACAGTCACTGTCCACATGCGTGTAGTAAGTTGCTGTAGAAACACTTCTCTTCTATGTGTTGCACAGCCTTCCCCATGCTCCCACCACCCCACACAGTATAAATGCTAATCCTAATGCTCCCTTTCTTTCTGCCTGCCCTTATCCCTCCCTTCCCACCCACCATGCCCATTCCCTTTCCCTTTGGTAACTGTTAGTCCACTCTCGGCTTCTGTGAGTCTGCTGCTGTTCATTTCCTTCAGTTTTTCTTTGTTTTTATACTCCACACAAGGGTGAAATCATTTGGTACTTATCTTTCTTTGCCTGGCCTATTTCACTGAGCACAGTAGTCTCTAGCTCCATCCACGTTGTTCCAAATGGTAGGATTCATTTTTTTCTTATGGCTGCTTACTGCACTTTTCAAACTGGATTTCTGTCTTCCCTTTTGTCTGTAGTTTAGCTATGTGCTTTCACCTTTGCTCTCCTGGTTATGAGCAATAGCTTTGTGTTAATCGATACTTACCTATATTTTTCTATCTGCCTGTCTATCTATCTATCATTCAATCAATCAGTCATCTTTTTATCTGAACATCTGTCCTTGTATGCAGAACAGTTAACAACAGAGACTATGTCCCTTCCCTACGTTATGCTTACAAAAACCTTGCAAGGTAACTAGGCCGTAAGGAGAGCACTGGGTTCACCGAGACACTTGCAGGTCGAGTCAGAAGTGTACCTACAAAACCAGGAAATTGTGGTGCAGGGACTTGTACCCGTGTCTCTGTCCTCTCTCCTCTTTTATCTCCTTCTCACTTGCTGACTGTATTTAGCCACATTCATTGACTAAGTGCTCCCTGAAGACCACAGGTATCGTTCCTCTTTGACATTTGTCAACAGAAAAGTTAACTTGGTGCTTGCTCACCACCATGTTTGAGGGATATTGGCGTGATAAACCCTGATAGGAGGGAGGGACAAATAAAAAGTAACACTGATTTCTAGACAGGAGCAGTTGGGAGAGAAGAGTGTGTTGTGGAGTGAAGTGTTTATTTCAGTGTCCAAACTTCCCTCTCTACCTGGTTATTACTTCTTTACATTCGTGGACATCATAAAACCCACTGATTTCAAAGGCCCAGACCCATATTATTACAGCAATTCAGTTGTTGAGTTGAGAGAAAATGAGAAGGATGTTGCTGCACCACTAAATCTATGGCTGGGCACTGCTGATACCAAACAAAAAGCATTCACAGTGGCCATATAGGTCTATTTACTACTGACTGTCTCGGGGGCACAGACGGAATCCATTTGACTGATTGTTTGTTTTACAGATTCACTTGTGTTGGGTACCTCTCCCCATCCCTTCGGCTTGCAGTTTGTCTGTGTCCTTGGTCTCAAGTGAGTCTCCTGTAAGGGAGCACGTAGTTGTTCTTGAGTTTTCATCCCTTCTTTTAAACCAGTGTCTTTTGTTTGGAGCACTCAAAGCCTGTCCTTTTACACTGATGATTCAGAGCTGTGCCCTTATTGCACTTTAAAATTCTTTTTTTGTTATCATTAATCTACAATCACATGCAGAACATTATGTTTAGTAGGATCCCCCTTTCACAAAGTTCGCTCCAAAAACCTCTAAGAGTAGGTGTCCATCAGCATAGTTGGAGGCTGTAGACTACTGCACCATGTCCCCACACCCAGACCCCGTTACAGTCGCTGTCCATCAGCGTGTAGTAATATGCTGTAGAATCTCTAACTTTCTTCTCTGTGTTGTACAGCCCTCCCCATGACCAGCCGATCCCATGCATTATTCATGCTAATTATAATGTCTCCTTTCTTTGTTCCCAACCTTATTCCTCCCTTATCACCCACCCGCCCCTGTCCTTTTCTCTTTGGTATCTGTTAGTCTACTCTCAGGTTCTGGTATTCTGCTGCTTTTTTTTCCATCAGTTTTTTTTTTAATACTGAACACATGAGGGAAATCATTGGGTACTTATCTTTCTCCTCCTGTTCTTTTTCACTGAGCATACTACGGTCTAGCTCCACCCACATCATTGTAAATGGGAGGATTTGTTTTCTTCTTGTGGCTGCTTATTGTACTTTTTAAACGGGATTTCACTCTTCCTTTTTGTTTGTAGTATCGCTATGTGCTTTCACCATTTATCTCCCGGTTATGAGCAATAGCTTTCTGATAATTGATATGTATCTGTATCTATCTATCTATCTATCTATCTATCTATCTATCTATCTATCTATCTATCTATCTATCTATCTGTCTGTCTGTCTGTCTCTCTGTCTGTCTCTCTGTCTGTCTGTCTGTCTGTCTATCTATCTACCTTTAATTCCTATCTATCTATCATGATTATCATCTATCAATCATGTCTATCATCTATCTATCTATCATCTGTCATCTATCTATCTATCTATCTATGAATCAATCATCTTTTTGTCTGCCAATCTATCCTTATGTACAGAACAGTTAACAACATAGCCTATATCACCTTTCCTACATTATGCTTCCAAAAATCTTGCAAGTTGAGTATTCTGTATTGAGAGCACTGGGTTCACTGAGACACTTGCAGGTCGAGTAAGCAACGTGTGCTTACAAAACCGGTAAATGGTGTTGCAGGAACTTGAACCCATATCTCTGTCCTCTGTCCTCTTTTCCCTCTTTCTCGCTTGCTGACTGTATTTTGCCACATTCATTGACTAAGTGCTTCCTGAGGATCACATGTATTCTTCGTCTGGGCCTGTCGTAGACAGTAAAGTATACTTGGTGTTTTGCTTACCACCATGTTTGAGGGAAATCGGCGTGATCACCATTGATAGGAGGAGGGTCAAATAAAAAGTAACACCTATGTCTAGAAAGGAGCATTTGGGAGCAAGGAGAGTGTTGCGGATTTACGTGTTTCTTTGAGTGTCCTAACTTCCCTCAATAGGGGTTTATTGCTTCTTTACATTCGTGAATATCATAAAACCCACTGATTTCAAAAGCCCAGACTCATATTATTACAGCAATTCTGTGGTTGAGGTGAGAAAAAATGAGAAGGACGTTGGTGTACCACTAAATCTATGGCTGGGCACTGCTGTAACCAAACAAAAAGAATTCACAGTGGCTAGATGGCGCTATTTTCTACTGAATGTCTCTGGGGACTCAAACAGAATCAATTTATTTGTTTGTTTGTTTCTCATTTTCACTTGTAGGGTACCGATCTCCACATATTCGGCATGAAGTTTGTCTGTGTCCTTGGATCGCAAGTGAGTCTGCTGTAAGGGAGCACAAAGGTGGTCTTGAGCTTTCATCCCTTCTTCTAACACTGTGTCTTTTGGTTGGAGCACTCAAAGCCTGTCCTTTTATTCTGATGATTCAGGGCTGTTCCCTTAATGCATTAAAAAAAATTTTTTTGTTATCATTAAGCTACAATCACGTGAAGAACATTATGTTTACTAGGCTTCCGATTCACCATTCCCCCCGTAAAACCTCTTAGGTCTCTGCCCATCAGCATGTAGTAAGATGGTGTATAATCCCTACTGTCCTCTCTGTGTTGTACAGACCTCCCCATGCTCCTCCTACCACACATAGTATACACGCTAATACTCATGCCCCCAATGCAACCTTTCTTTCTCCCCGCCCTTATCCCTCCCTTCCCACCCAACCTACCCAGTCCCTTTCCCTTTGGTAACTGTTGGTCCACTCGCGGGTTCTGTGAGTCTGCTGCTATTTTTTTCCTTCAGATTTTCTTAGTTGTTATACTCCACACATGAGTGAAATCATCCGTTTCTTGTCTTTCTCCGCCTGGCCTATTTCTCTGAACATAGTACCCTCTAGTTCCATCCACGTTATTGCAAATGATATGATTTGTTTTCTTCCTATGGCTGCTTACTGCACTTTTTAAACTGGATTTCTGTCTTCTCTTTTGTCTGTAGTTTCGCTATGTGCTTTCTCCTTTGCTCTCCTTGTTATGAACAATAGCTAATCGATAAGTACCTATATCTATCTATCTGTCTGTCTATCTATCTATCAATCTATCAATCAGTCAATCATCTTTTTGTCTGCCCATCTGTCCTTTTGTACAGAACAGTTATCAACATAACCTGTGTCACTTGCTTACGTTGTGCTTCCAAAAATCTTTCAAGCTAACTAGTCTGCAGGGAAAGCTCTTGGTTCACCGAGACTCTTGCAGGTAGAGTCAGCCGCATATTCCTACAAAACCAGGAAAGTTTGCTGCAGGGTCTTGAACCCGTGTCTCTGTCCTCTCTCCTCTTTTACCTCCTTCTCACTTGCTGACTGTATTTAGTCACATTCATTGACTAAGGTCTTCCTGATGTTCACAAGTATCCTTCCTCTGGGTCTGTTTTTGACAGAAAAGTAAACTTGGTGCTTTGCTCACCACCATGTTTGAGGGACATCGGCGTGATCACCGCTGATAGGATGGAACGACAAATGAAATTGAAAACCAATTACTAGACAGGAGCAGTTGTTAGCAAAGAGTGTGTTGTGGAGTGACGTGTTTATTTGAGTGTCCAAACTTCCCTCTTTATATAGTTATTACTTCTTTACATTCATGAACATCATAAAACCCACTGATTACAATGGCCCAGACGCATATTTTTACAGAAATTCTGTTGTTGAGGTGAGAGAAAATGAAAAGGACGTTGCTCTACCACTAAATCTATGGCTGGGCACGGATGAAATAAAAGAAAAGAATTCACGGTGGAAAGATAGGGCTATTTTCTACTGACTGTCTCTGTGGACTCAAACAGAGTCCATTTGTTTGATTGTTTGTATTTCAGTTTCACTTGTGTTGGGTACCTGTCCTCACCCCTTCGGCTTGTAGTTTGTCTGTTTCCTTGGATCTCAAGTGAGTCTCCTGTAAGGGAGCACATAAGTGGTCTTGAGTTTTCGTCCTTCTTTGAACCCTGCGTCTTTTGATTTGGAGCTCTCAAAGCCTGTCCTTTTATTCTGATGATTCAGAGCTGTGCCCTTATTGTACTTAATAATTTTTTTTTGTTATCATTAACCTACAATCACTTGAGTAACATTATGTTTACTAGGCTCCACCGTTCACCAAGTCCCCCACAAAAACCTCTTACAGTTGCTGTCAATCAGCGGAGTTGGATGCTGTAGACCCATTCACTGTTTTCCCACACACACACCCCATTACAATCGCTGTCCATCAGCGAGTAGTAAGATGCTGTAGAATTTCTACTTGTCTTCTCTGTGTTGTACAGCCCTCCCCATGCCCCACTGAACCAACTCATTATACATGCTAAACCTAATCTCCCATTTCTTTCTCCCCGCCCTTATCCCTCCTTTCCCAACCACCCTGCCAAGTCCCTTTCCCTTTCGTAACTGTTAGTCCACTTTCGGATTCTGTGAGTCTGCTGCTATTTTTTTCCTTCAGTGTTTCTTTGTCGTTATACTCCACACGAGTTAAATCATTTGGTACTTGTCTTTCTCCACCTGGCCTCTTTCACTGAGCATACTACCGTCTTGCTCCATCCACGTCATTGCTAATGGTACCATTTGTTTTCTTCTTATGGCTGCTAACTGCAGTTTTTAAACTGGACTTCATTCTAACTTTCTGTTTGTAGTTTCGCTATGTGCTTTCACCATTGATCTCCTGGTTATGAGCAATAGCTTTGTGTTAATCGAAATGTATCTGTTTCTATCTATCTATCTATCTGTCTGTCTGTCTGACTATCTATCCATCCTTCTATCTTTCTTACTATCTATCATCTATCTTTCTATCTATCCTTCTGTCTTTCTTTCTATGTATCTATCTTTCTATCTATTTATCTATCTTCTTATCATCTATCTCTCATGTCTCTCTTCTATCTATGTATCTATCTATCTATCACCTACCATCTATCTATCTGTCTATCTATGTATCTATGAATCAATCATCTTTTTTTCTGCCTATCTATCCTTATGTACAGAACAGTTAACAACATCGCCTATGTCAGTTCCCCATATTATGCTTCCAAGAATCTTGCAAGGTAACTAGGCCGTAGGGAGAGCACTGAGTTCATTGAGACACTTGCAGGTCAAGTCAGCCACGTGTGCTTACAAAACCAGCATGTGGTGTTGCAGGGACTTGCACCCATATCTCTGTCCTCTGTCCTATTTTAACTCCTTCTCGCTTCCTGACTGTATTTAGCCACATTCAATTGCTAAGTGCTCCCTGAAGACCACAAGTATCCCTCCTCTGGGTTTGTTGAAGACAGAAAAGTATACATTGTGCTCTGCTCACCACCAACTTTGAGGGACATCGGTGGGAGAACCGATGATAGGAGGAGGGACAAATAAAAAGGAACACCTATTTATAGACAGGAGCATTTGGGAGCAATGAGAGTGTTGTGGAGTTACGTGTTTGTTTGAGTGTCCAAATTTCCCTCTTTAGGAGGTTATTACTTCTCTACATTCAAGAACATTATAAAACCCAGTGATTTCCAATGACCAGATGCATATTATTGCAGCAATTCAGTTGTTGAGCTGATAAAAAATGAGACGGACGTTGCTGTACCACTAAATCTATGGCTGGGCACTGCTGAAACCAAACAAAAAGAATTCACGGTGGCTAGATAGGGCTATTTTGTACTGACTGTCTCTGGGTACTCAAACAGAATCCATTTGTTTGTTTGTTTCTCAGTTTCACTTGTGTTGGGTACCTGTCCCCACCCCTTCAGCTTGGAGTTTGTCTGTGTCCTTGGATCTCAAGTGAGTCTTCAGTAATTGATCACATATGTGTTCTTGAGTTTTCATCCCTTCCTCTAACTCTGTGTCTTTTGAATGGAGCACTCAGAGTCTGTCCTTTTATTCTGACAATTTAGAGCAGTGTCCTTATTGCACTTACAAAAAATTTTTTATCTTTAATCTATAATCACGTGAAGATCATTATGATCACCAAGTACAACATGTCCCCCCAAAATGCCCCATTACGGACGCTGCCCATCAGCGTCGTTGGAAGCTGTAGACCCCGTCACCATGTTTCCCACCACACACACCGTTACAGTCGCTGTCCACATGCGTGTAGTAAGTTGCTGTAGAAACACTTCTCTTCTATGTGTTGCACAGCCTTCCCCATGCTCCCACCACCCCACACAGTATAAATGCTAATCCTAATGCTCCCTTTCTTTCTGCCCGCCCTTATCCCTCCCTTCCCACCCACCATGCCCATTCCCTTTCCCTTTGGTAACTGTTAGTCCACTCTCGGCTTCTGTGAGTCTGCTGCTGTTCATTTCCTTCAGTTTTTCTTTGTTTTTATACTCCACACAAGGGTGAAATCATTTGGTACTTATCTTTCTTTGCCTGGCCTATTTCACTGAGCATAGTAGTCTCTAGCTCCATCCACATTGTTCCAAATGGTAGGATTCGTTTTTTTCTTATGGCTGCTGACTGCACTTTTCAAACTGGATTTCTGTCTTCTCTTTTGTCTGTAGTTTAGCTATGTGCTTTCACCTTTGCTCTCCTGG
Organism: Manis pentadactyla; assembly: GCF_030020395.1. Classification (NCBI taxonomy): domain Eukaryota; kingdom Metazoa; phylum Chordata; class Mammalia; order Pholidota; family Manidae; genus Manis; species Manis pentadactyla. The sequence continues at coordinate 1,395,252 of NW_026644987.1, read as the reverse complement.
TTATGAGCAATAGCTTTGTGTTAATCGATACTTACCTATATTTTTCTATCTGCCTGTCTATCTATCTATCATTCAATCAATCAGTCATCTTTTTATCTGAACATCTGTCCTTGTATGCAGAACAGTTAACAACAGAGACTATGTCCCTTCCCTACGTTATGCTTACAAAAACCTTGCAAGGTAACTAGGCCGTAAGGAGAGCCCTGGGTTCACCGAGACACTTGCAGGTCGAGTCAGAAGTGGACCTACAAAACCAGGAAATGGTGGTGCAGGGACTTGTACCCGTGTCTCTGTCCTCTCTCCTCTTTTATCTCCTTCTCACTTGCTGACTCTATTTAGCCACATGCATTGACTAAGTGCTCCCTGAAGACCACAGGTATCGTTCCTCTTTGACATTTGTCAACAGAAAAGTTAACTTGGTGCTTGCTCACCGCCATGTTTGAGGGATATTGGCATGATAAACCCTGATAGGAGGGAGGGACAAATAAAAAGTAACACTGATTTCTAGACAGGAGCAGTTGGGAGAGAAGAGTGTGTTGTGGAGTGAAGTGTTTATTTCAGTGTCCAAACTTCCCTCTTTACCTGGTTATAACTTCTTTACCTTCGTGGACATCATAAAACCCACTGATTTCAAAGGCCCAGACCCATATTATTACAGCAATTCAGTTGTTGAGTTGAGAGAAAATGAGAAGGATGTTGCTGCACCACTAAATCTATGGCTGGGCACTGCTGATACCAAACAAAAAGCATTCACAGTGGCCATATAGGTCTATTTACTACTGACTGTCTCGGGGGCACAGACAGAATCCATTTGACTGATTGTTTGTTTTACAGATTCACTTGTGTTGGGTACCTCTCCCCATCCCTTCGGCTTGCAGTTTGTCTGTGTCCTTGGTCTCAAGTGAGTCTCCTGTAAGGGAGCACGTAGTTGTTCTTGAGTTTTCTTCCCTTCTTTTAAACCAGTGTCTTTTGTTTGGAGCACTCAAAGCCTGTCCTTTTACACTGATGATTCAGAGCTGTGCCCTTATTGCACTTTAAAATTCTTTTTTTGTTATCATTAATCTACAATCACATGCAGAACATTATGTTTAGTAGGATCCCCCTTTCACAAAGTTCGCTCCAAAAACCTCTAAGAGTAGGTGTCCATCAGCATAGTTGGATGCTGTAGACTACTTCACCATGTCCCCACACACAGACCCCGTTACAGTCGCTGTCCATCAGCGTGTAGTAATATGCTGTAGAATCTCTAACTTTCTTCTCTGTGTTGTACAGCCCTCCCCATGAACAGCCGATCCCATGCATTATTCATGCTAATTATAATGTCTCCTTTCTTTGTTCCCAACCTTATCCCTCCCTTATCACCCACCCGCCCCTGTCCTTTTCTCTTTGGTATCTGTTAGTCTACTCTCAGGTTCTGGTATTCTGCTGCTTTTTTTTCCATCAGTTTTTTTTTTTAATACTCCACACATGAGGGAAATCATTGGGTACTTATCTTTCTCCTCCTGTTCTTTTTCACTGAGCATACTACCGTCTAGCCCCACCCACATCATTGTAAATGGAAGGATTTGTTTTCTTCTTATGGCTGCTTATTGTACTTTTTAAACGGGATTTCACTCTTCCTTTTTGTTTGTAGTATCGCTATGTGCTTTCACCATTTATCTCCCGGTTATGAGCCATAGCTTTCTGTTAAATGATATGTATCTGTATGTATGTATGTATGTATGTATGTATGTATGTATGTATGTATGTATGTATGTATCTATCTATCTGTCTGTCTGTCTGTCTGTCTGTCTTTCTATCTACCTTTAATTCCTATCTATCTATCATGGCTATCATCTATCTATCATGTCTATCATCTATCTCTCTATCATCTGTCATCTATCTATCTATCTATCTATGAATCAATCATCTTTTTGTCTGCCAATCTATCCTTATGTACAGAACAGTTAACAACATAGAATATATCACCTTTCCTACATTATGCTTCCAAATATCTTGCAAGTTGAGTATTCTGTATTGAGAGCACTGGGTTCACTGAGACACTTGCAGGTCGAGTAAGCAACGTGTGCTTACAAAACCGGTAAATGGTGTTGCAGGAACTTGAACCCATATCTCTGTCCTCTGTCCTCTTTTCCCTCTTTCTCGCTTGCTGACTGTATTTTGCCACATTCATTGACTAAGTGCTTCCTGAGGATCACATGTATTCTTCGTCTGGGCCTGTCGTAGACAGTAAAGTATACTTGGTGTTTTGCTTACCACCATGTTTGAGGGAAATCGGCGTGATCACCATTGATAGGAGGAGGGTCAAATAAAAAGTAACACCTATGTCTAGACAGGAGCATTTGGGAGCAAGGAGAGTGTTGCGGATTTACGTGTTTCTTTGAGTGTCCTAACTTCCCTCAATAGGGGTTTATTGCTTCTTTACATTCGTGAATATCATAAAACCCACTGATTTCAAAAGCCCAGACTCATATTATTACAGCAATTCTGTGGTTGAGGTGAGAAAAAATGAGAAGGACGTTGGTGTACCACTAAATCTATGGCTGGGCACTGCTGTAACCAAACAAAAAGAATTCACAGTGGCTAGATGGCGCTATTTTCTACTGAATGTCTCTGGGGACTCAAACAGAATCAATTTATTTGTTTGTTTGTTTCTCATTTTCACTTGTAGGGTACCGATCTCCACATATTCGGCATGAAGTTTGTCTGTGTCCTTGGATCGCAAGTGAGTCTGCTGTAAGGGAGCACAAAGGTGGTCTTGAGCTTTCATCCCTTCTTCTAACACTGTGTCTTTTGGTTGGAGCACTCAAAGCCTGTCCTTTTATTCTGATGATTCAGGGCTGTTCCCTTAATGCATTAAAAAAATTTTTTTTGTTATCATTAAGCTACAATCACGTGAAGAACATTATGTTTACTAGGCTTCCGATTCACCATTCCCCCCGTAAAACCTCTTAGGTCTCTGCCCATCAGCATGTAGTAAGATGGTGTATAATCCCTACTGTCCTCTCTGTGTTGTACAGACCTCCCCATGCTCCTCCTACCACACATAGTATACACGCTAATACTCATGCCCCCAATGCAACCTTTCTTTCTCCCCGCCCTTATCCCTCCCTTCCCACCCAACCTACCCAGTCCCTTTCCCTTTGGTAACTGTTGGTCCACTCGCGGGTTCTGTGAGTCTGCTGCTATTTTTTTCCTTCAGATTTTCTTAGTTGTTATACTCCACACATGAGTGAAATCATCCGTTTCTTGTCTTTCTCCGCCTGGCCTATTTCTCTGAACATAGTACCCTCTAGTTCCATCCACGTTATTGCAAATGATATGATTTGTTTTCTTCTTATGGCTGCTTACTGCACTTTTTAAACTGGATTTCTGTCTTCTCTTTTGTCTGTAGTTTCGCTATGTGCTTTCTCCTTTGCTCTCCTTGTTATGAGCAATAGCTAATCGATAAGTACCTATATCTATCTATCTGTCTGTCTATCTATCTATCTATCAATCAGTCAATCATCTTTTTGTCTGCCCATCTGTCCTTTTGTACAGAACAGTTATCAACATAACCTGTGTCACTTACATACGTTGTGCTTCCAAAAATCTTTCAAGCTAACTAGTCTGCAGGGAAAGCTCTTGGTTCACCGAGACTCTTGCAGGTAGAGTCAGCCGCATATTCCTACAAAACCAGGAAAGTTTGCTGCAGGGTCTTGAACCCGTGTCTCTGTCCTCTCTCCTCTTTTACCTCCTTCTCACTTGCTGACTGTATTTAGTCACATTCATTGACTAAGGTCTTCCTGATGTTCACAAGTATCCTTCCTCTGGGTCTGTTTTTGACAGAAAAGTAAACTTGGTGCTTTGCTCACCACCATGTTTGAGGGACATCGGCGTGATCACCGCTGATAGGATGGAACGACAAATGAAATTGAAAACCAATTACTAGACAGGAGCAGTTGTTAGCAAAGAGTGTGTTGTGGAGTGACGTGTTTATTTGAGTGTCCAAACTTCCCTCTTTATATAGTTATTACTTCTTTACATTCACGAACATCATAAAACCCACTGATTACAAAGGCCCAGACGCATATTTTTACAGAAATTCTGTTGTTGAGGTGAGAGAAAATGAAAAGGACGTTGCTCTACCACTAAATCTATGGCTGGGCACGGATGAAATAAAAGAAAAGAATTCACGGTGGAAAGATAGGGCTATTTTCTACTGACTGTCTCTGTGGACTCAAACAGAGTCCATTTGTTTGATTGTTTGTATTTCAGTTTCACTTGTGTTGGGTACCTGTCCTCACCCCTTCGGCTTGTAGTTTGTCTGTTTCCTTGGATCTCAACTGAGTCTCCTGTAAGGGAGCACATAAGTGGTCTTGAGTTTTCTTCCTTCTTTGAACCCTGCGTCTTTTGATTTGGAGCTCTCAAAGCCTGTCCTTTTATTCTGATGATTCAGAGCTGTGCCCTTATTGTACTTAATAATTTTTTTTTGTTATCATTAACCTACAATCACTTGAGTAACATTATGTTTACTAGGCTCCACCGTTCACCAAGTCCCCCACAAAAACCTCTTACAGTTGCTGTCAATCAGCGGAGTTGGATGCTGTAGACCCATTCACTGTTTTCCCACACACACACACCATTACAATCGCTGTCCATCAGCGAGTAGTAAGATGCTGTAGAATTTCTACTTGTCTTCTCTGTGTTGTACAGCCCTCCCCATGCCCCCCTGAACCAACTCATTATACATGCTAAACCTAATCTCCCATTTCTTTCTCCCCGCCCTTATCCCTCCTTTCCCAACCACCCTGCCAAGTCCCTTTCCCTTTCGTAACTGTTAGTCCACTTTCGGATTCTGTGAGTCTGCTGCTATTTTTTTCCTTCAGTGTTTCTTTGTTGTTATACTCCACACGAGTTAAATCATTTGGTACTTGTCTTTCTCCACCTGGCCTCTTTCACTGAGCATACTACCGTCTTGCTCCATCCACGTCATTGCTAATGGTACCATTTGTTTTCTTCTTGTGGCTGCTAACTGCAGTTTTTAAACTGGTCTTCATTCTAACTTTCTGTTTGTAGTTTCGCTATGTGCTTTCACCATTGATCTCCTGGTTATGAGCAATAGCTTTGTGTTAATCGAAATGTATCTGTTTCTATCTATCTATCTATCTGTCTGTCTGTCTGACGACTATCTATCCATCCTTCTATCTTTCTTACTATCTATCTATCATCTATCTTTCTATCTATCTATCCTTCTGTCTTTCTTTCTATGTATCTATCTTTCTATCTATTTATCTATCTTCTTATCATCTATCTCTCATGTCTCTCTTCTATCTATGTATCTATCTATCTATCATCTACCATCTATCTATCTGTCTATCTATGTATCTATGAATCAATCATCTTTTTTTCTGCCTATCTATCCTTATGTACAGAACAGTTAACAACATCGCCTATGTCAGTTCCCTATATTATGCTTCCAAGAATCTTGCAAGGTAACTAGGCCGTAGGGAGAGCACTGAGTTCATTGAGACACTTGAAGGTCGAGGCAGCCACGTGTGCTTACAAAACCAGTATGTGGTGTTGCAGGGACTTGCACCCATATCTCTGTCCTCTGTCCTATTTTAACTCCTTCTCGCTTCCTGACTGTATTTAGCCACATTCAATTGCTAAGTGCTCCCTGAAGACCACAAGTATCCCTCCTCTGGGTTTGTTGAAGACAGAAAAGTATACATTGTGCTCTGCTCACCACCAACTTTGAGGGACATCGGTGGGAGAACCGATGATAGGAGGAGGGACAAATAAAAAGGAACACCTATTTATAGACAGGAGCATTTGGGAGCAATGAGAGTGTTGTGGAGTTACGTGTTTGTTTGAGTGTCCAAATTTCCCTCTTTAGGAGGTTATTACTTCTCTACATTCAAGAACATTATAAAACCCAGTGATTTCCAATGACCAGATGCATATTATTGCAGCAATTCAGTTGTTGAGCTGATAAAAAATGAGACGGACGTTGCTGTACCACTAAATCTATGGCTGGGCACTGCTGAAACCAAACAAAAAGAATTCACGGTGGCTAGATAGGGCTATTTTGTACTGACTGTCTCTGGGTACTCAAACAGAATCCATTTGTTTGTTTGTTTCTCAGTTTCACTTGTGTTGGGTACCTGTCCCCACCCCTTCAGCTTGGAGTTTGTCTGTGTCCTTGGATCTCAAGTGAGTCTTCAGTAAGGGAGCACATATGTGTTCTTGAGTTTTCATCCCTTCCTCTAACTCTGTGTCTTTTGAATGGAGCACTCAGAGTCTGTCCTTTTATTCTGACAATTTAGAGCAGTGTCCTTATTGCACTTACAAAAAATTTTTTGTTATCTTTAATCTATAATCACGTGAAGATCATTATGATCACCAAGTACAACATGTCCCCCCAAAATGCCCCATTACGGACACTGCCCATCAGCGTCGTTGGATGCTGTAGACCCCGTCACCATGTTTCCCACCACACACACCGTTACAGTCGCTGTCCACATGCGTGTAGTAAGTTGCTGTAGAAACACTTCTCTTCTATGTGTTGCACAGCCTTCCCCATGCTCCCACCACCCCACACAGTATAAATGCTAATCCTAATGCTCCCTTTCTTTCTGCCCGCCCTTATCCCTCCCTTCCCACCCACCATGCCCATTCCCTTTCCCTTTGGTAACTGTTAGTCCACTCTCGGCTTCTGTGATTCTGCTGCTGTTCATTTCCTTCAGTTTTTCTTTGTTTTTATACTCCACACAAGGGTGAAATCATTTGGTACTTATCTTTCTTTGCCTGGCCTATTTCACTGAGCACAGTAGTCTCTAGCTCCATCCACGTTGTTCCAAATGGTAGGATTCGTTTTTTTCTTATGGCTGCTTACTGCACTTTTCAAACTGGGTTTCTGTCTTCTCTTTTGTCTGTAGTTTAGCTATGTGCTTTCACCTTTGCTCTCCTGGTTATGAGCAATAGCTTTGTGTTAATCGATACTTACCTATATTTTTCTATCTGCCTGTCTATCTATCTATCATTCAATCAATCAGTCATCTTTTTATCTGAACATCTGTCCTTGTATGCAGAACAGTTAACAACAGAGACTATGTCCCTTCCCTACTTTATGCTTACAAAAAAACTTGCAAGGTAACTATGCCGTAAGGAGAGCCCTGGGTTCACCGAGACACTTGCAGGTCGAGTCAGAAGTGTACCTACAAAACCAGGAAATGGTGGTGCAGGGACTTGTACCCGTGTCTCTGTCCTCTCTCCTCTTTTATCTCCTTCTCACTTGCTGACTGTATTTAGCCACATTCATTGACTAAGTGCTCCCTGAAGACCACAGGTATCGTTCCTCTTTGACATTTGTCAACAGAAAAGTTAACTTGGTGCTTGCTCACCGCCGTGTTTGAGGGATATTGGCGTGATAAACCCTGATAGGAGGGAGGGACAAATAAAAAGTAACACTGATTTCTAGACAGGAGCAGTTGGGAGAGAAGAGTGTGTTGTGGAGTGAAGTGTTTATTTCAGTGTCCAAACTTCCCTCTTTACCTGGTTATTACTTCTTTACCTTCGTGGACATCATAAAACCCACTGATTTCAAAGGCCCAGACCCATATTATTACAGCAATTCAGTTGTTGAGTTGAGAGAAAATGAGAAGGATGTTGCTGCACCACTAAATCTATGGCTGGGCACTGCTGATACCAAACAAAAAGCATTCACAGTGGCCATATAGGTCTATTTACTACTGACTGTCTCGGTGGCACAGACAGAATCCATTTGACTGATTGTTTGTTTTACAGATTCACTTGTGTTGGGTACCTCTCCCCACCCCTTCGGCTTGCAGTTTGTCTGTGTCCTTGGTCTCAAGTGAGTCTCCTGTAAGGGAGCACGTAGTTGTTCTTGAGTTTTCTTCCCTTCTTTTAAACCAGTGTCTTTTGTTTGGAGCACTCAAAGCCTGTCCTTTTACACTGATGATTCAGAGCTGTGCCCTTATTGCACTTTAAAATTCTTTTTTTGTTATCATTAATCTACAATCACATGCAGAACATTATGTTTAGTAGGATCCCCCTTTCACAAAGTTCGCTCCAAAAACCTCTAAGAGTAGGTGTCCATCAGCATAGTTGGATGCTGTAGACTACTTCACCATATCCCCACACACAGACCCCGTTACAGTCGCTGTCCATCAGCGTGTAGTAATATGCTGTAGAATCTCTAACTTTCTTCTCTGTGTTGTACAGCCCTCCCCATGACCAGCCGATCCCATGCATTATTCATGCTAATTATAATGTCTCCTTTCTTTGTTCCCAACCTTATCCCTCCCTTATCACCCACCCGCCCCTGTCCTTTTCTCTTTGGTATCTGTTAGTCTACTCTCAGGTTCTGGTATTCTGCTGCTTTTTTTTCCATCAGTTTTTTTTTTTAATACTCCACACATGAGGGAAATCATTGGGTACTTATCTTTCTCCTCCTGTTCTTTTTCACTGAGCATACTACCGTCTAGCCCCACCCACATCATTGTAAATGGAAGGATTTGTTTTCTTCTTATGGCTGCTTATTGTACTTTTTAAACGGGATTTCACTCTTCCTTTTTGTTTATAGTATCGCTATGTGCTTTCACCATTTATCTCCCGGTTATGAGCCATAGCTTTCTGTTAATTGATATGTATCTGTATTTATGTATGTATGTATGTATGTATGTATGTATGTATCTATCTATCTATCTATCCATCTATCTATCTAATCTATCTATCTGTCTATCTATCTATCTAATCTATCCATCTAATCTATCTATCTATCTATCTATCTATCTATCTATCTATCTATCATCATCTATCTATCTATCTTTCTATCTAATCTATGTATCTATCTATCTATCTGTCTATCTATCTATCTATCTATCTATCTGTCATGTAATCTATCTATCTATCTGTCTATCTATCTATCTATCTATCTATCTATCTATCTATCTATCTATCTTTCTATCTATCTATCTATCTATCTATCTATCTATCTATCTATCTATCTATCTATCTTTCATCTATATTCCTATCTATCTATCATGACTATCATATATCTATCATGTCTATCATCTATCTATATATCATCTGCCTCTCTTCCAGGTGCTTAGGGAGAGGCAAGGCGAGCCACACCCACAACCTTATCTTTAACGGTGATGAACGCTGAGCATGTGTGGCAGGCCCCAGCTGCTGCTACTGCTGCTGCTGCTGTGATGACTCCTTTCTCTTGTCCAGTGGGGTAAGGTTCCAGATCTCTCATTGTTCTCTGCCTGTGCTTTCTCTATACTGGTGTAGTTTTGTTGTATGGGGGCGGATGCTTTCGTGTCTCTGAAGGAATTAAGTATGGGTCTCAGAAATCCCTTATGTCAGTTTTCATTGTACTGTACCGTCTTCTATTTCTACATCTTTGGGGTTTCTCCCGCTGCTACTGCTTTTCCTCTGAGAGAACCTGTACCACAAGATGTTGTAGACAGAAGAGTAAACTTGGTGCTTTGCTCACCACCATGTTTGAGGGACATTGGCGTCACCGCTGATAGGAGGAGGGACAGGTAAAAAGGAACACCGAGTTCTAGACGGGAGCAGTTGGGAGCAAAGAGTGTGTTATGGAATGACTTGTTCGTTTGAGCATCCAAACTTACCTCGGAATCTGGTTATTGCTACTTTACATTCGTAAACATCAGAAAATCCACTGATTTCAAAAGCCCAGATGCATATTATTATAGCAAGACAGTTGTTGAGGTGAGAGAAAATGAGAAGGGCCTTGCTATACCACTGAATCTATGACTGGGCACTGCCAATACCTAAGAGAAAGCATCCATTGTGGCGGGAAGGGCTATTTCCTACTGTCTATCTGGGCACTCAAACAGAATCTCTTTTTTTTTTTTGGTGTCAGAAATGTTCAATTACATGAGCAACATTATGGTTACTAGACTCATCATCTTCCCCCCTCCCCTCCATTATCAAGTCCGCAAACCATTATAGTATCTGTCCATCAATGTTGTAAGATGCTATAGAATCACTATGTGGCTTGTGTGTGTTTTACTGCAATTCCCGTGGGCACCCACCCATACATTATATGTGCAGATCATAATGCCCCTTTTACCCCAATATCCCTATCTTCCCACCCATCCTCCCTGGTACCTTTCCCTTTGGAAACTGCAAGTCTATTCTTGGGTTTTTTTGAGTCTGCTCCTGTTTTGTTCCTTCCCGTTTTTGCTTTGTTCTCATACCGCACAGAGGAGTGAAATCCTAGGATACTTGTCTTTCCCCACTTGGCTTATTTCACTGAGCATAACACTCTCTAGCTCCTTCCTTGTTGTTGCAAATGGTGGTTTTATTTGCTTTCTTCTTATGGCTTACTGATATTCCATAGCGTGTATGTACCACCTCTTCTTTATCCATTCATCTCCTGATGGACACTTAGGTTGCTTCCATTTCTTTGGTATTGTAAATAGTGCTGCGATCAACATAGGGGTTCACCTGTCCCTTTCAAACTGGGCTCCTGCACTCTTAGGGTAAATTCCTAGGAGAGGAATTCCTGGGACAAATGGTATTTCTGTTTTTTGCTTTTTTGGGGAACTTCCATACTGCTTTCCATAATGGTTGAGCTGACTGACATTCCCACCAGTAGTGTAGGAGGGTTCCCCTTTCTCCACACCCTTACCGACATCTGTTATTGTCTGTCTTTCGGGTGGTGGCCATCCTAACTGGTGTGAGGTGATACCCCATTGTGGTTTTAATGTGCTTTTCTCTGATGGTTATCGATGTGGAGCATCTCTTCATGTGCCTGACGGCCACCTGAAATTGCTTCTGTGGAGAAGTGTCTGTTAAGATCCACTGCCCATTTTGTAATTGGATTCATTTTCTTTTTGTGTGTTGAAGTTCGTGAGCTCTTGATACATGTTTTGGATGGCAATACCTTATCAAGTATGTCATCAGTGAATATATTCTCCCATACTGAAGGATGTCTTTTGGTTCTACTTATGTTGGTCAAACAGAATCTTTCTAAACCCCCTTCCACTTCATTCCAAATCTGACTATTTTTTTTCCAGATCACCAACCAGCCAAGAAAACAGGAACAAAGAGGAGAAGCTGTGATGCAGGAACATCTTGCATAAAACTGAGAGGTGAAGTTTTGTGGAGACTGGTAGGATGCATCTTTCCATGTGCTGCTTTCAAGGGTCATAGGGAAAAAATATTGCCAATTAGATGAAGCCCGTTGTGTTGACGTCACCTCATATCGGTGCAGCCTCGTAGCCTCTAGCCATTGATGTGAAGGCTAGCATGTGGCACTGTTGTCTTTCCTGCAGAGTTAGACGTGCAGCGTCCCCCGTTTGCAGTTCAGTCAGAGCCTGTGTGCGACTGTCCTGGCACCGGCCATGGTTTACCAGAAAGCTGTGCCAATCCTGCTGGGCTGTTGCAGCACCCCTCTCAGAACAGGGCCTCAGCAGTGCTCCAAGGAGTGAGAGAGAGAGAGAGAATTGCGCTCGAGAGACAGTGACAATTTTATTTTCTGTAGCACCCTGAGCATGCTCCTGATGTTTATTTTGAGATCTCTTTCTCAGGAAGATTGATTTGAGTCCTGTTTCCAGGTTCCTTTGAAGGTTCATATTTGTAGGTGGCGCCCTCTAGCTCCCAGAAGCTTTAATGTCTGGAGATGCTCAGCTCTTGGGGGGATGGAAGAGGTCCCAGGGCAGCGGTGTCGGTGCCCACCCCCGCTGGGACAAAAGAGGTCTTTCCTGTTTCCCGGACGCAGTGCCTGTCTCCACTGCCAGGGCTAGTTTGTGGAGCATGCAGGGAGAAGCTGATGTAGGTGCGGTCGGCCTTTTTGGAGGCCAGCGCCGGCAGGAAAGCAGGCCATGTACTAGTTACAGTACGGTAAGGGACCTCGGAGCTGCGAGGCAAGCCAGGGGAATGAAACGCCGGAGCTCCTGAAAGCACCAACGCCTGCCGGGCAGAGTGCACCTGGGCAGTTTGGCACACCTGTGCTTTCTCCTGAGCGGCATGCCCCGTGAAGGCCTTGCCCCTTTAGCAGTTCTCTCGCTGTTAGGAAGTCTCTCAGGCTGTCTGCCTTTCTTTTTCCCACAGCGGCCGGATGTGGATACCTGGGTTGTCCCACAAGAGGCTGGAATCTCAAGTCTCTCGAAGTCTTCCACCTGTCTTTGCTTTCCAACCCCACCGATACTCCAGAAGGCAGCACGTGCATGGTAGGTTTGTGCTCCTAGAGCCCATCTCCAGGGCTATGCATCACACTTCTCCTTGAGGTGCCAGCCTGCCACAGCAGCGTTCTTCCCTGCTGCTCTTCCAGGATTTGTTGTAGTTGTTCTACTTAAATACAGTACGTATGTATGTGCTTTCGGTTTTGGAGGAGGTTTCCACACCCCTCTCACGTGAGCCGCCATGTTTAATTACATCAGCATAACTTTTTTCTTTTTTTTTTTCTGTTTCACTTGTCTTGGGAACCTGTCCCCACCCCCTCAACTTATAGTTTGTCTTTATCCTTGGATCTGAAGTGAGTCTCCTGTAAGGGAGCACGTAGGTGGTCTTGAGTTTTAATCCCTTCTTTTATCCCTGTGTCTTTTGATTGGAGCACTCATAGACTGTCCATTTATTCTGACAATTTAGAGCTGTGCCCTTATTGCAGTTAAGAACTTTTTTTCTTATCATTAATCTACAATCACTCGAAGAACATTATGATTCGCAAGTAAACCAAGTCCCCCCCAAAATCCCTGTTACAGTTGCTGTCCATCAGAGTAGTTGGATGCTGTAGACCCCTTCACCATTTCAGCACACACACACACCGTTACAGTTGCTGTCCGTCAGTGAGTAGTGAGATGCTCTAGAATCACAACCTGTCTTCTCTATGTTCTACAGCCGTCCCCATGCTCCCCACACCTCACACATTATACATGCTAATCCTAATGTCCCCTTTATTTCTCGACGCCCTAATTAAACCCTTCCCACCCCCCCGCCAAGTCCCTTTCCCTTTGCTAACTGTTAGTCCACTCTCGGGTTCTTTGAGTCTGATGCTGTTTTTTCCTTCAGTTTTTCTTTGTTATAATACTCCACACATGAAGGAAATCATTTGGTACATGCATTTCTCTGCCTGGCCTATTTGACTGAGCATAATACAATCTAGCTCCATCCACTTTATAGCAAATGATAGGATTTGTTTTCTTCTTATGATTGCTTACAGCACTTTTTAAACTGGATTTCATTCTTCTTTTTTCTTTGTAGTTTCGCTGTGTGCTTTCACCATTGCTCTCTTGGTTATGAGCAGTAGCTTTGTGTTAATCGATATGTACCTATATCTATCTATCTGTCTGTCTACCTACCTATATATCTGTCTATCAATCAGTCAATCATCATTTTGTCTGCCAATCTGTCCTTGTGTACAGAACAGTTAACCACATTGTCTATGTCACTTTCCTACATTATGCTTCCAAAAATCCTGCAAGGTGTCTAGGCTGTAGGGAGAGCACTGGGTTCACAGAGACACTTGCAGGTCGAGTCGGCCACGTGTACCTACAAAACCAGGAAATGGTTGTGCAGGGACTTGAACGCGTGTCTCTATCCACTGTCCTCTTTCATCTAATTCTCACTTGCTGCTGTATTTAGCCACATTCATTGACTAAGTGATCCCTGAAGACCACAAGTATCCTTCCTCTGGGCCTGTTGTCGACAGAAAAGAAAACTTGTTGCTTTGCTCACCACCATGTTTGAAGGACATCGGCATGATCTCTGCTGATAGGACGGAGTTTCAAATAAAAAGGAACACCAATTTCTAGACAGGAGCAGTTTGGAGCTAAGAGTGTATTGTGGAGTGACATGTTTATTTGAGTGTCCAAACATCCCTCTTTAGGTGGCTATAAGATATTCACATTCGTGAACATCATAAAACCCACTGATTTCAAAGGCCCAGGTGCTAATTATTACAGCAACTCAGTTGTTGAGGTGAGAGAAAATGAGAAGTATGTTGCTGCACCACTAAATCTATGGCTGGGAACTGCTGAAACCAAACAAAAAGAATTCACGGTGGCCAGATAAGGCTATTTTCTGCTGACTGTCAATGGGGACTCAAACAGAGTTAATTTGTTAATTGTTTGTTTTTCAGTTTCACTCGTGTAGGGTACTTGTCCACACACCTTCGGCTTGTAGTTTGTCTGTGTCCTTGGATCTCAAGTGAGTCTCCTGTATGTAAGCACATAGGTGTCTTGAGTTTTCATCCCTTCTTTTAACACTGTGTCTTTTTTTTCCAGCATTCAGAGCATGACCTTTATTCTGAGGATTCAGAGCTGTGCCCTTATAGCAAAAAAAAAATTTTTTCTTATTATTAATCTACAGTCACGTGAAAAACATGTTTTCTATGCTCCCCTTCAGCAAATCCCCCCAAAACCTCTTAGAGTCGCTGTCCATCAGCGTAGTTGGATGCTGTAGACCCCTTCACCATGTACCGCCCCACAGACACCGTTACAGTCGCTGTACATCAGCGAGCAGTAGATGCTATATAATCTCTGCCAGTCTTCTCTGTGTTTTACAGCACTCCCCGTGCCTCTCCGACCCCACGCAATATACATGCTAAGCCTAATGCCCCAATTCTTTCTCCCCACACTTATCCCTCCCTTAAGACCCACCCTGCCCAATCCTTTTCCCTTTGGTAACTTTTAGTCAACTGTCGGTTTCTGTGAGTGTGCTGTTGTATTTTTCCTTCAGTTTTTCTTTCTTGTTATACTCCACACATGAGTGAAATCACTTGGTACTTGTCTTTCTCCGCCTGGCTTATTTCTCTAAACATACTGCCGTCTAGCTAAATCCTCGTCATTGAAAATGGTAGTATTTGTTTTCTTCTTAAGGCTGCTTGCTTCACTTTTTAAAATGGATTTCATTCTTCCTTTTTGTTTGTAGTTTAGCTATGTGAATTCACCATTCATCTCCTGGTTATGAGCAATAGCTTTGTGTCAGTTGATATGTATGTGTAACTATCTATATAACGGTCTGTCTCTCTATCTATGTATCTATGTATCTATCTATCTGTCTATCTATCTATCTATCTATCTATCTATCTATCTATCTATCTATCTTCCTATCATCTATCTATGATGTCTTTCATCTATCAATCTATGTACCTATCTATCTATCTTTCATCTGTCATCTGTCTACCTATCTATGAATCAATCATCTGTTTGTATGCAAATCATCGTTATATACAGAACAGTTAACAACATAGCCTATGACACTTCCCTACATTATGCTTCCAAAAACTTGCAAGGTAACTAGGCCGTAAGGAGAGCACTGGGTTCAACAAGAAACTGCAGTTCGATTCAGCCTCATGTGCTTACAAAACCAGTAAATGGTGTTGCAGGGACTTGAACCCGTATCTCTGTCCTCTGTCCTCTTATACCTCCTTCTCGCTTGCTAACTGTATTTAGAAACATTCATTAACTAAGTGCTCACTGAAGACCACAAGTATCCTTCCTCTGGGCCTGTTGTAGACAGAAGAGTATACTTGGTTTTTTACTCACCACCATGTTTGAGGGACATCGGCGTGATCACCGCTGAAAGGAAGAGGGACAAATAAAAAGGAACACCTATTTCTAGACAGGATCATTTGGTAGCAAAGTGAGTGTTGTGGAGAGACGTGTTTGTTAGAGTGTCCAAACTTCCCTCTTTATGTGGTTATTATATCCTTACAGTCGTGAACATCATAAAACCCACTGATTTCAAAAGCCCGGATGCATATTATTACAGCAATTCATTTGTTGAGGTGAGAAATAATGATAAGGACTTTTCAGTACCACTAATTCTATACCTGGGCACTGCTGAAACCAAACAAAGGAATACACGGAGGCTACATAGGACTATTTTCTAGTGACTGTCTCTGGGGACTCAAACAGAATCCATTTGTTCTTTGTTTATCAGATTCACTTGTATAGGATACCTGTCCCCGCCCATTCAGCTTGTATTTTGTCTGTGCCTTTGGATCTCAAGTGAGTCTGCAGTAAGGGAGCAAGTAGGTTTTCTTGAGTTTTCATCAGTTTTTCTAAACCTGTGTCTTTTTATTGGAGCACTGAAAGCCTGTAGTTTTATTCTGATATTTGAGAGTTGTTCTCTTACTGCACTTGGAAATTTTCTTAGAACTCATTAATATTCAATCACATGCAGAATATTATGTTTACTAGTCTACCCCCTTCACCAAGTCCCCCTCAAATCCCAGTTACAGTCGCTGTCTGTGAGCATGTACTAAGATGCTCTAGAATCAATACATGTCTACTCTGTGTTGTTCAACCCTACCCATGACCCACCACTCTACACATTATACATGCTAATCCTAATGCCCCCATTCTTTTTCCCCACCCTTATTATGCCCTTCCCACAAACCCTACCCAGTCCTTTTCTCTTTGGTAACTGATAGTCCACCCTCGTGTTCTGTGAGTCTGCTACTGTTTTTTCCTTCAGTTTTTCTTTGTTATCATACTCCACACATGAGTGAAATCATTTGGTACATGTATTTCTCCGCCTGGACTATTTGACTGAGCATAATACACTATAGCTCCATCCACGTTATTGCAAATGATAGGATTGTTTTCTTCTTATGGCTGCTTACTGCACTTTTTAAACTGGATTTCATTCATCTTTTTTGTTTGTAGTTTCGCTATGTACTTCAACCATTACTCTCATGATTATGAGCAATAGCGTTGTGTTAATCGATATGAACCTATATCTATCTATCTGTCTGTGTATCAATCAATCAATCAATTAATCATCTTTCTGTCTGCCCATCTGTACTTTTGTGCAGAACAGTTAACCACATATCCTATGTCACTTTCCTACATCATGCTTCCAAAATTCCTGCAAGGTAACTAGGCTGTAGGGAGAGCACTGGGTTCACCGAGACACTTGCAGGTCATGTCGGCCGAGTGTACCTACAAAACCAGGAAATGGTTGTGCAGGGACATGAACCCGTGTCTCTATCCTCTGTCCTCTTTCATCTCCTTCTCACTTCCTGTCTGTATTTAGCCACATTCATTCACTAAGTGCTCCCTGAAGACCACAAGTACCTTCCTGTTGCCTGTGGTCGACAGAAAAGTAAACTTGTTGCTTTGCTCACCACCATGTTTGAAGGACATCTATGTGAACACCACTGATAGGATGGAGGGTCAAATAAAAAGGAACACCAATTTCTAGACAGGAGCAGTTGGGAGCTAAGAGTGTATTGTGGAGTGAAATGTTTATTTGAGTGTTCAAACTTCCCTCTTTAGGTGGTTATTACTTCACATTCGTGAAGATCATAAAACCCACAGATTTCAAAGGCCCAGATTCTTATTATTAGAGCATCTCAGTTGTTGAGGTGAGAGAAAATGAGAAGGACGTTGCTCCACCACTAAATCTATGGCTGGGCCTTGCTGAAAACAAACAAAAAGAATTCACGGTGGCCAGATAGTGCTATTTTCTTCTGACTGTCTCTGGGGCTCAAACAGAATCCATTTGTTTGATTGTTTGTTTTTCAGTTTCACTCGTGTAGGGTACTTGTCCCCACACCTTCAGCTTGTAGTTTGTCTCTGTTCTTGGATCTCAAGTGAGTGTCCTGTAAGGAAGCACGTAGGTTTCTTGAGTTTTCATCCGTTCTTTTTACCCTGTGTCTTTTGTTTGCAGCACTCAGAGCCTGACTTTTATTCTGATGATTCAGAGCTGTGCCCTTATTGCACTTAAAAATTTTTTTTTGTTATCATTAATCTACAATCACGTGAAGAACATTATGTTTACTAAGCTCCCCCTTAACCAAGTCCACCAGCAAAAACCTCTTAACGTCGCTGTCCATCAGCATAGTTGTATGCTTTAAACCCCTTCAGCATGTACCCCTTAAAAGACACCGATACAATCCCTGTCAATCATGGAGTAGTAAGATGCTATATAACCTCTACTAGTCTTCTCTGTGTTGTACAGCACTCCCCATGTCCCGCGCGACCCCACGCATTATACATGGTAATCCTAATGCCCCCAATCTTTCTCCCCAAACTTATCCCTCCCTTCAGAACCACCCTGTGCAGTCCTTTTCCCTTTGGCAACTTTTAGTCAACTCTCGGGTTCTGTGAGTATCCTGCTGTTTTTTTCCTTCAGTTTCTCTTTGTTGTTATACTCCACACATGAGTGATATCATTTCATATTGTCTTTCTCCGCCTGACCTATTTTTCTGAACATACTACTGTCTAGCTCCATCCACGTCATTGCAAATGGTAGGATTTGTTTTCTTCTTATGGCTGCTTACTGCACTTTGTAAACTGGATTTCATTCTTCCTTTTTGTTTGTAGTTTAGCTATGTGATTTCACCATTCATCTCCTGGTTATGAGCAACAGCTTTGTGTCAATCGATATGTATCTGTATCTATCTATCGCTCTGTATGTCTGTATATCTATCTATCTTTCTATATATCCTTCTTTCTATCCCTCTATCGTCTCTTTTTATCTATCCATCTATCTGGCTTCCTGTCTTATATCATGTGTATAATCTATCGATCATCTGTCATCTATCTATCTGCTTATCTAAGAAACAATCTTCTTTCTGTCTGTCCATCTATCCTTATGTACAGATCAGATAACTACATCTCCTATGTCACTTCCCTAAATTATGCTTTCAAAAACATTGCAACGTCACTAGGCCGTAGGGAGAGCACTGGGCTCACTGAGACAATTGCAGATCGAATCAGCTGCGTGTGCTTACAAAACCAGTAAATGGTGGTGCTGGGACTTGAACCCATATCTCTGTCCTCTGTCCTCTTAAACCTCCTTCTCGCTTGCTAACTGTATTTAGCCACATTCATTGACTAAGTCCTCACTGAAGACCCCAATTAGACTTCCTCTGGGCCTGTTGTAGACAGAAAAGTATACTTGGTGCTTTATTCACCACCATGTTTGAGGGACATTGGCATGTTCACCACTGATAGGAGGAGGGACAAATAAAAAGGAACACCTATTTCTAGACAGGAGCATTTGGGAGCAAAGTGTTTGTTGTGGAGAGACGTGTTTGGTTGAGTGTCCAAACTTCCCTCTTTATGTGGTTATTACTTCTTTACAATCGTGGATATCATAAAAACCAGTGATTTCAAAAGCCCAGACGCATATTACTACAGCAATTCATTTGTTGATGTGAGAAAAATGAGAAGGACATTGCAGTACCACTAAATCTATACCTGGGCACTGCTGATACCAAACAAAAGGAATTCATGGTGGCTAGGTAGGACTATTTTCTAGTGACTGTCTCTGGGGACTCAAACAGCATCCATTTGTTTCTTTGTTTCAAAGATTCACTTGTATAGGGTACCTGTCCCCGCCCCTTCAGCTTGTAGTTTGTCTGTGTCCTTGGATCACAAGTGAGTCTCCAGTAAGGGAGCACTTAGGTGTTCTTGAGTTTTCATCAGTACTTCTAACCCTGTGTCTTTTGATTGGAGCAGTGAAAGCCTGTACTTTTATTCTGATATTTGATAGCTAGGCTCTTACTACACTTTGAAATTTTTTTTGTTCTCATTAATATACAATCACATGCAGAACAATATGTTTACTAGTCTAACCCCTTCACCAAGTCCTCGCCAAATCCCAGTTTCAGTCGCTGTCCGTCAGCGTGTCGTAAGATGCTCTAGAATCACTACTTGTCTTCTCTGTGTTTTATAGCCCTCCCAATGTCCCATCACCCTACACATTATGCATGCTAATCCTAACGCCCATTCTTTTTCCCCGCCCTTATCAATCCCTTCCCACAAACACTACCCAGTCCCTTTCTCTTTGGTAACTCTTAGTCCACTCTCGGGTACTGTGTATATGCTGCTGTTTCTTCCTTCAGTTTTTCTTTGTTATCGTACTCCACACATGACGTAAATCATTTGGTACATGTATTTCTCCGACTGGACTATTTGACTGAACATAATACCCTCTAGCTCCATCCAAGTTATTGCCAATGATAGGATTTGTTTTCTTCTTATGGCTGCTTACTGCACATTTTAAACTGGATTTTCTTCTTCTTTTTCGTTTGTAGTTTCACTATGTGCTTCAACCATTGCTCTCATGGTTATGAGACATAGCATTGTGTTAATCGATATGAACCTATATCTATCTATCTGTCTGTCTATCAATCAATCAATCAATCAATCAATAAACTTTCTGTCTGCCCATCTGTCCTTGTGTACAGAACTGTTAACCACATATCCAATGTCACTTTCCTACATTATGCTTCCAAAAATCCTTCAAGGTAACTAGGCTGTAGGGAGAGCACTGGGTTCACCGAGACATTTGTAGGTCGTGTCGGCCGACTGTACCTACAAAACCAGAAAATGGTTGTGCAGGGACTTGAACCCGTGACTCTCACCTCTGTCCTCTTTCAACTCCTTCTCACTTCCTGTCTGTATTTAGCCACATTCATTCACTAAGTGCTCCCTGAAGACCACAAGTATCCTTCCTCTGGGCATGTGGTCGACAGAAACGTAAAATTGTTGCTTTGCTCACCAACATGTTTGAAGGACATCTATGTGAATACCACTGATAAGATGGAGGGTCAAATAAAAAGGAACACCAATTTCTAGACAGCAGCAGTTGGGATCTAAGGGTGTATTGTGGAGTGACATGTTTATTTGAGTGTCCAAACTTCCCTCTTTAGGTGGTTATTACATCACATTCGTGAAGATCATAAAATCCACAAATTTCAAAGGCCCAGATTTTTATTATTATATCAACTCTGTTGTTGAGGTGAGAGAAAATGAGAAGGACGTTGCTCCACCACTAAATCTATGGCTGGGCCTCGCTGAAAACAAACAAAAAGAATTCACGGTGGCCGGATAGTGCTATTTTCTACTGACTGTTCTCTGGGGGCTCAAACAGTGTAAATTTGTTTGATTGTTTGTTTTTCAGTTTCACTCGTGTAGGGTACTTGTCCCCACACCTTCAGCTTGTAGTTTGTCTGTGTCCTTGGATCTCAAGAGTGTCTCCTGTAAGGAAGCACGTAGGTTTCTTGAGTTTTCATCCATTCTTTAAACCCTGTGTCTTTTGTTTGCAGCACTCAGAGCCTGACCTTTTATTCCTATGATTCAGAGCTGTGCCCTTATTGCACTTAAAACATTTTTTTTTATCATTAATCTACAATCACGTGAAGAACATTATGTTTACTATGCTCCCCCTTATCCAAGTCCACCAGCAGAAACCTCTTATAGTCGCTGTCCATCAGCATAGTTGTATGCTTTAAACCCCTTCAGCATATACCCACTCAAAGACACCGATACAGTCGCTGTCAATCATGGAGTAGTAAGATGCTATATAACCTCTACTAGTCTTCTCTGTGTTGTACAGCACTCCCCATGTCTCGCGCAACCCCACGCAATATACATGGTAATCCTAATGCCCTCATTCTTTCTCCCCGCACTTATCCCTCTATTCAGAACCACCCTGCCCAATCCTTTTCCCTTAGGCATCTTTTAGTCAACTCTCGGGTTCTGTGGTATCCTGCTGTTTATTTCCTTCAGTTTTTCTTTGTTGTTATACTCCACACATGAGTGATATCATTTGATATTGTCTTTCTCCGCCTGACCTATTTTTCTGAACATACTACTGTCTAGCTCCATCCACGTCATTGCAAATGGTAGGATTTGTTTTCTTCTTATGGCTGCTTACTGCACTTTTTAAAAGTGATTTCATTCTTCCTTTTTGTTTGTAGTTTAGCTATATGATTTCAAAATTCATCTCCTGGTTATGAGCAACCGCTTTGTGTCAATCGATATGTATCTTTATCTATCTATCGCTCTGGCTGTCTGTATATCTATCTATCTTTCTATATATCCTTCTTTCTATCTCTCTATCTTCTCTATTTATCTATCAATCATTCTAGCTTCCTGTCTTCTATCATATGTATCATCTATCTATCATCTTTCTACTATCTGTCTATCTATGAAACAATCTTTTTCTGTCTGTCCATCTATTCTTATGTACAGAACAGTTAACTACATCACCTATGTCACTTCCCTACATTATGCTTCCAAAAATTTTGTAAGGTCACTAGGACGTAGGGAGAGCACTGGGCTCACTGAGACAATTGCAGATCGAATGAGCCACGTGTGCTTACAAAACCAGTAAATGGTGATGCAGGTACATGAACCCGTATCTCTGTCCTCTGACCTCTTAAACCTCCTTCTCACTTGCTAACTGTATTTAGCCACATTCATTGACTAAGTCCTCAATGAAGACTCCAAGTATACTTCCTCTGGGCCTGTTGTAGACAGAAAAGTATACTTGGTGCTTTACTCACCACCATGTTTGAGGGACATTGACGTGTTCACCACTGATAGGAGGTGGGACAAGTAAAAAGGAACACCTATTTCTAGACAGGAGCATTTGGGAGCAAAGTGTGTGTTGTATAGAGACGTGTTTGGTTGAGTGTCCAAACTTCCCTATTTATGAGGTTATTACTTCTTTAAAATCGTGGATATCATAAAAACCAGTGATTTCAAAAGCCCAGATGCATATTATTACAGCAATTCATTTGTTGATGTGAGAAAAATGAGAAGGACATTGCAGTACCACTAAATCTATACCTGGGCACTGCTGATACCAAACAAAAGGAATTCACGGTGGCTAGGTAGGACTATTTTCTAGTGACTGTCTCTGGGGACTAAAACAGAATCCATATGTTTCTTTGTTTCAAAGATTCACTTGTATAGGGTACCTGTCCCCGCCCCTTCAGCTTGTAGTTTGTCTGTGTCCTTGGATCACAAGTGAGTCTCCAGTAAGGGAGCACTTAGGTGATCTTGAGTTTTCATCAGTTCTTCTAACCCTGTGTCTTTTGTTTGGAGCAGTGGAAGCCTGTACTTTTATTCTGATATTTGATAGCTAGGCTCTTACTGCACTTTGAAATTCTTTTTGTTCTCATTAATATACAATCACATGCAGAACAATATGTTTACTCGTCTAACCCCTTCACCAAGTCCTGGCCAAATCCCAGTTTCAGTCGCTGTCGGTCAGCATGTCGTAAGATGCTCTAGAATCACTACTTGTCTTCTCTGTGTTGTATAGCCCTCCCAATGACCCTTCACCATACACACTATACATGCTAATCCTAATGCCCCCATTCTTTTTCCCCGCCCTTTTCAATCCCTTTCCACAAACAATACCCAGTCCCTTTCCTTTGGTAACTGTTAGTCCACTCTCGGGTACTGTGTATATGCTGCTGTTTCTTCCTTCAGTTTTTCTTTGTTATCGTACTCCACACATGAGTTAAATCATTTGGTACATGTATTTCTCCGACTGGCCTATTTGACTGAGCATAATACCCTCTAGCTCCATCCAAGTTATTGCCAATGATAGGATTTGTTTTCTTCTTAAGGCTGATTACTGCACTTTTTAAACTGTATTTTATTCTTCTTTTTCGTTTGTAGTATCGCTATGTGCTTCAACCATTGCTCTCATGGTTATGAGCAATAGCTTTGTGTTAATCGATATGAACCTATACCTATCTATCTGTCTGTCTATCAATCAATCATTCAATCAATCAATCAACTTTCTGTCTGCCCATCTGTCCTTGTGTACAGAACAGTTAACCACATATATTATGTCACTTTCCTACATTATGCTTCCAAAAATCCTGCAAGGTAACTAGGCTGTAGGGAGAGCAATGGGTTCACCGAGACACTTGCAGGTCATGTCGGCCGAGTGTACTTACAAAACCAGGAAATGGTTGTGCAGAGACTTGAACCCATGTCTCTATCCTCTGTCCTCTTTCATCTCCTTCTCACTTCCTGTCTGTATTTAGCCACATTCATTCACTAAGTGCTCCCTGAAGTCCACAAGTATCCTTCCTCTGGGCCTGTGGTCGACAGAAACGTAAACTTGTTGCTTTGCTCACCACCATGTTTGAAGGACATCTATGTGAACACCACTGAGATGGATGGAGGGTCAAATAAAAAGGAACACCAATTTCTAGACAGGAGCAGTTGGGAGCTAAGAGTGTATTGTGGAGTGACATGTTTATTTGAGTGTCCAAACTTCCCTCTTTAGGTGGTTATTACTTCACATTCATGAAGATCATAAAACCCACATATTTCAAAGGCCCAGATTTTTATTATTTCAACAACTCAGTTGTTGAGGTGAGAGAAAATGAGAAGGACGTTGCTCCACCACTAAATCTATGGCTGGGCCTTGCTGAAAAGAAACAAAATGAATTCACGGTGGCCAGACAGTGCTATTTTCTACTGACTGTCTCTGGGGGCTCAAACACAATCCATTTGTTTGATTGTTTGTTTTTCAGTTTCTCTCGTGTGGGGTACTTGTCCCCACACCTTCAGCTTGTAGTTTTTCTGTGTCCTTGGATCTCAAGTGAGTCTCCTGTAAGAAAGAACACAGGTTTCTTGAGTTTTCATCCGTTCTGTTAACACTGAGTCTGTTGTTTGCAGCACTCAGAGCCTGAACTTTTATTTTGATGATTCAGTGCTGTGCCCTTATTGCACTTAAAAATTTTTTTTTGTTATCATCAATCTACAATCACGTGAAGAACATTATGTTTACTATGCTCCCCCTTATCCAAGTCCACCAGCAAAAACCTCTTAATGTCGCTGTCCATCAGCATAGTTGGATGCTTTAAACCCCTACAGCATGTATACCTTCATAGACACCGATACAGTCGCTGTCAATCATGGAGTAGTAAGACGCTATATAACCTCTACTAGTCTTCTCGGTGTTGTACAGCACTCCACATGTCCAGTCCGACCCCACGCAATATACATGGTAATCCTAATGCCCCCAATCTTTCTCCCCACACTTATCCCTCACTTCAGAACCACCCTGTGCTGTCCATTTCCCTTTGGCAACTTTTAGTCAACTCTCGGGTTCTGTGAGTATCCTGCTGTTGTTTTCCTTCAGTTTCTCTTTGTTGTCATACTCCACACATGAGTGATATCATTTGATATTGTCTTTCTCCGCCTGACCTATTTTTCTGAACATACTACTGTCTAGTTCCATCCACGTCATTGCAAATGGTAGGATTTGTTTTTCTTCTTATGGCTGCTTACTGCACTTTGTAAACTGGATTTCATTCTTCCTTTTTATTTGTAGTTTAGCTATGTGATTTCACCATTCATCTCCTGGTTATGAGCAACAGCTTTGTGTCAATCGATATGTATCTGTATCTATCTATCGCTCTGTCTGTCTGTATATCTATCTATCTTTCTATATATCCTTCTTTCTATCTCACTATCGTCTCTTTTTATCTATCCATCTATCTAGCTTCCTGTCTTATATCATGTGTATAATCTATCGATCATCTGTCATCTATCTATCTGTCTATCTATGAAACAATCTTCTTACTGTCTGTCCATCTATCCTTATGTACAGAACAGTTAACTACATCACCTGTGTCACTTCCCTACATTATGCTTTCAAAAACATTGAAAGGTCACTAGGCCGTAGGGAGAGCACTGGGCTCACTGAGACAATTGCAGATCGAATCAGCCGCGTGTGCTTACAAAACCAGTAAATGGTGGTGCAGGGACTTGTAACCGTATCTCTGTCCTCTGTCCTCTTAAACCTCCTTCTCGCTTGCTAACTGTATTTAGCCACATTCATTGACTAAGTCCTCACTGAAGACCCCAATTACACTTCCTCTGGGCCTGTTGTAGACAGAAAAGTATACTTGGTGCTTTACTCACCACCATGTATGAGGGACATTGACATGTTCACCACTGATAGAAGGAGGGACAAATAAAAAGGAACACCTATTTCTAGACAGGAGCATTTGATAGCAAAGTGTGTGTTGTGGAGAGACGTGTTTGGTTGAGTGTCCAAACTTCCCGCTTTACGTGTTTATTACTTCTTTACAATCGTGGATATCATAAAACCCAGTGATTTCAAAAGACCAGACGCATATTATTACAGCAATTCATTTGTTGATGTGAGAAAAATGAGAAGGACATTGCAGTACCACTAAATCTATACCTGGGCACTGCTGATACCAAACAAAAGGAATTCACGGTGGCTAGGTAGGACTATTTTCTACTCACTGTCTCTGGGGAATCAAACAGAATCCATTTGTTTCTTTGTTTCAAAGATTCACTTGTATAGGGTACCTGTCCCCGCCCCTTCAGCTTGTAGTTTGTCTGTGTCCTTGGATCACAAGTGAGTTTCCAGTAAGGGAGCACTTAGGTGATCTTGAGTTTTCATCAGTTCTTCTAACCCTGTGTCTTTTGTTTGGAGCAGTGGAAGCCTGTACTTTTATTCTGATATTTGATAGCTAGGCTCTTACTGAACTTTGACATTTTTTTTGTTCTCATTAATATACAATCACATGCAGAACAATATGTTTACTAGTCTAACACCTTCACCAAGTCCTGGCCAAATCCCAGTTTCAGTCGCTGTCAGTCAGCGTGTCGTAAGATGCTCTGGAATCACTACTTTTCTTCTCTGTGTTGTATAGCCCTCCCAATGACCCTTCACCCTACACATTATTCATGCTAATCCTAATGCCCCCATTCTTTTTCCCCGCCCTTTTCAATTCCTTCCCACAAACACTACCCAGTCCCTTTCCTTTGGTAACTGTTAGTCCACTCTCGGGTACTGTGTATATGCTGCTGTTTCTTCCTTCAGTTTTTCTTTGTTATCGTACTCCACACATGAGTTAAATCATTTGGTACATGTATTTCTCCGACTGGCTTATTTGACTGAGCATAATACCCTCTAGCTCCATCCAAGTTATTGCCAATGATAGGATTTGTTTTCTTCTTAAGGCTGCTTACTGCACTTTTTAAACTGTATTTTATTCTTTTTTTTCGTTTGTAGTATCGCTATGTGCTTCAACCATTGCTCTCATGGTTATGAGCAATAGCTTTGTGTTAATCGATATGAACCTATACCTATCTATCTGTCTGTCTATCAATCAATCATTCAATCAATCAATCAACTTTCTGTCTGCCCATCTGTCCTTGTATACAGAACAGTTAACCACATATATTATGTCACTTTCCTACATTATGCTTCCAAAAATCCTGCAAGGTAACTAGGCTGTAGGGAGAGCAATGGGTTCACCGAGACACTTGCAGGTCATGTCGGCCGAGTGTACTTACAAAACCAGGAAATGGTTGTGCAGAGACTTGAACCCGTGTCTCTATCCTCTGTCCTCTTTCATCTCCTTCTCACTTCCTGTCTGTATTTAGCCACATTCATTCACTAAGTGCTCCCTGAAGTCCACAAGTATCCTTCCTCTGGGCCTATGGTCGACAGAAACGTAAACTTGTTGCTTTGCTCACCACCATGTTTGAAGGACATCTATGTGAACACCACTGAGATGGATGGAGGGTCAAATAAAAAGGAACACCAATTTCTAGACAGGAGCAGTTGGGAGCTAAAAGTGTATTGTGGAGTGACATGTTTATTTGAGTGTCCAAACTTCCCTCTTTAGGTGGTTATTACTTCACATTCGTGAAGATCATAAAACCCACAGATTTCAAAGGCCCAGATTTTTATTATTTCAGCAACTCAGCTGTTGAGGTGAGAGAAAATGAGAAGGACGTTGCTCCACCACTAAATCTATGGCTGGGCCTTGCTGAAAACAAACAAAAAGAATTCACGGTGGCCAAATAGTGCTATTTTCTACTGACTGTCTCTGGGGGCTCAAACAGAATCCATTTGTTTGATTGTTTGTTTTTCAGTTTCTCTCGTGTAGGGTACTTGTCCCCACACCTTCAGCTTGTAGTTTTTCTGTGTCCTTGGATCTCAAGTGAGTCTCCTGTAAGAAAGAACGCAGGTTTCTTGAGTTTTCATCCGTTCTTTTAACCCTGTGTCTTTTGTTTGCAGCACTCAGAGCCTGAACTTTTATTTTGATGATTCAGTGCTGTGCCCTTATTGCACTTAAAAATTATTTTTTGTTATCATTAATCTACAATCACGTGAAGAACATTATGCTTACTATGTTCCCCCTTATCCAAGTCCACCAGCAAAAACCTCTTAATGTCGCTGTCCATCAGCATAGTTGGATGCTTTAAACCCCTTCAGCATGTATACCTTCAAAGACACCGATACAGTCGCTGTCAATCATGGAGTAGTAAGATGCTATATAACCTCTACTAGTCTTCTCTGTGTTGTACAGCACTCCCCATGTCCCGAGCGACCCCACGCAATATACATGGTAATCCTAATGCTCCCAATCTTTCTCCCCACACTTATCCCTCCCTTCAGAACCACCCTGTGATGTCCATTTCCCTTTGGCAACTTTTAGTCAACTCTCGGGTTCTGTGAGTATCCTGCTGTTGTTTTCCTTCAGTTTCACTTTGTTGTTATACTCCACACATGAGTGACATCATTTGATATTGTCTTTCTCCGCCTGACCTATTTTTCTGAACATACTACTGTCTAGCTCCATCCACGTTATTGCAAATGGTAGGATTTATTTTCTTCTTATTTCTGCTTACTGCACTTTGTAAACTGGATTTCATTCTTCCTTTTTGTTTGTAGTTTAGCTATGTGATTTCACCATTCATCTCCTGGTTATGAGCAACAGCTTTGTGTCAATCGATATGTATCTGTATCTATCTATCGCTCTCTCTGTCTGTATATCTATCTATCTTTCTATATATCCTTCTTTCTATCTCTCTATCGTCTCTTTTTATCTATCCATCTATCTAGCTTCCTGTCTTATATCATGTGTATAATCTATCGATCATCTGTCATCTATCTATCTGTCTATCTATGAAACAATCTTCTTTCTGTGTGTCCATCTATCCTTATGTACAGAACAGTTAACTACATCACCTATGTCACTTCCCTACATTATGCTTTCAAAAACATTGAAAGGTCACTAGGCCGTAGGGAGAGCACTGGGCTCACTGAGACAATTGCAGATCGAATCAGCCGCGTGTGCTTACAAAACCAGTAAATGGTGGTGCAGGGACTTGTAACCGTATCTCTGTCCTCTGTCCTCTTAAACCTCCTTCTCGCTTGCTAACTGTATTTAGCCACATTCATTGACTAAGTCCTCACTGAAGACCCCAATTACACTTCCTCTGGGCCTGTTGTAGACAGACAAGTATACTTGGTGCTTTACTCACCACCATGTATGAGGGACATTGGCATGTTCACCACTGATAGGAGGAGGGACAAATAAAAAGGAACACCTATTTCTAGACAGGAGCATTTGATAGCAAAGTGTGTGTTGTGGAGAGACGTGTTTGGTTGAGTGTCCAAACTTCCCTCTTTACGTGTTTATTACTTCTTTACAATCGTGGATATCATAAAACCAAGTGATTTCAAAAGCACAGACGCATATTACTACAGCAATTCATTTGTTGATGTGAGCAAAATGAGAGGGACATTGCAGTAGCACTAAATCTATACCTGGGCACTGCTGATACCAAACAAAAGGAATTCACCGTGGCTAGGTAGGACTATTTTCTACTGACTGTCTCTGGGGACTCAAACAGAATCCATTTGTTTCTTTGTTTCAAAGATTCACTTGTATAGGTTACCTGTCCCCGCCCCTTCAGCTTGTAGTTTGTCTGTGTCCTTGGATCACAAGTGAGTCTCCAGTAAGGGAGAACTTAGGTGATCTTAAGTTTTCATCCGTCCTTCTAACCCTGTGTCTTTTGATTGGAGCAGTGAAAGCCTGTACTTTTATTCTGATATTTGATAGCTAGGCTCTTACTGAACTTTGAAATTTTTTTTGTTCTCATTAATATACAATCACATGCAGAACAATATGTTCACTAGTCTAATCCCTTCACCAAGTCTTCGCCAAATCTCAGTTTCACTCGCTGTCCGTAAACGTGTCCTAAGATGCTCTAGAATCACTACTTGTCTTCTCTGTGTTGTATAGCCCTCCTAATGACCATTCACCCTACACATTATTCATGCCAATCTTAATGCCCCCATTCTTTTTTCCCGCCCTTATCAATTCCTTCCCACAAACACTACAAAGTCTCTTTCTCTTTGGTAACTGTTAGTCCAATCTCGGGTACTCTGTATATGCTGCTGTTTCTTCCTTCAATTTTTCTTTGTTATCGTACTCCACACATGAGTTAAATGATTTGGTACATGTGTTTCTACGTCTGGCCTATTTGACTGAGCATAATACCCTCTAGCTCCATCCAAGTTATTGCCAATGATAGGACTTGTTTTCTTCTTATGGCTGCTTATTGCACTTTTTAAACTGGATTTTATTCTTCTTTTTCGTTTGTTGTTTCGCTATGTGCTTCAACCATTGCTCTCATGGTTATGAGCAATAGCTTAGTGTTAATCTATATGAACCTATATTTATCTTTCTGTCTGTCTATCAATCATTCAATCAATCAATCAATCATCTTTCTGTCTACCCATCTGTCCTTGTGTACAGAACAGTTAACCACGTATCCAATGTCACTTTTCTACATTATGCATCCAAAAAACCTGCAAGGTATCTAGGCTGTAGGGAGAGCACTGGGTTCACCGAGACACTTGCATGTCGTGTCGGCCGAGTGTACCTACAAAACCAGGAAATGGTTTTGCAGGGACTTGAACCCGTGACTCTCACCTCTGTCCTCTTTCATCTCCTACTCACTTCCTGTCTGTATTTAGCCACATTCATTCACTAAGTGCTCCCTGACGACCACAAGTATCCTTCCTCTGGGCATGTGGTCGACAGAAACGTAAAATTGTTGCTTTGCTCACCACCATGTTTGAAGGACATCTATGTGAACACCACTGATAGGATGGAGGGTCAAAAAAAAAGGAACACCAATTTCTAGACAGGAGCAGTTGGGATCTAAGAGTGTATTGTGGAGTGACATGTTTATTTGAGTGTCCAAACTTCCCTCTTTAGGTGGTTATTACTTCACATTCATGAAGATCATAAAACCCACAGATTTCAAAGGCCCAGATTCTTATTATTTCAGCAACTCAGTTGTTGAGGTGAGAGAAAATGGGAAGGACGTTGCTCCACCACTAAGTCTATAGCTGGGCCTTGCTGAAAACAAACAAAAAGAATTCACGGTGGCCAGATAGTGCTATTTTCTACTGACTGTCTCTGGGGGCTCAATCAGAATTAATTTGTTTGATTGTTTGTTTTTCAGTTTCACTCGTGTAGGGTACTTGTCCCCACACCTTCAGCTTGTAGTTTGACTGTGTCCTTGGATCTCAAGTGAGTCTCCTGTAAGGAAGCACGTAGGTTTCTTGAGTTTTCATCCGTTCTTTTAACCCTGTGTCTTTTGTTTGCAGCACTCAGAGCCTGACCATTTATTCTGATGATTCAGTGCTGTGTTCTTATTGCACTTAAAAAAATTTTTTTTTGTTATCATTAATCTACAATCACGTGAAGAACATTATGTTTACTATGCTCCCCCTTATCCAAGTCCACCAGCAAAAACCTCTTAAAGTCGCTGTCCATCAGCATAGTTGGATGCTTTAAACCCCTTCAGCATGTACCCCTTCAAAGACACCGATACAGTCGCTGTCAATCATGGAGTAGTAAGATGCTATATAACCTCTACTAGTCTTCTCGGTGTTGTACAGCACTCCACATGTCCAGTCCGACCCCACGCAATATACATGGTAAACCTAATGCCCCCAATCTTTCTCCCCACACTTATCCCACCCTTCAGAACCACCCTGTGCAGTCCTTTTCCCTTTGGCAACTTTTAGCCAACTCTCGGGTTTTGTGAGTATCCTGCTGTTTTTTTCCTTCAGTTTCTCTTTTTTGTTATACTCCACACATGAGTGATATCATTTGATATTGTCTTTCTCCGCCTGACCTATTTTTCTGAACATACTACTGTCTAGCTCCATCCACGTCATTGCAAATGGTAGGATTTGTTTTCTTCTTATGGCTGCTTACTGCACTTTGTAAACTGGATTCCATTCTTCCTTTTTGTTTGTAGATTAGCTATGTGATTTCACCATTCATCTCCTGGTTATGAGCAACAGCTTTGTGTCAATCGATATGTATCTGTATCTATCTATCGCTCTGTCTGTCTGTATATCTATCTATCTTTCTATATATCCTTCTTACTATCTCTCTATCCTATCTATTTATCTATCCATCTAACTAGCTACCTGTCTTCTATCATGTGTATAATCTATCGATCATCTGTCATCTATCTAACTGTCTGTCTATGAAACAATCTTCTTTCTGTCTGTCAATCTATCCTTATGTACAGAACAGTTAACTACATCACCTATGTCACTTCCCTACATTATGCTTTCAAAAACATTGCAAGGTCACTAGGCCGTAGGGAGAGCACTTTGCTCACTGAGACAATTGCAGATCAAATCAGCCGCGTGTGCTTACAAAACCAGTAAATGGTGCTGCAGGGACTTGAACCCGTATCTCTGTCCTCTGTCCTCTTAAACCTCCTTCTCGCTTGCTAACTGTATTTAGCCACATTCATTGACTAAGTCCTCACTGAAGACCCCAATTATACTTCCTCTGGGCCTGTTGTAGACAGAAAAGTATACTTGGTGCTTTACTCACCACCATGTTTGAGGGACATTGGCATGTTCACCACTGATAGGAGGAGGGACAAATAAAAAGGAACACCTATTTCTAGACAGGAGCATTTGGGAGCAAAGTGTGTGTTGTGGAGAGACGTGTTTGTTTGAGTGTCCAAACTTCCCTCTTTATGTGGTTATTACTTCTTTACAATCGTGGATATCATAAAACCCAGTGATTTCCAAAGCCCAGACGCATATTATTACAGCAATTCATTTGTTGATGTGAGAAAAATGAGAAGGACATTGCAGTACCACTAAATCTATACCTGGGCACTGCTGATACCAAACAAAAGGAATTCACGGTGGCTAGGTAGGACTATTTTCTACTCACTGTCTCTGGGGAATCAAACAGAATCCATTTGTTTCTTTGTTTCAAAGATTCACTTGTATAGGTTACCTGTCCCCGCCCCTTCAGCTTGTAGTTTGTCTGTGTCCTTGGATCACAAGTGAGTCTCCAGTAAGGGAGCACTTAGGTGATCTTAAGTTTTCATCCGTCCTTCTAACCCTGTGTCTTTTGATTGGAGCAGTGAAAGCCTGTACTTTTATTCTGATATTTGATAGCTAGGTTCTTACAGCACTTTGAAATTTTTTTTATTCTCATTAATATACAACCACATGCAGAACAATATGTTTACTAGTCTAATCCCTTCACCAAGTCATCGCCAAATCCCAGTTTGAGTAGCTGTCCGTCAGCGTGTCGTAAGATGCTCTAGAATCACTACTTGTCTTCTCTGTGTTGTATAGCCCTCCTAATGTCCCTTCACCCTACACATTATTCATGCTAATCCTAATGCCCCCATTCTTTTCCCCGCCCTTATCAATCCCTTCCCACAAACACTAACCAGTCCCTTTCTCTTTGGTAACTGTTAGTCCACTCTCGGGTACTGTGTATATGCTGCTGATTCTTCCTTCAGTTTTTCTTTGTTATCGTACTCCACACATGAGTTAAATGATTTTCTACATGTATTTCTCCGACTGGCCTATTTGACTGAGCATAATACCCTCTAGCTCCATCCAAGTTATTGCCAATGATAGGATTTGTTTTCTTCTTATGGCTGCTTATTGCACTTTTTAATCTGGATTTTATTCTTCTTTTTTGTTTGTAGTTTCGCTATGTGCTTCAACCATTGCTCTCATGGTTATGAGCAATAGCTTTGTGTTAATCGATATGAACCTATATTTATCTATCTGTCTGTCTATCAATCATTCAATAAATCAATCAATCATCTTTCTGTCTGCACATCTGTCCTTGTGTACAGAACAGTTAACCACATATACAATGTCACTTTCCTACATTATTCTTCCAAAAATCCTGCAAGGTAACTATACTGTACGGAGAGCACTGGGTTCACCGAGACACTTGCAGGTCGTGTCGGCCGAGTGTACCTACGAAACCAGGAAATGGTTGTGCAGGGACTTGAACCCGTGACTCTCACCTCTGTCCTCTTTCATCTCCTTCTCACTTCCTGTCTGTATTTAGCCACATTCATTCACTAAGTGCTCCCTGAAGACCACAAGTATCCTTCCTCTGGGCATGTGGTCGACAGAAACGTAAAATTGTTGCTTTGCTCACCACCATGTTTGAAGGACATCTATGTGAACACCACTGATAGGATGGAGGGTCAAATAAAAAGGAACACCAATTTCTAGACAGGAGCATTTGGGAGCTAAGAGTGTATTTTGGAGTGACATGTTTACTTGAGTGTCCAAACTTCCCTCTTTAGGTGGTTATTACTTCACATTCGTGAAGATCATAAAACCCACAGATTTCAAAGGCCCAGATTCTTATTATTTCAGCAACTCAGTTGTTGAGGTGAGAGAAAATGAGAAGGACGTTGCCTCACCACTAAATCTATGGCTGGGACTTGCTGAAAACAAACAAAAAGAATTCACGGTGGCCAAATAGTGCTATTTTCTACTGACTGTCTCTGGGGGCTCAAACAGAATCCATTTGTTTGATTGTTATTTTTTCAGTTTCACTCGTGTAGGGTACTTGTCCCCACACCTTCAGCTTGTAGTTTGTCTGTGTCCTTGGATCTCAAGTGAGTCTCCTGTAAGGAAGCACGTAGGTTTCTTGAGTTTTCATCCGTTCTTTTAACCCTGTGTCTTTTGTTTGCAGCACTCAGAGCCTGACCTTTTATTCTGATGATTCTGTGCTGTGCCCTTATTGCACTTAAAAAAATTTTTTTGTTATCATTAATCTACAATCATATGAAGAACATTATGTTTACTATGCTCCCCCTTATCCAAGTCCACCATCAAAAACCTCTTAAAGTCCCTGTCCATCAGCATAGTTGGATGCTTTAAACCACTTCAGCATGTACCCCTTCAAAGACACCGATACAGTCGCTGTCAATCATGGAGTAGTAAGATGCTATATAACCTCTACTAGTCTTCTCTGTTTTGTACAGCACTCCCCATGTCCCACGCGACCCCACGCAATATACATGGTAATCCTAATGCCCCCAATCTTTCTCCCCACACTTATCCCTCCCTTCCGAGCCACCCTGTGCAGTCCTTTTCCATTTGGCAACTTTTAGTCAACTCTCGGGTTCTGTGAGTATCCTGCTGTTTTTTTCCTTCAGTTTCTCTTTGTTGTTATACTCCACACATGAGTGATATCATTTGATATTGTCTTTTTACGCCTGACCTATTTTTCTGAACATACTACTGTCTAGCTCCATCCACGTCATTGCAAATGGTAGGATTTGTTTTCTTCTTATGGCTGCTTACTGCACTTTTTAAACTGGATTTCATTCTTCCTTTTTGTTTGTAGTTAACTATGTGATTTCACCATTCATCTCCTGGTTATGAGCAACAGCTTTGTGTCAATCGATATGTATCTGTATCTATCTATCTCCCTGTCTTTCTCTGTATCTATCTATCTTTCTATATATCCATCTTTCTATCTCTCTATCCTCTCTATTTATCTATCCATCTATCTAGCTTCCTGTCTTCTATCATGTGTATAATCTATCGATCATCTGTCATTTATCTATCTGTCTGTCTATGAAACAATCTTCTTTCTGTCTGTCCATCTATCCTTATGTACAGAAAAGTTAACTACATCACCTATGTCACTTCCCTACATTATGCTTTCAAAAACATTGCAAGGTCACTAGGCCGTAGGGACAGCACTGGGCTCACTGAGACAATTGCAGATCGAATCAGCCGCGTGTGCTTACAAAACCAGTAAATGGTGGTGCAGCGACTTGAACCCGTATCTCTGTCCTCTGTCCTCTTAAACCTCCTTCTCGCTTGCTAACTGTATTTAGCCACACTCATTGACTAAGTCCTCACTGAAGACCCAAAGTATACTTCCTCTGTGCCTGTTGTAGACAGAAAAGTATACTTGGTGCTTTACTCACCACCATGTTTGAGGGACATTGGCGTGTTCACCACTGATAGGAGGAGGGACAAATAAAAAGGAACACCTATTTCTAGACAGGAGCATTTGGGAGCAAAGTGTGTGTTGTGGAGAGACGTGTTTGGTTGAGGGTCCAAACTTCCCTCTTTATGTGGTTATTACTTCTTTACAATCGTGGATATCATAAAACCCAGTGATTTCAAAAGCCCAGACGCATATTATTACAGCAATTCATTTGTTGATGTGAGAAAAATGAGAAGGACATTGCAGTACCACTAAATCTATACCTGGGCACTGCTGATACCAAACAAAAGGAATTCACGGTGGCTAGGTAGGACTATTTTCTAGTGACTGACTCTGGGGACTCAAACAGAATCCATTTGTTTCTTTGTTTCAAAGATTCACTTGTATAGGTTACCTGTCCCCGCCCCTTCAGCTTGTAGTTTGTCTGTGTCCTTGGATCACAAGTGAGTCTCCAGTAAGGGAGAACTTAGGTGATCTTAAGTTTTCATCCGTCCTTCTAACCCTGTGTCTTTTGATTGGAGCAGTGAAAGCCTGTACTTTTATTCTGATATTTGATAGCTAGGCTCTTACAGCACTTTCAAATTTTTTTAATTCTCATTAATGTACAACCACATGCAGAACAATATATTTACTAGTATAATCCCTTTACCAAGTCATCGCCAAATCCCAGTTTCAGTCGCTGTCCGTCAGCGTGTCGTAAGATGCTCTAGAATCACTACTTGTCTTCTCTGTGTTGTATAGCCCTCCTAATGACCATTCACCCTACACATTATTCATGCTAATCCTAATGCCCCCATTCTTTTTCCCCGCCCTTATCAATCCCTTCAAACAAACACTACCCAGTCCCTTTCTCTTTGGTAACTGTTAGTCCACTCTCGGGTACTGTGTATATGCTGCTGTTTCTTCCTTCAGTTTTTCTTTGTTATAGTTCTCCACACAAGAGTTAAATGATTTGGTACATGTATTTCTCCGACTGGCCTATTTGACTGAGCATAATACCC
Source organism: Manis pentadactyla (assembly GCF_030020395.1). Lineage (NCBI taxonomy): Eukaryota > Metazoa > Chordata > Mammalia > Pholidota > Manidae > Manis > Manis pentadactyla. Next base: position 1,358,379 of record NW_026644987.1, on the reverse strand, counting down.
TCTAGCTCCATCCAAGTTACTGCCAATGATAGGATTTGTTTTCTTCTTATGGATGCTAATTGCACTTTTTAAACTGGATTTTATTCTTCTTTTTGTTTGTAGTTTCGCTATGTGCTTCAACCATTGCTCTCATGGTTATGAGCAATAGCTTTGTGTTAATCGATATGAACCTATATTTATCTATCTGTCTGTCTATCAATGATTCAATCCATCAATCAATCATCTTTCTGTCTGCCCATCTGTCCTTGTGTACAGAACGGTTAACCACATTTCCAATGTCACTTTCCTACATTATGCTTCCAAAAATCCTGCAAGGTAACTAGGCTGTAGGGAGAGCACTGGGTTCACCGAGACACTTGCAGGTCGTGTCGGCCGAGTGTACCTACAAAACCAGGAAATGGTTGTGCAGGGACATGAACCCGTGACTCTCACCTCTGTCCTCTTTCATCTCCTTCTCACTTCCTGTCTGTATTTAGCCACATTCATTCACTAAGTGCTCCCTGAATACCACAAGTATCCTTCCTCTGGGCATGTGGTCGACAGAAACGTAAAATTGTTGCTTTGCTCACCACCATGTTTGAAGGACATCTATGTGAACAACACTCATAGGATGGAGGGTCAAATAAAAAGGAACACCAATTTCTAGACAGGAGCATTTGGGAGCTAAGAGTGTATTTTAGAGTGGCATGTTTACTTGAGTGTCCAAACTTCCCTCTTTATTTGGTTATTACTTCACATTCGTGAAGATCATAAAACCCACAGATTTCAAAGGCCCAGATTCTTATTATTTAAGCAACTCAGTTGTTGAGGTGAGAGAAAATGAGAAGGACGTTGCTCCACCACTAAATCTATGGCTGGGACTTGCTGAAAACAAACAAAAAGAATTCACGGGGGCCAGATAGTGCTATTTTCTACTGACTGTCTCTGGGGGCTCAAACAGAATCCATTTGTTTGATTGTTTGTTTTTCAGTTTCACTCGTGTAGCGTACTTGTCCCCACACCTTCAGCTTGTAGTTTGTCTGTATCCTTGTATCTCAAGTGAATCTCCTGTAAGGAAGCACGTAGATTTCTTGAGTTTTCACCCGTTCTTTTAACCCTGTGTCTTTTGTTTGCAGCACTCAGAGCCTGACCTTTTATTCTGATGATTCAGTGCTGTGCCCTTATTGCACTTAAAAAATTTTTTTGTTATCATTAATCTACAATCACATGAAGAACATTATGTTTACTATGCTCCCCCTTATTCAAGTCCACCATCAAAAACCTCTTAAAGTCCCTGTCCATCAGCATAGTTGGGTGCTTTAAACCCCTTCAGCATGTACCCCTTCAAAGACACCGATACAGTCGCTGTCAATCATGGAGTAGTAAGATGCTATATAACCTCTACTAGTATTCTCTGTGTTGTACAGCACTCCCCATGACCCGTGCGACCCCACGCAATATACATGGTAAACCTAATGCCCCCAATCTTTCTCCCCACACTTATCCCTCCCTTCAGAACCACCCTGTGCAGTCCTTTTCCCTTTGGCTACTTTTAGTCAACTCTCGGGTTCTGTGAGTATCCTGCTGTTTTTTTCCTTCAGTTTCTCTTTGTTGTTATACTCCACACATGAGTGATATCATTTGATATAGTCTTTCTCCGCCTGACCTATTTTTCTGAACATACTACTGTCTAGCTCCATCCACGTCATTGTAAATGGTAGGATTTGTTTTCTTCTTATGGCTGCTTACTGCACTTTGTAAACTGGATTTCATTCTTCCTTTTTTTTTGTAGTTTAGCTATGTGATTTCACCATTCATCTCTTGGTTATGAGCAACAGTTTTGTGTCAATTGATATGTATCTGTATCTATCTATCGCTCTGTATGTCTGTATATCTATCTATCTTTCTATATATCCTTCTTTCTTTCTCTCTATCCTCTCTGTTTATCTATCCATCTATCTAGCTTCCTGTCTTCTATCATGTGTATAATCTATCGATCATCTGTCATCTATCTATCTGTCTGTCTATGAAACAATCTTCTTTCTGTCTGTCCATCTATCCTTATGTACAGAACAGTTAACTACATCACCTATGTCACTTCCCTACATTATGCTTTCAAAAACATTGCAAGGTCACTAGGCCGTAGGGAGAGCACTGGGCTCACTGAGACAATTGCAAATCGAATCAGCCGCGTGTGCTTACAAAACCAGTAAATGGTGGTGCAGGGACTTGAACCCGTATCTCTGTCCTCTGTCCTCTTAAACCTCCTTCTCGCTTGCTAACTGTATTTAGCCACATTCATTGACTAAGTCCTCACTGAAGACCCGAATTATACTTCCTCTGGGCCTGTTGTAGACAGAAAAGTATACTTGGTGCTTTACTCACCACCATGTTTGAGGGACATTGGCATGTTCACCACTGATAGGAGGAGGGACAAATAAAAAGGAACACCTATTTCTAGACAGGAGCATTTGGGAGCAAAGTGTGTGTTGTGGAGAGACGTGTTTGGTTGAGTGTCCAAACTTCCCTCTTTATGTGGTTATTACTTCTTTACAATCGTGGATATCATAAAACCCAGTGATTTCCAAAGCCCAGACGCATATTATTACAGCAATTCATTTGTTGATGTGAGAAAAATGAGAAGGATATTGCAGTACCACTAAATCTATACCTGTGCACTGCTGATACCAAACAAAAGGAATTCACGGTGGCTAGGTAGGACTATTTTTTAGTGACTGACTCTGGGGACTCAAACAGAATCCATTTGTTTGTTTGTTTCAAAGATTCACTTGTATAGGTTACCTGTCCCCGCCCCTTCAGCTTGTAGTTTGTCTGTGTCCTTGGATCACAAGTGAGTCTCCAGTAAGGGAGCACTTAGGTGATCTTAAGTTTTCATCCGTCCTTCTAACCCTGTGTCTTTTGATTGGAGCAGTGAAAGCCTGTACTTTTATTCTGATATTTGATAGCTAGGCTCTTACAGCACTTTGAAATTATTTTATTCTCATTAATATACAACCACATGCACAATATGTTTACTAGTCTAATCCCTTCACCAAGTCATCGCCAAATCCCAGTTTCAGTCGCTGTAAGTCAGCGTGTCGTAAGATGCTATAGAATCACTACTTGTCTTCTCTGTGTTGTATAGCCCTCCTAATGACGATTCACCCTACACATTATTCATGCTAATCCTAATGCCCCCATTCTTTTTCCCCGCCCTTATCAATCCCTTCCCACAAATACTACCCAGTCCCTTTCTCTTTAGTAACTGTTAGTCCACTCTCGGGTACTGTGTATATGCTGCTGTTTCTTCCTTCAGTTTTTCTTTGTTATCGTACTCCACACATGAGTTAAATGATTTGGTACATGTATTTCTCCGTCTGGCCTATTTGACTGAGCATAATACCCTCTAGCTCCATCCAAGTTATTGCCAATGATAGGATTTGTTTTCTTCTTATAGCTGCTTATTGCATTTTTAAACTGGATTTTATTCTTCTTTTTTGTTTTTAGTTTCGCTATGTGCTTCTACCATTGCTCTAATGGTTATGAGCAATAGCTTTCTGTTAATCGATATGAACCTATATTTATCTATCTGTCTGTCTATCAATCATTAAATCAATCAATCAATCATCTTCCTGAATGCCCATCTGTCCTTGTGTACAGAACAGTTAACCACATAACCAAAGTCACTTTCCTACATCATGCTTCCAAAAATCCTGCAAGGTAACAAGGCTGTTGGGAGAGCACTGGGTTCACCGAGACACTTGCAGGTCGTGTCGGCCGAGTGTACCTACAAAACCAGGAAATGGTTGTGCAGGGACTTGAACCCGTGACTCTCACCTCTGTCCTCTTTCATCTCCTTCTCACTTCCTGTCTGTATTTAGCCACATTCATTCACTAAGTGCTCCCTGAAGACCACAAGTATCCTTCCTCTGGGCATGTGGTCGACAGAAACGTAAAATTGTTGCTTTGCTCACCGCCATGTTTGAAGGACATCTATGTGAACACCACTGATAGGATGGAGGGTCAAATAAAAAGGAACACCAATTTCTAGACAGGAGCAGTTGGGAGCTAAGAGTGTATTTTGGAGTGACATGTTTACTTGAGTGTCCAAACTTCCCTCTTTAGGTGGTTATTACTTCACATTCGTGAAGATCATAAAACCCATAGATTTCAAAGGCCCAGATTCTTATTATTTCAGCAACTCAGCTGTTGAGGTGAGAGAAAATGAGAAGGACGTTGCTCCACCACTAAATCTATGGCTGGGCCTTGCTGAAAACAAACAAAAAGAATTCACGGTGGCCAGATAGTGCTATTTTCTACTGACTGTCTCTGGGGGCTCAAACAGAATCCATTTGTTTGATTGTTTATTTTTCAGTTTCACTCGTGTAGGGTACTTGTCCCCACACTTTCAGCTTGTAGTTTGTCTGTGTCCTTGGATCTCAAGTGAGTCTCCTGTAAGGAAGCACGTAGGATTCTTGAGTTTTCATCCGTTCTTTTAACCCTGTGTCTTTTGTTTGCAGCACTCAGAACCTGACCTTTTATTCTGCTGATTCAGTGCTGTGCCCTTATTGCACTTAAAAAATTTTTTTTTGTTATCATTAATCTACGATCACGTGAAGAACATTATGTTTACTATGCTCCCCCTTATCCAAGTCCACCAGCAAAAACCTCTTAAAGTCGCTGTCCATCAGCATAGTTGGATGCTTTAAGCCCCTTCAGCATGTACCAATTCAAAGACACCGATACAGTCGCTGTCAATCATGGAGTAGTAAGATGCTATATAACCTCTACTAGTCTTCTCTGTGTTGTACAGCACTCCCCATGTCCCGCGCGACCCCACGCAATATACATGGTAATCCTAATGCCCCCAATCTTTCTCCCCACACTTATCCCTCCCTTCAGAACCACCCTCTGCAGTCATTTTCCCTTTGGCAACTTTTAGTCAACTCTCGGGTTCTGTGAGTATCCTGCTGTTTTTTTCCTTCAGTTTCTCTTTGTTGTTCTACTCCACACATGAGTGATATCATTTGATATTGTCTTTCTCCGCCTGACCTATTTTTCTGAACATACTACTGTCTAGCTCCATCCACGTCATTGCAAATGGTAGGATTTGTTTTCTTCTTATGGCTGCTTACTGCACTTTTTAATCTGGATTTCATTCTTCCTTTTTGTTTGTAGTTTAGCTATGTTATTTCACCATTCATCTCCTGGTTATGAGCAACAGCTTTGTGTCAATCGATATGTATCTGTATCTATCTATCGCTCTCTCTGTCTGTATATCTCTCTATCTTTCTATATATCCTTCTTTCTATATCTCTATCCTCTCTATTTATCTATCCATCTATCTAGCTTCCTGTCTTCTATCATGTGTATAATCTATCGATCATCTGTCATCTATCTATCTGTCTGTCTATGAAACAATCTTCTTTCTGTCTGTCCATCTATCCTTATGTACAGAACAGTTAACTACATCACCTATGTCACTTCCCTACATTATGCTTTCAAAAACATTGCAAGGTCACTAGGCCGTAGGGAGAGCACTGGGCTCACTGAGACAATTGCAGATCGAATCAGCCGCGTGTGCTTACAAAACCAGTAAATGGTTGTGCAGGGACTTGAACCCGTATCTCTGTCCTCTGTCCTCTTAAACCTCCTTCTCGCTTGCTAACTGTATTTAGCCACATTCATTGACAAAGTCCTCACTGAAGACACCAAGTATACTTTTTCTGGGCCTGTTGTAGACAGAAAAGTATACTTGGTGCTTTACTCACCACCATGTTTGAGGGACATTGGCATGTTCACCACTGATAGGAGGAGGGACAAATAAAAAGGGAAACCTCATTCTAGACAGGAGCATTTGGGAGCAAAGTGTGTGTTGTGGAGAGACGTGTTTGGTTGAGTTTCCAAAATTCACTCTTTATGTGGTTATTACTTCTTTACAATCGTGGATATCATAAAACCCAGTGATTTCAAAAGCCCAGACGCATATTATTACAGCAATTCATTTGTTGATGTGAGAAAAATGAGAAGGACATTGCAGTACCACTAAATCTATACCTGTGCACTGCTGATACCAAACAAAAGGAATTCACGGTGTCTAGGTAGGACTATTTTTTAGTGACTGACTCTGGGGACTCAAACAGAATCCATTTGTTTGTTTGTTTCAAAGATTCACTTGTATAGGTTACCTGTCCCCGCCCCTTCAGCTTGTAGTTTGTCTGTGTCCTTGGATCACAAGTGAGTCTCCAGTAAGGGAGCACTTAGGTGATCTTAAGTTTTCATCCGTCATTCTAACCCTGTGTCTTTTGATTGGAGCAGTGAAAGCCTGTACTTTTATTCTGATATTTGATAGCTAGGCTCTTACAGCACTTTGAAATTATTTTATTCTCATTAATATACAACCACATGCACAACAATATGTTTACTAGTCTAATCCCTTCACCAAGTCATCGTCAAATCCCAGTTTCAGTCGCTGTAAGTCAGCGTGTCGTAAGATGCTATAGAATCACTACTTGTCTTCTCTGTGTTGTATAGCCCTCTTAATGACCATTCACCCTACACATTATTCATGCTAATCCTAATGCCCCCATTCTTTTTCCCCGCCCTTATCAATCCCTTCCCACAAACACTACCCAGTCCCTTTCTCTTTAGTAACTGTTAGTCCACTCTCGGGTACTGTGTATATGCTGCTGTTTCTTCCTTCAGTTTTTCTTTGTTATCGTACTCCACACATGAGTTAAATGATTTGGTACATGTATTTCTCCGACTGGCCTATTTGACTGAGCATAATACCCTCTAGCTCCATCCAAGTTATTGCCAATGATAGGATTTGTTTTCTTCTTATAGCTGCTTATTGCACTTTTTAAACTGGATTTTATTCTTCTTTTTTGTTTTTAGTTTCGCTATGTGCTTCTACCATTGCTCTAATGGTTATGAGCAATAGCTTTGTGTTAATCGATATGAACCTATATTTATCTATCTGTCTGTCTATCAATCAATCAATCAATCAATCAATCATCTTCCTGAATGCCCATCTGTCCTTGTGTACAGAACAGTTAACCACATAACCAATGTCACTTTCCTACATTATGCTTCCAAAAATCCTGCAAGGTAACAAGGCTGTTGGGAGAGCACTGGGTTCACCGAGACACTTGCAGGTCGTGTCGGCCGAGTGTACCTACAAAACCAGGAAATGGTTGTGCAGGGACTTGAACCCGTGACTCTCACCTCTGTCCTCTTTCATCTCCTTCTCACTTCCTGTCTGTATTTAGCCACATTCATTCACTAAGTGCTCCCTGAAGACCACAAGTATCCTTCCTCTGGGCATGTGGTCGACAGAAACGTAAAATTGTTGCTTTGCTCACCACCATGTTTGAAGGACATCTATGTGAACACCACTGATAGGATGGAGGGTCAAATAAAAAGGAACACCAATTTCTAGACAGGAGCAGTTGGGAGCTAAGAGTGTATTTTGGAGTGACATGTTTACTTGAGTGTCCAAACTTCCCTCTTTAGGTGGTTATTACTTCACATTCGTGAAGATCATAAAACCCACAGATTTCAAAGGCCCAGATTCTTATTATTTCAGCAACTCAGCTGTTGAGGTGAGAGAAAATGAGAAGGACGTTGCTCCACCACTAAATCTATGGCTGGGCCTTGCTGAAAACAAACAAAAAGAATTCACGGTGGCCAGATAGTGCTATTTTCTACTGACTGTCTCTGGGGGCTCAAACAGAATCCATTTGTTTGATTGTTTGTTTTTCAGTTTCACTCGTGTAGGGTACTTGTCCACACACTTTCAGCTTGTAGTTTGTCTGTGTCCTTGGATCTCAAGTGAGTCTCCTGTAAGGAAGCACGTAGGATTCTTGAGTTTTCATCCGTTCTTTTAACCCTGTGTCTTTTGTTTGCAGCACTCAGAACCTGACCTTTTATTCTGATGATTCAGTGCTGTGCCCTTATTGCACTTAAAAAATTTTTTTTTGTTATCATTAATCTACAATCACGTGAAGAACATTATGTTTACTATGCTCCCCCTTATCCAAGTCCACCAGCAAAAACCTCTTAAAGTCGCTGTCCATCAGCATAGTTGGATGCTTTAAACCCCTTCAGCATGTACCAATTCAAAGACACCGATACAGTCGCTGTCAATCATGGAGTAGTAAGATGCTATATAACCTCTACTAGTCTTCTCTGTGTTGTACAGCACTCCCCATGTCCCGCGCGACCCCACGCAATATACATGGTAATCCTAATGCCCCCAATCTTTCTCCCCACACTTATCCCTCCCTTCATAACCACCCTCTGCAGTCATTTTCCCTTTGGCAACTTTTAGTCAACTCTCGGGTTCTGTGAGTATCCTGCTGTTTTTTTCCTTCAGTTTCTCTTTGTTGTTATACTCCACACATGAGTGATATCATTTGATATTGTCTTTCTCCGCCTGACCTATTTTTCTGAACATACTACTGTCTAGCTCCATCCACGTCATTGCAAATGGTAGGATTTGTTTTCTTCTTATGGCTGCTTACTGCACTTTTTAATCTGGATTTCATTCTTCCTTTTTGTTTGTAGTTTAGCTATGTTATTTCACCATTCATCTCCTGGTTATGAGCAACAGCTTTGTGTCAATCGATATGTATCTGTATCTATCTATCACTCTGTCTCTCTGTATATCTCTCTATCTTTCTATATATCCTTCTTTCTATATCTCTATCCTCTCTATTTATCTATCCATCATCTAGCTTCCTGTCTTCTATCATGTGTATAATCTATCGATCATCTGTCATCTATCTATCTGTCTGTCTATGAAACAATCTTCTTTCTGTCTGTCCATCTATCCTTATGTACAGAACAGTTAACTACATCACCTATGTCACTTCCCTACATTATGCTTTCAAAAACATTGCAAGGTCACTAGGCCGTAGGGAGAGCACTGGGCTCACTGAGACAATTGCAGATCGAATCAGCCGCGTGTGCTTACAAAACCAGTAAATGGTTGTGCAGGGACTTGAACCCGTATCTCTGTCCTCTGTCCTCTTAAACCTCCTTCTCGCTTGCTAACTGTATTTAGCCACATTCATTGACAAAGTCCTCACTGAAGACACCAAGTATACTTCCTCTGGGCCTGTTGTAGACAGAAAAGTATACTTGGTGCTTTACTCACCACCATGTTTGAGGGACATTGGCATGTTCACCACTGATAGGAGGAGGGACAAATAAAAAGGGAAACCTAATTCTAGACAGGAGCATTTGGGAGCAAAGTGTGTGTTGTGGAGAGACGTGTTTGGTTGAGTTTCCAAACTTCACTCTTTATGTGGTTATTACTTCTTTACAATCGTGGATATCATAAAACCCAGTGATTTCAAAAGCCCAGACGCATATTATTACAGCAATTCATTTGTTGATGTGAGAAAAATGAGAAGGACATTGCAGTACCACTAAATCTATACCTGTGCACTGCTGATACCAAACAAAAGGAATTCACGGTGTCTAGGTAGGACTATTTTCTAGTGACTGTTTCTGGGGACTCAAACAGAATCCATTTGTTTCTTTGTTTTCAAAGATTCACTTGTATAGGTTACCTGTTCCCGCCCCTTCAGCTTGTAGTTTGTCTGTGTCCTTGGATCACAAGTGAGTCTCCAGTAAGGGAGCACTTAGGTGATCTTAAGTTTTCATCCGTCCTTCTAACCCTGTGTCTTTTGATTGGAGCAGTGAAAGCCTGTACTTTTATTCTGATATTTGATAGCTAGGCTCTTACAGCACTTTGAAATTATTTTTATTCTCATTAATATACAACCACATGCAGAACAATATGTTTACTAGTCTAATCCCTTCACCAAGTCATCGCCAAATCCCAGTTTCAATCGCTGTCCGTCAGCGTGTCGTAAGATGCTATAGAATCACTACTTGTCTTCTCTGTGTTGTATAGACCTCCTAATGACCATTCACCCTACACGTTATTCATGCTAATCCTAATGCCCCCATTCTTTTTCCCCGCCCTTATCAATCCCTTCCCACAAACACTACCCAGTCCCTTTCTCTTTGGTAACTGTTAGTCCACTCTCGGGTACTGTGTATATGCTGCTGTTTCTTCCTTCAGTTTTTCTTTGTTATCGTACTCCACACATGAGTTAAATGATTTGGTACATGTATTTCTCTGACTGGCCTATTTGACTGAGCATAATACCCTCTAGCTCCATCCAAGTTATTGCCAATGATAGGATTTGTTTTCTTCTTATGGCTGCTTATTGCACTTTTTAAACTGGATTTTATTCTTCTTTTTTGATTGTAGTTTCGCTATGTGCTTCAACCATTGCTCTCATGGTTATGAGCAATAGCTTTGTGTTAATCGATATGAACCTATATTTATCTATCTGTCTGTCTATCAATCATTCAATCAATCAATCACCTTTCTGTCTGCCCATCTGTCCTTGTGTACAGAACAGTTAACCACATATCCAATGTCACTTTCCTACATTATGCTTCCAAAAATCCTGCAAGGTAACAAGGCTGTTGGGAGAGCACTGGGTTCACCGAGACACTTGCAGGTCGTGTCGGCCGAGTGTACCTACAAAACCAGGAAATGGTTGTGCAGGGACATGAACCCTTGACTCTCACCTCTGTCCTCTTTCATCTCCTTCTCACTTCCTGTCTGTATTTAGCCACATTCATTCACTAAGTGCTCCCTGAAGACCACAAGTATCCTTCCTCTGGGCATGTGGTCGACAGAAACGTAAAATTGTTGCTTTGCTCACCACCATGTTTGAAGGACATCTATGTGAACACCACTGATAGGATGGAGGGTCAAATAAAAAGGAACACCAATTTCTAGACAGGAGCATTTGGGAGCTAAGAGTGTATTTTAGAGTGACATGTTTACTTGAGTGTCCAAACTTCCCTCTTTATTTGGTTATTACTTCACATTCGTGAAGATCATAAAACCCACAGATTTCAAAGGCCCAGATTCTTATTATTTAAGCAACTCAGTTGTTGAGGTGAGAGAAAATGAGAAGGACGTTGCTCCACCACTAAATCTATGGCTGGGACTTGCTGAAAACAAACAAAAAGAATTCACGGGGGCCAGATAGTGCTATTTTCTACTGACTGTCTCTGGGGGCTCAAACAGAATCCATTTGTTTGATTGTTTGTTTTTCAGTTTCACTCGTGTAGCGTACTTGTCCCCACACCTTCAGCTTGTAGTTTGTCTGTATCCTTGGATCTCAAGTGAATCTCCTGTAAGGAAGCACGTAGATTTCTTGAGTTTTCACCCGTTCTTTTAACCCTGTGTCTTTTGTTTGCAGCACTCAGAGCCTGACCTTTTATTCTGATGATTCAGTGCTGTGCCCTTATTGCACTTAAAAAATTTTTTTGTTATCATTAATCTACAATCACATGAAGAACATTATGTTTACTATGCTCCCCCTTATTCAAGTCCACCATCAAAAACCTCTTAAAGTCCCTGTCCATCAGCATAGTTGGGTGCTTTAAACCCCTTCAGCATGTACCCCTTCAAAGACACCGATACAGTCGCTGTCAATCATGGAGTAGTAAGATGCTATATAACCTCTACTAGTATTCTCTGTGTTGTACAGCACTCCCCATGACCCGCGCGACCCCACGCAATATACATGGTAATCCTAATGCCCCCAATCTTTGTCCCCACACTTATCCCTCCCTTCAGAACCACCCTGTGCAGTCCTTTTCCCTTTGGCTACTTTTAGTCAACTCTCGGGTTCTGTGAGTATCCTGCTGTTTTTTTCCTTCAGTTTCTCTTTGTTGTTATACTCCACACATGAGTGATATCATTTGATATTGTCTTTCTCCGCCTGACCTATTTTTCTGAACATACTACTGTCTAGCTCCATCCACGTCATTGTAAATGGTAGGATTTGTTTTCTTCTTATGGCTGCTTACTGCACTTTGTAAACTGGATTTCATTCTTCCTTTTTTTTTTGTAGTTTAGCTATGTGATTTCACCATTCATCTCTTGGTTATGAGCAACAGTTTTGTGTCAATTGATATGTATCTGTATCTATCTATCGCTCTGTATGTCTGTATATCTATCTATCTTTCTATATATCCTTCTTTCTTTCTCTCTATCCTCTCTGTTTATCTATCCATCTATCTAGCTTCCTGTCTTCTATCATGTGTATAATCTATCGATCATCTGTCATCTATCTATCTGTCTGTCTATGAAACAATCTTCTTTCTGTCTGTCCATCTATCCTTATGTACAGAACAGTTAACTACATCACCTATGTCACTTCCCTACATTATGCTTTCAAATACATTGCAAGGTCACTAGGCCGTAGGGAGAGCACTGGGCTCACTGAGACAATTGCAAATCGAATCAGCCGCGTGTGCTTACAAAACCAGTAAATGGTGGTGCAGGGACTTGAACCCGTATCTCTGTCCTCTGTCCTCTTAAACCTCCTTCTCGCTTGCTAACTGTATTTAGCCACATTCATTGACTAAGTCCTCACTGAAGACACCAAGTATACTTCCTCTGGGCCTGTTGTAGACAGAAAAGTATACTTGGTGCTTTACTCACCACCATGTTTGAGGGACATTGGCATGTTCACCACTGATAGGAGGAGGGACAAATAAAAAGGAACACCTATTTCTAGACAGGAGCATTTGGGAGCAAAGTGTGTGTTGTGGAGAGACGTGTTTGGTTGAGTGTCCAAACTTCCCTCTTTATGTGGTTATTACTTCTTTACAATCGTGGATATCATAAAACCCAGTGATTTCCAAAGCCCAGACGCATATTATTACAGCAATTCATTTGTTGATGTGAGAAAAATGAGAAGGATATTGCAGTACCACTAAATCTATACCTGTGCACTGCTGATACCAAACAAAAGGAATTCACGGTGGCTAGGTAGGACTATTTTTTAGTGACTGACTCTGGGGACTCAAACAGAATCCATTTGTTTGTTTGTTTCAAAGATTCACTTGTATAGGTTACCTGTCCCCGCCCCTTCAGCTTGTAGTTTGTCTGTGTCCTTGGATCACAAGTGAGTCTCCAGTAAGGGAGCACTTAGGTGATCTTAAGTTTTCATCCGTCCTTCTAACCCTGTGTCTTTTGATTGGAGCAGTGAAAGCCTGTACTTTTATTCTGATATTTGATAGCTAGGCTCTTACAGCACTTTGAGATTATTTTATTCTCATTAATATACAACCACATGCACAACAATATGTTTACTAGTCTAATCCCTTCACCAAGTCATCGTCAAATCCCAGTTTCAGTCGCTGTAAGTCAGCGTGTCGTAAGATGCTATAGAATCACTACTTGTCTTCTCTGTGTTGTATAGCCCTCCTAATGACCATTCACCCTACACATTATTCATGCTAATCCTAATGCCCCCATTCTTTTTCCCCGCCCTTATCAATCCCTTCCCACAAACACTACCCAGTCCCTTTCTCTTTAGTAACTGTTAGTCCACTCTCGGGTACTGTGTATATGCTGCTGTTTCTTCCTTCAGTTTTTCTTTGTTATCGTACTCCACACATGAGTTAAATGATTTGGTACATGTATTTCTCCGACTGGCCTATTTGACTGAGCATAATACCCTCTAGCTCCATCCAAGTTATTGCCAATGATAGGATTTGTTTTCTTCTTATAGCTGCTTATTGCACTTTTTAAACTGGATTTTATTCTTCTTTTTTGTTTTTAGTTTCGCTATGTGCTTCTACCATTGCTCTAATGGTTATGAGCAATAGCTTTGTGTTAATCGATATGAACCTATATTTATCTATCTGTCTGTCTATCAATCATTCAATCAATCAATCAATCATCTTCCTGAATGCCCATCTGTCCTTGTGTACAGAACAGTTAACCACATAACCAATGTCACTTTCCTACATTATGCTTCCAAAAATCCTGCAAGGTAACAAGGCTGTTGGGAGAGCACTGGGTTCACCGAGACACTTGCAGGTCGTGTCGGCCGAGTGTACCTACAAAACCAGGAAATGGTTGTGCAGGGACTTGAACCCGTGACTCTCACCTCTGTCCTCTTTCATCTCCTTCTCACTTCCTGTCTGTATTTAGCCACATTCATTCACTAAGTGCTCCCTGAAGACCACAAGTATCCTTCCTCTGGGCATGTGGTCGACAGAAACGTAAAATTGTTGCTTTGCTCACCACCATGTTTGAAGGACATCTATGTGAACACCACTCATAGGATGGAGGGTCAAATAAAAAGGAAAACCAATTTCTAGACAGGAGCATTTGGGAGCTAAGAGTGTATTTTAGAGTGACATGTTTACTTGAGTGTCCAAACTTCCCTCTTTATTTGGTTATTACTTCACATTCGTGAAGATCATAAAACCCACAGATTTCAAAGGCCCAGATTCTTATTATTTAAGCAACTCAGTTGTTGAGGTGAGAGAAAATGAGAAGGACGTTGCTCCACCACTAAATCTATGGCTGGGACTTGCTGAAAACAAACAAAAAGAATTCACGGGGGCCAGATAGTGCTCTTTTCTACTGACTGTCTCTGGGGGCTCAAACAGAATCCATTTGTTTGATTGTTTGTTTTTCAGTTTCACTCGTGTAGCGTACTTGTCCCCACACCTTCAGCTTGTAGTTTGTCTGTATCCTTGGATCTCAAGTGAATCTCCTGTAAGGAAGCACGTAGATTTCTTGAGTTTTCACCCGTTCTTTTAACCCTGTGTCTTTTGTTTGCAGCACTCAGAGCCTGACCTTTTATTCTGATGATTCAGTGCTGTGCCCTTATTGCACTTAAAAAATTTTTTTGTTATCATTAATCTACAATCACATGAAGAACATTATGTTTACTATGCTCCCCCTTATTCAAGTCCACCATCAAAAACCTCTTAAAGTCCCTGTCCATCAGCATAGTTGGGTGCTTTAAACCCCTTCAGCATGTACCCCTTCAAAGACACCGATACAGTCGCTGTCAATCATGGAGTAGTAAGATGCTATATAACCTCTACTAGTATTTTCTGTGTTGTACAGCACTCCCCATGACCCGCGCGACCCCACGCAATATACATGGTAATCCTAATGCCCCCAATCTTTGTCCCCACACTTATCCCTCCCTTCAGAACCACCCTGTGCAGTCCTTTTCCCTTTGGCTACTTTTAGTCAACTCTCGGGTTCTGTGAGTATCCTGCTGTTTTTTTCCTTCAGTTTCTCTTTGTTGTTATACTCCACACATGAGTGATATCATTTGATATTGTCTTTCTCCGCCTGACCTATTTTTCTGAACATACTACTGTCTAGCTCCATCCACGTCATTGTAAATGGTAGGATTTGTTTTCTTCTTATGGCTGCTTACTGCACTTTGTAAACTGGATTTCATTCTTCCTTTTTTTTTTGTAGTTTAGCTATGTGATTTCACCATTCATCTCTTGGTTATGAGCAACAGTTTTGTGTCAATTGATATGTATCTGTATCTATCTATCGCTCTGTATGTCTGTATATCTATCTATCTTTCTATATATCCTTCTTTCTTTCTCTCTATCCTCTCTGTTTATCTATCCATCTATCTAGCTTCCTGTCTTCTATCATGTGTATAATCTATCGATCATCTGTCATCTATCTATCTGTCTGTCTATGAAACAATCTTCTTTCTGTCTGTCCATCTATCCTTATGTACAGAACAGTTAACTACATCACCTATGTCACTTCCCTACATTATGCTTTCAAAAACATTGCAAGGTCACTAGGCCGTAGGGAGAGCACTGGGCTCACTGAGACAATTGCAAATCGAATCAGCCGCGTGTGCTTACAAAACCAGTAAATGGTGGTGCAGGGACTTGAACCCGTATCTCTGTCCTCTGTCCTCTTAAACCTCCTTCTCGCTTGCTAACTGTATTTAGCCACATTCATTGACTAAGTCCTCACTGAAGACACCAAGTATACTTCCTCTGGGCCTGTTGTAGACAGAAAAGTATACTTGGTGCTTTACTCACCACCATGTTTGAGGGACATTGGCATGTTCACCACTGATAGGAGGAGGGACAAATAAAAAGGAACACCTATTTCTAGACAGGAGCATTTGGGAGCAAAGTGTGTGTTGTGGAGAGACGTGTTTGGTTGAGTGTCCAAACTTCCCTCTTTATGTGGTTATTACTTCTTTACAATCGTGGATATCATAAAACCCAGTGATTTCCAAAGCCCAGACGCATATTATTACAGCAATTCATTTGTTGATGTGAGAAAAATGAGAAGGATATTGCAGTACCACTAAATCTATACCTGTGCACTGCTGATACCAAACAAAAGGAATTCACGGTGGCTAGGTAGGACTATTTTTTAGTGACTGACTCTGGGGACTCAAACAGAATCCATTTGTTTGTTTGTTTCAAAGATTCACTTGTATAGGTTACCTGTCCCCGCCCCTTCAGCTTGTAGTTTGTCTGTGTCCTTGGATCACAAGTGAGTCTCCAGTAAGGGAGCACTTAGGTGATCTTAAGTTTTCATCCGTCCTTCTAACCCTGTGTCTTTTGATTGGAGCAGTGAAAGCCTGTACTTTTATTCTGATATTTGATAGCTAGGCTCTTACAGCACTTTGAGATTATTTTATTCTCATTAATATACAACCACATGCACAACAATATGTTTACTAGTCTAATCCCTTCACCAAGTCATCGTCAAATCCCAGTTTCAGTCGCTGTAAGTCAGCGTGTCGTAAGATGCTATAGAATCACTACTTGTCTTCTCTGTGTTGTATAGCCCTCCTAATGACCATTCACCCTACACATTATTCATGCTAATCCTAATGCCCCCATTCTTTTTCCCCGCCCTTATCAATCCCTTCCCACAAACACTACCCAGTCCCTTTCTCTTTAGTAACTGTTAGTCCACTCTCGGGTACTGTGTATATGCTGCTGTTTCTTCCTTCAGTTTTTCTTTGTTATCGTACTCCACACATGAGTTAAATGATTTGGTACATGTATTTCTCCGACTGGCCTATTTGACTGAGCATAATACCCTCTAGCTCCATCCAAGTTATTGCCAATGATAGGATTTGTTTTCTTCTTATAGCTGCTTATTGCACTTTTTAAACTGGATTTTATTCTTCTTTTTTGTTTTTAGTTTCGCTATGTGCTTCTACCATTGCTCTAATGGTTATGAGCAATAGCTTTGTGTTAATCGATATGAACCTATATTTATCTATCTGTCTGTCTATCAATCATTCAATCAATCAATCAATCATCTTCCTGAATGCCCATCTGTCCTTGTGTACAGAACAGTTAACCACATAACCAATGTCACTTTCCTACATTATGCTTCCAAAAATCCTGCAAGGTAACAAGGCTGTTGGGAGAGCACTGGGTTCACCGAGACACTTGCAGGTCGTGTCGGCCGAGTGTACCTACAAAACCAGGAAATGGTTGTGCAGGGACTTGAACCCGTGACTCTCACCTCTGTCCTCTTTCATCTCCTTCTCACTTCCTGTCTGTATTTAGCCACATTCATTCACTAAGTGCTCCCTGAAGACCACAAGTATCCTTCCTCTGGGCATGTGGTCGACAGAAACGTAAAATTGTTGCTTTGCTCACCACCATGTTTGAAGGACATCTATGTGAACACCACTCATAGGATGGAGGGTCAAATAAAAAGGAAAACCAATTTCTAGACAGGAGCATTTGGGAGCTAAGAGTGTATTTTAGAGTGACATGTTTACTTGAGTGTCCAAACTTCCCTCTTTATTTGGTTATTACTTCACATTCGTGAAGATCATAAAACCCACAGATTTCAAAGGCCCAGATTCTTATTATTTAAGCAACTCAGTTGTTGAGGTGAGAGAAAATGAGAAGGACGTTGCTCCACCACTAAATCTATGGCTGGGACTTGCTGAAAACAAACAAAAAGAATTCACGGGGGCCAGATAGTGCTCTTTTCTACTGACTGTCTCTGGGGGCTCAAACAGAATCCATTTGTTTGATTGTTTGTTTTTCAGTTTCACTCGTGTAGCGTACTTGTCCCCACACCTTCAGCTTGTAGTTTGTCTGTATCCTTGGATCTCAAGTGAATCTCCTGTAAGGAAGCACGTAGATTTCTTGAGTTTTCACCCGTTCTTTTAACCCTGTGTCTTTTGTTTGCAGCACTCAGAGCCTGACCTTTTATTCTGATGATTCAGTGCTGTGCCCTTATTGCACTTAAAAAATTTTTTTGTTATCATTAATCTACAATCACATGAAGAACATTATGTTTACTATGCTCCCCCTTATTCAAGTCCACCATCAAAAACCTCTTAAAGTCCCTGTCCATCAGCATAGTTGGGTGCTTTAAACCCCTTCAGCATGTACCCCTTCAAAGACACCGATACAGTCGCTGTCAATCATGGAGTAGTAAGATGCTATATAACCTCTACTAGTATTTTCTGTGTTGTACAGCACTCCCCATGACCCGCGCGACCCCACGCAATATACATGGTAATCCTAATGCCCCCAATCTTTGTCCCCACACTTATCCCTCCCTTCAGAACCACCCTGTGCAGTCCTTTTCCCTTTGGCTACTTTTAGTCAACTCTCGGGTTCTGTGAGTATCCTGCTGTTTTTTTCCTTCAGTTTCTCTTTGTTGTTATACTCCACACATGAGTGATATCATTTGATATTGTCTTTCTCCGCCTGACCTATTTTTCTGAACATACTACTGTCTAGCTCCATCCACGTCATTGTAAATGGTAGGATTTGTTTTCTTCTTATGGCTGCTTACTGCACTTTGTAAACTGGATTTCATTCTTCCTTTTTTTTTTGTAGTTTAGCTATGTGATTTCACCATTCATCTCTTGGTTATGAGCAACAGTTTTGTGTCAATTGATATGTATCTGTATCTATCTATCGCTCTGTATGTCTGTATATCTATCTATCTTTCTATATATCCTTCTTTCTTTCTCTCTATCCTCTCTGTTTATCTATCCATCTATCTAGCTTCCTGTCTTCTATCATGTGTATAATCTATCGATCATCTGTCATCTATCTATCTGTCTGTCTATGAAACAATCTTCTTTCTGTCTGTCCATCTATCCTTATGTACAGAACAGTTAACTACATCACCTATGTCACTTCCCTACATTATGCTTTCAAAAACATTGCAAGGTCACTAGGCCGTAGGGAGAGCACTGGGCTCACTGAGACAATTGCAAATCGAATCAGCCGCGTGTGCTTACAAAACCAGTAAATGGTGGTGCAGGGACTTGAACCCGTATCTCTGTCCTCTGTCCTCTTAAACCTCCTTCTCGCTTGCTAACTGTATTTAGCCACATTCATTGACTAAGTCCTCACTGAAGACACCAAGTATACTTCCTCTGGGCCTGTTGTAGACAGAAAAGTATACTTGGTGCTTTACTCACCACCATGTTTGAGGGACATTGGCATGTTCACCACTGATAGGAGGAGGGACAAATAAAAAGGAACACCTATTTCTAGACAGGAGCATTTGGGAGCAAAGTGTGTGTTGTGGAGAGACGTGTTTGGTTGAGTGTCCAAACTTCCCTCTTTATGTGGTTATTACTTCTTTACAATCGTGGATATCATAAAACCCAGTGATTTCCAAAGCCCAGACGCATATTATTACAGCAATTCATTTGTTGATGTGAGAAAAATGAGAAGGATATTGCAGTACCACTAAATCTATACCTGTGCACTGCTGATACCAAACAAAAGGAATTCACGGTGGCTAGGTAGGACTATTTTTTAGTGACTGACTCTGGGGACTCAAACAGAATCCATTTGTTTGTTTGTTTCAAAGATTCACTTGTATAGGTTACCTGTCCCCGCCCCTTCAGCTTGTAGTTTGTCTGTGTCCTTGGATCACAAGTGAGTCTCCAGTAAGGGAGCACTTAGGTGATCTTAAGTTTTCATCCGTCCTTCTAACCCTGTGTCTTTTGATTGGAGCAGTGAAAGCCTGTACTTTTATTCTGATATTTGATAGCTAGGCTCTTACAGCACTTTGAGATTATTTTATTCTCATTAATATACAACCACATGCACAACAATATGTTTACTAGTCTAATCCCTTCACCAAGTCATCGTCAAATCCCAGTTTCAGTCGCTGTAAGTCAGCGTGTCGTAAGATGCTATAGAATCACTACTTGTCTTCTCTGTGTTGTATAGCCCTCCTAATGACCATTCACCCTACACATTATTCATGCTAATCCTAATGCCCCCATTCTTTTTCCCCGCCCTTATCAATCCCTTCCCACAAACACTACCCAGTCCCTTTCTCTTTAGTAACTGTTAGTCCACTCTCGGGTACTGTGTATATGCTGCTGTTTCTTCCTTCAGTTTTTCTTTGTTATCGTACTCCACACATGAGTTAAATGATTTGGTACATGTATTTCTCCGACTGGCCTATTTGACTGAGCATAATACCCTCTAGCTCCATCCAAGTTATTGCCAATGATAGGATTTGTTTTCTTCTTATAGCTGCTTATTGCACTTTTTAAACTGGATTTTATTCTTCTTTTTTGTTTTTAGTTTCGCTATGTGCTTCTACCATTGCTCTAATGGTTATGAGCAATAGCTTTGTGTTAATCGATATGAACCTATATTTATCTATCTGTCTGTCTATCAATCATTCAATCAATCAATCAATCATCTTCCTGAATGCCCATCTGTCCTTGTGTACAGAACAGTTAACCACATAACCAATGTCACTTTCCTACATTATGCTTCCAAAAATCCTGCAAGGTAACAAGGCTGTTGGGAGAGCACTGGGTTCACCGAGACACTTGCAGGTCGTGTCGGCCGAGTGTACCTACAAAACCAGGAAATGGTTGTGCAGGGACTTGAACCCGTGACTCTCACCTCTGTCCTCTTTCATCTCCTTCTCACTTCCTGTCTGTATTTAGCCACATTCATTCACTAAGTGCTCCCTGAAGACCACAAGTATCCTTCCTCTGGGCATGTGGTCGACAGAAACGTAAAATTGTTGCTTTGCTCACCACCATGTTTGAAGGACATCTATGTGAACACCACTCATAGGATGGAGGGTCAAATAAAAAGGAACACCAATTTCTAGACAGGAGCATTTGGGAGCTAAGAGTGTATTTTAGAGTGACATGTTTACTTGAGTGTCCAAACTTCCCTCTTTATTTGGTTATTACTTCACATTCGTGAAGATCATAAAACCCACAGATTTCAAAGGCCCAGATTCTTATTATTTAAGCAACTCAGTTGTTGAGGTGAGAGAAAATGAGAAGGACGTTGCTCCACCACTAAATCTATGGCTGGGACTTGCTGAAAACAAACAAAAAGAATTCACGGGGGCCAGATAGTGCTCTTTTCTACTGACTGTCTCTGGGGGCTCAAACAGAATCCATTTGTTTGATTGTTTGTTTTTCAGTTTCACTCGTGTAGCGTACTTGTCCCCACACCTTCAGCTTGTAGTTTGTCTGTATCCTTGGATCTCAAGTGAATCTCCTGTAAGGAAGCACGTAGATTTCTTGAGTTTTCACCCGTTCTTTTAACCCTGTGTCTTTTGTTTGCAGCACTCAGAGCCTGACCTTTTATTCTGATGATTCAGTGCTGTGCCCTTATTGCACTTAAAAAATTTTTTTGTTATCATTAATCTACAATCACATGAAGAACATTATGTTTACTATGCTCCCCCTTATTCAAGTCCACCATCAAAAACCTCTTAAAGTCCCTGTCCATCAGCATAGTTGGGTGCTTTAAACCCCTTCAGCATGTACCCCTTCAAAGACACCGATACAGTCGCTGTCAATCATGGAGTAGTAAGATGCTATATAACCTCTACTAGTATTCTCTGTGTTGTACAGCACTCCCCATGACCCGCGCGACCCCACGCAATATACATGGTAATCCTAATGCCCCCAATCTTTGTCCCCACACTTATCCCTCCCTTCAGAACCACCCTGTGCAGTCCTTTTCCCTTTGGCTACTTTTAGTCAACTCTCGGGTTCTGTGAGTATCCTGCTGTTTTTTTCCTTCAGTTTCTCTTTGTTGTTATACTCCACACATGAGTGATATCATTTGATATTGTCTTTCTCCGCCTGACCTATTTTTCTGAACATACTACTGTCTAGCTCCATCCACGTCATTGTAAATGGTAGGATTTGTTTTCTTCTTATGGCTGCTTACTGCACTTTGTAAACTGGATTTCATTCTTCCTTTTTTTTTTGTAGTTTAGCTATGTGATTTCACCATTCATCTCTTGGTTATGAGCAACAGTTTTGTGTCAATTGATATGTATCTGTATCTATCTATCGCTCTGTATGTCTGTATATCTATCTATCTTTCTATATATCCTTCTTTCTTTCTCTCTATCCTCTCTGTTTATCTATCCATCTATCTAGCTTCCTGTCTTCTATCATGTGTATAATCTATCGATCATCTGTCATCTATCTATCTGTCTGTCTATGAAACAATCTTCTTTCTGTCTGTCCATCTATCCTTATGTACAGAACAGTTAACTACATCACCTATGTCACTTCCCTACATTATGCTTTCAAAAACATTGCAAGGTCACTAGGCCGTAGGGAGAGCACTGGGCTCACTGAGACAATTGCAAATCGAATCAGCCGCGTGTGCTTACAAAACCAGTAAATGGTGGTGCAGGGACTTGAACCCGTATCTCTGTCCTCTGTCCTCTTAAACCTCCTTCTCGCTTGCTAACTGTATTTAGCCACATTCATTGACTAAGTCCTCACTGAAGACACCAAGTATACTTCCTCTGGGCCTGTTGTAGACAGAAAAGTATACTTGGTGCTTTACTCACCACCATGTTTGAGGGACATTGGCATGTTCACCACTGATAGGAGGAGGGACAAATAAAAAGGAACACCTATTTCTAGACAGGAGCATTTGGGAGCAAAGTGTGTGTTGTGGAGAGACGTGTTTGGTTGAGTGTCCAAACTTCCCTCTTTATGTGGTTATTACTTCTTTACAATCGTGGATATCATAAAACCCAGTGATTTCCAAAGCCCAGACGCATATTATTACAGCAATTCATTTGTTGATGTGAGAAAAATGAGAAGGATATTGCAGTACCACTAAATCTATACCTGTGCACTGCTGATACCAAACAAAAGGAATTCACGGTGGCTAGGTAGGACTATTTTTTAGTGACTGACTCTGGGGACTCAAACAGAATCCATTTGTTTGTTTGTTTCAAAGATTCACTTGTATAGGTTACCTGTCCCCGCCCCTTCAGCTTGTAGTTTGTCTGTGTCCTTGGATCACAAGTGAGTCTCCAGTAAGGGAGCACTTAGGTGATCTTAAGTTTTCATCCGTCCTTCTAACCCTGTGTCTTTTGATTGGAGCAGTGAAAGCCTGTACTTTTATTCTGAT
The DNA here is from genome assembly GCF_030020395.1 of Manis pentadactyla. Lineage (NCBI taxonomy): Eukaryota > Metazoa > Chordata > Mammalia > Pholidota > Manidae > Manis > Manis pentadactyla. The sequence goes on along the minus strand of NW_026644987.1, from coordinate 1,335,114 downwards.
ATTTGATAGCTAGGCTCTTACAGCACTTTGAGATTATTTTATTCTCATTAATATACAACCACATGCACAACAATATGTTTACTAGTCTAATCCCTTCATAAAGACATCGTCAAATCCCAGTTTCAGTCGCTGTAAGTCAGCGTGTCGTAAGATGCTATAGAATCACTACTTGTCTTCTCTGTGTTGTATAGCCCTCCTAATGACCATTCACCCTACACATTATTCATGCTAATCCTAATGCCCCCATTCTTTTTCCCCGCCCTTATCAATCCCTTCCCACAAACACTACCCAGTCCCTTTCTCTTTAGTAACTGTTAGTCCACTCTCGGGTACTGTGTATATGCTGCTGTTTCTTCCTTCAGTTTTTCTTTGTTATCGTACTCCACACATGAGTTAAATGATTTGGTACATGTATTTCTCCGACTGGCCTATTTGACTGAGCATAATACCCTCTAGCTCCATCCAAGTTATTGCCAATGATAGGATTTGTTTTCTTCTTATAGCTGCTTATTGCACTTTTTAAACTGGATTTTATTCTTCTTTTTTGTTTTTAGTTTCGCTATGTGCTTCTACCATTGCTCTAATGGTTATGAGCAATAGCTTTGTGTTAATCGATATGAACCTATATTTATCTATCTGTCTGTCTATCAATCATTCAATCAATCAATCAATCATCTTCCTGAATGCCCATCTGTCCTTGTGTACAGAACAGTTAACCACATAACCAATGTCACTTTCCTACATTATGCTTCCAAAAATCCTGCAAGGTAACAAGGCTGTTGGGAGAGCACTGGGTTCACCGAGACACTTGCAGGTCGTGTCGGCCGAGTGTACCTACAAAACCAGGAAATGGTTGTGCAGGGACTTGAACCCGTGACTCTCACCTCTGTCCTCTTTCATCTCCTTCTCACTTCCTGTCTGTATTTAGCCACATTCATTCACTAAGTGCTCCCTGAAGACCACAAGTATCCTTCCTCTGGGCATGTGGTCGACAGAAACGTAAAATTGTTGCTTTGCTCACCACCATGTTTGAAGGACATCTATGTGAACACCACTCATAGGATGGAGGGTCAAATAAAAAGGAACACCAATTTCTAGACAGGAGCATTTGGGAGCTAAGAGTGTATTTTAGAGTGACATGTTTACTTGAGTGTCCAAACTTCCCTCTTTATTTGGTTATTACTTCACATTCGTGAAGATCATAAAACCCACAGATTTCAAAGGCCCAGATTCTTATTATTTAAGCAACTCAGTTGTTGAGGTGAGAGAAAATGAGAAGGACGTTGCTCCACCACTAAATCTATGGCTGGGACTTGCTGAAAACAAACAAAAAGAATTCACGGGGGCCAGATAGTGCTCTTTTCTACTGACTGTCTCTGGGGGCTCAAACAGAATCCATTTGTTTGATTGTTTGTTTTTCAGTTTCACTCGTGTAGCGTACTTGTCCCCACACCTTCAGCTTGTAGTTTGTCTGTATCCTTGGATCTCAAGTGAATCTCCTGTAAGGAAGCACGTAGATTTCTTGAGTTTTCACCCGTTCTTTTAACCCTGTGTCTTTTGTTTGCAGCACTCAGAGCCTGACCTTTTATTCTGATGATTCAGTGCTGTGCCCTTATTGCACTTAAAAAATTTTTTTGTTATCATTAATCTACAATCACATGAAGAACATTATGTTTACTATGCTCCCCCTTATTCAAGTCCACCATCAAAAACCTCTTAAAGTCCCTGTCCATCAGCATAGTTGGGTGCTTTAAACCCCTTCAGCATGTACCCCTTCAAAGACACCGATACAGTCGCTGTCAATCATGGAGTAGTAAGATGCTATATAACCTCTACTAGTATTCTCTGTGTTGTACAGCACTCCCCATGACCCGCGCGACCCCACGCAATATACATGGTAATCCTAATGCCCCCAATCTTTCTCCCCACACTTATCCCTCCCTTCAGAACCACCCTGTGCAGTCCTTTTCCCTTTGGCTACTTTTAGTCAACTCTCGGGTTCTGTGAGTATCCTGCTGTTTTTTTCCTTCAGTTTCTCTTTGTTGTTATACTCCACACATGAGTGATATCATTTGATATTGTCTTTCTCCGTCTGACCTATTTTTCTGAACATACTACTGTCTAGCTCCATCCACGTCATTGTAAATGGTAGGATTTGTTTTCTTCTTATGGCTGCTTACTGCACTTTGTAAACTGGATTTCATTCTTCCTTTTTTTTTTGTAGTTTAGCTATGTGATTTCACCATTCATCTCTTGGTTATGAGCAACAGTTTTGTGTCAATTGATATGTATCTGTATCTATCTATCGCTCTGTATGTCTGTATATCTATCTATCTTTCTATATATCCTTCTTTCTTTCTCTCTATCCTCTCTGTTTATCTATCCATCTATCTAGCTTCCTGTCTTCTATCATGTGTATAATCTATCGATCATCTGTCATCTATCTATCTGTCTGTCTATGAAACAATCTTCTTTCTGTCTGTCCATCTATCCTTATGTACAGAACAGTTAACTACATCACCTATGTCACTTCCCTACATTATGCTTTCAAAAACATTGCAAGGTCACTAGGCCGTAGGGAGAGCACTGGGCTCACTGAGACAATTGCAGATCGAATCAGCCGCGTGTGCTTACAAAACCAGTAAATGGTGGTGCAGGGACTTGAACCCGTATCTCTGTCCTCTGTCCTCTTAAACCTCCTTCTCGCTTGCTAACTGTATTTAGCCACATTCATTGACTAAGTCCTCACTGAAGACACCAAGTATACTTCCTCTGGGCCTGTTGTAGACAGAAAAGTATACTTGGTGCTTTACTCACCACCATGTTTGAGGGACATTGGCATGTTCACCACTGATAGGAGGAGGGACAAATAAAAAGGAACACCTATTTCTAGACAGGAGCATTTGGGAGCAAAGTGTGTGTTGTGGAGAGACGTGTTTGGTTGAGTGTCCAAACTTCCCTCTTTATGTGGTTATTACTTCTTTACAATTGTGGATATCATAAAACCCAGTGATTTCCAAAGACCAGACGCATATTATTACAGAAATTCATTTGTTGATGTGAGAAAAATGAGAAGGATATTGCAGTACCACTAAATCTATACCTGTGCACGGCTGATACCAAACAAAAGGAATTCACGGTGGCTAGGTAGGACTATTTTTTAGTGACTGACTCTGGGGACTCAAACAGAATCCATTTGTTTGTTTGTTTCAAAGATTCACTTGTATAGGTTACCTGTCCCCGCCCCTTCAGCTTGTAGTTTGTCTGTGTCCTTGGATCACAAGTGAGTCTCCAGTAAGGGAGCACTTAGGTGATCTTAAGTTTTCATCCGTCCTTCTAACCCTGTGTCTTTTGATTGGAGCAGTGAAAGCCTGTACTTTTATTCTGATATTTGATAGCTAGGCTCTTACAGCACTTTGAAATTATTTTATTCTCATTAATATACAACCACATGCACAACAATATGTTTACTAGTCTAATCCCTTCATAAAGTCATCGTCAAATCCCAGTTTCAGTCGCTGTAAGTCAGCGTGTCGTAAGATGCTATAGAATCACTACTTGTCTTCTCTGTGTTGTATAGCCCTCCTAATGACCATTCACCCTACACATTATTCATGCTAATCCTAATGCCCCCATTCTTTTTCCCCGCCCTTATCAATCCCTTCCCACAAACACTACCCAGTCCCTTTCTCTTTAGTAACTGTTAGTCCACTCTCGGGTACTGTGTATATGCTGCTGTTTCTTCCTTCAGTTTTTCTTTGTTATCGTACTCCACACATGAGTTAAATGATTTGGTACATGTATTTCTCCGACTTGCCTATTTGACTGAGCATAATACCCTCTAGCTCCATCCAAGTTATTGCCAATGATAGGATTTGTTTTCTTCTTATAGCTGCTTATTGCACTTTTTAAACTGGATTTTATTCTTCTTTTTTGTTTTTAGTTTCGCTATGTGCTTCTACCATTGCTCTAATGGTTATGAGCAATAGCTTTGTGTTAATCGATATGAACCTATATTTATCTATCTGTCTGTCTATCAATCATTCAATCAATCAATCAATCATCTTCCTGAATGCCCATCTGTCCTTGTGTACAGAACAGTTAACCACATAACCAATGTCACTTTCCTACATTATGCTTCCAAAAATCCTGCAAGGTAACAAGGCTGTTGGGAGAGCACTGGGTTCACCGAGACACTTGCAGGTCGTGTCGGCCGAGTGTACCTACAAAACCAGGAAATGGTTGTGCAGGGACTTGAACCCGTGACTCTCACCTCTGTCCTCTTTCATCTCCTTCTCACTTCCTGTCTGTATTTAGCCACATTCATTCACTAAGTGCTCCCTGAAGACCACAAGTATCCTTCCTCTGGGCATGTGGTCGACAGAAACGTAAAATTGTTGCTTTGCTCACCACCATGTTTGAAGGACATCTATGTGAACACCACTGATAGGATGGAGGGTCAAATAAAAAGGAACACCAATTTCTAGACAGGAGCAGTTGGGAGCTAAGAGTGTATTTTGGAGTGACATGTTTACTTGAGTGTCCAAACTTCCCTCTTTAGGTGGTTATTACTTCACATTCGTGAAGATCATAAAACCCACAGATTTCAAAGGCCCAGATTCTTATTATTTCAGCAACTCAGCTGTTGAGGTGAGAGAAAATGAGAAGGACGTTGCTCCACCACTAAATCTATGGCTGGGCCTTGCTGAAAACAAACAAAAAGAATTCACGGTGGCCAGATAGTGCTATTTTCTACTGACTGTCTCTGGGGGCTCAAACAGAATCCATTTGTTTGATTGTTTGTTTTTCAGTTTCACTCGTGTAGGGTACTTGTCCCCACACTTTCAGCTTGTAGTTTGTCTGTGTCCTTGGATCTCAAGTGAGTCTCCTGTAAGGAAGCACATAGGATTCTTGAGTTTTCATCCGTTCTTTTAACCCTGTGTCTTTTGTTTGCAGCACTCAGAACCTGACCTTTTATTCTGATGATTCAGTGCTGTGCCCTTATTGCACTTAAAAAATTTTTTTTTGTTATCATTAATCTACAATCACGTGAAGAACATTATGTTTACTATGCTCCCCCTTATCCAAGTCCACCAGCAAAAACCTCTTAAAGTCGCTGTCCATCCGCATAGTTGGATGCTTTAAACCCCTGCAGCATGTACCAATTCAAAGACACCGATACAGTCGCTGTCAATCATGGAGTAGTAAGATGCTATATAACCTCTACTAGTCTTCTCTGTGTTGTACAGCACTCCCCATGTCCCGCGCGACCCCACGCAATATACATGGTAATCCTAATGCCCCCAATCTTTCTCCCCACACTTATCCCTCCCTTCAGAACCACCCTCTGCAGTCATTTTCCCTTTGGCAACTTTTAGTCAACTCTGGGGTTCTGTGAGTATCCTGCTGTTTTTTTCCTTCAGTTTCTCTTTGTTGTTATACTCCACACATGAGTGATATCATTTGATATTGTCTTTCTCCGCCTGACCTATTTTTCTGAACATACTACTGTCTAGCTCCATCCACGTCATTGCAAATGGTAGGATTTGTTTTCTTCTTATGGCTGCTTACTGCACTTTGTAAACTGGATTTCATTCTTCCTTTTTGTTTGTAGTTTAGCTATGTTATTTCACCATTCATCTCCTGGTTATGAGCAACAGCTTTGTGTCAATCGATATGTATCTGTATCTATCTATCACTCTGTCTGTCTGTATATCTATCTATCTTTCTATATATCCTTCTTTCTATATCTCTATCCTCTCTATTTATCTATCCATCTATCTAGCTTCCTGTCTTCTATCATGTGTATAATCTATCGATCATCTGTCATCTATCTATCTGTCTGTCTATGAAACAATCTTCTTTCTGTCTGTCCATCTATCCTTATGTACAGAACAGTTAACTACATCACCTATGTCACTTCCATACATTATGCTTTCAAAAACATTGCAAGATCACTAGGCCGTAATGAGAGCACTGGGCTCACTGAGACAATTGCAGATCGAATCAGCCGCGTGTGCTTACAAAACCAGTAAATGGTTGTGCAGGGACTTGAACCCGTATCTCTGTCCTCTGTCCTCTTAAACCTCCTTCTCGCTTGCTAACTGTATTTAGCCACATTCATTGACAAAGTCCTCACTGAAGACACCAAGTATACTTCCTCTGGGCCTGTTGTAGACAGAAAAGTATACTTGGTGCTTTACTCACCACCATGTTTGAGGGACATTGGCATGTTCACCACTGATAGGAGGAGGGACAAATAAAAAGGAACACCTATTTCTAGACAGGAGCATTTGATAGCAAAGTGTGTGTTGTGGAGAGACGTGTTTGGTTGAGTGTCCAAACTTCCCTCTTTACGTGTTTATTACTTCTTTACAATCGTGGATATCATAAAACCCAGTGATTTCAATAGCCCAGACGCATATTATTACAGCAATTCATTAGTTGATGTGAGAGAAATGAGAAGGACATTGCAGTAGCACTAAATCTATACCTGGGCACTGCTGATACCAAACAAAAGGAATTCACGGTGGCTAGGTAGGACTATTTTCTAGTGACTGTCTCTGGGGTCTCAAACAGAATCCATTTGTTTCTTTGTTTCCAAGATTCACTTGTATAGGGTACCTGTTCCCGCCCCTTCAGCTTGTAGTTTGTCTGTGTCCTTGGATCACAAGTGAGTCTCTTGTAAGGGAACACTTATTTGATCCTGAGTTTTCATCAGTTCTTATAACCCTGTGTCTTTTGATTGGAGCAGTGAAAGCCTGTACTTTTATTCTGATATTTGTTAGCTAGGATGTTACTGCACTTTGAAATTTTTTGTTCTCATTAATATACAATCACATGCAAAACAATATGTTTACTAGTCTAACCCCTTCAACAAATCCTCGCCAAATCCCAGTTTCAGTCGCTGTCCGTCAGCGTGTCGTAAGATGCTCTAGAATCACTACTTGTCTTCTCTGTGTTGTATAGCCCTCCCAATGACCCTACACCCTACACATTATTCATGCTAATCCTAATGCCCCCATTCTTTTTCCCCGCCCTTATCAATCCCTTCCCACAAACACTACCCAGTGCCTTTCTCTTTGGTAACTCTTAGTCCACTCTCGGTTACTGTGTATATGCTGCTGTTTCTTCCTTCAGTTTTTCTTTGTTATCGAACTCCACACATGAGTTAAATCATTTGGTACATGTATTTCTCCCACTGGCCTATTTGACTGAGCATAATACCCTCTAGCTCCATCCAAGTTATTGCCAAAGATAGGATTTGTTTTCTTCTTATGGCTGCTTACTGCACTTTTTAAACTGGATTTTATTCTTCTTTTTGTTTGTATTTTCGCTATGTGCTTCAACCATTGCTCTCATGGTTATGAGCAATAGCTTTGTGTTAATCGATATGAACCTATATCTATCTATCTGTCTGTCTATCAATCAATCAATCAATCAATCAATCAATCATCTTTCTGTCTGTCCATCTGTCCTTGTGTACAGAACAGTTAACCACATATCCTATGTCACTTTCCTACATTATGCTTCCAAAAATCCTGCAAGGTACCTAGGCTCTAGGGAGAGCACTGGGTTCACCGAGCCACTTGCGGGTCATGTCGGCCGAGTGTACCTACAAAACCAGGAAATGGTTGTGCAGGGACTTGATCCCGTTTCTCTATCCTCTGTCCTCTTTCATCTCCTTCTCACTTCCTGTCTGTATTTCGCCACATACATTCACTAAGTGCTCCCTGAAGACCACAAGTATCCTTCCTCTGGGTCTGTGGTCGACAGAAACGTAAACTTTTTGATTTGCTCACCACCATGTTTGAAGGACATCTATGTGAACAAGAATGATAGGATGGAGGGTCAAATAAAAAGGAACACCAATTTCTAGACAGGAGCAGTTGGGAGCTAAGAGTGTTTGTGGAGTGACATGTTTATTTGAGTGTCCAAACTTCCCTCTTTAGGTGCTTATTACTTCACATTCGTGAAGATCATAAAACCCACAGAGTTCAAAGGCCCAGATTCTTATTATTAGAGCAACTCAGTTGTTGAGGTGAGAGAAAATGAGAAGGACGTTGCTCCACCACTAAATCTATTAATGGGCCTTGCTGAAAACAGACAAAAATAATTCACGGTGGCCAGATAGTGCTATTTTCTACTGACTGTCTCTGGGGGCTCAAACAGAATCCATTTGTTTGATTGTTTGTTTTTCAGTTTCACTCGTGTAGGGTACTTGTCCCCACACCTTCAGCTTGTAGTTTGTCTGTGTCCTTGGATCTCAAGTGAGTCTCCTGTAAGGAAGCACGTAGGTTTCTTGAGTTTTCATCCGTTCTTTTAACCCTGTGTCTTTTGTTTGCAGCACTCAGAGCCTGACCTTTTATTCTGATGATTCAGAGCTGTGCCCCTATTGACTTAAAAATTTTTTTAATCATTAGTCTACAATCACGTGAAGAACATTATGTTTACTATGCTCCCCCTTAACCAAGTCCACCAGCAAAAACCTCCTAAAGTCGCTGTTCATCAGCATAGTTGGATGCTTTAAACCCCTGCAGCATGTACCCCTTCAAAGACACCGATACAGTCGCTGTCAATCATGGAGTAGTAAGATGCTATATAACCTCTACTAGTCTTCTCTGTGTTGTACAGCACTCCCCATGTCCCGCGCGACAGCACGAAATATACATGGTAATCCTAATGCCCCCATTCTTTCTCCCCGCACTTATCCCTCCCTTTAGAACCACCCTGTGCAGTCCTTTTCCCTTTGGCAACTTTTAGTCAACTCTCGGGTTCTGTGAGTATCCTGCTGTTTTTTTCCTTCATTTTTTCTTTGTGGTTATAATGCACACATGATTGATATCATTTGACATTGTTTTACTCCGCCTAACCTATTTTTCTGATCATACTACTGTCTAGCTCCATCCATGTCATTGCAAATGGTAGGATTTATTTTCTTCTTATGGCTGCTTACTGCACTTTGTAAACTGGATTAAATTCTTCCTTTTTGTTTGTAGATTAGCTATTTGATTTCACCATTCATGTCCTGGTTATGAGCAACAGCTTTGTGTCAATCGATATGTATCTGTATCTATCTATCGCACTGTCTGTCTGTATATCTATCTGTCTTTCTATATATCCTTCTTTCTATCACTCTATCCTCTCTATTTATCTATCCATCTATCAAGCTTCCTGTCTTCTATCTATCATTTGTATCATCTATCTATCATCTGTCATCTATCTATCTGTCTATCTATGAATAAATCATCTTTCTGTCTGCCCATCTATCCTAATGTAAAGAACAGTTAACAACATCACCTATGTCACTTCCCTACATTATGCTTCCAAAAATCATTGCAAGGTCACTAGGACGTATTGAGAGCACTGGGTACACTGAGACAATTGCAGGTCGAGTCTGCCGCGTGTGCTTACAAAACCAGTAAAGGTTGTCCAGGGACTTGAACCCATATCTCTGTCCTCTGTCCTCTTTTACCTCCTTCTCGCCTGCTGACTCTAATTTGCCACAATAATTGACTAAGTCTTAACTGAAGACCACAAGTATCCTTCCTCTGGGCCTGTTGTAGTCAGAAAAGCATACTTGGTGCTTTGCTCATCACCAAGTATGAAGGACATTGGCGTGATCACCTCTGATAGGAGGAGGGACAGTTGAAAATGAACACCTATTTCTAGACAGGAGCAGTTTTGAACAAAGAGTGTGTTGTGGAGTGACGTGTTTATTTGAGTGTCCAACCTTCACTCTTAAGTGGTTATTTCCTTTTTCCATTCATGAACATCATAAAACGCACTGATTTCAAAAGCCCAGACGCATTTTATTACAGCAATTCTGTTATTGAGGTGAGAAAAATTGAGAAGGACTTTGCTGTACAACGGAATCTATTTCTGGGCACTGCTGAAACCAAACAAAAAAAAATTCATGGTGGCCAGCTAGGGCTATTTTCTACTGACTGTCTCTGGGGACTCAAACAGAAACCATTTGTTTGTTTGTTTGTTTCTCAGTTTCACTTTTTTTGGGTACCTGTCACCGCCCCTTCAGCTTTTAATTTGTCCGTGTCCTGGGATCTCAAGTGAGTCTCTTGTAAGGGAGCACATACATGATCTTGAGTGAAAGATAGCTTAGTTTAGTAAGATGCTTTCCTATCTACCTACCTATCTATCTCTTTACCTATCTATGTAATCTTTCTATCTATCTATCTGTCATCTATCTATGTATGGTCTGTCATCTATCTACTATCATCTGTGTATCTATCTAATTAATCTATCATCTATATGTATGTATATCAGTCAAATCTATGTATCAATCATTTGTCTCTCTATATATCTGTTTTCTCACTTTTGTCAACGTTCTGTCCCTATGTGCACTTTGATTCCTCTGTGTCCTTCTCATTCTCAATTCCTTGTGTTTGTTTTTGTGAGTTAGCTGTGTGTTTGGGTCTTGAGAGGAGTGGCCTTGGGTGGGAACGTCTCCTGCGTAGGTGGCACGAGTCTGCTGGGTGTGGATAGTGTGGTTGGTGGGCTGTGCTCTTGAAACGGTGCAGCCCAGTGCCCTCCAGCTGCTCTGCCCTTGGGCCGTTCCTGCTGTGTCGGCTGCATGAGCTGCAGGGAATATCCGAGGCCCCATGCAGGGAGCACCCTGGCGTGCCTGCGGGGTCCGTGGTAGGTACATGCCCAGTTGTATGTCTTTTTGCCTGTGCACCGATGTTACCTCGGTGGCCCTGCTTGGTGGCCCATCTTCAGAGAGTATGTGTGTAGTCACTGGTTAAAGGAACTGCGTTTTGGTGACACACGGGGTTCTTCTGGGCCAGTGGCCCATGGACTTGCTGAGGTGGCAGCCCAGCTAGCTTGTGGGGAAACTGCTCCCCTCTGCTGTCAAGGTGGACGTGGAATTTCAGTGCATTTACGCATTTAGATGTGAGTGAGGTCTATCTGAAATGGAATAGTAGCGTTGAGAGCTATGTTTCCACCCCCTCAACTTGTAGTTCATCTTCGTCCTTGGAACTCAAGTTAGTCTCCTGTAAGGGAGCACGTAGGTGGTCTTGAGTTTTCATCCCTTCTTTTAACCCTGTGTCTTTTCATTGGAGTATTGAAGAGCCTGTCCTTTTATTCTGAGAACTGAGAGCTATGTCCTTATTGCACTTAAAAAATTTTTTTTGTTATCATTAATCCACAATCACGCAAAGAACATTATGATCACCAAGTACACCACGTCCCCCCCAAAAACCCCTTCACAGTAGCTGTCCATCAGCATAGTTGGATGCTGTAGACACCTTCACCATGTCCCCCCCACACCCCGTTACAGTCGCTTTCCATCAGCGTGTAGTAAGATGCTGTAGAATCACTACTGGTCTTCTCTTTGTTGTACAGCCCTCCCAATGCTACCCCCACCCACACATTATACATGCTAATCCTAATGCCCCCTTTCTTTCACCCCACATTTATCAAACACTTCCCACCCACCCTGCCTAGTCCCTTTCCCTTTGGTAACTGTTAGTCCACTCTTGGGTTCTGTGAGTCTGCTGCTGTTTTTTTCCTTCAGTTTTTCTTTGTTGTTATACTCAACACAGGAGTGAAATCATTTGGTACTTGTCTTTCTCCGCATGGCCTTTTTCACTGAGCATAATACCCTCCAGCTCCATCCACGTTGTTCAAATATTAGGATTTTTTCTTCTTACGGCTGCTTACTGTACTTTTTAAACTAGATTTCTGTCTTCTCTTTTGTCTGTAGATTCGCTATGTGCTTTCACCATTGCACTCCTCGTTAATAGCAATAACTTTACGTTAATCAATATGTACCTATATCTATCTATCCATCTGTCTGTCTGTCTATCTATCTATCTATCTATCTTCCTATCAACTATCTATGATGTCTATCATCAATCTATGTACCTATCTATCTATCTTTCATCTGTCGTCTGTCTAGCTATCTATCTATGAATCAATCATCTTTTTGTCTGCCCATCTATCATTATGTACAGAACAGTTAACAACATCGCCTTTGTCACTTCCCTACATTATGCTTCCAAAAATCTTTCAAGGTAACTAGGCTGTAGGAAGAGCACTCGGTTCACCGAGATACTTGCAGGTCGAGTCAGCCACGTGTACCTACAAAACCAGTAAATGGTTGTGCAGGGACTTGAACCTGTGTCTGTATCCTCTATTATCTTCTTCTCACTGGCTGACTCTATTTAGCCACATTCATTGACTAAGTGCTCCGTGAAGACCACAAGTATTGTTCCTCTGGGCCTGTTGTCCACAGAAAGAAAACTTGGTGCTTTGCTCACCACCATGTTTGAGGGACATCGGCGTGATCACCGCTGATAGGATGGAACGACAAATGAAAAGGAACACCAGTTGCTAGACAGGAGCACTGGGGAACAAAGAGTGTGTTGTGGAGTGACGTGTTTATTTCAGTGTCCAAACTTCCCTCTTTATATAGTTATTACTTCTTTACATTCATGAACTTCATAAAACCCACTGATCTCAAAGGTCCAGATGTATACTTTTACACCAATTCAATTGTTGAGTTGATAGAAAATGAGAAAGACGTTGCTGTACCACTAAATCTATGGCTGGGCAATGCTGAAACCAAACAAAAAGAATTCACGTTGGCCAGATAGGGCTATTTTCTACTGACTGTCTCTGTGGACTCAAACAGAATCCATTCTAGGATTGTTTGTTTTTCAGTTTCACTGTGTTGGGTGCCTGTACACACCCCTTCGGCTTTTAGATTGTCTGTGTCCTTGGATCTCAAGAGAGTCTCCTGTAAGGGAGCACGAAGGTGGTCTTGAGTTTTCTTCCCTTCTTTTAACCCTGTGTCATTTGTTTGGAGCACTCAAAGACTGTCCTTTTATTCTGATGATTCAGAGCTGTGCCCTTATTGCACTTAAAAAATTGTTTTTGTTATCATTAATCTACAATCACGTGAAGAACATTATGTTTACTAGACTCTCCCCTTCACCAAGTCCCTCCCAAAAACCTTAAAGTTGCTGTCAGTTAGCAGAGATGGATGCTGTAGACCCGGTCACGATGTACCCCCACACACACCCCATTACAGTCGCTGTCCTTCAGCGTGTAGTAAGATGCTGTAGAATATCTACTTGTCTTCTCTGTGTTGTACAGCACTCGCCATGCGACCCCGCCCTCACGCATTATACATGCTTTTCCTAATCTCCCTTTTCTTTCTCCCCACCCTTATCCCTCCCTTCCCTTCCACCCTTCTCAGTCCTTTTCCCTTTGGTAACTGTTACAACACATTCGGGTTCTGTGAGTCTACTGCTGGTTTTTTTTTCAGTGTTTCTTTCTTGTTAAACCCAACACATGAGTGAAATCATTTTGTACTTGTCTATCTATGCCTGGAATATTTCACTGAGCATACTACCGTCTCGCTCCATCCATGTCATTGCAAATGGTCGCATTTGTTTTCTTCTTATGGCTGCAAACGGCAGTTTTTAAACTGGACTTCATTCTTCCTTTTAGTTTGTAGTTTCGCTATGTGCTTTCACCATTGATCTCCTGGTTATAAGCAATAGCTTTGTGTTATTTAATATGTATCTGTATGTATCTTTCTATCAATCTATCTGTCTATCCTTCTATATTTCTATCTATCTATCTTTCAATCTATCTATCTATCTATCATCTACCTGTCTATCAATCTATCTTCCTATCTACCTATCATGTCTATCGTCTGTCTATCTGTCATCTGTCATCTATCTATCTATGAATCAATCATCTTTTTGTCTGGCCATCTATCCTTATGTACAGAACAGTTAACAACATCGCCTATGTCAGTTCCCTACATTATGCTTCCAAAAATATTGCAAAGTATCTAGTCCTTAGGGAGAGCACAGGTTTCACTGAGACGCTTCCAGGTCGAGTCAGCCGCTTGTGCTTACAAATCCAGTAATTTATGGTGGTGCAGGGACTTGCACCCATCTCTCTGTCCTCTGTCCTCTTTTACCTCCTTCTCGCTTGCTGACTGTATTCAGCCACTTTCGTTGACTAAGTGCTTCCAGAACACCACAACTATCGTTCCTCTGGGCCTGTTTAGACAGAAAAGTATACTTGGTGCTTTGCTCACCACCAAGTTTAAGGGACAATGGCATGATCACCGCTGATAGGAGGAGGGACAAATAAAAAGAACACCTATTTCTAGGCAGCAGCATTTGGGAGCAAAGAGAGTGTTGTGGAGTTACGTGTTTGTTTGAGTGTCCAAACTATCCTCTTTTGGTGGTTATTACTACTTTACTTTCAAGAACATCATAAAATCCACTGATTTCAAAAGCCCAGACACATATTATTACAGCAATTCAGTTGTTGAGGTGAGAAAAAATGAGAAGGACGTTGCTGTACCGCTAAATCTATGGCTTGGCACTGCTGAAACCAAACAAAAAGAATTCACAGTGTCTAGATAGGGCTATTTTATACTGACTGTCTCTGGGGACTCAAACAAAATCCATTTGTTTGTTTGTTTGCTTTTCAGTTACACTTGTGTGGGGTTGCTGTCCCCACCCCTTCGGATTGTAGTTTGTCTGTGTCTTTGGATCTCAAGTGAGTCTCCTATAGGGGAGCACTTAGGTGATCTTGAGTTTTCATCCCTTCTTTTAACCCTGTGTCTTTTGTTTGGAGCTCGCAAAGCCTGTTTTATTGCTCTGCCCATATTGCACTTAAAAACATTTTTTTATCATTAATCTGCAATCACGTGAAGAACATCATATTTACTAGGCTCCCACCTTCACCAAGTCCCCACCAAAACCTCTTACAGTCGTTGTCCATAAGCATTGTTGTATGCTGTAGACTGCTTCACCATGTCCCCCCACAAACACCCCATTACAGTCGCTGTCCATCAGCGTGTAGTAAATGCTGTAGAATCTCTACTTGTCTTCTCTGTGTTGTACATCCCTCCCTTTGCCCCCCCGAGCCCACGCATTATACATGTTAATCCTAATGTCCCCTTTCTTCTCCCTGCCCTTATCCCTCCCTTCCCACACACCCTGCCCATTCCCTTTCCCTTTGGTAACTGTTATTGAACTCTCGGGGTCTGTGAGTCTGCTGCTGTTTATTTCCTCCAGTTTTTCTTTGTTGTTATACTCCACACATGAGTGAAATCATTGGCTACTTGTCTTTCTCCACCTGGTATATATCACTGAGCATGCTACCGTCTAGCTACATCCACATCCTTGCAAATGGTAGGATTTGTTTTCTTCTTATGGCTGCTTACAGCACTTTTTAAACTGGACTTCATTCTTCCTTTTTGTTTGTAGTTTCCCTATTTGCTTTCACGATTGATCTGTTGGTTATGAGCAATAGCTTTGTGTTAATCGATATCTATCTGAATCTGTGTAACTGTCTGTCTATCTATCAAACTATCTATCTATCTATCCTTCTATCTTTCTATCTATGTATCTCTCTATCTATCTTCCTATCATCTATCTATCGTGTCTATCATCTATCTATAATCTCTCATCTATCTATGTATCTATGAATCAATCATCTTTTTGTCTTCCCATCTATCCTTATGTAGAGAACAGTTAACAACATCGCCTATGTCACTTCCCTACATTATGCTTCCAAAAATCTTGCCAAGTAACTAGGACGTATGGAGAGCACTGGGTACACTGAGACAATTGCAGGTCGAGTCTGCCGCGTGTGCTTACAAAACCATTAAATTTTTGTCCAGGGACTTGAACCCATATCTCTGTCCTCTGTCCTCTTTTACCTGCTTCTCGCCTGCTGACTCTAATTTGCCACAATAATTGACTAAGTCTTCCCTGAAGACCACAAGTATCCTTCCTCTGGGCCTGTTGTAGTCAGAAAAGTATACTATGTGCTTTGCTCATCACCAAGTATGAAGGACATCGGCGTGATCACCTCTGATAGGAGGAGGGACAAATAAAAATGAACACCTATTTCTAGACAGGAGCAGTTTTGAACAAAGAGTGTGTTGTGGAGTGACGTGTTTATTTGAGTGTCCAACCTTCACTCTTAAGTGGTTATTACATTTTTACATTCATGAACATCATAAAACGCACTGATTTCAAAAGCCCAGACACATATTATTACAGCAATTCTGTTATTGAGGTGAGAAAAATTGAGAAGGACTTTGCTGTACAATGGTATCTATTTCTGGGCACTGCTGAAATCAAACAAAAAAAAATTCATGGTGGCCAGCTAGGGCTATTTTCTACTGACTGTCTCTGTGGACTCAAACAGAATCCATTCTAGGATTGTTTGTTTTTCAGTTTCACTGTGTTGGGTACCTGTACACACCCTTCGGCTTTAAGACTGTCTGTGTCCTTGGATCTCAAGAGAGTCTCCTGTAAGGGAGCACGAAGGTGGTCTTGAGTTTTCATCCCTTCTTTTAACCCTGTGTCATTTGTTTGGAGCACTCAAAGCCTGTCCTTTTATTCTGATGATTCAGAGCTGTGCCCTTATTTCACTTAAAAAATTGTTTTTGTTATCATTAATCTACAATCACGTGAAGAACATTATGTTTACTAGACTCCCCCCTTCACCAAGTCCCTCCCAAAAACCTCTTACAGTTGCTGACAGTTAGCAGAGATGGATGCTGTAGACTCGTTCACGATGTACCCCCACACACACCCTATTACAGTCGCTGTCATTCAGCGTGTAGTAAGATGCTGTAGAATATCTACTTGTCTTCTCTGTGTTGTACAGCACTCGCCATGCGACCCCGCCCTCACGCATTATACATGCTTATCCTAATCTCCCTTTTCTTTCTCCCCACCCTTATCCCTCCCTTCCCAACCACCCTTCTCAGTCTTTTTCCCTTTGGTAACTGTTACCCAACATTCGGGTTCTGTGAGTCTACTGCTGTTTTTTTTTTTCAGTGTTTCTTTGTTGTTATACTCCACACATGAGTGAAATCATTTTGTACTTGTCTATCTCCACCTGGAATATTTCACTGAGCATACTACCGTCTCGCTCCATCCATGTCATTGCAAATGGTAGCATTTGTTTTCTTCTTATGGCTGCAAACGGCAGTTTTTAAACTGGAATTCATTCTTCCTTTTAGTTTGTAGTTTCGCTATGTGCTTTCACCATTGCTTTCCTGGTTATGAGCAATACCTTTGTGTTTGAGGATATGTACCTATACTTATCTATCTTTCTGTATGTCTAACTATCTGTCAATCAATCAGTCATCTTTTTGTCTGAACATCTGTCCTTGTACGCAGAACAGTTAACAACATAGACTATGTCCCTTCGCTACGTTTTGCTTCCAAAAATCTTGCAAGGTAACTAGGTCGTAAGGAGAGTCCTGGGTTCCCCGAGACACTTGCAGGTTGAGTCAGAAGTGTACCTACAAAACCAGGAAATGGTGGTGCAGGGACTTGTACTCGTGTCTCTGTCCTCTCTCCTCTTTTATTCCTTCTCACTTGCTGACTGTATTTAGCCACATTCATTGACTAAGGGCTCCCTGAAGACCACAAGAATCCTTCCTCTGGGCCTGATGTCGACAGAAAAGTAAACTTGATGCTTGCTCACCAACATATTTGAGGAACATCGGCGTGATAAACACTGATAGGAGGGAGGGACAAATAAAAAGGAACACCACTTTCTAGACAGGAGCAGTTGGGATAAAAGAGTGTGTTGTGGAGTGAAGTGTTTATTTCAGTGTCCAAACTTCCCTCTTTATCTGGTTATTACTTCTTTACATTCGTGGACATCATAAACCCACTGATTTCAAGGGCCCAGACCCATATTATTACAGCAATTCAGTTGTTGAGTTGAGAGAAAATGAGAAGGATGTTGCTGCACCACTAAATCTATGTCTGGGCACTGCTGATACCAAACAAAAAGCATTCACAGTGGCCAGATAGGGCTATTTTCTACTGACTGTCTCTGGGGACACACACAGAATCCATTTGATTGATTGTTTTTTGGATTCAATTGTGTTGGGTACCTCTCAGATCCCCTACGGCTTGTAGTTTGTCTGTGTACTTGGATCTCAAGTGGGTCTCCTGTAAGAGAGCACGTAGGTGTTCTTGAGTTTTCATCCCTTCTTTTAACCCTGTCTTTTGTTTGGAGCACTCAAAGCCTGTCCTTTAACACTGATGATTCAGAGCTGTGCCCTTATTGCACTTTAAAATTCTTTTTTTGTTATCATTATTCTACAATCACATGAAGAACATTATGTTTACTACGATCCCCCCTTCACCAAGTCCCCCCAAAACCTCTTACAGAATGTCTCCATCAGCATAGTTGGATGCTCTAGACTACTTCACCATGAACCCACACACACACCCCGTTACAGTCGCTGTCCATCAGCGTGTAGTAAGATGTTGTAGAATCTCTACTTTTCTTCTCTGTGTTGTACAGCACTCCCCATGCCCAACCGACCGCATGCATTATTATTGCTAATAATAATATCCCCTTTCTTTCTTCCTGCCCTTATCCCTCCCTTATCACCGACCCTGCCCAGTACATTTCCCTTTGGTATCTGTTAGTCCACTCTCGGGTTCTGTGATTCTGCTGCTGTTTTTTTCCATCAGTTTTTCTATGTTGTTGTACTCTACACATGAATAAAATCATTTGGTACTTGTCTTTCTCCTCCTGGCCTATTTCACTGAGCATACTACCGTCTAACTCCATCCACATCATTGTAAATGGTAGGATTTGTTTTCTTCTTATGGCTGCTTACTGCACACTTTAAACTGGATTTCATTCTTCCTTTTTGTTTGTAGTATCTCTATGTGTTTTCACCATTTATCTCCTGGTTATGAGCAATAGCTTTGTGTTAATTGATATGTATCTGTATCTATCTATCTTTCTATCTGTCTGTCTGTCTGTCTACAACCTATCTACCTATGTATCTATCTGTCTATCTATCTGTCTATCTATCTATCTATCTATCTATCTGTCTATCTGTCTATCTATTTGTCTATCAATCTATTTATCTGTCTATCTACCTATCTTTCCTAATATCTTTCAATCTACCTACCTATCTATCTATCTATCTATCTATCTATCTATCTATCTATCTATCTATCTATCTATCTATCTATCTATCTATCTGCCTATCTTTCATGACTATCATCTATCTATCAATCATCTGACATCTATGTATCTATGAATCTACTATCTTTTTGTGTGCCCATCTATTCTTATGTACAGAACAGTTCACAACATAGCGTATGTCACTATCCAACATTATGCTTCCAAAAACAGTGCAAGATGAGTAGGCTGTATTGAGAGCACTGGGTTCACTGAGACAATTGCAGGTCGAGTCAGCATCGTGTCCTTACAAAACCAGTAAATGGTGGTGCAGGGACTTGAACCCATCTCTCTGTCATCTGTCCTCTTTTCCCTCCTTCTCGATTGCTGACTGTATTTAGCCACATTCATTGACTAAGTGCTACCTTAAGATCACAAGTTTCATTCCTCTGGGCCTCTTGTAGACAGTAAAGTATACTTGGTGCTTTGCTTACCACCATGTTTGAGGGACATTGGCGTGATCACCGCTGATAGGAGGAGGGTCAAATAAAAAGAACACCTATGTCTAGACAGGAGCATTTGGGAGCAAAGAGAGTGTTGTGGAGTTACGTGTTTGTTTGAGTGTCCAAACTTCACACTTTAGGGGGTTATTACTTCTTTACATTTCTGAACATCATAAAACACACTGATTTCAAAAGCCCAGACTCATATTATTACAGCAATTCAGTTGTTGAGGTGAGAAAAAATGAGAAGGACTTTGCTAAACCACTAAATCAATGGCTGGGCACTACTGAAACCAAACAAAAAGAATTCACGGTGGCTAGATAGGGCTATTTTCTACTGGCTGTCTGTGGGGACTCAAACAGTATCCATTTGTTTGTTTTTTTTTTGTTTCTCAATTTCAATTGTGTAGGGTACCCGTTCCCGCCCCTTCAGCTTGTGGTTTGTGTCCTTGGATCTCAAGTGAGTATCCAGTAAGGGAGCACGTACGTGGTCTTGTGTTTTCATCCCTTATTCTAACCCTGTGTGTTTTGATTGGAGCACTCAAAGAATGTCCGTTTATTCTGATGATTCAGCGCTGTTCCCTTATTGCACTTAAAATTTTTTTTTGTTATCATTAATCTACAATCACGTGAAGAAATTTACGGTTACTAGGCTTCCCATTCAACATTCCGCATCTAAAACCAATTACAGTCGCTGCCCATCTGCATGTAGTAAGATGGTGTAGAATCCCTACTGTCCTGTCTGTGTTGTACAGTCCTCCCCATGCTACTCCCACTGCACACATTATACACACTAATACTAATTCCCCCTTTCTTTCTCCCCACCCTTATCCCTCCTTCCCACCCAACCTGCCCATTCCCTTTCCCTTTAGTAAATGTTTGCAAACTCGCGGGTTCTGTGAGTCTGCTGCTATTTTTTTCTTCAGATTTTCTTGGTTGTTATACTCCACACATGAGTGAAATCATTTGGTTCTTTTCTTTCTCCACCTGGCCTATTTCACTGAGCATAATACCCACTAGCTCCATCCACGTTGTTGCAAATGGTAGGATTTGTTTTCTTCTTATGGCTGATTACTGCACTTTTTAAACTGGATTTCTGTCTTCTCTTTTGTCTGTAGTTTCGCTATGTGATTTCACCATTGCTCTCCTTGTTATGAGCAATAGCTTTGTTTTAATCAATATGTACTTTTATCTATCTATCTGTCTGTCTATCCATCTATCTATCTGTCTATCAATCAGTCAATCATCTTTTTGTTTGCCCATCTGTCCTTTTGTACAAAACAGTTAACAAGATAGCCTGTGTCACTTACTTACATTGTGCTTCCAAAAATCTTTCAAGCTAACTAGGCTGCAGGTAAAGCACTGGGTTCACCGAGACATTTGCAGGTAGAGTCAGCCGCATATTCCTACTAAACCAGGAAATTTTGCTGCAGGGTCTTGAACACGTGTCTCTCTCCTCTCTCCTCTTTTATCTACTTCTCACTTGCTGACTGTATGTAGTCACATTCATTGACTAAGGGCTCACTGAAGACCACAAGTATCCTTCCTCTGGGCCTGTTTTCGACAGAAAAGTAAACTTGGTGCTTTGCTCCTAACCGTGTTTGAGGGACATCGGCGTGATCACCACTGATAGGATGGAACAACAAATGAAAAGGAACACCAATTTCTAGACAGGAGCAGTTGGGTGCAAAGAGTGTGTTGTGTGGTTACGTGTTTATTTGAGTGTCCAAACTTCCCTCTTTATGTGGATATTGTTTCTTTACATTAATGAACATCATAAAACCCACTGATTTCAAAGGCCCAGATGCTTATTTTTTCACCAATTCAGTTGTTGAGGTGAGAGAAAATAAGAAGGACGTTGCTGTACCACTAAAACTATGGCTGGGCAGTGCTGAAACCAAACAAAAAGAATTCACGGTGGCTTGATAGGGCTATTATCTACTGACTATCTCTGGAGACACAAACAGAATCCATTTGTTCGATTGTTTGTTTTTCAGTTTCACTTGTGTTGAGTACCTGTTCCCACCACTTCGACTTGTAGTTTGTCTGTGTCCTTGCATCTCAAGGGAGTTTCCTGTGAGGGATCACGTAGGTGGTTTTGAATATTCATCCCTACTTTTAACCCTGTGTCTTTTGTTTGGAGCACTCAAAGCCTGTTTCATTTTATTCTGATGATTCAGAGCTGTGCCCTTATTGCACTTAAAAAATTTTTTTATTATCATTTATCTACAATCACGTGAAGAACATTATGTTTACTTGGCTCCCCCCTTCACCAAGGCACCCTTAGAAACTTCTTAAAGATGCTCTCAATCAGCGGAGTTGGATGCTCTAGACCCCTTCACCATGAACCACCCCACACACACCATTACAGTCGCAGTCCATTAGCGTGTAGTAAGATGCTGTAGAAACTTTACTTGTCTTCTCTGTGTTGTACAGCCCTATCCAAGCCCACCCGACCCCAAGCTTTATACATGCTAATCCTAATCTCCCATTTCTTTCTCCACACCCTCATCCTTCCCTTCCCAACCACCCTGCCCAGTCCCTTTCCCTTTGGTAACTGTTAGTCCGCTTTTGGGTTCTGTGAGTATGCTGCTGTTTTTTTCCTTCAGAGTTTCTTTGTTGTTATACTCCACACACGAGTGAAATCATTTGGTACTTGTCTTTCTCCACCTAGCCTATTTCACTTAGCATAATACCATCTTGCTCCATCCACATCATTGCAAATGGTAGGATGTGTTTTCCTCTTATGACTGCTTATGGCAGTTTTTAAACTGGACTTAATTCTAACTGTCTGTTTGTAGTTTCGCTATATGCTTTCACCATTGAACTCCTGTTTATGAGCAATAGCTTTATGTTACTCAATATGTATCTGAATCTATCTATCTGTCTTTCTGTCTATCTATCTTTCAATCTCTCTATCTTTCCTTCTATCTTTCTTTCTTTCTATCTATCTCTCTATCTCTCTATCTATCCTTCTATCTATCTATCTATCTATCTATCTATCTATCTATCTATCTATCTATCTATCTATCTATCTGTCTGTCTGTCTGTCTGTCTGTCTATCTATCTATCTATCTATCTATCTTCCTGTCATCTATCTATCATGTCTATCATCTATCTATCTATCATCTGTCATCTATCTATCTATTTATGAACCAATCATCTTTTTTTCTTCCCATCTCTCCTTATGTACAGAACAGTTAACAACATCGCCTATGTCACTTCCCTACATTATGCTTCCAAAAATCCTGCAAGGTAACTAGGCCGTAGGGAGAGCACTGGGTTCATTGAGACTCTTGCAGGTCTAGTCAGCCGCGTGTGCTTACAAAACCTGTTAATGTTGGTGCAGGGACTGGCACCCATATCTCTGTCCTCTATCCTCTTTTACCTGCTTCTGTCTTCAAGACAGTATTCAGCCACATTCATGGAATAAGTGCTCCCTGAATACCACAAGTATCCTTCCTCTGGGCCTGTTGAAGACAGAAAAATATACTTGGTGCTTTGCTATCCACCGAGTTTGAGGGACATCGACGTGAGCTCCGCTGATAGGAGGAGGGACAAATAAAAAGGAACACCTATTTCTAGACAGGAGCATTTGGCAGCAATGACAGTGTTGTGGAGTTACATGTTTGAGTGTCCAAACTTCCCTCTTTAGGTGGTTATTGCTTCTTTACATTCAAGAACACCATAAAACCCACTGATTTCAAAAGCCAAGACGCATATTATTAAAGCAATTCAGTTGTTGAGGTGAGAAAACATGAGAAGGATGTTGCGGAACCACTAAATATATGGTTGGGCAGAGCTGAAACCAAACAAAAAGAATTCACGGTGCCTAGATAGGGCTATTTTCTACTGGCTGTCTCTGGGAACTCAAACAGAATCCATTTGTTTGTTTGTTTCTCAGTTTCACTTGGGTAGGGTCCCTGTACCTGCCCATTCTGCTTGTAGTTTTTCTGTGTCCTTGGATCCCAAGTGAATCTCGAGAATGGGAGCACGCAGGTGGTTTTGAGTTTTCATCCCTTCCTCTATCCCTGTGTCTTTTGATTGGAGAAATCAGAGCCTGTCCTTTTATTCTGACAATTGAGAGGTGTGTCATTATTGCACTTACAAAAATTTTTTTTTTATCATCAATCTACAATCACGCGAAGATCATTATGATCACCAAGTACACAAAGTCCCCCCCAAAAGCCCTGTTACAGTAACAGTCCATCAGCGTAGTTGGATGCTGTACACCCCTTCACCATTTCCCCCCCCCACATACCCCATTACAGTCGCTGTCCATAGGCGTGTAGTAAGATGTTGTAGAAATAGTACTTCTCTTTTGTGTTGTACAGCCCTACCTATGCTCCCCCCACCCCAGACATTATAAATGCTAATCATAATGCCCCCTTTCTTTCTGCCCACCCTTTTCCCTACCTTCCCACCCTCCCTGCCCAGTCCCTTTCCCTTTGGTAACTGTTAGTCCACTGTCAGGTACTGTTAGTCTGCTGCTGTTATTTTCCTTCAGTTTTTCTTTGTTGTTATACCCCACAAATGAATGAAATCATTTGGTACTTGTCTTTCTCCACCTGTCCTATTTCACTGAGCACAATAACCTCTAGTCCATCCACGTTATTGCAAATGATAGGATTTGTTTTCTTTTATATCTGCTTAGTGCAATTTTTAAACTTGATTTCATTCTTCTCTTTTGTTTGTAGTTTCGCTATGTGCTTTCACCATTGCTCTCCTGGTTATGAGCAGTAGCTTTTTGTTAATCGATATGTACCTATATCTATCTATCTGTCTGTCTATCTATTATCAATCAATCAATCAATCAATCAATCAATCATCTTTTTCTCTCCCCATCTGTCCTTGTGTACAGAACAGTTAAGTACATAGCCTAAGTCACATCCCTACATTATGCTTCGAATAATATTGCAAGGTAACTAGGCCGTATTGTGAGCACTGGGTTCGCCAAGGCACTTGAAGGTCAAGTCAGCCTTGTGAACCAACAAAACCAGGAAATTGTGGTGCAGGGACTTGAATCCACGTATCCATCCTCTGTCCTCTTTCATCTCCTTCTAACTTGCTGTCTGTATTTAGCCAAATTCATTGACGAAGTGCTCACTGAAGAACACAAGTATCATTCCTCTGGGCCTCTTGTTGAAAGAAAAGTAAACTTGTTGCTTTACTCACCACCATGTTTGAAGGACATCAGCGTGATCACTGCCAATAGGACTGAGGGTCAAATTAAAAGGAACACCAATTTCTAGACAGGAGCAGTTGGGAGCTAAGAGTGTATTGTGGAGTGACGTGTTTATTTGAGTGTCCAAGCTTACCTCTTTTGCTGGTTATTATATCTTCACATTCCTGAACATCATAAAACCCACTGATTTCAAAGGCCCAGATGCTTATTATTACAGCAACTCAGTTGTTGAGGTGAGAGAAAATGAGAAGTATGTTGCTGCACCACTAAATCTATGGCTGGGAACTGCTGAAACCAAACAAAAAGAATTCACGGTGGCCAGATAGGGCTATTTTCTGCTGACTGTCTCTGGGGACTCAAACAGAATCCATTTGTTTGATTGTTTGTTTTTCAGTTTCACTCGTGTATGGTACTTGTCCACACACCTTCTTCTTGTAGATTGTCTGTGTCCTTGGATCTCAAGTGAGTCTCCTGTAAGTAAGCACGTAGGTGTCTTGAGTTTTCATCCCTTCTTTTAACCCCTTGTCTTTTGTTTGCAGCACTCAGTGCCTGACCTTTTATTCTGATGATTCAGAGCAGTGCACTTATTGCACTTAAAGAATTTTTTTATCATTAATCTACAATCACGTGAAGAACATTATGTTTACTATGCACCCTACTTCACCAAGTCCCCCCGAAAAACCTCTTCAGACCCTGTTGATCAGTGTAGTTGGATGCTGTAGACCCCTTCACCATGTCCACCCCCACAGACCCCGTTACAGTCGCTGTCCATCAGTGAGTTGTAAGATGCTATATGATCTGTACAAGTCTTCTATATGTTGTACAGTATTCCCCATGCACACCCGACCCCACGCATTATACATGCTAATCCCAATTACCACTATTCTTTCTCCCCACACTTATCCATCCCTTCAGACTCACCTTGCCTAGTCCTTTATCCATTGGTAACTTTTACTGAACTCTCGGGTTCTGTGAGTCTGCTGCTGTTTTTTTCCTTCAGTTTTTCTTTGTTTTTATACTACACACATGAGTGAAATCACTTGGTTCTTTTCTATCTCCGCCTAGCCTATTTCTCAGAACATACTACTGTCTAGCTCCATGCACGTCATTGCAAACGGTAGTATTTGTTTTCTTCTTAAGGCTGCTTACTGCAATTTTAAACTGGATTTCATTCTTCCTTTTTGTTGTAGTTTAGCTATGTTATTCATCATTCAACTCCTGTTTATGAACAATAGCTTTCTGTCAATCGATATGTATCTGTATCTATCTATCTAATGGTCTGTCTGTCTATCTACGTATCTCTGTATGTATGTATCTATGTATCTATGGATCTATCTATCTATCTATCTGTCTTCCTATCATCTATCTATGATGTCTATCATCTTTCAATCTATGTACCTATCTATCTATCTTTCATCTGTCATCTCTCTACATACCTATCTATGAATTAATCTTTTTTTTTGCGTCCCATCTATCCTTATGTACAGAACAGTTAACATCATACCCTATGTCTCTTCCCTACATAATGCTTCCAGAAATCTTTCAAGTTAACTAAGCCATAAGTAGAGCACTGAGTTCACCGATACACTTTTAGGTAGTGTCATCCGCGTGTGCTTACAAAACCAGTAAATGAAGCTGAAAGGACTTGAACCCATATCTCTGTCCTCTGTCCTCTTATACTTCCTGCTCGCTTGGTGACTTTATTTAGCCACATTCAGTGAGTAAGTGATCCCTGAAGACTACAAGTATACTTCGTCTGGTCCGGTTGTCGACAGAAAAGTGTACTTGGTTCTTTGCACACCACCATGTTTGAGGGACATCGGCGTGATCACTGCTGATAGGTGCAGGGACAAATATAAAAGAACACCTATTTCTAACCAGGAGCAGTTGGGAACAAAGAGTGTGTTGTGGAGTGAAGTGTTTATTTGAGGGTCCAAACTTCCCTCCTTAGGTGGTTATTACTTCTTTACATTCGTGAACATCATAAAAAGCAATGATTTTAAAAGCCCAGACGCATATTGTTACAGCAATTCATTTGTTGAGGTGAGAGGAAATGAGAAGGAACTTGTTGCACCACTAAATCCATGCCTGAGCACTGCTGAAATCAAACAAAAAGAAATCACGGTGGCTAGATAGGGCTATTTTCTACTGACTCTCTCTGTGGACTCAAAGAGAATCCATTTGTTTGTTTGTTTCTCAGTTTCACTTGTATAGGGTACCTGTCCCCGCCCCTTCAGCTTGTAGTTTGTCTGTGTCCTTGGATCTCAAGGGAGTCTCCAGTAAGGGAGCACGTAGATGGTCTTGAGTTTTCATCAGTTCTTCTAACAATGTGCCTTTTGATTGGAGCACTCAAAGCCTGTACTTTTATTCTGATATTTGAGAGCTGTGCTCTTACTGCCCTTTGAAATTTTTTTTGTTCTCATTAATATACAATCACATACAGAACATTATGTTGTCCAGTCTACCCCCTTCACCATGTCACCCCCAAATCCCAGTTACAGTCGCTGTCCGTCAGCATGTACTAAGATGCTGTAGAATCACTACATGTCTTATCTGTGTTGTACAGCCCTACCCATGACCTTCCACCCTTCATATATACCTGCTAATCCTAATTCCCCATTATTTTTCCCCGCCCTTAGTACTCCCTTCCCACAAAACATCCCCTGTCCCTTTCTCTTTCGTAACTGTTAGTCCACTCTCGGGTTCTGTGAGTCTGCTGCTGTCTTTTCCTTCAGTTTTTCTTTGTTATCATACTCCACACATGAATGAAATCATTTGGTATACATGTATTTCTCCGCCTGGCCTATTTGACTGAGCCTTATACCCTCTACCTCCATCCACGTTATTGCAAATGATAGGATTTGTTTTCTTCTTATGGCTGCTTACTGCACTTTTTAAATTGGATTTCATTCTTCTTTTTTGTGTGTAGTTTCGCTATGTGGTTTCACCATTGCTCTCCTGGTAATGAGCAGTAGCTTTGTGTTAATCGATATGTACCTATATCTATCTATCTGTATGTCTATCAATTTATCAATCAATCGAACAATCATCTTTTTGTCTGCCCATCTGTCCTTGTGTACAGAACAGTTACCATATATCCTATATCGCTTTCCTACTCGATGCTTCCAAAAATCCTGCAAAGTATCTAGGCTGTAGGGAGAGGACTGGATTCACCGAGACACTTGCTGGTCGAGTCGGTCGCGTGTAGCTACAAAACCAGGAAATGGTTGTGCCGGGACTTGAACCCGTGTCTCTATCCTCGGTCCTCTTTCATCTCCTTCTCACTTCCTGTCTGTATTTAGCCACATTCATTCACTAAGTGCTCCCTGACGACCACAAGTATCCTTCCTCTGGGCATGTGGTCGACGGTAAAGTAAACTTGTTGCTTTTCTCACCACCATGTTTGAAGGACATCAGCATGATCACCGCCGATAGGATGGAGGGTAAAATAAAAAGGAACACCAATTTCTAGACAGGAGCAGTTGGGAGCTAACAGTGTATTGTGGAGTGACGTGTTTATATGAGTTTCCAAACTTCCCTCTTTAGGTGGTTATTAGTTCTTCACATTCATGAACATCATAAAACCCACAGATTTCAAAGGCCCAGATGCTTATTATTACAGCAACTAGGTTGTTGAGTTGAGGTAAAATGAGAAGTTTGTTGCTGCACCACTAAATCTATGGCTGGGAACTGCTGATACCAAACAAAAAGAATTCACGGTGGCCAGAGAGGGCTATTTTCTGCTGACTGTCTCAGGGGACTCAAACAGAATCCATTTGTTCGATTGTTTGTTTTTCAGTTTCACTCGTGTATGTTACTTGTCCCCACACCTTCTTCTTGTAGATTGTCTGTGTCCTTGGATCTCAAGTGTGTCTCCTGTAAGTAAGCATATAGGTGTCTTGAGTTTTCATCCCTTCTTTTAACCCTGTGTCTTTTGTTTGCAGCACTCAGTGCCTGACCTTTTATTCTGATGATTCAGAACTCTGCACTTATTGCACTTAAGGAATTTTTTATCATTAATCTACAATCACGTGAAGAACTTTATGTTTACTATGCTCCCCCTTCAACAAGTCCTCCCGAAAAACCTCTTCACTCGCTGTCGATCAGCGTAGTTGGTTGCTGTAGACCCCTTCACCATGTCCCCCCCACAGTCCCCGTTGCAGTCGCTGTCCATCAGTGAGTAGTAAGATGCTATATGATCTGTACTAGTCTCTGTGTTGTACAGTACTCCCATGCACACCCGACCCCACGCATTATACATGCTAATCCTAATGCCCCCATTCTTCCTCCCCACACTTAGCCCTCCCTTCAGTCCCACCCTGCCCAGTCCTTTTTCCTTTGGTAATTTTTACTGAACTCTCGGGTTCTGTGAGACAGCTGCAGTTTTTTTCCTTCAGTTTTTCTTTGTTGTTATACTGCACACTTGAGTGAAATCACTTGGTACTTGTCTTTCTCCGCCTGGCCTATTTCTCTGAACATACTACCGTCTAGCTCCATGCACGTCATCTCAAACGGTAGTAATTGTTTTCTTCTTAAGGCTGCTTACTTCACTTTTTAAACTGGATTTCATTCTTCCTTTTTGTTTGCATTTTAGCTATGTTTTCACTATTCAACTCCTGTTTATGAACAATAGCTTTGTGTCAATTGATATTTATCTGTATCTATCTATCTAACAGTCGGTCTATGTATGTATGTATGTATGTATGTATATATGTATGTATGTATGTATCTATGGATCTATCTATCTATCTATCTATCTTCCTATCATGTATCTACAATGTCTTTCATCTATCAATCTATATACCTATCTATCTATCTTTCATCTGTCTTCTGTCTACCTATCTATCTATGAATCAATCATCTTTTTGTCTGCCCATCTATCCTTATGTACAGAACAGTTAACAACATAGCCTATGTCTCTTCCCTACATTATGCTACCAGAAATCTTGCAAGGTAACTAAGCCATAAGGAGAGCACTGTGTTCACCGATACACTTTCAGTTAGAGTCAGCCGCTTGTGCTTACAAAATCAGTAAATGGAAGTGAAAGGACTTGAACCCGTTTCTCTGTCCTCTTATAATTCCAGCTCACTTGGTGACTTTATTTAGCCACATTCAGTGAGTAAGTGATCCCTGAAGATCACAAGTATCCTTCGTCTGGGCCTGTTGTCGACAGAAAAGTTTACTTGGTTGTTTGTACACCACCATGTTTGAGGGACATCGGCGTGATCACTGCTGATAGGTGGAGGGACAAATATAAAGGAACACCTATTTCTGGACAGGAGCAGTTGGGAACAAAGTGTGTGTTGTGGAGTGAAGTGTTTATGTGAGGGTCCAAACTTCCCTCTTTAGGTGGTTATTACTTCTTTACATTCGTGAACATCATAAAAAGGAATTATTTTAGAATCCCAGACGCATATTAATACAGCAATTCATTTGTTGATGTGAGAGGAAGTGAGAAAGAAGTTGCTTCACCACTAAATCTATGCCTGAGCACTGCTGAAACCAAACAAAAAGAATTCACGGTGGCAAATTGAGCTATTTTGTACTGAATCTCTCTGGGGACTCAAACAGAATCCATTTATTTGTTTGTTTCTCAGTTTTACTTGTATAGGGTACCTGTCCCGGCCCCTTCGGCTTGTAATTTGTCTGTGTCCTTGGTTCTCAAGTGACTCTCCTTTAAGGGAGCCCTTAAATGATCTTGACTGTAAGATAACTTCGTTTAGTCTGATGCTTTCCTATCTACCTACCTACCTATCTCTTTATCTATCTTTGTAATGTATCTACCTATCTACCTATCTGTCATCTGTCTATGTTCTCCATCTATCTACTGTAATCTGTGTGTCAGTCTAATTATTCTATCATCTATATGTGTGCATGTCAATCCTGTCTATGTATCTGTCATCTGTCTATGCATCTGTTTTCTCACTTTTGTCATCGATCTGACACTAGGTGCACTTTGATCCCTCTGTGTCCTTCTCAGTCTCAATTCCTTGTGTTTTTTTTATGTGAGTTAGCTGTGTGTTTGTGTATTGAGAGGAGTGGCCTTGGGTGAGAACTTCTCCTGTCTAGGTGGCACGAGTCTGCTGGGTGTGGAAGGTTTGTTTGACGTGCTGGGCTCTTGAACCTGTGCAGGCCAAGGCCATCCGGCCTTCTGTCCCTGGGTCTTTCCTGCTCTGGCGGCTGCGTGATCTGTGAGGCATATCTGAAGCCCCACACAGGGAGCACTCTGGCTGTCCTGCGGAGTCCGAGGCAGGTGCATGCCCAGTTGTAGGTCTTTTTGCCTGTGCACCGATGTTACCTAGGCCGCCCTGCTTGTTTGTCCATCTCAAGAGAGCATGTGTGTAATCACTGGTTAAGGGAACTGACCTTTGGTGACACGCGGGACACTTGTGCTCCAGTGGCACATGGGCTTGCTGATGTGACAGGCCAGGTAGCTTGTGGGGATACTGCTCCCCTATGCTGTCAAGGTGGGGTAGGAGTTTCAGTGCATTTAGGCATTTAGATGTGAGAGAGGTCTATCTGAAATGGAATACTAGCGTTGAGAGCTATGTTTCCATTCGTATGAAAAGGGCGCTGAGCATAAAGTGTTGGGTGATGGTGGCAGGAATTCTAGGAATGTTTATGTCCCTGCACTTATTTATTTTCTGTTAAGGGAGGTGATTCTGAAGTAACTTTTTACTCACCGATGAAGGTGGTGCATAAGGTCATCCCATGTCAGCCATGGTGAGATGAAGTGCTGTAGTGGATTTAAAGCCTGTACACCTTGGCCTGATACATAGGAGTCACCGTGGGAGCTCTTTGCTGCTCTCCTGTCCTGGCTTATTACCTAAGCTAACTTGATGGTTCAGAGTGGTCCCAGCAACATTTCCATCGACATCTTTCTAAAATTCCCTAGAAACACTTGACAAAGATATCCCCAGAGGGTAGTGGATAATTTTACTCTTTCTGGTCATAGTTTGCAAGATGTTTGCCCTATCCTGCGTTCCTTTGTTACATTTGCATCTCCTGTGATTTTTAGACCGATAGGGGCAGTGGTGTACACACACACACGCACACGCACAGACACACACACACACACACACACATGACTGAGAGTTATCGGAGACCCCAGTTACTGGAAACTGCAGCCCACACTTTAAAAAGAAACGTGCATAAGTTGTGCTCCTGGTGTTCCCCCCATAGAGAATAGACTTCAAAGTGCAGAGGTTGTTGGACACAGATACCGATGCAGACACCTAAGCACAGATATCTATGCATATTCTCTCTCCATCCATCCTCTAAGTATATCTCTCTTTACCTACATATCTGTTTAGTCTACTCAAGCTGATTACCAGACTGTCATTTAGAGGGGGCTTCATCCATAGACACTGATTTCTCGCCATTCTGGAAGCAGAATTCCAAGACCAAGGCAGTTTCAATTCCTGATGAGGTCCCTTCCTCTGGCTTGCATACAGCCACATCCCTGCTGTGTCCTCACAGGGTCGAGGGAGAATGCTCTGTCCTATGACCCTCTTAATAGGACTGATTGCGTAATGGCAGCTCCACCCACAACCTCATGATATCTTCCGAACTTAATTACCTCCAAAGGCCCCACCTCCACATACCATGAGAGTGTGGGTTAGGGTTTCAACCCTGACTCAATTCAAATATGAACTTTGTGGGTTTGTGTGTGTGTGTGTGTGTGTGTGGTGGGGCAGGGCTTTAGGAGGAGCGGAAGATGGTGAATTGAGGGACCAAAAATTCAGTCCATAATTCTGTATATATCGTCTATCTCTTGTCTATCTAATCTATCGATATCTATCATCTATCTGTCTAATCTTACCTACCTATATCATCTATCCTATCTAGTCTATCATCTGTCATCTATATATATCTTATCTGTCTGTCATCACTCAATATATTCATCTAATCTATGAATATCTATCATCTATCTAATGTATCTATTTCTAATCTATCATCTGTCACCTGTCATCTATCTGTCATGTACCTGTCGTCACCTTTTTGTCTACCCATCTATCCTTATGTACAGAACAGTGTAAGATAATTCTAGCTGAAAGAAGCAGGTGAAGAGAGGCAACTAAGTTCCCGGTAGTTTATATGAATGCAAACACCCGGATGAGATTTCCCTAGTCTATAGAAATGGAGGCTGGGGAATTCACACGTAAGTAGACAGGGAGCGAGATTTTAAAGAGGTAGGGGGAGGCATAGCTTAGATTTACAGCAATGCATGGTTTGGCTAGCCCAAGGCATATTTTTCAGTTTGGGACGGGGCAACAGCCAGGAACTTCAGCACATTATCAGTGTCCCATGTGGGAGGGGGCAGCAGCTGGAGACATTGGCACATTGTCAGTGTCCGTCGTGCTTGCTCCTCCCATCAGTGACCCCAGCCTTACAGTTAACAACACGGCTATCTACCATGGCTATCCATCCATCCATCCATCCATCTATCTATCTATCTATCTATCTATCTATCTATCTATCTATCTATCTATCTATCTAATCTATCTATCTATTCTATCTATCTATCTATCTATCTATCTATCTATCTATCTATCTATCTATCTATCTATCATCTATCTATTCAATCTACCTATACCTATCATCTATCCTATCTAATCTATCATCTATCTATCTGTCTATCTGTGCTATCTATCATCATTTTTGTCTACCCAACTATCCTTACGTACAGAACAGTTCACAAGATGGCTTATATGTCACTTCCCTACTTATGTTTCCAAAAGCCTGAAAGGTAACTCGGCCCTAGAGACAGACAGCACTAGGTTCATTGAGACATTTGAACGTCGAGTCAACAGCATGTGACTACAAAACTATTAAATGGTGGTGCGGGGGCCTAGTCTGGGGCTGGGGGCCTTTGTATGAGCCTTTCCCGAGGGCGTTGGAGTGCCCATCGGGTCCGAGGCTCACTTATGGACAGGGGCGAGGCCGTCGTATGTGCCTCCCACAGCATCGTATGGGTCCAGATGAGACCAGATGATGACTGCCCTTGCGTTGCTTGTCTGGGGTGCACAGTAGGCCAGCGGTGGTGCTGCCCATGACCTCGTGCGTGGCCGGGGCGGGCAGAAAGATGATAGCCAGCGATGGTGGCTTCGTGTCCATCATTTCGTCCTGAGCGTCAGAGCCAGCCATTGGGCCGCTGCTTGTGCTGCCCAAGGCCTTGCCTGTTGGCTGACTCTTTATGGCGGTTTTGCAGAGGCAGGACACCACGAGACGGGCTGGTAGTGGTACCGTGTGCCCTGAAGAGGAGGTGCTCGTCTAGGTGGTCTCTCTCCAGCATCTGCTGAGAGACTAGGATGGTCCAGAGGCCCAGGACTGCTCCCCGTGGAAGTGGGAACTCTGCTGTGAAAATTGGGAAATGCCAGCTGCTAAAGGCACAGGATCCCGGTGGAACAGCCTGTGACCAGGGCAGCGGGCAGGTGCAGGGTGCTCCCTGGCAGGAGGGGTAGGGGGCAGCGACTCGGGGATGGGAAGGAACTGCGGGTGAAGAAGGTGGTGCTGGGGATTCGGCGGGCATTGTGCAGTACGAAACTTAGTAAGGATGAAACTGTGCACACGGAAAAATTGGTTATGGCGTGCGCCAAACGATCCGAGGAAATTGTGTGAAGCTACGGAGAGGGTCTCCTTTGCCACTAACTCTTTCTCAGGCCTAGCACACACTGAGCTGAACAGCTATGGTGAGCCTTGTATGTATATCAGCCAGGGGACGCATCACAAAGTGGCCTGGGCCACTGTGACATCACCCAGGGGCCGCATCACCACGTCCCCATTGGCTTAAGCACACCAGCCCCGCCCAGAGGAGACCCTAGTCCAAGGCCACGGTGAGACCCCAAGGCCAACCACCGTAGTATCCCTAGCCCACGGGACTGCCCACTGAGGGTCGTGCAGATGTTCAGACCAATGAGGCCACCATGGGTCCGTCGAAGGCTGCAGTGCCCTCGTCTGTCACAGCTTAGCCCGTCTGGGTGCCGGCTATGCATGGGCTC
Organism: Manis pentadactyla; assembly: GCF_030020395.1. Lineage (NCBI taxonomy): Eukaryota > Metazoa > Chordata > Mammalia > Pholidota > Manidae > Manis > Manis pentadactyla. Next base: position 1,300,473 of record NW_026644987.1, on the reverse strand, counting down.
AGCATCCGGGGCGCGGTGTGCATCAACTTCCTTGCCACCCCTGCACGCCCCATGATCCCGGAGGCAAGGGCCTGCACACAGCCAGGCACGGAGGCACCCAGATGCTGTCCGGGGAACGGCCCGCCCTTTCCCGGGCCTTCCCAGCTTCTCTGGGACTCCTGGAGCCAGGCATGCCTTCTCGGCCATGGCCAGCCAGGCGAACGGGTCTTAGCATAGCCACATCCCGCATTCTGACTGGGACCGGCCTCCCAGATTTTCTCTCTGATCTAGCTTTGGTGGCCTGTGTCTTGTACGTGAATAATACAACACAGTAAACTGGGAAAAACTTTTTATTTTTAAAATGCTTCTCCTTTAGACTCTTGCTCTCAATGGTGTCGCCATTCTTGCCCATCAGCCAAGCTGGATGCTTGCGGGGCAACCTTGCCTCCTCTCAGCAGTCAGCCTGTCCATTCCCGATCCTGAATCTTCATCCTTTATGTCATAACCTGTGGAGCTCGTGTCCCATGTCAGTAACCCTGCTTCTGGTTTCTCAGGTCTTTCCTGGTGCACCTAGGCCCTGCTTGTTCACTGCTTCACTGTGGAAGCACTGACATTGTTACAGAATAAAATGTGAAATTCTCCAGCCCCAACTCACGGTCTGACCTTCACTTTGTCTACATCTCCATCCCTATGAGCCAAGCTCCCTGCTCCTTGAAAAGATCCTGTCTTGTGCCTTTTTGTCTCTGAATTATTTCCTCTGGGGATTCCCACCTCTTGCTTCTGGTTTTTAAGACATTTCACCCCAGCAGAAGAACAAGGATCGTTGAAGACCCACCTCTCTAGTCACCTCCTCTTCTAGGCTACCGTGCATTCTCACTTAGGCGTGCCCTCCTCTCCCTTCTCTGTACTTGGTGAGGACCTCTCTTATGAAATGTGAGTGTGTCAGCTCGTGCACATCAATCTTCATGTCACGGGATCTGTTGAACAGTGGTGACAGTGAATGACTGGACTCGGCTTCAGAGCTCAGCTTCCCGTTCAGTGATACCTTGTGCCGCTCGCTCGTCCGCCAACCGTTCATTATGTTCCAAACTGTGCGAACGTAAATGCGGGTGAGATGCCACTGACGACCCCTCAGTCCCCGCTGTGTATGCCTCCGGGTGCTTAGGGAGAGCCACAGCAAGCCGAGCCCACGAACTTATCTTTAATGGCGATGAGCACAGAGAGTGTGGGGCAAGCCCCAGCTGATGCTGCTGTTGCTGTGATGACTCCTCTCCCTGGCCCAGTGGGGGTAAGTTTCCAGATCACTTCTTGTACTCTGCCTGTGCTTTCTCTGTAGTGGTGCAGTTTTGTTGTATGGGGGCGGCTTCTTTCGTGTCTTTGAAGGAAATAAGTACAGGTCTCAGAAGTCCCTTGTGTCAGTTTTCATTGTACTGTATGGTCTTCTATGTCTATGTCTTTGGGTTTTCTCCCGCTGCTACTGCTTTTCCTCTGAGAGGACCTGTACCACAGTCCTGTTGTAGACAGAAGAGTAAATTTGGTGCTTTGCTCACCACCATGTTTGAGGGACATCGGTGTCACCACTGATAGGAGGAGGGACAGGTAAAAAGGAACACCGAGTTCTAGACGGGAGCAGTTGGTAGCAAATATTGTGTTGTGGAGTGACGTGTTCGTTTGAGCATCCAAACTTCCCTCAGTATCTGGTTTTTGCTTCTTTACATTCGTAAACATCATAAAATCAACGGATTTCAAAAGCCCAGATGCATATTATTACATCAATTCAGTTGTTGAGGCGAGAAAAAATGAGAAGGTTTCGCGATACCAAAGAATCTATGACTGGGCCCTGACAAAACCAAACAGAAAGAATCCAAGGTGGCGGGAATGGCTATTTTCTACTGTCTCTCTGGGCACTCAAACAGAATCACTTTTATTTATTTACTTTTTGGTGTCAGTAATGTAAAATTACATGGCAACATTATGGTTGCTAGACTCCCCCTCCTCCCCCCTCCAACCCATTATCAAGTCTGCTATCCACACCCCATTACAGTCGCTGTCCATCAATATAGTAAGATGCTATAGATTCACTACCTGTTTCTGTGTGTTATACTGCAATCCCCGTGGCCCCCCATGCCCTACATTATGTGTGCGAATCGTAATGCCCCCTTTACCCCCTTATCCCTCCGTTCACACCCGTCCTCCCAGTCCCTTTCCCTTTGGTATCTGTTAGACCATTCTTGGGTTCGGTGAGTCTGCTGCTGTTTTTAATTTCTAATTTGATTTGTTCTCGTACCTCACATAGGAGTGAAATCCTTGGATACTTGTCTTTCACCAGCTGGCTTATTTCACTGAGCATAACACCCTCTAGCTCTGTCCGTGTTGTTGGAAATGGTGGGAGGATTTGTTTTCATCATATGGCTGAATGATATTATATAGTGTGTATGTACGAAATCTTCTTTATCCATTCACCTCCTGATGGACACTAAGGTTGCTTCCATTTCTTGGGTATTGTAAAGAGTGCTGTGATCAACATAGGGGTGCATCTGTCCCTTTAAAACTGGGCTCTTGCACTCTTAAGGTAAATTCCTAGGAGAAGAATTCCTGGGTCAAATGGTATTTCTGTTCTATGTTTATGTGGGGTACCTCCATACTGCTTTCCACAATGGTTGAGCTGACTGACATTCCCACCAGCACTGTAGGAGGGTTCCCCTTTCTCCACACCCTTGCCCACATCTGTTGTTGTCTGTCTTTTGGGTGGTGGCCATCCTAACTGGTGTGAGGTGATACCCCATTGTGGTTTTAATGTGCATTTCTCTGATGGTTAGCTATGTGGAGCGTCTTTTCATGTGCCTGTCAGAAACCTGAAATTGCTTCTGTGGAGAAGTGTCTGTTCAGATCCTATGCCCATTTTGTAATTGAATTCATTTGCTTTTTGTGTGTTGAGGTTCGTGAGCTCTTGATATATGTTTTCAATGGAAACACCTTATCAAATATTGCATCAGTGAATATATTCTCCCATACTAAAGGGTGTCTTTTGGTTCTACTGATTGTGGTTAAACAGAATCTTACTAAACCCCATACCACTTCACTCCAAATATGACTAATTATTCCTTTTTTCCAGATCACCAAAGAGCCGAGAAAACTGGAACGATGAGGAGAAGCTGTGATGCAGGAACATCTAGCGTAAAACTGAGAGGTGAGGTGGTGTTTAGACTGGTAGGTTGTATCTTACCATGTACTGCTTTCAAGGGTCTTAGGTAAAAAAGATTGCCAAGGAGATGAAGACAGGGGTTTTGACGTCACCTGGTATCGGTGGAGCCACGTAGCCTCTAGCCATTGATGGGTAGGCTTGCATGCGGCACTGTTGTCTTTCCTGCGGTGTTAGACGAGCAGCGTCCCCCATATGCAGTTCAGTCAGAGCCCATGTGGGACTGTCCTGACATAGGCTGGGTGGACCCGAGAGCTGTGCTGTTCCTGCTCAGTTGTCGCAGCACCCCTCTCAGAACATGGCTTCAGCAGCGCTCCCGGGAGGGATAGAGAGAGAGAAAGAGAGACAGAGACAGAGAGACAGAGAGAGAGAATAGCACTCCAGACACAGTGAAGGTTTTATTTTCTGTAGCTCCCTGAGCATGCTCCTGATGTTTATTTTGAGACCTCCTTCTCAGTACGATTGATTCGAGTCCAGTTACGAGGTTCCTTTGAAGGTCCATATTTGTAGGTGGCTCCATTTAGCTCCCAGAAGCGTTACTCTCTGGGGATGCTCAGCCCTTGGGGGGATGGCAGGGGTCCCAGGGGAGCGGTGCCAGTGCGCACCCCTGCCGGGAGTAAAGAGGTCTTTCCTGCTTCCCGGTCGCAGTGCCTGTCTCCACTGCCAGGGCCAGTTTGCGGAGCACACAGGGAGAAGCTACTGTAGGTGGGGGCAGCCGTTTTGCAGGCTTGTGCTGGTTGTGATGTAGTCCGTGTACCAGTCACATCACGGTAAGGGGCCTCGAAGTTGCGAGGCCAGCCGGGGGGATGGAGCGCCCGGAATTCCTGAAAAACTCCCCACCTGCCGGGCAGAGTGCACCTGTTCAGTTTGGCGCACCTGTCCTTTCTCCTGAGCGGCAAGCCCTGTGGAAGCCATGCCCCTTTAGCAGTTCTCTCGCTGTTAGGAAGTCTCTCAGACTGTCTGCCATTTTTTTGTCCCACAGCCGCCAGTTGTGGATCCCTGTGTTTTCCCACATGTGGCTGGAATCTCAAGTCTCTCGAAGTCTTCCGCCTGTCTTTTCTTTCCATCCCCACCGATCCTCCAGAGCACAGTACATTTACGGTAGGTTCATGCTCCCAGAGCACTTCTCCAGGACTGTACGTCACACTTCTCCTTGAGGTGACAGCCTGCCAAAGCAGCGTTCTTCCCTGCTGCTCTTCCAGGATTTGGTGTAGTTGTTCTATTTCCATATAGTACGTATGTATATGGTTTTGGTTTTGGGAGGAGGATTCCGCCTCCCCTCTCACGTGAGCCGCCATCTTCAAACCCTTCAGCATATCTTTTTTTTTTTGTCAGTTTCACTTGTCTAGGGTACCTGTCCCCACCACCTCAATTTGTAGTTTGTCTTCTTCCTTGGATCCCAAGTGAGTCTCCTGTAAGGGAGCACGTAGGTGGTCTTGAGTTTTCATCCATTCTTTTAACCATGTGTCTTTTGATTGGAGCACTCAGATCGTGTCCCTTTATACTGACAATTGAGAGCTGTGTACTTAAAAAATTTTTTTTGTTATCATTAATCTACAATCACGTGAAGAACATTAAGATCACCAAGTACACCAAATTTCCCCGAAAACCCCGTTACAGTCGCTGTCCATCAGCATAGTTGGATGCTGTAGACCACTTCACCTTGTCCCCCCCCCCACACCATTAGGGTTGCTGTCGGTCAACGTGTAGTAAGATGCTATACAATCACTACTTGTATTCTCAGTGTTGTACCTCCCTCCCCATGCTCCCCCCACGCCACACATTATATATGCTTATCCTAATGCCCATTCCCTTTCTCCACGCCCTTATCCCTCCTTTCCCACGCACCCTGCCCAGTACCTTTCCCTTTGGTAACAGTTAGTCCACTCTCGGGTTCTGTGTGTCTGCTGCTGTTTTTTTCCTTGAGCTTTTCTTTGTTGTTATACTCCACACATGAGTGACATCATTTACTACTTGTCTTTCTCTGCCTTGCCTATTTCACTGAGCATAATACCGTCTAGCTCCATCCACTTTGTTGCAAATGGTAGGATTTGTTTTATTCTTAAGGCTGCTTACTGCACTTTTTAAACTAGATATCTGTCTTCTCTTTTGTCTGTAGTTTCACTATGTGCTTTCACCATTGCTCTGTTGGTTATGAACAACAGCTTTGTGTCAGTTGATATGTACCTATATCTATCTATCTGTCTGTTTATCTATCTATCTATCTATTTATCTATCTATCTATCATCTATCTATCTATCTATCTGTCTATCAATCAATCAATCATCTATTTATATGCCCGTCTGACCTTGTGTACAGGGCAGTTAACAACACAGCATATGTCACTTCCCTACATTATGCTTCCCAAATCTTACATGGTAACTAGGCCGTTTGGAGAGCACTGGGTTCACGGAGAATCTTGCAGGTCAAGTCAACCACTTGTACCTACAAAACTAGGAAATAGTGGTGCAGGGACTTGAACTTGTGTCTCTATCCTCTTTTATCTTCTTCTCACATGCTGACTGTATTTAGCCACATTCATTGACTAAGTGCTCCCTGAAGACCACAAGTATTGTTCCTCTGGGCCTGTTTTCTACAGAAAGTAAACTTGGTGCTTTGCTCACAAAGATGTTTGAGGGACATCGGCATGATCACCACTGATAGGAGGGAGGGACAAATGAAAAGGAACACCAATTTCTAGACAGGTGCAGTGGGGAGCATAGAGTGTGTTGTGGAGTGACGTGTTTATTTGAGTGTCCAAACTTCCCTCTTTAACTGGTTATTACTTTTTTACATTCGTGAACATCATAAAAACCACTGATTTCAAAGACCCAGACGCACACTATTACAGTAATTCAGTTGTTGAAGTGAGAAGAAATGAGAAGGACGTTACTACACCACTAAATCATGGCTGCGCACTGCTGAAACCAAATAAATGTAATTCATGGTGGCCAGATAGGGCTATTTCCTACTGACTGTCTCTGGGGACTCAAACAGAATCCATTTGTTTGATTGTTTCTTTTTCACTTTCACTTGTGTAGGGTACCTATACCCACCCATTCGGCATGAAGTTTGTCTGTGTCCTTGGATCTCAAGTGAATCTGCTGTAAGGGAGCACATAGGTGGTCTTGAGTTTTCATCCCTTCTTCTAACCCTGTGTCTTTTGATTGGAGCATTCAAAGCCTGTCCTTTTATTCTGATGATTCAGAGCTGTGCCGTTACTGCACTTAAAAACTTTTTTTTGTTATCATTAATCTACAATAACGTGAAGAACATTATGTTTACTAGGCTCCCCTCTTCACCAAGTACCCCCCTAAAACCTCTTACAGTCGATGTCCATCAGCGTAGTTGGATGCTGTAGACTCCTTCTCCATGTCCCCCACACACAACCCATTACAGTTGCTCTCCATCAGCGTGTAGTAAGATGCTGTAACATCTCTACTTGTCTTCTCTGTGTTGTACAGCCATGCCCATGACCCACAGAACCCACACATTATGCATGCTAAACCTTATGTCCCCTAACTTTCTCTCCACCCTTATCCCTCCCTTCCCACCCACCCTACAAAGTCCCTCTCCCTTTAGTAACTGTTAGTCCACTCTCCGGTTCAGTGAGTCTACTGATGATTTTTTCCTTCAGTTTTTCTTTGTTGTTATACTCCACACAAGAGTGAAATTATTTGGTACTTGTGTTTCTCTGCCTGGGCTATTTCACTGAGCATACTACCGTCTAGCTCCATCCACGTCATAGCAAATGGAAGGATTTGTTTTCTTCTTATGGCTGCTTACTGCACTTTTTAAACTGGATTTCATTCTTCCTTTTGTTTGTAGTTTCGCTATGTGCTTTCACCATTGATCTCCTCGTTATGAGCAATAGTTTTTTGTTAATCGATATGTATTTTTATCTGTCTATCTGTCTGTCTATCTGTCCATCTATGTATCTATATATCTATCTTTATATCCTTCTATCTTTCTATCTATATAACCATCTATTTTCCTATCATCTAACTATCTATCTATGTATGTATCTATCTATCTATCTATCATCTATCATCTATCATCTCTCTATCTATCTATGAATCAATCATCTTTTTGTCTACCTATCTATCCTTATGTACAGAACAGTTGACAACATGGCCTACGTCTCTTCCCAACATTATAGTTCCAAAAATCTTGCAAGGTTACTAGGCGTAGTTAGAGTACTGATATCTCTGAGACACTTACAGGTCGAGTCAGCGGCGTGTGCTTATAAAAAAAGTAAATGGTGGTGCAGGGACATGAACCCGTATCTCTGTCCTCTGTCCTCTTTTACCTCCTTCTCACTTGCTGAATGTATTTAGCCTCCTTCATTGCCTAAGGCCTCCCTGAAGACCACAAGTATCCTTCCTCTGGGCCTGTTGTAGTCCGAAAAGTATACTTGGTGCTTTGCTCACCACCATGTTTGAGGGACATCGGCTTATCAATGCTGATAGGAGGAGGAACAAATAAAAAGGAACACCTATTTCTCCACAGGAGTAGTTGGGAACAAAGAGTGTGTTGTGGAATGACGTGTTTATTTGGGGGTCCAAACTTCCCTCTTTAGGTGGTTATTACTTCTTTACATTCGTGAACATCATAAAATGCACTGATTTCAAAAGCACAGACGCATATTATTATAGCATTTCAGTTGTTGAGGTGAGAAAAAATGAGAAGGACGTTGCTGTACCACTAAATCTATGGCTGGGCACTGCTGAAACCAAACGAAAAGAATTCACCGTGGCTAGGTAGAGCTATTTCTTACTGACTGTCTCAGGGGACTCAAACAGAATCCATTTGTTTGTTTGTTTCTCTGTTTCACTTGTGTAGGATACCTGTCCCCGCCTCTTCAGCTTGTAGTTTGTCTGTGTCCTTGGATCTCAAGTGAGTCTCCTGTAAGGGAGAACATAGATTGTCTTGAGTGAAAGATAGCTTTGTTTAGCATGATGCTTTCCTATCTTCCTACCTACCTATCTCTTTATCTATCTGTGTAATCTATCTACCTGTCTATCTGACTGTCGTTTATCTATCTATGATCTATCATCTATCTACTATCATCTGTGTATCTATCTAATTTATCTATCATCCAAGTGTATGTATATCTGTTCAATCTATGTATCAATCATCTGTCTATGTATCTGTTTTCTCACTTTTGTCAACGTTCTGTCACTAGGTGCACTTTGCTTCCTCTGTGTCCTTCTCAGTCTCAATTCCATGTGTTTGTTTATGTGAGTTGGCTGTGTGTTTCGGTCTTGAGAGGAGTGGCCTTGGGTGGGAACTTCTGTATAGGTGGCACTAGTCTGCTGGGTGTGGATGGTGTGGTTGGCCGGCTGGTCTCTTGAACTTGTACGGGCCAGGGCCCTCCGGATTCTCTGCCCCTGCGCCATTCCTGTTGTGGTGGCGGCGTGAGCTGCGGGCATATGCAAGGCCCCACGCAGGGAGCACCGTGGCTGGCCTTCGGGTTCCGAGGTAGGTGCATGCCCAGTAGTATGTCTTTTTGCCTGTGCACCGATGTCACCTCGGCGGCCCTCCTTGTTGGCCCATCTCCAAAGAGCATGCGTGTAGTCATTGGTTAAGGGAACTGCCTTTTGGTGACACGCGTGGCTCTTGTGGGAAAGTGGCCCATGGGCTTGCTGAGGTGGCAGGAGAGCTAGCTTGTGGGGAAACTGCTCCCCACTGCTGTCAAGGTGGAGGTTGAGTTTCCATGCATTTAGGCATTTAGATGTGAGTGAGGTCTATTTGTAATGGAATAGTAGCGTTGAGAGCTTTGTTTCCGTTCATATTTAAAGGGCACTGAGCATAAAGAGTTGGGTGATGGTGGCAGGAATTCTAGGAATGTTTTTGTCCCCACACGTATTTATTTTCTGTTAAGGGAGGTGATTCTGAAGTAACTGTTTACTCACCGATGAAGGTCTTGCATAAGTTCATCCCACGTCATCCATGGTGTGATGAAGTGGTGTAGTAGAATTGAAGCATGTACACGTTGTCCTGATACATAGGGGACACACCAAAGGCACTCTTTGCTGCTCTCCTATCCTGGCTGGTTACCATAACTAACTTGATGGTTCAGAGTGGTCCCAGCAATATTTTCAGAAATATCTTTCTAAAATTGCATAGAAACACTTGGCAAAGATATCCCCAGAGGCTAGTGGAAAATTTTATTCTTTCTGGTCAGTGTTTGCAAGATGTTTGCCCTATCCTGCATTCCTTTGTTTCTTTTGCATCTCCTGTGATTGTAGTCCAATAGGTGCAATGGTGTACACAGACACACACACACGGCTGAGAGTTAACGGAGACCCCAGTTAGCGGAAACTGCAGCCGACACTTTAAAAAAGAAACATGCAAAAGTTGTGCTCCTGGTGTTCCCCCCATACGGAGCAGACTTCAAAGTACGGAGGTGGTTGGACACAGATACCTGTACAGACAGCTAAGCACATAAATCTATGCATATTCTCTCTCCATCCATCGTCTAAGTGCATCTCTGTTTACCTACATATCTATGTTTGTCTACTCAAGCTGATAACCAGAGTGCCATTGAGTGGGTGTTTCATCCATAGATACTGATTTCTCGCTATTCTGGAAGCAGAAGTCCTAGACCAAGGCAGTTCAGTTCCTGGTGATGTCCCTTCTTCCTACTTGCATATGTCCGCATCCCTGCTGTGTTCTCACAGGGTCGAGGGGAAAGCTCTGCCCTCTGTTCCTCTTAATAGCACTGATTGCATAATGGCAGCTCCACCCACACCTTCATGATATCTTCCAAACCCATTTACCTCCAAAGGCCCCACCTCCCAATAATATGACAGTGGGGTTTAGGGCTTCAACCCTGTCTCAATTCAAATATGAACTTGTGTGTGTGTATGTGTCTGTGTGTGTGTGTGTGTGTGTGTGTGTGTGTGTGTGTGTGTGTGGTGGCGGCGGGGGTTTAGAGGAGTGGAAGATGGTGAGGTGAGGGCTCAAAAATTCAGTTCATAACTGTATCTATCTATCATCTGTCTGTCTAATCTAACCTCCCTATATCATCTATTCTATCTAGTCTATCATCTGTCATCTATATATATCTTATTTATCTGTCATCTCTGTCAATCTATTCGTCTAATCTATGAATATCTATCATCTATCTAATACATCTATTTCTTTTTTTTTGTAGATATTTACTTTTTATTGAAGGGTAGTTGACACACAGTATTACATTACATTAGTTTCAGGTGTACAACATAGTGATTTAACATATATATCCATGATAATTCTAGGTACCAGCTATCACCATACCAAGTTATTACAAAATTTTGACTCTATTCCTTATGCTATATATTACATCCCGGTTACTGATTTATTTTAAAATTGCAAGTGTGTACATTTTCTTTGGTTTGTTTGTGAGGGCATCTCTCTTATTTATAGATCAAATGGTTGTTAACAACAGTAAAATTCTGTGTAGGGTAATCAATGCTCAATGCACAATCATTAATCCACCCCAAGCCTAATTTTCTTCAGTCTCCAATCTTCTGAGGCATAACAAACAAGTTCTTACATGGAGAACAAATTCTTACATAGTGAATAAGTTACATGGTGAACAGTACAAGGGCAGTCATCACAGAAACTTTCGGTTGTGCTCATGCATTATGATCTATAAACAGTCAGTTCATATATGAATACTCATTTGATATTTACACTTGATTTATATGTGAATACCACATTTCTCTCTTTATTATTATTATTTGTAATAAAATGCTGAAGTGGTAGGTACATACAAGATTAAGGTAGAAAACATAGTTTAGTGTTGTAAGAGAGCAAATATAGATGAACAGGTGTGTGCCTGAAGACTATGTGTTAATCAAAGCTAGACAAGGGCAATAAAACATCCACGTATGGAGAAGATTTCTCTCATAACACCGGGGTGAGGTTCTAAGCCTCACCTCTGTTGATCTCCAATTTGTCACCTGATGACCCCCTGCGACTGTGCCTGTCTAAGGTTGTTCCTCCCTTGAGGAATCTTACCCGTCTCTGGCTAACCAGTCACCTTCTGGAGCCGTACAGGGAAATGTAAAGTTGGTAAGTGAGAGAGAAGCCTTATTGTTTGAAATGGTTAGCTTCTTATTTCTTTGCATATTTATGCCCTGTAGCTTCTAAGCCCAGCATTTGTCTTGAGTTATCATTAAGACTTGGAAGAATTATGATACTAGGTAACTTTGATATGAGGCATGAAATCTATTTAAGGGTTGTAATTAGGAAGGAAGAAGAAAAGCTATGGAAGTAGCAGGCGGAAGAAAACCTGGGAAGATTGATTATTTCCTTGACATATCTTCTTGTAGAGTAACTTCAGCATGTATAGGTTTTAAGCTGCTTCTTAAATTGTGCACACACATTAACATAATAGGAGGATAGTTACATAACCAAAGCATACCTGTAATTACAAGCCACCTCCAGTGAAACTAAGAAAACCAGTTAGTCACCTTAGGCATTTGTGAAAACTTATCTGTGATATGGCGGATATTGTCCAACTGAACTTGAACAGTCTGAGAGAAATCAGACAAATTAAAACAACCCATTCCTGGGGAATGTTCACATCCCTTATGTTCTTTTAACAGTAAATAGTCTGTCGTCGTAAGATTTTGGAGTACTACAATTTGCACTTCTAATTCTTGGTTGAGTTCCAACAGTATAGATCCAGTCAAATTTGTTGTTTTACTCTATGCACAGGCCAGCTTAGATATCTCCTTCTTCATTCCCATGGCAAATCAAGGAACTGGTGGGATGAGGGCATCTACAGCTGTAGCATCGCGTTGATCTTTATTTGGGTTTTTTGATGATCATCTTCTGGTATGAGTCTTCCAGAGAGTGCTGATGTTGGAAGTTCTTTTTCATATCGTATCTTAGTTCATTTTCAGGTTAGACCAATTAGGCCTTGATCGTCTTTATAAACACAAACAGACCTCTTGACTACACTTTTATATTCCCTTTATACACTTTTGTAGAACTCATTGGATGTTACCACACAGGAACTGCCTTTTTTTCTTTTTTTTTGGTATCACTAATCTACACTTACATGACGAACACTTTGTTTACTATCGCTTACCCCTCTACCAGGTCCCCCCTATATTCCCCTTTATAGTCACTGTCCATCAGCATAGCAAAATGTTATAGAATCACAACTTGCCTTCTCTGTGTTGTACAGTCCTCCCCTTTCTCCCACCACCCTATGGATGCTAATCTTAATACCCCATTTTTCTCCCCCCCTTATCCTCCCTACAAACCCATCCTCCCCAGTCCCTTTCCTATTGGTACTTGTTAGACCATTCTTGAGTTCTGTGATTATGCTGCTGTTTTGTTCCTTCAGTTTTTCCTTTGTTATTATACTCCACAGATGAGTGAAATCAGTTGGTATTTCTCTTTCTCTGCTTGGCTTACTTCAGTGAGCGTAATACCGTGCAGCTCCATCCATGTTGCTCTCAATGGTAGGATTTGCCATTTTCTTATGGCTGAGTAGTATTCCATTGTATATATGTACCACATCTTCTTTATCCATTCATCTATCGATGGACATTTAGTTTGCTTCCAATTATTGGCTATTGTAAACAGTGCTGCGATAAACATAGGGGTGCATTGGTCTTTCTCATACTTTATTTCTGCATTCTTAGTTTAAATTCCTTGGAGTGCAATCCCTGTGTCAAATGGTATGCCTGTTTTGAGCATTTTGATGTACCTCCATACTGCTTTCCACAATGGTTGAACTAATTTACATTCCCTCCAGCAGTGTAGGAGGGTTCCCCTTTCTCCACAGCCTTGCCAACGTTTGTTGTTGTTTGTATTTTGGATGGCGGCCATCCTTACTGGTGTGAGGTGATACCTCACTGTAGTTTTAATTTGCATTTCTCTGATAATTAGTGATGTGGAGCATCTTTCCATGTGTCTGTTGGCCATCTGTATTTCTTTTTGAGAACCGTCTGTTCGGTTCCTCTGCCCATTTTTTAATTCGATTATTTTTTTTTTTGTTTGTTCAGGTGTGTGAGCTCTTTATATATTCTTTACATCAAGCCTTTACTGCATGTGTCATTTTCAAATATATTCTCCCATACTGTAGGGTTCCTTTTTGTTCTACTGATGATGTCTTTTGCCGTTCAGAAGTTTTCAGCTTAATATAGTCCCACTTGTTCATTTTTGCTGTTCTTTCCTTACGCGGGGATATATGTTGAAGAAGAGGTCACTCATGTTTATGTCTAAGAGGTTTTTGCCTCTGTTTTCTTCCAAGAGTTTAAAGGTTTCATGACTTACATTCAGGTCTTTGATCCATTTTGAGTTTACTTTTGTATATGGGGTTAGACAGTGGTCCAGTTTCATTCTCCTACATGTAGCTGTCCTGTTTTGCCAGCACCATCTGTTGAAGAGACTGTCATTTCACTATTGTATGTCCATGGCTTCTTTATCAAATATTAATTGACCATATATATTTGGGTTAATGTCTGGAGTCTTTAGTCTGTTCCACTGGTCTGTGGCTCTGTTCTTGTGACAGTACCAAATTATCTTGATTACTATGGCTTTATAATAGAGCTTGAAGTTGGGGAGTGAGAACCCCCCTACTTTATTCTTCTTTCTCAGGATTGCTTTGACTATTCGGGGTCTTTGGTGTTTCCATATGAATTTTTGAATTATTTGTTCCAGTTCATTGAAGAATGTTGCTGGTAGTTTCATAGGGATTGCATCAAATCTGTATATTGCTTTGGGAAGGATGGCCATTTTGATGATATTTATTCTTCCTAGCCTCGAGCATGGGGTGAGTATCCATTTGTTAGTGTCCCCTTTAATTTCTCTTAAGACTGACTTGTATTCTTCAGAGTATATGTCTACCACTTCTTTGGTTAGGTTTAGTCCGAGGTATTTTATTTTTTTTTGATGCAATTGTGAAAGGAGTTGTTTTAATGATTTCTCTTTCTGTTGGTTCATTGTTAGTGTATAGGAAAGCCACAGATTTCTGTGTGTTGATTTTGTATCCTGCAAATTTGCTGTATTCTGATATCATTTCTAGTAGTTTTTGGTTGAAGTCTTTAGGGTTTTTTATGTACAGTGTCATGTCATTGGCAAATAGTAACAGTTTAACTTCTTCTTTACCAATGTGGATTCCTTGTATTTTTTTTTTTGTCTGATTGCCATGACTAGGACCCCAAGTACTATGTTAAAAAACAGTGGGGAGAGTGGGCATCCCTGTCTAGTTCCCGATCTCAGAGGAAATGCTTTCATCTTCTCACTGTTCAATATAATGTTGGCTGTGGGTTTATCATAGATGGCCTTTATTGTGTTGAGGTACTTGCCGTCTATTCCCATTTTGCTGAGAGTTTTTATCATGAATGCATGTTGAACTTTGTCAAATGCTCTTTCAGCATCTACGGAGATGATCATGTGGTTTCTGTCTTTCTTTTTATTGATGTGTTGGATGATGTTGATGGACTTTCGAATGTTGTAACATCCTTGCATCACTGGGATGAATTCCACTTGGTCATGGTGTATGATCCTTTTGATGTATTTTTGAATTACGTTTGTTAATATTTTTTTGAGTATTTTTGCATCTACTTTCATCAGGGATATTGGTCTGTAGTTTTCTTTTTTGCTGGTTTCTTTACCTTGGATTGCTATAAGGGTGATGTTAGCTTCATAGAATGAGTTTGGGAGTATCCGCTCCTCTTCTATTTTTTGGAAAATTTTAAGGAGAATGGGTATTATGTCTTCCCTGTATGTCTAGTAAAATTCAGAGGTAAATCCATCTGGCCCGGGGTTTTTGTTCTTTGGTAGATTTGGTTACTGCTTCAATTTCATTGCTGGTAATTGGTCTGTTTAGATTTTCTGTTTCTTTCTCGGTCAGTCTTGGAAGTTTGTATTTTTCTTGGAGGATATCCATTTCTCCTTGGTTTCCCAGCTTGTTAGCTTATAGGTTTTCATAGTACTCTCTAATAATTCTTTGTATTTCAGTGGGTTCCTTCATGATTTTTTCTTTCTCGTTTCTGATACTGTTGATTTGGTTGACTCTCTTTTCATCTTAATAAGTCTGGCTAGAGGCTTATCTATTTTGTTTATTTTCTCAAAGAATCATCTCTTGGTTTCATTGATTTTTGCTATTGTTTTATTCTTCTCAGTTTTATTTATTTCTTCTCTGATCTTTATTATGTCCCTCCTTCTGCTGACCTTACGCCTCATTTGTTTTTCTTTTCCTATTTCAATAATTGAGACATTGGACCATTCATTTGGGGTTGTTCTTCCTTTTCTAAATATGCCTGGATTGCTATATACTTTCCTCTTAAGACTGCTTTTGCTGTGTCCCACAGAAGTTGTGGCTTAGTGTTGTTGTTCTCATTTGTTTCCTTATATTGCTGGATCTCCATTTTCATTTGGTCACTCATCCATTGATTATTTAGGAGCGTGTTGTTTAGCATCCATGTGTTTGTGAGCCTTTTTGCTTTATTTCTCGTTCTATGCCTTTGTGGTCTGAAAAGTTTTTTGGTAAGATTTCAATCTTTTGGAATATACTGTGGCTCTTTTTGTGGCGTAGTATGTGGTCTATTCTGGAGAATGTTCCATGTGCACTTGAGAAGAATGTGCATCCTGTTGTTTTCATATGTAGTCTTCTGTAGAAGTCTATTAGGTCCATCTGTTCTAATGTGTTGTTCAGTGCCTCTGTGTCCTTACTTATTTTCTGTCTGGTGGATCTGTCCTTTGTAGTGAGTGGTGCGTTGAACTCTCCTAGAATGAATGCATTGCATTCTATTTCCTCCTTTAGTTCTGTTTATATTTGTTTCAGGTATGTTGGTGCTCCTGTATTGGGTCCATATATATTTATAATGGTTATGTCCTCTTGATGGGCTGAGTCCTTTATCATTATGTAATGTCCTTCTTTGTCTTTTGTTACTTTCTTTAT
Organism: Manis pentadactyla; assembly: GCF_030020395.1. Classification (NCBI taxonomy): domain Eukaryota; kingdom Metazoa; phylum Chordata; class Mammalia; order Pholidota; family Manidae; genus Manis; species Manis pentadactyla. The sequence continues at coordinate 1,284,379 of NW_026644987.1, read as the reverse complement.
TTAGAAGTCTGTTTTGTCTGATACCAGAATTGCAACACCTTTCTTCTCTCTGTTGTTTGCATGAAATATCTTTTTCCATCCCTTGACTTTAAGTCTGTGCAGGTCTTTGGGTTTGAGGTGAGTCTCTTGTAAGCAGCATATGGATGGATCTTGCTTTTTTATCCATTCTATTACTCTGTGTCTCTTGATTGGTGCATTCAGTCCATTTATATTTAGGGTGATTATTGAAAGGTATGAATTTATTGCATTGCAGGCTTTAAGTTTGTGGTTACCAAAGGTTTACGGTTAGCTTCTTTACTATCTTACTGTCTGACTTAACTGACTTGTGGAGCTATTATAAAAGCGGTCTGATGATTCTTTATTTCTCTCCCTTCTTATTCATCCTCCTCCCTTTTTCATATGTTGGGTGTTTTTTTCTGTGCTCTTTTTAAGAGTGCTCCCATGTAGAGCAGACCCTGTAGGATGCCCTGATGAGGTGTTTTTGGGAGGCAAATTCCGTCAACTTTTGCTTGTCTGGGAATTGTTTAATCCCTCCTTCATATTTAAATGATATTCGTGCTGGATACAGTAGTCTTGGTTCAAGGCCCTTCTGTTTCATTTCATTAAGTATATCATGCCATTCTCTTCTATCCTTTAGGGTTTCTGTTGAGAAGTCTGATGATAGCCTGATGGGTTTTCCTTTGTAGGTAACCTTTTTTTCCTCTCTGGATGCCTTTAATTCTTTGTCCTTGTCTTTGATCTTTGCCATTTTAATTATTATGTGTCTTGGTGTTGCCCGCCTTGGATCCCTTGTCATGGAAGTTCTGTGTACCTCTGTGGTCTGAGAAGCCATTTCTTCCCCTAGTTTAGGGACGTTTTCGGCAATTATTTCTTCAAAGACACTTTCTATCCCTTTATCTGTCCTCTCCTTCTGGTATTCCTATAATGCCTATATTATTCCTTTTTGATTGGTCACTCTGCTCTCTTAAAATTCTTTCATTCCTGGAGATCCTTTTATCTCTCTCTGCACCAGCTTCTCTGCGTTCCTGTTCTCTGTTTTCTAGTCCATCAATGGTCTCTTGAATCTTGTCCATTCTGTTTTGAAGTCCTTCCAGAGATTTTTTTATTTCTGTATTCTCCTTCCTTAGTTTTTGCATATTTCTATGCAAGTCCATTAGCATGTTTATGACTTTTGTTTTAATTATTTTTTAGGAAGACTGGCTAAATCTGTCTCCCCAGGTTCCTTCTCAGGTGAAGATGTAGCAGATGCCGAAGCTGTCTGGGTTACTCTTTTCTGGTTCATATTTTTTGGCCTTTTCATGTGGACAGGTGCTACTGGCTGTCAGCTGGGTGGGCCAAACTTTTCAAATGCTACTGACCTTTCTTTACTGGGACAACTGCGACCCCTCGTGGCTTGTGTTGGGTAATTGCGTGTAGACTGGGTCTTTGTGTCTTGCCTGGCCGGAGTGGAGGATCTTCCCTTTCTGTGGGCGTTTTGCCTTAGGCTGCTTCTCTGCTTTCACAGTGCCTGGATTGGTAGTGGACGGGGTAGCTGCTTGGTGGTTTACCTCCATGAGGGGTCTCAGAGCTGTTGCCCAGGGTGTTAGTGTGCCCGGTTTACCCAGTACTTTCCAGCTGCTGGTCTGTGACCTGTGTGGTTTCCTTCTAGCTGTTAAGTCCCTGTCCCTTTCAGACTTTCAAAAAGCCCACGCTTTTCTTGGTCACAGGGGCATCATCTTCGGCACCTGCTCAGAGGACTTTCTGCCCTGTTTCCTTAGTATCCAGGCCCCCCCGCACATGCACTGTGTCTGTGCTCTGGTGCAGGTGGTTGGGGCTTGTTGTTCAGCAGTCTTGGGCTCCGTCTCCCTCCCGCTCTGCCTATTCTTCTTCTGCCGGGAGCTGGGGAAGGGTCACTCAGGTCATGCCTGGCTGGGGATTCTATCTTACCTCTTTCACCAGGCGCTGGGTTCTCGTTGGTGTAGTTGTAGTCTAACTGTTGTCCTGTGTCTTCTGGTCTCTCGTTTAGGATTATTTGAATTTGTTGTATTTTCAAAAATATATGTGATTATGGGAGGAGATTCCCACTGTCCTACTCATGCTGCCATGTTTTCTCTGCCCTGCGGTTTTATTTTCTGTAGCTCCCTGAGGATGCTCCTGATGTTTATTTTGAGATCACTTACTTCAGGAAGATTGATTTGAGTCCATTTACCAGGTTCCTTTGAAGTTTCATATTTGTAGGTGGCGCCCTATAGCTCCCAGAAGCGTTACTCTCTGGAGATGCTCAGACCTTGGGCGGATGGCATGTGTCCCGGAGAGCAGTGCCGGTGCCCATCCCCGCTGGGGGGAAAGAGGTCTTTCGTGCTTCCCAGCCACAGTGCCCGTCTCCAGTGCCAGGGCCAGTTTGCGGAGCATGCAGGGAGAAGCTGCCGTAGGTGGGGGCAGCCATTTTTCAGATCGGTGCCAGTGGGAAGGCAGGCCGTCTACCAGTCACAGCACGGTAAGTTGCCTTGGAGCTGCGAGGTCAGCCAGGGGGATGGAGTGCCCGGAGCTCCTGAAAGCTCCCCTGACTGCCGTCCAGAATGTACCCGGGCACTTTGGCGCACCTGTCCTTTCTCCTGAGTGGCAAGCCCTGTGAGAGCTTTGCCCCTTTAGCAGTTCTCTCGCTGTTAGGAAGTCTCTCAGACTGTCCGCCTTTCTTTTGTCCCACATTGGCTGGATGTGGATCCCTGTGTTGTCCCACAAGTGGCTGGAATCTCAAGTCCCTCGAAGTCTTCTACCTGTCTTTGATTTCCAACTCCACCGATTCTCCAGAGAATAGCACGTGTACGGTAGGTTCGTGCTCCCAGAGCACATCTCCAGGACTGTACATCACACTTCTCCTAGAGTTGACAGCCTGCCACAGCAGCGTTGTTCCCTGCTGCTCTTCCAGGATTTGGTATAGTTGTTCTATTTCCATATAGTATGTAAGTATGTAGTTTTGGTTTTGGGAGGAGGATTCCGCCTCCCCTCTCACGTGAGCCACCATCTTTAAACCCATCAGCACATCTTTACTTTTTTTTTCAGTTTCTCTTGTGTAGGTTACCTATCCAAACCAACTCAATTTGTAGTTTGTCTTCGTCCTTGGATCTCAAGTGATTCTCCTTTAAAGGAGCACATAGGTGGTCTTGAGTTTCCATCCCGTCTTTTAACCATGTGTCTTTTGATTAGAGCACACAGAGCCTGTCCTTTTATTCTGACAATTGAGAGCTGTGTACTTATTGCCCTTAAAAAATATTTTTTGTTAACATTAATCTACAATCATGCTAGAACATTATGATCACCAAGTACAAGTCCCCCAAAAAACCCCGTTAGATAAGTTGTCCATCAGTGTAGTTGTATGATTAGACCCCTTCACCATGTTCACCCACACACCCCGTTACAGTAGCTGTCCATCAGCATGTAGTAACATGCTGTAGAAACACTACTTGTCTTCTCTGTGTTGTACAGCATTCCCCGTGCTCCCACCACCCCACACATTATAAATGCTAATCCTAATGAACCCTTCCTTTCTCCCCGCCCTTTTCCCTCCCTTCCCACCCACCCTGCCCAGTCACTTTTCCTTTGGTAACTGTTAGTCCACTTTTGGGTTCTGTGAGTCTGCTGCTGTATTTTACCTACAGTGTTTCTTTGTTGTTATACTCTACACATGAGTGAAATCATTTTCTACTTGTCTTTCTCCGCCTGGCCTATTTCACTGAGCATAGTACCATCTTGCTCCATCCACATCATTGCAAATGGTAGGATTTGTTTTCTTCTTATGGCTGCTTACTGCAATTTTTAAACTGGACTTCATTCTAACTTTTTGTTCGTAGTTTCTCTATCTGCTTTCACCATTGATCTCCTGGTTATGAGCAATAGCTTTGTGTTAATCGATATGTATCTGTATCTATCTATCTATCTATCTATCTATCTATCTATCTATCTATCTATCTATCTATCTATCTGTCTGTCTATCTATCTATCTATCTGTCTGTCTGTCTGTCTGTCTGTCTGTCTGTCCGTCCGTCCGTCCGTCCGTCCGTCCGTCTGTCCGTCCATCTATCTATCTATCTATCTATCTATCTATCTATCTATCTATCTATCTATCTATCTATCTATCTATCTATCCATCCTTCTATCTTCCCTTCTATCTATCTATCATCTATCTATGTATCTATCTATGTATCTATCTATGAGTCTGTCTATCTATCTATCTATTTATCTATCTATCTATCTATCTATCTACCTATCTGCCTATCATCTATCTGTCATGTCTATCATCTTTCATCTGTCATCTATCTAACTATCTATGAATCAATCATCTTTTTGTCTGCCCATCTATCCTTATGTACAGAACAGTTAACAACATCGCCTAGGTCATTTCCCTACATTATGCTTCCAAAAACCTTGCAAGGTAACTAGGCCATAGGTAGAGCACTGGGTTCACTGAGACACTTTCAGGTCGATACAGCCGCGTGTGCTTACAAAACCAGTAAATGGTGGTGCAGGGACTTGCTCCCATATCTCTGACCTCTGTCCTCTTTTACCTCCTTCTCACTTGCTGACTGTATTTAGCCACATTCATTGAATAAGTGCTCCCTGAAGACAACAAGTATCCTTCCTCTGGGCCTGTTGAAGACAGAACACTCTACTTGGTGTTTTATTCACCACCATATTTGAGGGACATTGGCGTGATCACCGCTAATAGGAGGAGGGACAAATAAAAAGGAACACATTTTTCTAAACAAGGGCATTTGGGAGCAATGAGAGTGTTGTGGAGTTACGTGTTTGTTTGAGTGTCCAAACTTCCCTCTTTAGGTGGTTATTACTTCTTTACATTCAAGAACATCATAAAACCCAGTGATTTCAAAACGCAGACACATATTATTCAGCAATTCAGTTATTGAGGTGAGAAAAAATGAGAAGGACATTGCTGTACCACTAAATCTATGGCTGGACACTGCTGATACCAAACAAAAAGAATTCACGTTGGCTAGATAAGGCTATTTTCTATTGACTGTCTCTGGGGACTCAAACAGAATCCATTTGTTTGTTTGTTTGTTTCTCAGTTTCACTTGTGTAGGCTACCTGTCCCCGCCCCTTTGGATTGTAGTTTGTGTCCTTAGATTTCAAGTGAGTCTCCTGTAAGGGAGCATGTAGATAGTCTTGAGGGAAAGATAGCATGTTTAGTATGATGCTTTCCTATCTACCTACCTACGTATCTCTTTATCTATCTATGTAATCTATATACCTATGTATCTGTCTATCATCTATCTATGTTCTATCATCTATCTTCTATCATCTGTGTATCTATCTAATTAATCTATCATCCATATGTATGTATATCAGTCCAATCTATGTATCAATCATTTGTCTATGTATCTGTTTTTTCACTTTTGTCAACGTTCTGTCACTAGGTGCACTTTGATTCCTCTTTGTCATTCTCAGTCTCAATTCCTTGTGTTTGTTTATATGAATTAGCTGTGTGTTTGGGTCTCGAGAGGAGTGGCCTTGTGTGGGAACTTCTCCTGCGTAGGTGGCAAGAGTCAGCTGGGTTTGGATAGAGTGGTTGGCTGCTGGGCTCTTGAAAATGTGCATGCCAGGCCCCTCAGGCTGCTCTGCCCCTGGGCCATTCCTGCTGTGGCAGCTGTGTGAGCTGTGGGGCCTATCCGAGGACCCATGCAGTGAACACTCTGGCGGGCCTGCGGGGTTCGATTCAGGGGCATGCCCTGTAGTAGGTCTTTATGCCTGTGCACCGATGTCACCTGAGCGGCCCTCCTTGGTGGCCCATCTCCAGAGACCATGCATGTAGTCACTGGTTAAGGGAACTGCCTTTCGGCGACATGCGGTGCTCTTGTGTGCCGGCGGCCGATGGGCTTGCTAAGGTGGCAGGCCAGCTAGCATGTGGGAAAACTGCTCCCCTCTGCTGTCAAGGTGGAGGTTGAGTTTCAGTGCATTTAGGCATTTAGATGTGAGTGAGGTCTATCTAAAATGGATTAGTAGCATTTAGAGCTATATTTCCGATCATATTAAAAGGGTGCTGAGCATAAAGAGTTGTGTGATGGTGGCAGGAATTCTAGGAATGTTTATGTCTCTGCACTTATTTATTTTCTGTTAAGGGAGGTGATTCTGAAGTAACTTTTTACTCACAGATGAAGGTGTTGAATAAGGTCATCAAAGGTCAGCCATGGTGAGATGAAGTGGTGTAGTAGGTGTAGTAGAATTAAAGCCTGTACACCTTGGCCTGATACGTAGGAGACACACCGTTTGTGCTCTTTGCTGCTCTCCTGTCCTGGCTTATTACCTTAACTAACTTGATGGTTCAGAATGATCCCAGCAACATTTCCAGCAATATCTTTCTAAAACTGCATAGAAACACTTGGCAAAGATAGCCCCAGAGGCTAGTGGATAATTGTACTCTTTCTGGTCATAGTTTGCAAGATGTTTGCCTTACCTGCGTTCCTTTGTTACTTTTGCATCTCCTGTGATTGTAGACCGATAGAGGCAGTGGTGTACACACACACATGCACACGTAAAGACACGCACACATGGCTGAGAGTTAACGGAGACCCCAGTTAGCGGAAACTGCAGCCCACACATTAAAAAAGAAACGTGCATAGGTTGTGCTCCTAGTGTTTCCCCCATACGGTGCAAACTTCAAAGTGCAGAGGTGGTTGGATACAAATACCTATGCAGACAGCTTAGCATGTATATCTATGCGTAGGTTCTCTCCATCCGTCGTCTAAGTGCATCTCTGTATTCCTACATGTCTATGTTAGCCTGCTCAAACTGATAACCAGAGTGTCATTGAGTGGGATTTTCATCCATAGACACTGATTTCTCCCTATTCTGAAAGCAGAAGTCCAAGACCAAGGCAGGTTCAGTTCCTGGTGTGGTCCCTTCTTCTGGTTTGCATATGGCCACATCCATGCTGTGTCCTCACAGTGTCAAGGGAGAAAGCTCTGTTTTCAATTCTTCTTAATAGCACTGACTGCATAATGGCAGCTCCACCCACACCCCCATGATATCTTCCAAACCCAATTACCTCCAAAGGCCCCACCTCCCAATACCATGACAGTGGGGGTTAGGTCTTCAACCCTGTCTCAGTTCAAATATGAACTTGTGTGAGTGTATGTATGTGTGTGTGTGAGAGTGTGTGTGTGTGTGTGTTGTGGGGGCAGATGGTTAGAGGAGCAGAAGATGGTGAGGTGAGGTCCCAAAAATTCAGTTCATAACTCTGTACCTATCTATCATCTATCTTTCTAATATAACCTCCCTACATCATCTATTCTATTTAGTCTATCATCTGTCATCTATATATATCTAATCATTCTGTCATCTCTGTCAATCTTTTCATTTAATCTATGAATATCTACCATCTATCTAATAAATCTTTCTCTTTTTTTTTAATATATTTATTTTTTATTGAAGGGTATTTGACACAAAGTATTACATTACATTAGTTTCAGGCGAACAATATATTGATTTAACATTTATATCCATGATAATTCTAGGTACCAGCTATCACCATACCAAGTTGTTACAATATTTTGACTATATTCCTTATGCTATACATTACATCATGGTTACTTATTTATTTTACAATTGGAAGTTTGTACATTTTTTGTTTGTTTGTTTGTTAGGGCATCTCTCATATTTATAGATCAAATATTTTTTAACAACAATAAATTTCTGTATAGGGAAGTCAATGATCAATGGACAATCATTAATCCACCCTAAGACTAGTTTTCGTCAGTCTCCATTCTTCTGAGGCATAACAAACAAGTTCCTCCATGGAGAACAAATTCTTACATAGTGAATAAGTTACATGGTGATCAGTAAAAGTGCAGTCATCACAGAAACTTTCGGTTTTGCTCATGCATTATGAACTATAAACAGTCAGTTCAAATATGAATACTCATTTGATTTTTATACTTGATTTATATGTGAGTACCACATTTCTCTCTTTACTATTATTATTTTTAATAAAAAGCTGAAGTGGTAGGTAGATACAAGATAATGGTAGAAAACATAGTTTAGTGTTGTAAGAGAGCAAATGTAGATGATCAGGTGTGTGCCTGTAGACTATGTGTTAATCCAAGCTAGACAAGGGCAATAAAACATCCACGTATGCAGAAGATTTCTCTCAGAACAGGGGGGGGTGTGTTTCTAAGCCTCACCTCTGTTGATCCCCAATTTCTCATCTGATGACACAATGCAATTGTGCCTGTCTTAGGTTGTTCCTCCCTTGAGGAATCTTACCCATCTCTGGCTAACCAGTCATCTTCTAGAGCCATACAGGGAAATGTAAATTTGGTAAGTGAGAGAGAAGCCTTATTGTTTGAAATGGTTAGCTTTTAATTTATTTGCATATTTATGCCCTGTAGCTTCTATTCCCAGCATTTGTCTTGAGGTATCTTTAACACTTGGAGGAATTATGATACTCGGTAACTTTGATATGAGGCACGAATTTTATTTAAGGGTTGTAACTAGAAATTAAGAAGAAAAGCAATAGAAGTAGCAGGCAGAAGAAAACATGGGAAGATTGATTACTTCTTTGACATATCTTCTTGTAGAGTAACGTCAGCATGTATAGGTTTTAAGCTACTACTTAAATTGCGCACACACATTTACATAATAGGAGTATAGTTACATAACCAAAGCATACCTGTAATTACCAGCCATCTCCAGTGAAACCAAGAAATCCAGTTCGGCACCTTAGGCATTTGTGAAAACTTATATATGAAATGGTCGATTTTGTCCAACTGAACTTGAACAGTCAGAGAGAAATCAAAGAATTTAAATAACCCATTCCTGGGGAATGTTCACATCCCTTATGTTCTTTTAACAGTAAATAGTCTGTAGTTGTAAGATTTTGGAGCGCTACAATTTGCACTTCTAATTCTTGGTTGAGTTCCAACAGTATAGATCCAGTCAAATTTGTTGTTTTACTGTATGCACAGGCCAGCTTAGATATCTCCTTCTTCATTCCCATGGCAAATCAAAGAACTGGTGAAATGAGTGCATCTACAGCTGTAGCACTGCGTGGATCTTTTTTGGGGGTTTTGATGATCATCTTCTGGTATGAGTCTTCCATAGAGTGCTGATGTTGGAAGTTTTTTTCATATCATATTTTAGTTCATTTTTGGGGTAGATCAATTAGGCTTTGATCCTTTGTGTAAACACAAACAGTCCCTTTGCCTACACTTTTATATGCCCTTTATACTCTTGTGTAGGACTAGTTGGATGTTAACACACAGGAACTGCCTTTTTTTTTTTTTGGTATCACAAATCTATACTTAGATGATGAATATTATGTTTACTAGGCTCTCTCCTATACCATGTACCCCCATAAACCCCTTTACAGTCACGGTCCATCAGCATAGCAAAATGTTGAAGAATCACTACTTGCATTCTCTGTGTTGTACATCCCTCCCTTTTCTCCTACCCACCCATGCATGCTAATCTTAATACCCCCCTACTTCTCTCCCCCTTATCAAGATGTACCCACCCATCTTCCCCAGTCCCTTCCCCTTTGGTACCTGTTAGTCCATTCTTGAGTTCTGTGATTCTGCTGCTGTTTTGTTCCTTCAGTTTTCCTTTGTTCTTATATTCCACAGATACGTGAAATCATTTGGTATTTCTCTTTCTCCGCTTGGCTTGTTTCACTGAGCATAATACCCTCCAGCTCCATCCATGTTGGTGCAAATGGTAGGATTTGCCCTTTTCTTATGGCTGAGTAGTATTCCATTGTGTATATGTACCACATCTTCTTTATCCATTCATCTATCGATGGACATTTAGGTTGCATCCAATTCTTGGCTACTGTAAATAGTGCTGCGATAAACATAGGGGTGCACTGATCTTTCTCATACTTGATTGCTGCATTCTTAGGGTAAATTCCTAGGAGGGCAATTCCTGGGTCAAATGGTACATCTGTTTTAAGCATTTTGATGTACCTCCATAATGCTTTCCACAATGGTTGAACTAAATTACATTCCCACCAGCAGTGTAGGAGGGTTTCCCTTTCTCCACAGCCTTGCCAACATTTGTTGTTGTTTGTCTTTTGGATGGCAGCCATGCTTACTAATGTGAGGTGATAAATCATTGTAGTTTTAATTTGCATTTCTTTGATAATAATTGATGTGGAGCATTTTTTAATGCGTCTGTTGGACATCTGTGTTTCTTTTTCGGAGAACTGTCTGTTCAGTTCCTCTGCCCATTTTTTAATTGGGTTATTTGTTTTATGTTTGTTGAGGCGAGTGAGCTCTTTATATATTCTGGACATCATGCCTTTATCGGATGTGTCATTTTCAAATATATTCTCCCATACTATAGGGTTCTTTTTTGTTCTATTGATGATGTCTTTTGCCATACAGAAGCTATTCAGCTTAATATAGTCCAACTTATTCATTTTTGCTGTTGTTTACCTTGCCTGGGGAGATATGTTAAGGAAGAGGTCACTCATGTTTATGTCTAAGAGGTTTTTGCCTATGTTTTCTTCCAAGAGTTTAATGGTTTCATGACTTACATTCTGGTCTTTGATCCATTTTGAATTTACTTTTGTATATGGGGTTAGACAATGGTCCAGTTTCATTCTCCTACATGTAGCTGTCCTGTTTTGCCAGCACCATCTGTTGAAGAGACTGTCATTTCACCATTGTATGTCCATGGCTCCTTTATCAAATATTAATTGACCATATATGTCTGGGTTAATATCTGGATTCTCTAGTCTGTTCCATTGGTCTGTGGCTCTGCTCTTGTGCCAGTACCAAATTGTCTTGATTACTATGGCTTTATAATAGAGCTTGAAGTTGAGGAGTGAGATCCCCCCTGCTTTATTCTCCTTTCTCAAGATTGCTTTGGCTATTCGGGGTCTTTGGTGTTTCTATATGAATTTTTGAATTATTTGTTCCAGTTTATTGAAGAATGTTGCTGGTAGTTTCATAGAGATTGCCTCAAATCTGTATATTGCATTGGGCAGCATGGCCATTTTGATAATGTTAAATCTTCCTAGACACGAGCATGGGATGAGTTTCTATCTGTTAGTGTCCCCTTTAATTTCTCTTAAGAGTGACTTGTAGTTTTCAGAGTATAAGTCTTTCACTTCTTTGGTTAGGTTTATTCCTAAGTATTTTATTTTTTTTGATGCATTTGTGAATGTAGTTGTTTTCCTGATTTCTCTTTCTGTTGATTCATTGTTAGTGTATAGGAAAGTCACAGATTTCTGTGTGTTGATTTTGTATCCTGCAACTTTGGTGTAATCCGATATCAGTTCTAGTAGTTTTGGGGTGGAGTCTTTAAGGTTTTTTATGTACAGTATCATGTGTTCTGCAAATAGTGACAGATTAACTTCTTCTTTACCGATCGGATTCCTTGTATTTCTTTGTTTTGTCTGATTGCCCTGGCTAGGGCCTACAGTACTATGTTAACAGTGGGGAGAGTGGGCATCCCTGTCTAGTTCCCGACCTCAGAGGAAATGCTGTCAGCTTCTCGCTGTTCAATATAATGTTGGCTGTGGGTTTATCATACATGGCCTTTATTATATTGAGGTACTTTCCCTCTATTCCCATTTTGCTGAGAGTTTCTATCATAATTGGATGTTGAACTTTGTCAAATGCTTTTTCATCATCTATGGAGATGATCATGTGGTTTTTGTCTTTCTTTTTGTTGATGTGGTGGATGATGTTGATGGACTTTCGAATGTTGTAACATCCTTGCATCCCTGGGATGAATCCCACTTGGTCATGTTGTATGATCCTTTTGATGTATTTTTGAATTTGGTTTGCTAATATTTTGTTTTGTATTTTTGCATCTACGATCATCAGGGATATTGGTCTGTATTTTTCTTTTTTGGTGGGGTATTTGCCTGGTTTTGGTATTAGGGTGATATTCGTTTCATAGAATGAGTTTTGGAGTAACCCCTCCTCGTCTATTTTTTTTGGAAAACTCTAAGGAGAAAGGGTATTATGTCTTCCCTGCATGTCTAATAAAATTACGAGGTATATCCACCTGGCCCGGGGTTTTGTTCTTTGGTAGTTTTTTAATTACCGCTTCAATTTCGTTGCCGATAATTTGTTCTGTTTAGATTTTCTGTTTCTTTCTGGTTCAGTCTTGGAAGCTTGTATTTTTGTAGGAAATTTTTCATTTCTCCTATGTTTCCCAGCTTGTTAGCATATAGGTTTTCATAGTATTCTCTAATAATTCTTTGTATTTCTGTATGGTCTCTCGTGATTTTTCCTTTCCCCTTTCTGATACTGTTGATTTGTGTTGACTCTCTTTTCTTCTTAATAAGTTTAACTAGAGGCTTATCTATTTTGTTTATATTCTCGAAGAAACTGCTTTTGGTGTAATTGATTTTTGCTATTGTTTTATTCTTCTCAGTTTTATTTATTTCTTCTCTGATTTTTATTATGTCCCTCCTTCTGGTGACCTTAGGACTTATTTGTACTTCTTTTTCCTATTTCGATAATTGTGACATTAGACCATTCATTTGGGATTGTTCTTCCTTTTTTAAATATGCTTGGATTTGTAATACTATATATTTTCCTCTTAGGACTGCTTTTGCTGTATCGCACAGAAGTTGGGGCTTAGGTTTGTTGTTGTCATGTGTTTCCATAAATTGCTGGATCTCCATTTTGATTTGGTCATTGATCCTTTGATTATTTAGGAGGGTGTTGTTAAGTCTCCATATATTTGTCAGCCTCTGCTTTCTTTGTATGGTTTATTTCTAATTTTATGAATTTATGATCTGAAAAGTTGGTTGGTAGGATTTCAATCTTTTGGAATTTTCTGAGGCTCTTTTTGTGGCCTATTATGTGGTCTATTCTGGACAATGTTCCATGTGCACTTGATAAGAATGTATATCCTGTTGCTTTGGGATGTAGCGTTCGATAGATGTCTATTAGGTCCATCTGCTCTACTGTGTTGTTCAGTGCTTCCGTGTCCTTACTTATTTTCTGCCCAGTGGATCTATCCTTTGCGGTGAGTGGTGTGTTGAAGTCTCCTAAAATGAATGCATTGCAGAATATTTCCCCCTTTAGTTCTGTTAGTATTTGTTTCATATATGCTGGTGCTCCTGTTTTGAGTGCATATATATTTCGAGTTTTTATATCTTCTTGTTGGTCTGAGAGCTTTATCATTATGAAGTGTCCTTCTTTATCTCTTCTTACTTTCTTTGTTTTGAAGTCTATTTTGTCTGATATTAGTACTGCAACCCCTGCTTTCTTCTCGCTGTTGTTTGCTTGAAATGTGTGTTTCCATCCCTTGACTTTTAGTCTGTATATGTCTTTGGGTTTGAGGTGAGTTTCTTGTAAGCAGCATATAGATGGGTCTTGCTTGTTTATCCATTCTATTAGTCTGTGTCTTTTGGTTGGTGCATTCAGCCCATTAACATTTAGGGTGACTATTGAAAGATATGTACTTATTGCCATTGCAGGCTTCAAATTCGTCGTTACCAAAGGTTCGAGGTTAGCCTCTTTAGTATCTTACTGCCTAACTTAGCTCGCTTATTGAGCTGTTATATACATTGTCTGGAGATTCTTTTCTTCTCTCCCTTCTTATTCCTCCTCCTCGATTCTTCATATGTTGGGTGTTTTGTGCTGTGCTCTTTCTAGGAGTGCTCCCATCTAGAGCAGTCCCTGTAAGATGTCCTGTAGAGGTGGTTTGTGGGAAGCAAATTCCCTCAGCTTTTGTTTGTCTGGGGATTGTTTAATCCCGTCATATTTGAATGATAGTCGTACTGGATACAGTATCCTTGGTTCAAGGCCCTTCTGTTTCATTGTATTTAATATATCATGCCATTCACTTCTGGCCTGTATGGTTTCTGTCAAGAAGTCTGATGTTAGCCTGATGGGTTTTGTTTTATAGGTGACCTTTTTCTCTCTAGCTGCCTTTAAATTTACTTCCTTGTCCTTGATCTTTGCCATTTTAATTATTATATGTCTTTATGTTTTCCTCCTTGGATCCTTTCTGTTGGGGTTTCTGTGTATATCCGTGGTCTGTTCGATTATTTCCTCCCCCAGTTTGGGGAAGTTTTCAGCAATTATTTCTTCTAAGATACTTTCCATCTCTTTTCCACTCTCTTCTTCTTCAGAAACCCCTATAATACGGATATTGTTCCTTTTGTATTAGTCACACAGTTCTCTTAATATTGTTTCATTCCTGGAGATCCTTTTATCTCCCTGTATGTCAGCTTCTATGCGATCCTATTCTCTGGTTTCAGTTCAATCAATGGTCTCTTGCATCCTATCCATTCTTCTTATAAACCCTTCCAGAGTTTGTTTCATTCCTGTGATCTCCTTTCTGGCATCTTTGAACTCCCTCCGGACTTCATCCCATATCTCTTGCGTATTTCTCTGCATCTCTGTCAGCATGTTTATGATTTTATTTTGAATTCTTTGTCAGGAAGACTGGTTAGGTCTGTCTCCTTCTCTGGTGCTGTCTCTGTGATCTTTGACTGCCTGTTGCTTTGCCTTTTCGTGGTGATAGGAATAGTTTGCAGAGCTGGGATGAGTGACGGCTGGAATGACATCACTTCTTGTTGGTTTGTGGCCCTCCTCTCCTGGAATAACAGCGACCTCTAGTGGCTTGTGCTGGGCAGCTTCGTGCAGACACGGTTTCTGCTTCCTCCCTGACTGCTATGGAGTTTATCTCCGCTGTTGCTCTGGGCGTGTCCTGGCTTGGGCAGCTGCTCCAATGTGGTTGAGTTGCGTTGGAGTGGGAGCGGCTGGGAGGCTATTTATCTCTGTAAGGTGCCTCCCTGCTGCCTGCAGCCCAGGGGTTATTTTGCCCAGAGATCCCCAGATTCCCTACAACTGGATTAAGTGTCCCACCCTGCCCCTTTAAGACTTCCAAAAAATACCCGCCAAAACAAAACAACGAGAACAACAAGAAAAATTTTTCAATTAAGAAAACAAAAAAAATGTTGTCCTCTCGTTTTACTTTATTCTCCAGCGCCAGCCTCAGGCATCTTCTCACCAGACTTTCTACCCTGTTTCCCTAGTATTGGGGTCCGTATCCCTTTAAGACTTCCAAAAAGCGCTCGCCGAAACAAAACAGAAAAAAAAATTGTCACTCGCTTTTCTGGTGTCCTCTGGTGCCAGGCCTCTGGTGCCCGCTCACTGTTCTTGCTGCCCTGTTTTCCTAGTATCCAGGGTCCCCTGCAAACGCACTGTGTCAACACTCAACCCAGGATGGCTGGGGCTGGGTGTTCGGCAGTCCTGGGCTCCTTCTCCCTTCCGCTCTGCCTATACTTCTCCCACCGGGAGTTGGGGGTATGGGCGCTCGGCTCCCGCCGGACTGGTGCTTGTATCTTACCACCTTTGCATGGCGCTGGGTTCTCTCAGTTGTGGATGTTGTCTGGATATTGTCCTGTGTCCTCTGGTCTTTATTCTAGGAAGAGTTGTCTTTGTTATATTTTCATAGATATATGTGGTTTGGGGAGGAGATTTCTGCTGCTCTACTCACGACGCCATATTCCGATCCCTCCTCCTGGTATATACTTCTTGATATAACATTTATATGTACCCAGTTGCTCTTACATTTCAAAATTCTCTTCTGAGCAGACGATTGATATAGGGCTAGTAACATGACTCTATATCATGTAAACCAGGCTTTAAAAATATTAATGATTATGAGATATTCCTATCAACAATTACCAAAAGAAACAATCAATCAATATTGCCACCTTTACTGGGCAGCCTGCATAGAATTACTACTTCTAGGTCTGCCTTTAGATGGAATAATTCACTCCATTAAATTACATCTATAGCTATAAAAGAGGAGAGAAAAAGAGTGATAGAAATTTTAATGCCTTGACACTTTAATAGCTTCCTATAGAAGAAACCATTGTTTTATAGTCCTAAAAATTTATCAAATATTGAAGTAAAAAAGTCTGCCAAAAGTCAGATCCACAATAAATAGCTACTCCGAAAATGACATATTCATCTTATATGGCTTTCCAATTTTTTAAAAAACATTATGAATACATGGAATTCTTTTAAATGAAAAAAATTAAAAACATGAAAGTAAAGAACACACTTGTCATACCACAGGCCCTTTAAGAAGATTCCAGAAAGAAATGGCCTGTGCCTCTAGCTCCTGGTGAGGATGCCACCCCCCAGTGACTCAGTGGCCAGGAAGACTATACCCTGAACCCCAGAGCCAAGGGTAAATCCCATTGCTCCACTGACGACACTCCATGCTGTCTAACTTTTATTTAATGTCCAGCCCAATACTGACATGATACACTTGTATTTTTCATCCAGAGACCAAACAAATACAAGTATTTGAACAAGAGAAAACAAAAAGAGCCAAATTTGGCTCTTATTCCTCATTAAAACTTATAGAGTGTCAAGCTCCAAACCCCAAGGAAGATGCTGAGGCCGTAGCGGGAGACTTCACCACCCGGGAAAGGCAGGGAGAGGTGGAGAGAAGCATAGAGCGATCGCCCCTGATCGTCTCTGACATTTTACAGGTCTCACTGTGGGGATCCCGGGCTGCGGCAGGAGTTTGCTTCATGTGCCCGAGGCCACGTCTGTCACCCTTCAGCCCCACTGCTGCATCCCATGGCCCACGGTCTCGGCTGTGTTCATGCCAGGAGGGATGACGTGGGTCCTGTCTGTGCAGCAGACCTGGGGAAACATCGCAGACTCACCACTAAGAGAAACAAAAATGCCCTATCTCATTTACTCTTCACTCCGTCCCATCGTAAGGGCGTCTCGATCCTCATTTTGTACTTGAGGAAATTGAGGTTTAGAGAGATTACAGAGGTTGGAAGTGATTACAACTATTAAAAGATGTCTCAGGATGCAATCATGGTGCCTCCTGTCTGGGGTGAGGGTAGAAATGGCAAAAGCACCCCCTTTAAAAAGACGTGTGTTTCCTACATTTTCTAGTTGCTCCTGAGTAGCAAGGGGGTAGAAACCTCGAGGAGGTGTGAGGTAGTGGATGGAGGCAGAGTGGCCCTGGGGACGCCAGGTGTATGGGAGTTGCCATCAGTCCTCACGCATTCCTGGGAGGCATCAGCATCTTCCCCATTTGCTCACAAGGGGCTGAGGCTACTGCTCCACATGGGCCCCAGGCCACATAGGCAGGAAATGGAGTTGCTGAAAGGGGAGACCTGCCCACTCTCATCAGCTGCCGCTGAACTCTCCCTGTCCTGGGATATGCCCCAAGCTGCACTGTGTGCCTATTATTTACTTAATGCCCACGGCAGTCTGCCTACGTGGTGTTTCACTGTGAATTTACAATTACCTAGTGTTAGAGCTTTGAGAATGCCGCATGAAATGCAGTCTCTTTAGTTTTCAATCCTTGGATTGTTTCCAAGGTTTGTGCTTTCTGAGAACAGTCAGGCAGGGGACACATTGTCCATTTTCACTATATTTCATCTCTGGGTCTGAGAGACCTAGAGATGAGAAGGGAAAAAGTCATAAAATATGCAGAGAAGATTAAAGTTCTTTTTTATTAAAAAAAATTAAAAATGGAGAAAAGCTTATTTCTCTGTTGATTCAACTAGCCTAAGTAACAAGCAACACCTCAGGTCACCTCTTAACATCACTCCACATGACAGCAAACAGCCTCATCGACATTACCATTACTCATTTGAGGCCGACACTGAGGTTACTCTAAATAACACTTAAATTTCTTCATCCCACCATCATAGAATTTTGCGTTTGCACCTTTTATGACTTTATGTTCTTGAAATTCGCTGTGAATCAGGAAAAAGCTTTCCTGGAGCTGCTGCATTTACTTGATATTATAAAGTGAGAGTCACATGTGTAATACACATGTCTGATTTGTGATGTTCTGTGAAATTTTGCAAATAGGTCCTTTTGAACAAAAGGGAAAATGTAGGATCTTCCTTTTGTGGGGCAAGGTAATACTCAGAGGAATGTTGGGGGCTGGGCTCTAAACTCTGCTTCTGCTCCTCACAGTGGCATTCTGAGTCCTGCTCTTGGGGAGGGTGTGGATGTGAGCGGGGTCCTGGGATACTCCTGGCTGACGGGCAGGACTCTGGGTCCTGTCGGTGGTGGCGGTATTACTGCCTAACTATTCATTAATCTGTCCACCTGTTTTAGGCAGTGTTCTGGGTTTGTGTTATATTTAACAGTTTAAAAAAATAGGTTGGCTTTAAAGAGGCTTACTGTATAGAAGGCAGCGTACCTCGCTCCACAGGTTTATGATCCATTGTGTATGTTTCATTCAGAGTTGAATCTTCAGCACCTAGAAAAGTTCCTGGCTTCTAGTAGGGGCATTATAAACATTTTTTTAGAAAGATTACAACAGATGAAAAAGTCATTAATTCACTCATTCCTTCATTGAGATGGGATATGCGGTAAAATACAGATGTCAGCAAGGATTTAGGTTCATTTGGTGGGTCTGGGTTGGAGCCTAGGAATCAGAATTGCTTTTAACATTTTATCATAAATATTTCCAAACACACAGGAAAATAGAGTATAATGACTGCCTACATATCCATTACCTAGATTAATAGATATTAAGAGTTTTGACATGTTTACATCATCAATTTTTTTAGCCAAAATATTTTAAATAAGTTAAATGGACATCATGAAAATCAGAACATTTTCCTTCTTAAAATCAATACCATTATATAGCTAACATAAGTAATGGTAGTTTTCTATTATCATCATCTAATATCTGATCCATATTCAAAATTTTCCAATCGCTCCAAAAATTGTATGTTACCCCCATTTTTGTCCTAGCAGGATCCACTCCCCACAGTATTTGTTCGTCACATTTCTTAAGTCACTTATAATCTAGAATTTTGCTCCCCTGCCCCTTTCTCTAGCATGACATTAACTTGTTGAAGAGACAAGGCCAGATGTCCCTCAGAATGGCCTAGTTTCTGAATTTGTCCAGCTTCTGAATTTTTGGTGGCATTTACCTTATTTCACTTACCCATGAATTCTCTGTAACTGGAGTGTGGATATAGAGGCTGAATTACATTCAGGTTAAACATTTCAGGTAAGACATCATCATTGATGCTGTATGATATTACTTTACCTCATGAGGTACATCTAACTGACTCTTTAACAGTAGCAAAGACAGCCTCATCCCTCCCTCATAAAGTTCTATTTCTTTTTTTAAACCATCAGATAATCTGTGGACTCAGACTTGAGCAGTACTAGGGGATCCATCTCTCCATCAGTGTATCACCTAATTAATGGCTTAATCATCCATTGATGATTCTTGCCTCCATCAGTGACTTCACCAGGGGTTGCAAAATGTTGATTTCTCTATTTTTATCATTCCTTTTATGTTTATTAGTTGGCCATCTTTGTCAGAGAGAAAGAGCAAGGGAGAGATTAATCTCATCAACGGCTTCTTCTGTATAGGCAAAGTATATAGTTATGTATTTGGATTTTCCCTTTAATAGTAAGGAGTAGACCTCAAATGTTTTTTGCCTGTTTTATCTTTGTTTTTCTCTTTTCTGAGTATCATTTTATAGACTTACAAGTTTGCATATAGTCAGTGGATTTCATTCATTTTGAAGTTGCGATTTCCCATCTTTGGCCAGTAAGAGCACCTTCAAACTGCCTATTTTCCAGGCACAGGAAAGTGTCTATTCAGACGCCTTTTAACCAGGCTCTCTGCACCCACACCTGGCGTCTCTCTGCCATAAGCCAGGGAGCTTCCACAATTCACAGCTCTGCCCGTCTCCTCTTGCTGGTGCCCATTAATGCATGAAGGCCACCTCCTGGCTTGCCTTTTCCATCTTCTCCAGTCTCATCATTTATCACTTCCTTTTTCCACACTTTCAACATTCACCCTTTGCTCTAGCCCTACTTACAGGCATGCGCTTCTCCCACACAACATGCTATTTGATGTTTGGGGTTGTGTACTTAGTTGCTTCTCTGTGGTTTGTCTCCTTCCACTAGAATATGGGTTGAGGCAAGTGGAGGCCTTGTCTGTTCTGTATACAGCAGCATTCCCAGAATTTTGAATGATTTCTGGCACTTCAAAGACACGTTTATAGTATTTGTTGTATAGATGATGGGATGAACTCTCCAGTACCTTTGCACATGCTGTTCCTTATATTTAAACTGTCTTCCTTCTCCCAATGCCCTTCATGAGTTAAATACTATTTCTCCTGTAAAACTTGGTTAAAATATCAATTATTCCATGTATATATTGCTAATATCTGCCCCTCACCCAAGAAATACAGACACACACACACACACACATGCACAGTTGGGTTATCTCTCTCCTCTGAACTGCCCTCACATACCACCTCCATGTATAAGTCCCATGAACAGCTGGCTGATCAGAAAATATTAATTCTCCCCATTCATCCTGTAGAATTGTTACCAGAAAATGGCTGCCCAAGTACTGCATTATGTGGGGCCAATGTGACCAGCTCTGACGAATGGCTTGTGGGCACCACTTCCAAACCTAGCCCAAAAAATATTCCTGTGACACCCTCTAGTTTCCTCTTTCTTCTACCTGTTGACTGGATGTGAAGTATCCAAAAGAAAACTCTAAGGCCATGGGAATAGTTAGAGCACATGAAAACTACCTTGCAAACTCCTGCACTATTCTGCAATGATGGCAGGAAATGCCATCTATTGTGGCTAGCAACAGGGCTTTCGGCCCTTTGTTACTGAGGTTACCCTTCCCAACTTACACAGCATGCCTTTCCACAGCACAGAGTGCTGTCACTGCCATGTGTCTCTCCTTGTCTGTAGTCTGAGCTACTTGGGGCAGGGAATGTGTGTCACATCCCACATGACCAGGGTGTAGTCCAGGGTCTGGCATATAACTTTGAGCAGTTAATCTGTCTGGCAGTGGGTTGATGACTCAGAAAAAGTAAAACAAGGCCAGTTACTCTTTTTCTCCCTAACAAAGATTTTCCTGTGAATTCGTCTGCTATTTCCACTATAGATGATGTTTTACCTTGAGCATCACTGGGGCACCCTCCTCTCTGCTGAGACACTTCACCTGTCTTCCCAAGGCCCTGTGCTGGCAGGTTGTTCATCTCAGGCTCTACCCACGGAGCTCACGGAGGAGAACTAATTTTGGAAAAGCCATCTATGCCTGACCTTTATTCTACCCTGCTCTGAAATACTTTATTTTTATTTTTTTGCTTTAAGTGTCAATTTTTCCCTGCTCACAATGAAATTGTGCCTAATTTCCATTCTCCTGTCCACCTTAAACTGGTCATTACTGCTTCTTGCTTTGGTGGCTTTATTCTGGTGAGACCTACATTCAGTTGAGATTGTAAAACAAAACTATGTGGGTGTTATTTGTTTCTAAAACAAAGTGCAAAAACAAAGTGGATTTTTCAGTTCTAAGCTCACATCCAGCTCATCACATCAAGTAATCCACTGAGGTCTGGTGGGAAGATCACTTCAAATAATTATTAATAACAGTAGAAGTTATCATCTCAAGGAACTATTTACTGGGCACTATAGTAGACACCTAAAATGCCTCATTTTTATGGTCTGTTCAGGATACTTGAGACATTGAACAGAGGCAATATTGTTGAGTATGTCAGGATAAACAGCATACTCCTAGACTTGCCCAGAAATAGCAGGTCAAATGATGACCCTGGCCACATGTCAAATGAAGGAACAGTGACAGGGTGGAGCAGGCAGCTTATCAGGTCACACAGCTTGGGAGGTGGGAGGATTCAAAGACAGGTGTGCCTGACCCCAAAGCTCATGTTCTATTGCCTTTGTCTAAAGTCCTGGTGAGAGTGGAAGAAGGTGGGAAGGCAGAGGTTGGAAGTGAGGAGAAGGGGAGATGAGGGTGATAGACTGGTTATATCAGCCTGATCAGCTGATCAGACCCCCAGACTGCCATTCCCACTGCCTAGCTGCCCCCTTCTGGGATGCAAAGACACATGGAGAGTATGGTGGGAAACAGTCAACACATGTTCAGTAATGATGACTTTCTAAATTTTTCTTGGAGAAAGAAAGAGAAAGTGAGAAAAAAGGAACCAGAACAGAGGCTTGGGAACCACAAGGTAATCTAAAGAAGTTCCTGGGAAATCAAACTCCTGAGGCTTCACAGAAGACCCCAGGTTTTACCAGAAATTGTAACTTATGTTTCAGCTTTAAGACTATTTCATGACTCAACCAAAGTTGTCAGGAAATTGTTTACAATTGCATATGCAGGTGGGTTTACACAATAAAGCCTCACGTTAGCAAATGCTTATCACAGAATAAGAAACTGTATTTGACTTGTGAATGCTATATTGTTTCAAAGCTGTTGCTTTATAAATAAATGTTTTACTTCTGCATTTTACATTAGCTAACATGCCTTGGTTGCATCTGAAGAAATGTGAAATTTAAAGAAATGACAATCACTTCAACTGAACAAAAAATCACTCCCACGGGGTATCTTAAATGGCAGTTCATACTGAGTCACTTGATTGATGTGACTCTGCCTATTGCCCTTCAAGTGCTATAAACAGATATTTATCCACTCCACATCCAGCACATTAGTTTGTGGAAAGGTACAATTATTTCTGCAAGTAAATCTACCAAATGTTAGAAATGAGTTAGGAGGCAGCAACATGGAGATTGAGTTCTGAAAGTTTTAGGATGGAAAAAGTTCGTAAAGAAAAGAGCAGAGAGAAAGAGAGAAGGAGCATTAAAAAATCTTCAACCCAAATCATGATAGGCTCAGGGTTGGGGAGAAAAGCTTTGTTTTGCATTTTTCTGATAGCTCCTGGTTCTGATGCTGTCATTTGCATATCAGCTCACTTTTCCATTAGATCTCAGGTCCCTGACAGGTCAGCACTGACGGTACAGGAGACGCAGCTGAACAAATATCCATTTTTTAAACAAGGTAAAAGAAATGTTTTAAACTGAAACTGCTGCCACTAATATCTAGCTGTGTTTCCACTAATCTGTGTGGTTACATCTTAATGCTTTCCTGTATTAATAGCCTTTCCTGAAATCCCCTGATGGGCTCTGTTTGGTTAATTCATTCTCCTTGGCCATCAGTGATCTAGAGAATTCCTGAAAGGTCATCTTGCCATTCAACAATGCTGTGACACAGCCTGGTGCAGCGTCATTTGATGAATAGGAAGAGTCTTAGCCTCCGCTGGTAGTACACCTAAGGCTGCAGTGAAACCACCATTTGCAGATGAGGCATATTTTTGCCTCTGGGAAAATGCAGGCATCAGCTGTCAGTTCATTTTGAGTTTACAAAATGAGCTAAGATTCAGGAAATTGTTTTATACCCTTCAGAAATGATCACAAAGGTGTTATCTTTGTCTCTTACATACTCAGGAAGACTTGTAAAAGTCTTCCCCATCTAATCTTGTCCAATTATGTCTCTTTATGATAACCAGTGGGAAGGAACAGTATTGCCCATCAGCACTTAGTGCTGAAATATGACTCAGGAAATTATCCTCAGTTGAATGATTCATGTCCAAGTCTCCTCAATTCATTTGAGTGATATTACATCATATGTGCACAACTGCAGGGTTAACTAGGTATTATTTGTTAAGCATTTATTATGTACCATGCCCAGGACTAAACATTTTACATTCATTGACTCATTTAAGCCTCATAAATACAATTTGAGGTAAATACTATTATTATCTCACTTTATGGATATTCAAGAACAATATTTAGTAGAAGAATTAAAACACAAATTTGTCTTACTCCAGGCAGACATATAACTATTGTAGAATGATTCTAGGAGAGGCTAAGACTACAGATTCTAGGTCATGTCAACCACTGTAATGATGGGGTCCAGGATATGCTACCCCAAACTATGGTAACTTGGCATGTTGAATATTTTAAACTGAAGGTGTTTGGTAAAATCAAAGAGGCAGGAAGTTCACTCTGACCTTCTCCCTGTCCTTACCCCCTGAAACAGATCATATATCCCTTATGAGATGTACCCTCCCTATACCCAGAGGAAAGAAGAATCCTTTTCTTTGAAGACATAGGGACACAAAGAAGAATCCTAAGAAGCAGGCCTTGATAAGTTCCCCGTATTTATTACAGTACCTCATACTCCTTAACCTGTACTATTTTCCCCTAACTGTCCACTCATTATCAAACCAAGCACAAAAATGCTCATGGCCAACTCTTTCTGTGGGTCATCACTTCCTTGTGAAGTCTGCCATATCACACAAAACTTATAAATAAGTGGGTGTACTTTTCTCTGGTTAGACTGTCTGTCAGTTTAGTTTTCAGACCCAGCAACCCTAAGATGGTCAAGAATAATTCCCCAGCTCCTGCAGTGGTCCCAGTTGATGCTAAGCACAGCACTCTACAGTGGACATCATACTATCATTTATATAAGGAAACTGAAGCTCCAAGCATTTACATAACTGGCCTAAGTTAGGGCAGTTAAATGGGGTGAAAACACAGGATATAGTTCAGATGATAGCAAAAAATATTTTAATATAGGTATGTCCAAAAAATAATTACTTCTCTGAAATTCAAATTTAACTTGTGTTTGTATGGCAACTTTAGGCTGAAGTACCAGTTCTGGTGTAACACGGGCTTCTCCTCAGAGCCCAGGGCTCTTTCCACTACTCCATGGGAGGGGTCTACACTCCCAAACCAGAGATGTAAATGGACAGGTATAGAAACTGCCTCAGTCAGACCATCACATAGCCGTGGAAGCTAACATTTGGCACTAGAGCCACATCAGCTTTGTAGTTGGAAACTAATGCATACACCTTGGGGTCAAACATTACAACTTTTTTTAATAAGTCAACTTAGCTTTTTTTGTAAGTCCTTCTTCTCCTAGGATAGTGGAAATACAGCTTTCTGACCCTCTCCCTGGATGTGCCAACATGAACACAGAAATACAATAGAAAGTGTATATTGGTCTGGGCCTCATTCCTGACACTGGGTTCCTAAAGCCCTAGGAATTTCCTGGGTAATAGCAGCATCTTTTAATGTAAGTAGGTGGTTCTGGGTGGGCTCTGCTTGGGTGCCTGAAAGGCAGAAAGCCCAAGCCATGACTAGAAGCTTGGAATTTTCAGCCTCACCCCTCCATTCTCCAGAGAAAGGGGAGCGGATAAAAACAGAGTTAATAATAGGTCATACCTGTGTCTCAACAATTGGAGTTTGGAGAGATTCAAGGTTGGTAAACACATCCATGTGGTGTACTGGGAGGGTGATGAGTCCCAACCCCACAGGGATGAATGAAGCATTCTGCTGGCCCAAGGGAGATCCCTCACAGTAACAAAAAAGCGTTAGAAACCATTTCTCACATTGGGTAGACCTTCTGTAACCTCCGTTGATCATGGCACCAGCTTCACTGGGCAAATCGTACAAGTCTTAATGAAAGGTAATGGATGTACCCCAGTTCGCTAATGCATTCATCTACTGAAGCACATCCTGATTTCCTTAGGTTTTTAGCCATTATGAATAGAGGTACTGTGTAAAATTGCATGGTGAATTTTGTTGAGACACAGTTTTTCAAAGCAGTTGTCTAAATAACAGCGACGCAATTCTTGGATCCTAAAGTGAGACTTATATTTTCAATGGTAAGATAGTTTTTAATGGTTCTTTTTTGTTTTATGGATTTTTGTGTATTTTGAGTACAAATACTTTATAAAATATGTATTTGCCAACATTTTCTCCCAGTGCGTAATTTGTATTTGGGTTCATTGAACAAGATTTTATAGAGTAGAAATCTTAATTCTATAAATCCCACATGATGTATCCTCTTTCTTTTTTGTATAGGATTTTGGTGTTGGGGGTTAAAAGTCATCAGCAAGAGTGTATAGATTTTCTTGCTTTTACATAGAATTTTTATAATTTTGCACCAAAAAATTGTCTATGGAGAATGTTGAGTGAATTTTTGTGTAAGCTGTAAAGCTTGTGCGTACCTTCATTGCATTCTGTATGTTCTCCAACAAATTATACAAGACATGGGAAATTCCTGCAAATTGGGGTTTGATTTTCCAAAATTTTGTTATTCATCAATCGAGCCACGAGGGGGCGCCACCTTCCTCGAGCTGTGAGCCCTCGTCCCATATCACATAAAACTTAGAAATAAGTGGGTGTAGTCCGCCCACCGTGGCCCTCAGTCGACGCCATTGCCCTGTCTGTGGACCTGCGTGGCGCATGCGCGATCAGGCCAGGACATCCTTCTGGTTCTGGTGGCAGCCGGGATTCCTCAGGCTCCCGTGCGGCACCGTCCAGGACACTGCCGTCCGCGGCCGCCGTGAAAGCTCGGTTTTCTTTGGAGCCATGGGACGGAAAGGTGAGGAGAGGCTCCCCGTGCGTCGCCTGCAGAGCGCTCCCCTTCACGGGCCTGTGGAGGAAGGAGTGCGGCAGGGAAAGGGGTCTCAGTTGAATTTGGGGGAGCGGCTGACGCGACGGGTGGAGTTGAGGGCGCGGGTGAGTCCGGGACACAGCTGAGTCCGTGCCTGGGCGAGTGAGCCTCGCCTAGCTCGTCCCCGGGAGCCCGTGCGGTGGGTGGATTGGCCGCACCGGCGGGAGGCCCTCCAGGCTCCAGACTTCCTTCCTGACAAGGCTCTGAGATGGTAATGGGGCAGAGGGCACTTGGTTGCTGAATGGCCTGCCTACCTGGGGTTCAGGTCTTGCGGTGTGCTGAGCACACAGGTTGTTTTCCTGAGAAGAGTCCCCAGTGTGGGGTCCGCCTGGGAGACTCTCCCCAGGCTAAGCACGGCACTGACACAGCCCAGCTTCCCGAGGGCTGCCCCCCATCCGTGGCCTGTGCCCGGGCCTCGTGTGCTGCCTCCAAGGGAAGAGCTGGATTGGTGAAGCAGAGGGCGCCCCGTGTTCTGTTACCACACACGCTTCTGCTTGGGCGCCACACGGGGTCTCGGTTGCTGCAGCACTGCATTGTAATGTGATGAAAGGGTGACATGTTCCTGCTCTGCTTTCCCAGGACAGCTGTGGGGATGGGGTCCCGTCCAGTTCAACCAAGCCTGCAGGGTGTTTGCTTAGTTTCTGTGATAAGTGCGATGGAATTTTGGTGAGGGTCGCAGGGGTTGGGCACATTGCTGTGTGTGGAGGGACTTGTAACAACCTAACTCTTTCCGTCCACATCTGCAGGGTCCACAATTTTCAGGTCTGCCACCTCCTCGGTTAAGTTTGTTCTTAGGTACCTGTAACTTCTGGAGAAAATTCCTGAACTAAATACCTTTGAGCCGAAATCAGTCAAAGGGAGAAATAAAGTGGGAGAAACCCGTTTGTTATTTACTAGTAGTCATCCACTTCAGCTTGACCGTGTCTGTCACAACAAGGCTTCAGAAGAAGGGGCCCCACCGAACTTCTCCAGTCCAAATATGCCCTCGCTCGCCCTCGTAATTACCTGTTGATAGAGAGATGGATTATTTCTCTCCACTTCTTGGAAGCACCTACTGATGTGGAGATGCACGAAGGCTAGGTGAGATACTTTGGAAATACTACAGTTTTTTCCACAGCACTTTAGTCTTATTTATTTATTTCCTTAGTATCATTAATCTACAATGACATGAGTAACATTATGGTTACTAGTTTCCCCCCATCATCAAGTCCTCAGCACACAACCCATTCCAGTCTCTGACCATCAGTGTAGTAAGATGCTGTAGAATCACTAGTCTTCTCTGTGTTGGACAGCCCTCCCCATACCTCTCCTGGCACATTATGTGGGCTAATCATAATGCCTTTCCCCGCTTTCCCTCCCTTCCCACCCTCCCTCCCCAGGGCCTTTCTCTTTGGTAACTGTTAGTCCATTCTTGTGTTCTGTGAATCTGCTGCTGGTTTGTTTCTTCCGTTTTTTTTCTTTATTCTTACACTCCACGTATGAGTGAAATCATTTGGTACTTGACTTTTTCCGTCTGGCTTACTTCACTGAGCATAATACCCTCTAGCTCCATCCAAGTTGTTGCAAATGGTAGGAGTTGTTTTATTCTTACACAACACTTTCTTCTTTATGATGCACTTGTAAAGGGCATTATTTTCTTAATCTCTGATGGTTCGTTATTAGTGAATACAAGCAAACGACTTTTATAAGTTGGTTTGGTATCTTACAAGTTTACTAAATTCATTTTTAGTTCTAACAGGACTTTGGTGAAGTAGGGTGGGAAATTGGAATTCTAAAATTCCACTGTTTGTACCCCAGGTCTTCCCAACATCCAAGGTCAAGTGGCTGCAGGGGAACCTCCCACAGGCTTTCTAATGAGCCCTGGACCCCTGCAAGGTGCCATTTGTTTGAACTGGGTGGAAGGGCTTGGCCTCTCTTGACAGGATGTTATGTCTGCTGTGCTTTTCTTATGGTTATTTTGCAAACTAATTTACTTTCCAGCAATTTAAAACCTACAGAAAACTTGTAGTGTCAGTACAGATTCACTTTATACTGAATTTCCTAGCATCTCACTTTGCCACAGTTTCCACTTCACACGAAATTTCTGTGGTGTCTACCCCAAACAGGGACACGCTTCCAGGGAAACAACATCTGACTGCAAATGAGGGAAGTATTAGGCTCTCCACATGATAATCCAATGCACAGAACCACCACAGCTGTCACCATCCGCTCCAGCTTAGTGCACATGTCTTACTATCCTGATGCAGTTTCCTTTTTCTGGAACTGTTCCCGAGACTTTACCTCAGTTGGTTTCTCTGGGACCTTGAATAAGCAGGATCACATAATATTTGTCCTTCTTGGAGTGGCACATTTCCATGAGCAAAATGGCTTTGTGGGTCCATCTGTGCAGCAGGTTCTAGGACTCCTTGTTTACTCCACTGTGTAGAGACCACATTGCTTTCATCTGTCTGTGGTCACCCGGGTCGTCTCCCCATTTTGGCTGTTGTTACTCATGCAGCTGTAAACAGAGGTGTGAAATATCTACGTCCCTACTTTCCTGTCATTTGCGCAAATGCCCTGAAATGGAATTGCTAATTATATGTTAACTATGCTCGAGTTTGGGTTGACACTCTTCACACACAGTGTTTTCAAATCAGCTTTGGACCATTCTTCTTTATTTCTATATTTGGCAGAATAATGTAGTTTATGGATCAACCCTGTTTTGTTCATCTGTTCATCCGTTGATGGGCATTTGAGTTGTTTCTACCTTTTTACTGTGGTGAGCACTGATGCTAAGAACTCTTGGGCCAGTTTCTGTTTGAACAGCATTTTCATTTCTCTGTGGTATTTATCTAGGATCGGTTCTTTACACACAATTAGGTAACTGTATTATATATTATGAGGAAATGCCAAGCTGTTGTATACAAGATGCATGTTTTATATTTCCACAAGCCAAGGTTAGGGGCTCTAATTCCTATGCATCCTTGGTAACATGTGATTTTGAATTTCCCTGAGTATGGCCAATGCCATGTGCTTGCAGTGGGTGGGGGTCTCTGTGGTCTAATTTGCATTTCCATAGCAACTGATGCTGTGTGAGACCTCTTCATGTGCTTGTTGAACATTTGTATGTCTTACTTGGAATCTTAATCCACTTTAAACATTTGTCTTCTCTTGTTGCCTTGTACTAGTTTGTGGTGTTTCCTGGGTTACAGGCTCTTTTTAGATGTACAACGTGGAGATATTTCCTTTCATTATGTGACTGTTTTTTCACTTTCTGGTTGGTGACTTTTAACGCAGAAAAGTTTTTAATTTTATGCTCTCTTCTGTTGCTTGTCCTTTGGTGTCAGATCTGAGAAATCATGGCTAAATCCAAGGTCATGAACGTTTATCCTCATGTTTTCTTCTAGACTCTGTTGTTTTTTAAATATTATGTAAGCCCTTTGTCTTTTCTGAGTTAATTTTTGTATGTGATATGTGTTAAGGGTTCAGTTTCATTCATCTGCATATGGACAGCTATTTGCCCAGCACCGTTAGCAAGGAAGACAATTCTTTCCCTAATTTAATTTTGTCCACCCTTGTCAGAAAGCAAGTGACTGTATATGGTTTGGGTCACTTCTGGGCTTTCCACTCACTTCTGTTGATCTGTGCATACAGATGACCCTTGAACAAAATGGGGGGTTGTGTAGCTGACATCCCACAGAGTCAGAATACACATAAAACATCTCTCTCCCCCCAAACTTAAGTATTATCCTAATCTCATTGCTTATTTTTACTGGAAGACATACCAATAATATAAACAGTTAACACATACTTTGTACATTACACATGTTTTGTGCTGTATTATAACTGTAAGGTAAGCTAGAAAAATCAAGTGTTTTTAATTGTCTTAAGTCTTATGTGAGAGGTACCCTCCATATACCAAGAGGAAAAAAAAATCCTTTTCTTTGAAGACAAAGGGACAGAAAGAGGAATCTTAATGAGCAGGCCTTGATAAGTTCCCCTATTTACGACACTATCTCATACTCCTGAACCTGTTATATTTCTCCACAAATGTCCACTCCTTATTAAACCCAGCACAAATTGCTCAGGGCCAACTGCTTCTCTGGGTCTTCACTTCCTTGTGAAGTCTCCCATATCACATAAAACCTATTAATAAATGGGTGTGCTTTTCTCTGGTTAATCTTTGTCAGTTTCATTTTCAGATCCAGCAACTCTAAGAGGGTCAAGAACAACACCCCCAGCCCTTGCAGTGTTCCCAGTTGATACTAAGCACAGCACTCTACAGTGGGCATTATTCTATCTCTCAGATGAGTAAATTGAAGCTCCAAGCATTTAGATGACTGGCCTAAGATAGGGCTGCCAGTCTTGGGGTAAAAACACAGGATATAGTTCAGATGATAGCAAGAATTATGTTAATATAAGTATGTCCAAAAAATTATTTGTTCTGTGAAATTCAAATTTAACTTGTGTTTCTATGGCAACTTTAGACAAAAGTCCCAGTTCTTCTGTAAGATAGGCTTTTTCTCTGAGACCAGAGCTCTTTCTACCACTACAAGGGAGGGGCCTACACTCCCCACCCAGACCTGCGAATGGACAGTCATAGAAACTGCCTCGGTCAGACCCTCAAATAGCTGTGGAAGCTAATACTTGTCACTACACCCATATAGACTTTTAGTTGGAATCTAATCCATACACGTTGGGGTAAAACATTATAACATTTTAAAGAAGTAAACAGTTTTTGTTGTAAATCCTCCTTATCCAAGGATAGCAGAAGCAGAACTTCCTGACTCTCTTCCTGGGATGTGCCACTGTGAACACAGAAATACAACAGAAAACATATTCTGGTCTTTGCCTCATTCCTGATCCTGGGCTCCTAAATCCTTGGGAATCTCCTGGGTAAGAGATTCTTTTATACTAAGTAGGTGGTTCTGGGTGGGTTCTGCTCAGGTGTCTGACAGGCAGAAAGCCCATGCCATGATTAGAAAGTTGGAATTTTCAGCCTCAACCGTCCATTCTCCAGAGAAAGAGGAGGAGAAAAAAATGGAGTTAATAATACATCATACAAGTGTCTCAAAATATGGATTTTGGAGAGCTTCCAGGTTGGCAAACACATCCATGTCGTGTACTGGGAGGACGATGTGTTCCAACCCCACAGGGAAGAATGAAGCCTTCTCCTGGCCCAAGGCCGAAGCCTTCATAATTACAAAGAAGCTGTTAGAAACCATTTCTCATTTGGGGTACACCTGTGAGCACCAGTGATCAAGGCACCAGCTTCACTGGGCAAATCACTGTACATTTCACTGTACAAATTGTAGTGAAATGTAATGGATGTACCCCAATTTGCCAAAGCATTCATCTGCTGAAACACATCCTGATTTCTTTAAGTTTTTAGCCTTTATGAATAGAGCTATTATGTAAAACTGCATGGTGGCTTTTGTTGGGACATAGTTTTTCAAAGCAGTTGTATAAATACTGGTGATGCAATTCTTGAATGTCATGGTGAGACCTTTTTTAATTGTAAAATATTTTTAATGGCTCATTTTTGTTTTATGTATCTTTGTATATCTTGAGTACAAATCCTTTATCAAAAGTGTATTTTGCACATATTATCTTTTAGTTTTTGTCTTGTGTTTGGGTTCTCTGAGCAAGGTCTTTTAGAGTAGAAATTATAACTCTATAAAGCACATGTGATTATTTTTCTTTTGTGGAGAGGCCTTTGGTGTTGGGTTCATCAAGGTTGTGTAGATTTCCTTGCTTTACCTACAAATTTTATAATTTTGCATCTAAAATTTGACTATGAAAAATTTTTTTATGAGTGTACCACTAAAAATTATTTTTAATTAAAGTATTATTGACATACAATCTTATGAAGGTTTCACATGAAAGAACACTGCGGTCACTACATCCGCCCATATTATCAAGTCCCGTCCATGCCTCATTGCAGTCACTGTCCATCAGTGTAGTAAGATTCCGCAGAGTCACTTCTTGTCTTCCCTGTTCTACACTGTCTTCTCTGTGGTCCCCCACACCATGTGTGCCGATCATAATACCCCTCAATAACCTTCTCCCTCCATTCTCACCTGCCCTCCCACACCCCTCCCCTTTGGTAACTGCTAGTCCCTTCTTGGAGTCTGTGAGTCCGCTGCTGTTTTTGTCCTTCATTTTTACTTTGCTGTTATACTCCACAAATGAGGGAAATCATTTGGCATTTGTCTTTCTCCACCTTGCTTATTTCACTGAGCATAATATCTTCCAGCTCCAACTATGTTGTTGCCTATGGTAGGATATGTTTTTTCCTATGACTAAGAAGTATTCCATTGTGTTTATGTACCACACCTTCTTTATTCATTGATCTCCTGATGGACACTTAGGTTGCTTCAATATCTTGGCTCTTGTAAAAAGTGCTGCAACAAATATAGTGGTGCATATGACTTTTGGAATCTGAGAAACTATATTCTTTGGGTAAATTACTAAGAGTGGAATTACCGGGTCAAATGGTATTTCTATTTTTAGTTTTCTAAGGAACATGCCTATGGGGAATTTCGAGTTAATTTTGGTGTAACTTGTAAAGCCTTTGCCTACTTCATTTCATTCATTTCACTCTTAAAGTGGAGAAGACACAAGAAATTTGTGCCCATTGTGGCATGATTTTCCAAAGATTTGTGGTTCATCAGTTTAGCCACAAGGGGGCACCACCTTCACTGAGTTGTAAGCACGCATCCTGCAATGCTCACCGTGACCAGCAAGCGGCGCCTCTGCCCTCTTTGTGGATCAGCAGGGCTCATGCGCTGTCAGGACGCAGGCCTTTTCTGACCGGTGCCGGTATTGCTCCGGATCCCCTGCAGCTCCGTGACACCGCGGGCCGCGTCCACAGGGGCACCTCGGTTTCCTGAGGAGCTGCAGTACGGAAAGGTAAGGAGAAGCTTTCCGTGCATATCCTACTGAGCGCTCCTCTTCAGGGGCCGGAAGAGGAAGGCCTGCGATGGTTAACTGAGTATTTGTGGAGTCTGGGCCATGACGGCTGCAGCTGAGTTCAGGGTGTGGCGGACGGCACTCAGGGAGAGTTCGGGCCCGTGCTGAGACCGGGCTGGGGCGGGTATGTGGTGTCCAGCGCTTCCCCGGCAGCCTGTGTCTCCACGCTGCGTGCCTCGGGCCCCTTGCAGTGGGTGGATTGTCCACACCTGCGAGACACCTTCCAGGCTGCAGGCATCCTTCCTAACAAGGCTCTGAAATGAGAATGGGGGCGGAGGGGAGTTGGCTGCTTAAGCGGCTCGCTTACCTGTGCTTCAGCCTTTGCTGAGCGCCCAGCACACAGGGTGGTTTCTTGCGAAGGGTCCCCGAGGTGGGGTCCACCTGGGAGGCCCCCCTGGGCACAGCATGGTGCTGAACCAGCCTGGCTCCTTGAGGGTGGCCAACACCCACTGCCTGCGACCGGGGCCAAGTGAGCCGGTTCTTCATGCCGAGAAGGTTGGGGGATGAAGGGCACTTGGTGTTCTGTTTAGACTCCCGCTTCTGCTTGGGCGAAACATGGGGTCTCCGTTGCTATAGGTCCACAGTGTAGTGGGAGGTCACGGCACGATGCCCGGGCTCTGCTTTCTCATGTCGACTGTGGGGATGGGGTCCTGTGTGCTTCTATCCAGCCTGTTGGGTGTTTGCTTCTTTGTGAAGTGTGGTGGAATTTCGATGGGGGGGTCCCACGGAGTCTGAAGGTTCCTGTTGGTCGACAGGACTTGTAATAACCTAACCCACCCCTGCCCCATCCTGGTCTGCAGTGTCCACAGTGTTTAGGCCTCAAGCTTCAAGCCTCCCGCCTCATTGGTTAGGCTTCTCCTTAGGTACTTCATTCTTTACGATGCAGTTGTAAAGGGCATTGTTTTCTTAATGTCTCTTCCTGACCGTTGGTTATTGGTGAACAGAAGTAAACAACTTCTGTATGTTGATTTTGTATCCTGCTAGATTATTGATTTTATTTTTAGCTGTAACAGGTTTTTGGTGGAGCAGTGTGGAAACTGGAATTTAAAAATCCCACTGTTCCACTTCAGGTCGTCCCAACACCCAAGCCCCGTGTCTGCAAGGGAATTTTACCACGTGCCTTGTAGTGACTCCCGCAGGCTAAGTAGTGGTCCACTTCGGGTGAACTGAATGGGGAGGGCTTGGCCTCTGTGACAGGGTGTGATGTCTGCTCTGCTTTTCTGGTGCAGGACCGACGTGGTTGTTCTGCAAAGTAATTTACTTTCCAGCAATTTCAAGCACACAGAAAACTTACAGTGTCAGTACAACACTCTTTACACTAAAAGTCCCATGTTCCCACTTTACCACACCTGCCACTTCACACAAAATTCTCTTGGCCTCTACCCTAAATAGGGACAAGTTTATAGGGAGCCACCACCTGAACCTAAATGAGGGAAGTATTAGGGTCTCCACATGATAATCCAGTGCACAGACCCAGCACAGCTGATTTCTATCTACCCCAGCTGTGTGCAAATGTCTTTCTATTCTGATCACATTTCCTTTTTCTGGAACTCTTCCAGGGACATTAGCTCAGATGGGCTCCACCAGATCTCACGTAAGTGGGATCACATAGTATTCATCCTTCTGTGACTGGCGCATTTCACTGAGAAAATTGGCTTTAGGATTCATCCATGCAGCAGGTGCCAGGATGCCCTTGTTCACTCCACTGTGTGGAGAGGACACTTTGTTCATCCATTTGTCTGTGGACACGTGGGTCTTCTCCACCTTTTAACCATTGTGAGTCATGCAGTTGTGAGCATAGGTGTCCAAATATCTAAGTCCCTGCTTTTGGCAGATGCCCTGTTGTTTAGGCAGATGCCCTGAAATGGAATTGCTGCTCATATATTAACTGTATCTTCAAGTTTCTGGGGACACCTTCCCCACTCTCCACACCGTTTTCCAGGAGGCTGTGGACCATTTTCCTTACTCTATATGGCAGAAAAATACAGTTTATGGATCAACCCGTTTTTATCCATCCATTCACCCCTTGATGGGCATTTGAGTTGTTTCTGACTTTTTGCTGTTCTGATCAATGCTGCCAAGAACTCGTGGGCCAGTTTCTGTTTGAACATCATAGTCATTTCTTTGAAGTATTATCTAGGAGTGGATGTAGAACCACAATTAAGTAATTGTATTTTATCTTTATGAGGAAACACCAAGGTGTTGTGCACAGGCTGCACGTTTTACATTTCCACAAGCAAAGGTTAGGGGCTCCAGTTCTTCTGCATCCTTTGCAATGTGTGATTTTCAGTTTTCCTGAATATAGCCATTCCCATGTGTGTGCAGGGAATTCTATGGGACACCTTTCCATGTGCTTGTTGGAGCATTTGTATGTCTTGGAGTCTCTCATCCATTTAAAAAGTTGGGATGTTGCCTTGTTGCACTGTACAAGTTCATGGTGTATTCTGGATAACAGGCTCTTGTCAGATGTACAGTGAGCAGATATTTTCCTCTATTCCGTGACTTTTTCACTTCTTGGTTGGAATCTTTTGATGCAGAAAAGATTTTAATTTGGAGGAAATTAATTTATTCTTTCTCTTGTTGCTTGTACTTTGGTTTCAGATCTGAGAAACCATAGCTAAATCCAAGGTCATGAAGACTTATCCCCATGTTTTACCTATTACATTTAAGCCGTTATGTATTTTGAGTTAATTTTTGTATGTGATATAAGTTAGGATTCATTTTCATTCTTCTGCATGTAGACAGGAGTTTGCCAAGTACCATTTACTGGAAAGACACTTTCTCTCCATAAGTTAATGTTGTCCACCCTTGTCAGAAATCAACTGGATATTTCCATTCAGGTATGTTGATCTTTATATACAGTCGTCCCTTGAACAACATGGGGGCTAGTGGTGCTGACTCCCCAACAGAATCACAATCTACATAAAACATGTGACTCTGCCAAACCTTTGTTATCCTAAAACTGATTGCCTCTTTTGACTGGAAGCCTTACCAATAATATAAAAACTCGATTAACAATATTTTGTACATTATACCTACTATGTGCTATATTCTTACAGTAAAGTAAGCTAGAGAAAAGGTAACGTTTCAAATTGTTGACTTAACATTTTCCCAACATATTTGCGGGGAAAAATCAGTTTAAGTGGACCTGTGGAGTTCACATGAGTACTGTCCAAGGGTCAGCTGTGTATCTTTATGACAGTGTCACAGTGTTTCATTTACTGCTCACTTTGTACTAAGATTAGATTTTGGGAAGCCTGTGCCTCCAGCTTTGATTTTCTTTTTCAAGATTCTGCTCAAGGGCTCATTGTGGTCCCTTGCAATTTAATATGTAACAGGATCAGCAGGAGCAATTCTTCTTAAAAAGCTTTGGAATTTTCATACGAACCACATTGAGTCTATAGGGTGCATTTGTGCCATTGCCATCTTAGAGATATTAAGTCTGCCATCACCACAGCAGGACTTTACATTTATTTTGCTTTTCTTTATTTTTCCTATTATCAATGTTTTATAATTTTAAATGCATAATACTTGCACTTAAATTAAGTCTGCTCCCATGTATATTATTAATGTTGACATTATTTAGTAGAGAATTTAAAAATTCCTTTTTTGATTATTCATTGCTAATGTAAACAAGGAAAACATGTTTGTGCAATATTCTTCTTTCTTGTAACCTCCCTTAGTTAATTTAGAACCTTACATTTGGAATTTAAGGGGTCAGAGCGTGGGGATTTAATAATTTAGATATTTAGGATTAAAATAATACTGCCTAATATTTAATAAATGGAGGATTGGAACACAGTGAAGAGTAGGGTTTGTCATAGGGGTTTTGTTTGAAATAAGACAATAGGAAGAGAAGTGGTTAGAACTATGGATAGAGTACATGAACGGGTTAGGGTATGGGAATGGGTTAGTGTTAGGGTTAGGGTAATGTGATGGAGTGAGGCTATCAAATACAGCTAGGAGGCTTCAAACAAAATCCAGCCCTTTTCGACAACTTCCACAGACTTTGCAGGCATGAAAGTTTTCTCAGGCTGCCTGGTAGTTCTGCTGGGTTCAGAACCCTAGGTGGGAAATCTTTCTGGCCACCCAGATTTATTATCATCTGCTCTCCAGTGCTGCAGTGGGCAAGTCTGAGGTCGTTTTCCTTGATCTTTTGCATGTTTTTGTCATTTTCTTCTGTGCTAGTTTTTTAGGTCTCTTACTCATGTTTATCCTAGAAATTGTTGTTGAATTAACCACAATGTAAACTATTTTTCCTTCATTGAGTTGAGTGCTCAGTGGGTCCTTACAACCTAATAATTATGTTTCTGAGTTATTTAATATGTTCTTATAGTATTTCTTTTGAAGATTTTCTCCTTTTTCCCTTTTTTTGAGTGCATATTAATTTTGGTATAAAACTTTTTAACATTGATTTTCTAGTGTTCTTACCTTTTTTTTTGTATTGTCCCCTTCTCTAAATTTTTATTCTCCTTTCCGTGAGATTTCTTTAATCTCTGAATCCTTCCCTTGATTTTTTTGTTTCTTTTCCATTCTTCCTGATTTTTTTCTTTTTAATAATAGGCTCTTATGTGATGAATGCAGCATCTTAGCTCAATGGAGATATTAAATATGATTTCTTTGAAGTTTTTTTCTTTTACCAGTATTGTCTGTTTCCACTATTATACTTTTTTTCACGTTATTTTGGTCTTTTCTCCTAATTATTGTGGGCTTACTCAGATGTCTGGTGATCCTTCTCTTTCGCTTATTTAAGAGGTGAGGCACTGGAGATCTATCAAGAAATGGAGTGTGCCCATTTGTGGCACCTGCGCCTATATGTCTGTGGGCTTGTTTTCTGCCATACTTTGTAGGGTGACTGGGTCCCCAGGTGGCATTCTCATTGTAGATACTAATAGTTTATCTGTAAGTCTTTTCAGTAGATGGGTTAATTTTCCCATAGGATGGCCCCTTGATCTCTTGTTTTGGGAATATCAGTCCAGATACTGGAGTTCTTGACCTGTGTGGATAGAGTTCCTGTAGGCCTGGAGGATCTCGTGCTCTGACATGCACATGTGTACTTTCTAACCTGGTTTTCACCCCTATTTTCTTCACTGCCGGTGTTATGACATTGTTGCTCTACAAAAAAGGGGAAAGTGGAGTAGACTTGGAGTCTTACTGCTCCTTTCACAGGCTTTCAAATGGTCTCCTGTTTCTGCCTTTGCCCACAAGCCTCCTTCACAGGTGGTCCTGCAGCCTGTTTATGTTGATGCTGCCTCCTCAGACACTGAGTTTTGGCCATCCTCTGTGTCTCACATTCATCACCATTTCAACATACATTTTGCATATGTTGTTGTGTATCTAGATGTCTCCTACATTTGCTTTAAAAAATGGATTTCAGTTTTTTCTAAAGGCTTGTTCTGTTGACTTTTCAAGAAAATAAAGGTGGTAGAG
This sequence comes from Manis pentadactyla, assembly GCF_030020395.1. Taxonomy (NCBI): domain Eukaryota; kingdom Metazoa; phylum Chordata; class Mammalia; order Pholidota; family Manidae; genus Manis; species Manis pentadactyla. Next base: position 1,245,721 of record NW_026644987.1, on the reverse strand, counting down.
ACATCTCTGCTCTATCATCATAAAAGTAGAAGCCATTTGAACAGAGGAATTTCAAAGGATTTTGAGTAGAGAAATGTATTGAATGAAAAGAGAATGTAATGTTATGAAAGTTCTCTGTCCTTACTTTCACCTCTTTGTGACTTTCTAAATCTCTGTGCATCTTTGCCCTACAGTATCTGTGGGAGTTTGTTCAGATAGACTGGAAGCTGGTTAGAGGCTTTCATATTGACGAAACTGTGCCAGATAAATGGCATATTTTCTGCTTGGGTATTGTTAGCCCCATAATGCTGGGGTTTACACTCTGTCCTTACTCTGTTCTGGCATGAGTTTGGAAGACAGTGTCTGTTCTGATCAAGGTCAAGCAGGTTTGACAGATAAAAGCAAAAGACTTAGAGTGCAACTAACCATGGCCTCATTCATTCCACCTGCTTTTGTGCAGCTTGCTTAAACCATGATGGTCTATGACTAGTCTTATCTGGTGATAATGTGTGGAAACCTACCACATCACAAGTGGCAGGATCCAGTCAGCATGAAGATTCTGTTTCCTGGAACTCGCTGGAAACTTACTTATTTTAAACAGAATGAGCTAGTCCTGCAGTCATAAATGGCTACTAAGCTCCTTGGTATCCACTGTTGAAAATTGCCTTCTCTCTGTCCCCGGGATTTGAATATGCTGTCTATTGTGAGAAATTCTCCACTGAAAAGAAGCTCCCTTTTATGCCCTTTCGGTTCTTCTCACCCCAGAATCTGAACACTGAGGGAACAGCACAGAAACACAGGACCAGTTGTAGGTGGTATTAAGTGCACAGGGGTGATGGGCTGATCCTGGGGTAAGGCAAGGTGTGTTCTTGGGTACAGTCATGGAAATTCCTTCTAAGTAAACTGGTCCTCTGCCTTTAGTGTGAATTCTGTGACCTCCTACTGTACCGCCACGGTTTCCTTTCCCTTTTAAGTTGCCAGTGTTCATTTCTGTTGTTTGTAGTTAAGAACCGGATTGGCACAGACTGGTTGATCTTGCTATTTCCCTCTGGTGACCCACCGTGAGCTAGATTTCTCTCTTGAAATGGTGTCCCAACACCTAGTCTTCTCTGAGGAGCTTTAGTGTCTGATTCGGACTTTAGGAAGCTCAAGTCCTCATGTTCAAGGTTTTTAAAATTTGTTGTATCTCTGTGGAACTCGTATGTGTGGAATGCACCAGAAATGAAAACACACACATCTACTACACAAAACGTGAATATTTGCTCCCCTTTCTTTCCTTGTCATACCTTTTCAGGGAAGAAATGATGTGGGTTTCATTAAATGTTTTTTTAATTTTGTTTTTCATTAAAAATTTTTCTTGTGGTAAAAAAATATTACAGAATTTACTATCTTAACTGCTTTTAATTGTACATTTTAGTAATGTTAAGTTTATTCACATTGTAAAACACAGTTCCAGAATTTTTTCACGTAAGTCTTGTTTGATTATAAAGAAAGGAAGGCTCAGTTGAGAGAAAGAAGACTGTTTGTATAGAAGAATAATATTTTGGCCATTTTCCATGAAACAACTTAAAAGATTATTTATCTTTTAAAACTTTTGAATTTTTGTAATTTTAGATGATACTTGTGGAGTATTAAGTGTGTACCCAAGCATTAGTTATATTGGTAGCCCAATAAGTTTATATAAAAGTTTCCTTGTGTAAGTAATGATTTGGGGCCAAGTGTGACAACATTTCCCCATTTTACTTTGTTAATTGGTGCCTGAAGTAGACTGGAGATGGTTGCAGCTGGTCTTGGGGAGGAGCAGAAAGGCTCATTACCCAGCAGTGGTTCATTGTGGCATCTCTTCTTCTTTTCTTTTCCATGAATGGAGACAAGATGTATTAGCATCTTGTTACCACTGGTGGAGGCTCAGAATTGCACCACAAAATCTCCTACGTTTTATGAAGCTGTGTTATTCCCAAGTGAAGTGTTTATGTAACACTTTTGGGATTATCATTGTGAGGGATATATTTAGTGTATTTGGGTTTGTCTTTTGAAGAATGAGGGACCAACTCTCTTAATTAGCAGATTTTCAAATCCCTGATTCACACATATATTATTCAATAGAGTTATTCATATGTATGTGTGGCACACACACATACCCACACATAAATATATGAAATGCTGTTTAGATAACGGTCTCACAGGAAGTTGTTAGAAAGGGTTATTTAAAGTTTCCAAACTGAACTGGTTACTCAGTGGTCTTTTTGTCATTATTTCTTTTTCCCAGCCCTAAAATGAATATGAAAGCAGTGAATATTAGAAAAATGAGAATGATAAAGAAGAGTGGGTGTAATCAGTTTTATCTTTCAAGGAAGTCAGCAAACATTTGGTCTTTGTGTTTTTTTAAATATTAAGATATTACTGATATACTCTCTTATGAAGGTTTCACCTGAAAAACAGTGTGTTTACTACAATCACCCATATTATTGAGTCCCCCAAAACATCTTTTTTTTGGATCATTCTGTATATACCATTTTGTGCCCTCCTTTGTTGTCTAACAAAAATAGTTTCCAAATACAGGTAACTTAATTTTAGATACATGTCATTCCTTTAAAGGATTATTATTGTTAATGTAATCATTTATCTGCTATAGGCTATTTTGTTTGTTACTACCCATATTAGTTTGCAACTGGCAAGCTATTCCAAAGAGTTTGTTAAATTGAATGTTATTTTAGAAAGTACATTTTCATATTAGGCTATTTCACTGTTTGTTTTAGTAATCTGTCAAAAAAAATACTTTGGGGCATACTGTTGTCAGGCTATGATGGGTTATGTTGGTGGCCCCGGATGAGTTCAAGGTCAAGAAATAGTCACTTGTTGAAATGGAAACTAGGAGAAGTTAATATGATTATTATCTGTGTTGCCGGCAAAACCATAATTGTTTTTCTCAGGGCCTAGGACTTCCCAACGTCACAGAATAAAGATAGCTCTCTGCCCAGAGCATCCATTTGACTTGAGGATTTTCAATACATTGTGAAACATAACAAGTTTCAGTAGCAAGACAAACACTGATATATTGTGAGGCAGGAGGCCTTGACTGATTTCCCTGAATTTTTAAGATTAAAATGCCATATTCAATTTAAGAAATTTAAGATTTAAGAAATTTTACATTAGCAAGGAATACTTCAAAGTATATCCTCAAATCCCCTATATCATGAGTTGGGATATTTGGTGAACTCTTTAGACATTGTGTGCCACATAGTTCTCTCCTGCATATTCTGTTTGGTTGTTTTGTTTTGGTTTCTAACCCTTTAGAAATGACAACAGCACACTTGCTCACAGGCTCCTCCATTGCTGACCCCTGCTGTAGACAGTCCATTCACATTTCCTGCTACCTCCTGGGGCTCCTCAGTGATCACACTTGAGAAACACAGGCTTGGCTGTTCCCAAACTATCCTTCATGAAAATTAAGCATATATTTAGGCAGAATTGAAAAGAATGTAGTGATGGACAGAAATTTTGACCTATGTTGAAGCCCAACTGGGTGCAGCAGTTATGTGCTAATAGAACTCTTCAGAGACAAAAAGGGAAGCTAAAGTTCCAAATTTCATTGTTGTTCACAGGAGATTTTGCTCTGTCTTTAAAATGTAGACATTATTAATATAGGGTTAATGGCTACATCTACAGAGTGAAGCCCTGCAAGTAGCCCCACCCCATTTGCCTCACCTCATTACCCAGTTGGTTGCCAAATCCTGTCTTTTCACCACCTGAATAAGTCGGTACTGTTTCTGTCTCAAAACCCAATTTGAGCAGGCCTTGTTGTTGATCTTCCTCTAATTGACCAGGACTCTCATTATTTCTCTCTCCCCCGTGCCCAGAAAACCTTATTACTCTTAGGACATTTATTATCTTGGTGTTTTTTTTTTCGTGTATTTGCCTTCAGCTAGGCTCTGAGTGCCTTGTGCTTGTCCTCAGCTGGCTCTGCGGTGTCTTTACTCTAGGGTCTGTCACCTGTTGTGATGCTAGGAACACAGAATGTACTCAACAAAAATTGTTATGTGAAGGGGCAATAGCTACAGGTGTTTTCAGCTGAGTGTGTGTAACCAGTTCTTTTGGGTCTCAACTCATCCAGCATTTGTACACTTGTTCTAATAGCAGTCAGAGCCAAGTGTCTCCAAAGCAATCTTACTGAACCTTCTGGTTTTTATGATGAAACCTGTTTGTGAAATTGCCTCAATTAGAAGCTCGCATATCCTGCAGTTAATATTTTCTTAGGAAATTTGATCTGAATTTAAAAATCAGTATTATTCTGTCTAAAACATCACTTACCTAATCAAGGAGGTCTTCACTTCTCTTACCTTCTGTCCGAATGTTTAGTCTTCCATTTTCACTTTACTTTGTTGTCTGCCACAGTGTTCTACAGTGATGAGGCCCTGGGGCATGTCTTTCTTAAAAACAATGCCTTGTGCTGTGAGTATTGAAAGGCCACCCCTGTTGTGCTTCCAGCCATTTATCTTATGTAATCCAAACTGGTGATTTTCTTTCCATTAAAAGTTTTCTCTCATTCTTAGCTTTATGCAGCAAAGTTAATGAAAAGGAAACAGAACGCTTAAGATTCTAGGGCAATGTTAATGCCAATGTTCAGACAGTAAAGCCTGTTTACAGGAGTGTCAAAGGTTATGAGTAAGTTTCCCTATGCCCCTATTTTCATGTGACCTCTCCCAAGTCCCCAAGATGTATCTTTTTATGAGTTTCTGCTTGCATTTTTATGATCACCCTGTCCCTCATACTAGTGTCTATAATCCTTGATTTTAAATTAGGACAGTATTTACTTCTTTCTTAAATAAATAACAAATTTGCATTCTTAGAACTTCTCTCATCTCACCCATTTGATTTATACACGGAAAATTGTTAGTTTTTAATTCTCATTCTCTTCTGTAACTAATAACTATTTTAAAGTAAAAATACAATACATGTTATATTTGTATTGTTTTAGACATGTAAATACTGTTCTCTACAGAGCTGTTCAGTTGTGTGAGCAGTGAGAGGATGGCAAATAATCCTATTTTACTAAATTACTGTGGTTTAAGAAGGACGTAAATGTCAATAGCCAAGAGATTATCTTTCTTAATTAATTTTGTTCTTTCCACTTACTCCTCTGATATTTCTTAAAATTTTATTACTGGTTTCTTTTCCTGTTGAGCAGAAGAAAGCTTTTCCCATGCAATTTTGGTTGGTGCTTGTAGACACACCTGCTTGCTCTTCCATCTTGTACCAGTAATGTTTGAATTGGGAATTTAAAATCCTCAGCAGCATATTCTTTTTTTTGTATTTCGCATAAAAATTGCTGAATGAAGCTGTTTCAGACAACTGCATTGCACATATCCTACCAGGATTAGAACTGCCAACTATGTTTTCCTTCTATACTCAGATTCCCTAAAATGGAATAAAGCATTAATGATCCTTATCCACTAAATGAGGAAACTGCCCAGGGGCTACCCTCAGGCTTAAAAGACATTTTTAGAAGGAGCCTGTGGTCATTTTCCACAACTGCAGCAACTCATAGTCTTAGAAAGAATGTCTTTAAAAAATTCTGTGGGTAACAAGATTTGCTGTGGCTCACTGAGAACCTGTGGCTGAGACTGTTCATTCGGGCCTCATGCTTTTCTTGCTCCTTGTTCTGTTCTGTCATTGAAGTGTCACGAGAGAGCATGGGTTGTGGGACAGCCTTCCAGTGTGTCTGCTGTGGGCCCTCCTCACTGCTCCTGGGGCACTGGGTGGATGGAGCACATCCCTGTCTCTGTCTGAGATGGTTATTGAGCACATGACCATCCCATTGTAGAACCGGGAGTTCCCTAGTGAGCTCTGAAGAAAGGCTCTTGTGGGCTCTGCCAGTTGTAGATTTTATCAGGAGCTTATGAATGTCTCTCACACTGGTTCTCACTGGAACACAAGCAAGTACAGGTGTAGTAAGCTTTTTTTCTTTTCCTTTTCAACAGCTCTTTAGCTTGCTTTATTCTTAAAATTGTAGTGTTTCAGTAAATGTGCCATTAGGAAAAGTGTCAGTTATGCTGATATCTATATAATTCAGAAATTTTCTTTTCATAGGCAGTTGGCACTACAAGCAAAGTGAATTTATCATCCCTTTTCCTAAATGAAATAAAAATGTATTGTCATCTGAAATGTGGCAAATTTATCTTGAATACACTTTGTGTGTCTGTGCCTTCTCAAAAGACATATTATCTGATCATTGTTGTTATAGTTACAGAAGGTTGATTGTCCAGAATGTGCAATTTGCAGGTGTGCATTTACAAGCACTTCAGAGACAGTATCTTTGAAAATAAGAAATTCAGCAAGGCTATCTAGAGACTTAATAGTGAGTTTTTAAAGTATTGTATTTTTAACTTTCATAGTATGAACTCTAATATATATATTTAAAAATAGATGTCTCATAAGTGAAGTGAATATAAGAAAACAGATCTTCCTCTTTTATTGGGCAATGCCTCAGGACAAATATAAGAATGTATATCTTTATAGGTTGTGATTTTTAAATTTCTATTTTAAACTATTTCACATCATACTGTATGTTATTATCTCTGAAAAGAGGTATTAGCTATTAATAAATCATAGATTTTAGATTATCACTCCCCTACTCTGCTTAAATGTGACAAAAAAAAATTTAACCTCTTATTTCAGATTCATCAGTACACTCAAAAACTTTTGAATGTCAAAAAGTTTTTTTTTTTACACAATTCTTTAAAACCTGTAGTTAATAGAGAAGAAATCGGATTTACTCGAATTATGTTAATAGCATGAGGTTAATCTAAATCATGGCACATTGGAGAGGGTTGGAAGATGGCGTCGTGAGTAGAACAGTGGAAATCTCCTCCCAAAACCACAAATATCTATGAAAATATAACAAAGACAACCCCTCCTAGAATGAAGACAAGAGGACACAGGACAATATCAAGACCACATCCGCAGCAGAGAGAAGGCAGCGCCTCATGAATGGGGTAAGATACAAGCCACAGCGCGGTGGGAGCCAAGCGCCCATTCCCCCAACTCCCGGCAGGAGGAGAATAGGCAGAGCGGGAGGGAGATGGAGCACAGGACTACCGAACGCACAGCCCCAGCCATCCGGGCCAGTGTGCAGGGCCCTGGATACTAGGAAAACAAGGCAGCAATAGTGAGCGGGCACCGGAGGCCGGGCCCCAGAGGACATAAGAAAAGTGAGCCAGATTTTGTTTTTTCTGTTTTGTTTTGGCTAGCGCTTTTTGGAAGTCTTAAAGAGATAGGGACCTCAATGCTAGGAAAAGAGGGCTGCAAGACCGGTGAGCAGATGCCTGAGGCTGGCACCGGAGAATAAAGAAAAACGAGTGGCCACTTTTATTTTTCATTAAATTTCTTTTTTGTGGTCGTTGTTTTGTTTCAGCGGGTGCTTTTTGGAAGTCTTAAAGGGGCAGGGCGGGACACTATATCCAGAGGTAAGGAATCTGGGGATCGCAGGGCAGTCTAACCCCTGGGCTCCAGGGAATAGGGAGGCACCTTACAGAGATAAATAGTCTCCATGCCGCTCCCTCTCCAACGCCACTTCACCACTTTGGAGCAGGGGCCCGAACCAGGCCAAGCCCACAGTCACAGTGGAGATAAACTCCATAGCAGCCAGGCAAGAAGCAGAAACCCTGTCTGCACGCAGCGGCCCAGCACAAGCTGCTAGAGGTTGCTTTTCTCCCAGGAGAGGAAGGCCACAAACGAACAAGAAGGGAAGTTCTTCCAGCCGTCATTTGTTCCAGCTCTGCAAACTATTCCTATCACCATGAAAAGGCAGAGCTACAGGCAAAGATCACAGAGACAACAGCAGAGAAGGAGACAGACCTAACCAGTCTTCCTGACAAAGAATTCAAAATGAGAATCATAAACACGCTGACAGAGATGCAGAGAAATACGCAAGAGAAATGGAATGAAGTCCGGAGGGAGATCACACAAGCCAGAAAGGAGATTGCAGAAATGAAACAAACTCTGGAAGGGTTTATAAGCAGAATGGATAAGATGCAAGAGGCCATTGATGGAATTGAATCCAGAGAACAGGAACGCATAGAAGCTGACAGAGAGAGAGATAAAAGGATCTCCAGGAATGAAACAATGTTAAGAAAATTGTGTGACCAATCTAAAAGGAACAATATCCGTATTATAGGGGTTCCAGAAGAAGAAGAGAGAGGAAAAGAGATGGAAAGTATCTTAGAAGAAATAATTGCTGAAAACTTCCCCAAACTGGGATAGGAAATAATCGAACAGACCACGGAAATACACAGAACCCCCAACAGAAAGGATCCAAGGAGGACAAAACCAAGACACATAATAATTGAAATGGCGAAGATCAAGGACAAAGAAATAGTTTTAAGGCAGCTAGAGAAAAAATGTCACCTATAAAAGAAAACCCATCAGGCTAACATCAGACTTCTTGACAGAAACCATAAAGGCCAGAAGAGAATGGCATGATATATTTAATACAATGAAACAGAAGGCCTTGCACCAACTATACTGTATCCAGCACAACTATCATTCAAATATGATGGTGGGATTAAACAATTCCCAGACAAACAAAAGCTGAGGGAATTTTCTTCCCACAAACCACCTCTACAGAACATCTTACAGGGACTGCTCTAGATGGGAGCACTCCTAGAAAGAGCCCAGCACAAAACACCCAACATATGAAGAATCGAGGAGGAGGAATAAGAAGAGAGAGAAGAAAAGAATCTCCAGATAGTGTATATAACAGCTCAATAAGTGAGCTTATATAGGCAGTAAGATAATAAAGAAGCTAACCTTAAACCTTTGGTAACCACAAATCTAAAGCCTGCAATGGCAATAAGTACATATTTTTCAATAGTCACCCTAAATGTAAATGAACTTAATACACCAATCAAAAGACACAAAGTAACAGAATGGATAAAAAAAGCAAGACCCATCTATATGCTGCTTACAAGAAACTCACCTCAAACCCAAAGACATGCACAGGCTAAACGTGAAGGGATGGGAAAACATATTTCAAGCAAACAACAGCGAAAAGAAAGCAGGGATTGCAGTACTAATATCAGACAAAATAGACTTCAAAACAAAGAAAGTAACAGACAAAGAAGGACACTACATAATGATAAAGGGCTCAGTCCAACAAGAGGATATAACCATTCTAAATATATATGCACCCAACACAGGAGCACCAGCATATGTGAAACAAATACTAACAGAACTAAAGGGGGAAATAGACTGCAATGCATTCATTCTAGGAGACTTCAACACACCACTCAACCCAAAGGATAGATCCACTGGGCAGAAAATAAGTAAGGACAGTGAAGCACTGAACAACACAGTAGAGCAGATGGACCTAATAGACATCTATAGAACTCTACATCCTAAAGCAACAGGATACACATTCTTCTCAAGTGCACATGGAACATTCTCCAGAATAGACCACATACTAGGACACAAAAAGAGCCTCAGAAAATTCCAAAGATTGAAATCCTACCAACCAACTTTACAGACAACAAAGGCATAAAACTAGAAATAAACTGTACAAAGAAAGTAAAGAGGCTCACAAACACATGGAGGCTAAACAACACGCTCCTAAATAATCAATGGATCAATGACGAAATCAAAATGGAGATCCAGCAATATATGGAAACAAATGACAACAACAACACTAAGCCCCAACTTCTGTGTGAAGCAGCAAAAGCACTCTTAAGAGGAACGTATATAGCGATCCAGGCACACTAGAAGGAGCAAGAACAATCTCAAATGAATAGTCTAACATCACAATTATCAAAATTGGAAAAAGAAGAACAAATGAGGCCTAAATCAGCAGAAGGGGGACATAATAAAGATAAGCGAAGAAATAAGCAAAATTGAGAAGAGTAAAACAATAGCAAACATCAATGAAACCAAGAGGTGGTTATTTGACAAAAACAAAATAGATAAGCCACTAGCCAAAGTTGTTAAGGGAAAAAGAGAATCAACACAATCCAACAGAATCACAAATGAGAACGGAAAAATCATGACAGACTCCACAGATATACAAAGAATTATTAAATACTACTATGTAAATCTATATGCCAAAAAGCTGAAAAACCTAGAAGAAATGGACAACATCCTAGAAATATACAACCTTCCAAGACTGACCAAGGAAGAAACACAAAAGTTAAACAAACCAATTACGAGCAAAGAAATTGAAACGGTAATCAAAAAACTACCAAAGAACAAAATACCCGGGCAGGATGGATTTACTTCAGAATTTTATCAGACACACAGAGAAGACATAATACCCATTCTCCTTAAAGTTTTCCAAAAAATAGAAGAGGAGGGAATACTCCCAAACTCATTCTATGAAGCCAAAATCACCCTAATACCAAAACCAGGCAAAGACCACACCAAAAAAGAAAATTACAAACCAATATCCCTGATGAATGTATATGCAAAAATACTCAATAAAATATTAGCAAACCGAATACAAAAGTATATCAAAAGGATCAAACTCCATGACCAAGTGGGATTCATCCCAGGGATGATAGGATGGTACAACATTCAAAAATCCATCAACATCATCCACCGCATCAACAAAAAGAAAGACAAAAACCACATGATCATCTCCATAGCTGAAAAAACATTCGACAAAATTCAGCATCCATTCAAGATAAAAACACTCTGCAAAATTTGAATAGAGGGCAAGTTCCTCAACATAATAAAGGCCATATATCATAAACACACAGACAACATTATACTGAACAGCGAGAAGCTGAAAGCTTTTCCTCTGAGATCGGGAACTAGACAGGGATGCCCACTCTCTCCACTGCTATTTAACATAGTACTGGAGGTCCTAGCCATGGCATTCAGACAAAACAAAGAAATACAAGGAATCCAGATTGGTAAAGAAGAAGTTAAACTGTCACCATTTGCAGATGACGTGATATTGTACATAGAAAACCCTAAAGACTCCACCCCAAAATTACTAGAACTGATATCGGAATACAGCAAAGTTGCAGGATAAAAATTAACACACAGAAATCTGTAGCTTTCCCATACACGAACAATGAACCAATAGAAAGGGATATCACGAAAGCAATTCCATTCACAATTGCATAAAAAAGAATAAACTACCTAGGAATAAATCTATCCAAAGATGTGAATCACCTATATTCTGAACACTACAAGTCACTCTTAAGAGAAATTAAAAGGGACACTTACAAATGGAAACTCATCCCATGGTCATGGATAGGAAGAATTAATATCGTCAAAATGGACATCCTGCCCAAAGCAATATACAGATTTGATGCAATCCCTATCAAATTCACAGCAACATTCTTCAATGAACTTGAACAAATAATTCAAAAATTCATATGGAACCACCAAAGAATCCAAATAGCCAAAGCAATCCTGAGAAAGAAGAATAAAGTATAGGGGATCTCACTCACCAATGTCAAGCTCTACTATAAAGCAATAGTAATCAACACAATTTGGTACTGGCACAAGAACAGAGCCACCGACCAGAGGAACAGACTAGAGATTCCAGACATTAACCCAAACATATATGGTCTATTAATATTTGATAAAGGAGTCATGGACACACAATGGCAAAATGACAGTCTCTTCAACAGATAATGCTGGCAAAACTGGACAGCTACATGTAGGAGAATGAAACTGGACCTTTGTCTAACCCCATATACAAAAGTAAATTCAAAATGGATCAAAAATCTGAATGTAAGCCATGAAACCATTAAACTCGTGGAAAAAAACATAGGCAAAAACCTCTTACACATAAACTTGAGTGACTTCTTCTTGAACATATCTCCCCGGGCAAGGAAAACAACAGCAAAAATGAACAAGTGGGACTATATTAAGCTGAAAATCTTCTGCACAGAAAAAGACACCATCAATAGAACAAAAAGGAACCCTACAGTATGGGAGAATATATTTGTGAATGACAGATCAGATAAAGGCTTGATGTCGAAAATATATAAAGAGTTCACACGCCTCAACAAGCAAAAATCAAATAAACCAATTAAAAAATGGGCAGAGGAACTGAACAGACAGTTCTCTATAAAAGAAATATAGATGGCCAACAGAAACATGAAAAGATGCTCCACATCACTAATTATCAGAGCAAAGCAAATTAAAACTACAATGAGGCATCACCACACACCAGTAAGGATGGTTGCCATCCAAAAGACAAACAACAACAAATGTTGGCGAGGCTGTGGAGAAAGGGAACCCTCCTACAATGCTGGTGAGAAAGTAAACTAGTACAACCATTGTGGAAAGCAGTATGGAGGTTCATCAAAATGCTCAAAACAGACTTACCATTTGACCCAGGATTTCCATTCCTAGGAATTTACCCTAAGAACGCAGCAGTCAAGTCTGAGAAAGACAGATGCACCCCTATGTGTATCACAGCACTATTTACAAAAGCCAAGAATTGAAAACAACTTAATGTCCATCGGTAGATGAATGGATAAAGAAGATGTGGTACATATACACAATGGAATACTACTCAGCCATAAGAGGGCAAATCCTACCATTTGCAGCAACATGATGGAGCTGGAGGGTATTATGCTCAGTTAAATAAGCCAAGCGGAGAAAGAGAAATACCAAATGGTTTCACTCATCTGTGGAGTATAAGAACAAAGGAAAAACTGAAGGAACAAAACAACAGCAGAATCACAGAACCCAAGAATGGACTAACAGGTATCAAAGGGAAAGGGACTGAGGAGGATGTGTGTGTAGGGAGAGATAAGGGTTGGGAGGAAGAAGGGGGGTATTAAGATCAGCATGCATAGGGGGGTGGGAGAAAGGGGAGGGCTGTACAACACAGAGAAGACAAGTAGTGATTCTACAACATTTAGCTATGCTGATGGACAGTGACTGGAAAGGGGTTTATAGCGGGGATCTGGTATAGGGGAGAGCGTAGTAAACATAATATTCTTCATGTAAGTGTAGATTAAAGATAACAGAAAAAAAGAAAAGGGGGATTATTCCATGACAGGATAAAACTAACTGTAAATCAACAATTAATGCATGGTTTAAATATCCTTAACTTTGATCACTTAAAGTGTGTCAGATGATTGGCTATGGAGGTACACTTTTGCGATAATATACTTTTCTCTTAAAAAAAATAGCAGTTCCTGTTTGGTGACCTCCAATGTGTTCCACACAATGGTATAAAGGGCAGATCAAAGTGTGGGAAAAGGGTCTGTATTTATGCAGAGGATCAAAGCCTAATGTGTCTACCCAGTAAATGAACTAAGATACGATGTGAAGACGAACTTCCAACATCACTCTCTGGAAGAGTCATACAAGAAGATGATGATCAAAAACCTCAACAAGGACCCAGGCGATGCTGCAGTTGTAGCTGCATTCATCCCACTGGTTCCCAGACTTTCCATTGTAATGAAGAAGGAGATATCTAAGCTGGCCTGTGCATACAGTAAAACATCAAATTTGACTGGATCTACACTGTTGGAACTAAACCAAGATTTAGGAGAAGTGCAAGTTGTAGCGCTCCAAAATCTTACAACTACAGACTATCTACTGTTAGAAGAACATATGGGATGTGAACAGCTCCCAGGAATGGGCTGTTTTAATTTGTCTGATTTATCTCAGACTGTTCAAGTACAGTTGGACAATATCCATCATATCATAAACAAATTTTCACAAATGCCTAGGGTGCCTAACTGGATTTCTTGGCTCACTGGAGATGGCTGGTAATTGTACATCTGCTTTGGTTATGTAACTGTACTCCTATTATGTTAATGTGTGTGTGCAATTTAATTAGTAGTTTAAAACATATAATGCTTAAATTACTCTACAAGAAGATATGTCAAAGAAATAATCTCCCCATGTTTTCTTCCATCTGTTACCTCTACAGCTTTTCTTCTTCCTTCCTAATTACAAACCTTAAATAGAATTCATGTCTCATATCAAATTTACCGAGTATCATAATTCCTCCAAGTGCTAAAGCTACCTCAAGACAAATGGTGGGCATAGAAGCCACAGGGCATAAATCTGCATAGAAGTAAAAAGCTAACCTTTTCAAACAATTATACTTCTCTCTCAATTCCCAACTTTACATCTCCCTGTATGGCCCCGGAAGAAGACTGGTTAGCCAGAGACGGGTAAGATTCCTCAAGGGAGGAACAACCTAAGACAGGCCCAGTCACAGGGGCCCCATCAGGTGAGAAACTGGGGATCAACAGAGGTGAGGCTTAAAACCTCTCCCGCTCTGTTTTGAGAGAAATATTCTGCATGCATGGATATTTTATTGCCCTTGTCTAGCTTGGATTATCACATAGTCTACAGTCACACACCCGATCATCTACATTTGCTCTCTTACAACACTTATCTAAGTTTTCTACCTTTATCTTACATCTACCTACCACTTCAGCATTTTATTTAAAATGATAATAATAATAATAATAATAATAAAGTGAGAAATGTGGGATCCACATATAAATCAAGTATAAAAATCAAACGAATATTCATATTTCACATGATTGTTTATGGCTCATAATGTGTGATCAAAACTGAAAGTTTCTGTGATGACTGCCCTTGCACTGTTCACCGTGTAAGAACTTATTCACTATGTAAGAATTTGTTCACCATGTAAGAACTTGTTCATTATACTTTAGAAGATTGGAGACTGTTGAGATTTAGGCTTCGGGTTGATTGAGGATTGTGCATTGAGTCCCCTATACAGAGTTTTATAGTTGGTAACTACCATTTGATCAATAAATAAAATATATGCCCTCTCAAATATATATATTTATTACATCAGCAATTTCTCTGGAAACTGTTGATCTATAAAAAGTGGATCCTAGTATTTAACTTAGTTTTCTTGATTTCACTTGACCATTCAGAAACAGAAGCTCCATGGGGGTACCCACGGATTCAGCCTACCATTTTCCAGTGTCTGAGATGTTCATCCTGAGCCAGGGTGGAAGTCCATGGGGCAGCGTTTGAGCCTCCCGTTCAGAACCATTCTGCTTTATCCCATCTTGTTGTTCATTTTTTGTCCTGGAAATCGCTCACTCTGAGCCTGCCCTGTGAGGCCCAGGCAGCACTCGCAGCTACAGGCTCTGAAAGGTGGAGCCCCTTTCCTACCCTCCCTGCAGTACATACACGTGAGAGGGCCAGAAAGCCCACCCAGAGACAGATACAGATAGCATGAGTGTGCATAATTGCCCCTACACAGGCAGGACAGAGCATCTCATGGCCTGCAGGCCCTGTGTGGGCGTGGGGCAGTTCTCAGAAGTGGACAGGGCAGGAGGTAGGTGGTCACAGAACACAGGCCATATTGGCTCTGGGTGTTTGTCTGGCACAGAATTCTAAAGTAATTTAAGTGGGTTGCTTTTATTTAAAATACAGATTTCTCCCTTTTTTTGAGAAATTGGAAGGCAAGGAAACCCTGGCAGGACCCACTTCCTCTTGTGGCTGGTTGGCCAGTAGTGGGCCCACCATGTTCCTACCCAAGAGAAAAGGAAGCCTTTTCACTCATAATTTTCAGGAAGAAAATCATCAAGTATGTTACTTTGGTAGATTCAGGTATTGCCAGAAATAAAATTTCTACTTCCCTGCCTTTCAGGGGGAGAATCAAGAGACAAGACAACTGGTAAATCCTGTCCTGGTCCCAGTAGCTAGCAGCTGACCATGGGCCACCCTAGGGATGGCCGGTGTGCTCCTGGTGTGTGTCCGACCTCGGCTGGCCCTGATTAGGGCGGCCCACAAACACCTGCCCCGCCCCTGAGCCCACGGAGAAGCACCTCTGAGGAGTCAGCAGGGGTTGGAAATGAGGTTTCCTTTCCACTTTTACATCTGGCAGGTCAGGAAGGTGAGATTTAAATCTGGCCTCTGGGTTAAGTTTATCATTTTATTTTGATTCCCGATATCTCTGTTCATTACATTTACAATGGTACTGCTAATGTGAATTTTCTCGTCAACACAATCCAGTAACTGACTTTTTAAAAATAAATAAGTGGAACCTTAGGGAAAACAAGTGGAAGATGATGTAGGTGCATGTTGGAGCTTCCGTGGTACTCAGCACACACCTGCGTACCTGGTGTGTCACTGGGACAGAAACCACGTGCACCACCGGTAACTTTGCTTGCTGTTAGAAGGTGTTTTTGGTAGACATGGGAATAGTAGGACTGCATGATTGCTTTCAACCAAATCAGGACTGTGTTGGGTTTTTTATTTTTATTTATATTTGTATTTTATTTATTTTATTTTTTGTAGATAATTATTTTTTATTGAAGGGTAGTTGACACACAGTATTACATTAGTATCAGGTGTACAACACAGTGATTCAACATTTATATACATGATAATTCTAGATACCAGCTATCACCATACAAAGTTGTTATAATATTTTGACTATATTCCTTATGCTACACATTACATCATAGTTACTTATTTATCTTACAATTGGAAGTCTGTATTTTTTATTTTTTTTGAGAGGGCATCTCTCACACTTATTGATCAAATGGTTGTTAACAATAAAAATAAAATTCTGTATAGGGGGGTCAGTGCTCAATGCCCAATCATGAATCCACACCAAGCCTAATTTTCGTCAGTGTCCAATCTTCTGAAGCATAAGAAACAAGTTCTTACATGCAGAACAAATTCTTACATAGTGAATAAGTTACATGGTGAACAGTACAAGGGCAGTCAACACAGAAACTTTCGGTTTTGCTCATGCATTATGAACTATAAACAATCAGTTCAAATATGAATATTCGTTTGATTTTTATACTTGATTTATAGCTGGATACCACATTTCTCTCCTTATTATTATTATTTTAAATAAAAAGCTGAAGTGGTAGGTTGATGCAAGATAAAGGTAGAGAACAGTTTACTGTTGTAAGAGAGCGAATGAAGATGATCTGGTGTGTGCCTGTAGACTATGTGTTAATAAAAGCTAGACAAGGGCAATAAAATATCCACGGATGCAGATTTCTCTCAGAACAGGGGGGTTGAGGTTCTCAGCCTCACCTCTGTTGATCCCCAATTTCTCACCTGATGGCCCCCCTGCGACTGTGCCTGTCTTAGGTTGTTCCTCCCGTGTGGAATCTTACCCGTCTCTGGCTAACCAGTCATCTTCTGGGGCCATACAGGGAGATGTAAATTTGGTAAGAGAGAGAGAAGCCTTATCGTTTGAAAAGGTTAGCTTTTTACTTCTATGCAGATTTATGCCCTGTGGCTTCTATGCCCAGCATTTGTCTTGAGGTATCTTTAGCACTTGCAGGAATTGTGATACTCGGTAAATTTGATATGAGACAGGAATTCTATTTAAGGTTTGTAATTAGGAAGGAAGAAGAAATGCTATAGAAGTAGCAGGCAGAAGAAAACATGGGAAGATTGATTATTTCTTTGACATATCTTCTTGTAGTGCAACTTCAGCATGTATAGGTTTTAAACTACTAATTAAATTGCGCAGACACATTAACATAATATGGGTACATTTACATACCCAAAGAAGACCTATATTTATCAGCCATCTCCAGTGTAACCAAGAAAACCAGTTAGGCACCTTAGGCATTTGTGAAAACTTATCTATGATATGGTGGATATTGTCTAACTGAACTTGAACAGTCTGGGAGAAATCAGACAAATTAAAACAACCCATTCCTGGGGACTGTTCACATCCCATATGTTCATTTAACAGTAAATAGTCTGTAGTTGTAAGATTTTGGAGTGCTACAACTTGCACTTCTCCTAATTCTTGGTTGAGTTCCAACAGAATAGATCCAGTCAAATTTGTTGTTTTACTGTATGCACAGGCCAGCTTAGATATCTCCTTCTTCATTCCCATGACAATTCCAGGAATTGGTGCAATGAGTGCATCTACACCTGCTTTTTTTTTAATCATTAATCTACACTTACATGATGAACACTTTGTTTACTAGGCTCACCCCTATACCAGGTCCCCCCTTTACATTCACTGTCCATCAGCGTAGCAAAATGTTATAGAATCACTATTTGTCGTCTCTGTGTTGTCCAGCCCTCCCCTTTCTCCCACCCCCCAATGGATGCTAATCTTAATACCCCCCTTTTACTCCCCCCTTATCCCTCTCTACCCACCCATCCTCCCCATTCCCTCTCCCATTGAAGTGAGTGTTGTGTTGAAGTCTCCTAGAATGAATGCATGGCATTCTATTTCCTCCTCTAGTTCTGTTAATTTTTGTTTCAGGTATGTTGGGGCTCCTGTATTGGGTCCATATAAATTTGAAATGGTTTTGTTCTCTTGATGGACTGAGCCCTTTATCATTATGTAATGTCCTTCTTTGTCTTTTGTTACTTTTTTTATTTAGAAGTCTGTTTTGTCTTATACCAGAATTGCAACACCTGCTTTCTTCTCTCTTTTTTTTGCATGAAATATCTTTTTCCATCACTTGACTTTAAGTCTGTGCATGTCTTTGGGTTTGAGGTGAGTCTCTTGTAAGCAGCATATGGATGGATCTTGCTTTTTTATCCATTCTATTACTCTGTGTCTCTTGATTGGTGCATTCAGTCCATTTATATTTAGGGTGATTATTGAAAGGTATGAATTTATTGCATTGCAGGCTTTAAGGCTGTGGTTACCAAAGGTTTAGGGTTAGCTTCTTTACTATCTTACTGTCTACCTTAACTCGCTTGTTGAGCTATTATAAAAGCGGTCTGATGATTCTTTATTTCTCTCCCTTCTTATTCCTCCTCCTCCCTTCTTCATATGTTGGGTGTTTTGTTCTGTGCTCCTTTTAGTAGTGCTCCCATCTAGAGCAGTCCCTGTAGGATGCCCTGAAGAGGTGGTCTGTGGGAGGCAAATTCCTTCAACTTTTGCTTGTCTTGGAATTGTTTAATCCTTCCTTCATATTTAAATGATATTTGTGCTGGATTCAGTAGTCTTGGTTCGAGGCCCTTCTGTTTCATTGCATTAAGTATATCATGCCATTCTCTTCTGGCCTGTAGGGTTTCTGTTGAGAAGTCTGATGATAGCGTGATGGGTTTTCCTTTGTACTTAAACTTTTTTTTCTCTCTGGCTGCCATTAATACTTTGTCCTTGTCTTTGATCTTTGCCATTTTAATTATTATGTGTCTTGGTGTTGCCCTCTTTGGATCCATTGTCATGGGAGTTCTGTGTACCTCTGTGGTCTGAGAAGCCATTTCTTCCCCTACTTTGGGGAAGTTTTCTTCAATTATTTCTTCAAAGACACTTTCTCTCCCTTTTCTATCTCTTCTCCTTCTGGTATTCCTATAATGCCTATATTATTCCTTTTGATTGGTCACTCAGCTCTCTTAAAATTCTTTCATTCCTGGAGATCCTTTTATCTCTCTCTGCATCAGCTTCTCTGTGTTCCTGTTCTCTTTTTTCTAGTTCATTAACGGTCTCTTGCATCTCGTCCATTCTGTTTTGAAGTCCTTCCAGAGCTTTTTTTATTTCTGTATTCTCCTTCTGTAGTTCTTGCATATTTCTCTGCAAGTCCATCAGCATGGTTACGACTTTTGTTTTGAAATCTTTTCAGGAAGACTGGCTAAATCTATCTCCCCAGGTTCCTTCTCAGGGGAAGATGTAGCAGTTGCCAAAGCTGTCTGGGTTAGTCTTGTCTGAATCATGTTTTCTTGCCTTTTCATGTTGACAGGTGCTATTGACTGTCAGCTGGGAGGGCCAAACTTTTCACATGCTTCTGGCCTTTCTTTACTTGGACAACTGCGACCCCTAGTGGCTTGTGCTGAGTAATTTCGTGTAGACTGGTTCTTTGTGTCTTGCCTGGCCAGAATGGAGGAACTTCCCTTTCTGTGGGCCTTTTGCCTTAGGCTGCTTCTATGCTTTCAGAGCGCCCAGACGGGTAATGGACGGAGGGCTGTTTGGTGGTTTACCTCTGTGAGGTGTCTCAGAGCTGCTGCCCAGGGGGTTAGTGCGCCTGGATTTCCCTGTACATTCCATCTGCTGGGCAGTGGCCTGTGTTGTTTCCGTCCAGCTGTTAATTACCTGTCCCTTTAAGACTTTCATAAAGCCCCCGCTTTTTTTGTCACAGGTGCAACAGCTTCAGCATGTCCTCAGAGGTCTTGCTGCCCGGTCTTGCTGCCCTGTTTCCCTAGTTTCCAGAGATCCCGTGCATGCACTGTCTCTGTGCTCTGGTGTGGGTGACTGGAGCTGTGTGTTCAGCAGTCTTGGGCTCCGTCTCCCTCCCGCTCTTCCTATTCTTCTCCCGCCGGGAGCTGGGGGGAGGTGCACTCGGGTCCCGCTGGGCTGGGGCTTCTATCTTACCCCTTTCACCAGGCACTGGGTTCTCGCTGGTGTAGTTGTAGTCTGGCTGTTGTCCTGTGTCTTCTGGTCTGTCTTTTAGGATTAGCTGTATTTGTTGTATTTTCAAAAATATATATGTTATTGGGAGGAGATTCCCAATGTCCTACTCATGCTGCCATGTTGCCTCCACGCTGCAGTTTTATTTTCTGTAGCTCCCTGAGCATGCTCCTGATTTTATTTTGAGAACTCTTTCTCAGGAAGATTGATTTGAGTGTAGTTACCAGGTTCCTTTGAAGTTTCATCTTTGTAGGTGGCACCCTCTAGCTCCCAGAAGCTTTACTCTCTGGAGATGCTCAGCCCTTGGGGGGATGGCAGGCGTCCCAGGGGTGTGGTGCCAGTGCCCAACCCGCCGGAATGAAAGAGGACTTTCCTGCTTCCCGGCCACAGTGCCTGTCTCCACTCCCAGGGCCAGTTTGTGGAGCACGCAGGGAGAAGCTGCCATAGGTGGGGGCGGTCGTTTTGCAGGCTGGTCCCGGCAGGGACGCAGGCCGTGTACCAGTCACATGACGGTAAGGGGCCTCAGAACTGAAAGGCCAGCCAGGGGGATGGAGTGCCTGGAGCTCCTGAAAGCTCACCCGCCTGCCGGGCTGAGTGCACCCAGGCAGTTTGGCGCAACTGTCCTTTATCCTGAGTGGCAAGCCCTGTGGAAGCTTTGCCCCTTTAGAAGTTCTCTTGCTGTTAGGAAGTCTCACAGACTGTCCGCCTTTCTTTTGTCCCACATCGGCTGGATGTGGATCCCTGTGTTGTCCCACAAGTGGCTGGAAACTCGTCTCTCGAAGTCTCCTGCCTGTCTTTGCATTCCAACCCCACTGGTCCTCCAGAGAGCAGCACTTTTATGGTAGGTTCGTGCTTCCAGAGCACATATCCAGGACTGTATGTCACACTTCTCCTTGAGGTGACAGCCTGGCGCAGCTGCTTTCTTCCCTGCTGCTCTTCCAGGATTTGGTGTAGTTGTTCTCTTTCCATATGGTATGTATGTATGTGGTTTTCGTTTTGGTAGGAGGATTCTGCCTCCCCTCTCACGTGAGCCGCCATCTTTAAACCCATCAGCACATCTTTTTTTTTTTTCAGTTTCACTTGTCTAGGGTACCTGTCACCACCCCCTCAATTTGTAGTAGGTCTTCGCCCTTTAATCTCAAGTGAGTCTCCTGTAATGGAGCACGTAGGTGGTCTTGTGTTTCCATCCCTTCTTTTATCCCTGGGTCTTTTGATTGGAGCACTCAGAGCCTGTCCTTTTATTCTGACAATTGAGTGCTGTGTACTTATTACACTTAAATATTTTTTTTGTTATCATTAATCTACAATCACACAAAGAACATTATGATCACCAAGTACACCAAGTCCCCCTCAAAAACCCCGTTAGAGTCGCTGTCCATCAGCGTAGCTGAATGCTGTTGACCCCTTCACCATGTCCCCCACCACACACCCCGTTAGAGTTGCTGTCCATCAGCGTGTAGTAAGATGTTGTGTAATCTCTACTTTTCTTCTCTGTGTTGTACAGCCCTCCCCATGCTCCCATCACGCCATACATTTTACATGCTTATCCTAATGCCCCATTCATTTCTCCCCGCCCTTATCCCTCACTTCCCACCCACCCTGCCCAGTCCCTTCCCCTTTGGTAACTGTTAGTAAACTCTCGGGTTCTGTGAGTCTGCTGCTGTTTTTTTCCTTCAGTGTTTCTTTGTTGTTATACTCCACACATGATTGAAATCATTTGGTACTTGTCTTTCTCTGCCTGGCCTATTTCACTGAGCATAATACCCTCTAGCTCCATCCATGTTGTTGCAAATGGTAGGATTTGTTTTCTTCTTACTGCTGCTTACTGCACATTTTAAACTGGATTTCTGTCTTCTCTTTGGTCTGTAGTTTCGCTCTGTGCTTTCACCATTGCTCTCCTTGTTATGAACAATAGCTTTGTGTTAATCGACATGTACCTATATCTATCTATCCATCTTTCTGTCTATCTATCTACGTATATAACTGTCTATCAATCATTCAATCATCTTTTTGTATGCCCATCTTACCTTGTGTACAGAAGTTAACAACATAGATTATGTCACTTCCCTACATTATGCTTCCAAAAATCTTGCAAGGTAACTAGGCCATAGGGAGAGCACGGGGTTCACCAAGACACTTGCAGGTCAAGTCAGCCGCGTGTACATACAAAACCAGTAAATGGTGGTACAGGGACTTGAGCCTGTGTCTCTGTACTCTTTTATCTTCTTCTCACGTGCTGACTGTATTTAGACACATTCATTGACTAAGTGCTCCCTGAAGACCCCAAGTAATTTTCCTCTGGGCCTCTTGTACACAGAAAGTAAACTTGGTGCTTTGCTCACCACCATCTTTGAGGGACATCAGCGTGATTATCGCTGATAGGAGGGAGGGACAAATAAAAAGGAACACCAATTTCTAAACAGGTGCAGTTGGGATCAAAGAATGGGTTGTGGAGTGACTTGTTTATTTGAGTGTCCAAACTTCCCTCTTTATCTGGTTATTACTTCTTTACATTCGTGAACGTCATAAAACCCACTGATTTCAAAGGCCCAGATGCATATTATTACAGCAATTCAGTTGTTGAGGTGAGAGAAAATGAGGAGGATGTTCCTGCACCACTAAATCTATGGCTGGGCACTGCTGAAACCAAACAAAAAGAATTCATGGTGGCCAGATAGGGCTATTTCCTACTGACTGACTCTGGGAACTCAAACAGAATCCATTTGTTTTACTGTTTGTTTTTCACTTTCACTGTGTAGGGTACCAGTCCCCACCCCTTTGGCTTGTATTTTGTCTGTGTCCTTGGATCTCAAGTGAGTCTCCTGCAAGGGAGCACATAGCTGGTGTTTTCTTTGGAGCACTCAAAGCCTGTCCTTTCATTCTGATGATTTAGAGCAGTGCCCTTATTGCAATTAAACAAAGTTTTTTTGTTATCATTAATGTACAATCACGTGAAGAACAGTATGTTTACGCTCCTCCCAACTTTACCAATTCCCCACCAAAAACGTCTTACAGATTCTCTCCTTCAGCATAGTTGTATGCTGTAGACCCTTTCAACATGTCCCCCCCCACACACCCTGTAACAGTCGCTTTCCATCAGCGTTTAGTAAGATGCTGTAGAATCTCTACTTGTCTTCTCTGTATTGTAGAGCCCTCCCCATACCCCCTGAGCACTCGCATTATACATGCTAAACGTAATGTCCCCTTTCTTTCTCCCCAACCTTATCCCTCCCTTTCCACCCACAATGTCCAGTCCCTTTCTCTTTGGTAACTGTTAGTCCGCTCTCTGGTTCTGTGAGTCTGCTGCTGTTTTTTTCCTTCAGTTTTTCTTTGTTGTTATACTCCACACATGAGTGAAATCATTTGGTACTTGTCTTACTCCACCTGGCCTATTTCACTGAGCATACTACCATCTTGCTCCATCCGCATCAATACTAATGGTAGGATTTATTTTCTTCTTATGGCTGCTTACTGTCTTTTTAAACTAGATTTCATTTTCGTTTTTGTCTGTAGTTTCGCTATGTGCTTTCATCATTGATATCCCGGTTATGAGCAATAACTTTGTGTTAATCGATATGTACCTGAATCTATCTATCTGTCTGTCTGTCTCTCTCTCTATTTATCAATCTATCTATCTATCCTTCTATCTTCCTATCTATCTATCTATTTATCTTCCTTTCATCTATCTATCACGTCTATCATCTATCTATCATCTGTCATCTATCTATCTATCTATGAATCACTCATCTTTTTGTCCTCCCATTTATACTTATGTACAGAACAGTCAACAACATCGCCTATGTCACTTCCCTATATTATGTTTCCAAAAATCTTGCAAAGTAACTAGGCCGTAGGGAGAGCACTAGGTTCACTGAGACACTTGCAGTTCGAGTCAGCCGAGTGTGCTTACAAAACCAGTAAATTGTGGTGCAGGGACTTGAACCCGTATCTCCGTACTCTCTCCTCTTTTACCTCCTTCTCGCTTGCTGACTGTATTTAGCCACATTCATTGACTAAGTGCTCCTTGAAGACCACAAGTATCCTTCTTCTGGGCCTGTTGTAGACAGAAAAGTAAACGTGGTACTTTGCTTACCAACGTGTTTGAGGGACATCGGTGTGATCACTGCTGATAGGAGGAGGGAAAAATAAAAATGAACACCAACTTCTAGACAGAAGCAGTTGGGAGCAAAGAGTGTTCTGAGGAGTGACGTGTTTATTTGAGTGTCTAAACTTCCCTCTGTATGTGGTTATTACATCTTTACATTCGTGAACATCATAAAACCCTCTGATTTCAAAGGCCCAGACGCATATTATTACAGCAATTCAGTTTTTGAGGTGAGAGAAAATGGGAAGGATGTTGATTCACCACTAAATTTATGGCTGGGCACTGCTGAAACAAAGCAAAAAGAATTCACGTTGGCCAGATAGGGCTATTTTCTACTGACTGTCTCCGGTGACTCAAACAGAATCCATTGGTTTGTTTGTTTGTTTCTCAGTTTCACTTGTGAAGGGTACCTGTCCACGCTTCTTCAGCTTTTAGTTTGTCTGTGTCCTTGGATCTTAAGTGAGTCTCCTGTAAGGGAGCACATAGATGGTCTTGAGTGAAAGATAGCTTTGTTTAGTATGATGCTTTCTTATCTATCTTCCTACCTATCTCTTTAACTATCTATATAATCTATCTACCTATCTATCTGTCATCTATCTATCTATGATCTATCATCTACCTACTATCATCTGTATATCTATCTGATTAATCTATCATCTATATGTATGTATATCAATCCAATCCGTATATCAATCATCTGTCTGTTTATCTGTTTTCTCACTTTTGTCAACGTTCTTTCACTAGGTGCACTTTGATTCCTCTATGTCCTTCTCAGTCTCAATTCCTTGTGTTTGTTTATGTGAGTTAGCTGTGTGTTTGGGACTTGAGAGGATTGGCCTTGGGTGGGAACTTCTCCTGCGTAGGTGGCACGAGACTCCTGGGTGTGGATGGTGTGGTTGGCGGGCTGCGCTCTTCAACCTGTGCAAGACAGGGCACTCCGGCTGCTCTGCCTGTGCCATTCCTGCTGTGGCGGCTGCGTGAGCTGCCGAGCATATCCGATGCCCCACGCAGGGATCACAATGGCTGGCCTGCGTGTTCCAGGGCATGTGCATGCCCAGTAGTAGGTCTTCATTCCTGTGCACCGATGTCACCTCGGAGGCCCTGCTTGGTGACCCATCTCCAGAGAGCATGCGTGTAGTCACCATTTAAGTGAACTGCCTATTGGTGACATGCAGGGCTCCTGTGGGCTTGTGGCCCATGGGCTTGCTGAGGTGGCAGGCCAGCTAGCTTGTGGGGAAACTGCTCCCCTCTGCTGTCAAGGTGGAGGTAGAGTTTCAGTGCATTTAGGCATTTAGATGTGAGTGAGGTCTATCTGAAATGAAATAGTAGCGTTGAGAGCTATGTTTCTGTTCATATGAAAAGGGTACTGAGTATAAAGAGTTGGGTGACGGTGGCAGGAATTCTAGGAATGTTTATGTCCCCGCACTTATTTAATTTCTGTTAAGGGAGGTGATTCTGAAGTAACTTTTTACTAACGGATGAAGGTGATGTATAAGGTCATCCCACGTCAGCCATAGTGAGATGAAGTGGTGTAGTAGAATTAAATCCTGTACACCTTGGCCTGATGCATAGGAGACACACCGAGGGTGGTCTTTGCTGCTCTCCTCTTCTCGCTATTTACCTTAACTAACTTGACGGTTCAGAGTGGTCGCAGCAACATTTCCAGCAAGATCTTTCTAAAATCGCATAGAAACACTTGGCAAAGATATCCCCAGAGTCTAGTGGAAAAATTTTATTCTTTCTGGTCATAGTTTGCAAGATGTTTTCCCTATTCTGCGTTCTTTTGTTACTTTTGAAAATCCTGTGATAGTACACCTATAGGGGCAGTGGTGTACACACACACAAGCACACTCACAGACACATATACACGGCTGAGAGTTAACGGAGACCCAAGTTATTGGAAACTGCAGCCCACACTTTAAAAAAGAAACGTGCATAAGTTGTGCACCTGGTGTTCCCCCCAAACGGAGCAGACTTCAAAGTGCTGACGTGGTTAAACACAGATACCTATGCAGGCACCTAAGCACAGATATCTATGCATAGGCTCTCTCCATCCATCATCTCATTGCATCTCTGTTTACCTACATATCTATGTTAGTCTACTCAAGCTGATAACCAGAGTGTCATTGAGTGGGGGCTTAATCGATAGACACTGATTTCTCGCAATTCTGTAAGCAGAAGTCCTAGATCAAGTCAGGTTCAGTTCCTGGTGAGGTCCCTTCTTCTGGCTTGCATATGGCTGCATCCCTGCTGTGTCCTCACAGGGTCGAGGGAGAAAGCTCTGTCCCCTGTTCCTCTAAATAGCACTGATTGCATAATGGCAGCTCCACCCACACCCTCATGATATCTTCCAAACCTAATTACCTCCAAAGGCCTCACCTCCCAATACCATGACAGTGGGGGTTAGGGCTTCAACCCTGACTGAGTTCAAATATGAACTTGTGTGTGTGTGTGTGTTTGTGTGTGTGTGGTGGCAGTGGGGTGTTAGGAGGAGCGAAAGATGGTGAGGTGAGGGCCCATAAATTCAGTTCATAACTCTGTATCTATATATCATCTATTTGTCTAATCTTACCTACCTATATCATCTATCCTATCTAGTCTATCATCTGTCATCTTTATATATCTTATCTATCTGTCATCTCTGTCTATCTATTCTTCTAATCTATGAATATCTAACATCTATCTAATGTATCTATTTCCAATCAATCTATCTCATGTCATCTGTCTGTCATCTACCTTTCGTCATCATTTTGTCTACCCATCTATCCTTATGTACAGAAGAGTGTAAGATAAATTCTAGCTGAAATAAGAAGGTGAAGAGAGGCAACAAAGGGCCCGGTAGTTTATTTGAACGCAAATACCTGGGCAAGATTTCCCCAGTCTATAGCAATTAAGGCTGGGGAGTTCACACATAAGTAGACAGGCAGCGAGATTTTAAAGAAGGTAGGGGGAGGCAGAGCTAAAGATTTACAGCAGCATGAGGATTTGCTAGCCCAAAGCATATTTTTCATTTTGGGAGGGGGCAACTGCCAAGAACTTGGGCACATAATCAGTGTCCCATGTGGGAGGAGGCAGCAGCCGGAGACATTGGCACATCATCAGTGTCCGATGTGCTTGCTCCTCCCATCAGTAACCCAAGCCTTACACACAGTTAACAACATGGCTATCTATTATGGCTATCTATCTATCTATCTATCTATCTATCTATCTATCTATCTATCTATCTATCCATCTATCTATCTATTATCTATCTATTCGATCTATCTATACCTATCATCTATCCTATCTATTCTGTCATCTATCTGTCTATCTGTCCTATCTATCAATATCTTTTTTTCTACCCATCTATCCATATGCACAGAACAGTTCACAAGATGGTTTATATGTCATTTCCCTACTTATGTTTCCAAAAGCCTGCAAGGTAACTAGGACTTAGAGACAGACAGCACTGGGTTCACTGAGACATTTGCACATCGTATCAACAGCATGTGACTACAAAACTAGTAAATGGTGGTGCAGGGACTTCAACCCATATCTCTGTCCCCGGTCTTCTTTTCCCACCTTTTTGACAGTATTATAGCCGCATTTGTTGACTGACTGCTCCCTGAAGACCACAAGCATCCTTCCTCTTGACTTTTTCAGTAATTTATCCCATTGTATGGAATGCTTTACGCTCAGATACCTGCTTCTGTCACCTCCTTCTAGACTGTTCAAGTCCCACCTCCCTGGTGAGGCTTACCCTGTCCACTGTTTGTTTTGAAAGCCCTGCTTCTCTCTGCCTGTAATCTCAGTCCTCCATATCCTGCTTTTTATTCTTCATAGAGTTTGTTACTGGCTTAGCTACCAGAGAACTTACAGATGTTTATAGTCTCTTTCCTCCCCTCCAACTAGAACGTGGTCTTCACAGGTTAATAATTCTGCATGTATTAAGTCTGGTGGAGACCCTGCAGACTCTAGGATCAGTGAGAAGTGGGCACAGTTGTAACTCAAAGTGGTTTGACATGTTAGCAGTATAGGTTAGAGTCAGGCCAGACAGTTATTAAGGAGGGCCTTTTCTGATATTACTAAGCTACTTGATAAATTCTAAGCTTAAAATTTCAATTATCACACAGCAGTGAGAAACAATTCCTTCTGTCATTCCTCCAGCCTCGAGGACCTGGATGCCAAATCCAATCTCTTAATGGGAAGTGGGAATGTGTGAGGAAGATCGGCCAAAGCCTTAAGTTACACAAGGCACACACATACAGAATTAAGCATGTTTAAAAACCAAAATGATAAGAGTGGTTTCCTGTGTCACAGCCAGGATTCCCTAGCCTCCAGTGATCTCAGAGCAGTGGGAGAGGAGAGGGAAGGGGCCACAAAAGCCAACCGGGTCTCCTTCCTCTGGACTTGCCTCCCCCTGGGTTGTCATCCATTAAACGCTCAGCACGCAGACCTCACGGTGAGCACGCACAGTCATAAAACGCGGCTACTTCCACATCCCAGTCACTGGGGCATGGAACATGTTGCATATTTAAGTGTGGCTCAGAACATTATCACTCATGTATGTATGTTCTTCCACTGTCCCCGGGTCAAAGAGTAAACAGAGCAGAGGCATACTAGCAAGAGCAGGGTTTAGTGTGAGTATATAATATACACACATATTGTGGGAAAGATTTTGTTAAATAAATAGGAGGACATAGGCCTTGCCTGGAGCCAGGGGAGATCTGTAGGTGCCATTGGCAAGGTCTGTGGCGTGTCCACCGGGTCAGAGGCCGATTTAGGGGTAGGGCCGAGTTATTCGGCTGTGCCTCCCATGGCATCGTATGGGTCAAGGTCTGACCGTATGATGACCGCCCACGTGGTGTTTTTCTCAGGTGCAAAGGAGGCCAGCGGTAGTGATGCCCATGGCCTAGTGTGGGTCCCGGTGGGGACCAGAAGATGACGGCTAGTGATGGTGGCGTCGTGTCCATTGGCTTGTATAGAGAGATTGAGTGAGCTTTCGTGACAGCATTTGTGCTGCCCACTGCGTCATCTGGGGCACGGGGGATAGAGTAGGTGCATTTCCCCATGGTGGTGGAATGCCATTGGGTCCTAGTCCGACTTGTGGGTAGGACCGAGGCCATCGTCTGTGCCTCCCACAGCACCCTGTGGGTCCAGGGTAGCCAGGAGGATGACTCCCCATCCTGTGGGTGTCTGAGGTGCGCAGGACGATGGCGGTGCATCTACCCACGGAATCGTGTGGGGCTGGGGGGTGACCGGAAGATGACAGCCATTGAGGGAGGTGTTGTGTCACATCGGCTCATCCTGAGCATCAGTGTCAGCGTTCGGGCAGGCGCTTGTGCTGCCTTGTGCTTTGTCTGGGACCGGAGGGCAGTTGTATGTGCCTTTCCTGAGGGCAGTGGAGTGCCCATCCGGTCCGAGGCTGACTTACAGGTATGGCCGAGGTAGTTTTCTGTGCTTCCCATGGCATCATATGGGGCCAGGGGAGACCAGACGATGACCGCTCATGCGGTAGTTGTCTAAGGTGCACAGAAGGCCGGAGGTTTTTCTGCCTACGGTCCCTTGCAGAGCCGTTGCCAATGGAGGATGACGGCTATCGAGGGTGTTGTCGTGTGAATGTGCTTACCTTGAGCGTCATTGCCGGCCCTTGGGCTGAAGGTGGAGCTGCCCACGGCCTCATGTGTGGTCAGGGGCTAATGGAAGATGACGGACATCGAGGATGGTATCATGTCCATCGGCTCGTTTTGAGCATCAGCCTTCAGAATGGCGCCTGTGTAGCCCACGGACTTGTCCAGGGCCAGGGGGCAGTTGTAGGTGCCTCTCCCGAAAGCGGTGGCTTGCAGATCGGGTCATCGTCCGCCTTGCAGGGAGAGCCGAGGCCATCATCTGTGCCTCCCATGGCATTGTATGGGGCCAGGGAAGACCAGATGAAGACCGCCCACGTGTTGGTCGTCTGAGGCCCACAGGAGGCCAGCGGTGGTGCTGCCCATGGTCTCGTGCGGTGCCTAGGTGAACCGGAAGACGATGGCTAGCGGTGGTGTAGTCGTGTCTATCGGCTTGTCCAGAGCATCAGAGCCAGCCATCGGGCCAGTGCTTGTGCTGCAAAAGGACTGGTCTTTTGACTGACTCTGTATGGCAGTTTTGCAGAGATAGGACACCTCAAGGCGGGCTGGTAGTGGTTCCCATGTGCCCTGGAGAGGAGGAGCTCGTCTGCGTGGTCTCTCTCCAGCCGTCTGCTGGGAGCCTAGGATGGTCAAGAGGCTCAGGACTGCTCCAAGTGGTAGTGGGACCTCTGCTGGTTAAAGTGGGAAAAGCCAGCTGCTAAAGGCACAGGATCCCGGTGGAACAGCCTGTGACACGGGCAACGGGCATGTGCATGGTTCTCCCTGGCAGGAGGGATAGGGAGCAGCTCCCCGAGGATCGGAAGTATCGGCGGGCCAAGAAGGTGGGGCTGGGGAGGTGGCCGGCTGGGTGGGGTACGATCCTAAGGAAGGAGGAAACTGTCCACACGGAAAAACGGTTTGTGGTGTGTGCCAAACGATCTGAAGAAAGGGTCTGAATCTAGGGAGAGGGTCTCCTTTGCCACTAACTCTTTCTCAGGCCAAGCACGCACTGAGCTGCCCAGGTAAGGCGAGCCTGGTATGTATGTCAGCCAGGGGATGCATTACAAAGAGCCCTGGGCCGCTGTGATGTCACCCAGGGGCTGCTGCACAACGCCCCCATTGCCTTAAGCACACTGGCCACACCCAGAGGAGACACTGGGCCAAAGCCACGGTGCGTCCCCAAGGCGAACCCCAGAAGAATCCCCAGCCCCCGGAATTGCCCGCTGAGGGAAGTGCAGGTGTTCGGACCAACGAGGCCACCATGTGGACAGTCGAGGGCTGCAGTGCCCGTGTCTGTCAGAACTCAGCCTGCCCGGTTGCCAGCTCTGCATGGGCTCAGCACCCGGGGTGTTGCGGGCGGCAAGCTCCTTGCCTCCACCACTCCCCCTTGCTCGCGGTGACCATGTCCTGAACACAGCCCGGCATGGAGCCACCAAGAGGCTGCCCGGGGCGCGGCCCACCCTTTCCTGGGCCTTCCCTGCTTCTCTGGCACACCTGGAGCCAGGCAAGCCTTCTCGGCCATGGCCAGCCATGTGGCTGACTTCTGAGGAAGGAGCAGACTCCATAACTTGCCTTTCTAGCTAGCGGGCAGGTTCTTTCTTTGCTTCTCACAGAAAGCGTAGGTCAGGGACCAACGGGTCTCAGCATAGACACATCCCGCATTCTGACTGGGCCTGGCCGCCCAGATTTTCTATCTGATCTAGTTTTGGGGGCCTGTGTCTCGTACGTAAATAACACAACACAGAAAACTGGGAAACACTTTTATTTTTAAAATACTTCTCCTTTTGACTCTTGGTCTTGATGGCATCGTTCTTCTTGCCCGTCAGCCAAGCTGGAAGTTTGTGGGGCAACCTTGCCTCCTCTCAGTAGTCAGCCTGTCCATTTCCGATCCTGACTGTTCATCCTTTATGTTATAACCTATGAAGCTCGTGTCCCGTGTCAGTAATCCTGCTTCTTGTTCTCAGGTCTTTCCTTTTGGACCTAAGCCCTGCTTGCTCACTGCTTCACTGTGGAAGCACTGACGTTGTTACAGAATAAAATGTGAAATTCTCCAGCCCCAACTCAGGGTCAGGTCTTCACATTGTCTACATTTCCATCCCTATGAGCCAACCTCCCTGCTCCTTGAAAAGATCCTGTCTCGTGTCTTTTTGCCTGTGAATTATTTCCTCTGGGGGTATCCACCTCTTGCCTCTGGTTTTTAAGACATTTCACCCCAGCAGAAGAACATGGATCGTTGAAGACCCACCTCTCTATTCAAATCCTCTTGGAGGCTTCCCGTGCACTCTCACTTGCGTGCCCTCCTCTCCATTCTCCGTCCTTGGTGAGAACCTCCCTTGTCAAATGTGAGTGTGTCAGCTCGTGCACATCACTTCTCGGGTCACGGGATCTGTTGAACAGTGGTGACAGTGAATGACTGTACTCAGCTTCAAAGCTCAGCTGCCCGTTCAGTTGTACCTGGTGCTGATCGCACGCCCACCAACCGTTCGTTATGTTCCAAACCATGCGGAACATAAATGTGGGTGAGATGCCACCGATGATCCCTCAGTCCCCACTGTGTATGCCTCTGGGTGCTTAGGGAGAGGCTCGGCGAGCCAAGCCCACGAACTTATCTTTAACGGCGATGAGCGCAGAGCGTGTGGGGCAGGCCCCAGCTACTGCTACTGCTGCTGCTTCTGTGAAAACTCCTCTCTCTGGCCCAGTGGGGTAAGATTCCAGATCTCTTCTTGTTCTTTGCCTGTGCTTTCTCCGTAGTG
Source organism: Manis pentadactyla (assembly GCF_030020395.1). Taxonomy (NCBI): domain Eukaryota; kingdom Metazoa; phylum Chordata; class Mammalia; order Pholidota; family Manidae; genus Manis; species Manis pentadactyla. The sequence continues at coordinate 1,212,991 of NW_026644987.1, read as the reverse complement.
GTGTAGTTTTGTTTTATGGGGGCGGCTCCTTTCACGTCTCTGATGGAATTAAGTATGGGTCTCGGAAGTCCCTTGTGTCAGTTTTCATTGTACAGTACCATCTTGTATTTCTACGTCTTTGGGTTTTCTCCCACTGCTACTGCTTTTCCTCTGGGAGGACCTGTACCACAGGCCTGTATTAGACAGAAGAGTAAACTTGGTGCTTTCCTCACCACCATGTTTGAAGGACATCGGCGTCACTGCTGATAGGAGGAGGGACAGGTAAAAAGGAACACCGAGTTCTAGATGGGAGCAGTTGGGAGCAAAGAGTGTGTTGTGGAGTGATGTGTTCGGTTGAGCATCCAAACTTCCCTCGGTATCTGGTTATTGCTTCTTTACATTCGTAAACATCATAAAATCCACTGATTTCAAAAGCCCAGATGCATATTATTACAGCAATTCAGTTGTTGAGGTGAGAAAAAATGAGAAGGGCATTGCTATACCACTGAATCTATGCCTGGGCATGGCCAAAACCAAACAGAAAGCATCCACGGTGGCAGGAAGGGATATTTTCTCCTGACTCTTTCTCTGGGCAGTCAAACAGAATCACTTTTTTTGTTGTTGTTGTCAGTAATGTACAATTACATGAGCAACATTATGGTTACTAGTCTCCCTCTGCCTCCCCCTCCCCCCCATTATCAAGTCCACTCTCCGCACCCCATTACAGTCGCTGTCCATCAATGTAGTAAAATGCTATGGAATCACTACCTGTTTTCTGTGTGTTATACTGCAATCCCCGTGGCCCTACACCCCCTACATTACGTGTGCAGTTCGTAATGCCCCCTTTACCCCCTTATCCCTCCCATCCCACCCATTATCCCATGTCCCTTTCCCTTTGGTACCTGTTAGTCCATTCTTGGGTTCTGTGAGTCTGCTGCTATTTTGTTCCTTCCCGTTTTCCTTTGTTCACATACCTCACAGAGGAGTGAAATCCTTGGATACTTTTCTTTCTCCACCTGGCTTATTTCACTGAGCATAACACTCTCTAGCTCTGTCTGTGTTGTTGCAAATGGTGGTAGGATTTGTTTTCTTCTTATGGCTGAATAATATTCCATAGTGTGTATGTACCACCTCTTCTTTATCCATTCATTTCCGGATGGACACTTAGGTTGCATCCATTTCTTGGCTATTGTAAGAGTGCTGTGATCAACATAGGGGTGCATCTGTCTCTTTCAAACTGGGCTCCTGCAATCTTAGGATAAATTCCTAGGAAAGGATTTCCTTTGTCAAATGGTATTTCTGTTCTTTGGTTTTTTGTTGAATCTCCATACTGCTTTCCACAATGGTTGAGCTGACGGACATTCCCACCAGCAGTGTAGGAGGGTTCCCCTTTCTCCACACCTTTGCCGACATCTGCTGTTTTCTGTATTTTGTTTGGTGGCCATCCTAACTGGTGTTAGGTGATACCCCATTGTGGTTTTAATGTGTATTTCTCTGATGGTTAGCGATGTGGAACGTCTTTTCATGTGCCTGTCGGCCACCTGAAATTGCTTCTGTGGAGAAGTGTCTGTTCAGATCCTCTGCCCATTTTGTAATTGGATTCATTTTCTTTTTGTGTGTTGGGGTTCTTGAGCTCTTGATACATATTTTGGATGGCAACACCTTATCAAATATGTCATCAGTGTGTATATTCTCCCATACTGAAGGATGTCTTTTGATTCTACTAATGGTGGTCAAACAGAATCTTACTGAACCCAACACCACTTCATTCCAGCTCTGAGTAATTTTATTTTCTTTCCAGAACACCAACCAGCCGAGAAAACTGGAACAAAGTGGAGAAGCTCTGATGCAGGAACATGTAGCGTAAAACTGAGAGGTGAGGTGTTGTGGAGAATCGTAGGTTGTATCTTTCCATGTGCTGCTTTCAAATGTCATAGGGAAAAAAGATTGCCAAGGAGATGAAGCCCGGGGTGTTGACATCACCTGTTATCGGTAGAGCCACGTAGCCTCTAGCCATTGATTTGAAAGCTACCATGCAGCATTGTAGCCTTTCCTGCAGAGTTATATGGGCGACATCCCCCGTTTGCAGTTCAGTCAGTGCGCGTGTGGGATTGTCCTGGCACCGGAAGTGGTGGACCCGAGAGCTGTGCCATTCCTGCTGGTCTGTCGCAGCACCTCTCTTGGAACAGGGCCTCAGCAGCGCTCACAGGAGAGCGAGAGTGAGAGAGAATTGCGCTCAAGAAACAGGGACAGTTTTATTTACTGTAGGTCCCTAAGCATGCTCCTGATGTTTATTTTGAGATCTCTTTTTCAGGAAGATTGATTGGAGTCCAGTTACCAGGTTCATTTGAAAGTTCATATTTGTAGGTGGTGTCCTCTAGCTCCCAGAAGCTTTAATCTCTGGAGATGCTCAGCCCTTGGGGTGTGGTCCAGGTCACAGGGGAGCGGTGCCAGTGCCCACACCCATCAGGAGGAAAGAGGTCTTTCCTGCTTCCCTGCCGCAGTGCCTGTCTCCACTGCCAGTGCCAGTTTGCTGAGCATGCAGGGAGAAGTTGCCATAGCTGGGGTCAGCCGTTTTGCAGGCCAGTCCCAGTGGGGAGGCAGGCCGTGTACCAGTCACAGCACAGTAAGGGGCCTCAGAGCTGCTAGGACAGTCAGGGGGATGGAGCGCCCATAGCTCCTGAAAGCTCCCCTGCCTTCCGTGCACAGTGTATTGTGGCCAGATAGGGATATTTTCTACTGACTGTCTCTGGGGACTCAAACAGAATCGATTTGTTTATTTGTTTTTCTGTTTCAGTTGTGTAGGTTACCTGTCCCCACCCCTTCGGATTGTAGTTTGTCTGTGTCTTTGGATCTCAAGTGATTCTCCTGTAAGGGAGCACATAGGTGGTCTTGAGTTTTCATCCCTTCTTTTAACCCTGTATGTTTTGTTTGGAATACGCAAAGCCTGTCCTTTTATTCTGATGATTCAGCGCTGTGCCCTTATTGCACTTAATAAATTTCTTTTCTTATCATTATTCTACAATCATGTGAAGAACATTATGTTTACTAGGCTCCCCCCTTCACCAAGCCCGACAAAAAACCTCTTACAGTCTCTGTCCATCAGCATAGTTCTTTGCTCTAGACCCCTTCACCATGTCCCTCCCCACACACCCCATTACAGTCGCTGTCCATCAGCGTGTAGTAAGATGCTGTACAATGTCTACTTGTCTTTGTGTTGTACAGCTCTCCCTTTGCCCCCCGACCCCACGCATTTTACGTGCTAATTCTAGTATCCCCTTTCATTCTCCCCGACCTTATCCCTCCCTACCCACCCACCCTGCCCAGTCCCTTTCCCTTTGGTAACTGTTCGTCCACTATCGGGTTCTGTAAGTCTGCTGCTGTTTTTTTTCCTTCAGTTTTTCTTTGTTGTTATACTCCAGAGATGAGTGAAATCATTTGGTACTTGTCTTTCTCTGCCTGGCCTATATCACTGAGCATACTACCATCTAGCTCCATGCACGTCATTGCAAATGGTAGGATTTGTTTTCTTCTTATGGCTGCTTACTGCACTTCTTAAACTGGATTTCATTCTTCCTTTTTGTTTGTAGTATAGCTATGTGCTTTCACAATTGAACACCTGGTTATGAGTAGTAGCTTCTTGTTAATCAATATGTATCTGTAACTATTTGACTATCTGTCTGTCTGTCTATCTATCTATCTTACTATCTTTCTATCTATCTATCCTTCTATCTTTCTATCTTTCTAAGTATCTATCTATCTACCTATCTATCTGTCTATCTATCCATCTTCCTATCATCTGTCTATCATGTCTATCACCTATCTCTCTATGTATCTATCTATCTGTCATCTATCTATCTATCTATCTATCTATGAATCAATCATCTTTCTGTCTGCCTATCTTGTCTTATGTACAGAACATATAACAACATGGCCTACGTCACTTCCCTAAATTATGGTTACAAAAATCTTGTGAAGTGACTAGGCCATAGTTAGATTACTGGGTTCTCAGACACTTGCAGGTCAAATCAGCTACATGTGCTTACAAAACCAGTAAATGGTGGTGCATGGACTTGAACCTGTATCTCTGTCCTCTGTCCTCTTTTACCTCCTTCTCGCTTGCTGAGTGTAATTAGCCACATTCATTAACTAATTCCTCCCTGAAGGCCACAAGTATCCTTCCTCTGGGCCTGTTGTAGACAGAAAAGAATACTTAGTGCTTTTAGCACCACCAAGTTTGAGGGACATTTGTGTGATCACCGCTGATAGTAGGAGAGACATAAAAAGGAACACCTATTTCTGGACAAGAGAAGTTGGGAACAAAGTGTGTGTTGTGGAGTGACATGTTTATTTAAGTGCCCAAACTTCCGTCTTTAGGTGGTTATTACTATTTTACATAAATGAACATCATAAAATGCACTGATTTCAAAAGCCCAGACGCATATTATTACAGCAATTTAGTTATTGAGGTTAGAAAAAATGAGAAGGATATTGCTGTACCACTAAATCTATGGTTGGGCAACTCTGAAACCAAACAAAAAGAATTCATTGTGACTAGATAGGGCTATTTTGTACTGACTGTCTCTTGGGATTCAATCAGAATCCATTTGTGTGTTTGTTTGTTTCTCAGTTTAACTTGTGTAGGGTACCTGTCCCCGCCCCTTCAGCAAATTTCCCTCGGTATCTGGTTATTGCTTCTTTACATTAGTAAACATCATAAAATCCGCTTATTTCAAAAGCCCAGACACATATTATTACAACAATTCAGTTGTTGAGCTGAGGAAAAATGAGAAGGGCCTCGCTATACCACTGAATCTATGACTGAGCACTGCCAAATCCGAAGAGAAAGCATCCACGGTGGCAGGAAGGGCTATTTTCTACTGACTGTCTCTCTGGGCACTCAAGAAGTATCACTTTTTTTTTTGGTGTCAGTAATGTACAATTACATGAGCAACATTTTGTTTACTAGACTCCCCCTAATCCCCCCTACCAACATTAGCAAGTCCACTCGGCACACCCCATTACAGTCGTTGTCCATCAATGTAGTAAGATGCTATGGAAACACTACCTGTCTTCAGTGTGTTATACTGCAATCCCCGTGGACCCCACACCCTACATTATGTGTGTGGATCGTAATGCCCCCTTTACCCCTGTATCAACCCTTCCCACCCATAATCCCAGGTCCCTTTCCCTTTGGTAGCTGTTTGTCCATTCTTGGGTTCTGTGAGTCTGCTGCTGTTTTTTACCTTCCCATTTTTGCTTTGTTCTTATACCTCACAGAGGAGTGACATAATTGGATAATTGTCTTTCTTCACCTGGCTTATTTCACTGAGCATAACACCCTCTAGCTTCCTCCGTGTTGTTGCAAATGGTGGTAGGATTAGTTTTCTTCTTATGACTGAATGATATTCCATTGTGTGTAGATACAATCTCTTCTTTAGCTGTCGAGAGATGTAGGCCATAGAAACAAAGGTCTCGCACTTTTTGCCTAGGTCTCTAGTTTCTTAACCCTGCAACGTTTAGGAAAGATCAATTGACCCAGCTTGCGATTAGACTGCTGGGATACAGATTAAGCAGCTGCTGTGATAACATCTCCTCCTTAGTTAAATCTTCTGTCTTTTCTCAGTAATCCCCCACCCATGATCTTTTCCAGAGAACATTCTTCTGATAGGTATCCTAGCAACCTAGATAATCCTTGCCACTTCAGCTGGGGCTTTTCCCCCTCCTAGATCCTATATAATCTTCCTTGTTAGAATAAACTTTGAGACCTTGATCAGACTTTCGACTTGTTCTCCTTCTTTGTGTCTGGTTTGTCTCTCATCCAGGATAACTTCCCCTCGAGCCCTTGTTGACCTCCCCACCGGCCGGGGCATGTGGCGCCCAACATGGGGCTCGAGGTACGAAGCCTGATCTGGACGTCGTCATATGGACGGCCGTCCTTCTTTCTTTGGATCGGCACACCAGCGGTGAGTGAAGATCCACATGAAGATCACCACAGGATTACAGGCCTGTGACACAGATTGATAAAGGTAAGGAAAGCGACGCAATCATGGGGCAAACACTAAATAAGCATGAGTTATATGTTAAGGGACTTAAGGCTTCTCTCAAGACACGAGGAATACGGGTTAAGAAAAAAGATTTAGTTTATTTTCCTTATGTTGCTAGAGGATGTCTGCCCATTGTTCCCCCAGGAAGGAACTATAGATGAAAAACAGTGGCGCCGAGTTGGCAACTGCCACAATGTTTATTATCATTCCTTTGGCCCTGAGAAGGTCCCAGTACAGGCATTTTCTTATTGGAATCTCATGAACGATGTGTTGCAGGTCCGCCACTGTCACCCAGATGTTTCAAAGATTGTTGATGATAGTGAAAATTATCTGAAGGGAAAGTTTTAAACCAGTCAGACTTCTCTCCACAAAAAGGAGGTCCCCGAGGAACTTCATCCCTCCTCCCCAGCCTCTTATTGTCCCTCTGTCTCCATTCCCATGCCCGAGGTTAAGAATGATCTGCCGTCTAGCGGACCCCCCAAAATCTATTTACCCAGTCCTGTTCGGTCTCAAGTCCAACATCCCTGATGATAATCCCCTCTGTCCTGAAGAGGAGGCCGAACTAAAAGATGCCACCACTAAGCTGCATAATCTTGATTGGCCCCCTCAATCATCTTTACGTGCAGGTCCACCTCCCTATAACATAGCACACCCTATAACATACCACACCCTTTAACAAGCCACTGTTAAACTCTCTCGGGAGGTGCAGTCCCTTGAGGCACTGCTTCACATCAAAAGGGAGATATCACAAATGCTTAGGCAATTACGTGTCCTTGACTTAGAAATAAGCTACCCCCCGTCCCCCCTGTTCAGAAAATAAAAGTAAGTTCCCGTCTGCTCCCCCCGTTCAGAAAGTTAAAACCGAAACTATAACCCTTCATGTCTTCCCGGTGACCCGATCCCAAACTAGACTGACTGAGGGAGAACCGACTGAGGGAGAGTCAAATGAGGCTGAACCACGAGAATCAGAAGGGACAGATACGGATGCAGAAGAGCCTATAGCTCAGCCTGAGTCAGAAAACACTTAGGGAGAGGACGAGAATGCAACTTCAACCATTAGGACTCAGCTGAACCGCCGCCTTAAATTTAAAAGTATAAAAGATTTAAAGAATGCTGTTTCCTCATATGGCCCTGCTGCCCCCTTTACTATTTCATTGTTAGAGTCTCTAAGCGAAGACTGGCTTACAGTTAATGATTGGAGCATGTTAACTAAAGCCATCTTAAGAAGAGGTGACTTTCTCTTATGTAAAGCTGGTTACACTGAAAGATGCCAGGATACTGTCCACCACAATATGGCTGCTGGCGGTCCTTCCAAATCCTGGACATTAGACAAACTTCTGGGCAATCGCCCCTATGACACAAATGAAAAACAGGCTAAGTTTTCTCCAGGCTTACTCACACAAATCCAACATGCAGCCCTTAAGGCCTGGAAGAGCCTCCCTTCTAACGGGTCGGCTGTCACCTCTCTTGCCGAGGTTAGACAGGGGCCGCAGGAACCTTACAGTGAATTCATAGGCCGCCTTACAGAGGCCGCCAAACGCCTCATGGGAAGGGAGGAAACAGATAATGAATTCATTAAGCATCTTGCTTTTGAAAATGCTAACCCAGCTTGCCACGCGGCGGTTATGCGTCATGATCGCCGCAGCAAAAATGTCTCTGTTTTTATAAAACTTTGTGCCGATGACCAAACCTCTCGCAATACCGGAATAGCCATAGGAACAGCTCTTAAAGAGTTTACTCAGGGAGTCAGGCCCAAGACTTGCTTTAATTGCAAGCAACCAGGTCATTTTTCAAGGGAGTGCACAGCCCCTAGGACCGAACGATTGCTCCCATCATTCCTGTGCCTGCGATGCAAACGGGGTAAACATTGGGCCTCCGAATACCGCTCCAACGCTGATATACAGGGTAATCCTCTGCCTCCGAAGCAGGGAAACTTGTTACAGGACCCACCCCAGGGCCCAAAATACCTACCCGGGACAGAACCCTGGGGTCGTCAGGTTCTTCTCCCAGTCAGTCAAAAATCCAGCGTCACTATCCTCTCTCGAGCAACCGCCGGTAGCGCAGGACTGGACCTCTGTTCCAACTCCCAGTCAATATTGACCCCAGAAATGGGGAGTCAAATTCTTTCAACGGGGATTTTTGGCCCTTTGCCACAAGGCACCTTTGGTCTTATTCTGTGTCGCGCCAGCTCCACTATTCAGAGCCTCACTATTTCTCCAGGAGTCATTGACAACAATTATACTGGAGAAATTGAACTTATGGCTACAGCCTATCAGGGACCAATTACCATTTCCTCTGGCCAATGGATTGCTCTCTTAATATTACTCCCCCTCGATGAAAAAAATCCTTGCTATAAGCAAAAGAGAGGCCCCCATGCTTTTGGATCATCAGATGTTTATCGGGCACAAGAGATCACTCAAAAAAGACCCCTTCTTAGTTAAAATTAAAAGGAAAAAACTTTGAAGGCCTTATAGATACTGGCGCAGATGCCACAATTATTTCCAGTAAGGATTGCCTACATCTTGGCCTCTCACCACTTACATGACTCACCTTAGAGGTATTGGACAGACCTCCAACCCCCTACAAAGCTCCAAAGTTATTCAATGGGAAGATGAAGAAGACAATAACGGTACTGTCCAGCCCTATGTGATTCCAGGCCTACCTATCAACCTCTGGGGCAGAGATATTCTCTCTCAAGTGAAGCTTATTATGTGCAGCCCTAATGAACTGGTCACTCACCAGATGCTCAATCAAGGCTATCGCCCTGGACAAAGGTTGGGCAAACACTCTCATGGCCCAAAAGAGCCAGTCCCGGTCACCATAAAAACTGATCATGCTGGAATTGGCTATGAAAATTTACCCTAACGGCCGTTGACATACCTGTACCCGATGCAGATAAAATATCCTGTAAACAACAGAGCCTGTATGGATTGATCAATGGCCCTTAACTTCTGAAAAACTGGCTGCAGCCACAATGTTAGTAAAGGAACAACTTGCTGCAGGCCATATCGAGCCCACGACCTCACCGTGGAATACTCCTATTTTTGTCATAAAGAAAAAATCAGGAAATTGGAGGTTACTTCAAGATCTTAGAGAAATTAATAAAGCTATGTTACCTATGGGGGCCCTTCAAACAGGCCTCCCCACTCCTGTGGCGATTTCTGGGGGATACTGTAAAATCATTATTGACCTAAAAGATCGCTTTTTCACAAACCCCCTACATCCTAAAGATCGCAAGCAATTTACATTTAGTTTGCCGGTGATTAATTTTTAAGGCCTGATGCCAAGATTCCAATGGAAATTTCTGCCCCAAGAAATGGCAAACAGCCCTACGCTGTGCCAAAAATTTGTAGCTCAAATTATAGACCCATTTAGACAAAGATGGCCTTCTACATATTTAATTCACTACATGGACGACATCCTCATGGCTGGTCCTAACCCCACTGAACTCCTTGCTTATTCCCAATATCTTTCTAGGACCCTTACCAGAGCTGTCTTCAGATAGCCACAGATCAAATTCAATTAAAAAACCCTTACTTGTTTTTAGGCTTTGAAATCTTTCATAAAAAGATTCTTTCACAAAAGGTTCAACTTAAAACCGATTGCTTAAGAACTTTAAATGATTTTCAAAAATTTCTAGGAGAAAATAATGGGCTCACGCCTTATCTCAAGCTAACTACTGGAGAGCTTAACCCCTTGTTTGATATACTTAAAAGGGACCCAGATCCTACTTCCAGTCGCTCATTAACAGCCCCCGCCCTAGAAGCCCTAAAGGCAGTGGAAGCCGCAATTCTAAACCAAACGGTCACCTTTATCTCTTACGAGAAGCCTCTTCTCCTAGTCAATTGTGCTACTGATTTTACACCCACCGGAGTTTCTGGCAAGAGGGGCACCTTTTCTGGGTCCATTTACCTGCCTCCCCACCCAAAGTCTTATCCCCTATAACTCCTGGGTGGCTGAACTGATAAATATCGGACGCCACCACAGCAGGAAAGTATTCGGTAAAGACGCCGACAAAATTATCCTACCCTACCCAAATCCAGTGGTTGATAGAGAATGACAATGAATGGGCAACATCCTGCACCTCTTTTCAGGGAGCCATTGACAATCATTACCCTGCTAAGAAGATTCTCCATTTTATAAGGACCCAACCATTTGTTGTCGCTACATTGACCTCCTCCCAACCCCTTCCACATGGCCCCCTACTTTTCACTGATGGCTCCTCCAACGGAGTGGCAGCCTACCCATAGATAATCGAACCACTTCCCTACAATCCCCATTCCACTCCGCTCAATTGGTTGAACTCTTTGCAAGTTTACAAGTTTTTCAACAACTCCCAAATACTCCTTTTAACCTATACACTGACAGTGCTTATATTGCTCAATCCATTCCCCTTTTAGAGACCGTGCCTTATATAAAACCCACTACAAACGCCACCCCTCTGTTTTTTTCCATCCAGCAGTGCATACATTCCAGGCAACATCAATTTTATATAAGCCATATTCGTGCCCATTCTGGTCTTCCTGGACCTCTAGGCACAGGCAATGCTCTGACTGATAAAGCTACCCAACTTGCCCTTCTCGCTGAGCTTGTCCCTGCGGCTCAAACCAAAAAAGCTCACTCTTTACACCACCTTAATGCTCAAACCTTACGTGTTCTTTTAATAATTACTACAGAACAAGCCAGTCAGATTGTTAAACAATGTGCAAATTGTGTCACTCTCCTGCCTGTTCCTCACTTGGGTGTGAACCCTAGGGGACTAGTTCCCAATGAGATCTGGCAAATGGATTTAACACACGTCCCCTCATCGGAAATCTTAAATATCTTCATGTTACTGTAGATACCTTTGGTGGATTTATTTTTGCCAGCCTCCATGTTGGAGAAGCTTCAAAAAATGTTATTGCTCATGTACTCAATTGTCTTAGTGTCATGGGTAAAATTGAGATTATCGAGATTGATAATGGTCCTGGATAGACTGGAAAAAAATTCCAAGAATTTTGTCGCCAATTACAAATTAAGCATTTTACAGGCATACCATACAATCCCCAATGTCAAGGGATTGTCGAACGAGCCCGTTTAACTATTAAAGATACCTTCCACAAATTAAAAATGGGAGATTTATATCCCATGAAAGGCTCTCCAAGAGATATTCTTCATCATGCCTTGTTTATTCTTAATTTTCTAACTCTGGACGCTCATGGCAAATCTGCAGCTGATCGCCTTTGGCACCCACAAACTGTTAAAACTATGTCACTGTCATGTGGAGAGATCCCCTCACTTCCCATTGGAATGGCCCCAATCCCATACTAATATGGGGCTGGCGATCTGCCTGTGTTTTCGTCACCAGAGAAGGAGCTGCTCACTGGCTGCCAGAGTGGTTGAATAAACCAATAGATTTACCAGAAGATTTTTAAAAATCTTATCCAAATGTTCAGGGTGGTGACACCCCCCGAGATATCCTTTTACTTCTCTCCATAGATTCTGGCCGCCAGTTTAGTCCTTTCCTTTATCTTAGGCCTAGGACTTGCTGCCTCCACCCCTCCCCAGTGGACCCTTGTACAGCAGACTATTCTTGTTACCACTTACTGGATCCTTTTTGGCAGATTCACACTTCTTAACAGCACCTTATAAAAAGATGAAGCCCATCAACTCTCGCGTTTTCACCTTCTTCGCAGAACCTTACAAGATCTTCAAGACCAAATAGATTCCCTTGCAGAAGTAGTCTTACAGAACAGGCGTGGCCTAGACCTTCTCACCACGGAACAAGGTGGAATCTGCTTAGCCTTAGAAGAGAAATGCTGCTTCTATGCAGTCAAGTCTGGAGTAGTTCGTGACAAAATAAAAAGACTTCGAGAAGATCTCGTGCAAAGAAAGAAAAAATTGTTTGAAAATCCCCTATGGACTGGGATGAGCGGGTTTCGTCCTTATCTTCTCCCTATACTAGGACCCTTCCTTAGTCTCATGCTTGTGCTCTCCCTTGGAACTTGGGCCTTCCTGAGAATTACCACCTTCATTAGAGAACAGATCAATACTGCCCTCTGAAGACAGATACAAGTCCACTATCACTGGCTTGACCTGGCGTACTAAGGCTAAGATGTGCCAGATGACGCCCCTCCTTTAGAAGCTGCATAGGATTCAGACCTATGCATATCGGCTCACAATAAAGTGAGTGCGATATGGGCACCAATGTGGGTGCGAAGGTAAGCATCGCAAGGGAAGTTCCGTGAACTGCCTCTGAATTCCCTGAGAGAAAAACCTAATTTGCATGGAGGTTGGTATCTAAAATAAATACGCCGTTTTTCCCCTAAACAAAAGATACCAAGGGTCAAAGTTGACCCCTGTCAATGGGGAGTCTCGGAGGAGCCAGGTAACTACTCCCCCAATTGGTTAATGCCCACCGCTAAATAGCGGGCCTCCACCTCTTTTGTATAAAAGAAGGGAGGAGATGTCGGAACCGTAGGCGATAGAAACAATGGTCTCGCCCTTTTCACCTAGGCCTCTAGTTTCTCAAGCCTGCCCCGTTTAGGAAAGATCAATTGACCAGCTTGAGATTAGACCCTGGGATAGAGATTAAGCAGCTGCTGTGATAACATCTCCTCCTTAGTAAAACATTCTGTCTTTTCTCAGTAATCCCCCACACATGATCTTTTCCAGAGAACATTCTTCATTTAGGTATCCTAGCAACCTAGATAATCCTTGCCACTTCAGCGGGGGCAGTTTCCTCCTCCCAGCTCTTATATAATCTACCTTGTAACAATAAACTTTGAGACCTTGATAAGACTTTCGACTTGGTCTCCTTCTTTGTGTCTGGTTTGTCTCTCATCCAGTTTAACTTCCCCTCGAGCCCTTGTTGAACTCCCCACTGGGCGAGGCATTTATCCATTCATTTCCTGATGGACACTTAGGTTTCTTCCATTTCTTGGGTATTGTAAAGAGTGCTGCGATCAACATAGGGGTGCATCTGTCTCTTTCAAACAGGGCTCCTGCACTCTTAGGGTAAATTCCTAGGAGAGGAATTTCTGGGTCAGATGGTATTTGTTCTTTTTTTGGGGGGGAGTCCTCCATACTGCTTTCCACAATGGTTGAGCTAACTGACATTCCCACCAGCAGTGTAGGAGGGTTCCCCTTTCTCCACACCCTTGCCGACATCTGTTGTTGTCTGTCTTCTGGGTGGTGGCCATCCTAACTTTTGTGAGGTGATACCCCATGGTGGTTTTAATGGGCATTTCTCTGATGGTTAGCAATGTGGAGCGTCTTTTCATGTGCCTGTCGGCCACTTGAAATTGATTCTGTGGAGAAGTGTCTGTTCAGATCCTCTGCCCATTTTGTAATTGGATTCATTTGCATTTTGTATGTTCAGGTCCATGAGCTCTTCATACATGTTTTGGATGGCAATGCCTTATCAAATCTGTCTTCAGTGAATATATTCTCCCATACTGAAGGATGTCTTTTGGTTCTACTGATGGTGGTCAAAGAGAATCTTACTAAACCCCCTACCACTTCATTCCAAATCTAACTAATTTTTTTTTAACACCAACGAGCCGAGAAAACTGGAATGAAGAGAAGCTGTGATGCAGGAATATCTAGCGTAAAACTGAGAGGTGAGGTTTTGTGGAGACTGGTAGGTTGTATCTTTCCATGTGCTGCTTTCAAGGGTCATAGGTAAAAAAAATTGCCAAGGAGATGAATCCCGGGGTGTTGATTTCACCTGGTATCGGTGGAGCCATGTAGCCTCTAGCCATTGATGGGAAAGCTAGCATGCGGCACTATTGTCTTTTCTGCGGAGTTAGACGTGCGGCGTCCCCCCTTTGCAGTTCAGTCAGAGCCCATGTGGGAGTGTCCTGGCACTGGCTGGGGTGGACCCGAGATCTGTGCAATTCCTGTTCTGCAGTCGCAGCACCCCTCTCAGAACAGGGCCTCAGCAGCGCTCCTGGGAGAAAGTGAGAGAGAGAATTTCGTTCGAGTGACATTGACTGTTTTATTTTCTGTAGCTCCCTGAGCATGCTCCTGATGTTAATTTTGAGATCTCTTTCTCACGAAGATTGATTTGAGTTCAGTTACCACGTTCCCTTGAAGGTTCATATTTGTAGGTGGTGCACTCTAGCTACCAGAAGCTTTAGTCTCTGGAGATGCACAGCCCTTGGTTGGATGGTAGGGGTCCTAGGGGCGCGGTACCGGTGCCCAGAACCGCTGGGAGGTAAGAGGTCTTTCCTGCGTCCAAGCCGCAGTGCCCATCTCCACTGCCAGGGCCAGAGTGTGGAGCATGCAGGGAGAAGCTGCCTTAGGTGGCGGTGGTGTTTTGCAGGCCAGTGACGGCGGGGAGTCAGGCCATGTACCAGTTACAGCACAGTAAGGGGCCTCAGAGCTGCGAGGGCAGCCAGGGGGATGGAGCGACCGGAGCTCCTGAAAGCTACATCGCCTGCCGGGCAGAGTGCACCCATGCAATTTGGCGCACCTGTCCTTTCTACTGAGTGGCGAGCCCTGTGGAAGCCTTTCCACTTTAGCAGTTCTCTCGCTGTTAGGAAGTCTCTCAGACTGTCCACCTTTCTTTTGTCCCACAGCGGCCGGATGTGGATCCCTGTGTTGTTCCACAAGTGGCTGGAACCTCAAGACTCTCGAAGTCTTCTGCCTCTCTTTGCTATCCAACCCTACCAATCCTCCTGTGCGCACCACATGTACAGTAGGTTCGTGCTCAGAGAGCACATCTCCAGGGCTGTACGTCACACTTCTCCTTGAGGTGAAAGGCTGCCACAGCAGCTTTCCTCCCTGCTGTTCTTCCACGATTTGATGTAGTTGTTCTATTTCCAAATAGTACATATGTATGTGATTTTGATTTTGGGAGGAGGTTTCCGCATCCACTCTCATGTGAGCTGGGGTCCTTAATCCCATCAGCACATCTTTATTCTGTTTTTCTTTTTCAGTTTCACTTGTCTAGGGTACCTGTTCCCACCCACTCAACTTGTAGTTATTCTTCGTCCTTGGATACCAAGTGAGTCTCCTGTAAGGGAGCACGTAGGTGGTCTTGAGTTTTCATCCCTTCTTTTAACCATGTGTCTTTTGATTGGAGCACTCAGAGCCTGTCCGTTTATTCTGACAATTGAGAGCTGTGTCCTTATTGCACATAAAATATCTTTTTTGTCATCATTAATCTACAATCACGCGAAGAACATGATGATCACCAAGTACACCAAGTCCTTCCCCAAACCCTGTTATAGTCGCTATCCATCAGCGTTGTTGGATGCTGTACAACCCTTCAACATGTCCCCCCACACACACACCACGTTACAGTCGCTGTCCATCATCGTGTAGTAAGATGCTGTAGAATCTCTAATTGACTTTTCTGTGTTGTACAGCCCTCGCCATGTGCAACGGCCCCCACATATTATACATGCTAATCCTAATGCCACCTTCCTTTCTAACTCCCTTATCCTTCCCTTCCCACCCACCTAGCCCAGTCACTATCCCTTTGGTAACTGTTAGTGGACTCTCGGGTTATGTGAGTCAGCTGCTGTTTTTTTCCTTCAGTTTTTCTTTGTTGTTATACTCCACACATCAGTGAAATCAATTGGAACTTGTCTTTCTCCGCCTGGCCTATTTCACTGAGCATAATACCCTCTAGCTCCATCCACATTGTTGCAAATGGTAGGATTTGTTTTCTTCTAACGGCTGCTTACTGCACTTTTTAAACTGGATTTCTATCTTCTCTTTGGTCTGTATTTTCGCTATGTGCTTTCAACATTGCTTTCCTGGTTATGACCAATACCTTTGTGTTAGTCGATATGTACCTATATTTATCTATCTGTCTGTATGTCTATCTATCTATCAATCAATCAGTCATCTGTTTGTCTGAACATCTGTCCTTGTATGCAGAACAGTTAACAACATAGACTATGTCCCTTCGCTACGTTATGCTTCCAAAAATCTTGCAAGGTATCTGGTCGTAAGGAGAGTCCTGGGTTCCCCGAGAAACTTGCAGGTTGAGTCAGAAGTGTACCTACAAAACCAGAAAATGGTGGTGCAGGGACTTTTACTCGTGTCTCTGTCCTCTCTCCTCTTTTATCTCCTTCTCATTTCCTGACAGTATTTAGCCACATTCATTGACTAAGCGCTCCCTGAAGAGCACAAGAATCCTTCCTCTGGGCCTGATGTCGACAGAAAAGTAAACTTGCTGCTTGCTCACCACCATATTTTAGGAACATCGGCGTGATAAACCCTGATAGGAGGGAGGGAGAAATAAAAAGGAAAACCACTTTCTAGACATGAGCAGTTGGGATAAAAGAGTGTGTTGTGGAGTGAAGTGTTTATTTGAGTGTGCAAACTTCCCTCTTTATCTGGTTATCACTTCTTTACATTCGTGGACATCATTAAAACCACAGATTTCAAAGGCCCAGACCCTTATTATTACAGCAATTCAGTTGTTGAGTTGAGAGAAAATGAGAAGGATGTTGCTGCACCACTAAATCTATGTCTGGGCACTGCTGATACCAAACAAAAAGCATTCACGGTGGCCATATAGGTCTATTTTCTACTGACTGTCTCTGGGGACACAAACAGAGTCCATTTGATTGATTGTTTTTCGGATTCACTTGTTTTGGGTACCTCTCCCCACCCCTATGGCTTGTAGTTTGTCTGTGTCCTTGGATCTCAAGTGAGTCTCCTGTAAGGGATCACATAGGTGAACTTGAGTTTTCATCCCTTCTTTTAACCCTGTGTCTTTTGATTTGGAGTTCTCAAAGCCTGTCATTTTATTCTGATAATTCAGAGCTGTGCCCTTTTTGCACTTAAAAATTTTTTTTTGTTATCATTAATCAACAATCACGTGAGGAACATTATGTTTACTAGGCTCCCCCCTTCACCAAGTCCCCCCCAAAAACCTCTAGCAGTTACTGTCAATCAGCGGAGATGGATGCTGTAGACTACTTCACCATGTCCCCTCACACACACCCCGTTACAGTCACTGTCCATCATCGTTTAGTAAGATGCTATAGAATCTCTACTTGTCTTCTCTGTGTTGTACAGCCCCACCCATGGCCCTCCGAACGCATGCATTATACATGCTAATCCTAATCTCCCATTTCTTTCTCTCCGCCCTTACCCTCCCTTCCCAACCACCCTGCCCAGTCCTTTTCCCTTTGGTAACTGTTAGTCCACTTTCGGGTTTTGTGAGTCTGCTGCTGTTTTTTTCCTTCAGTGTTTCTTTGTTGTTATACTCCACGTGAGTGAAATTATTTGGTACTTGTCTTTCTCCTCCAGGTCTATTTCACTGAGCATACTACCTTCTAGCTTCTTCCACGTCATTGCAAATGGTACGATTTGTTTTCTTCTTATGCCTTCTTTCTGCACTTTTTAAACTTGATTTCATTCTTCCTTTTTGTTTGTAGTTTCGCTATGTGCTTTTACCATTGATCTCCTGGTTATAAGCAATAGCTTTGTGTTAATCGATATGTATCCGTATCTATCTATCCATCTGTCTGTCTGTCTATCTATCCATCCTTCTATCTTTCTTACTATCTATCTATCTATCTGTCTATATATCTATCATCTATCTATCTCTCTAACTATCTATCTTTTTTCTATCTATCCTTCTATCTTTCTTTCTATCTTTCTATCTTTTTATCTACCTATCTATCTATCTATCTATCTATCTATCTATCTATCTATCTATCTACCTATCTATCTTCTTATCACCTATCTTTCACGTCTATCATCTATCTATATATCTATCTATCATCTACCATCCATCTATCTATCTATGAATCAATCATCTTTTTCTCTTCCCATCAATCCTTATGTACAGAACAGTTAACAACATCGCCTATGTCACTTCCTACACTATGCGTTCAAAAATCTTGCAAGTAACTGAGCCGTAGAGAGAGCACTGGGTTCATTGAGACACTTGCAGGTCCAGTCAGCCACGTGTGCTTACAAAACCAGTAAATGGTGTTGCAATGACTTGCACCCATATCTCTGTCCTCTGTCCTCTGTCCTCTTATAACTACTTCTCGCTTCCTGACTGTATTTAGCCACATTCATTTACCAAGTGCTCACTGAAGACCACAAGTATCCTTCCTCTGGGTTTGTTGGAGACAGAAAAGTATACATGGTGCTTTGCTCACCACCAAGTTTGAGGGACATCGGCGTGAGCACCGCTGATAGGAGGAGGGGCAAATAAAAAGGAACATCTATTTCTAGACAGGAGCACTTGGGAGCAATGAGAGATTTGTGGAGTTACGTGTTTGTTTGATTGTCCAAACTTCCCTCTTTAGGTGTTTATTACTTCTTTACATTCAAGAACATCATAAAACCCACTAATTTCCAAAGCCCAGACGCATATTATAAGAGCAATTCAGTTGTTGATTTAAGAAAAAATGAGTAGGACGTTGCTGTACCACTAAATCTATCGCTGATCACTGCTGAAACCAAACGAATTCATGGTGGCTAGATAGGGCTTTTTTCTACTGACTGTCTCTGGGTACTCAAACAGAATCCATTTGTTTGTTTCACAGTTTCACTTTTGTAGGGTACCTGTCCCCGCCCCTTCAGCTTGTAGTTTTTCTGTATCCTTGGATCTCAAGTGAGTCTCCACTAAGGGAGCACATAGGTGGTCTTGAGTTTTCATCCCTTCCTCTTACCCTGTGTATTTTGATTGGAGCACTCAGAGTCTGTCCATTTATTGTGACAATTGAGAGCTGTGTCCTTATTGTACATAAAAAAATTTTTTTATTATCATTAATCTACAATCACGTGAATGTCATTATGATCACCAAGTACACCAAGTCCCCCCGAAAAGCCCCGTTACAGTCGCTGTCCATCAGCGTGTAGAAATATGCTGAAGAAACACTACTTCTCTTCTCTGTGTTGTACAGCACTCCCCATGCCCAACCGACCCCATGCATTATTCATGCTAATAATAATGTTCCCTTTCTTTCTTCCTGCCCTTAAGCCTCCCTTATCACCCACCCTGCCAAGTACCTTTCCCTTTGGTATCTGTTAGTCCACTCTCAGGTACTGTGATTCTGCTGCTGTTTATTTCCATCAGTTTTTCTTTGTTGTTGTACTCCACACATGAGTAAAATCATTTGGTACTTGTGATTCTCCTCCTGGCCTATTTCACTGAGCATACTACCGTCTAGCTCCATCCACATCATTGTAAATAATAGGATTTGTTTTCTTCTTATGGCTGCTTACTGCACATTTTAAACTGCATTTCATTCTTCCTTTTGTTTTGTAGTATCACTATGTGTTTTCACCATTTATCTCCCAGTTATGAGCAATAGCTTTGTGTTAATCGATATGTATCTGTAACTATCTATCTATCTATCTATCTGTCTGTCTATCTACCTATCTATCTACCTATCAATTTATCTATCTACCTATCTTTCCTACTATCTATCTATCTATCTATCTGCTTAACTTCCTATCTATCATTTCTATCATCTATCATCAGTCATCTATCTACCTATCTATGAATCAATCATCTTTTTGTCTGCCCATCTGTCCTTATGTACAGAAAAGTTAACAACATTTCCTATGTCACTTCAATACATTATGCTTCCAAAACTCTTTCAAGGTAACTAGGATGTAGGAAGAGCACTCGGTTCACTGAGACACTTGCAGGTCGAGTCAGCCACGTGTACCTACAAAACCAGTAAATGGTTGTGCAGGGACTTGAACCTGTGTCTGTATCCTCTATTATCTTCTTCTCACTGGCTGACTCTATTTAGCCACTTTCATTGACTAAGTGCTCCGTGAAGACCACAAGTATTGTTCCTCTGGGCCTGTTGTCCACAGAAAGAAAACTTGGTGCTTTGCTCACAACCATGTTTGAGGGATATTTTTGATTGTTTGTTTATCAGTTTCACTTGTGTTGGGTACCTGTTCCAACCCTTACGGCTTGTAGATTGTCTCTGTCCTTGCATCTCTAGTGAGTCTCCTGTGAGGAAGCACGTAGGTGGTCTTGAATATTCATCCCTGCTTTTAACCCTGTGTCTTTTGTTTGGAGCAGTCAAAGCCTGTCCGTTTATTCTGATGATTCAGAGCTTTGCCCTTATTGCACTTAAAAAAAATTTTTATTATCATTAATCTACAATCACGTGAAGAACATTAAATTTCTTGGCTTCCCCCTTCACCAATGCACCCTTAGAAACCTCTAACAGATGCTGTCAATCAGCGGAGTTGAATGCTGTAGACCCCTTCACCATGAACCACTCCACACATACCATTACAGTCGCAGTCCATCTGCGTGTAGTAAGATGCTGTAGAATCTTTACTTGTCTTCTCTGTGTTCTACAGCGCTATCCAAACCCTCCTGACCCCACGCATTATACATGCTAATCCTAATCTCCCATTTCTTTCTCCACACCCTCATCCCTCCCTTCACAACCACCCTGCCCAGTCCCTTTCCCTTTGGTAACTGTTAGTCCGCTTTTGGGTTCTGTGAATATGCTGCTGTTTTTTCCTTCAGAATTTCTTTGTTGTTATATTCCACCCATGAGTGAAATCATTTGGTACTTGTCTTTCTCCACTTCGCCTATTTCACTGAGCATACTACCGTCCTGCTCCATCCACGTCATTGCAATTGGTAGGATTTGTTTTCTTCTTATGGTTTCTTACTGCACTTTTTAAACTGGACTTCATTCTTCCTTTTTGTTTGTAGTTTCGCTATGTGTTTTCTCCATTGATCTGTTGGTTATGAGCAATAGCTTTGTGTTAATCTATATGTATCTGAATCTGTGTAACTGTCTGTCTGTCTGTCTACCTATCTATCCTTCTATCTATCTATCTATCTATCTATCTATCTATCTATCTATCTATCTATCTTCCTATCATCTATCTATCATGTCTATCATCTATCTATAATCTCTCATCTACCTATGTATCTATGAATTAATCATCTATTTGTCTTCCCATCTATCCTTATGTACAGAAAACTTAACAACATCGCCTATGTCACTTCCCTACATTATGCTTCCAAAAATCTTGCCAAGTAACTAGGACGTATGGAGAGCACTGGGTACACTGAGACAATTGCAGGTCGAGTCTGCCGCGTGTGCTTAAAAAACCAGTAAATCGTTGTCCAGGGACTTGAACCCGTATCTCTGTCCTCTGACCTCTTTTATCTCCTTCTCGACTGCTGACTCTAATTTGCCACAATAATTGACTAAGTCTTCCCTGAAGACCACAAGTATCCTTCTTCTGGGCCTGTTGTAGTCAGAAAAGTATACTTGGTGCTTTGCTCATCACCAAGTTTGAAGGACATTGGCGTGATCACCTCTGATAGGAGGAGGGACAAATAAAAATGAACACCTATTTCTAGACAGGAGCAGTTTTGAACAAAGAGTGTGTTGAGTGACGTGTTTATTTGAGTGTCCAACCTTCACTCTTAAATGGTTATTACTTTTTTACATTCATGAACATCATAAAACGCACTGATTTCAAAAGCACAGATGCTTATTATTACAGCAATTCTGTTATTGAGGTGAGAAAAATTGAGAAGGACTTTGCTGTACAACGGAATCTATTTCTGGACACTGCCGAAACCAAACAAAAAAAATTCATGGTTGCCAGATAGGGCTCTTTTCTACTGACTGTCTCTGGGGACTCAAACAGAATCCATTTGTTTGTTTGTTTGTTTCTCAGTTTCACTTTTTTTGGGTACCCGTCAGCGCCATTTCAGCTTTTAATTTGTCCATGTCCTTGGATCTCAAGTGAGTCTCCTGTAAGGGAGCACATACATGATCTTGAATGAAAGATAGCTTAGTTTAGTATGATGCTTTCCTATCTACCTACCTATCTATCTCTTTACCTATCTATGTAATCTTTCTATCTATCTATATGTCATCTATCTATGTATGGTCTGTCACCTATCTACTATCATCTGTGTATCTATCTAATTAATCTATCATCTATATGTATGTATATCAGTCGAATCTATGTATCAATCATTTGTCTCTCTATATATCTGTTTTCTCACTTTTGTCAACTTTCTGTCCCTAGGTGCACTTTGATTCCTCTGTTTCCTTCTCAGTCTCAATTCCTTGTGTTTGTTTTTGTGAGTTAGCTGTGTGTTTGCGTCTTGAGAGGAGTGGTCTTGGGTGGGAACTTCTCCTGCGTAGGTGGCACGAGTCTGCTGGGTGTGGATAGTGTGGTTGGTGGGCTGCGCTCTTGAAACTGTGCAGCCCAGTGCCCTTCAGCTGCTCTGCCCCTGGGCCGTTCCTGCTCTGGCGGCTGCATGAGCTGCAGGGAATATCCGAGGCCACACGCAGGGAGCACCCTTGTGGGCCTGCGGGTCCGTGGTAGGTACATGCCCAGTCGTATGCCTTTTTGCCTCTGCACCGATGTAACCTCGGTGGCCCTGCTGGGTGGCCCATCTTCAGAGAGTATGCGTGTAGTCACTGGTTAAGGGAACTGCCTTTTGGTGACACACGGGGTTCTTCTGGGCCAGTGGCCCAGGGATTGCTGAGGTGGCAGCCCAGCTAGCTTGTGGGGAAACTGCTCCCCTCTGCTGTCAAGGTGGAGGTGGAATTTCATTGCATTTACGCATTTAGATGTGAGTGAGGTCTATCTGATATGGAATAGTAGCGTTGAGAGCTATGTCTCCACCCCCTCAACTTGTAGTTCATTTTTGTCCTTGGATCTCAAGTTAGTCTCCTTTAAGGGAGCACGTAGGTGGTCTTGAGTTTTCATCCCTTCTTTTAACCCTGTGTCTTTTCATTGGAGTCCTGAAGAGCCTGTCCTTTTATTCTGAGAATTGAGAGCTATGTCCTCATTGCACTTTAAAAATTTTTTTTGTTATCATTAATCCACAATCACGCAAAGAACATTATGATCATCAAGTACACCACGTCCCCCCCAAAAAACCCCGTTACAGTAGCTGTCTATCAGCATAGTTGGATGCTATAGACCCATTACCATGCCCCCCCACACCCCGTTACAGTCGCTTTCCATCAGCGTGTAGTAAGATGCTGTAGAATCACTACTGGTCTTCTCTGTGTTGTACAGCCCTCACCATGCTCCCCCCACCCTCACATTATACATGCTAATCCTAATGCCCCCTTTTTTTCTCCCCACATTTATCAAACCCTTCCCACCCACCCTGCCCAGTCCCTTTCCCTTTGGTAACTGTTAGTCCACTCTTGGGTTCTGTGAGTCTGCTGCTGTTTTTTACCTTCAGTTTTTCTTTGTTGTTATACTCAACATATGAGTGAAATCATTTGGTACTTGTCTTTCTCCGCATGGCCTATTTCACTGAGCAAAATACCCTCTAGCTCCATCCACGTTGTTCAAATGGTAGGATTTTTTTCTTCTTACAGCTGCTTACTGTTCTTTTTAAACTAGATTTCTGTCTTCTCTTTTGTCTGTAGTTTTGCTATGTGCTTTCACCATTGCTCTCCTCGTTATTAGCAATAACTTTACATTAATCGATATGTACCTATATCTATCTATCGATCTATCTATCTATCTATCTATCTATCTATCTATCTATCTATCTATCTTTCTATCTATCTCTGTCAATCAATCAATCATGTTTTAGAATGCCTGTCTGACCTTTTGTGGAGAACATTTTGCAACATAGCCTATGTCACTTCATTACATTATGCTTCCAAAAATCTTGCAATGTCACTAGGCCATAGGGAGAGCACTGGGTTCACCGAGACACTTGCAGGTCGAGTTTGCCGCGTGTACCTACAAAACCAGGAAATGGTGCTGCAGGGACTTGAACCTGTATCTGTATTATCTTTTATATTCTTCTCACTGGTTGACTGTATTTAGCCACATTCATTGACTAAGTGCTCCCTGAAGACCACAGGAATTGATCCAATGGGCCTGTTGTCCACAGAAAGTAAACTTGGTGCTTTGCTCACCACAATATTTGAGGGACATCGGCATGAACACCGCTTATAGGACTGAGGGACAAATAAAATGGAACACCAATTTCTAGATATGTGCAGTTGGGAGCAAAGAGTGTGTTGTGAAGTGTATATTTGAGTGTACAAACTTCTCTCTTTGTCTGGTTATTACATCTTTACATTCAGGAACATCATTAAACCCACTGATTTCAAAGAACCAGACGCATATTATTACAGCAATTCAGTTGTTGAGGTGAGAGAAAATGAGGAGGACATTGCTGCACCACTAAATCTATGGCTGGGCACTGCTGAAACCAAACAAAAAGAATTCACGGTGGCTAGATATGGCTATTTTCTACTGTCTGTCTCTGGGTAATCAAAGAGAATCCATATGTTTGTTTGTTTGTTTCTCAGTTTCACTTGTGCAGGGTTCCTGTCCCCACCCCTTCGGCCTGTAGTTTGTCTTTGTCCTTGAATCTCAAGTGAGTCTCCAGTAAGGCAGCACGTAGGTGGTCTTGAATTTTCATCCCTACTTCCAACCCTGTGTCTTTTGATAGGAGCACTGAAAGCCTGTCCTTTTATTCTGATATTTGAGAGCTGTGCTGTTACTGCAGTATGAAATATTTATTTATCGCTAATATACAATCACATGATGAACATAATTTTCACTAGTCTACCCCCTTTACCAAGTCCCCCCCAAAATCCCGCTATAGTCGCTGCCCATCAGCATAGTTGGATGCTCTAAAGCCCTTCACCATAACCCCCACACTCACCCTATTACAGTCGCTCTCTATCAGCATGTAGTAATATGCTGTAGAATCACTAATTGTCTTCTATGTGTTGTACAGACCACCCAATGAACCCCCACTCCAAACATTATACATGGTAATCCTAATAACCCCTTTCTTTTCCCCACCCTTATTCCTATCTTCCCAACCACCCTGTCCAGGCCCTTTCCCTTTGGTAACTGTTAGTCCACTGTCAGGTTCTGTGAGTCTGCTGTCGTTTTTTTCCTTCAGTTTTTCTTTGTTGTTATACTCCACACATGAGTGAAATCATTTGGTACTTGACTTTCTCCTCCTGGCCTATTTCACTGAGCATAATACCCTCTAGCTCCATCCATGTTTTTGCAAATGACAGGATTTGTTTACTTTTATATCTGCTTAGTGGACTTTTTAAACTGGATTTCATTATTCTTTTTTGTTTTTAATTACGCTATGTGCTTTCACCATTGCTCTCCTGGTTATGAGCTATAGCTTTGTGTTAATCAGTATGTTCCTATATCTATCTATCTGTCTGTCTATCTATCTATCTGTCTATCAATCTATCTATCTATCTATCTATCTATCTATCTATTAATCAATCAATCAACTTTTTTTCTCCCCATCTGTCCTTGTGTACAGAACAGTTTACCACATAGCCAGTGCCACTTCCCTACATTATGCTTCCAAAAATCTTGCAAGTTAACAAGGCCATAGGCAGAGCACTGGTTTCACCAGGACACTTGCAGGTCGAGTATGCCACGTGAAATTACAAAACCAGGAAATTGTGGTGCAGGGACTTGAAGCCTTGTCTCTCTCCTCTGCCTCTTTTATCTCCTTCTCATTTGCTGACTGTATTTAGCCACATTCATTGACTAAGGGCTCCCTGAAGACCACAAGTATCCTTCCTCCGGGCAAGTTTTTAACAGAAAATAAACTTGGTGCTTTGCTCACCACCATGTTTGAGGGACATCGGCGTGATCACCGCTAATAGGATGGAACGACAAATGAAAAGGAACACCAGTTGCTAGACAGGAGCAGTTGGGAGCAAAGAGTGTGTTGTGGAGTGACGTGTTTATTTCAGTGTCCAAACTTCCCTCTTTATATAGTTATTACTTCTTTACATTCATGAACTTCATAAAACCCACTGATTTCAAAGGTCCAGATGTATACTTTTATAGCAATTCAATTGTTGAGTTGAGAGAAAATGAGAAAGACGTTGCTGTACCACTAAATCTATGGCTGGGCAATGCTGAAACCAAACAAAAAGAATTCACGTTGTCCAGATAGGGCTATTTTCTACTGACTGTCTCTGTGGACTCAAACAGAATCCATTCTAGGATTGTTTGTTTTTCAGTTTCACTGTTTTGGGTACCTGTTCACACCCCTTCGGCTTTTAGATTGTCTGTGTCCTTGGATCACAAGAGAGTCTCCTGTAAGGGAGCACGTAGGTGGTCTTGAGTTTTCATCCCTTCTTTTAACCCTGTGTCATTTGTTTGGAGCACTCAAAGCCTGTCCTTTTATTCTGATGATTCAGAGCTGTGCCCTTATTGCACTTAAAAAATTGTTTTGTTATCATTAATCTACAATCACGTGAAGAACATTATGTTTACTAGACTCCCCCCCTCACCAAGTCCCTCCCAAAAACCTCTTACAGTTGCTGTCAGTTAGCAGATTTGAATGCTGTAGACCCGTTCACGATGTACCCCCACACACACCCCATTACAGTCGCTGTCCTTCAGCGTGTAGTAATATGCTGTAGAATATCTACTTGTCTTCTCTGTGTTGTACAGCACTCACCATGCGACCCCGCCCTCACGCATTATACATGCTTATTCTAATCTCCCTTTTCTTTCTCCCCAACCTTATCCCTCCCTTCCCAACCACCCTTCCCAGTCCTTTTCCCTTTGGTAACTGTTACTCCACATTCGGTTTCTGTGAGTCTGCTGCTGTTTTTTTTTTCAGTGTTTCTTTGTTGTTATACTCCACACATGAGTGAAATCATTTGGTACTTGTCTTTCTCCGCATGGAATATTTCACTGAGCCTACTACCGTCTCGCTTCATCCACGTCATTGCAAATGGTAGTATTTTTTTTCTTCTTATGGCTGCAAACTGCAGTTTTTAAACTGGACTTCATTATTCCTTTTAGTTTGTAGTTTCGATATGTGCTTTCACCATTGATCTCCTGGTTATGAGCAATAGCTTTGTGTTTATTGATATGTATCTGTATGTATCTTTCTATCTACCTATCTATCTATCTGTCTATCCTTCTATCTTTCTATTTATCTATCTATCTATCTTTCTATCTATCATCTATCTGTCTATCAATCTATCTTCCTATCTACCTATCATGTCTATCATCTGTCATTCTATCATCTGTCATCTATCTATCTATCTAAGAATCAATCATCTTTTTGTCTGCCTATCTACCCTTACGTACAGAACATTTAACAACATGGCCTACATCACTTCCCTACATTATGCTTCCAAAAATTTTTCAAGGTAACTATGCCGTAGTTAGATTACTGGCTTCTCTGAGACACTTGCAGGTCGAGTTAGCCACTTGTGCTTACAAAACCCGTAAATTGTGGTGCAGGGATGTGAACCCGTATCTCTGTCCTCTGTCCTCTTTTACCTCCTTCTCGCTTGCTGACTCTAATTAGCCGCATTAATTGACTAAGTCCACAATGAAGACCACAAGTATCCTTCCTCTGGGCCTGTTGAATACAGAAAAGTATACTTGGTGCTTTGCTCAACACCAAATTTGAGGGACATTGGCGTGATCATCACTGATAGGAGGAGGGACAAATAAAAAGGAACACCTATTTCTAGACAGGAGTAGTTGGGAACAAAGAGTGTGTAGTGGAGTGATGTGTTTATTTGAATGTCCAAACTTCCCTCTTTAGGTGTCTATTACTCCTTTACCTTCGTGAACATCATAAAACGCACTGATTTCAAAAGCCCAGATGAATATTATTACAGCAATTCATTTATTGAGGTGAGAAAAAATGAGAAGGACGTTGCTGTACCACTATATATATGGCTGGGCACTGCTGAAACCAAACAAAAAGAATTCACAGTGGCTAGATAGGGCTATTTTCTACTAACTGTCTCTAAGTACACAGACAGAATCCATTTGTTTGTTTGTTTGTTTCTCAGTTTCACTTGTGTTGGGTACCTCTCCCAGCCCCTTCAGCTTGTAGTTTGTGTTTGTCCTTGGATCTCAAGTGAGTCTTTGTAAGGGAGCATGTAGATGGTCTTGAGGGAAAGATAGCTTTGTTTAGTATGATGCCTTCCTATCTACCTACCTACCTATCTCTTTATCTATCTATGTAATCTATCTACCTGTCTATATATCTGTCATATATCTATCTATGGTCTTTCATCTATCTACTATCATCTGTGTATCTATCTCATGAATCTATCATCTATATGTATGTATATAAGTCCAATCTATGTATAAATCATCTGTCTGTTTATGTATCTGTTTTCTCACTTTTGTCAACGTTCTGTCACTAGGTGCACTTTGATTCCTCTGTGTTCTTCTCCGTCTCAATTCCTTGTGTTTGTTTATGTGAATTAGCTGGTGTTTGGGTCTTGAGAGGTGTAGCCTTGTGTGGGAACTTCTCCTGCGTAGGTGGCACGAGTTTGCTGGGTGTGGATAGTGTGTTTGTTGGGCTGGGCTCTTTAACCTGTGAGGACCAGGGCCTTCTGGCTGCTCTGCCCCTGGGACGTTCCTGCTGTGGCGGCTGCATGAGCTGCGGGCATATCCGAGGCCCCAGGCAGGGAGCACACTGGCATGCCTGTGGGGCAGAGGCAGGTTCATGCCCAGTAGTAGGTATTTTTGCCTGTGCACTGATGTCACCTCGGCGGCCCTGCTTGGTTTCCCATCTCCAGAGAGCATGCGTGTAGTCACTGGTTAAGGGAACTGCCTTTTGGTGACACACGGGGCTCTTGTGGGACATTGGCCTATGGGCTTGCTGAGGTGGCAGGCAAACTAGCTTGTGGGAGAACTGCTCACCTCTGCTGTCAAGGTGATGTGGAGTTTCAGTGCATTTAGGCATTTAGATGTGAGTGAGGTCTATCTGTAATGGAAAAGCAGCACTGAGATCTATGTTTCCATTAGTATGAAAAGGGCGCTGAGCATAAAGAGTTGGGTGATGGTGGCAGGAATTCTTGGAATATTTATGTCGCCACACTTATTAATTTTCTGTTAACGGAGGTGATTCTGAAGTAACTTTTTACTCACAGATGAAAGTGATGTATAAGGTTATCCCACGTCAGCCATGGTGAGATGAAGTGGTATAGTAGAATTAAAGCCTGTACACCTTGGCCTGATACATAGGAGACACACCGTTTGTGCTCTTTGCTGCTCTCCTGTCCTGGCTTATTACCTTAAGTAACTTGTTGCTTCAGAGTGGTCCCAGCAACATTTCCAGCAAGATCTCTCTAAAATTGCATAGAAACACTTGTCAAAGATATGCCCAGAGGCTAGTGGAAAACTGTACTCTTTCTGGTCATAGTTTGCAAGATGTTTGCCTTATCCTGCGTTCCTTTGTTACTTTTGCATCTCCTGTGATTGTAGACCGATCGGGACAATGGTGTACACACACACACACGCACACACACACACACACGTACAGACACACACACATGGCTGAGAGTTAACGAAGACCCCACTTATCGGAAACTGAAGCCCACACATTTAAAAAGAAACGTGCATAAGTTTTGCTCCTATTGTTCCCTCCATACGGAGCAGACTTCAAAGTGCAGAGGTGGTTGGATACAGATACCTATGCAGACAGCCAAGCACATATATGTATGGGTAGGCTCTCTCCATCCATCATCTAAGTGCGTCTCTGTATACCTACATGTCTGTGTTAGTCTACTCAAACTGATATCCAGAGTGTCATTGAGTGGGGGTTTCATCCATTGACACTGATTTCTCCCTATTCTGGAAGCAGAAGTCCAAGACCAAGGCAGGTTCAGTTCCCGGTGAGGTCCCTTCTTCTGCATACAGTCGCATCCCTGATCTGTCCTCACAGGGTCGAGGGAGAATGCTCTGTCCTCAGTTCCTATTAATAGCACTGATTGCATAATGGCAGCTCCACTCACACCCTCATGGTATCTTCCTAACCCAATTACCTCCAAAGGCCAGACTTCCCTATACCATGACAGTGGGGGTTAGGTCTTCAACCTTGTCTCAGTTCAAATATGAACTTGTGTGTGTGTATGTGTGTGTGTGTGTGTGTGTGTGTGTGGTGGCGGCAGGGGGTAATAGGAGCAGAAGATGGTGAGGTGAGGGCCCAAAATTCAGTTCATAACTCTGTATCTATCATGTATCTATCTAATCTAACATACCTATATCATCTATCCTATCTATTCTATCATCTGTCATTTATATATATCTTATCTATCTGTCATCTCTATCAATCTATTCATCTAATATATGAATATCTATCATCTAATGTATGTATTTCTAAAGTATCATCTATCACCTGTCAACTATATGTCATCTACCTGTCTTTATCTTTTTGTCTACCCATCCATCCTTATTTACAGAACAGTGTAAGATAAATTCTAGCTGAAATAAGCAGGTGCAGAGAGGCAACAAAGGGCCCGGTAGTTTATTTGAACGCAGATACCCAGGCGAGATTTCACCAGTCTATAGAAATGGAGGCTGGGGAATTCCCATTTAGGAAGACAGGCAGCGAGATTTTAAAGAAGGTAGGGGGAGGCAGAGCTTAGATTTACAGCAGAGCGAGGATTTGCTAACCCAATGCATATATTTCAGTTTGGGAGGAGGCAACAGCCAAGAACTTAGGCACATCATCAGTGTCTGACATGCTCGCTCCTCCCATCAGCGTCCCCAGCCTTAAAAACAGTTAACAACATGGCCATATATCATGGCTATCTATCTATCTTTCTTTCTATCTTTCTTTCTATCTATCTATCTATCTATCTATCTATCTATCTATCTATCTATCTGTCTGTCTGTCTGTCTGTCTGTCTGTCTGTCTGTCTGTCTGTCTGTCTATCTATCTATCTATCTATCTATCACCTATCTGTTCAATCTATCTATACCTATTATCTCTCCTTCCTAATCTATCATCTATCTATCTGTCCTATCTATCATCATCTTTTTGTCTAACCATGTATAATTATGTACAGGACAGTTCACAAGGTAGCTTATATGTCACTTCCCTACATAAGCTTCCAAAAGCCTGCAAGGTAACTAGGCGCTAGAGACAGATTGCACTAGGTTCATCGAGACATTTGCACATCGAGTCAACAGCGTGTGAGTAAAAAACTAGTAAATGGTGGTGCGTGGACTTCAAACCATACCTCTGTACCCAGTCCTCTTTGCCCTCCTTGCTGACAGTATTCTAGCCGCATTTGTTGACTGACTGCTCCCTGTAGACCACAAGCATCCTTCCTCTTGGCTTTTTCAGTAATTTATCCCATTGTATGGAATGATTTTCCCTCAGATACCTTGTTCTGTTACCTCCTTCTATACTGTTCAAGTCCCACCTCCCTGGTAAGGCTTAACCGGTCCCCTGCTTATTTTGAAAGCCCTGCTTCTCTCTGCCTTTAAGCTCAGTCCTCCATATCTTGCCTTATTTCTTCATAGTGTTTGTTACTGGCTAAGCTACCATAAATCTTACAGATATTCATTGTCTCTTTCTTCCCCTCCAACTAGAACATGGTCTTCGCAGGTTAGGAATTCTGCGTTTATTAAGTCTGGTGAAGACCATGCAGACTCTAGGGTCAGAGAGAAGTGGTCACAGTTGTAACTCAACGTGGTTTGACATGTTAGCAGTTTAGGTTAGAGTCAGGCCAGGCAGTCATTAAAGAGGACCTTTTCTGATATAACTAAGCTACTTGATAAATTCTAAGTAAGCTTAAATTTCAATAATCACACAGCAGGCAGAAGCACTTCCTTCTGTCCTTCCTTCAGACTCGAGGACCTTTATGCCAAATCCGTTCTCTCGTGGGGAAGTGGGAATGTGTGAGGATGATCAGCCAATGTCTTAAGTTACACAAGGCACACACATACAGAAATAAACTTGTTTTAAAAAAAATGATAAGAGTGGTTTCCTGTGTCACAGCAGGGATTCCCTAGCCCCCAGTGAGCTCAGAGCAGTGGGATAAGAGAGGGAAGGGGCCACATAAGCCAACCCGGTCTCCTTCCTCTGGACTTGCCTTCCCATGGATTGTCATCCATTAATCACTCAGCACGCAGACCTCACGGTGAGCATGCAGAGTCATAAAACGCGTCTACTTCCACATCCCAGTCACTGGGGCATGGAACACGTTGCATAGTTAAGTGTGGCTGAGAACATTATCACTCATATATGTGTTCTTCCTCCTTTGACGAGTCAAAGAGTAAACAGCAGAGTCATACTAGCAACAGCAGGATTTAGTGTGAATATAAAATATACACACATATTGTGGGAAAGATTTTGTTAAATGGATATGGACATAGGCATTGTCTGGAGCCGGGTTAGACCTGTAGGAGCCGTTGGCAAGGGCTGTGGCTTGTCCACCGTGTCGGAGCCTGAGTTAGGGGTAGGGCCGAGGCCATCGGCTCTGCCTACCATGGCATTCTCTGGGTCCAGGGCTGACCGGAGGACAACCGCCCGTGATGTGGGTGTCTGAGGCGTGCAGGATGCTGGTTGTGTTTCTGCCAATGGCCTCGTGTGGGGACCTGGGGGGCTAGCAAGTTCCTTTCCCGATGTTGGTGGCATGCACATCGGGTCATCGTCCGACTTGCGTGTAGGTCCGAGGCCGTCGTCTATGCCTACCACGGCATCGTGTGTGTCCAGGGTGGTCCGGAGAATGACTTCCCACATGGTGGGTGTCTGAGGTGTGCAGGAGGCTGGAAGTGCTGCTGCCCATGGCCTCGTGTGGGGCTGGGGGTTGACCGGAAGATGATGGCCATCGAAGGGTGTGTTGTGTCCATGTGCTCGTCTTGAGCATAATTGCCAGACCTCAGGCAGAAAGTGGTGCTGCCCACGGCCCCATGAAGGGCCGTTGCCGACTGGAAGGTGACGGCCATCGAGGGTGGTGCCGTGTCCATGGGCTCGTCTTGAGCATCATTACCGGCCCTCACACCGAAGTTGGTGCTGCCCACAGCCCCGTGCGGGGTCGGGTGCGACCGGAAGATGACGGCCTTCGAGGGTGGTGTCGTGACCATGGGCTCGTCTAGAGCATCATTGCTGGCCTTTCTGCCAAAGGGGGAGCTGCCCAAAACCTCGTTTGCGGACGGGGGCTAACGGAAGATGTCGGCAATCGAGGATGTTGTCGTGTCCATCGGCTCTTCTTGGGAATCAGCCTTCAGGCTGGTGACTATGCAGCCCATGGACTCTTCTGGGACCATGGGGTAGTTGTAGCTGCCTTTCCCGAAGGCAATAGTGTGACCATTGGGTCGTCGTCCGCCTTGCGGGTAGGGCCGAGGCCATCATCTGTGCCTCTCATGGCATCTTATGGAGCCAGGGGAGACCAGACGACTACCGCCAATGCGGGGGTCATCTGAGGTGCACAGGAGACCGGCGGTGGTGCTGCCCATAGCATCGTGCGGGGCCGGGTGGGTCCGGAAGATGATGGCCAGCGGTGGTGGCGTCGAGTCCATCAGCTCGTCCCGAGCGTCAGTGAAAGCCATCGGGCCTTCGCTTGTGCTGCCCAAGGCCTTGTCTGTTGGCTGACACTGGATGGTGGTTTTGCAGAGGCAGGACACCACACGGTGGGCTGGTAGTGGTGCCCGTGTGCCCTGCGGAGGAGGAGCTCATCTGGGTGGTTTCTCTCCAGCCGTCTGCTGGGAGCCAAGTATGGTCCAGTGGCCCAGGGATGCTCCCCGTGGAAGTGGGAACTCTGCTGGAAAAAGTGGGAAAAGCCAGCCGCTAAAGGCACAGGATCCCGGAGGAACAGCCTGTGACCAGTGCAGTGAGCAGGTGCAGGGTGCTCCCTGGCAGGAGGGTTATGGGGCAACGCCCGGGGACGGTAAGAAACGGCAGGCGAACAAGGTGGGTCTGGGAAGGCAGCGAGAGGTGTGGGGCACGAACCTTAGGAAGGAGGAAACGGTCCACATGGAAAAATGGGTTGTGGTGTGCGCCAAACGATCCGAGGAAAGGGTCTGAAGCTAGGGAGAGGGTCTCCTTTGCCACTAACTCCTTCTCAGGCCAAGCACGCACTGAGTTGCTCAGCTAGGGCGAGCCTGGTCCATATGTCAGCTATGGGAAGCATCACAAAGTGGCCTGGGCTGCTGTGACGTCACCCAGGAGACACTTAACCAAGCCCCTATTGCCTTAATCAAACCGGCACCGCCCAGATGAGACCCTGGTCCAAGGTCATGGCCTGGCCCCAAGGGCAACCCCAGTAGAATCCATAGCCCCCTGGAATGCCCGCTGAGGTGCCGTGTAGGTGTTTGGAAAAATGAGCACACCATGCGGACCATCGAGGGCTGCCGTGCCCGGATCTGTCAGAGCTCAGCCTGTCTGGGCGCCGGCTCTGCATGGGCTCGGCACCCAGAGTATGGCGGGAATCAAGTGCCTGGCTCCGCCCTCCCTCACACAATCCCGTAGCCCAGGGTTTGGTCAGGGCCCGGCGCCCAGCTACCACGTGGCTGTCTGGGGCACGGCCCACCCTTTCCTGGGCCTTCCCAGCTTCTCTGGGACACCTGGAGCCAGGCATGCCTTTTCGGCCATGGACAACCTGGCGGCTGACTTCTGAGGAGTGTGCATACCCCATGAATTGCCTTTCTAGCTAGCGGCAGGGTTTTCCTTTGCTTCTCACAGAAAGCATAGGTCGGGGACCACAGGGTCTCATCATAGCTACATCCCACGTTCTGACTGGGCTTTGCCACCCAGATTTTCTCTCTGATCTAGTTTTGGGGGCCTGCGTCTCGTAGTTGAATAACACAACACAGTAAAATGGGAAACACTTTCCATTTTTAAAATGCTTCTCCTTTAGACTCTTGGTCTCGATGGCGTCGCTGTTCTTGCCCGTCAGCCAAGCTGGATGCTTGTGGGGCAACCTTGCCTCCTCTCAGCAGTCAACCTGTCCATTCCCAATCCTGACTGTTCATAATTTATGTTATAACCTGTGAAGATCGTGTCCCGTGTCAGTAATCCTGCTTCTAGTTTCTCAGGTCTTTCCTGGTG
This sequence comes from Manis pentadactyla, assembly GCF_030020395.1. Lineage (NCBI taxonomy): Eukaryota > Metazoa > Chordata > Mammalia > Pholidota > Manidae > Manis > Manis pentadactyla. The sequence goes on along the minus strand of NW_026644987.1, from coordinate 1,178,194 downwards.
GACGTAGGCCCTGCTTGCTCACTGCTTCACTGTGGAAGCACTGACATTGTTACAGAATAAAATATTAAATTCTCCATCCCCAATTCACGGTCTGGCCTTCACTTTGTCTACATAGCCTTCATTATGAGCCAAGCTCTCTGCTCCTTGAAAAGACCCTGTCTCGTGCCTTTTTCTCTCTGAATTATTTTCTCTGGGGTTTGCCAACCCTTGCATCTGGCTTTTAAGAATTTTCAACCCATCAGAAGAACATGGATCGCTGAAGACCCACCTCTATGTCACCTCCTCTTGGAGGCTTCTGTGCAATCTCAATTAGGGGTGCCTTCCTCTCCGTTCTCCATACTTGGTGAGAACATCCCTTATCAAATATGAGTGTGTCAGCTCGTGCACATCACTCTTCGGGTCTTGGGATCTGTTGAACAGTGGTGACAGTGAATGACTGGACTCGGCTTCAAAGCTCAGCTGCCCGTCCAGTGGTACCTGGTGCCTCTCGCTCCTCTGAAAACCGTTCGTTATGTTCCAAACCGTGTGGAACATAAATGCGGGCGAGATGCCACCGACGACACCTCAGTCCCTGCTGTGTATGCCTCCGGGTGCTTAGGGAGAGTCCCAGCGAGCCGAGCCCCCGAACTTATCTTTAACGGTGATGAGCACAGAGCGTTTTGGACAGGCCCCATCTGCTGCTGCTACTGCTGCTGCTGTGATGACTCCTCTCTCTGGCCCAGTGTGGTAAGATACCAGAACTCTTCTTGATCTCTGCCTCTGCTTTCTCCGTAGTGGTGTAGTTTTGTTGTATGGGGGTGGCTCCTTTCGTATCTCTGTTGGAATTAAATACGGGCTCAGAAATCCCTTGTGTCAATTTTCATTGTACTGTACCATCTTCTGTTTCTATGTCTTTGGGTTTTCTCCTGCTGCTACTGCTTTTCCTCTGAGAGGACCTGTACCACAGGCCTGTTGTTGTCAGAAGAGTAAACTTGGTGCTTTACTCACCACCATGTTTGAGGTACATCGGCGTCACCGCTGATAGGAGGAGGGACAGGTAGAAAGGAACACTGAGTTCTAGACGGGAGCAGTTGTGAGCAAAGAGTGTGTTGTGGAGTGACGTTTTCTTTTGAGCATCCAAACTTCCCTCGGTATCTGGTTATTGCTTCTTTACATTCGTAAACATCATAAAATCCACTGATTTCAAAAGCCCAGACGCATATTATTACAGCAATTTAGTTGTTGAGGTGAGAAAAAATGAGAAGGGCCTAGCTATAGCACTGAATATATGACTGAGCACTGCCACAACTGAGCAGAAATAATCCACGGTGGCGGGAAGGGCTATTTACTACTGACTGTCTCTCTGGGCACTCAAACAGAATCACTTTTATTTATTTATTTTTTGGTGTCAGTAATGTACAATTACGTGAGCAACTTTATGTTTACTAGGCTCCCCTTCCTACACCATCCCCCACATTGTCAAGTCCACTCCCCACTCCTCATTACAGGCGCTGTCCATCAATGTAGTAAGTTGCTTTTGAATCACTACCTGTCTTCTGAGTGTTATACTGCAATCCCCGTGGCCCCCCACGCCCTACATTGTGTGTGCAGATTGTAATGCCCCCTTTACACCCTTATCCCTCCTTCCCCACCCATCCTCCCAGGTCCCTTTCCCTTTGGTAACTGTTAGTCCATTCTTGGGTCTGTGAGTCTGCTGCTGTTTTGTTCCTTCCCGTTTTTCCTTTGTTCTCATACCTCACAGAGGAGTGAAATCCTTGGTACTTGTCTTTCTCCACCTGGCTTATTTCACTGAGAATAACACCCTCTAGCTCCTTCCGTGTTGTTGCAAATGGTGGTAGAACTTGTTTTCTTCTTATGGCTGAATGATATTCCATAGTGTGTATGTACCACCTCTTCTTTATCCATTCATCCCCTGATGGACACTTAGGTTGCTTCCATTTCTTTGCTATTGTAAAGAGTGCTGCGATCAACATAGGGGTGCATCTGTCTCTTTCAAACTGGGCTCCTGCACACTTAGGGTAAATTCCTAGGGAGGAATTCACGGGTCAAATAGTATTTCTGTTCTTCGGTTTTTTGGGGAACCTCCATACTGCTTTCCACAATGGTTGAGCTAACTGACATTACCACCAGCAATGTAGGAGGGCTCCCGTTTCTCCACACCTTTGCCGACATCTGTTGTTGTCTGTCTTTTGGGTGGTGGCCATCCTAACTGCTGTGAGTTGATACCCCACTGTGGATTAATGTGTATTTCTCTGATAGTTAGCGATGTGCAGCATCTTTTCATTTGCCTGTTGGCCACCTGAAATTGCTTCTGTGGAGAAGTGTCTGTTCAGATTCTCTGCCCATTTCGTAATTGGATTTATTTGCTATTTGTGTGTTGAGGTTCGTGAGCTCTTGATACATGTTTTGGATGGCAACGCCTTATCAAATGTCTCATCAGTGAATATATTCTCAAATAATGAAGGATGTCTTTTCGTTCTACTGATGGTGGTCAAACAGAATCTTACTAAACCCCCTTCCACTTCATTCAAAATCTGACTAATAATTCCTTTTTTCCTGAAGACCAACCAGCCGAGAAAATTGGAATGAAGAGGAGAAGCTGTGATGCAGGAACATCTAGTGTAAAACTGAGAGGTGAGGTGGTGTGGAGACTGGTAGGTTGTATCTTGCCATTTGCTGCTTTCAAGGGTCATAGGGAAAAAAGATTGCCAAGGAGATGAAGCCCAGGGTGTTGACGTCTCCTAGTATCGGTGGAGCCACGTAGCCTCTAGCCATTGATGGGAAGGCTAGCATGTGGCACTGTTGTCTTTCCTGTGGTGTTAGATGAGCGGCGTTCCCCATATGCAGTTCAGTCAGAGCCCATGTGGGACTGTCCTGACACAGGCTGGGTGGACCCTAGAGCTGTGCCGTTCCTGCTGGGCTCTTGCAGCACCCGTCACGGGACCGGGCCTTAGCAGCGCTCCCGGAGAAAGAGAGAGAGAGATAGAGAGAATTGTGCTCTAGAGATAGGGGCAGTTTTATTTTCTGTAGCTCCCTGAGCATGCTCCTGATGTTTATTTTGAGATCTCTTTCTCAGGAAGATTTAGTTGAGTCCAGTTACCGGGTTCCTTTGAACGTTCATATTTGTAGGTGGCGCCCTGTAGCTCCGAGAAGCTTTACTCTCTGGAGATGCTCAGCCCTTGGGGGGATGGCAGGGGTCCCAGGGGAGCAGTGCCAGTGCCCAACCCCGCCGGGAGTAAAGAGGTCTTTCCTTCTTCCCGACCACAGTGCCCATCTCCACTGCCAGGGCCAGTATGTGGAACATGCAGGGAGATGCTGCCGAAGGTGGGGACGGCCGTTTTGCAGGCCGGTGCTGGTGGTGAGGTAGGCCGTGTACCAGTCAGATCACGGTAAGGGGCCTGGGAGCAGCGAGGCCAGCCAGGGGGATGAAGCGACCAGAGCTCCTGAAAAATTCCCCGCCTGCCGGGCAGAGTGCACGTGGGCAGTTTGGCACACCTGTCCTTTCTCCTGCGTGGCAAGCCCTGTGGAAGCCTTGCCCCTTTAGCAGTTCTCTCACTGTTAGGAGTCTCTCAGACTGTCCGCCTTTTTTTTGTCCCACAGCGGCCAGATGTGGATCCCTGTGTTGTCCCACAAGTGGCTGGAACCTCAAGGCTCTCGAAGTCTTCTGCCTCTCTTTGCTTTCCAACCCCACCAATCCTCATGTGCACACCACATGTATGGTAGGTTCGTGCTCAGAGAGCATATCTCCAGGGCTCTACAGCACACTTCTCCTTGAGGTGACAGGATGCCGCAGCAGCTTTCCTCCCTGCTGTTCTTCCACGATTTGATGTAGATGTTCTATTTCCAAATAGTACGTATGTATGTGGTTTTGATTTTGGGAGGATGTTTCCGCATCCTATCTCATGTGAGCCGGGGTCATTAATCCCATCAGCACATCTTTTTTATATTTTTCTTTTTCAGTTTCACTTGTCTAGTGTACCTGTTCCCAACCCCTCAACTTGTAGTTATGCTTCGTCCTTGGAAACCAAGTGAGTCCCTTGAAAGGGAGAACGTAGGTGGTCTTGAGTTTTCATCCCTTCTTTTAACCATGTGTCTTTTGATTTTTAGCACTCAGAGACTGTCCGTTTATTCTGACAATTGAGAGCTGTGTCCTTTTTGCACATGAAATATCTTTTTTGTCATCATTAATCTGCAATCACGCGAAGAACATTATGATCACCAAGTACACCAAGTCCTTCCCCAAAACCCTGTTATAGTCGCTATCCATCAGCGTTGGTTGCTGTACACCGATTCAACATGTCCCCCCCCATACACCACGTTACAGTCGCAGTCCATCAGCGTGTAGTAAGATGCTGTAGAATCTGTAATTGACTTCTCTGTGTTGTACAGCCCTCGCCATGCACAACAGCCCCCATGCATTATACATGCTAATCCTAATGCCCCCTTTATTTCTAACTGCCCTTATCCTTCCCTTCCAACCCACCCAGCCCAGTCACTTTCCCTTTGGTAACTGTTAGTACTCTCTCGGTTTCTGTGAGTCCGCTGCTGTTTTTTTCCTTCAGTTTTTCTTTTTTGTTATACTCCACACATCAGTGAAATCATTTGGAACTTGTCTTTCTCTGCCTGGCCTATTTCACTGAGCATAATACCCTCTAGCTCCATCCACATTGTTGCAAATGGTAGGGTTTGTTTTCTTCTTACGGCTGCTTACTGCACTTTTTAAACTGGATTTCTGTCTTCTCTTTGGTCTGTATTTTCGTTATGTGCTTTCACCATTTCTTTCCTGGTTATGAGCAATACCTTTATGTTAATCGATATGTACCTATATTTATCTATCTGTCTGTATGTCTATCTATCAATCAATCAGTCATCTTTTTGTCTGAACATCTGTCCTTGTATGCAGAACAGTTAAGAACATAGACAATGTCCCTTCGCTTCTTTATGCTTCTAAAAATCTTGCAAGGTAACTAGTTTGTAAGGAGAGTCCTGGGTTCCCTGAGACACTTGCAGGTTGAGTCAGAAGTGTACTTACAAAACCAGAAAATGGTTGTGCCGGGACTTGAACCCGTGTCTCTATCCTCTGTCCTCTTTCATCTCCTTCTAATTTGTTGTCTGTATTTCGCCACATTCATTGACTAAGTGCTCCCTGAAGACCACGAGTATCATTCCTCTGGGCCTGTTGTCAACAGAAAAGTAAACTTGTTGCTTTGCACACCACCATGTTTGAAGGACATCAGCGTGATAACCGCCGATAGGACGGAGGGTCAAATAAAAAGGAACACCAATTTCTAGACAGGAGCAGTTGGGTGTTAAGAGTGTATTGTGGAGTGACGTGTTTATTTGAGTGTCCAAACGTCCCTCTTCAGGTGGTTATTAGATCTTCACATTCGTGAACATCATAAAACCCACTGATTTCAAAGGCCCAGACCCATATTATTACAGCAATTCAGTTGTTGAGTTGAGAGAAAATGAGAAGGATATTGCTGCACCACTAAATCTATGTCTGGGCACTGCTGATACCAAAGAAAAAGCATTCACAGTGGCCAGATATGGCTATTTTCTACTGACTGTCTCTGGGGGACACACACAGAATCCATTTGATTGATTGTTTTTCGGATTCACTTATGTTGGGTACCTCTCACCACCCCTACGGCTTGTTGTTTTTCTGTGTCCTTGGATCTCAAGTGAGTCTCCTCTAAGAGAGAACGTAGGTGTTCTTGAGTTTTCATCCCTTCTTTTATCCCTGTGTCTTTTGTTTGGAGCACTCAAAGCCTGTCCATTTACACTAATGATTCAGAGCTGTGCCCTTATTGCACTTTAAAATTCTTTTTTTATCATTAATCTACAATCACTTGAAGAACATTATGTTTACTAGGATCCCCCCTTCATCAAGTCCTCCAGGAAAACCTCTTACAGAATGTGTCCATCAGCATAGTTGGATGCTGTAGACTACTTCAACATGAACCCCCACACACACCCCGTTACAGTCGCTGTCCATCAGCGTGTAGTAAGATGTTGTAGAATCTCTACTTTTCTTCTCTGTGTTGTACAGCACTCCCCATGCCCAACCGTCCGCACGCATTATTCATGCTAATAATAATATCCCCTTTCTTTCTTCCTGCCCTTATCCCTCCCTTATCACCCACCCTGCCCAGTACATTTCCCTTTGGTATCTGTTAGTCCACTCTCGGGTTCTGTGATTCTGCTGCTGTTTATTTCCATCAGTTTTTCTATGTTGTTGTACTCTACACATGAGTAAAATCATTTGGTACTTGTCTTTCTCCTCCTGGCCTATTTCACTGAGCATAATACCGTCTAACTCCATCCACATCATTGTAAATGGTAGGATTTGTTTTCTTCTTATGGCTCCTTACTGCACACTTTAACTGGATTTCATTCTTCCTTTTTGTTTTGTACTATCACTATGTGTTTTCACCATTTATCTCCCAGTTATGAGCAATAGCTTTGTGTTAATTGATATGTATCTGTATCTGTATCTATCTATCTATCTATCTATCTATCTATCTATCTATCTATCTATCTATCTATCTGTCTGTCTGTAACCTATCTATCTACCTACCTATCTATCTTTCTGTCAATCTATCTATCTATCTATCTATCTATCTATCTATCTATCTATCTATCTATCTATCTATCTATCTATCTATCTACCTATCTATCTATCTATCTATCTATCTATCATTCTATCTATCTATCTATCTATCTATCTATCGTTCTATCTATCTAACTGCTTATCTTCCTGTCTATCTTTCATGACTATCATCTATCTATCTATCATCTGTCATCTATGTATCTATGAATCTATCATCTTTTTGTGTGCCCATCTATTCTTATGTACAGAACAGTTAACAACATCGCGTATGTCACTTACCTACATTATGCTTCCAAAAACAGTGCAAGAAGAGTAGGCTGTATTGAGAGCACTGGGTTCACTGAGACAATTGCAGGTTGAGTCAGCATCGTGTCCTTACAAATCCAGTAAATACTGGTGCAGGGACTTGAACTCATATCTCTGTCATCTGTCCTCTTTTCCCTCCTTCTCGATTGCTGACTGTATTTAGAAACATTCATTGACTAAGGGCTACCTTAAGATCACAAGTTTCATTCCTCTGGGCCTCTTGTAGACAGTAAAGTATACTTGGTGCTTTGCTTACCACCATGTTTGAGGGACATCGGCGTGATCACCGCTGATAGGAGGAGGGTCAAATAAAAAGGAACACCTATGTCTAAACAGGAGCATTTGGGAGCAAAGAGAGTGTTGTGGAGTTACGTGTTTGTTTGAGTGTCCAAACTTCACACTTTAGGGGGTTATTACTTCTTTACATTTGTGAACATCATAAAACACACTGATTTCCAAAGCCCAGACTCATATAACTCAGCAATTCTGTTGTTGAGGTGAGAAAAAATGAGAAGGACGTTGCTAAACCACTAAATCAATGGTGGGGCACTGCTGAAAACAAACAAAAAGAATTCACGGTGGCTAGATACTGCTATTTTCTACTGGCTGTCTCTGGGGACTCAAACAGAATCCATTTGTTTGTTTGTTTGTTTCTCAGTTTCACTTGTGTAGGGTACCCGAATCCGCCCCTTCAGCTTGTAGTTTGTGTCCTTGGATCTCAAGTGAGTCTCCAGTAAGGGAGCACGTAGGTGGTCTTGTGTTTTCATCCCTTATTCTAACCCTGTGTGTTTTGATTGGAGCACTCAAAGAATATCCGTTTATTCTGATGATTCAGAGCTGTTCCTTTATTGCACTTAAAAATTTTCTTTGTTATCATTAATCTACAATCACGTGAAGAACATTACGTTTACTAGGCTTCCCATTCAACATTCCGCATCTAAAACCAATTACAGTCGCTGCCCATCAGCGTGTAGTAAGATGGTGTAGAATCCCTACTGTCCTGTCTGTGTTGTACAGTCCTCCCCATGCTACTCCCACCACACACATTATACACACTAATACTAATGCCCCCTTTCTTTCTCCCCACCCTTATCCCTCCCTTCCCACCCAACCAGCCCAGTCCCTTTCCCTTTGGTAACTATTAGCAAACTCGCGGGTTCTGTGAGTCTACTGCTTTTTTTTCTTCAGATTTTCTTGGTTGTTATACTCCACACATGAGTGAAATCATTTGGTTCTTTTCTTTCTCCACCTGGCCTATTTCACTGAGCATAATACCCTCTAGCTCCATCCACGTTGTTGCAAATGGTAGGATTCGTTTTCTTCTTATGGCTGCTTACTGCACTTTTTAAACTGGATTTCTGTCTTCTCTTTTGTCTGTAGTTTCGCTATGTGATTTCACCATTGCTCTCCTTGTTATGAGCAATAGTTTTGTTTTAATCAATATGTAGCTATATCTATCTATCTGTCTGTCTATCCATCTATCTATCACTCTATCAATTAGTCAATCATCTTTTTGTTTGCCCATCTGTCCTTTTGTACAAAACAGTTAACAAGATAGCCTGTGTCACTTCCTTATATTGTGCTTCCAAAAATCTTTCAAGGTAACTAGGCTGCAGGGAAAGCACTGGGTTCACCGAGACACTTGCAGGTAGAGTCAGCCGCATATTCCTACAAAACCAGGAAATTTTGCTGCAGTGTCTTGAACCCGTGTCTCTCTCCTCTCTCCTCTTTTATCTACTTCTCACTTGCTGACTGTATTTAGTCACATTCATTGACTAAGGGATCCCTGAAGACCACAAGTATCCTTCCTCTGGGCCTGTTTCCGACAGAAAAGTAAACTTGGTGCTTTGCTCATAACCGTGTTTGAGGGACATCGGCGTGATCACCACTGATAGGATGGAACAACAAATGAAAAGGAACACCAATTTCTAGACAGGAGCAGTTGGGAGCAAAGAGTGTGTTGTGGGGTTACGTGTTTATTTGAGTGTCCAAACTTCCCTCTTTATCTGGATATTGTTTCTTTACATTAATGAACATCATAAAACCCACTGATTTCAAAGGCCCAGACGCTTGTTTTTACACCAATTCAGTTGTTGAGGTGAGAGAAAATAAGAAGGACGTTGCTGTACCACTAAATCTATGGCTGGGGAGTGCTGAAACAAAGAAAAAGAATTCACTGTGGCTTGAGAGGGCTATTTTCTACTGACTATCTCTGGAGACACAAAGAGAATCCATTTGTTTGGTTGTTTTTCAGTTTTACTTGTGTTGGGTACCTGTTCCCACCTCTTCGACTGTAGTTTGTCTGTGTCCTTGCATCTCAAGGGAGTTTCCTGTGAGGGATCACGTAGGTGGTTTTGAATATTCATCCCTACTTTTAACCCTGTGTCTTTTGTTTGGAGCACTCAAAGACTGTTTCTTTTTATTCTGATGATTCAGAGCTTTGCCCTTATTGCACTTAAAAAATTTTTTTATTATCATTAATCTACAATCACGTGAAGAACATTATGTTTACTTGGCTCCCCCCTTCACCAAGGCACCCTTAGAAACCTCTTACAGATGCTGTCAATCAGCGGAGTTGGATGCTCTAGACCCCTTCACCATGAACCACCCCACACACACCATTACAGTCGCAGTCCATTAGCGTGTAGTAAGATACTGTAGAAACTTTACTTGTCTTCTCTGTGTTGTACAGCCCTATCCAAGCCCACCCCACCCCAAGCTTTATACATGCTAATCCTAATTTCCCATTTCTTTCTCCACACCCTCATCTCTCCCTTCCCAACCACCCTGCCCAGTCTCTTTCCCTTTGGTAACTGTTAGTCCGCTTTTGGGTCCTGTGAGTATGCTGCTGTTTTTTTCCTTCAGAGTTTCTTTGTTGTTATACTCCACACAGGAGTAAAATCATTTGGTACTTGTCTTTCTCCACCTAGCCTATTTCACTGAGCATACTATCATCTTGCTCCATCCACATCATTGCAAATGGTAGGATTTGTTTTCCTCTTATGACTGCTTACGGCAGTTTTTAAACTGGACTTAATTCTGTCTGTTTGTTGTTTCACTATGTGCTTTCACCATTGATCTCCTGTTTATGAGCAATAGCTGTATGTTAATCGATATGTATCTGAATCTCTCTATCTGTCTGTCTATCTATCAATCTCTCTATCTGTCCTTCTATCTTTCTTTCTATCTATCTGTCTATCTATCTATCTATCTATCTACCTATCTATCCTTCTTTCTATCTATCTTTCTATCTATCTAACTTTCTGTCATCTATCTATCATCTATCATCTATCTATCTATTTATGAATCAATCATCTTTTTTTCTTCCCATCTATCCTTATGTACAGAACAGTTAACAACATCGCCTATGTCACTTCCCTACATTATGCTTCCAAAAATCCTGCAAGGTAACTAGGACGTAGGAAGAGCACTGGGTTCATTAAGACACTTGCAGGTCTATTCAGCGTCGTGTGCTTACAAAACCTGTAAATTATGGTGCAGGGATTGGCACCCATATCTCTGTCATGTACCCTCTTTTACCTGCTTCTGTCTTCAAGACAGTACTCAGCCACATTCATTGAATAAGTGCTCCCTGAAGACCACAAGTATCCTTCCTCTGGGCCTGTTGAAGACAGAAAAATATACTTGGTGCTTTGCTCTCCACCAAGTTTGAGGGACATCGGCGTGAGCTCCGCTGATAGGAGGAGCGACAAATAAAAAGGAACACATATTTCTAGACAGGAGCATTTGGGAGCAATGCCAGTGTTGTGGAGTTACATGTTTGAGTTTCCAAACTTCCCTCTTTAGGTGGTTATTACTTCTTTACATTCAAGAACATCATAAAACCCACTGATTTGTAAAGCCAAGACGCATATTATTACAGCAATTCAGTTGTTGAGGTGAGAAAACATGAGAAGGATATTGCGGAACAACTAAATGTATGGCTGGGCACAGCTGAAACTAAACAAAAAGAATTCACGGTGCCTAGATAGGGCTATTTCCTATTGGCTGTCTCTGGGGACTCAAACAGAATCCATTTGTTTGTTTGTTTGTTTCTCAGGTTCACTTGTGTAGCGTACCTGTAGCTGCCCATTCGTCTTGTAGTTTGTCTGTGTCCTTGGATCTCAAGTGAATCTCCAGAAAGGGAGCACGTAGGTGGTCTTGAGTTTTCATCCCTTCCTCTATCCCTGTGTCTTTTGATTGGAGCACTCAGAGCCTGTCCTTTTATTCTGACATTTGAGAGGTGTGTCATTATTGCACTTACAAAAATTTTTTTGTTATCATCAATCTACAATCACGCGAAGATCATTATGATCACCAAGAACACAAAGTACCCCCCAAAAGTCCAGTTACCGTAACTGTTCATCAGCGTAGTTGGATGCTGTACACCCCTTCAGCATGTCCCCCAACACACACCCCATTACAGCCGCTGTCCATAGGCGTGTAGTAAGATGCTGTAGAAATAGTACTTCTCTTTTGTGTTGTACAGCCCTCACTATGCTCCCCACACCCCACACATTATAAATGCTAATCCTAATGCCCCCTTTCTTTCTGCCCACACTTTTAACTACCTTCCCACACTCCCTGCCCAGTCCCTTTCCCTTTGGTAACTGTTAGTCCACTGTCAGGTTCTGTTAGTCTGCTGCTGTTATTTTCCTTCAGTTTTTCTTTGTTGTTATACCCCACAAATGAGTGAAATCATCTGGTACTTGTCTTTCTCCACCTGTCCTATTTCACTGAGCATAATACCCTCTAGTCCATCCATGTTATTGCAAATGATAGGATTTGTTTTCTTTTATATCTGCTTAGTGCACTTTTTAAACTTGATTTCATTCTTCATTTTTGTTTGTAGTTTCGCTATGTGCTTTCACCATTGCTTTCCTGGTTATGAGCAATAGCTTTGTGTTAATCAATATGTACCTATATCTATCTGTCTGTCTATCTATATACCTATCTATCTATCTATGAATCAATCAACTTTTTCTCTCCCCATCTTTCCTTGTGTACAGAACAGTTAACCACATAGACTATGTCACATTCCTACATCATGCTTCGAATAATCTTGCAAGGTAACTAGGCCGTATTGAGAGCACTGGGTTCGCCAAGGCACTTGCAGGTCAACTCATCCGTGTGAATCCACAAAACCAGGAAATTGTGTTGCAGGGACTTGAACTCGTGTCTATATCCTCTGTCCTCTTTTATCTCCTTCTCACTTGCTGACTGTATTTAGCCACAATGATTGACTAAGGGCTCCCTGAAGACCACAAGTATCCTTCCTCTGGGCCTGTTTTCGACAGAAATGTAAACTTGGTGCTTTGTTCACCACCATGTTTGAGGGACATCAGCGTGATCACCGCTGATAGGATGGAACGACAAATGAAAAGGAACACCAGTTTCTAGACAGGAACAGTAGGAGGCAAAGAGTGGGTTGTGGAGTGACGTGTTTATTTGAGTGTCCAAACTTCCCTCTTTATATAGTTACTACTTCCTTAAATTCATGAACTTCATAAAACCCACTGATTTCAAAGGTTCAGACACATACTTTTACAGCAATTCAATTGTTCAGGTGAGAAAAAATGAGAAGAACGTTGCTGTACCACTAAATCTATGGCTGGGCAATGCTGAAACCAAACAAACAGAATTCACGTCGTCCAGATAGTGCTATTTTCTACTGACTGTCTCTGGGGACTCAAACAGAATCCATTTGTTTGATTGTTTGTTTTTCAGTTTCAATCGTGCAGGGTACTTGTCCACACACCTTCGGCTTGTAGTTTGTCTGTGTCCATGGATCTCAAGTGAGTCTCCTGTAAGTGAGCACGTAGCTGTCTTGAGTTTTCATCCGTTCTTTTAACCCTGTGTCTTTTGTTTGCAGCACTCAGTGCCTGACCTTTTATTCTGATGATTTAGAGCTGTGCACTTACTGCAATTAAAGTATTTTTTTTATCATTAATCTACAATCACGTGAAGAATATTATGTTTACTATGCACCCCACTTCACCAAGTCTCCAAGAAAAACTTCTTCAGTCGCTGTCGATCAGCGTAGTTGGATGCTGTAGAGCCCTTCACCATGTCACCCCCACAGAACCCGTTGCAGTCGCTGTCCATCAGTGAGTAGTAAGATGCTATATGATCTCTACTAGTCTTCTCTGTGTTGTACAGTACTCCCCACGCACACCCGATCACATGCATTATACTCGCTAATCCTAATGCCCCCATTCTTTCTCCCCAACCTTATCCCTCCCTTCAGACCCACCCTGCCCAGTCCTTTTCCCTTTGGTAACTTTTACTCAACTCTCGGGTTCTGTGAGTGTGCTGCTGTTTTTTTCCTTCAGTTTTACATTGTTGTTATACACCGCACATGAGTGAAATCAGTTGGTACGTGTCTTTCTCCACCTGGCCTATATCTCTGAACGTACTACCGTCTAGCTCCATCCACATCATTGCAAATGGTAGTATTTGTTTTCTTCTTAGGGCTGCTTACTGCACTTTTTAAACTGGATTTCATTCTTCCTTCTTGTTTGTAGTTTAGCGATGTTATTCAACATTCAACTCCTGGTTATGAACAACAGCTTTGTGTCAATCGATATGTATCTGTATCTATCTATCTAATGGTCTGTCTGTCTATGTATGTATGTATGTATCTATATATCTGTGTATCTATCTATCTATCTATCTATCTATCTATCTATCTATCTATCTATCTTCCTATCATCTATCTATGATGTATATCATCTACCAATCTATGTACCTATCTATCTTTCTCTGTCGTTTGTCAATCTATCTATCTCTGAATCAATCATCTTTTTGTCTGCGCATCTATCCTTATGTACAGAACAATTAACAACATAGCCTATGTCTCTTCCCTACATTATGCTTCCAGAAATCTTGCAAGGTAACTAAGCCATAAGGAGAGCACTGTGTTCACTGATACACTTTCACGTAGAGTCATACGCGTGTGCTTACAAAACCAGTAAATGGAGGTGAAAGGACTTGAACCCGTATCTCTGTCCTCTGTCCTCTTATACTTCCTGCTCGCTTGGTGACTGTATTTAGCCACATTCAGTGAGTAAGTGATCCTGAAGACCACAAGTATCCTTCCTCTGGGACTGTTCTCGACAGAAAAGTGTACTTGGTACCTTGCACACCACCATGTTTGAGGGACATCAGCGTGATAACTGCTGATAGCTGGAGGGACAAATATAAAGGAACACCTATTTCTGGAAAGGAGCAGTTGGGAACAAAGAGTGTGTTGTGGAGTGAAGTGTTTATTTGAGGGAAAAACTACACACTTTAGGTGGTTATTACTTCTTTACATTCGTGAACATCATAAAAAGCAATGATTTTAAATGCCCAGACGCATATTATTACAGCAATTCATTTGTTGAGGTGAGAGGAAATGAGAAGGAAGTTGCTGCACCAATAAATCTATGCCTGAGCACTGCTGAAACCAAACAAAAAGAATTCACGGTGGCTAGATAGGGCTATTTTCTACTGACTCTCTCTGGGGAATCAAACAGAATCCTTTTGTTTTTTGTTTCTCAGTTTCACTTGTATAGGGTACCTGTCCGCGCCCCTTCAGTTTGTAGTTTGTCTGTGTTCTTCAATCTCAAGTGATTCTCCAGTAAGGGAGAACGTAGGTGGTCTTGAGTTTTCATCAGTTCTTCTATCCCTGTGTCTTTTGATTGGAGCACTCAAAGCCTGTACTTTTTTTCTGATATTTGAGAGCTGTGCTCTTACTGCACTTTGAAATTTTTTTGTTCTCATTAATATACAATCACATACAGAACATTATGTTTTCCAGTCTACCCCCTTCACCACGTCCCCCCCAAAATCCCATTTGCAGTCGCTGTCCGTCAGCATTTACTAAGATGCTGAAGAATCACAACATTTCTTCTCTGTGTTGTTCAGCCCTACACATGAACCACCACCCTACACATTATACATGCTAATCCTAATGCCCCCATTCTTTTTCTCCGCCCTTATTACTCCCTTCCAACAAACCCTACCCTGTCCCTTTCTCTTTGGTAACTGTTAGTCCACTCCCGGTTTCTGTGAGTCTGCTGCTGACTTTTCCTTCAGTTTTTCTTTGTTATCATACTCCACACATGAGTGAAATTATTTGGTACATGTATTTCTCCGACTGGCGTATTTGACTGAGCATAATACCCTCTAGCTCCATCCACGATATTGCAAATTATAGAATTTGTTTTCTTCTTATGGCTGCTTACTGCACTTTTTAAACTGGATTTCATTCTTCTTTTTTGTTTGTAGATTCGCTATGTGCTTTCACCATTGCTCTAATGGTTATGAGCAGTAGCTTTGTGTTAATCGATATGTACCTATATCTACCTATCTGTCTGTCTATTTATCAATCAATCGGCTTTTTGTCTGCCCATCTGTCCTTGTGTACAGAACAGTTAACCATATTTCCTATATCACTTTCCTACACTCTGCTTCCAAAAATCCTGCAAAGTATCTAGGCTGTAGAGAGAGCACTGGGTTCACCGAGAAACTTGCTGGTCGAGTCGGACGCATGAATGTACGAAACCAGGAAATGGTTGTGCCGGGACTTGAACCCGTGACTCCATCCTCTGACCACTTTCATCTCCTTCTAACTTGTTGTCTGTATTTAGCCACATTCATTGACTAAGTGCTCCATGAAGACCACAAGTACCATTCCTCTGGGCCTGTTGTTGACAGAAAAGTAAACTTGTTGCTTTGCTCACCACCATGTATGAAGGACATCAGCATGATCAACGCCGATAGGACGGAGGGTCAAATAAAAAAGGAACACAGATTTCTAGACAGGATCAGTTGTGAGCTAATAGGGTATTGTGAAGTGACTTGTTTATTTGAGAGACCAAACTTCTCTCTTTAGGTGGTTATTAGATCTTCACATTCGTGAACATCATAAAACCCACTGATTTCAACTGCCCAGATGCTTATTATTACAGCAACTCAGTTGATGAGGTGAGAGAAAATGAGAAGAACGTTGCTGCACCACTAAATCTATGGCTGGGCAATGCTGAAACCAAACAAAAAGAATTCACGGTGGCCAGATAGGGCTATTTTCTGCTGACTGTCTCTGGGGGCTCAAACAGAAGCCATTTGTTTGATTGTTTGTTTTTCACTATCACTCGTGTAGGGTACTTGTCCACACACCTTCAGCTTGTAGTATATCTGTGTCCTTGGATCTCAAGTGAGTCTCTTGTAAGTAAGCACGTAGGTGTCTTGAGTTTTCATCCCTTCTTTTAACCCTGTGTCTTTTGTTTGCAGCACTCAGTGCCTGACCATTTATTCTGATGATTCAGAGCTGTGCACTTATTGCACTTAATGAATTTTTTTATCATTAATTTATAATCACGTGAAGAACATTATGTTTACTATGCACCACCCTTCACCAAGTACCTAAGAAAAACCTCTTCAGTCGCTGTCCATCAGCGTAGTTGGATGCTGTAGAGCCCTTCACCATGTTCACCCCACAGAACCCGTTGCAGTCGCTGTCCATCAGTGAGTAGTAAGATGCTATATTATCTCTACTAGTCTTCTCTGTGTTGTACAGTACTCCCCATGCACACCCGATCACATGCATTATACTTGCTAATCCTAATGCCCCCATTCTTTCTCCCCACACTTATCCCTCCCTTCAGACCAACCCTGCCCAGACCTTTTCCCTTTGGTAACTTTTACTCAACTCTCGGGTTCTGTGAGTGTGCTGCTGCTTTTTTCCTTCAGTTTTTCTTTGTTGTTATACTCCACACATGAGTGAAATCGCTTGGTATTTGTCTTTCTCTGCCTGGCATATTTCTCTGAACATACTAGTGTCTAGCTCCATTTACGTCATTTCAAATGGTAGTATTTGTTTGCTTCTTATGGCTGCAAACTGCAGTTTTTGTACTGGAATTCATTCATCTTTTTTTTTGTAGGTTCGCAATGTGCTTTCACCATTGATCTCCTGGTTATGAGTGATAGCTTTGTGTTAATCTATATTTATCTGTTTCTATCTATCTATCTATCTATCTATCTATCTATCTTCTATCTGTCTGTCTATATATTCTATCAATCTATCTATCTATCCATCCTTCTATCTTTCTTTCTATCTGTCTATCTATCTGTCTTTCTATTTATCCATCCTTCTAACATTCTATCTATCTAACTATCTATCATCTATCTATCTATCTATCTATCTATCTATCTATCTATCTATCTATCTATCTATCTATCTATCATTTCTATCATCTGTCTATCTTCTGTCATCTATCTATCTGTCTATGAATCAATCATATTTTTGCCTGCCCATCTATCCTTATGTACCGAACAGTTAACAACATCGCCTTTATCACTTCCCTACAGTATGCTTCCAAAAATCTTTCAAGGTAACTAGGCTGTAGGAAGAGCACTCGGTTCACCTAGACACTTGCAGGTCGAGTCAGCCACGTGTACCTACAAAACAGTAAATGGTTGTGCAGGGACTTGAAACTGTGTCTGTATTCTCTATTATCTTCTTCTCACTGGCTGACTCTATTTAGCCACATTCATTGACTAAGTGCTCTGTTAACACCACAAGTATTGTTCCTCTGGGCCTGTTGTCCACAGAAAGAAAACTTGGTGCTTTGCTCACAACCATGTTTGAGGGACATCGGCGTGATCACCTCTGATAGGAGGGATGGACAAATAAAAAGGAACACCTATTTCTGGACAGGAGCAGTTGGGAACAAAGAGTGTGTTGTGGAGTGAAGTGTCTATTTGAGTGTCCAAACTTCCCTCTTTAGGTGTATATTACTTCTTTACATTCGTAAACATCATAAAAAGCATTGATTTTAAAAGCCCAGACGCATATTATTACAGAAATTCATTTGTTGAGGTGAGAGTAAATGAGAAGGAAGTTGCTGAACCACTAAATCTATAACTGAGCACTGCTGAAACCAAGCAAAAAGAATTCACGGTGGCTAGATAGGGCTATTTTCTACAGAATCTCTCTGGGGACTCAAACAGAATCCATTTTTTTGTTTCTTATTCAGTTTCACCCTGTTATGTATAGGGTACCTGTCCACGCCCCTTCAGCTTGTAGTTTGTCTGTGTACTTGGATCTCAAGTGAGTCTCCAGTAAGGGAGCACGTAGGTGGTCTTGAGTTTTCATCAGTTCTTCTAACCCTGTGTCTTTTGATTGGAGCACTCAAAGCCTGTACTTTTATTCTGATATTTGAGAGCTGTGCTCTTACTGCACGTTGAAATTCTTTTTGTTTCTTTAATGTACAATCACATGCAGAACATTATGTTTTCCAGTCTACCCACTTCACCAAGTCCCCCCCAAATCACAGTTACAGACGCTGTCAGTCAGCATGTCCTAAGATACTGTAGAATCACTACATGTCTTCTCTGTGTTGTACAGCCCTACCCATGACCCCCCACCCTACACATTATACATGCTAATCCTAATGCCCCCATCCTTTTTCCCGCCCTTATTACTACCTTCCCTCAAACCATACCCAGTCCCTTTCTCTTTGGTAACTGTGTTCCGATCTCGGGTTCTGTGAGACTGCTGCTCTCTTTTCCTTCAGTTTTTCTTTGTTATCGTACTCCACACATGAGTGAAATCATTTGGTACATGTATTTCTCCACCCGGCCTATTTGACTGAGCATAATACACTCTAGCTCCATCCACGTTATTGCAAATGTAGGATTTGTTTTCTTCTTATGGCTCCTTACTGCACTTTTAAAACTGGAATTCATTCTTCTTTTTTGTTTGTAGTTTCGCTATGTGCTTTCACCATTGCTCTCCTGGTTATGAGCAGTAGCTTTGCGTGAATCGATATGTACCTATATCTATCTATCTGTCTGTCTATCTATTTATCAATCAATCAGTCAATCATCTTTTTGTCTGTCCATTTGTCCTTGTGTACAGAACAGTTAACCATATAACCTATATCACTTTCCAACACTATGCTTTCAAAAATCCTGCAAAGTATCAAGGCTGTAGAGAGAGCAATGGGTTCACCGAGACACTAGCAGGTCGTATCGGCCACGTGTACCTACAAAACCAGGAAATGGTTGTGCTGGGACTTGAACCCGTGTCTCTGTCCTCTGTATTCTTTCATCTCCTTCTAACTTGCTGTCTGTATTTAGCCACATTCATTGACTAAGTGTTCCCTGAAGACCACAAGTATCATTCCTCTGTGCCAGTGGTCGACAGAAAAGTAAACTTGTAGCTTTGCTCACCACCATGTTTGAAGGACATCAGCGTGATCACCGCCGATAGGACGGAGGGTCAAATAAAAAGGAACACCAATTTCTAGACAGGAGTAGTTGTGAGCTAAGAGTGTATTGTGGAGTGACGTGTTTATTTGAGTGTCCAAACTTCCGTCTTTAGGTGGTTATTACATCTCCACATTCGTGAACATCATAAAACCCACTGATTTCAAAGGCCCAGATGCTTATTGTTACAGCAACTCAGTTGTTGAGGTGAGAGAAAATGAGAATTAAGTTGCTTCACCACTAAATCTATGGCTGGGAGTTGCTGAAACCAAAAAAAAAAAATTCACGGTTCCCAGATATGGCTATTTTCTGCTGACTGTCTCTGGGGACACAAACAGAATCCATTTGTTTGAATATTTGTTTTTCACTTTCACTCGTGTAGGGTACTTGTCCACACACCTTCGGCTTGTAGTTTATCTGTGTCCTTTTATCTCCAGTGAGTCTCCTGTAAGTAAGCATGTAGGTGTCTTGAGTTTTCATCCCTTCTTTTAACCCTGTGTCTTTTGTTTGCAGCACTCAGTGCCTGTACTTTTATTCTGATGATTCAGAGCTGTGCACTTATTGCACTTAAAGAATTTTTTTATCATTAATCTACAATCACGTGAAGAACATTATGTTTACTATGCTCCCCCTTCACCAAGTCCCACCCAAAAACCTCTTCAGTCGCTGTTAATCAGCGTAGTTGGATGCTGAAGACCCCTTCACCAAGTCCCCCCACACATACCCCATTACAGTCGCTGTCCATCAGTGAGTAGTAAGATAATATACGTTCTCTACTAGTCTTCTATGTGTTTTACAGTACTCCCCATGCACACCCGACACCACGCATTATACATGCTAATCCTAATGCCCCCATTCTTTCTCCCCACACTTATCCCTCCCTTCAGAAACACCCTGCCCAGTCTTTTCCCTTTGTAACTTTCAGTCTACTCTCGGGTTCTGTGAGTCTGCTGCTGTTTTTTTCCTTCAGTTTTCCTTTGTTGTTATACTCCACACATGAGTGAAATCACTTGGTACTTGTCTTTCTCCGCTTTTCATATTTCTGTTAACATAATACCGTCTAGCTACATCCACGTCATTGAAAATGGTAGTATTTGTTTTCTTCTTAAGGCTGCTTACTGCACTTTTTAAACTGGATTTCATTCTTCCTTTTTGTTTGTAGTTTAGCTATGTTATTCACCATTCAACTCTTGGTAATGAACAAGAGCTTCGTATCAATCGATATGTATCTGTATCTGTCTATCTAACGTTCTGTCTGTCTATGTATCTATGTAGGTATGCATCTATGTATCTATCTATCTAACTGTCTATCTGTCTATCCATCATCTATATGTGATGTCTATCATCTATCAATCTATGTACCTATCTATCTATCTTTCATCTGTCGTCTGTCTACCTATCTATAAATCAATCATCTTTTTGTCTGCCCATCTATCCTTATGTACAGAAGAGTTAACAACATAGCCTATGTCTCTTCCCTACATTATGCTTCCAGAAATCTTGCAAGGTAACTAAGCCATAAGGAGAACACTGTGTTCACCGATACACTTTCAGGTAGAATCAGCTGTGTGTGCTTACAAAACCAGTAAATGGAGGTGAAAGGACTTGAACCCGTATCTCTGTCCTCTGTCCTCTTATACATCCTGCTTGCTTGGTGACCTGATTTAGACACATTCAGTGAGTAAGTGATCCCTGAGGACCACAAGTATCCTTCTCCTGGGCCTGTTGTCGACAGAAAAGTGTACTTGGATCTTTGCAGACCACCATGATTGAGGGACATCGGCGTGATCACTGTTGATAGGTGGAGGGACAATTATAAAGGAACAACTCTTTCTGGGCAGGAGAAGTTGGAAAAAGAGTGTGTTGTACATTGAAGTGTTTATTTGATGGTACATACTTATCTCTGTAGGTGCTTATTACTTCTTTACATTCGTGAACATCAGAAAAAGCGATGATTTTAAAAGACCAGACGCATATTATCACAGAAATTCATTTGTTGAGGTGAGAGGAAATGAGAAGGAACTTGCTGCACCAGTAAATCTATGCCTGAGCACTGCTGAAACCAAACAAAAAGAATTCACAGTGGCTAGATAGATCTATTTTCTACTGACTGTCTCTGGGGACTCAAACAGAATCCATTTGTTTATTTGTTATTCAGTTTCACTTGTATAGGGTACCTGTCCCCGCCCCTTCAGCTTGTAGATTGTCTGTGTCCTTGGATCTCAAATGAGTCTCCAGTAAGGGAGCACGTAGGTGGTCTTGAGTTTTCATCAGTTATTCTAACCCTGTGTCTTTTGATTGGAGCACTCAAAGCCTGTACTTTTATTCTGATATTTGAGAGCTGTGCTCTTACTGCACATTGAAATTCTTTTTGTTTCATTAATGTACAATCCCATGCAGAACATTATGTTTTCTAGTCTACCCCTTTCACCAAGTCCCCACCAAATCCCAGTTACAGCCGCTGTCCTTCAGTATGTACTAAGATGCTGTAGAATCACTACATGTCTTCTCTATGTTGTACAGCCCTACCCGTGAGCCCCACCCTATCCATTATGCATGCTAATCCTAATGCCCCCATTCTTTTTCCCCGCCCTTATTACTCCTTTCCCACAAACCCTACCCAGTCCCTTTCTCTTTGGTAACTGTGTTCCGATCTCGGGTTCTGTGAGTCTGCTGCTGTCTTTTCCTTCAGTTTTTCTTTGTTATCGTACTCCACAAATGAGTGAAATCATTTGGTAAATGTATTTCTTCGCCTGGCCTATTTGAATGAGCATACTACCCTCTAGCACCATCCACGTTATTGCAAATGATAGGATTTGTTTTTTTCTTATGGCTGCTTACTGCATTTTTTAAACTGGATTACTTTCTTCTTTTATAGTTTGTAGTTTCGCTGTGTGCTTCCACCATTGCTCTAATGGTTATGAGCACTAGCTTTGTGTTAATCGATATGTACCTATATCTATCTAATTGTATATTTATTTATCAATGAATTATCATCTTTTTGTCTGCCCATCTGTCCTTGTGTACAGAACACTTAACCGTATATCCTCTATCAATTTCCTACACAATGCTTCCAAAAATCCTGCAAAGTATCTAGGCTGTAGAGTGTGCAATGGGTTCACCTAGACACTTGCAGGTCGAGTCGGCCGCTTGTACCTACAGAACCAGGAAATGGTTGTGCCGGGACTTGAACCCGTGTCTCTATCCTCTGTCCTCTTTCATCTCCTTCTAACATGCTGTCTGTATTTAGCCACATTCATTGACTAAGTGCTCCATGAAGACCACAAGTATCATTCCTCTGGGCCTGTTGTCGACAGAAATGTAAACTTGTTGCTTTGCTCACCACCCTGTTTGAAGGACATCAGCGTGATCACCGCCGATAGGACGGAGTGTCAAATAAACAGGAACACCAATTTCTAGACAGGAGCAGTTGGGAGCTAATAGTGCATTGTGGAGTTACGTGTTTATTTGAGTGTCCAAACTTCCCTCTTTAGGTGGTTATTAGATCTTCACATTCGTGAACATCATAAAACCCACTGATTCCAAAGGCGCAGATGATTATTACGGGAACTCAGTTGTTGAGGTGAGAGAAAATGAGAAGTATGTTGCTACACCACTAAATCTATGGCTGGGAACTGCTGAAACCAAACAAAAAGAATTAACCCTGGCCAGATAGGGCTATTTTCTGCTGACTGTCTCTTTGTATGCAAACAGAATCCATTTGATTAATTATTTGTTTTTCAGTTTCACTCGTGTAGGGTACTTGTCCAAACACCTTCAGCTTGTAGTTTGTCTATGTCCTTGGATCTCAAGTGAGTCTCCTATATGTAAGCACGTAGTGGACTTGAGTTTTCATCCCTTCTTTCAACCCTGTATCTTTTGTTTGCAGCACTCAGTGCCTGACCTTTTATTCTGATGATTCAGAGCTGTGCACTTATTGCACTTAAAGAATTTTTTTTATCATTAATCTAAAAGCACGTGAAGAACGTTATGTTTACTTTGCTCGCCCCTTCACCAAGTCCCCCCGAGAAACCTATTCAGTCGCTGTCGATCAGCGTAGTTGGATGCTGTAGACAACTTCAACATGTCCCCCCCTCAGACCCTGTAACAGTCGCTGTCCATCTGTGAGTAGTAAGATGCTATATGATCTCTACTAGTCTTCTCTGTGTTGTACAGTACTCCCCATGCACACCCGACACCACTCATTATACATGCTAATCCTAATGCCCCCATTCTTTCTCTCCACACTTATCCCTCCCTTCAGACCCACCCTGCGCAGTCCTTTTCCCTTTGGTAACTTTTAGTCAGCTCTCGGGTTCTGTGAGTCTGCTGCTGCTTTTTTCCTTCTGTTTTACTTTGTTGTTATACTCCACACATGAGTGAAATCACTTGGTACTTGTCTTTCTCCGCCTGGCCTATTTCTCTGAACATACTACCGTCTAGCTCCATCCAGGTCATTGCAAATGGTAGTATATGTTTTCTTCTTAAGGCTGCTCACTGCACTTTTTAAACTGGATTTCATTCTTCCTTTTTGTTCGTAGTTTAGCTATGTTATTCTCCATTCAACTCCTGGTTATGAACCATAGCTTTGTGTCAGTCGATATGTATCTGTATTTATCTATCTAACTGTCTGACTGTCTAACTATGTATCTATGTGTATATGTATATATATATCTATCTGTCTATCTATCTATCTTCCTATCATCTATCTATGATGTCTATCATCTATCAATCTATGTTCCTGTCTATCTATCTTACATCTGTCGTTTGTCTATCTATGAATCAATCATCTTTTTTTCTGCCCATCTGTCCTTGTGTACAGAACAGTTAACCGTATATCCTCTATCACTTTCCTACACTATGCTTCCAAAAATCCTGCAAAGTATCTAGGCTGTAGAGAGAGCAATGTGTTCACCGAGACACTTGCAGGTTGAGTCGGCCGCGTGTACCTACAAAACCAGGAAATGGTTGTGCTGGGACTTGAACCGTGTCTCTATCCTCTGTCCTCTTTCATCTCCTTCTAACTTGCTGTCTGTATTTAGCCACATTCATTGACTAAGTGCTCCCTGAAGACCACAAGTATCATTCATCTGGGCCTGTTGTCGACAGAAAAGTAAACTTGTTGCTTTGCTCACCAACATGTTTGAGGGACATCAGCGTGATCACCGCCGATAGGACGGAGGGTCAAATAAAAGGGAACACCAATTTCTAGACAGGAGCAGTTGTGAGCTAAGAGTGCATTGTGGAGTGACGTGTTTGAGTGTCCAAACTTCCCTCTTTAGGTGGTTATTAGATCTTCACATTCGTGAACATCATAAAACCTACTGATTTCAAAGGCCCAGATGCTTATTATTACAGCAACTCAGTTGTTGAGGTGAGAGAAAATGAGATGTTGCTGCACCACTAAATCTATGGCTGGGAACTGCTGAAACCAAACAAAAAGAATTCACCCTGGCCAGATAGGGCTATTTTCTGCTGACTGTCTCTGTGTACTCAAACAGAATCCATTTGATTGATTATTTGTTTTTCAGTTTCACTCGTATAGAGTACTTGTCCAAACACCTTCGGCTTGTAGTTGTCTATGTCCTTGGATCTCAAGTGATTCTCCTATATGTAAGCACGTAGGGGTCTTGAGTTTTCTTCCCTTCTTTCAACCCTGTGTCTTTTGTTTGCAGCACTCAGTGCCTGACCTTTCTTTCTGATGATTCAGAGCTGTGCACTTATTGCACTTAAAGAATTTTTTTATCATTAATCTACAATCACGTGAAGAACATTATGTTTACTTTGCTTGCCCCTTCACCAATTCCCCCCGAGAAACCTATTCAGTCACTGTCGATCAGCGTAGTTGGATGCTGTAGACAACTTAAACATGTCCCCCCCCCACAGACCCTGTTACAGTCGCTGTCCATCAGTGAGTAGTAAGATGCTATATAATCTCTTATAGTCTTTCTGTGTTGTACAGCACTCCCCGTGCCTTCCCGACCCCTTGCAATATACATGCTAATCCTAAGGATCCCATTCTTTCTCCAAAAACTTATCCCTCCCTTCAGAACCTCCCTGCCCAGTCCTTTTCCCTTTGGCAACTTTCAGTCAACTCTCGGGTTCTCTGAGTCTGCTGCTGTTTATTTTCTTCAGTTTTTCTTTGTTGTTATACTCCACACATGAGTAAAATCATTTGATACTTGTCTTTCGCCGCCTGACCTATTTCTGTGAACATACTACCGTCTAACTCCATCCACGTCATTGCAAATAGTAGGATTTGTTTTCTTCTTATGGCTGCTTACTGCACTTTGTAAACAGGGTTTCATTCTTCCTTTTTGTTTGTAGTTTAGCTATGTGCTCTCACCATTCATCTCCTGGTTATGAGCAACAGCTTTGTGTCAATCGATATGTATCTGTATCTATTTATTGCTCTGTCTGTATATCTATCTATCTTTCTATATATCCTTCTATCTCTCTGTCCTTCTCTCTATATATCTATCCATCTATCTAGCTTGCTATCACCTGTCATGTGTATCATCTGTCTATCTCTCATCCGTCATCTATCTATCTGTCTATCTATGAATAAATTATCTTTCTCTCTGCCCATCTATCTTTATGTACAGAACAGTTAAAAACATCACCTATATCACTTCCCTATATTATGCTTCCAAAAATATTGCAAGGTCACTACGCCGCAGGGAGAGCACTGGGCTCACTGAGACAGTTGCAGATCGAGTCAGCCGCGTGTGCTTACAAAACCAGTAAATGGTGGTGCAGGGACATGTAACCGTATCTCTGTCCTCTGTCCTCTTATACCTCCTTCTCGCTTGCAAACAGTATTTAGCTACATTCATTGCCTAAGTGCTCTCTGAAGACCCCAAGTATACTTCCTCTCTGCCTGTTGTAGACATAAAAGTATACTTGGTGCTTTACTCACCACCATGTTTTAGGGACATAGGCATGTTCACCACTGATAGGAGGAGGGACAAATAAAAAGGAACACCTATTTCTAGACAGGAGCATTTGTGAGCAAATTGTTTGTTGTGGAGAGACGTGTTTGTTTCAGTGTTCAAACTTCCCTCTTTATATGGTGATTACTTCTTTACAATCGTGAACATCATAAAACCCAGTGATTTCAAAAGTCCAGATGCATATTATTACAGCAATTCATTTGCTGATGTGAGAAAAAATGAGAAGGGCATTGCAGTACCACTAAATCTATACCTGGTCACTGCTGAAACAAAACAAAAAGAATTCACGGTGGCTAGGTAGGACTATTTTCTAGTGACTGTCTCTGGGGATTCAAACAGAATCCATTTGTTTCTTTGTTTCTCAGATTCACTTGTATAGAGTACCTGTCCGCGCCCCTTCAGCTTGTAGTTTGTCTGTGTCCTTGAATCTCAAGTGAGTCTCCAGTAAGGGAGCACATAGGTGATCTTGAGTTTGCATCAGTATATCTAACCCTGTGTCTTTTGATTGGAGCAGTCAAAGCCTGTACTTTTATTCTGATATTTGAGAGCTATGCTCTTACTGCACTTTGAAATTTTTTTTGTTCTCATTAATATACAATTACATGCAGAACAATATGTTTACTAGTCTACCTCCTTCACCAAGTCCTTGCCAAATCCCAGTTACAGTCTTTGTCCGTCAGCGTGTAGTAATATGCTGTAGAATCACCACTTGTCTTCTCTCTGTTGTAAAGCCCTCCCCATGACACTAAACCCTACACATTGTTCATGCAAATCCTAATGCCCCCATTCATTTTCCCCGCCCTTATAACTCCCTTCCCACAAACCCTACCAAGTCCATTTCTCTATGGTAACGGTTAGTACTCTTTCGTTTACTGTGTGTCTGCTGCTGTTTTTTCCTTCAGTTTTTCTTTGTTGTCGTACTCCACACATGAGTGAAATCATTTGGTACATTTATTTCTCCGACTGGCCTAATTGACTGAGCATAATACCCTCTAGCTCCATCCACGTTATTGCAAATGATAGGATTTGTTTTCTTCTTCTTGCTGCTTACTGCACTTTTTAAACTGGATTTCATTCTTCTTTTTTGTTTGTACTATCGCTATTTGCTTTCTCCATTGCTCTCCTGGTTATGAGCAGTAGCTTTGTGTTAATCGATATGTACCTATATCTATCTATCTATCTATCTGTCTATCTATTTATCAATCAATCAATCATCTTTTTGTCTGCCCATCTGTCCTTGAGTACAGAAGAGTTAACCATATACCCTATATCACTTTCCTACATTATGCTTCCAAAAATCCTGCAAGGTAACTATTCTGTAGGGAGAGCACTGGGTTCACCGAGACACTTTCAGGTCGTGTCGGCCGCATGTACTACAAAACCAGTAAATGGATGTGCAGGGAGATATACCCGTGTCTCTATCTTCTGTCCTCTTTCATCTCCTTCTAAATTGCTCTCTGTATTTAGCCACATTCATTGACTAAGTTCTCTCTGAAAACCACAAGTATCCTTCCTCAGGGCCTGTTGTCAACAGGCCAGTAAAACTTTTGCTTTGATCACCACCATGTTTGAAGGACATCGTCATGATCGCTGTGGATAGGACGGAGGGTCAAATAAAAAGGAACACCAATTTCTAGACAGGAGCAGTTGGGAGCTAAGAGTGTATTGTGGAGTGACATGTTTATTTGAGTGTCCAAACTTCCCTCTTTAGGTGGTTATTACTTCACATTCGTGAAGATCATAAACCCACCGATTTCAAAGGCCCAGATGCTTATAATTATAGGAACTCAGTTGTTGAATTGAGAGAAAACAAGAAGGACGTTGCTGGACCACTAAATCTAAGGATGGGAACTGCTGAAAACAAACAAAAAGAATTCACCGTGGCCAGATAGGGCTATTTTCTACTGAATGTCTCTGGGGTCTCAAACAGAATCCATTTGTTTCATTGTTTGTTTTTCAGTTTCACTCGTGTAGGGTACTTGTCCCCACACCTTCAGCTTGCAGTTTGTCTGTGTCCTTGGATCTCAAGTGAGTCTCCTGTATGGAAGCACGTAGGTTTCTTGAGTTTTCATCCGTTCTTTTAACCCTGTGCCTTTTGTTTGCAGCACTCAGTGCTTGACCTTTTATTCTGATGATTCAGAGCAGTGCACATATTGCATATAAGTATTTTTTTATCATTAATCTGCAATCACATGAAGAACATTATGTTTACTGTGCTCCCCCCTTCACCATGTCCCCCCGAAAAACCTCTTCAGTCACTGTCGATCAGCGTATTTGGATGCTGTAGAACCATTCACCATTTCCCCCCCCACAGATCCCGTTACAGTCGCTGTCCATCAGTAAGTAGAAAGATGCTATATGATTTCTACTAGTCTTCTCTGTGTTGTACAGTACTCCCCATGCACACCCAACCCCACGCATTATACATGCTAATCCTAATGCCCCCATTCTTTCTCCATACACTTATCCATCCCTTCAGACACACCCTGCCCAGTCCTTTTCCCTTTGGTAACTTTTAGTCAACTCTCGGGTTCTGTGTGTCTGCTGCTGTTTTTTTCCTTCTGTTTTTCTTTGTTGTTATACTATACACATGAGTGAAATCAATTGGTACTTGTCTTTCTCCGCCTGGCCTATTTCTCTGAACATACTACCGTCTAGCTCCTCCACGTCATTGCAAACGGTAGTATTTGTTTTCTCCTTAAGGCTGCTTACTGCACTCTTTAAACTGGATTTCATTCTTCCTTTTTGTTTGTAGTTTACCTATGTTATTCACCATTCAAATCCTGGTTATGAAAAATAGCTTTGTGTCAATCGATATGTATCTGTATCTATCTATCTAACGGTCTGTCTGTATATCTACGTATCTATGTATGTATGTATCTATGTATCTGTCTACCTATCTATCTATCTTCCTATCATCTATCTATGATGTCTATCATCTGTCAATCTATGTACCTATCTGTCTATCTTTCATCTGTCGTCTGTCTAAGTATCTATCTATGAATCAATCATCTTTTTGTCTGCACAACAGTCCTCCTGTACAGAACAGATAACAACATAGCCTATGTCTCTTCCCTACATTATGCTTCCAGAAATCTTGCAAGGTAACTAAGGCATAAGGAGAGCACTGTGTTCACCGATACACTTTCAGGTAGAGTCAGCCACGTGTGCTTACAAAACCAGTAAATGGAGGTGAAAGGACTTGAATCTGTATCTCTGTTCTCTGTCCTCTTATACTTCCTGCTCGCTTGGTTACTTTATTTAGCCACATTCAGTGAGAAAGTGATCCCTGAAGACCACAAATATCCTTCCTCTGGGCCTGTTGTCGACAGAAAAGTGTACTTGGTTCTTTGCACACCACCATGTTTGAGGGACATCAGCGTGATCACTGCTGATAGGTGGAGGGACACATATAAAGGAACACCTATTTCTGGACAGGAGCAGTTGGGAACAAAGAGTGTGTTGTGGAGTGAAGTGTTTATTTGAGGGTCCAATCTTCCCTCTTTATGTGGTTATTACTTCATTACATTCCTGAACATCATAAAACCCACCGATTTCAAAGGCCCAGATGCTTTTTATTACAGCAACTCAGTTGTTGAGGTGAGAGAAAACAAGAAGGACGTTGCTGCACCAATAAATCTATAACTGGGAACTGCTGAAAACAAACAAAAAGAATTCACAGAGGCCAGAAAGGGCTATTTTCTACTGAATGTCTCTGGGGGCTCAAACAGAATCCATTTGTTTCATTTTTTATTTTTCAGTTTACTCGTGTAGGGTACTTGTCCCCACACCTTCAGTTTGTAGTTTGTCTGTGTCCTTGGATCTCAAGTGAGTCTCCTGTAAGTAAGCACGTAGTTGTCTTAAGTTTTCATCCCTTCTTTTATCCCTGTGTCTTTTGTTTGCAGCACTCAGTGCCTGACCTTTTATTCTGATGATTCAGAGCAGTGCACTTATTGCACTGAAAGAATTTTTTTATCATTAATCTACAATCACTTGAAGAACATTATTTTTACTGTGCTCCCCCTTCACCAACTCCCCCCGAAAAACCTCTTCAATCACTGTCGATCAGCGCAGTTGAATGCTGTAGAACCCTTCACCAGGTCCCCCCCAACAGACCCCATTACAGTCGCTGTCCATCAGTGAGTAGTGAGATGCTATATAATCTCTAATAGTCTTCTCTGTGTTGTACAGTACTCCCCATGCACACCCAACCCCACGCATTATACATGCTAATCCTAATGCCCCCATTCTTTCTCCATACACTTATCCATCCTTTCAGACACACCCTGCCCTGTCCTTTTCCCTTTGGTAACTTTTAGTCAACTCTCGGGTTCTGTGAGACTGCTGCTGTTTTTTTCCTTCAGTTTTTCTTTGTTGTTATACTATACACATGAGTGAAATCACTTGGTACTTGTCTTTCTCCGCCTGGCCTATTTCTCTGAACATACTACCGTCTAGCTCCATCCATGTCAATGCAAACGGTTGTATTTATTTTCTCTTTAAGGCTGCTTACTACACTCTTTAAACTGGATTTCATTATTCCTTTTTGTTTGTGGTTTAGCTATGTTATTCACCATTCAATACTGGTTATGAAAAGTATCTTTGTGTCAGTCAATATGTATCTGTATCTATATATCTACCGGTCTGTCTGTCCATCTATGTATCTAAGTATGTATGTACCTATGTATCTGTCTATCTATCTTCCTATCACCTATCTATGATGTCTATCATCTGTCAATCTATGTACCTATCTGTCTATCTTTTATCTGTCGTCTGTCTAAATATCTGTCTATGAATCAATCATCTTTTTGTCTGCACAATAATCCTTCTGTACAGAACAGATAACAACATATCCTATGCCTCTTCCCTACATTATGCTTCCAGAAATCTTGCAAGGTAACTAAGCCATAAGGAGAGCACTGTGTTCACCGACACACTTTCAGGTAGAGTCTGCCACGTCTGCTTACAAAACCAGTAAATGGAGGTGAAAGAACTTGAACCTATATCTCTGTCAACTGTCCTCTTCTACTTCCTGCTCGCTTGGTTACTTTATTTAGCCACATTCAGTGAGAAAGTGATCCCTGAAAACCACAAGTATCCTTCCTCTGGGCCTGTTGTCGACAGAAAAGTGTACTGGGTTCTTTGCACACCGCCATGTTTGAGGGACATCAGCGTGATCACTGCTGATAGGTGGAGGGACAAACATAAAGGAACACCTATTTCTGGACAGGAGAACTTGGAACAAAGAGTGTGTTGTGGATTGAAGTGTTTATTTGAGGGTCCAATCTTCCCTCCTTAGGTGGTTATTACTTTATTACATTCCTGAACATCATAAAACACAATGATTTTAAAAGCCCAGACGCATATTATTACAGCAATTCATTTGTTGAGGTGAGAGAAAATGAGAAGGAAGTTGCTGCACCACTAAATCTATGCCTGAGCAGTGCTGAAACCAAAAAAAAGTATTCACGGTTGCTTAATAGGGCTATTTTTTACTGACTCTCTCTGGGGACTCAAACAGAATCCGTTTGTTTGTTTGTTTCTCAGTTTCACATGTATAGGATACCTGTCCCCGCCCATTCAGCTTGTAGTTTGTCTGTATCCTTGGATCTCAAGTGTGTCTCCAGTAAGGGAGCACGTATGTGGTCTTGAGTTTTCATCAGTACTTCTAAACATGTGTCTTCTGATTGGAGCACTCAAAGCATGTACTTTCATTCTGATATTTGAGAGCTGTCCTCTTACTGCACTTTGAAATTTTTTTGTTCTCATTAATTTAAAATCATATGCAGAACATTATGTTTTCCAGTCGACCCCCTTCACCATATTCCCCCAAAATCCCAGTTACAGTCGCTGACCATCAGCATGTAATAAGATGCTGTAGAATCACTACATGTCTTCTCTATGTTGAACAGCCATACCCATGTCCCCCTACCCTACACAGTATGCATGCTAATCCTAATGCCCCCATTCTTTTTCCCCACCCTTATTACTCCCTTCCCACAAACCCTACCCAGTCCCTTTCTCTTTGGTAACTGTTAGTCCACTCTCGGGTTCTGTGAGTCTGCTGCTGTCTTTTCCTTCAGTTTTTCTTTCTTATTATACTCCACACATGAGTGAAATCATTTGGTACATGTATTTCTAAGCCTGGCCTATTTGACTGAGCATAATGCCCTGTAGCTCCATCCACGTTATTGCAAATGATAGGATTTGTTTTCTTCTTATGACTGCTTACTGCACATTCTAATCTGGAGTTCATTCTTATTTTTGTTTGTAGTATCGCTATGTGCTTTCACCATTGCTCTCCTGGTTTTGAACAGGAGCTTTGTGTTAATCGTTATGTACCTATATCTATCTATCTGTCTGTCTATCTATTTATCAATCAATCAATCGATCCGCTTTTTGTCTGTCCATCTGTCCTTGTGTACAGAATAGTGAAACACATAGCCTATGACACTCTCCTACATTATGATTCCAAAAATCCTGCAATGTAACTAATATTTAGGGAGAGCACTGGGTTCGCCGAGACACTTACAGATCGAGTCGGCCGCGTGCAACTACAAAAGCAGGAAATGGTTGTGCAGGGACGTGAAAACGGGTCTCTACCCACTGTCCTCTTTCATCTCCTTCTCACTTTCTGTCTCTATTTAGCCACATTCTTTGACTATGTGCTCCCTGAAGACCACAAATATCCTTCCTCTGGGCCTGTTGTCGACAGAAAAGTAAACTTGTTGCTTACCTCACCACCATGTTTGAATTAAATCGGCGTGATCACTGCTGATAGGTCGGAGGGTCAAATAAAAAGGAACACCAATTTCTAGACAGAAGCAGTTGGGAGCTAAGAGTGTATTGTGGAGTGACATGTTTATTTGAGTGTCCATACTTCCCTCTTTAGGTGGTTATTACTTCACATTCGTGAAGATCATAAAACCCACCGATTTCAAAGGTACAGATGCTTATTTTTACAGCAAGTCTGTTGCTGAAGTGAGAGAAAATGAGTAGGACTTTGCTGCACCACTTAATATATGGCTGTGCCCTGCTGAAAACAAACAAAAATAATTCACTGTGGAGAGATAGGTCTATTTTCTACTGACTGTCTCTGGGGGCTCAAACACAATCCATTTATTGGATTGTTTGTTTTTCAGTTTCACTCTTGTAGGGTACTTGTCCCGCACCTTCAGCTTGTAGTTTGTCTGTGTCCTTGGATCTCAAGTGAGTCTCCCGTATGGAAGCACGTAGTTTTCTTGAATTTTCATCCGTTCTTTTAACCCTGTGTCTTTTGTTTGCAGAACTCAGAGCCTGACCTTTTATTCTGATGATTCACTGCTGTGCCCTTATTGCACTTAAAAAATTTTTTGTTATCATTATTCTACAATTACGTGAAGAACCTTATGTTTACTATGCTCCCCTTTCACCAAGTCCCCCCGAAAATCCTCTTCCTTCGCTGTCCATCAGTGAGTAGTAAGATGCTATATAATCTCTAATAGTCTTCTCTGTGTTGTACAGCACTCCCCATGACTTCCTGACCTCACGCAATATACATGCTAATCCTAATGCCCCCATTCTTTCTCCCCGCACTTATCCTTCCCTTCAGAACCACCCTGCCCAGTTCTTTTCCCTTTGGCAACTTTTAGTCAACTCTCCGGTTCTGTGAGTCTGCTGCTGTTTTTTTCCTTCAGTTTTTCTTTGTTGTTATACTCCACACATGAGTGAAATCATTTGATACTTGTCCTTCGCCGCCTGACCTATTTCTCTGAACATACTACCTTCTAGCTCCATCCACGTCATTGCAAATGGGAGGATTTGTTTTCTTCTTATGGCTGCTTACTGCACTTTTTAAACTGGGTTTCATTCTTCCTTTTTGTTTGTAGTTTCGCTATGTGCTTCAACCATTGCTCTCATTGTTATGAGCAGTAGCTTTGTGTTTATCGATATGTTCCTATATATATGTATCTGTCTGTCTATCTATCTACCTATCACTCAACCAATCAATTATCTTTTTGTCTGACCATCCGTCCTAGTGTACAGAACAGTTAACCACATAGACTATGTCACTTTCCAACATTATGTTCCCAAAAATCCTGCAAGGTAACTATTCTGTAGAGAGAGCACTGGGTTCACCGAGACACTTGCAGGACGTTTCGGCCACGTGTACTAAAAAACCAGTAAATGGTTGTGCAAGGACATGAACATGTGTCTCTATCCTCTGTCCTCCTTCATCTCCTTATAACTTACTCTCTGTATTTAGCCACATTCATTGACTAAGTCCTCCCTGAAGACAACAAGTATCCTTCCTCTGGGCCTGTAGTAGACAGAAAATTAAACTTCTTGCTTTGTTAACCACCATGTTTGAAGGACATCGGCATGATCACTGCGGATAGGACGGAGGGTCAAATAAAAAGGAACACCAATTTCTAGACAGGAGCAGTTGGGAGCTAACAGTGTATTGTGGAGTGACATGTTTATTTGATTGTCCAAACTTCCCTCTTTAGGTGGTTATTACATCACATTCGTGAAGATCATAAAACCCACCGATTTCATTTGCCCAGATTCTTAATATTACAGCAACTCAGTTGTTGAGGTGAGAGAAAGTGACAAGGACGTTGCTGCACCACTAAATCTATGGCTGGGTCCTGCTGAAAAGAAACAAAAAAATTCACGATGGCCAGATAGGGCTATTTTGTACTGACTCTCTCTGGGGGCACAAACAGAATCCATTTCTTTCTTTGTTTCTCAGTTTCACTTGTGTAGGGTACCTGTCCCCGCCGCTTCAGCTTGTAGTTTGTCTGTGTCCTTGGATCTCAAGTGACTCTCCAGTGAGGGAGCACGTAGGTGGTCTTGAGTTTTCATCAGTTCTTCTAACCCTGTGTCTTTTGATTGGAGCACTCAAAGGCTGTAATTTTATTCTGATATTTGAGAGCTGTGCTCTTACTGCATTTTGAAATTCTTTTTGTTCTCATTAATATACGATCACATGCAGAAAATTATGTTATTCTGTCTACCCACTTCATCAAGTCACCCAAATCCCAGTTACAGCCGCTCTCCGTCAGCATGTACTAAGATGCTGTAGAATCACTACATGTCTTCTCTGTGTTGTACAGCCCTACCCATGACACCCCACCCTACACATTATACATGCTAATCCTACTTCCCCCATTCTTTTTTGCCGCACTTATTACACCCTTCCCACAAACCCTATCCAGTCCCTTTCTCTTTGGTAACTGTTAGTCCACTCTCGGATTCTGTGAGTCTGCTGCTGTCTTTTCCTTCTGTATTTCTTTGTTATCATACTCCACAAATGAGTGAAATCATTTGGTACATGTATTTCTCCGCCTGGCCTATTTGACTGAGCATAATACCCTCTAGCTCCATCCACGTTATTGCAAATGATAGGTTTTGTTTTCTTCTTATGGCTGTTTACTGCACTTTTAAACTGGATTTCATTCTTCTTTTCTGTTTGTAGTTTTGCTATGTGCTTCACCATTGCTATCCTGGTTATGAGCAGTAGCTTTGTGTTAATCGAAATGTACGTATATCTATATATCTGTCTGTCTATCTATTTATCAATCACTCAATCAATCATCTTTTTGTCTGTCCATCTGTCCATGTGTACAGAACAGTTAACCATATACCCTATATCACTTTCCTACACTATTCTCCCAAAAATCCTGCAAAGTATCTAGGCTGCAGAAGGAGCACTGGGTTCACCGAGACACTTGCAGTTCGAGTCGGCCGCGTGTACCTACAAAACCAAGAAATGGTTGTGCTGGGAATTGAACCCGTGTCTCTCTCCTCTGTCCTCTTTCATCTCCTTCTAACTTGCTGTCTGTATTTAGCCACATTCATTGACTAATTGCTCCCTGAAGATCTCAAGTATCATTCCTCTGGGCCTGTTCTCAACAGAAAAGTAAACTTGTTGCTTTGCTAACAACCATGTTTGAAGGACATCAGCGTGATCACCGCCGATAGGAAGGAGGGTCAAATAAATAGGAACACCAATTTCTAGACAGGAGCAGTTGGGAGCTAACAGTGTACTGTGGAGTGACGTGTTTATTTGAGTGTCCAAACTTCCCTCTTTAGGTGGCTATTAGATTTTCACATTCGTGAACATCATAAAATCCACTGATTTCAAAGGCTCAGATGCTTATTATTACAGCAACTCAGTTGTTGAGGTGTGAGATAATGAGAAGTATGTTGCTGCACCACTAAATCTATGGGTGGGAACTGTTGAAACCAAACAAAAAGAATTCACGGTGGCCAGATAGGGCTATTTTCTACTGACTGTCTCTGGGGACTCAAACAGAATCCATTTGCTTGATTGTTTGATTTTCAGTTTCACTCGTGTAGGGTACTTGTCCACACACCTTCGGCTTGTAGTTTGTCTGTGCCCTTGGATCTCAAGTGAGTCTCCTGCAAGTAAGCACGTAGGTGTGTTGAGTTTTCATCCCTTCTTTTATCCCTGTGTCTTTTGTTTGCAGCACTCAGTGCCTGACCTTTTATTCTGATGATTCAGAGCTGTGCACTTATTGCACTTAAAGAATATTATTTATTATTAATCTACAATCACATGAAGAACATTATGTTTACTATGCTCCCCCCTTCACCAATTCCCCCCGAAAAACCTCTTCAGTCACTGTCGTTCAGCGTAGTTGGATGCTGTAGACCCCTTCACCATGTCCCCCCCAAAAGTCCCCTTTAATGTCACTGTCCATCAGTGAGTAGTAAGATGCTATATGATCTCTACTAGTCTTCTCTGTGTTGTACAGTACTCCCCATGCACACCCAACCCCAAACATTATACATGTTAATCCTAATGCCCCCATTCTTTCTCCCCACACTTATCCCTCCCTTCAGACCCACCCTGCCCAGTCCTTTAACCTTTGGTAACTTTTAGTCAACTCTTGGGTTCTGTGCGTCTGCTGCTGTTTTTTACCTTAAGTTTTTCTTTGTTTTTATACTATACACATGAGTGAAATCACTTGGTACTTGTCTTTCTCCGCCTGGCCTATTTATCTGAACATACTACCGTCTACCTTCATCCACGTCATTGCAAACGGTAGTATTTGTTTTCTCCTTAAGGCTGCTTACTGCACTCTTTAAACTGGATTTCATTCTTCCTTTTTGTTTGTAGTTTAGCTATGTTATTCACCATTCAAATTATGGTTATGAAAAATATTTTTGTGCCAATCGATATGTATCTGTATCTATATATCTAATGGTCTGTCTGTCCATCTATGTATCTATGTATGTATGTATCTATGTATCTTTCTATCTATCTATCTATCTTCCTATCAACTATCTATGATGTCTATCATCTGTCAATATACGTACCTATCTGTCTATCTTTCATCTGTCGTCTGTCTACCTATCTATCTATGAAACAATCATCTTTTTGTCTGCCCATCTATACTTATGTAAAGAACAGTTAACAACATAGTCTATGTCTCTTCCCTACATTATGCTTCCAGAAATCTTGCAAGGTAACTAAGCCATAAGGAGAGCACTGTATTCACTGATACGCTTTCAGGTAGAGTCAGCAGAGTGTGCTTACAAAACCAGGAAATGGAGGTGAAAGGACTTGAACCCGTATCTTTGTCCTCTGTCCTCTTATACTTCCTGCTCGCTTGTTGACTTTATTTAGCCACATTAAGTGAGTAAGTGATCGCTGAAGACCACAAGTATCCTTCGTCTGGGCCTGTTGTCGACAGAAAAGTGTACTTGGCCCTTTGCACACCACCATGTTTGAGGGACATTGGCGTGATCACTGCTGATAGGTGGAGGGACAAATATGAATTAACACCTATTTCTGGACAGGAGCAGTTGGGAACAAAGAGTGTGTTGTGGAGTGAAGTGTTTATTTGAGTGTCCAAACTTACCTCTTTAGGTGGTTATTTCTTCTTTACATTCGTGAACATCATAAAAAGCAATGATTATAAATGCCCAGACACATATTATTACAGCAATTCATTTGATGAGGTGAGAGGAAATGAGAAGGAAGTTGCTGCACCACTAAATCTATGCCTGAGCACTGCTGAAACCAAACAAAAAGAGTTCACGGTGGCTAGATTGGGCTATTTTCTACTGACTCTCCCTGGGGTGCAAAACAGAATCCATTTCTTTCTTTGATTCTCAGATTCACTTGTGCAGGGTACCTGTCCCCGCCCTTTCAGCTTGTAGTTTGTCTGTGTCCTTGGATCTCAAGTGAGTCTCCAGTAAGGGAGCACGTAGGTGGTCTTGAGTTTTCATCAGTACTTCTAAACCTGTGTTTTTGATTGGAGCACTCAAAGATTGTACTTTCATTCTGATATTTGAGAGCTGTGCTCTTACTGCACTTTGAAATTTTTTTGTTCTCATTAATATAAAATCACATGCAGAACATTATGTTTTCCAGTCGACCGCCTTCACCATGTTCCCCCCAAATCCCAGTTACAGTCGCTGACCATCAGCATGTAATAAGATGCTGTAGAATCACTACATGTCTTCTCTATGTTGTACAGCCCTACACATGACCACCCAACCTACAAATTATGCATGCTTATCCTAATGCCCCCAATCTTTTTCTCCAACCTTATTACTCCCTTCCCACAAACCCTCCCCAGTCCCTTTCATTTTGGTATCTGTTAGACCACTCTCGGGTTCTGTGAGTCTGCTGCTGACTTTTCCTTCAGTTTTTCTTTGTTATCATACTCCACACAAGAGTGAAATCATTTGGTACATGTATTTCTCCTCCTTGAATATTTTAATGAGCATAATAACCTCTATCTCCATCCACGTTATTGCAAATGATAGGATTAGTTTTCTTCTTATGGCTGCCTACTGCACTTTTTAAACTGGATTTCATTCTTCATTTTTGTTTGTAGTTTCGCTATGTGCTTTCACCATTGCTCTCCTGGTTATGAGCAGTAGCTATGTGTTAATCGATATGTACCTATATCTATCTATCTGTCTGTCTATCTCTTTATCAATCAATCAATCAATCATCTGTTTGTCTGCCCATCTGTCCTTGTGTACAGAACAGTTAACCATATGTCCTATATCACTTTCCTACACTATGCTTCCAAAAATCCTGCAAAGTATCTAGGCTGTAGAGAGAGCACTGGGTTCACCGAAACACATGCAGGTCGAGTCGGCCGCGTGTACCTACAAAACCAGGAAATTTTTGTGCCGGGACGTGAACCCGTGTCTCTATCCTCTGTCCCCTTTCATCTCCTTCTAACTTACTGTCTGTATTTAGCCACATTCTTTGACTAAGTGCTCCCTGAAGACCACAAGTATCATTCCTCTGGGCCTGTTGTCTCGAGAAAAGAAAACTTGTTCTTTGCTCACCACCATGTTTGAAGGACATCAGCGTGATCTCCGCCGATAGGACAGAGGGTCAAATAAAAAGGAACACCAATTTCTAGATAGGTGAAGTTGGGAGCTAAGAGTGTATTGTGGGGTGACTTGTTTATTTGAGTGTCCAAACTTCCCTCTTTAGGTAGTTATTAGATCTTCACATTCGTGAACATCATAAAACCCACTGATTTCAAAGGCCCAGATGCTTATTATTACAGCAACTCAGTTGTCGAGGTGAGAGAAAATGAGAAGTATGTTGCTGCACCACTAAATCAATGGCTGGGAACGGCTGAAACTAAACATAAAGAATTCACGGATGCCAGATATGGCTATTTTCTTCTGACTGTATCAGGGGACTCATACAGAATTCATTTGTTTGATTGTTTGTTTTTCAGTTTCACTCGTGTAGCGTATTTGTCCACACACCATCGGCTTGTAGTTTGTGTCCTTGGATCTCAAGTGAGTCTCCTGTAAGTAAGCACGTAGGTGTCTTGAGTTTTCATCCCTTCTTTTAACCCTGTGTCTTTTGTTTGCTGCACTCTGTGCCTGACCTTTTATTCTGATGATTCAGAGCTGTGCACATATTGCACTTAAATAATTTTTTTTATCATTAAGCTTAAATCACTTGAAGAACATTATGTTTACTATTCTCCCCCCTTCACCAAGTACATCTGAAAAACCTCTTCAGTCTCTGTCGATCTGCGTAGTTGGATGCTGTAGACCCCTTCACCATGTCCCTCCCAACAGACCCCATTACAGTTGCTGTCCATCAGTGAGTAGTAAGATGCTATATGATCTCTACTAGCCTTCTCTGTGTTGTACAGCACTCCCCATGCCCCCTCGACCCCAAGCATTATACATGCTAAAACTAATGCCCCCATTCTTTCTCCTCACACTTATCCATCCCTTCAGACCCACCCTGCCCAGTCCTTTTCCCTTTGGTAACTTTTAGTCAACTCTCGGGTTCTGTGTGTCTGCTGCTGTTTTTTTCCTTCAGTTTTTCTTTGTTGTTATACTCCACACATGAGTGAAAACACTTGGTACTTGTCTTTCTCGGCCTGGCCTATTTCTCTGAACATACTACCGTCTAGCTCCATCCAGGTCATTGCAAATGGTAGGATTTGTTTTCTTCTTAAGGCTGTTTACTGCACTTTTTAAACTGGATTTCATTCTTCCTTTTTGTTTGTAGTTTAGCTATGTTATTCACCATTCAACTCCTGGTTATGAACAATAGCTTTGTGTCAATCGATATGTATTTGTATCTATCTATCTATCTAATTGTCTGTCTGTCTATCTATGTATCTATGTATGTATGTATGTATGTATCTATCTATCTATCTCTCTATCTATCTATCTATCTTCCTATCATCTATCTATGATGTCTATCATCTATCAATCTCTGTACCTATCTATCTATCTTTCATCTGTCATCTGTGTACCTATCTATCTATGAATCAATCATCTTTTTGTCTGCCCATCTATCCTTCTGTACAGAAGAGTTAAAAACATAGCCTATGTCTCTTCCCTACATTATGCTTCCAAAAATCTTGCAAGGTCACTAAGCCATAAGGAGAGCACTGTGTTCACCGATACACTTTCAGGTAGAGTCAGCCGCGTGTGCTTACAAAACCAGTAAATGGAGGTGAAAGGACTTGAACCTGTATCTCTGTCCTCTGTCCTCTTATACTTCCTGCTCGCTTGGTGACTTTATTTAGCCACATTCAGTGAGTAAGTGATCCCTGAAGACCACAAGTATCCTTCGTCTGGTCCGGTTGTCGAAAGAAAAGTGTACTTGGTTCTTTGCACACCACCATGTTTGAGGGATATCGGCGTGATCACTGCTGATAGGTTCAGGGACAAATATAAAGGAACACCTATTTCTGGACAAGAGCAGTAGGGAACAAAGAGTGTGTTGTGGAGTGAAGTGTTTATTTGAGGGTCCAAACTTCCCTCCTTAGGTGGTTATTACTTCTTTACATTCGTGAACATCATAAAAAGCAATGATTTAAGAAGCCCAGGCGCATATTATTACAGCAATTCATTTGTTGAGGTGAGAGGAAATGAGAAGGAACTTGCTGCACCACTAAATCTATGCCTGAGCACTGCTGAAATCAAACAAAAAGAATTCACGGTGGCTAGATTGGGCTATTTTCTACTGACTCTCTCTGGGGACTCAAACAGAATTCATTTGTTTGTTTGTTTCTTATTTTCACTTGTATAGGTAATCTGTCCCCGCCCCTTCAGCTTGTAGTTTGTCTGTGTCCTTGGATCTCAAGTGAGTCTCCAGTAAGGGAGCACGTAGGAGGTCTTGAGTATTCATCAGTTCTTCTAACACTGTGTCTTCTGATTGGAGTACTCAAAGCCTGTACTTTTATTCTGATATTTGAGAGCTGTGCTCTTACTGCACTTTGAAATATTTTTTGTTCTCATTAATATACAATCACATGCAGAACATTATGTTTTCCAGTCTACACCCTTCACCAAGTCCCCGGCAAAAGCCAGTTACAGTCGCTGTCCATAAGCGTGTACTAAGTTGCTGTAGAATCACTACATGTCTTCTCTGTGTTATGCAGCCGTACAAATGACCTCCCAAGTTACACACTATTCTTGCTAATCCTA
Source organism: Manis pentadactyla (assembly GCF_030020395.1). Classification (NCBI taxonomy): domain Eukaryota; kingdom Metazoa; phylum Chordata; class Mammalia; order Pholidota; family Manidae; genus Manis; species Manis pentadactyla. The sequence continues at coordinate 1,136,116 of NW_026644987.1, read as the reverse complement.
ATGCCCCCATTCATTTTCCCCGCCCTTAATACTCCCTTCCCACAAACCCTCCCCAGTCCCTTTCTTTTTGTTATCTGTTAGTCCACTCTCGGGTTCTGTGAGTCTGCTGCTGTCTTTTCCTTCAGTTTTTCTTTGTTATTATACTCCACACAAGAGTGAAATCATTTGGTACATGTATTTCTCCTCTTTGAATATTTGACTGAGCATAATAACCTCTAGTTCCATCCACGTTATTGCAAATGATAGGATTTGTTTCTTCTTATGGCTGCCTACTGCACTTTTTAAACTGGATTTCTTTATTCTTTTTTGTTTGTAGTTTCGCTATGTGCTTTCACCATTGCTCTCCTGGTTATGAGCAGTAGCTATGTGTTAATCGATATGTACCAATATCTATCTATCTGTCTGTCTATCTATTTATCAATCAATCAATCAATCAATCATCTTTTTTTCTGCCCATCTTTCCTTGTGTACAGAACAGTTAACCATATATCCTATATCACTTTCCTACACTATGCTTCCAAAAATCCTGCAAAGTATCTAGGCTCTAGAGAGAGCACTGGGTTCACCGAGACACTTGCAGTTCGAGTCGGCCGCGTGTACCTACAAAACCAGGAAATTTTTGTGCCGGGACTTGAACCCGTGTCTCTATCCTCTGTCCTCTTTCATCTCCTTCTAACTTACTGTCTGTATTTAGCCACATTCTTTGACTAAGTGCTCCCTGAAGTCCACAAGTATCATTCCTCTGGGACTGTTGTCACGAGAAAAGTAAACTTGTTCTTTGCTCACCACCATGTTTGAAGGACATCAGCGTGATCTCCGCCGATAGGACGGAGGGTCAAATAAAAAGGAACACCAATTTCTAGATAGGTGAAGTTGGGAGCTAAGAGTGTATTGTGGGGTGACGTGTTTATTTGAGTGTCCAAACTTCCCTCTTTAGGTAGTTATTAGATCTTCACATTCGTGAACATCATAAAACCCACTGATTTCAAAGGCCCAGATGCTTATTATTACAGCAACTCAGTTACCAAAGTGAGAGAAAATGAGAAGTATGTTGCTGCACCACTAAATCAATGGCTGGGAACGGCTGAAACTAAACATAAAGAATTCACGGAGGCCAGATAGGGCTATTTTCTTCTGACTGTATCAGGGGACTCAAACAGAATTCATTTGTTTGATTGTTTGTTTTTCAGTTTCACTCGTGTAGCGTATTTGTCCACACACCTTCGGCTTGTAGTTTGTCTGTGTCCTTGGATCTCAAGTGAGTCTCCTGTAAGTAAGCACGTAGGTGTCTTGAGTTTTCATCCCTTCTTTTAACCCTGTGTCTTTTGTTTGCTGCACTCAGTGCCTGACCTTTTATTCTGATGATTCAGAGCTGTGCACTTATTGCACTTAAAGAATTTTTTTTATCATTAAGCTTAAATCACTTGAAGAACATTATGTTTACTATGCTCCCCCCTTCACCAAGGACCCCTGAAAAACCTCTTCAGTCTCTGTCGATCTGCGTAGTTGGATGCTGTAGACCCCTTCACCATGTCCCTCCCAACAGACCCCGTTACAGTCGCTGACCATCAGTGAGTAGTAAGATGCTATATGATCTCTACTAGCCTTCTCTGTGTTGTACAGCACTCCCCATGCCCCCTCGACCCCAAGCATTATACATGCTAAAACTAATGCCCCCATTCTTTCTCCTCACACTTATCCCTCCCTTCAGACCCACCCTGCCCAGTCCTTTTCCCCTTGGTAACTTTTAGTCAACTCTCGGGTTCTTTGAGTCTGCTGCTGTTTTTTTCCTACAGTTTTTCTTTGTTGTTATACTCCACACATGAGTGAAAACACTTGGTACTTGACTTTCTCGGCCTGGCCAATTTCTCTGAACATACTACCGTCTAGCTCCATCCAGGTCATTGCAAATGGTAGGATTTGTTTTCTTCTTAAGGCTGCTTACTGCACTTTTTAAACTGGATTTCATTCTTCCTTTTTGTTTGTAGTTTAGCTATGTTATTCACCATTCAACTACTGGTTATGAACAATAGCTTTGTGTCAATTGATATGTATTTGTATCTATCTATCTAATTGTCTGTCTGTCTATCTATGTATCTATGTATGTATGTATGTATCTATCTATCTATCTCTCTATCTATCTATCTCTCTTCCTATCATCTATCTATGATGTCTATCATCTATCAATCCATGTACCTATCTATCTATCTTTCATCTGTCATCTGTGTACCTATCTATCTATGAATCAATCATCTTTTTGTCTGAACATCTATCCTTCTGTACAGAAGAGTTAACAACATAGCCTATGTCTCTTCGCTACATTATGCTTCCAGAAATCTTGCAAGCTAACTAAGAAATAAGGAGAGCACTGTGTTCACCGATACACTTTCAGGTAGAGTCAGCTGCGTGTGCTTACAAAACCAGTAAATGGAGGTGAAAGGACTTGAACCTGTATCTCTGTCCACTGTCCTCTCATACTTCCTGCTCGCTTGGTGACTTTATTTAGCCACATTCAGTGAGTAAGTGATCCCTGAAGACCACAAGTATCCTTCGTCTGGTCCGGTTGTCGAAAGAAAAGTGTACTTGGTTCTTTGCACACCACCTTGTTTGAGGGACATCGGCGTGATCACTGCTGATAGGTGCAGGGACAATTATAAAGGAACACCTATTTCTGGACAGGAGCAGTTGGGAACAAAGAGTGTGTTGTGGAGTGAAGTGTTTATTTGAGGGTCCAAACTTCCCTCCTTAAGTGGTTATTACTTCTTTACATTCGTGAACATCATAAAAAGCAATGATTTTAGAAGCCCAGACGCATATTATTACAGCAATTCATTTGTTGAGGTGAGAGGAAATGAGAAGGAACTTGCTGCACCACTAAATCTATGCCTGAGCACTGCTGAAATCAAACAAAAAGAATTCACGGTGGCTAGATAGGGCTATTTTCTACTGACTCTCTCTGGGGACTCAAACAGAATTCATTTGTTTGTTTGTTTCTTATTTTCACTTGTATAGGTAATCTGTCCCCGCCCCTTCAGCTTGTAGTTTGTCTGTGTCCTTGGATCTCAAGTGAGTCTCCAGTAAGGGAGCACGTAGGAGGTCTTGAGTTTTCATCAGTTCTTCTAACACTGTGTCTTTTGATTGGAGCACTCAAAGCCTGTACTTTTATTCTGATATTTGAGAGCTGTGCTCTTACTGCACTTTGAAATATTTTTTGTTCTCATTAATATACAATCACATGCAGAACATTATGTTTTCCAGTCTACACCCTTCACCAAGTCCCCGGCAAAAGCCAGTTACAGTCGCTGTCCGTCAGCGTGTACTAAGATGCTGTAGAATCACTACATGTCTTCTCTGTGTTATGCAGCCGTACAAATGACCTCCCAAGTTACACACTATTCATGCTAATCCTAATGCCCCCATTCTTTTTCCCCGCCTTTATTACTCCCTTCCCACAAACCCACCCTAGTCCCTTCCTTTTTGGTATCTGTTAGACCACTCACAGGTTCAGTGAGTCTGCTGCTTTCTGTTCCTTCAGTTTTTCTTTTTTATCATACTCCACACAAGAGTGAAATCATTTGGTACATGTATTTCTCCTCCTTGAATATTTGACTGAGCATAATAACCTCTAGCTCCATCCACGTTATTGCAAATCATAGGATTTGTTTTCTTCTTATGGCTGCCTACTGCACTTTTTAAACTGGATTTCATTCTTCATTTTTGTTTGTAGTTTCGCTATGTGCTTTCACCATTGCTCTCCTGGTTATGAGCAGTAGCTATGTGTTAATCGATATGTACCTATATCTATCTATCTGTCTGTCTATCTCTTTATCAATCAATCAATCAATCATCTTTTTGTCTGCCCATCTGTCCTTGTGTACAGAACAGTTAACCATATGTCCTATATCACTTTCCTACACTATGCATCCAAAAATCCTGCAAAGTATCTAGGCTGTAGAGAGAGCACTGGGTTCACCGAGACACTTGCAGGTCGAGTCGGCCGCGTGTACCTACAAAACCAGGAAATTTTTGTGCCCGGACTTGAACCCCTGTCTCTATCCTCTGTCCTCTTTCATCTCCTTCTAACTTACTGTCTGTATTTAGCCACATTCTTTGACTAAGTGCTTCCTGAAGACCACAAGTATCATTCCTCTGGGCCTGTTGTCACGAGAAAAGTAAACTTGTTCTTTGCTCACCGCCATGTTTGAAGGACATCAGCGTGATCTCCGCCGATAGGACGGAGGGTCAAATAAAAAGAAACACCAATTTCTAGATAGGTGAAGTTGTGAGCTAAGAGTGTATTGTGGGGTGACGTGTTTATTTGAGTGTCCAAACTTCCCTCTTTAGGTAGTTATTAGATCTTCACATTCGTGAACATCATAAAACCCACTGATTTCAAAGGCCCAGATTCTTATTATTACAGCAACTCAGTTACCAAAGTGAGAGAAAATGAGAAGTATGTTGCTGCACCACTAAATCAATGGCTGGGAACGGCTGAATCTAAACATAAAGAATTCACGGAGGCCAGATAGGGCTATTTTCTTCTGACTGTATCAGGGGCCTCAAACATAATTCATTTGTTTGATTGTTTGTTTTTCAGTTTCACTCGTGTAGCGTATTTGTCCACACACCTTCGGCTTGTAGTTTGTCTGTGTCCTTGGATCTCAAGTGAGTCTCCTGTAAGTAAGCACGTAGGTGTCTTGAGTTTTCATCCCTTCTTTTAACCCTGTGTCTTTTGTTTGCTGCACTCAGTGCCTGATCTTTTATTCTGATGATTCAGAGCTGTGCACTTATTGCACTTAAAGAATTTTTTTTATCATTAAGCTTAAATCACTTGAAGAACATTATGTTTACTATGCTCCCCCCTTCACCAAGGACCCCTGAAAAACCTCTTCAGTCGCTGTCGATCTGCGCAGTTGGATGCTGTAGACCCCTTCACCATGTCCCTCCCAACAGACCCCGTTACAGTCGCTGACCATCAGTGAGTAGTAAGATGCTATATGATCTCTACTAGCCTTCTCTGTGTTGTACAGCACTCCCCATGCCCCCTCGACCCCAAGCATTATACATGCTAAAACTAATGCCCCCATTCTTTCTCCTCACACTTATCCCTCCCTTCAGACCCACCCTGCCCAGTCCTTTTCCCTTTGGTAACTTTTAGTCAACTCTCGGGTTCTGTGATTCTGCTGCTGTTTTTTTCCTTCAGTTTTTCTTTTTTGTTATACTCCACACATGAGTGAAAACACTTGGTACTTGTCTTTCTCGGCCTGGCCTATTTCTCTGAACATAGTACCGTCTAGCTCCATCCAGGTCATTGCAAATGGTAGGATTTGTTTTCTTCTTAAGGCTGCTTACTGCACTTTTTAAACTGGATTTCATTCTTCCTTTTTGTTTGTAGTTTAGCTATGTTATTCACCATTCAACTACTGGTTATGAACAATAGCTTTGTGTCAATTGATATGTATTTGTATCTATCTATCTAATTGTCTGTCTGTCTATCTATGTATCTATGTATGTATGTATGTATCTATCTATCTATCTCTCTATCTATCTATCTATCTTCCTATCATCTATCCATGATGTCTATCATCTATCAATCTCTGTACCTATCTATCTATCTTTCATCTGCCATCTGTGTACCTATCTATCTATGAATCAATCATCTTTTTGTCTGCCCATCTATCCTTCTGTACAGAAGAGTTAACAACATAGCCTATGTCTCTTCCCTACATTATGCTTCCAGAAATCTTGCAAGGTAACTAAGCCATAAGGAGAGCACTGTGTTCACCGATACACTTTCAGGTAGAGTCAGCCGCGTGTGCTTACAAAACCAGTAAATGGAGGTGAAAGGAGTTGAACCTGTATCTCTGTCCTCTGTCCTCTTATACTTCCTGCTCGCATGGTGACTTTATTTAGCCACATTCAGTGAGTAAGTGATCCCTGAAGACCACAAGTATCCTTCGTCTGGTCCGGTTGTCGAAAGAAAAGTGTACTTGGTTCTTTGCACACCACCATGTTTGAGGGACATCGGCGTGATCACTGCTGATAGGTGCAGGGACAAATATAAAGGAACACCTATTTCTGGTCAGGATCAGTTGGGAACAAAGAGTGTGTTGTGGAGTGAAGTGTTTATTTGAGGGTCCAAACTTCCCTCCTTAGGTGGTTATTACTTCTTTACATTCGTGAACATCATAAAAAGAATTGATTTTAAAAGCCCAGATGCATATTATTACAGCAATTCATTTGTTGAGGTGAGAGGAAATGAGAAGGAACTTGCTGCACCACTAAATCTGTGCCTGAGCACTGCTGAAATCAAACAAAAAGAATTCACGGTGGCTAGATTGGGCTATTTTCTACTGACTCTCTCTGGGGACTCAAACAGAATTCATTTGTTTGTTTGTTTCTTATTTTCACTTGTATAGGTAATCTGTCCCCGCCCCTTCAGCTTGTAGTTTGTCTGTGTCCTTGGATCTCAAGTGAGTCTCCAGTAAGGGAGCACGTAGGAGGTCTTGAGTTTTCATCAGTTCTTCTAACACTGGGTCTTTTGATTGGAGCTCTCAAAGCCTGTACTTTTATTCTGATATTTGAGAGCTGTGCACTTACTGCACTTTGAAATATTTTTTGTTCTCATTAATATACAATCACATGCAGAACATTATGTTTTCCAGTTTACACCCTTCACCAAGTCCCCGGCAAAAGCCAGTTACAGTCGCTGTACGTCAGCGTGTACTAAGATGCTGTAGAATCACTACAAGTCTTCTCTGTGTTATGCAGCCGTACAAATGACCTCCCAAGTTACACACTATTCATGCTAATCCTAATGCCCCCATTCTTTTTCCCCGCCCTTATTACTCCCTTAACACAAACCCTCCCCAGTCCCTTTCTTTTTGTATCTGTTAGACCACTCTCGGGTTCTGTGAGTCTGCTGCTGTCTTTTCCTTCAGTTTTTTTTTGTTTTCATACTCCACACAAGAGTGAAATCATTTGGTACATGTATTTCTCCTCCTTGAATATTTGAATGAGCATAATAACCTCTAGCTCCATCCACGTTATTGCAAATGATAGGATTTGCTTTCTTCTTATGGCTGCCTACTGCACTTTTTAAACTGGATTTCATTCTTCATTTTTGTTTGTAGTTTCGCTATGTGCTTTCACCATTGCTCTCCTGGTTATGAGCAGTAGCTATGTGTTAATCGATATGTACCTATATCTATCTATCTGTCTGTCTATCTATTTATCAATCAATCAATCAATCATCTTTTTGTCTGCCCATCTGTCCATGTGTACAGAACAGTTAACCATATGTCCTATATCACTTTCCTACACTATGCATCCAAAAATCCTGCAAAGTATCTAGGCTGTAGAGAGAGCACTGGGTTCACCGAGACACTTGCAGGTCGAGTCGGCCGCGTGTACCTACAAAACCAGGAAATTTTTGTGCCGGGACTTGAACCCGTGTCTCTATCCTCTGTCCCCTTTCATCTCCTTCTAACTTACTGTCTGTATTTAGCCACATTCTTTGTCTAAGTGCTCCCTGAAGACCACAAGTATCATTCCTCTGGGCCTGTTGCCACGAGTAAAGTAAACTTGTTCTTTGCTCACCACCATGTTTGAAGGACATCAGCGTGATCTCCGCCGATAGGATGGAGGGTCAAATAAAAAGGAACACCAATTTCTAGATAGGTGAAGTTGGGAGCTAAGAGTGTATTGTGGGGTGACGTGTTTATTTGAGTGTCCAAACTTCCCTCTTTAGGTAGTTATTAGATCTTCACATTCGTGAACATCATAAAACCCACTGATTTCAAAGGCCCAGATGCTTATTATTACAGCAACTCAGTTGTCGAGGTGAGAGAAAATGAGAAGTATGTTGCTGCACCACTAAATCAATGGCTGGGAACGGCTGAAACTAAACATAAAGAATTCACGGAGGCCAGATAGGGCTATTTTCTTCTGACTGTCTCAAGGGACTCAAACAGAATTCATTTGTTTGATTGTTTGTTTTTCAGATTCACTCGTGTAGCGTATTTGTCCACACACCTTCGGCTTGTAGTTTGTCTGTGTCCTTGGATCTCATGTGAGTCTCCAGTAAGGGAGCACGTAGGAGATCTTGCGTTTTCATCAGTTCTTCTAACACTGGGTCTTTTGATTGGAGCACTCAAAGCCTGTACTTTTATTCTGATATTTGAGAGCTGTGCTCTTACTGCACTTTGAAATTCTTTTTGTTCTCATTAATGTACAATCACATGCAGAACATTATGTTTTCCATTCTACACACTTCACCAAGTCCCCGGCAAAAGCCAGTTACAGTCGCTGTCCGCCTGCGTGTACTAAGATGCTGTAGAATCACTACATGTCTTCTCTGTGTTATGCAGCCGTACAAATGACCCCCAAAGTTACACACTATACATGCTAATCCTAATGCCCCCATTCTTTTTCCATGCCCTTATTACTCCCTTCCCACAAACCCAACCCAGTCCCTTTCTCTTTGGTAACTGTTAGTCCACTCTTGGGTTGTGTGAATCTGTTGCTGTCTTTTCCTTCAGTTTTTCTTTGTTATCATACTCCACACAAGAGTGAAATCATTTGTTACATGTATTTCTCATCCTTGAATATTTGACTGAGCATAATAACCTCTAGCTCCATCCACGTTATTGCAAGTGATAGGATTTGTTTTCTTCTTATGGCTGCCTACTGCACTTTTAAAACTGGATTTCATTCTTCTTTTTGTTTGTAGTTTCGCTATGTGCTTTCACCATTGCTCTCCAGGTTATGAGCAGTAGCTTTGTGTTAAATGATATGAACCTATATCTATCTATCTGTCTGTCTATCTTTTTATCAATCAATCAATCTACTTTTTGTCTGCCCATCTGTCCTTGTGTACAGAACAGTTAACCATATATCCTATATCACTTTCCTACACTATGCTTCCAAAAATCCTGCAAAGTATCTAGGCTGTAGAGAGACCACTGGGTTCACCGAGACACTTGCAGTTCGAGGCGGCCGCGTGTACCTACAAAACCAGGAAATAGTTGTGCCGGGACTTGAACCCGTGTCTCTATCCTCTGTCTTCTTTCATCTCCTTCTAACTTACTGTCTGTATTTAGCCACATTCTTTGACTAAGTGCTCCCTGAAGACCACAAGTATCATTCCTCTGGGCCTGTTGTCTCGAGAAAAGAAAACTTGTTCTTTGCTCACCACCATGTTTGAAGGACATCAGCGTGATCACCGGCGATAGGACGGAGGGTCAAATAAAAAGGAACACCAATTTCTAGACAGGAGCAGTTGGGAGCTAAGAGTGTTTTGTGGGGTGACGTGTTTATTTGAGTGTCCACACTTCCCTCTTTAGGTAGTTATTAGATCCTCCCATTCGTGAACATCATAAAACCCACTGATTTCAAAGGCCCAGACGCTTATTATTACAGCAACTCAGTTGTCGAGGTGAGAGAAAATGAGAAGTATGTTGCTGCACCACTAAATCAATGGCTGGGAACGGCTGAAACCAAACAAAAAGAATTCACGGAGGCCAGATAGGGCTATTTTCTTCTGACTGTCTCAATGGACTCACACAGAATCCATTTGTTTGATTGTTTGTTTTTCAGTTTCACTCGTGTAGGGTACTTGTCCACACACCTTCGGCTTGTAGTGTGTCTGTGTCCTTGGATCTCAAGTGAGTCTCCTGTAAGTAAGCACGTACGTGTCTTGAGTTTTCATCCCTTCTTTTAACCCTGTGTCTTTTGTTTGCTGCACTCAATGCCTGACCTTTTATTCTGATGATTCAGAGCTGTGCACTTATTGCAGTTAAAGAATTTTTTTTATCATTAAGCTAAAATCAATTGAAGAACATTATGTTTACTATGCTCCCCCCTTCACCAAGTACATCTGAAAAACCTCTTCAGTCGCTGTCGATCTGCGTAGTTGGATGCTGTAGACCCCTTCACCATGTCCCTCCCAACAGACCCCATTACAGTCGCTGTCCATCAGTGAGTAGTAAGATGCTATATGATCTCTACTAGCCTTCTCTGTGTTGTACAGCACTCCCCATGACCCCTCGACCCAAAGCATTATACATGCTAAAACTAATGCCCCCATTCTTTCTCCTCACACTTATCCCTCCCTTCAGACCAACCCTGCCCAGTCCTTTTCCCTTTGGTAACTTTTAGTCAACTCTCGGGTTCTGTGAGTCTGCTGCTGTTTTTCTCCTTCAGTTTTTCTTTGTTGTTGTACTACACACATGAGTGAAAACACTTGGTACTTGTCTTTCTCCGCCTGACCTATTTCTCTGAACATACTACCGTCTAGCTCCATCCAGGTCATTACAAATGGTAGGATTTGTTTTCTTCTTAAGGCTGCTTACTGCAATTTTAAAACTGGATTTCATTCTTCCTTTTTGTTTGTAGTTTAGCTGTGTAATTCACCATTCAACTCCTGGTTATGAACAATAGCTTTGTGTCAATCGATATGTATCTGTATCTATCTATCTAATGGTCTGTCTGTCTATCTATGTTTCTACGTATGTATGTATGTATGTATCTATGTATCTATCTATCTATCTCTCTTCCTATCATCTATCTATGATGTCTATCATCTATCAATCCATGTACCTATCTATCTATCTTTCATCTGTCATCTGTGTACCTATCTATCTATGAATCAATCATCTTTTTGTCTGCCCATCTATCCTTCTGTACAGAAGAGTTAACAACATAGCCTATGTCTCTTCCCTACATTATGCTTCCAGAAATCTTGCAAGGTAACTAAGCCATAAGGAGAGCACTATGTTCACCGATACACTTTCAGGTAGAGTCAGCCGCGTGTGCTTACAAAACCAGTAAATGGAGGTGAAAGGACTTGAACCTGTATCTCTCTCCATTGTCCTCTCATACTTCCTGCTCGCTTGGTGACTTTATTTAGCCACATTCAGTGAGTAAGTGATCCCTGAAGACCACAAGTATCCTTCGTCTGGTCCGGTTGTCGAAAGAAAAGTGTACTTGGTTCTTTGCACACCACCATGTTTGAGGGACATCGGCGTGATCACTGCTGATAGGTGCAGGGACAATTATAAAGGAACACCTATTTCTGGACAGGAGCAGTTGGGAACAAAGAGTGTGTTGTGGAGTGAAGTGTTTATTTGAGGGTCCAAACTTCCCTCCTTAAGTGGTTATTACTTCTTTACATTCGTGAACATCATAAAAAGCAATGATTTTAGAAGCCCAGACGCATATTATTACAGCAATTCATTTGTTGAGGTGAGAGGAAATGAGAAGGAACTTGCTGCACCACTAAATCTATGCCTGAGCACTGCTGAAATCAAACAAAAAGAATTCACGGTGGCTAGATAGGGCTATTTTCTACTGACTCTCTCTGGGGACTCAAACAGAATTCATTTGTTTGTTTGTTTCTTATTTTCACTTGTATAGGTAATCTGTCCCCGCCCCTTCAGCTTGTAGTTTGTCTGTGTCCTTGGATCTCAAGTGAGTCTCCAGTAAGGGAGCACGTAGGAGATCTTGCGTTTTCATCAGTTCTTCTAACACTGGGTCTTTTGATTGAAGCACTCAAAGCCTGTACTTTTATTCTGATATTTGAGAGCTGTGCTCTTACTGCACTTTGAAATTCTTTTTGTTCTCATTAATATACAATCACATGCAGAACATTATGTTTTCCAGTCTACACCCTTCAGCAAGTCCCCGGCAAAAGCCAGTTACAGTCGCTGTCCGTCAGCGTGTACTAAGATGCTGTAGAATCACTACATGTCTTCTCTGTGTTATGCAGCCGTACAAATGACCCCCCAAGTTACACACTATACATGCTAATCCTAATGCCTCCATTCTTTTTCCCCGCCCTTATTACTCCCTTCCCAAAAACCCTCCCCAGTCCCTTTCTCTTTGGTAACTGTTAGTCCACTCTCGGGTTCTGTGAGTCTGCTGCTGTCTTTTCCTTCAGATTTTCTTTGTTATCATACTCCACACATGAGTGAAATCATTTGGTACATGTATTTCTCCTCCTTGAATATTTGACTGAGCATAATACCCTCTAGCTCCATCCACGTTATTGCAAATAATAGGATTTGTTTTCTTCTTATGGCTGCCTACTGCACTTTTTAAACTGGATTTCATTCTTCTTTTTTGTTTGTAGTTTCGCTATGTGCTTTCACCATTGCTCTCCTGGTTATGAGCAGTAGCTTTGTGTTAATCGATATGTACTTATATCTATCTATCTGTCTGTCTATCTATTTATCAATCAATCAATCAATCATCTTTTTGTCTGCCCATCTGTCCTTGTGTACAGAACAGTTAACCATATATCCTATATCACTTTCCTACACTATGCTTCCAAAAATCCTGCAAAGTATCTAGGCTGTAGAGAGAGCACTGGGTTCACCGAGACACTTGCAGGTCGAGTCGGCCGCGTGTACCTACAAAACCAGGAAATTTTTGTGCCGGGACTTGAACCCGTGTCTCTATCCTCTGTCCTCTTTCATCTCCTTCTAACTTACTGTCTGTATTTAGCCACATTCTTTGTCTAAGTGCTCCCTGAAGACCACAAGTATCATTCCTCTGGGCCTGTTGCCACGAGTAAAGTAAACTTGTTCTTTGCTCACCACCATGTTTGAAGGACATCAGCGTGATCTCCGCCGATAGGATGGAGGGTCAAATAAAAAGGAACACCAATTTCTAGATAGGTGAAGTTGGGAGCTAAGAGTGTATTGTGGGGTGACGTGTTTATTTGAGTGTCCAAACTTCCCTCTTTAGGTAGTTATTAGATCTTCACTTTCGTGAACATCATAAAACCCACTGATTTCAAAGGCCCAGATGCTTATTATTACAGCAACTCAGTTGTCGAGGTGAGAGAAAATGAGAAGTATGTTGCTGCACCACTAAATCAATGGCTGGGAACGGCTGAAACTAAACATAAAGAATTCACGGAGGCCAGATAGGGCTATTTTCTTCTGACTGTCTCAAGGGACTCAAACAGAATTCATTTGTTTGATTGTTTGTTTTTCAGATTCACTCGTGTAGCGTATTTGTCCACACACCTTCGGCTTGTAGTTTGTCTGTGTCCTTGGATCTCATGTGAGTCTCCAGTAAGGGAGCACGTAGGAGATCTTGTGTTTTCATCAGTTCTTCTAACACTGGGTCTTTTGATTGGAGCACTCAAAGCCTGTACTTTTATTCTGATATTTGAGAGCTGTGCTCTTACTGCACTTTGAAATTCTTTTTGTTCTCATTAATGTACAATCACATGCAGAACATTATGTTTTCCATTCTACACACTTCACCAAGTCCCCGGCAAAAGCCAGTTACAGTCGCTGTCCGCCTGCGTGTACTAAGATGCTGTAGAATCACTACATGTCTTCTCTGTGTTATGCAGCCGTACAAATGACCCCCAAAGTTACACACTATACATGCTAATCCTAATGCCCCCATTCTTTTTCCATGCCCTTATTACTCCCTTCCCACAAACCCAACCCAGTCCCTTTCTCTTTGGTAACTGTTAGTCCACTCTTAGGTTGTGTGAGTCTGTTGCTGTCTTTTCCTTCAGTTTTTCTTTGTTATCATACTCCACACAAGAGTGAAATCATTTGTTACATGTATTTCTCATCCTTGAATATTTGACTGAGCATAATAACCTCTAGCTCCATCCACGTTATTGCAAGTGATAGGATTTGTTTTCTTCTTATGGCTGCCTACTGCACTTTTAAAACTGGATTTCATTCTTCTTTTTGTTTGTAGTTTCGCTATGTGCTTTCACCATTGCTCTCCAGGTTATGAGCAGTAGCTTTGTGTTAAATGATATGAACCTATATCTATCTATCTGTCTGTCTATCTATTTATCAATCAATCAATCAATCAATCATCTTTTTGTCTGCCCATCTGTCCTTGTGTACAGAACAGTTAACCATATATCCTATATCACTTTCCTACACTATGCTTCCAAAAATCCTGCAAAGTATCTAGGCTGTAGAGAGACCACTGGGTTCACCGAGACACTTGCAGTTCGAGGCGGCCGCGTGTACCTACAAAACCAGGAAATAGTTGTGCCGGGACTTGAACCCGTGTCTCTATCCTCTGTCTTCTTTCATCTCCTTCTAACTTACTGTCTGTATTTAGCCACATTCTTTGACTAAGTGCTCCCTGAAGACCACAAGTATCATTCCTCTGGGCCTGTTGTCTCGAGAAAAGAAAACTTGTTCTTTGCTCACCACCATGTTTGAAGGACATCAGCGTGATCACCGGCGATAGGACGGAGGGTCAAATAAAAAGGAACACCAATTTCTAGACAGGAGCAGTTGGGAGCTAAGAGTGTTTTGTGGGGTGACGTGTTTATTTGAGTGTCCAAACTTCCCTCTTTAGGTAGTTATTAGATCCTCCCATTCGTGAACATCATAAAACCCACTGATTTCAAAGGCCCAGACGCTTATTATTACAGCAACTCAGTTGTCGAGGTGAGAGAAAATGAGAAGTATGTTGCTGCACCACTAAATCAATGGCTGGGAACGGCTGAAACCAAACAAAAAGAATTCACGGAGGCCAGATAGGGCTATTTTCTTCTGACTGTCTCAATGGACTCACACAGAATCCATTTGTTTGATTGTTTGTTTTTCAGTTTCACTCGTGTAGGGTACTTGTCCACACACCTTCGGCTTGTAGTGTGTCTGTGTCCTTGGATCTCAAGTGAGTCTCCTGTAAGTAAGCACGTACGTGTCTTGAGTTTTCATCCCTTCTTTTAACCCTGTGTCTTTTGTTTGCTGCACTCAGTGCCTGACCTTTTATTCTGATGATTCAGAGCTGTGCACTTATTGCACTTAAAGAATTTTTTTTATCATTAAGCTAAAATCAATTGAAGAACATTATGTTTACTATGCTCCCCCCTTCACCAAGTACATCTGAAAAACCTCTTCAGTCGCTGTCGATCTGCGTAGTTGGATGCTGTAGACCCCATCACCATGTCCCTCCCAACAGACCCCGTTACAGTCGCTGTCCATCAGTGAGTAGTAAGATGCTATATGATCTCTACTAGCCTTCTCTGTGTTGTACAGCACTCCCCATGCCCCCTCGACCCCAAGCATTATACATGCTAAAACTAATGCTCCCATTCTTTCTCCTCACACTTATCCCTCCCTTCAGACCCAACCTGCCCAGTCCTTTTCCCTTTGGTAACTTTTAGTCAACTCTCGGGTTCTGTGAGTCTGCTGCTGTTTTTTTCCTTCAGTTTTTCTTTGTTGTAATACTCCACACATGAGTGAAAACACTTGGTACTTGTCTTTCTCCGCCTGGCCTATTTCTCTGACCATACTACCGTCTAGCTCCATCCAGGTCATTGCAAATGGTAGGATTTGTTTTCTTCTTAAGGCTGCTAACTGCACTTTTAAAACTGGATTTCATTCTTCCTTTTTGTTTGTAGTTTAGCTATGTTATTCACCATTCAACTCCTGGTTATGAACAATAGCTTTGTTTCAATCGATATGTATCTGTATCTATCTATCTAATAGTCTGTCTATCTATGTATCTATGTATGTATGTATGTATCTATGTACCTATCTATCTATCTCTCTTCCTATCAACTATCTATGATGTCTATCATCTATCAATCTATGTACCTATCTATCTATCTTTTATCTGTCATCTGTGTACCTATCTATCTATGAATCAATCATCTTTTTTTCTGCCCATTTGTTCTTCTCTACAGAACAGTTAACAACATAGCCTATGTCTCTTCACTACACTATGCTTCCAGAAATCTTGCAAGGTAACTAAGCCATAAGGAGAGCACTGTGTTCACCGATACACTTTCAGGTAGAGTCAGCCGCGTGTGCTTACAAAACCAGTAAATGGAGGTGAAAGGACTTGAACCTGTATCTCTGTCCTCTGTCCTCTCATACTTCCTGCTCGCTTGGTGACTTTATTTAGCCACATTCAGTGAGTAAGTGATCCCTGAAGACCACAAGTATCCTTCGTCTGGTCCGGTTGTCGAAAGAAAAGTGTCCTTGGTTCTTTGCACACCACCATGTTTGAGGGACATCGGCGTGATCACTGCTGATAGGTGCAGGGACAAATATAAATTAACACCTATTTCTGGACAGGAGCAGTTGGGAACAAAGAGTGTGTTGTGTAGTGAAGTGTTTATTTGAGGGTCCAAACTTCCCTCCTTAGGTGGTTATTACTTCTTTCATTCGTGAACATCATAAAAAGAAATGATTTTAGAAGCCCAGACGCATATTATTACAGCAATTCATTTGTTGAGGTGAGAGGAAATGAGAAGGAACTTGCTGCACCACTAAATCTATGCCTGAGCACTGCTGAAATCAAACAAAAAGAATTCACGGTGGCTAGATAGGGCTATTTTCTACTGACTCTCTCTGGGGACTCAAACAGAATTCATTTGTTTGTTTGTTTCTTATTTTCACTTGTATAGGTAACCTGTCCCCGCCCCTTCAGCTTGTAGTTTGTCTGTGTCCTTGGATCTCAAGTGAGTCTCCAATAAGGGAGCACGTAGGAGATCTTGCGTTTTCATCAGTTCTTCTAACACTGGGTCTTTTGATTGAAGCACTCAAAGCCTGTACTTTTATTCTGATATTTGAGAGCTGTGCTCTTACTGCACTTTGAAATTCTTTTTGTTCTCATTAATATACAATCACATGCAGAACATTATGTTTTCCAGTCTACACCCTTCACCAAGTCCCCGGCAAAAGCCAGTTACAATCGCTGTCCGTCAGCGTGTACTAAGATGCTGTAGAATCACTACATGTCTTCTCTGTGTTATGCAGCCGTACAAATGACCCCCCAAGTTACACACTATACATGCTAATCTTAATGCCCCCATTCTTTTTCCCCGCCCTTATTACTCCCTTCCCAAAAACCCTCCCCAGTCCCTTTCTCTTTGGTAACTGTTAGTCCACTCTCGGGTTCTGTGAGTCTGCTGCTGTCTTTTCCTTCAGATTTTCTTTGTTATCATACTCCACACATGAGTGAAATCATTTGGTACATGTATTTCTCCTCCTTGAATATTTGACTGAGCATAATACCCTCTAGCTCCATCCACGTTATTGCAAATAATAGGATTTGTTTTCTTCTTATGGCTGCCTACTGCACTTTTTAAACTGGATTTCATTCTTCTTTTTTGTTTGTAGTTTCGCTATGTGCTTTCACCATTGCTCTCCTGGTTATGAGCAGTAGTTTTGTGTTAATCGATATGTACCTATATCTATCTATCTGTCTGTCTATCTATTTATCAATCAATCAATCAATCAATCATCTTTTTGTCTGCCCATCTGTCCTTGTGTACAGAACAGTTAACCATATATCCTATATCACTTTCCTACACTATGCTTCCAAAAATCCTGCAAAGTATCTAGGCTGTAGAGAGACCACTGGGTTCACCGAGACACTTGCAGTTCGAGGCGGCCGCGTGTACCTACAAAACCAGGAAATAGTTGTGCCGGGACTTGAACCCGTGTCTCTATCCTCTGTCTTCTTTCATCTCCTTCTAACTTACTGTCTGTATTTAGCCACATTCTTTGACTAAGTGCTCCCTGAAGACCACAAGTATCATTCCTCTGGGCCTGTTGTCTCGAGAAAAGAAAACTTGTTCTTTGCTCACCACCATGTTTGAAGGACATCAGCGTGATCACCGGCGATAGGACGGAGGGTCAAATAAAAAGGAACACCTATTTCTGGACAGGAGCAGTTGGGAACAAAGAGTGTGTCGTGGAGTGAAGTGTTTATTTGAGGGTCCAAACTTCCCTCCTTAGGTGGTTATTACTTCTTTACATTCGTGAACATCATAAAAAGCAATGATTTTAAAAGCCCAGACGCATATTATTACAGCAATTCATTTGTTGAGGTGAGAGGAAATGAGAAGGAACTTGCTGCACCACTAAATCTATGCCTGAGCACTGCTGAAATCAAACAAAAAGAATTCACGGTGGCTAGATAGGGCTATTTTCTTCTGACTGTCTCAATGGACTCACACAGAATCCATTTGTTTGATTGTTTGTTTCTCAGTTTCACTCGTGTAGGGTACTTGTCCACACACCTTCGGCTTGTAGTGTGTCTGTGTCCTTGGATCTCAAGTGAGTCTCCTGTAAGTGAGCACGTACGTGTCTTGAGTTTTCATCCCTTCTTTTAACCCTGTGTCTTTTGTTTGCTGCACTCAGTGCCTGACCTTTTATTCTGATGATTCAGAGCTGTGCACTTATTGCACTTAAAGAATTTTTTTTATCATTAAGCTAAAATCAATTGAAGAACATTATGTTTACTATGCTCCCCCCTTCACCAAGTACATCTGAAAAACCTCTTCAGTCGCTGTCGATCTGCGTAGTTGGATGCTGTAGACCCCTTCACCATGTCCCTCCCAACAGACCCCATTACAGTCGCTGTCCATCAGTGAGTAGTAAGATGCTATATGATCTCTACTAGCCTTCTCTGTGTTGTACAGCACTCCCCATGACCCCTCGACCCAAAGCATTATACATGCTAAAACTAATGCCCCCATTCTTTCTCCTCACACTTATCCCTCCCTTCAGAACAACGCTGCCCAGTCCTTTTCCCTTTGGTAACTTTTAGTCAACTCTCGGGTTCTGTGAGTCTGCTGCTGTTTTTCTCCTTCAGTTTTTCTTTGTTGTTGTACTACACACATGAGTGAAAACACTTGGTACTTGTCTTTCTCCGCCTGGCCTATTTCTCTGAACATACTACCGTCTAGCTCCATCCAGGTCATTACAAATGGTAGGATTTGTTTTCTTCTTAAGGCTGCTTACTGCACTTTTAAAACTGGATTTCATTCTTCCTTTTTGTTTGTAGTTTAGCTATGTTATTCAACATTCAACTCCTGGTTATGAACAATAGCTTTGTGTCAATCGATATGTATCTGTATCTATCTCTCTAATGGTCTGTCTGTCTATCTATGTTTCTACGTATGTATGTATGTATGTATCTATGTATCTATCTATCTATCTCTCTTCCTATCATCTATCTATGATGTCTATCATCTATCAATCCATGTACCTATCTATCTATCTTTTATCTGTCATCTGTGTACCTATCTATCTATGAATCAATCATCTTTTTTTCTGCCCATCTGTTCTTCTCTACAGAACAGTTAACAACATAGCCTATGTCTCTTCCCTACATTATGCTTCCAGAAATCTTGCAAGGTAACTAAGCCATAAGGAGAGCACTGTGTTCACCGATACACTTTCAGGTAGAGTCAGCCGCGTGTGCTTACAAAACCAGTAAATGGAGGTGAAAGGACTTGAACCTGTATCTCTGTCCACTGTCCTCTCATACTTCCTGCTCGCTTGGTGACTTTATTTAGCCACATTCAGTGAGTAAGTGATCCCTGAAGACCACAAGTATCCTTCGTCTGGTCCGGTTGTCGAAAGAAAAGTGTACTTGGTTCTTTGCACACCACCATGTTTGAGGGATATCGGCGTGATCACTGCTGATAGGTGCAGGGACAATTATAAAGGAACACCTATTTCTGGACAGGAGCAGTTGGGAACAAAGAGTGTGTTGTGGAGTGAAGTGTTTATTTGAGGGTCCAAACTTCCCTCCTTAAGTGGTTATTACTTCTTTACATTTGTGAACATCATAAAAAGCAATGATTTTAGAAGCCCAGACGCATATTATTACAGCAATTCATTTGTTGAGGTGAGAGGAAATGAGAAGGAACTTGCTGCACCACTAAATCTATGCCTGAGCACTGCTGAAATCAAACAAAAAGAATTCACGGTGGCTAGATAGGGCTATTTTCTACTGACTCTCTCTGGGGACTCAAACAGAATTCATTTGTTTGTTTGTTTCTTATTTTCACTTGTATAGGTAATCTGTCCCCGCCCCTTCAGCTTGTAGTTTGTCTGTGTCCTTGGATCTCAAGTGAGTCTCCAGTAAGGGAGCACGTAGGAGATCTTGCGTTTTCATCAGTTCTTCTAACACTGGGTCTTTTGATTGAAGCACTCAAAGCCTGTACTTTTATTCTGATATTTGAGAGCTGTGCTCTTACTGCACTTTGAAATTCTTTTTGTTCTCATTAATATACAATCACATGCAGAACATTATGTTTTCCAGTCTACACCCTTCAGCAAGTCCCCGGCAAAAGCCAGTTACAGTCGCTGTCCGTCAGCGTGTACTAAGATGCTGTAGAATCACTACATGTCTTCTCTGTGTTATGCAGCCGTACAAATGACCCCCCAAGTTACACACTATACATGCTAATCCTAATGCCTCCATTCTTTTTCCCCGCCCTTATTACTCCCTTCCCAAAAACCCTCCCCAGTCCCTTTCTCTTTGGTAACTGTTAGTCCACTCTCGGGTTCTGTGAGTCTGCTGCTGTCTTTTCCTTCAGATTTTCTTTGTTATCATACTCCACACATGAGTGAAATCATTTGGTACATGTATTTCTCCTCCTTGAATATTTGACTGAGCATAATACCCTCTAGCTCCATCCACGTTATTGCAAATAATAGGATTTGTTTTCTTCTTATGGCTGCCTACTGCACTTTTTAAACTGGATTTCATTCTTCTTTTTTGTTTGTAGTTTCGCTATGTGCTTTCACCATTGCTCTCCTGGTTATGAGCAGTAGCTTTGTGTTAATCGATATGTACTTATATCTATCTATCTGTCTGTCTATCTATTTATCAATCAATCAATCAATCATCTTTTTGTCTGCCCATCTGTCCTTGTGTACAGAACAGTTAACCATATATCCTATATCACTATCCTACACTATGCTTCCAAAAATCCTGCAAAGTATCTAGGCTGTAGAGAGAGCACTGGGTTCACCGAGACACTTGCAGGTCGAGTCGGCCGCGTGTACCTACAAAACCAGGAAATTTTTGTGCCGGGACTTGAACCCGTGTCTCTATCCTCTGTCCTCTTTCATCTCCTTCTAACTTACTGTCTGTATTTAGCCACATTCTTTGTCTAAGTGCTCCCTGAAGACCACAAGTATCATTCCTCTGGGCCTGTTGCCACGAGTAAAGTAAACTTGTTCTTTGCTCACCACCATGTTTGAAGGACATCAGCGTGATCTCCGCCGATAGGATGGAGGGTCAAATAAAAAGGAACACCAATTTCTAGATAGGTGAAGTTGGGAGCTAAGAGTGTATTGTGGGGTGACGTGTTTATTTGAGTGTCCAAACTTCCCTCTTTAGGTAGTTATTAGATCTTCACATTCGTGAACATCATAAAACCCACTGATTTCAAAGGCCCAGATGCTTATTATTACAGCAACTCAGTTGTCGAGGTGAGAGAAAATGAGAAGTATGTTGCTGCACCACTAAATCAATGGCTGGGAACGGCTGAAACTAAACATAAAGAATTCACGGAGGCCAGATAGGGCTATTTTCTTCTGACTGTCTCAAGGGACTCAAACAGAATTCATTTGTTTGATTGTTTGTTTTTCAGATTCACTCGTGTAGCGTATTTGTCCACACACCTTCGGCTTGTAGTTTGTCTGTGTCCTTGGATCTCATGTGAGTCTCCAGTAAGGGAGCACGTAGGAGATCTTGCGTTTTCATCAGTTCTTCTAACACTGGGTCTTTTGATTGGAGCACTCAAAGCCTGTACTTTTATTCTGATATTTGAGAGCTGTGCTCTTACTGAACTTTGAAATTCTTTTTGTTCTCATTAATGTACAATCACATGCAGAACATTATGTTTTCCATTCTACACACTTCACCAAGTCCCCGGCAAAAGCCAGTTACAGTCGCTGTCCGCCTGCGTGTACTAAGATGCTGTAGAATCACTACATGTCTTCTCTGTGTTATGCAGCCGTACAAATGACCCCCAAAGTTACACACTATACATGCTAATCCTAATGCCCCCATTCTTTTTCCATGCCCTTATTACTCCCTTCCCACAAACCCAACCCAGTCCCTTTCTCTTTTTTAACTGTTAGTCCACTCTTGGGTTGTGTGAGTCTGTTGCTGTCTTTTCCTTCAGTTTTTCTTTGTTATCATACTCCACACAAGAGTGAAATCATTTGTTACATGTATTTCTCATCCTTGAATATTTGACTGAGCATAATAACCTCTAGCTCCATCCACGTTATTGCAAGTGATAGGATTTGTTTTCTTCTTATGGCTGCCTACTGCACTTTTAAAACTGGATTTCATTCTTCTTTTTGTTTGTAGTTTCGCTATGTGCTTTCACCATTGCTCTCCAGGTTATGAGCAGTAGCTTTGTGTTAAATGATATGAACCTATATCTATCTATCTGTCTGTCTATCTTTTTATCAATCAATCAATCATCTTTTTGTCTGCCCATCTGTCCTTGTGTACAGAACAGTTAACCATATATCCTATATCACTTTCCTACACTATGCTTCCAAAAATCCTGCAAAGTATCTAGGCTGTAGAGAGACCACTGGGTTCACCGAGACACTTGCAGTTCGAGGCGGCCGCGTGTACCTACAAAACCAGGAAATAGTTGTGCCGGGACTTGAACCCGTGTCTCTATCCTCTGTCTTCTTTCATCTCCTTCTAACTTACTGTGTGTATTTAGCCACATTCTTTAACTAAGTGCTCCCTGAAGACCACAAGTATCATTCCTCTGGGCCTGTTGTCTCGAGAAAAGAAAACTTGTTCTTTGCTCACCACCATGTTTGAAGGACATCAGCGTGATCACCGGCGATAGGACGGAGGGTCAAATAAAAAGGAACACCAATTTCTAGACAGGAGCAGTTGGGAGCTAAGAGTGTTTTGTGGGGTGACGTGTTTATTTGAGTGTCCAAACTTCCCTCTTTAGGTAGTTATTAGATCCTCCCATTCGTGAACATCATAAAACCCACTGATTTCAAAGGCCCAGACGCTTATTATTACAGCAACTCAGTTGTCGAGGTGAGAGAAAATGAGAAGTATGTTGCTGCACCACTAAATCAATGGCTGGGAACGGCTGAAACCAAACAAAAAGAATTCACGGAGGCCAGATAGGGCTATTTTCTTCTGACTGTCTCAATGGACTCACACAGAATCCATTTGTTTGATTGTTTGTTTTTCAGTTTCACTCGTGTAGGGTACTTGTCCACACACCTTCGGCTTGTAGTGTGTCTGTGTCCTTGGATCTCAAGTGAGTCTCCTGTAAGTAAGCACGTACGTGTCTTGAGTTTTCATCCCTTCTTTTAACCCTGTGTCTTTTGTTTGCTGCACTCAGTGCCTGACCTTTTATTCTGATGATTCAGAGCTGTGCACTTATTGCACTTAAAGAATTTTTTTTATCATTAAGCTAAAATCAATTGAAGAACATTATGTTTACTATGCTCCCCCCTTCACCAAGTACATCTGAAAAACCTCTTCAGTCGCTGTCGATCTGCGTAGTTGGATGCTGTAGACCCCATCACCATGTCCCTCCCAACAGACCCCATTACAGTCGCTGTCCATCAGTGAGTAGTAAGATGCTATATGATCTCTACTAGCCTTCTCTGTGTTGTACAGCACTCCCCATGCCCCCTCGACCCCAAGCATTATACATGCTAAAACTAATGCTCCCATTCTTTCTCCTCACACTTATCCCTCCCTTCAGACCCAACCTGCCCAGTCCTTTTCCCTTTGGTAACTTTTAGTCAATTCTCGGGTTCTGTGAGTCTGCTGCTGTTTTTTTCCTTCAGTTTTTCTTTGTTGTAATACTCCACACATGAGTGAAAACACTTGGTACTTGTCTTTCTCCGCCTGGCCTATTTCTCTGACCATACTACCGTCTAGCTCCATCCAGGTCATTGCAAATGGTAGGATTTGTTTTCTTCTTAATTCTGCTAACTGCACTTTTAAAACTGGATTTCATTCTTCCTTTTTGTTTGTAGTTTAGCTATGTTATTCACCATTCAACTCCTGGTTATGAACAATAGCTTTGTTTCAATCGATATGTATCTGTATCTATCTATCTAATAGTCTGTCTATCTATGTATCTATGTATGTATGTATGTATCTATGTACCTATCTATCTATCTCTCTTCCTATCAACTATCTATGATGTCTATCATCTATCAATCTATGTACCTATCTATCTATCTTTTATCTGTCATCTGTGTACCTATCTATCTATGAATCAATCATCTTTTTTTCTGCCCATCTGTTCTTCTCTACAGAACAGTTAACAACATAGCCTATGTCTCTTCCCTACATTATGCTTCCAGAAATCTTGCAAGGTAACTAAGCCATAAGGAGAGCACTGTGTTCACCGATACACTTTCAGGTAGAGTCAGCCGCGTGTGCTTACAAAACCAGTAAATGGAGGTGAAAGGACTTGAACCTGTATCTCTGTCCTCTGTCCTCTCATACTTCCTGCTCGCTTGGTGACTTTATTTAGCCACATTCAGTGAGTAAGTGATCCCTGAAGACCACAAGTATCCTTCGTCTGGTCCGGTTGTCGAAAGAAAAGTGTCCTTGGTTCTTTGCACACCACCATGTTTGAGGGACATCGGCGTGATCACTGCTGATAGGTGCAGGGACAAATATAAATTAACACCTATTTCTGGACAGGAGCAGTTGGGAACAAAGAGTGTGTTGTGTAGTGAAGTGTTTATTTGAGGGTCCAAACTTCCCTCCTTAGGTGGTTATTACTTCTTTCATTCGTGAACATCATAAAAAGAAATGATTTTAGAAGCCCAGACGCATATTATTACAGCAATTCATTTGTTGAGGTGAGAGGAAATGAGAAGGAACTTGCTGCACCACTAAATCTATGCCTGAGCACTGCTGAAATCAAACAAAAAGAATTCACGGTGGCTAGATAGGGCTATTTTCTACTGACTCTCTCTGGGGACTCAAACAGAATTCATTTGTTTGTTTGTTTCTTATTTTCACTTGTATAGGTAACCTGTCCTCGCCCCTTCAGCTTGTAGTTTGTCTGTGTCCTTGGATCTCAAGTGAGTCTCCAATAAGGGAGCACGTAGGAGATCTTGCGTTTTCATCAGTTCTTCTAACACTGGGTCTTTTGATTGAAGCACTCAAAGCCTGTACTTTTATTCTGATATTTGAGAGCTGTGCTCTTACTGCACTTTGAAATTCTTTTTGTTCTCATTAATATACAATCACATGCAGAACATTATGTTTTCCAGTCTACACCCTTCACCAAGTCCCCGGCAAAAGCCAGTTACAATCGCTGTCCGTCAGCGTGTACTAAGATGCTGTAGAATCACTACATGTCTTCTCTGTGTTATGCAGCCGTACAAATGACCCCCCAAGTTACACACTATACATGCTAATCCTAATGCCCCCATTCTTTTTCCCCGCCCTTATTACTCCCTTCCCAAAAACCCTCCCCAGTCCCTTTCTCTTTGGTAACTGTTAGTCCACTCTCGGGTTCTGTGAGTCTGCTGCTGTCTTTTCCTTCAGATTTTCTTTGTTATCATACTCCACACATGAGTGAAATCATTTGGTACATGTATTTCTCCTCCTTGAATATTTGACTGAGCATAATACCCTCTAGCTCCATCCACGTTATTGCAAATAATAGGATTTGTTTTCTTCTTATGGCTGCCTACTGCACTTTTTAAACTGGATTTCATTCTTCTTTTTTGTTTGTAGTTTCGCTATGTGCTTTCACCATTGCTCTCCTGGTTATGAGCAGTAGCTTTGTGTTAATCGATATGTACCTATATCTATCTATCTGTCTGTCTATCTATTTATCAATCAATCAATCAATCAATCATCTTTTTGTCTGCCCATCTGTCCTTGTGTACAGAACAGTTAACCATATATCCTATATCACTTTCCTACACTATGCTTCCAAAAATCCTGCAAAGTATCTAGGCTGTAGAGAGACCACTGGGTTCACCGAGACACTTGCAGTTCGAGTCGGCCGCGTGTACCTACAAAACCAGGAAATAGTTGTGCCGGGACTTGAACCCGTGTCTCTATCCTCTGTCTTCTTTCATCTCCTTCTAACTTACTGTCTGTATTTAGCCACATTCTTTGACTAAGTGCTCCCTGAAGACCACAAGTATCATTCCTCTGGGCCTGTTGTCTCGAGAAAAGAAAACTTGTTCTTTGCTCACCACCATGTTTGAAGGACATCAGCGTGATCACCGGCGATAGGACGGAGGGTCAAATAAAAAGGAACACCTATTTCTGGACAGGAGCAGTTGGGAACAAAGAGTGTGTCGTGGAGTGAAGTGTTTATTTGAGGGTCCAAACTTCCCTCCTTAGGTGGTTATTACTTCTTTACATTCGTGAACATCATAAAAAGCAATGATTTTAAAAGCCCAGACGCATATTATTACAGCAATTCATTTGTTGAGGTGAGAGGAAATGAGAAGGAACTTGCTGCACCACTAAATCTATGCCTGAGCACTGCTGAAATCAAACAAAAAGAATTCACGGTGGCTAGATAGGGCTATTTTCTTCTGACTGTCTCAATGGACTCACACAGAATCCATTTGTTTGATTGTTTGTTTCTCAGTTTCACTCGTGTAGGGTACTTGTCCACACACCTTCGGCTTGTAGTGTGTCTGTGTCCTTGGATCTCAAGTGAGTCTCCTGTAAGTGAGCACGTACGTGTCTTGAGTTTTCATCCCTTCTTTTAACCCTGTGTCTTTTGTTTGCTGCACTCAGTGCCTGACCTTTTATTCTGATGATTCAGAGCTGTGCACTTATTGCACTTAAAGAATTTTTTTTATCATTAAGCTAAAATCAATTGAAGAACATTATGTTTACTATGCTCCCCCCTTCACCAAGTACATCTGAAAAACCTCTTCAGTCGCTGTCGATCTGCGTATTTCGATGCTGTAGACCCCTTCACCATGTCCCTCCCAACAGACCCCATTACAGTCGCTGTCCATCAGTGAGTAGTAAGATGCTATATGATCTCTACTAGCCTTCTCTGTGTTGTACAGCACTCCCCATGACCCCTCGACCCAAAGCATTATACATGCTAAAACTAATGCCCCCATTCTTTCTCCTCACACTTATCCCTCCCTTCAGAACAACGCTGCCCAGTCCTTTTCCCTTTGGTAACTTTTAGTCAACTCTCGGGTTCTGTGAGTCTGCTGCTGTTTTTCTCCTTCAGTTTTTCTTTGTTGTTGTACTACACACATGAGTGAAAACACTTGGTACTTGTCTTTCTCCGCCTGGCCTATTTCTCTGAACATACTACCGTCTAGCTCCATCCAGGTCATTACAAATGGTAGGATTTGTTTTCTTCTTAAGGCTGCTTACTGCACTTTTAAAACTGGATTTCATTCTTCCTTTTTGTTTGTAGTTTAGCTATGTTATTCACCATTCAACTCCTGGTTATGAACAATAGCTTTGTGTCAATCGATATGTATCTGTATCTATCTCTCTAATGGTCTGTCTGTCTATCTATGTTTCTACGTATGTATGTATGTATGTATCTATGAATCTATCTATCTATCTCTCTTCCTATCATCTATCTATGATGTCTATCATCTATCAATCCATGTACCTATCTATCTATCTTTCTTCTGTCATCTGTGTACCTATCTATCTATGAATCAATCATCTTTTTGTCTGCCCATCTATCCTTCTGTACAGAACAGTTAACAACATAGCCTATGTCTCTTCCCTACATTATGCTTCCAGAAATCTTGCAAGGTAACTAAGCCATAAGGAGAGCACTGTGTTCACCGATACACTTTCAGGTAGAGTCAGCCGCGTGTGCTTACAAAACCAGTAAATGGAGGTGAAAGGACTTGAACCTGTATCTCTGTCCACTGTCCTCTCATACTTCCTGCTCGCTTGGTGACTTTATTTAGCCACATTCAGTGAGTAAGTGATCCCTGAAGACCACAAGTATCCTTCGTCTGGTCCGGTTGTCGAAAGAAAAGTGTACTTGGTTCTTTGCACACCACCATGTTTGAGGGACATCGGCGTGATCACTGCTGATAGGTGCAGGGACAATTATAAAGGAACACCTATTTCTGGACAGGAGCAGTTGGGAACAAAGAGTGTGTTGTGGAGTGAAGTGTTTATTTGAGGGTCCAAACTTCCCTCCTTAAGTGGTTATTACTTCTTTACATTCGTGAACATCATAAAAAGCAATGATTTTAGAAGCCCAGACGCATATTATTACAGCAATTCATTTGTTGAGGTGAGAGGAAATGAGAAGGAACTTGCTGCACCACTAAATCTATGCCTGAGCACTGCTGAAATCAAACAAAAAGAATTCACGGTGGCTAGATAGGGCTATTTTCTACTGACTCTCTCTGGGGACTCAAACAGAATTCATTTGTTTGTTTGTTTCTTATTTTCACTTGTATAGGTAATCTGTCCCCGCCCCTTCAGCTTGTAGTTTGTCTGTGTCCTTGGATCTCAAGTGAGTCTCCAGTAAGGGAGCACGTAGGAGATCTTGCGTTTTCATCAGTTCTTCTAACACTGGGTCTTTTGATTGAAGCACTCAAAGCCTGTACTTTTATTCTGATATTTGAGAGCTGTGCTCTTACTGCACTTTGAAATTCTTTTTGTTCTCATTAATATACAATCACATGCAGAACATTATGTTTTCCAGTCTACACCCTTCAGCAAGTCCCCGGCAAAAGCCAGTTACAGTCGCTGTCCGTCAGCGTGTACTAAGATGCTGTAGAATCACTACATGTCTTCTCTGTGTTATGCAGCCGTACAAATGACCCCCCAAGTTACACACTATACATGCTAATCCTAATGCCTCCATTCTTTTTCCCCGCCCTTATTACTCCCTTCCCAAAAACCCTCCCCAGTCCCTTTCTCTTTGGTAACTGTTAGTCCACTCTCGGGTTCTGTGAGTCTGCTGCTGTCTTTTCCTTCAGATTTTCTTTGTTATCATACTCCACACATGAGTGAAATCATTTGGTACATGTATTTCTCCTCCTTGAATATTTGACTGAGCATAATACCCTCTAGCTCCATCCACGTTATTGCAAATAATAGGATTTGTTTTCTTCTTATGGCTGCCTACTGCACTTTTTAAACTGGATTTCATTCTTCTTTTTTGTTTGTAGTTTCGCTATGTGCTTTCACCATTGCTCTCCTGGTTATGAGCAGTAGCTTTGTGTTAATCGATATGTACTTATATCTATCTATCTGTCTGTCTATCTATTTATCAATCAATCAATCAATCATCTTTTTGTCTGCCCATCTGTCCTTGTGTACAGAACAGTTAACCATATATCCTATATCACTTTCCTACACTATGCTTCCAAAAATCCTGCAAAGTATCTAGGCTGTAGAGAGAGCACTGGGTTCACCGAGACACTTGCAGGTCGAGTCGGCCGCGTGTACCTACAAAACCAGGAAATTTTTGTGCCGGGACTTGAACCCGTGTCTCTATCCTCTGTCCTCTTTCATCTCCTTCTAACTTACTGTCTGTATTTAGCCACATTCTTTGTCTAAGTGCTCCCTGAAGACCACAAGTATCATTCCTCTGGGCCTGTTGCCACGAGTAAAGTAAACTTGTTCTTTGCTCACCACCATGTTTGAAGGACATCAGCGTGATCTCCGCCGATAGGATGGAGGGTCAAATAAAAAGGAACACCAATTTCTAGATAGGTGAAGTTGGGAGCTAAGAGTGTATTGTGGGGTGACGTGTTTATTTGAGTGTCCAAACTTCCCTCTTTAGGTAGTTATTAGATCTTCACATTCGTGAACATCATAAAACCCACTGATTTCAAAGGCCCAGATGCTTATTATTACAGCAACTCAGTTGTCGAGGTGAGAGAAAATGAGAAGTATGTTGCTGCACCACTAAATCAATGGCTGGGAACGGCTGAAACTAAACATAAAGAATTCACGGAGGCCAGATAGGGCTATTTTCTTCTGACTGTCTCAAGGGACTCAAACAGAATTCATTTGTTTGATTGTTTGTTTTTCAGATTCACTCGTGTAGCGTATTTGTCCACACACCTTCGGCTTGTAGTTTGTCTGTGTCCTTGGATCTCATGTGAGTCTCCAGTAAGGGAGCACGTAGGAGATCTTGCGTTTTCATCAGTTCTTCTAACACTGGGTCTTTTGATTGGAGCACTCAAAGCCTGTACTTTTATTCTGATATTTGAGAGCTGTGCTCTTACTGAACTTTGAAATTCTTTTTGTTCTCATTAATGTACAATCACATGCAGAACATTATGTTTTCCATTCTACACACTTCACCAAGTCCCCGGCAAAAGCCAGTTACAGTCGCTGTCCGCCTGCGTGTACTAAGATGCTGTAGAATCACTACATGTCTTCTCTGTGTTATGCAGCCGTACAAATGACCCCCAAAGTTACACACTATACATGCTAATCCTAATGCCCCCATTCTTTTTCCATGCCCTTATTACTCCCTTCCCACAAACCCAACCCAGTCCCTTTCTCTTTGGTAACTGTTAGTCCACTCTTGGGTTGTGTGAGTCTGTTGCTGTCTTTTCCTTCAGTTTTTCTTTGTTATCATACTCCACACAAGAGTGAAATCATTTGTTACATGTATTTCTCATCCTTGAATATTTGACTGAGCATAATAACCTCTAGCTCCATCCACGTTATTGCAAGTGATAGGATTTGTTTTCTTCTTATGGCTGCCTACTGCACTTTTAAAACTGGATTTCATTCTTCTTTTTGTTTGTAGTTTCGCTATGTGCTTTCACCATTGCTCTCCAGGTTATGAGCAGTAGCTTTGTGTTAAATGATATGAACCTATATCTATCTATCTGTCTGTCTATCTTTTTATCAATCAATCAATCATCTTTTTGTCTGCCCATCTGTCCTTGTGTACAGAACAGTTAACCATATATCCTATATCACTTTCCTACACTATGCTTCCAAAAATCCTGCAAAGTATCTAGGCTGTAGAGAGACCACTGGGTTCACCGAGACACTTGCAGTTCGAGGCGGCCGCGTGTACCTACAAAACCAGGAAATAGTTGTGCCGGGACTTGAACCCGTGTCTCTATCCTCTGTCTTCTTTCATCTCCTTCTAACTTACTGTGTGTATTTAGCCACATTCTTTAACTAAGTGCTCCCTGAAGACCACAAGTATCATTCCTCTGGGCCTGTTGTCTCGAGAAAAGAAAACTTGTTCTTTGCTCACCACCATGTTTGAAGGACATCAGCGTGATCACCGGCGATAGGACGGAGGGTCAAATAAAAAGGAACACCAATTTCTAGACAGGAGCAGTTGGGAGCTAAGAGTGTTTTGTGGGGTGACGTGTTTATTTGAGTGTCCAAACTTCCCTCTTTAGGTAGTTATTAGATCCTCCCATTCGTGAACATCATAAAACCCACTGATTTCAAAGGCCCAGACGCTTATTATTACAGCAACTCAGTTGTCGAGGTGAGAGAAAATGAGAAGTATGTTGCTGCACCACTAAATCAATGGCTGGGAACGGCTGAAACCAAACAAAAAGAATTCACGGAGGCCAGATAGGGCTATTTTCTTCTGACTGTCTCAATGGACTCACACAGAATCCATTTGTTTGATTGTTTGTTTTTCAGTTTCACTCGTGTAGGGTACTTGTCCACACACCTTCGGCTTGTAGTGTGTCTGTGTCCTTGGATCTCAAGTGAGTCTCCTGTAAGTAAGCACGTACGTGTCTTGAGTTTTCATCCCTTCTTTTAACCCTGTGTCTTTTGTTTGCTGCACTCAGTGCCTGACCTTTTATTCTGATGATTCAGAGCTGTGCACTTATTGCACTTAAAGAATTTTTTTTATCATTAAGCTAAAATCAATTGAAGAACATTATGTTTACTATGCTCCCCCCTTCACCAAGTACATCTGAAAAACCTCTTCAGTCGCTGTCGATCTGCATAGTTGGATGCTGTAGACCCCTTCACCATGTCCCTCCCAACAGACCCCATTACAGTCGCTGTCCATCAGTGAGTAGTAAGATGCTATATGATCTCTACTAGCCTTCTCTGTGTTGTAAAGCACTCCCCATGACCCCTCGACCCAAAGCATTATACATGCTAAAACTAATGCCCCCATTCTTTCTCCTCACACTTATCCATCCCTTCAGACCAACCCTGCCCAGTCCTTTTCCCTTTGGTAACTTTTAGTCAACTCTCGGGTTCTGTGAGTCTGCTGCTGTTTTTCTCCTTCAGTTTTTCTTTGTTGTTGTACTACACACATGAGTGAAAACACTTGGTACTTGTCTTTCTCCGCCTGGCCTATTTCTCTGAACATACTACCGTCTAGCTCCATCCAGGTCATTACAAATGGTAGGATTTGTTTTCTTCTTAAGGCTGCTTACTGCACTTTTAAAACTTTAATTCATTCTTCCTTTCTGTTTGTAGTTTAGCTATGTTATTCACCATTCAACTCCTGGTTATGAACAATAGCTTTGTGTCAATCGATATGTATCTGTATCTATCTATCTAATGGTCTGTCTGTCTATCTATGTTTCTACGTATGTATGTATGTATGTATCTATGTATCTATCTATCTATCTCTCTTCCTATCATCTATCTATGATGTCTATCATCTATCAATCCATGTACCTGTCTATCTATCTTCCATCTGTCATCTGTGTACCTATCTATCTATGAATCAATCATCTTTTTGTCTGCCCATCTATCCTTCTGTACAGAACAGTTAACAACATAGCCTATGTCTCTTCCCTACATTATGCTTCCAGAAATCTTGCAAGGTAACTAAGCCATAAGGAGAGCACTGTGTTCACCGATACACTTTCAGGTAGAGTCAGCCGCGTGTGCTTACAAAACCAGTAAATGGAGGTGAAAGGACTTGAACCTGTATCTCTGTCCACTGTCCTCTCATACTTCCTGCTCGCTTGGTGACTTTATTTAGCCACATTCAGTGAGTAAGTGATCCCTGAAGACCACAAGTATCCTTCGTCTGGTCCGGTTGTCGAAAGAAAAGTGTACTTGGATCTTTGCACACCACTATGTTTGAGATACATCGGCGTGATCACTGATGATAGGTGCAGGGACAATTATAAAGGAACACCTATTTCTGGACAGGAGCAGTTGGGAACAAAGAGTGTGTTGTGGAGTGAAGTGTTTATTTGAGGGTCCAAACTTCCCTCCTTAGGTGGTTATTACTTCTTTACATTCGTGAACATCATAAAAAGCAATGATTTTAGAAGCCCAGACGCATATTATTACAGCAATTCATTTGTTGAGGTGAGAGGAAATGAGAAGGAAATTGCTGCACCACTAAATCTATGCCTGAGCACTGCTGAAATCAAACAAAAAGAATTCACGGTGGCTAGATAGGGCTATTTTCTACTGACTCTCTCTGGGGACTCAAACAGAATTCACTTGTTTGTTTGTTTCTTATTTTCACTTGTATAGGTAATCTGTTCCCGCCCCTTCAGCTTGTATTTTGTCTGTGTCCTTGGATCTCAAGTGAGTCTCCAGTAAGGGAGCACATAGGAGGTCTTGAGTTTTCATCAGTTCTTCTAACACTGGGTCTTTTGATTGGAGCACTCAAAGCCTGTACTTTTATTCTGATATTTGAGAGCTGTGCTCTTACTGCACTTTGAAATTCTTTTTGTTCTCATTAATGTACAATCACATGCAGAACATTATGTTTTCCATTCTACACACTTCACCAAGTCCCCGGCAAAAGCCAGTTACAGTCGCTGTCCGTCAGCGTGTACTAAGATGCTGTAGAATCACTACATGTCTTCTCTGTGTTATGCAGCCGTACAAATGACCCCCAAAGTTACACACTATACATGCTAATCCTAATGCCCCCATTCTTTTTCCCTGCCCTTATTACTCCCTTCCCACAAACCCTACCCAGTCCCTTTCTCTTTGGTATCTGTTAGTCCACGCTTGGGTTGTGTGAGTCTGTTGCTGTCTTTTCCTTCAGTTTTTCTTTGTTATCATACTCCACACATGAGTGAAATCATTTGTTACATGTATTTCTCCTCCTTGAATATTTGACTGAGCATAATACCCTCTAGCTCCATCCACGTTATTGCAAGTGATAGAATTTGTTTTCTTCTTATGGCTGCCTACTGCACTTTTAAAACAGGATTTCATTCTTCTTTTTGTTTGTAGTTTCGCTATGTGCTTTCACCATTGCTCTCCAGGTTATGAGCAGTAGCTTTGTGTTAAATGATATGTACCTATATCTATCTATCTGTCTGTCTAACTTTTTATCAATCAATCAATCATCTTTTTGTCCGTCCATCTGTCCTTGTGTACAGAACAGTTAACCATATATCCTATATCACTTTCCTACACTATGCTTCCAAAAATGCTGCAAAGTATGTAGGCTGTAGAAAGACCACTGGGTTCACCGAGACACTTGCAGGTCGAGTCGGCCGCGTGTACCTACAAAACCAGGAAATTTTTGTGCCGGGACTTGAACCCGTGTCTCTATCCTCTGTCTTCTTTCATCTCCTTCTAACTTACTTCTGTATTTAGCCACAATCTTTGACTAAGTGCTCCCTGAAGACCACAAGTATCATTCCTCTGGGCCTGTTGTCTCGAGAAAAGAAAACTTGTTCTTTGCTCACCACCATGTTTGAAGGACATCAGCGTGATCACCGGCGATAGGACGGAGGGTCAAATAAAAAGGAACACCAATTTCTAGACAGGAGCAGTTGGGAGCTAAGAGTGTTTTGTGGGGTGACGTGTTTATTTGAGTGTCCAAACTTCCCTCTTTAGGTAGTTATTAGATCCTCCCATTCGTGAACATCATAAAACCCACTGATTTCAAAGGCCCAGACGCTTATTATTACAGCAACTCAGTTGTCGAGGTGAGAGAAAATGAGAAGTATGTTGCTGCACCACTAAATCAATGGCTGGGAACGGCTGAAACCAAACAAAAAGAATTCACGGAGGCCAGATAGGGCTATTTTCTTCTGACTGTCTCAATGGACTCACACAGAATCCATTTGTTTGATTGTTTGTTTTTCAGTTTCACTCGTGTAGGGTACTTGTCCACACACCTTCGGCTTGTAGTGTGTCTGTGTCCTTGGATCTCAAGTGAGTCTCCTGTAAGTAAGCACGTACGTGTCTTGAGTTTTCATCCCTTCTTTTAACCCTGTGTCTTTTGTTTGCTGCACTCAGTGCCTGACCTTTTATTCTGATGATTCAGAGCTGTGCACTTATTGCACTTAAAGAATTTTTTTTATCATTAAGCTAAAATCAATTGAAGAACATTATGTTTACTATGCTCCCCCCTTCACCAAGTACATCTGAAAAACCTCTTCAGTCGCTGTCGATCTGCGTAGTTGGATGCTGTAGACCCCTTCACCATGTCCCTCCCAACAGACCCCATTACAGTCGCTGTCCATCAGTGAGTAGTAAGATGCTATATGATCTCTACTAGCCTTCTCTGTGTTGTACAGCACTCCCCATGACCCCTCGACCCAAAGCATTATACATGCTAAAACTAATGCCCCCATTCTTTCTCCTCACACTTATCCCTCCCTTCAGACCAACCCTGCCCAGTCCTTTTCCCTTTGGTAACTTTTAGTCAACTCTCGGGTTCTGTGAGTCTGCTGCTGTTTTTCTCCTTCAGTTTTTCTTTGTTGTTGTACTACACACATGAGTGAAAACACTTGGTACTTGTCTTTCTCCGCCTGGCCTATTTCTCTGAACATACTACCGTCTAGCTCCATCCAGGTCATTACAAATGGTAGGATTTGTTTTCTTCTTAAGGCTGCTTACTGCACTTTTAAAACTGGATTTCATTCTTCCTTTTTGTTTGTAGTTTAGCTGTGTAATTCACCATTCAACTCCTGGTTATGAACAATAGCTTTGTGTCAATCGATATGTATCTGTATCTATCTATCTAATGGTCTGTCTGTCAATCTATATTTCTACGTATGTATGTATGTATGTATCTATGTATCTATCTATCTATCTCTCTTCCTATCATCTATCTATGATGTCTATTATCTATTAATCTATGTACCTATCTATCTATCTTACAACTGTCATCTGTGTACCTATCTATCTATGAATCAATCATCTTTTTGTCTGCCCATCTATCCTTCTGTACAGAACAGTTAACAACATAGCCTATGTCTCTTCCCTACATTATGCTTCCAGAAATCTTGCAAGGTAACTAAGCCATAAGGAGAGCACTGTGTTCACCGATACACTTTCAGGTAGAGTCTGCCGCGTGTGCTTACAAAACCAGTAAATGGAGGTGAAAGGACTTGAACCTGTATCTCTGTCCTCTGTCCTCTCATACTTCCTGCTCGCTTGGTGACTATATTTAGCCACATTCAGTGAGTAAGTGATCCCTGAAGACCACAAGTATCCTTCGTCTGGTCCGGTTGTCGAAAGAAAAGTGTCCTTGGTTCTTTGCACACCACCATGTTTGAGGGACATCGGCGTGATCACTGCTGATAGGTGCAGGGACAAATATAAATTAACACCTATTTCTGGACAGGAGCAGTTGGGAACAAAGAGTGTGTTGTGGAGTGAAGTGTTTATTTGAGGGTCCAAACTTCCCTCCTTAGGTGGTTATTACTTCTTTCATTCGTGATCATCATAAAAAGAAATGATTTTAGAAGCCCAGACGCATATTATTACAGCAATTCATTTGTTGAGGTGAGAGGAAATGAGAAGGAACTTGCTGCACCACTAAATCTATGCCTGAGCACTGCTGAAATCAAACAAAAAGAATTCACGGTGGCTAGATAGGGCTATTTTCTACTGACTCTCTCTGGGGACTCAAACAGAATTCATTTGTTTGTTTGTTTCTTATTTTCACTTGTATAGGTAATCTGTCCCCGCCCCTTAAGCTTGTAGTTTGTCTGTGTCCTTGGATCTCAAGTGAGTCTCCAGTAAGGGAGCACGTAGGAGATCTTGCGTTTTCATCAGTTCTTCTAACACTGGGTCTTTTGATTGAAGCACTCAAAGCCTGTACTTTTATTCTGATATTTGAGAGCTGTGCTCTTACTGCACTTTGAAATTCTTTTTGTTCTCATTAATATACAATCACATGCAGAACATTATGTTTTCCAGTCTACACCCTTCAGCAAGTCCCCGGCAAAAGCCAGTTACAGTCGCTGTCCGTCAGCGTGTACTAAGATGCTGTAGAATCACTACATGTCTTCTCTGTGTTATGCAGCCGTACAAATGACCCCCCAAGTTACACACTATACATGCTAATCCTAATGCCTCCATTCTTTTTCCCCGCCCTTATTACTCCCTTCCCAAAAACCCTCCCCAGTCCCTTTCCCTTTGGTAACTGTTAGTCCACTCTCGGGTTCTGTGAGTCTGCTGCTGTTTTTCCTTCAGATTTTCTTTGTTATCATACTCCACACATGAGTGAAATCATTTGGTACATGTATTTCTCCTCCTTGAATATTTGACTGAGCATAATACCCTCTAGCTCCATCCACGTTATTGCAAATAATAGGATTTGTTTTCTTCTTATGGCTGCCTACTGCACTTTTTAAACTGGATTTCATTCTTCTTTTTTGTTTGTAGTTTCGCTATGTGCTTTCACCATTGCTCTCCTGGTTATGAGCAGTAGCTTTGTGTTAATCGATATGTACTTATATCTATCTATCTGTCTGTCTATCTATTTATCAATCAATCAATCAATCATCTTTTTGTCTGCCCATCTGTCCTTGTGTACAGAACAGTTAACCATATATCCTATATCACTTTCCTACACTATGCTTCCAAAAATCCTGCAAAGTATCTAGGCTGTAGAGAGACCACTGGGTTCACCGAGACACTTGCAGTTCGAGGCGGCCGCGTGTACCTACAAAACCAGGAAATAGTTGTGCCGGGTCTTGAACCCGTGTCTCTATCCTCTGTCTTCTTTCATCTTCTTCTAACTTACTGTCTGTATTTAGCCACATTCTTTGACTAAGTGCTCCCTGAAGACCACAAGTATCATTCCTCTGGGCCTGTTGTCTCGAGAAAAGAAAACTTGTTCTTTGCTCACCACCATGTTTGAAGGACATCAGCGTGATCACCGGCGATAGGACGGAGGGTCAAATAAAAAGGAACACCTATTTCTGGACAGGAGCAGTTGGGAACAAAGAGTGTGTTGTGGAGTGAAGTGTTTATTTGAGGGTCCAAACTTCCCTCCTTAGGTGGTTATTACTTCTTTACATTCGCGAACATCATAAAAAGCAATGATTTTAAAAGCCCAGACGCATATTATTACAGCAATTCATTTGTTGAGGTGAGAGGAAATGAGAAGGAACTTGCTGCACCACTAAATCTACGCCTGAGCACTGCTGAAATCAAACAAAAAGAATTCACGGTGGCTAGATAGGGCTATTTTCTACTGACTCTCTCTGGGGACTCAAACAGAATTCACTTGTTTGTTTGTTTCTTATTTTCACTTGTATAGGTAATCTGTTCCCGCCCCTTCAGCTTGTATTTTGTCTGTGTCCTTGGATCTCAAGTGAGTCTCCAGTAAGGGAGCACATAGGAGGTCTTGAGTTTTCATCAGTTCTTCTAACACTGGGTCTTTTGATTGGAGCACTCAAAGCCTGTACTTTTATTCTGATATTTGAGAGCTGTGCTCTTACTGCACTTTGAAATTCTTTTTGTTCTCATTAATGTACAATCACATGCAGAACATTATGTTTTCCATTCTACACACTTCACCAAGTCCCCGGCAAAAGCCAGCTACAGTCGCTGTCCGTCAGCGTGTACTAAGATGCTGTAGAATCACTACATGTCTTCTCTGTGTTATGCAGCCGTACAAATGACCCCCAAAGTTACACACTATACATACTAATCCTAATGCCCCCATTCTTTTTCCCTGCCCTTATTACTCCCTTCCCACAAACCCTACCCAGTCCCTTTCTCTTTGGTAACTGTTAGTCCACTCTTGGGTTGTGTGAGTCTGTTGCTGTCTTTTCCTTCAGTTTTTCTTTGTTATCATACTCCACACATGAGTGAAATCATTTGTTACATGTATTTCTCCTCCTTGAATATTTGACTGAGCATAATACCCTCTAGCTCCATCCACGTTATTGCAAGTGATAGGATTTGTTTTCTTCTTATGGCTGCCTACTGCACTTTTAAAACTGGATTTCAGTCTTCTTTTTGTTTGTAGTTTCGCTATGTGCTTTCACCATTGCTCTCCAGGTTATGAGCAGTAGCTTTGTGTTAAATGATATGTACCTATATCTATCTATCTGTCTGTCTATCTTTTTATCAATCAATCAATCATCTTTTTGTCCGCCCATCTGTCCTTGTGTACAGAACAGTTAACCATATATCCTATATCACTTTCCTACACTATGCTTCCAAAAATCCTGCAAAGTATCTAGGCTGTAGAGAGACCACTGGGTTCACCGAGACACTTGCAGTTCGAGGCTGCCGCGTGTACCTACAAAACCAGGAAATAGTTGTGCCGGGACTTGAACCCGTGTCTCTATCCTCTGTCTTCTTTCATCTCCTTCTAACTTACTGTCTGTATTTAGCCACATTCTTTGACTAAGTGCTCCCTGAAGACCACAAGTATCATTTCTCTGGGCCTGTTGTCTCGAGAAAAGAAAACTTGTTCTTTGCTCACCACCATGTTTGAAGGACATCAGCGTGATCACCGGCGATAGGATGGAGGGTCAAATAAAAAGGAACACCAATTTCTAGACAGGAGCAGTTGGGAGCTAAGAGTGTTTTGTGGGGTGACGTGTTTATTTGAGTGTCCAAACTTCCCTCTTTAGGTAGTTATTAGATCCTCCCATTCGTGAACATCATAAAACCCACTGATTTCAAAGGCCCAGACGCTTATTATTACAGCAACTCAGTTGTCGAGGTGAGAGAAAATGAGAAGTATGTTGCTGCACCACTAAATCAATGGCTGGGAACGGCTGAAACCAAACAAAAAGAATTCACGGAGGCCAGATAGGGCTATTTTCTTCTGACTGTCTCAATGGACTCACACAGAATCCATTTGTTTGATTGTTTGTTTTTCAGTTTCACTCGTGTAGGGTACTTGTCCACACACCTTCGGCTTGTAGTGTGTCTGTGTCCTTGGATCTCAAGTGAGTCTCCTGTAAGTAAGCACGTACGTGTCTTGAGTTTTCATCCCTTCTTTTAACCCTGTGTCTTTTGTTTGCTGCACTCAGTGCCTGACCTTTTATTCTGATGATTCAGAGCTGTGCACTTATTGCACTTAAAGAATTTTTTTTATCATTAAGCTAAAATCAATTGAAGAACATTATGTTTACTATGCTCCCCCCTTCACCAAGTACATCTGAAAAACCTCTTCAGTCGCTGTCGATCTGCGTAGTTGGATGCTGTAGACCCCTTCACCATGACCCTCCCAAAAGTCCCCATTACAGTCGCTGTCCATCAGTGAGTAGTAAGAAGCTATATGATCTCTACTAGCCTTCACTGTGTTGTACAGCACTCCCCATGACCCCTCGACCCAAAGCATTATACATGCTAAAACTAATGCCCCCATTCTTTCTCCTCACACTTATCCCTCCCTTCAGACTAACCCTGATCAGTCCTTTTCCCTTTGGTAACTTTTAGTCAACTCTCGGGTTCTGTGAGTCTGCTGCTGTTTTTCTCCTTCAGTTTTTCTTTGTTGTTGTACTACACACATGAGTGAAAACACTTGGTACTTGTCTTTCTCCGCCTGGCCTATTTCTCTGAACATACTACTGTCTAGCTCCATCCAGGTCATTACAAATGGTAGGATTTGTTTTCTTCTTAAGGCTGCTAACTGCACTTTTAAAACTGGATTTCATTCTTCCTTTTTGTTTGTAGTTTAGCTATGTTATTCACCATTCAACTCCTGGTTATGAACAATAGCTTTGTGTCAATCGATATGTATCTGTATCTATCTATCTAATGGTCTGTCTGTCTATCTATGTTTCTACGTATGTATGTATCTATGTATCTATGTATCTATCTATCTATCTCTCTTCCTATCATCTATCTATGATGTCTATCATCTATCAATCCATGTACCTATCTATCTTTCATCTGTCATCTGTGTACCTATCTATCTATGAATCAATCATCTTTTTGTCTGCCCATCTATCCTTCTGTACAGAACAGTTAACAACATAGCCTTTGTCTCTTCCCTACATTATGCTTCCAGAAATCTTGCAAGGTAACTAAGCCATAAGGAGAGCACTGTGTTCACCGATACACTTTCAGGTAGAGTCAGCCGCGTGTGCTTAGAAAACCAGTAAATGGAGGTGAAAGGACTTGAACCTGTATCTCTGTCCACTGTCCTCTCATACTTCCTGCTCGCTTGGTGACTTTATTTAGCCACATTCAGTGAGTAAGTGATCCCTGAAGACCACAAGTATCCTTCGTCTGGTCCGGTTGTCGAAAGAAAAGTGTACTTGGTTCTTTGCACACCACCATGTTTGAGGGACATCGGCGTGATCACTGCTGATATTTGCAGGGACAATTATAAAGGAACACCTATTTCTGGACAGGAGCAGTTGGGAACAAAGAGTGTGTTGTGGAGTGAAGTGTTTATTTGAGGGTCCAAACTTCCCTCCTTAGGTGGTTATTACTTCTTTACATTCGTGAACATCATAAAAAGCAATGATTTTAGAAGCCCAGACGCATATTATTACAGCAATTCATTTGTTGAGGTGAGAGGAAATGAGAAGGAAATTGCTGCACCACTAAATCTATGCCTGAGCACTGCTGAAATCAAACAAAAAGAATTCACGGTGGCTAGATAGGGATATTTTCTACTGACTCTCTCTGGGGACTCAAACAGAATTCATTTGTTTGTTTGTTTCTTGTTTTCACTTGCATAGGTAATCTGTCCCCACCCCTTCAGCTTGTAGTTTGTCTGTGTCCTTGGATCTCAAGTGAGTCTCCAGTAAGGGAGCACGTAGGAGATCTTGCGTTTTCATCAGTTCTTCTAACACTGGATCTTTTGATTGAAGCACTCAAAGCCTTTACTTTTATTCTGATATTTGAGAGCTGTGCTCTTACTGCACTTTGAAATTCTTTTTGTTCTCATTAATATACAATCACATGCAGAACATTATGTTTTCCAGTCTACACCCTTCACCTAGTCCCCGGCAAAAGCCAGTTACAGTCGCTATCCGTCAGCATGTACTAAGATGCTGTAGAATCACTACATGTCTACTCTGTGTTATGCAGCCGTACAAATGACCCCCTAAGTTACACACTATACATGCTATTCCTAATGCCCCCATTCTTTTTCCCCGCCCTTATTACTCCCTTCCCAAAAACCCTCCCCAGTCCCTTTCTCTTTGGTAACTGTTAGTCCACTCTCGGGTTCTGTGAGTCTACTGCTGTCTTTTCCTTCAGATTTTCTTTGTTCTCATACTCCACACATGAGTGAAATCATTTGGTACATGTATTTCTCCTCCTTGAATATTTGACTGAGCATAATACCCTCTAGCTCCATCCACGTTATTGCAAATAATAGGATTTGTTTTCTTCTTATGGCTGCCTACTGCACTTTTTAAACTGGATTTCATTCTTCTTTTTTGTTTGTAGTTTCGCTATGTGCTTTCACCATTGCTCTCCTGGTTATGAGCAGTAGCTTTGTGTTAATCGATATGTACCTATATCTATCTATCTGTCTGTCTATCTATTTATCAATCAATCAATCAATCAATCAATCATCTTTTTGTCTGCCCAT
The DNA here is from genome assembly GCF_030020395.1 of Manis pentadactyla. Taxonomy (NCBI): domain Eukaryota; kingdom Metazoa; phylum Chordata; class Mammalia; order Pholidota; family Manidae; genus Manis; species Manis pentadactyla. Next base: position 1,093,662 of record NW_026644987.1, on the reverse strand, counting down.
CTGTCCTTGTGTACAGAACAGTTAACCATATATCCTATATCACTTTCCTACACTATGCTTCCAAAAATCCTGCAAAGTATCTAGGCTGTAGAGAGACCACTGGGTTCACCGAGACACTTGCAGTTCGAGGTGGCCGCGTGTACCTACAAAACCAGGAAATACTTGTGCCGGGACTTGAACCCGTGTCTCTATCCTCTGTCTTCTTTCATCTCCTTCTAACTTACTGTCTGTATTTAGCCACATTCTTTGACTAAGTGCTCCCTGAAGACCACAAGTATCATTTCTCTGGGCCTGTTGTCTCGAGAAAAGAAAACTTGTTCTTTGCTCACCACCATGTTTGAAGGACATCAGCGTGATCACCGGCGATAGGATGGAGGGTCAAATAAAAAGGAACACCAATTTCTAGACAGGAGCAGTTGGGAGCTAAGAGTGTTTTGTGGGGTGACGTGTTTATTTGAGTGTCCAAACTTCCCTCTTTAGGTAGTTATTAAATCCTCCCATTCGTGAACATCATAAAACCCACTGATTTCAAAGGCCCAGACGCTTATTATTACAGCAACTCAGTTGTCGAGGTGAGAGAAAATGAGAAGTATGTTGCTGCACCACTAAATCAATGGCTGGGAACGGCTGAAACCAAACAAAAAGAATTCACGGAGGCCAGATAGGGCTATTTTCTTCTGACTGTCTCAATGGACTCACACAGAATCCATTTGTTTGATTGTTTGTTTTTCAGTTTCACTCGTGTAGGGTACTTGTCCACACACCTTCGGCTTGTAGTGTGTCTGTGTCCTTGGATCTCAAGTGAGTCTCCTGTAAGTAAGCACGTACGTGTCTTGAGTTTTCATCCCTTCTTTTAACCCTGTGTCTTTTGTTTGCTGCACTCAGTGCCTGACCTTTTATTCTGATGATTCAGAGCTGTGCACTTATTGCACTTAAAGAATTTTTTTTATCATTAAGCTAAAATCAATTGAAGAACTTTATGTTTACTATGCTCCCCCCTTCACCAAGTACATCTGAAAAACCTCTTCAGTCGCTGTCGATCTGCGTAGTTGGATGCTGTAGACCCCTTCACCATGTCCCTCCCAACAGACCCCATTACAGTCGCTGTCCATCAGTGAGTAGTAAGATGCTATATGATCTCTACTAGCCTTCTCTGTGTTGTACAGCACTCCCCATGACCCCTCGACCCAAAGCATTATACATGCTAAAACTAATGCCCCCATTCTTTCTCCTCACACTTATCCCTCCCTTCAGACCAACCCTGATCAGTCCTTTTCCCTTTGGTAACTTTTAGTCAACTCTCGGGTTCTGTGAGTCTGCTGCTGTTTTTCTCCTTCAGTTTTTCTTTGTTGTTGTACTACACACATGAGTGAAAACACTTGGTACTTGTCTTTCTCCGCCTGGCCTATTTCTCTGAACATACTACTGTCTAGCTCCATCCAGGTCATTACAAATGGTAGGATGTGTTTTCTTCTTAAGGCTGCTAACTGCACTTTTAAAACTGGATTTCATTCTTCCTTTTTGTTTGTAGTTTAGCTATGTTATTCACCATTCAACTCCTGGTTATGAACAATAGCTTTGTGTCAATCGATATGTATCTGTATCTATCTATCTAATGGTCTGTCTGTCTATCTATGTTTCTACGTATGTATGTATCTATGTATCTATGTATCTATCTATCTATCTCTCTTCCTATCATCTATCTATGATGTCTATCATCTATCAATCCATGTACCTATCTATCTATCTTTCATCTGTCATCTGTGTACCTATCTATCTATGAATCAATCATCTTTTTGTCTGCCCATCTATCCTTCTGTACAGAACAGTTAACAACATAGCCTTTGTCTCTTCCCTACATTATGCTTCCAGAAATCTTGCAAGGTAACTAAGCCATAAGGAGAGCACTGTGTTCACCGATACACTTTCAGGTAGAGTCAGCCGCGTGTGCTTACAAAACCAGTAAATGGAGGTGAAAGGACTTGAACCTGTATCTCTGTCCACTGTCCTCTCATACATCCTGCTCGCTTGGTGACTTTATTTAGCCACATTCAGTGAGTAAGTGATCCCTGAAGACCACAAGTATCCTTCGTCTGGTCTGGTTGTCGAAAGAAAAGTGTACTTGGTTCTTTGCACACCACCATGTTTGAGGGACATCGGCGTGATCACTGCTGATAGGTGCAGGGACAATTATAAAGGAACACCTATTTCTGGACAGGAGCAGTTGGGAACAAAGAGTGTGTTGTGGAGTGAAGTGTTTATTTGAGGGTCCAAACTTCCCTCCTTAGGTGGTTATTACTTCTTTACATTCGTGAACATCATAAAAAGCAATGATTTTAGAAGCCCAGACGCATATTATTACATTAATTCATTTGTTGAGGTGAGAGGAAATGAGAAGGAACTTGCTGCACCACTAAATCTATGCCTGAGCACTGCTGAAATCAAACAAAAAGAATTCACGGTGGTTAGATAGGGCTATTTTCTACTGACTCTCTCTGGGGACTCAAACAGAATTCATTTGTTTGTTTGTTTCTTGTTTTCACTTGTATAGGTCATCTGTCCCCACCCCTTCAGCTTGTAGTTTGTCTGTGTCCTTGGATCTCAAGTGAGTCTCCAGTAAGGGAGCACGTAGGAGATCTTGCGTTTTCATCAGTTCTTCTAACACTGGGTCTTTTGATTGAAGCACTCAAAGCCTGTACTTTTATTCTGATATTTGAGAGCTGTGCTCTTACTGCACTTTGAAATTCTTTTTGTTCTCATTAATATACAATCACATGCAGAACATTATGTTTTCCAGTCTACACCCTTCACCTAGTCCCCGGCAATAGCCAGTTACAGTCGCTATCCGTCAGCATGTACTAAGATGCTGTAGAATCACTACATGTCTACTCTGTGTTATGCAGCCGTACAAATGACCCCCTAAGTTACACACTATACATGCTATTCCTAATGCCCCCATTCTTTTTCCCCGCCCTTATTACTCCCTTCCCAAAAACCCTCCCCAGTCCCTTTCTCTTTGGTAACTGTTAGTCCACTCTCGGGTTCTGTGAGTCTACTGCTGTCTTTTCCTTCAGATTTTCTTTGTTATCATACTCAACACATGAGTGAAATCATTTGGTACATGTATTTCTCCTCCTTGAATATTTGACTGAGCATAATACCCTCTAGCTCCATCCACGTTATTGCAAATAATAGGATTTGTTTTCTTCTTATGGCTGCCTACTGCACTTTTTAAACTGGATTTCATTCTTCTTTTTTGTTTGTAGTTTCGCTATGTGCTTTCACCATTGCTCTCCTGGTTATGAGCAGTAGCTTTGTGTTAATCGATATGTACCTATATCTATCTATCTGTCTGTCTATCTATTTATCAATCAATCAATCAATCAATCATCTTTTTGTCTGCCCATCTGTCCTTGTGTACAGAGCAGTTAACCATATATCCTATATCACTTTCCTACACTATGCTTCCAAAAATCCTGCAAAGTATCTAGGCTGTAGAGAGACCACTGGGTTCACCGAGACACTTGCAGTACGAGGCGGCCGCGTGTACCTACAAAACCAGGAAATAGTTGTGCCGGGACTTGAACCCGTGTCTCTATCTTCTGTCTTCTTTCATCTCCTTCTAACTTACTGTCTGTATTTAGCCACATTCTTTGACTAAGTGCTCCCTGAAGACCACAATTATCATTCATCTTGGCCTGTTGTCTCGAGAAAAGAAAACTTGTTCTTTGCTCACCACCATGTTTGAAGGACATCAGCGTGATCACCGGCGATAGGACGGAGGGTCAAATAAAAAGGAACACCAATTTCTAGACAGGAGCAGTTGGGAGCTAAGAGTGTTTTGTGGGGTGACGTGTTTATTTGAGTGTCCAAACTTCCCTCTTTAGGTAGTTATTAGATCCTCCCATTCGTGAACATCATAAAACCCACTGATTTCAAAGGCCCAGACGCTTATTATTACAGCAACTCAGTTGTCGAGGTGAGAGAAAATGAGAAGTATGTTGCTGCACCACTAAATCAATGGCTGGGAACAGCTGAAACCAAACAAAAAGAATTCACGGAGGCCAGATAGGGCTATTTTCTTCTGACTGTCTCAATGGACTCACACAGAATCCATTTGTTTGATTGTTTGTTTTTCAGTTTCACTCGTGTAGGGTACTTGTCCACACACCTTCGGCTTGTAGTGTGTCTGTGTCCTTGGATCTCAAGTGAGTCTCCTGTAAGTAAGCACGTACGTTTCTTGAGTTTTCATCCCTTCTTTTAACCCTGTGTCTTTTGTTTGCTGCACTCAGTGCCAGACCTTTTATTCTGATGATTCAGAGCTGTGCACTTATTGCACTTAAAGAATTTTTTTTATCATTAAGCTAAAATCAATTGAAGAACATTATGTTTACTATGCTCCCCCCTTCACCAAGTACATCTGAAAAACCTCTTCAGTCGCTGTCGATCTGCGTAGTTGGATGCTGTAGACCCCTTCACCATGTCCCTCCCAACAGACCCCATTACAGTCGCTGTCCATCAGTGAGTAGTAAGATGCTATATGATCTCTACTAGCCTTCTCTGTGTTGTACAGCACTCCCCATGACCCCTCGACCCAAAGCATTATACATGCTAAAACTAATGCCCCCATTCTTTCTCCTCACACTTATCCCTCCCTTCAGACCAACCCTGCCCAGTCCTTTTCCCTTTGGTAACTTTTAGTCAACTCTCGGGTTCTGTGAGTCTGCTGCTGTTTTTCTCCTTCAGTTTTTCTTTGTTGTTGTACTACACACATGAGTGAAAACACTTGGTACTTGTCTTTCTCCGCCTGGCCTATTTCTCTGAACATACTACCGTCTAGCTCCATCCAGGTCATTACAAATGGTAGGATTTGTTTTCTTCTTAAGGCTGCTTACTGCACTTTTAAAACTGGATTTCATTCTTCCTTTTTGTTTGTAGTTTAGCTATGTTATTCACCATTCAACTCCTGGTTATGAACAATAGCTTTGTGTCAATCGATATGTATCTGTATCTATCTATCTAATGGTCTGTCTGTCTATCTATGTTTCTACGTATGTATGTATGTATGTATCTATGTATCTATCTATCTATCTCTCTTCCTATCATCTATCTATGATGTCTATCATCTATCAATCCATGTACCTATCTATCTATCTTTCATCTGTCATCTGTGTACCTATCTATCTATGAATCAATCATCTTTTTGTCTGCCCATCTATCCTTCTGTACAGAACAGTTAACAACATAGCCTATGTCTCTTCCCTACATTATGCTTCCAGAAATCTTGCAAGGTAACTAAGCCATAAGGAGAGCACTGTGTTCACCGATACACTTTCAGGTAGAGTCAGCCACGTGTGCTTACAAAACCAGTAAATGGAGGTGAAAGGACTTGAACCTGTATCTCTGTCCATTGTCCTCTCATACTTCCTGCTCGCTTGGTGACTTTATTTAGCCACATTCAGTGAGTAAGTGATCCCTGAAGACCACAAGTATCCTTCGTCTGGTCCGGTTGTCGAAAGAAATGTGTACTTGCTTCTTTGCACACCACCATGTTTGAGGGACATCGGCGTGATCACTGCTGATAGGTGCAGGGACAATTATAAAGGAACACCTATTTCTGGACAGGAGCAGTTGGGAACAAAGAGTGTGTTGTGGAGTGAAGTGTTTATTTGAGGTTCCAAACTTCCCTCCTTAGGTGGTTATTACTTCTTTACATTCGTGAACATCATAAAAAGCAATGATTTTAGAAGCCCAGACGCATATTATTACAGCAATTCATTTGTTGAGGTGAGAGGAAATGAGAAGGAACTTGCTGCACCACTAAATCTATGCCTGAGCACTGCTGAAATCAAACAAAAAGAATTCACGGTGGCTAGATAGGGCTATTTTCTACTGACTCTCTCTGGGGACTCAAACAGAATTCATTTGTTTGTTTGTTTCTTGTTTTCACTTGTATAGGTAATCTGTCCCCACCCCTTCAGCTTGTAGTTTGTCTGTGTCCTTGGATCTCAAGTGAGTCTCCAGTAAGGGAGCACGTAGGTGATCTTGCGTTTTCATCAGTTCTTCTAACACTGGGTCTTTTGATTGAAGCACTCAAAGCCTGTACTTTTATTCTGATATTTGAGAGCTGTGCTCTTACTGCACTTTGAAATTCTTTTTGTTCTCATTAATATACAATCACATGCAGAACATTATGTTTTCCAGTCTACACCCTTCACCTAGTCCCCGGCAAAAGCCAGTTACAGTCGCTATCCGTCAGCATGTACTAAGATGCTGTAGAATCACTACATGTCTTCTCTGTGTTATGCAGCCGTACAAATGACCCCCCAAGTTACACACTATACATGCTAATCCTAATGCCCCCATTCTTTTTCCCCGCCCTTATTACTCCCTTCCCAAAAACCCTCCCCAGTCCCTTTCTCTTTGGTAACTGTTAGTCCACTCTCGGGTTCTGTGAGTCTGCTGCTGTCTTTTCCTTCAGATTTTCTTTGTTATCATACTCCACACATGAGTGAAATCATTTGGTACATGTATTTCTCCTCCTTGAATATTTGACTGAGCATAATACCCTCTAGCTCCATCCACGTTATTGCAAATAATAGGATTTGTTTTCTTCTTATGGCTGCCTACTGCACTTTTTAAACTGGATTTCATTCTTCTTTTTTGTTTGTAGTTTCGCTATGTGCTTTCACCATTGCTCTCCTGGTTATGAGCAGTAGCTTTGTGTTAATCGATATGTACCTATATCTATCTTTCTGTCTGTCTATCTATTTATCAATCAATCAATCAATCAATCATCTTTTTGTCTGCCCATCTGTCCTTGTGTACAGAACAGTTAACCATATATCCTATATCACTTTCCTACACTATGCTTCCAAAAATCCTGCAAAGTATCTAGGCTGTAGAGAGACCACTGGGTTCACCGAGACACTTGCAGTTCGAGGCGGCCGCGTGTACCTATAAAACCAGGAAATAGTTGTGCCGGGACTTGAACCCGTGTCTCTATCTTCTGTCTTCTTTCATCTCCTTCTAACTTACTGTCTGTATTTAGCCACATTCTTTGACTAAGTGCTCCCTGAAGACCACAATTATCATTCATCTTGGCCTGTTGTCTCGAGAAAAGAAAACTTGTTCTTTGCTCACCACCATGTTTGAAGGACATCAGCGTGATCACCGGCGATAGGACGGAGGGTCAAATAAAAAGGAACACCAATTTCTAGACAGGAGCAGTTGGGAGCTAAGAGTGTTTTGTGGGGTGACGTGTTTATTTGAGTGTCCAAACTTCCCTCTTTAGTTAGTTATTAGATCCTCCCATTCGTGAACATCATAAAACCCACTGATTTCAAAGGCCCAGACGCTTATTATTACAGCAACTCAGTTGTCGAGGTGAGAGAAAATGAGAAGTATGTTGCTGCACCACTAAATCAATGGCTGGGAACGGCTGAAACCAAACAAAAAGAATTCACGGAGGCCAGATAGGGCTATTTTCTTCTGACTGTCTCAATGGACTCACACAGAATCCATTTGTTTGATTGTTTGTTTTTCAGTTTCACTCGTGTAGGGTACTTGTCCACACACCTTCGGCTTGTAGTGTGTCTGTGTCCTTGGATCTCAAGTGAGTCTCCTGTAAGTAAGCACGTACGTGTCTTGAGTTTTCATCCCTTCTTTTAACCCTGTGTCTTTTGTTTGCTGCACTCAGTGCCTGACCTTTTATTCTGATGATTCAGAGCTGTGCACTTATTGCACTTAAAGAATTTTTTTTATCATTAAGCTAAAATCAATTGAAGAACATTATGTTTACTATGCTCCCCCCTTCACCAAGTACATCTGAAAAACCTCTTCAGTCGCTGTCGATCTGCGTAGTTGGATGCTGTAGACCCCTTCACCATGTCCCTCCCAACAGACCCCATTACAGTTGCTGTCCATCAGTGAGTAGTAAGATGCTATATGATCTCTACTAGCCTTCTCTGTGTTGTACAGCACTCCCCATGACCCCTCGACCCAAAGCATTATACATGCTAAAACTAATGCCCCCATTCTTTCTCCTCACACTTATCCCTCCCTTCAGACCAACCCTGCCCAGTCCTTTTCCCTTTGGTAACTTTTAGTCAACTCTCGGGTTCTGTGAGTCTGCTGCTGTTTTTCTCCTTCAGTTTTTCTTTGTTGTTGTACTACACACATGAGTGAAAACACTTGGTACTTGTCTTTCTCCGCCTGGCCTATTTCTCTGAACATACTACCGTCTAGCTCCATCCAGGTCATTACAAATGGTAGGATTTGTTTTCTTCTTAAGGCTGCTTACTGCACTTTTAAAACTGGATTTCATTCTTCCTTTTTGTTTGTAGTTTAGCTATGTTATTCACCATTCAACTCCTGGTTATGAACAATAGCTTTGTGTCAATCGATATGTATCTGTATCTATCTATCTAATGGTCTGTCTGTCTATCTATGTTTCTACGTATGTATGTATCTATGTATCTATGTATCTATCTATCTATCTCTCTTCCTATCATCTATCTATGATGTCTATCATCTATCAATCCATGTACCTATCTGTCTATCTTTCATCTGTCATCTGTGTACCTATCTATCTATGAATCAATCATCTTTTTGTCTGCCCATCTATCCTTCTGTACAGAACAGTTAACAACATAGCCTTTGTCTCTTCCCTACATTATGCTTCCAGAAATCTTGCAAGGTAACTAAGCCATAAGGAGAGCACTGTGTTCACCGATACACTTTCAGGTAGAGTCAGCCGCGTGTGCTTACAAAACCAGTAAATGGAGGTGAAAGGACTTGAACCTGTATCTCTGTCCACTGTCCTCTCATACTTCCTGCTCGCTTGGTGACTTTATTTAGCCACATTCAGTGAGTAAGTGATCCCTGAAGACCACAAGTATCCTTCGTCTGGTCCGGTTGTCGAAAGAAAAGTGTACTTGGTTCTTTGCACACCACCATGTTTGAGGGACATCGGCGTGATCACTGCTGATAGGTGCAGGGACAATTATAAAGGAATACCTATTTCTGGACAGGAGCAGTTGGGAACAAAGAGTGTGTTGTGGAGTGAAGTGTTTATTTGAGGGTCCAAACTTCCCTCCTTAGGTTGTTATTACTTCTTTACATTCGTGAACTTCATAAAAAGCAATGATTTTAGAAGCCCAGACGCATATTATTACAGGAATTCATTTGTTGAGGTGAGAGGAAATGAGAAGGAACTTGCTGCACCACTAAATCTATGCCTGAGCACTGCTGAAATCAAACAAAAAGAATTCACGGTGGCTAGATAGGGCTATTTTCTACTGACTCTCTCTGGGGACTCAAACAGAATTCATTTGTTTGTTTGTTTCTTGTTTTCACTTGTATAGGTAATCTGTCCCCACCCCTTCAGCTTGTAGTTTGTCTGTGTCCTTGGATCTCAAGTGAGTCTCCAGTAAGGGAGCACGTAGGAGATCTTGCGTTTTCATCAGTTCTTCTAACACTGGGTCTTTTGATTGAAGCACTCAAAGCCTGTACTTTTATTCTGATATTTGAGAGCTGTGCTCTTCACTTTGAAATTCTTTTTGTTCTCATTAATATACAATCACATGCAGAACATTATGTTTTCCAGTCTACACCCTTCACCTAGTCCCCGGCAAAAGCCAGTTACAGTCGCTATCCGTCAGCATGTACTAAGATGCTGTAGAATCACTACATGTCTTCTCTGTGTTATGCAGCCGTACAAATGACCCCCCAAGTTACACACTATACATGCTAATCCTAATGCCCCCATTCTTTTTCCCCGCCCTTATTACTCCCTTCCCAAAAACCCTCCCCAGTCCCTTTCTCTTTGGTAACTGTTAGTCCACTCTCGGGTTCTGTGAGTCTCCTGCTGTCTTTTCCTTCAGATTTTCTTTGTTATCATACTCCACACATGAGTGAAATCATTTGGTACATGTATTTCTCCTCCTTGAATATTTGACTGAGCATAATACCCTCTAGCTCCATCCACGTTATTGCAAATAATAGGATTTGTTTTCTTCTTATGGCTGCCTACTGCACTTTTTAAACTGGATTTCATTCTTCTTTTTTGTTTGTAGTTTCGCTATGTGCTTTCACCATTGCTCTCCTGGTTATGAGCAGTAGCTTTGTGTTAATCGATATGTACCTATATCTATCTATCTGTCTGTCTATCTATTTATCAATCAATCAATCAATCAATCATCTTTTTGTCTGCCCATCTGTCCTTGTGTACAGAAGTTAACCATATATCCTATATCACTTTCCTACACTATGCTTCCAAAAATCCTGCAAAGTATCTAGGCTGTAGAGAGACCACTGGGTTCACCGAGACACTTGCAGTACGAGGCGGCCGCGTGTACCTACAAAACCAGGAAATAGTTGTGCCGGGACTTGAACCCGTGTCTCTATCTTCTGTCTTCTTTCATCTCCTTCTAACTTACTGTCTGTATTTAGCCACATTCTTTGACTAAGTGCTCCCTGAAGACCACAATTATCATTCATCTTGGCCTGTTGTCTCGAGAAAAGAAAACTTGTTCTTTGCTCACCACCATGTTTGAAGGACATCAGCGTGATCACCGGCGATAGGACGGAGGGTCAAATAAAAAGGAACACCAATTTCTAGACAGGAGCAGTTGGGAGCTAAGAGTGTTTTGTGGGGTGACGTGTTTATTTGAGTGTCCAAACTTCCCTCTTTAGGTAGTTATTAGATCCTCCCATTCGTGAACATCATAAAACCCACTGATTTCAAAGGCCCAGACGCTTATTATTACAGCAACTCAGTTGTCGAGGTGAGAGAAAATGAGAAGTATGTTGCTGCACCACTAAATCAATGGCTGGGAACAGCTGAAACCAAACAAAAAGAATTCACGGAGGCCAGATAGGGCTATTTTCTTCTGACTGTCTCAATGGACTCACACAGAATCCATTTGTTTGATTGTTTGTTTTTCAGTTTCACTCGTGTAGGGTACTTGTCCACACACCTTCGGCTTGTAGTGTGTCTGTGTCCTTGGATCTCAAGTGAGTCTCCTGTAAGTAAGCACGTACGTGTCTTGAGTTTTCATCCCTTCTTTTAACCCTGTGTCTTTTGTTTGCTGCACTCAGTGCCAGACCTTTTATTCTGATGATTCAGAGCTGTGCACTTATTGCACTTAAAGAATTTTTTTTATCATTAAGCTAAAATCAATTGAAGAACATTATGTTTACTATGCTCCCCCCTTCACCAAGTACATCTGAAAAACCTCTTCAGTCGCTGTCGATCTGCGTAGTTGGATGCTGTAGACCCCTTCACCATGTCCCTCCCAACAGACCCCATTACAGTCGCTGTCCATCAGTGAGTAGTAAGATGCTATATGATCTCTACTAGCCTTCTCTGTGTTGTACAGCACTCCCCATGACCCCTCGACCCAAAGCATTATACATGCTAAAACTAATGCCCCCATTCTTTCTCCTCACACTTATCCCTCCCTTCAGACCAACCCTGCCCAGTCCTTTTCCCTTTGGTAACTTTTAGTCAACTCTCGGGTTCTGTGAGTCTGCTGCTGTTTTTCTCCTTCAGTTTTTCTTTGTTGTTGTACTACACACATGAGTGAAAACACTTGGTACTTGTCTTTCTCCGCCTGGCCTATTTCTCTGAACATACTACCGTCTAGCTCCATCCAGGTCATTACAAATGGTAGGATTTGTTTTCTTCTTAAGGCTGCTTACTGCACTTTTAAAACTGGATTTCATTCTTCCTTTTTGTTTGTAGTTTAGCTATGTTATTCACCATTCAACTCCTGGTTATGAACAATAGCTTTGTGTCAATCGATATGTATCTGTATCTATCTATCTAATGGTCTGTCTGTCTATCTATGTTTCTACGTATGTATGTATGTATGTATCTATGTATCTATCTATCTATCTCTCTTCCTATCATCTATCTATGATGTCTATCATCTATCAATCCATGTACCTATCTATCTATTTTTCATCTGTCATCTGTGTACCTATCTATCTATGAATCAATCATCTTTTTGTCTGCCCATCTATCCTTCTGTACAGAACAGTTAACAACATAGCCTATGTCTCTTCCCTACATTATGCTTCCAGAAATCTTGCAAGGTAACTAAGCCATAAGGAGAGCACTGTGTTCACCGATACACTTTCAGGTAGAGTCAGCCGCGTGTGCTTACAAAACCAGTAAATGGAGGTGAAAGGACTTGAACCTGTATCTCTGTCCATTGTCCTCTCATACTTCCTGCTCGCTTGGTGACTTTATTTAGCCACATGCAGTGAGTAAGTGATCCCTGAAGACCACAAGTATCCTTCGTCTGGTCCGGTTGTCGAAAGAAAAGTGTACTTGGTTCTTTGCACACCACCATGTTTGAGGGACATCGGCGTGATCACTGCTGATAGGTGCAGGGACAATTATAAAGGAACACCTATTTCTGGACAGGAGCTGTTGGGAACAAAGAGTGTGTTGTGGAGTGAAGTGTTTATTTGAGGGTCCAAACTTCCCTCCTTAAGTGGTTATTACTTCTTTACATTCGTGAACATCATAAAAAGCAATGATTTTAGAAGCCCAGACGCATATTATTACAGCAATTCATTTGTTGAGGTGAGAGGAAATGAGAAGGAACTTGCTGCACCACTAAATCTATGCCTGAGCACTGCTGAAATCAAACAAAAAGAATTCACGGTGGCTAGATAGGGCTATTTTCTACTGACTCTCTCTGGGGACTCAAACAGAATTCATTTGTTTGTTTGTTTCTTATTTTCACTTGTATAGGTAATCTGTCCCCGCCCCTTCAGCTTGTAGTTTGTCTGTGTCCTTGGATCTCAAGTGAGTCTCCAGTAAGGGAGCACGTAGGAGATCTTGCATTTTCATCAGTTCTTCTAACACTGGGTCTTTTGATTGAAGCACTCAAAGCCTGTACTTTTATTCTGATATTTGAGAGCTGTGCTCTTACTGCACTTTGAAATTCTTTTTGTTCTCATTAATATACAATCACATGCAGAACATCATGTTTTCCAGTCTACACCCTTCAGCAAGTCCCCGGCAAAAGCCAGTTACAGTCGCTGTCCGTCAGCGTGTACTAAGATGCTGTAGAATCACTACATGTCTTCTCTGTGTTATGCAGCCGTACAAATGACCCCCCAAGTTACACACTATACATGCTAATCCTAATGCCCCCATTCTTTTTCCCCGCCCTTATTACTCCCTTCCCAAAAACCCTCCCCAGTCCCTTTCTCTTTGGTAACTGTTAGTCCACTCTCGGGTTCTGTGAGTCTGCTGCTGTCTTTTCCTTCAGATTTTCTTTGTTATCATACTCCACACATGAGTGAAATCATTTGGTACATGTATTTCTACTCCTTGAATATTTGACTGAGCATAATACCCTCTAGCTCCATCCACGTTATTGCAAATAATAGGATTTGTTTTCTTCTTATGGCTGCCTACTGCACTTTTTAAACTGGATTTCATTCTTCTTTTTTGTTTGTAGTTTCGCTATGTGCTTTCACCATTGCTCTCCTGGTTATGAGCAGTAGCTTTGTGTTAATCGATATGTACCTATATCTATCTATCTGTCTGTCTATCTATTTATCAATCAATCAATCAATCAATCAATCATCTTTTTGTCTGCCCATCTATCCTTCTGTACAGAACAGTTAACAACATAGCCTATGTCTCTTCCCTACATTATGCTTCCAGAAATCTTGCAAGGTAACTAAGCCATAAGGAGAGCACTGTGTTCACCGATACACTTTCAGGTAGAGTCAGCCGCGTGTGCTTACAAAACCAGTAAATGGAGGTGAAAGGACTTGAACCTGTATCTCTGTCCACTGTCCTCTCATACTTCATGCTCGCTTGGTGACTTTATTTAGCCACATTCAGTGAGTAAGTGATCCCTGAAGACCACAAGTATCCTTCGTCTGGTCCGGTTGTCGAAAGAAAAGTGTACTTGGTTCTTTGCACACCACCATGTTTGAGATACATCGGCGTGATCACTGCTGATAGGTGCAGGGACAATTATAAAGGAACACCTATTTCTGGACAGGAGCAGTTGGGAACAAAGAGTGTGTTGTGGAGTGAAGTGTTTATTTGAGGGTCCAAACTTCCCTAATTAGGTGGTTATTACTTCTTTACATTCGTGAACATCATAAAAAGCAATGATTTTAGAAGCCCAGACGCATATTATTACAGCAATTCGTTTGTTGAGATGAGAGGAAATGAGAAGGAACTTGCTGCACCACTAAATCTATGCGTGAGCACTGCTGAAATCAAACAAAAAGAATTCACGGTGGCTAGATAGGGCTATTTTCTACTGACTCTCTCTGGGGACTCAAACAGAATTCATTTGTTTGTTTGTTTCTTATTTTCACTTGTATAAGTAATTTGTCCCCGCCCCTTCAGCTTGTAGTTTGTCTGTGTCCTTGGATCTCAAATGAGTCTCCAGTAAGGGAGCACGTAGGAGATCTTGCGTTTTCATCAGTTCTTCTAACACTGGGTCTTTTGATTGAAGCACTCAAAGCCTGTACTTTTATTCTGATATTTGAGAGCTGTGCTCTTACTGCACTTTGAAATTCTTTTTGTTCTCATTAATATACAATCACATGCAGAACATTATGTTTTCCAGTCTACACCCTTCACCTAGTCCCCGGCAAAAGCCAGTTACAGTCGCTATCCATCAGCGTGTACTAAGATGCTGTAGAATCACTACATGTCTTCTCTGTGTTATGCAGCCGTACAAATGACCCCCCAAGTTACACACTATACATGCTAATCCTAATGCCCCCATTCTTTTACCCCGCCCTTATTACTCCCTTCCCAAAAACCCTCCCCAGTCCCTTTCTCTTTGGTAACTGTTAGTCCACTCTCGGGTTCTGTGAGTCTGCTGCTGTCTTTTCCTTCAGATTTTCTTTGTTATCATACTCCACACATGAGTGAAATCATTTGGTACATGTATTTCTCCTCCTTGAATATTTGACTGAGCATAATACCCTCTAGCTCCATCCACGTTATTGCAAATAATAGGATTTGTTTTCTTCTTATGGCTGCCTACTGCACTTTTTAAACTGGATTTCATTCTTCTTTTTTGTTTGTAGTTTCGCTATGTGCTTTCACCATTGCTCTCCTGGTTATGAGCAGTAGCTTTGTGTTAATCGATATGTACCTATATCTATCTTTCTGTCTGTCTATCTATTTATCAATCAATCAATCAATCAATCATCTTTTTGTCTGCCCATCTGTCCTTGTGTACAGAACAGTTAACCATATAACCTATATCACTTTCCTACACTATGCTTCCAAAAATCCTGCAAAGTATCTAGGCTGTAGAGAGACCACTGGGTTCACCGAGACACTTGCAGTTCGAGGCGGCCGCGTGTACCTACAAAACCAGGAAATAGTTGTGCCAGGACTTGAACCCGTGTCTCTATCCTCTGTCTTCTTTCATCTCCTTCTAACTTACTGTCTGTATTTAGCCACATTCTTTGACTAAGTGCTCCCTGAAGACCACAAGTATCATTCCTCTGGGCCTGTTGTCTCGAGAAAAGAAAACTTGTTCTTTGCTCACCACCATGTTTGAAGGACATCAGCGTGATCACCGGCGATAGGACGGAGGGTCAAATAAAAAGGAACACCAATTTCTAGACAGGAGCAGTTGGGAGCTAAGAGTGTTTTGTGGGGTGACGTGTTTATTTGAGTGTCCAAACTTCCCTCTTTAGGTAGTTATTAGATCCTCCCATTCGTGAACATCATAAAACCCACTGATTTCAAAGGCCCAGACGCTTATTATTACAGCAACTCAGTTGTCGAGGTGAGAGAAAATGAGAAGTATGTTGCTGCACCACTAAATCAATGGCTGGGAACGGCTGAAACCAAACAAAAAGAATTCACGGAGGCCAGATAGGGCTATTTTCTTCTGACTGTCTCAATGGACTCACACAGAATCCATTTGTTTGATTGTTTGTTTTTCAGTTTCACTCGTGTAGGGTACTTGTCCACACACCTTCGGCTTGTAGTGTGTCTGTGTCCTTGGATCTCAAGTGAGTCTCCTGTAAGTAAGCACGTACGTGTCTTGAGTTTTCATCCCTTCTTTTAACCCTGTGTCTTTTGTTTGCTGCACTCAGTGCCTGACCTTTTATTCTGATGATTCAGAGCTGTGCACTTATTGCACTTAAAGAATTTTTTTTATCATTAAGCTAAAATCAATTGAAGAACATTATGTTTACTATGCTCCCCCCTTCACCAAGTACATCTGAAAAACCTCTTCAGTCGCTGTCGATCTGCGTAGTTGGATGCTGTAGACCCCTTCACCATGTCCCTCCCAACAGACCCCATTACAGTCGCTGTCCATCAGTGAGTAGTAAGATGCTATATGATCTCTACTAGCCTTCTCTGTGTTGTACAGCACTCCCCATGACCCCTCGACCCAAAGCATTATACATGCTAAAACTAATGCCCCCATTCTTTCTCCTCACACTTATCCCTCCCTTCAGACCAACCCTGCCCAGTCCTTTTCCCTTTGGTAACTTTTAGTCAACTCTCGGGTTCTGTGAGTCTGCTGCTGTTTTTCTCCTTCAGTTTTTCTTTGTTGTTGTACTACACACATGAGTGAAAACACTTGGTACTTGTCTTTCTCCGCCTGGCCTATTTCTCTGAACATACTACCGTCTAGCTCCATCCAGGTCATTACAAATGGTAGGATTTGTTTTCTTCTTAAGGCTGCTTACTGCACTTTTAAAACTGGATTTCATTCTTCCTTTTTGTTTGTAGTTTAGCTATGTTATTCACCATTCAACTCCTGGTTATGAACAATAGCTTTGTGTCAATCGATATGTATCTGTATCTATCTATCTAATGGTCTGTCTGTCTATCTATGTTTCTACGTATGTATGTATGTATGTATCTATGTATCTATCTATCTATCTCTCTTCCTATCATCTATCTATGATGTCTATCATCTATCAATCCATGTACCTGTCTATCTATCTTCCATCTGTCATCTGTGTACCTATCTATCTATGAATCAATCATCTTTTTGTCTGCCCATCTATCTTTCTGTACAGAACAGTTAACAACATAGCCTATGTCTCTTCCCTACATTATGCTTCCAGAAATCTTGCAAGGTAACTAAGCCATAAGGAGAGCACTGTGTTCACCGATACACTTTCAGGTAGAGTCAGCCGCGTGTGCTTACAAAACCAGTAAATGGAGGTGAAAGGACTTGAACCTGTATCTCTGTCCACTGTCCTCTCATACTTCCTGCTCGCTTGGTGACTTTATTTAGCCACATTCAGTGAGTAAGTGATCCCTGAAGACCACAAGTATCCTTCGTCTGGTCCGGTTGTCGAAAGAAAAGTGTACTTGGATCTTTGCACACCACCATGTTTGAGATACATCGGCGTGATCACTGCTGATAGGTGCAGGGACAATTATAAAGGAACACCTATTTCTGGACAGGAGCAGTTGGGAACAAAGAGTGTGTTGTGGAGTGAAGTGTTTATTTGAGGGTCCAAACTTCCCTCCTTAGGTGGTTATTACTTCTTTACATTCGTGAACATCATAAAAAGCAATGATTTTAAAAGCCCAGACGCATATTATTACAGCAATTCATTTGTTGAGGTGAGAGGAAATGAGAAGGAACTTGCTGCACCACTAAATCTATGCCTGAGCACTGCTGAAATCAAACAAAAAGAATTAACGGTGGCTAGATAGGGCTATTTTCTACTGACTCTCTCTGGGGACTCAAACAGAATTCATTTGTTTGTTTGTTTCTTATTTTCACTTGTATAGGTAATCTGTCCCCGTCCCTTAAGCTTGTAGTTTGTCTGTGTCCTTGGATCTCAAGTGAGTCTCCAATAAGGGAGCACGTAGGAGATCTTGCGTTTTCATCAGTTCTTCTAACACTGGGTCTTTTGATTGAAGCACTCAAAGCCTGTACTTTTATTCTGATATTTGAGAGCTGTGCTCTTACTGCACTTTGAAATTCTTTTTGTTCTCATTAATATACAATCACATGCAGAACATTATGTTTTCCAGTCTACACCCTTCACCAAGTCCCCGGCAAAAGCCAGTTACAGTCGCTGTCCGTCAGCGTGTACTAAGATGCTGTAGAATCACTACATGTCTTCTCTGTGTTATGCAGCCGTACAAATGACCCCCCAAGTTACACACTATACATGCTAATCCTAATGCCCCCATTCTTTTTCACCGCCCTTATTACTCCCTTCCCAAAAACCCTCCCCAGTCCCTTTCTCTTTGGTAACTGTTAGTCCACTCTCGGGTTCTGTGAGTCTGCTGCTGTCTTTTCTTTCAGTTTTTCTTTGTTATCATACTCCACACATGAGTGAAATCATTTGGTACATGTATTTCTCCTCCTTGAATATTTGACTGAGCATAATACCCTCTAGCTCCATCCACGTTATTGCAAATAATAGGATTTGTTTTCTTCTTATGGCTGCCTACTGCACTTTTTAAACTGGATTTCATTCTTCTTTTTTGTTTGTAGTTTCGCTATGTGCTTTCACCATTGCTCTCCTGGTTATGAGCAGTAGCTTTGTGTTAATCGATATGTACCTATATCTATCTTTCTGTCTGTCTATCTATTTATCAATCAATCAATCAATCAATCATCTTTTTGTCTGCCCATCTGTCCTTGTGTACAGAACAGTTAACCATATAACCTATATCACTTTCCTACACTATGCTTCCAAAAATCCTGCAAAGTATCTAGGCTGTAGAGAGACCACTGGGTTCACCGAGACACTTGCAGTTCGAGGCGGCCGCGTGTACCTACAAAACCAGGAAATAGTTGTGCCAGGACTTGAACCCGTGTCTCTATCCTCTGTCTTCTTTCATCTCCTTCTAACTTACTGTCTGTATTTAGCCACATTCTTTGACTAAGTGCTCCCTGAAGACCACAAGTATCATTCCTCTGGGCCTGTTGTCTCGAGAAAAGAAAACTTGTTCTTTGCTCACCACCATGTTTGAAGGACATCAGCGTGATCACCGGCGATAGGACGGAGGGTCAAATAAAAAGGAACACCAATTTCTAGACAGGAGCAGTTGGGAGCTAAGAGTGTTTTGTGGGGTGACGTGTTTATTTGAGTGTCCAAACTTCCCTCTTTAGGTAGTTATTAGATCCTCCCATTCGTGAACATCATAAAACCCACTGATTTCAAAGGCCCAGACGCTTATTATTACAGCAACTCAGTTGTCGAGGTGAGAGAAAATGAGAAGTATGTTGCTGCACCACTAAATCAATGGCTGGGAACGGCTGAAACCAAACAAAAAGAATTCACGGAGGCCAGATAGGGCTATTTTCTTCTGACTGTCTCAATGGACTCACACAGAATCCATTTGTTTGATTGTTTGTTTTTCAGTTTCACTCGTGTAGGGTACTTGTCCACACACCTTCGGCTTGTAGTGTGTCTGTGTCCTTGGATCTCAAGTGAGTCTCCTGTAAGTAAGCACGTACGTGTCTTGAGTTTTCATCCCTTCTTTTAACCCTGTGTCTTTTGTTTGCTGCACTCAGTGCCTGACCTTTTATTCTGATGATTCAGAGCTGTGCACTTATTGCACTTAAAGAATTTTTTTTATCATTAAGCTAAAATCAATTGAAGAACATTATGTTTACTATGCTCCCCCCTTCACCAAGTACATCTGAAAAACCTCTTCAGTCGCTGTCGATCTGCGTAGTTGGATGCTGTAGACCCCTTCACCATGTCCCTCCCAACAGACCCCATTACAGTCGCTGTCCATCAGTGAGTAGTAAGATGCTATATGATCTCTACTAGCCTTCTCTGTGTTGTACAGCACTCCCCATGACCCCTCGACCCAAAGCATTATACATGCTAAAACTAATGCCCCCATTCTTTCTCCTCACACTTATCCCTCCCTTCAGACCAACCCTGCCCAGTCCTTTTCCCTTTGGTAACTTTTAGTCAACTCTCGGGTTCTGTGAGTCTGCTGCTGTTTTTCTCCTTCAGTTTTTCTTTGTTGTTGTACTACACACATGAGTGAAAACACTTGGTACTTGTCTTTCTCCGCCTGGCCTATTTCTCTGAACATACTACCGTCTAGCTCCATCCAGGTCATTACAAATGGTAGGATTTGTTTTCTTCTTAAGGCTGCTTACTGCACTTTTAAAACTGGATTTCATTCTTCCTTTTTGTTTGTAGTTTAGCTATGTTATTCACCATTCAACTCCTGGTTATGAACAATAGCTTTGTGTCAATCGATATGTATCTGTATCTATCTATCTAATGGTCTGTCTGTCTATCTATGTTTCTACGTATGTATGTATGTATGTATCTATGTATCTATCTATCTATCTCTCTTCCTATCATCTATCTATGATGTCTATCATCTATCAATCCATGTACCTGTCTATCTATCTTCCATCTGTCATCTGTGTACCTATCTATCTATGAATCAATCATCTTTTTGTCTGCCCATCTATCTTTCTGTACAGAACAGTTAACAACATAGCCTATGTCTCTTCCCTACATTATGCTTCCAGAAATCTTGCAAGGTAACTAAGCCATAAGGAGAGCACTGTGTTCACCGATACACTTTCAGGTAGAGTCAGCCGCGTGTGCTTACAAAACCAGTAAATGGAGGTGAA
Organism: Manis pentadactyla; assembly: GCF_030020395.1. Taxonomy (NCBI): domain Eukaryota; kingdom Metazoa; phylum Chordata; class Mammalia; order Pholidota; family Manidae; genus Manis; species Manis pentadactyla. The sequence goes on along the minus strand of NW_026644987.1, from coordinate 1,073,053 downwards.
AGGACTTGAACCTGTATCTCTGTCCACTGTCCTCTCATACTTCCTGCTCGCTTGGTGACTTTATTTAGCCACATTCAGTGAGTAAGTGATCCCTGAAGACCACAAGTATCCTTCGTCTGGTCCGGTTGTCGAAAGAAAAGTGTACTTGGATCTTTGCACACCACCATGTTTGAGATACATCGGCGTGATCACTGCTGATAGGTGCAGGGACAATTATAAAGGAACACCTATTTCTGGAAAGGAGCAGTTGGGAACAAAGAGTGTGTTGTGGAGTGAAGTGTTTATTTGAGGGTCCAAACTTCCCTCCTTAGGTGGTTATTACTTCTTTACATTCGTGAACATCATAAAAAGCAATGATTTTAGAAGCCCAGACGCATATTATTACAGCAATTCATTTGTTGAGGTGAGAGGAAATGAGAAGGAACTTGCTGCACCACTAAATCTATGCCTGAGCACTGCTGAAATCAAACAAAAAGAATTCACGGTGGCTAGATAGGGCTATTTTCTACTGACTCTCTCTGGGGAATCAAACAGAATTCATTTGTTTGTTTGTTTCTTATTTTCGCTTGTATAGGTAATCTGTCCCCGCCCCTTAAGCTTGTAGTTTGTCTGTGTCCTTGGATCTCAAGTGAGTCTCCAATAAGGGAGCACGTAGGAGATCTTGCGTTTTCATCAGTTCTTCTAACACTGGGTCTTTTGATTGAAGCACTCAAAGCCTGTACTTTTATTCTGATATTTGAGAGCTGTGCTCTTACTGCACTTTGAAATTCTTTTTGTTCTCATTAATATACAATCACATGCAGAACATTATGTTTTCCAGTCTACACCCTTCAGCAAGTCCCCGGCAAAAGCCAGTTACATTCGCTGTCCGTCAGCGTGTACTAAGATGCTGTAGAATCACTACATGTCTTCTCTGTGTTATGCAGCCGTACAAATGACCCCCCAAGTTACACACTATACATGCTAATCCTAATGCCCCCATTCTTTTTCCCCGCCCTTATTACTCCCTTCCCAAAAACCCTCCCCAGTCCCTTTCTCTTTGGTAACTGTTAGTCCACTCTCGGGTTCTGTGAGTCTGCTGCTGTCTTTTCCTTCAGTTTTTCTTTGTTATCATACTCCACACATGAGTGAAATCATTTGGTACATGTATTTCTCCTCCTTGAATATTTGACTGAGCATAATACCCTCTAGCTCCATCCACGTTATTGCAAATAATAGGATTTGTTTTCTTCTTATGGCTGCCTACTGCACTTTTTAAACTGGATTTCATTCTTCTTTTTTGTTTGTAGTTTCGCTATGTGCTTTCACCATTGCTCTCCTGGTTATGAGCAGTAGCTTTGTGTTAATCGATATGTACCTATATCTATCTATCTGTCTGTCTATCTATTTATCAATCAATCAATCAATCAATCAATCATCTTTTTGTCTGCCCATCTATCCTTCTGTACAGAACAGTTAACAACATAGCCTATGTCTCTTCCCTACATTATGCTTCCAGAAATCTTGCAAGGTAACTAAGCCATAAGGAGAGCACTGTGTTCACCGATACACTTTCAGGTAGAGTCAGCCGCGTGTGCTTACAAAACCAGTAAATGGAGGTGAAAGGACTTGAACCTGTATCTCTGTCCACTGTCCTCTCATACTTCCTGCTCGCTTGGTGACTTTATTTAGCCACATTCAGTGAGTAAGTGATCCCTGAAGACCACAAGTATCCTTCGTCTGGTCCGGTTGTCGAAAGAAAAGTGTACTTGGTTCTTTGCACACCACCATGTTTGAGATACATCGGCGTGATCACTGCTGATAGGTGCAGGGACAATTATAAAGGAACACCTATTTCTGGACAGGAGCAGTTGGGAACAAAGAGTGTGTTGTGGAGTGAAGTGTTTATTTGAGGGTCCAAACTTCCCTAATTAGGTGGTTATTACTTCTTTACATTCGTGAACATCATAAAAAGCAATGATTTTAGAAGCCCAGACGCATATTATTACAGCAATTCGTTTGTTGAGATGAGAGGAAATGAGAAGGAACTTGCTGCACCACTAAATCTATGCCTGAGCACTGCTGAAATCAAACAAAAAGAATTAACGGTGGCTAGATAGGGCTATTTTCTACTGACTCTCTCTGGGGACTCAAACAGAATTCATTTGTTTGTTTGTTTCTTATTTTCACTTGTATAGGTAATCTGTCCCCGTCCCTTAAGCTTGTAGTTTGTCTGTGTCCTTGGATCTCAAGTGAGTCTCCAGTAAGGGAGCATGTAGGAGATCTTGCGTTTTCATCAGTTCTTCTAACACTGGGTCTTTTGATTGAAGCACTCAAAGCCTGTACTTTTATTCTGATATTTGAGAGCTGTGCTCTTACTGCACTTTGAAATTCTTTTTGTTCTCATTAATATACAATCACATGCAGAACATTATGTTTTCCAGTCTACACCCTTCACCTAGTCCCCGGCAAAAGCCAGTTACAGTCGCTATCCGTCAGCGTGTACTAAGATGCTGTAGAATCACTACAAGTCTTCTCTGTGTTATGCAGCCGTACAAATGACCCCCCAAGTTACACACTATACATGCTAATCCTAATGCCCCCATTCTTTTTCCCCGCCCTTATTACTCCCTTCCCAAAAACCCTCCCCAGTCCCTTTCTCTTTGGTAACTGTTAGTCCACTCTCGGGTTCTGTGAGTCTGCTGCTGTCTTTTCCTTCAGATTTTCTTTGTTATCATACTCCACACATGAGTGAAATCATTTGGTACATGTATTTCTCCTCCTTGAATATTTGACTGAGCATAATACCCTCTAGCTCCATCCACGTTATTGCAAATAATAGGATTTGTTTTCTACTTATGGCTGCCTACTGCACTTTTTAAACTGGATTTCATTCTTCTTTTTTGTTTGTAGTTTCGCTATGTGCTTTCACCATTGCTCTCCTGGTTATGAGCAGTAGCTTTGTGTTAATCGATATGTACCTATATCTATCTATCTGTCTGTCTATCTATTTATCAATCAATCAATCAATCAATCATCTTTTTGTCTGCCCATCTGTCCTTGTGTACAGAACAGTTAACCATATATCCTATATCACTTTCCTACACTATGCTTCCAAAAATCCTGCAAAGTATCTAGGCTGTAGAGAGACCACTGGGTTCACCGAGACACTTGCAGTTCGAGGCGGCCGCGTGTACCTACAAAACCAGGAAATAGTTGTGCCAGGACTTGAACCCGTGTCTCTATCCTCTGTCTTCTTTCATCTCCTTCTAACTTACTGTCTGTATTTAGCCACATTCTTTGACTAAGTGCTCCCTGAAGACCACAAGTATCATTCCTCTGGGCCTGTTGTCTCGAGAAAAGAAAACTTGTTCTTTGCTCACCACCATGTTTGAAGGACATCAGCGTGATCACCGGCGATAGGACGGAGGGTCAAATAAAAAGGAACACCAATTTCTAGACAGGAGCAGTTGGGAGCTAAGAGTGTTTTGTGGATTGACGTGTTTATTTGAGTGTCCAAACTTCCCTCTTTAGGTAGTTATTAGATCCTCCCATTCGTGAACATCATAAAACCCACTGATTTCAAAGGCCCAGACGCTTATTATTACAGCAACTCAGTTGTCGAGGTGAGAGAAAATGAGAAGTATGTTGCTGCACCACTAAATCAATGGCTGGGAACGGCTGAAACCAAACAAAAAGAATTCACGGAGGACAGATAGGGCCATTTTCTTCTGAATGTCTCAATGGATTCACACAGAATCCATTTGTTTGATTGTTTGTTTTTCAGTTTCACTCGTGTAGGGTACTTGTCCACACACCTTCGGCTTGTAGTGTGTCTGTGTCCTTGGATCTCAAGTGAGTCTCCTGTAAGTAAGCACGTACGTGTCTTGAGTTTTCATCCCTTCTTTTAACCCTGTGTCTTTTGTTTGCTGCACTCAGTGCCTGACCTTTTATTCTGATGATTCAGAGCTGTGCACTTATTGCACTTAAAGAATTTTTTTTATCATTAAGCTAAAATCAATTGAAGAACATTATGTTTACTATGCTCCCCCCTTCACCAAGTACATCTGAAAAACCTCTTCAGTCGCTGTCGATCTGCGTAGTTGGATGCTGTAGACCCCTTCACCATGTCCCTCCCAACAGACCCCATTACAGTCGCTGTCCATCAGTGAGTAGTAAGATGCTATATGATCTCTACTAGCCTTCTCTGTGTTGTACAGCACTCCCCATGACCCCTCGACCCAAAGCATTATACATGCTAAAACTAATGCCCCCATTCTTTCTCCTCACACTTATCCCTCCCTTCAGACCAACCCTGCCCAGTCCTTTTCCCTTTGGTAACTTTTAGTCAACTCTCGGGTTCTGTGAGTCTGCTGCTGTTTTTCTCCTTCAGTTTTTCTTTGTTGTTGTACTACACACATGAGTGAAAACACTTGGTACTTGTCTTTCTCCGCCTGGCCTATTTCTCTGAACATACTACCGTCTAGCTCCATCCAGGTTATTACAAATGGTAGGATTTGTTTTCTTCTTAAGGCTGCTTACTGCACTTTTAAAACTGGATTTCATTCTTCCTTTTTGTTTGTAGTTTAGCTATGTTATTCACCATTCAACTCCTGGTTATGAACAATAGCTTTGTGTCAATCGATATGTATCTGTATCTATCTATCTAATGGTCTGTCTGTCTATCTATGTTTCTATGTATGTATGTATGTATGTATCTATGTATCTATCTATCTATCTCTCTTCCTATCATCTATCTATGATGTCTATCATCTATCAATCCATGTACCTATCTATCTATCTTTCATCTGTCATCTGTGTACCTATCTATCTATGAATCAATCATCTTTTTGTCTGCCCATCTATCCTTCTGTACAGAACAGTTAACAACATAGCCTATGTCTCTTCCCTACATTATGCTTCCAGAAATCTTGCAAGGTAACTAAGCCATAAGGAGAGCACTGTGTTCACCGATACACTTTCAGGTAGAGTCAGCCGCGTGTGCTTACAAAACCAGTAAATGGAGGTGAAAGGACTTGAACCTGTATCTCTGTCCACTGTCCTCTCATACTTCCTGCTCGCTTGGTGACTTTATTTAGCCACATTCAGTGAGTAAGTGATCCCTGAAGACCACAAGTATCCTTCGTCTGGTCCGGTTGTCGAAAGAAAAGTGTACTTGGATCTTTGCACACCACCATGTTTGAGATACATCGGCGTGATCACTGCTGATAGGTGCAGGGACAATTATAAAGGAACACCTATTTCTGGACAGGAGCAGTTGGGAACAAAGAGTGTGTTGTGGAGTGAAGTGTTTATTTGAGGGTCCAAACTTCCCTCCTTAGGTGGTTATTACTTCTTTACATTCGTGAACATCATAAAAAGCAATGATTTTAGAAGCCCAGACGCATATTATTACAGCAATTCATTTGTTGAGGTGAGAGGAAATGAGAAGGAACTTGCTGCACCACTAAATCTAGGCCTGAGCACTGCTGAAATCAAACAAAAAGAATTCACGGTGGCTAGATAGGGCTATTTTCTACTGACTCTCTCTGGGGACTCAAACAGAATTCATTTGTTTGTTTGTTTCTTATTTTCACTTGTATAGGTAATCTGTCCCCGCCCCTTAAGCTTGTAGTTTGTCTGTGTCCTTGGATCTCAAGTGAGTCTCCAATAAGGGAGCACGTAGGAGATCTTGCGTTTTCATCAGTTCTTCTAACACTGGGTCTTTTGATTGAAGCACTCAAAGCCTGTACTTTTATTCTGATATTTGAGAGCTGTGCTCTTACTGCACTTTGAAATTCTTTTTGTTCTCATTAATATACAATCACATGCAGAACATTATGTTTTCCAGTCTACACCCTTCACCAAGTCCCCGGCAAAAGCCAGTTACAGTCGCTGTCCGTCAGCGTGTACTAAGATGCTGTAGAATCACTACATGTCTTCTCTGTGTTATGCAGCCGTACAAATGACCCCCCAAGTTACACACTATACATGCTAAACCTAATGCCCCCATTCTTTTTCCCCGCCCTTATTACTCCCTTCCCAAAAACCCTCCCCAGTCCCTTTCTCTTTGGTAACTGTTAGTCCACTCTCGGGTTCTGTGAGTCTGCTGCTGTCTTTTCCTTCAGTTTTTCTTTGTTATCATACTCCACACATGAGTGAAATCATTTGGTACATGTATTTCTCCTCCTTGAATATTTGACTGAGCATAATACCCTCTAGCTCCATCCACGTTATTGCAAATAATAGGATTTGTTTTCTTCTTATGGCTGCCTACTGCACTTTTTAAACTGGATTTCATTCTTCTTTTTTGTTTGTAGTTTCGCTATGTGCTTTCACCATTGCTCTCCTGGTTATGAGCAGTAGCTTTGTGTTAATCGATATGTACCTATATCTATCTTTCTGTCTGTCTATCTATTTATCAATCAATCAATCAATCAATCATCTTTTTGTCTGCCCATCTGTCCTTGTGTACAGAACAGTTAACCATATAACCTATATCACTTTCCTACACTATGCTTCCAAAAATCCTGCAAAGTATCTAGGTTGTAGAGAGACCACTGGGTTCACCGAGACACTTGCAGTTCGAGGCGGCCGCGTGTACCTACAAAACCAGGAAATAGTTGTGCCGGGACTTGAACCCGTGTCTCTATCCTCTGTCTTCTTTCATCTCCTTCTAACTTACTGTCTGTATTTAGCCACATTCTTTGACTAAGTGCTCCCTGAAGACCACAAGTATCATTCCTCTGGGCCTGTTGTCTCGAGAAAAGAAAACTTGTTCTTTGCTCACCACCATGTTTGAAGGACATCAGCGTGATCACCGGCGATAGGACGGAGGGTCAAATAAAAAGGAACACCAATTTCTAGACAGGAGCAGTTGGGAGCTAAGAGTGTTTTGTGGGGTGACGTGTTTATTTGAGTGTCCAAACTTCCCTCTTTTGGTAGTTATTAGATCCTCCCATTCGTGAACATCATAAAACCCACTGATTTCAAAGGCCCAGACGCTTATTATTACAGCAACTCAGTTGTCGAGGTGAGAGAAAATGAGAAGTATGTTGCTGCACCACTAAATCAATGGCTGGGAACGGCTGAAACCAAACAAAAAGAATTCACGGAGGCCAGATAGGGCTATTTTCTTCTGACTGTCTCAATGGACTCACACAGAATCCATTTGTTTGATTGTTTGTTTTTCAGTTTCACTCGTGTAGGGTACTTGTCCAGACACCTTCGGCTTGTAGGGTGTCTGTGTCCTTGGATCTCAAGTGAGTCTCCTGTAAGTAAGCACGTACGTGTCTTGAGTTTTCATCCCTTCTTTTAACCCTGTGTCTTTTGTTTGCTGCACTCAGTGCCTGACCTTTTATTCTGATGATTCAGAGCTGTGCACTTATTGCACTTAAAGAATTTTTTTTATCATTAAGCTAAAATCAATTGAAGAACATTATGTTTACTATGCTCCCCCCTTCACCAAGTACATCTGAAAAACCTCTTCAGTCGCTGTCGATCTGCGTAGTTGGATGCTGTAGACCCCTTCACCATGTCCCTCCCAACAGACCCCATTACAGTCGCTGTCCATCAGTGAGTAGTAAGATGCTATATGATCTCTACTAGCCTTCTCTGTGTTGTACAGCACTCCCCATGACCCCTCGACCCAAAGCATTATACATGCTAAAACTAATGCCCCCATTCTTTCTCCTCACACTTATCCCTCCCTTCAGACCAACCCTGCCCAGTCCTTTTCCCTTTGGTAACTTTTAGTCAACTCTCGGGTTCTGTGAGTCTGCTGCTGTTTTTCTCCTTCAGTTTTTCTTTGTTGTTGTACTACACACATGAGTGAAAACACTTGGTACTTGTCTTTCTCCGCCTGGCCTATTTCTCTGAACATACTTCCGTCTAGCTCCATCCAGGTCATTACAAATGGTAGGATTTGTTTTCTTCTTAAGGCTGCTTACTGCACTTTTAAAACTGGATTTCATTCTTCCTTTTTGTTTGTAGTTTAGCTATGTTATTCACCATTCAACTCCTGGTTATGAACAATAGCTTTGTGTCAATCGATATGTATCTGTATCTATCTATCTAATGGTCTGTCTGTCTATCTATGTTTCTACGTATGTATGTATGTATGTATCTATGTATCTATCTATCTATCTCTCTTCCTATCATCTATCTATGATGTCTATCATCTATCAATCCATGTACCTGACTATCTATCTTCCATCTGTCATCTGTGTACCTATCTATCTATGAATCAATCATCTTTTTGTCTGCCCATCTATCCTTCTGTACAGAACAGTTAACAACATAGCCTATGTCTCTTCCCTACATTATGCTTCCAGAAATCTTGCAAGGTAACTAAGCCATAAGGAGAGCACTGTGTTCACCGATACACTTTCAGGTAGAGTCAGCCGCGTGTGCTTACAAAACCAGTAAATGGAGGTGAAAGGACTTGAACCTGTATCTCTGTCCACTGTCCTCTCATACTTCCTGCTCGCTTGGTGACTTTATTTAGCCACATTCAGTGAGTAAGTGATCCCTGAAGACCACAAGTATCCTTCGTCTGGTCCGGTTGTCGAAAGAAAAGTGTACTTGGATCTTTGCACACCACCATGTTTGAGATACATCGGCGTGATCACTGCTGATAGGTGCAGGGACAATTATAAAGGAACACCTATTTCTGGACAGGAGCAGTTGGGAACAAAGAGTGTGTTGTGGAGTGAAGTGTTTATTTGAGGGTCCAAACTTCCCTCCTTAGGTGGTTATTACTTCTTTACATTCGTGAACATCATAAAAAGCAATGATTTTAGAAGCCCAGACGCATATTATTACAGCAATTCATTTGTTGAGGTGAGAGGAAATGAGAAGGAACTTGCTGCACCACTAAATCTATGCCTGAGCACTGCTGAAATCAAACAAAAAGAATTCACGGTGGCTAGATAGGGCTATTTTCTACTGACTCTCTCTGGGGACTCAAACAGAATTCATTTGTTTGTTTGTTTCTTATTTTCACTTGTATAGGTAATCTGTCCCCGCCCCTTAAGCTTGTAGTTTGTCTGTGTCCTTGGATCTCAAGTGAGTCTCCAATAAGGGAGCACGTAGGAGATCTTGCGTTTTCATCAGTTCTTCTAACACTGGGTCTTTTGATTGAAGCACTCAAAGCCTGTACTTTTATTCTGATATTTGAGAGCTGTGCTCTTACTGCACTTTGAAATTCTTTTTGTTCTCATTAATATACAATCACATGCAGAACATTATGTTTTCCAGTCTACACCCTTCAGCAAGTCCCCGGAAAAAGCCAGTTACAGTCGCTGTCCGTCAGCGTGTACTAAGATGCTGTAGAATCACTACATGTCTTCTCTGTGTTATGCAGCCGTACAAATGACCCCCCAAGTTACACACTATACATGCTAATCCTAATGCCCCCATTCTTTTTCCCCGCCCTTATTACTCCCTTCCCAAAAACCCTCCCAAGTCCCTTTCTCTTTGGTAACTGTTAGTCCACTCTCGGGTTCTGTGAGTCTGCTGCTGTCTTTTCCTTCAGTTTTTCTTTGTTATCATACTCCACACATGAGTGAAATCATTTGGTACATGTATTTCTCCTCCTTGAATATTTGACTGAGCATAATACCCTCTAGCTCCATCCACGTTATTGCAAATAATAGGATTTGTTTTCTTCTTATGGCTGCCTACTGCACTTTTTAAACTGGATTTCATTCTTCTTTTTTGTTTGTAGTTTCGCTATGTGCTTTCACCATTGCTCTCCTGGTTATGAGCAGTAGCTTTGTGTTAATCGATATGTACCTATATCTATCTTTCTGTCTGTCTATCTATTTATCAATCAATCAATCAATCATCTTTTTGTCTGCCCATCTGTCCTTGTGTACAGAACAGTTAACCATATAACCTATATCACTTTCCTACACTATGCTTCCAAAAATCCTGCAAAGTATCTAGGCTGTAGAGAGACCACTGGGTTCACCGAGACACTTGCAGTTCGAGGCGGCCGCGTGTACCTACAAAACCAGGAAATAGTTGTGCCAGGACTTGAACCCGTGTCTCTATCCTCTGTCTTCTTTCATCTCCTTCTAACTTACTGTCTGTATTTAGCCACATTCTTTGACTAAGTGCTCCCTGAAGACCACAAGTATCATTCCTCTGGGCCTGTTGTCTCGAGAAAAGAAAACTTGTTCTTTGCTCACCACCATGTTTGAAGGACATCAGCGTGATCACCGGCGATAGGACGGAGGGTCAAATAAAAAGGAACACCAATTTCTAGACAGGAGCAGTTGGGAGCTAAGAGTGTTTTGTGGGGTGACGTGTTTATTTGAGTGTCCAAACTTCCCTCTTTAGGTAGTTATTAGATCCTCCCATTCGTGAACATCATAAAACCCACTGATTTCAAAGGCCCAGACGCTTATTATTACAGCAACTCAGTTGTCGAGGTGAGAGAAAATGAGAAGTATGTTGCTGCACCACTAAATCAATGGCTGGGAACGGCTGAAACCAAACAAAAAGAATTCACGGAGGCCAGATAGGGCCATTTTCTTCTGAATGTCTCAATGGATTCACACAGAATCCATTTGTTTGATTGTTTGTTTTTCAGTTTCACTCGTGTAGGGTACTTGTCCACACACCTTCGGCTTGTAGTGTGTCTGTGTCCTTGGATCTCAAGTGAGTCTCCTGTAAGTAAGCACGTACGTGTCTTGAGTTTTCATCCCTTCTTTTAACCCTGTGGCTTTTGTTTGCTGCACTCAGTGCCTGACCTTTTATTCTGATGATTCAGAGCTGTGCACTTATTGCACTTAAAGAATTTTTTTTATCATTAAGCTAAAATCAATTGAAGAACATTATGTTTACTATGCTCCCCCCTTCACCAAGTACATCTGAAAAACCTCTTCAGTCGCTGTCGATCTGCGTAGTTGGATGCTGTAGACCCCTTCACCATGTCCCTCCCAACAGACCCCATTACAGTCGCTGTCCATCAGTGAGTAGTAAGATGCTATATGATCTCTACTAGCCTTCTCTGTGTTGTACAGCACTCCCCATGACCCCTCGACCCAAAGCATTATACATGCTAAAACTAATGCCCCCATTCTTTCTCCTCACACTTATCCCTCAATTCAGACCAACCCTGCCCAGTCCTTTTCCCTTTGGTAACTTTTAGTCAACTCTCGGGTTCTGTGAGTCTGCTGCTGTTTTTCTCCTTCAGTTTTTCTTTGTTGTTGTACTACACACATGAGTGAAAACACTTGGTACTTGTCTTTCTCCGCCTGGCCTATTTCTCTGAACATACTACCGTCTAGCTCCATCCAGGTCATTACAAATGGTAGGATTTGTTTTCTTCTTAAGGCTGCTTACTGCACTTTTAAAACTGGATTTCATTCTTCCTTTTTGTTTGTAGTTTAGCTATGTTATTCACCATTCAACTCCTGGTTATGAACAATAGCTTTGTGTCAATCGATATGTATCTGTATCTATCTATCTAATGGTCTGTCTGTCTATCTATGTTTCTACGTATGTATGTATGTATGTATCTATGTATCTATCTATCTATCTCTCTTCCTATCATCTATCTATGATGTCTATCATCTATCAATCCATGTACCTGACTATCTATCTTCCATCTGTCATCTGTGTACCTATCTATCTATGAATCAATCATCTTTTTGTCTGCCCATCTATCCTTCTGTACAGAACAGTTAACAACATAGCCTATGTCTCTTCCCTACATTATGCTTCCAGAAATCTTGCAAGGTAACTAAGCCATAAGGAGAGCACTGTGTTCACCGATACACTTTCAGGTAGAGTCAGCCGCGTGTGCTTACAAAACCAGTAAATGGAGGTGAAAGGACTTGAACCTGTATCTCTGTCCACTGTCCTCTCATACTTCCTGCTCGCTTGGTGACTTTATTTAGCCACATTCAGTGAGTAAGTGATCCCTGAAGACCACAAGTATCCTTCGTCTGGTCCGGTTGTTGAAAGAAAAGTGTACTTGGATCTTTGCACACCACCATGTTTGAGATACATCGGCGTGATCACTGCTGATAGGTGCAGGGACAATTATAAAGGAACACCTATTTCTGGACAGGAGCAGTTGGGAACAAAGAGTGTGTTGTGGAGTGAAGTGTTTATTTGAGGGTCCAAACTTCCCTCCTTAGGTGGTTATTACTTCTTTACATTCGTGAACATCATAAAAAGCAATGATTTTAGAAGCCCAGACGCATATTATTACAGCAATTCATTTGTTGAGGTGAGAGGAAATGAGAAGGAACTTGCTGCACCACTAAATCTATGCCTGAGCACTGCTGAAATCAAACAAAAAGAATTCACGGTGGCTAGATAGGGCTATTTTCTACTGACTCTCTCTGGGGACTCAAACAGAATTCATTTGTTTGTTTGTTTCTTATTTTCACTTGTATAGGTAATCTGTCCCCGCCCCTTAAGCTTGTAGTTTGTCTGTGTCCTTGGATCTCAAGTGAGTCTCCAATAAGGGAGCACGTAGGAGATCTTGCGTTTTCATCAGTTCTTCTAACACTGGGTCTTTTGATTGAAGCACTCAAAGCCTGTACTTTTATTCTGATATTTGAGAGCTGTGCTCTTACTGCACTTTGAAATTCTTTTTGTTCTCATTAATATACAATCACATGCAGAACATTATGTTTTCCAGTCTACACCCTTCAGCAAGTCCCCGGCAAAAGCCAGTTACAGTCGCTGTCCGTCAGCGTGTACTAAGATGCTGTAGAATCACTACATGTCTTCTCTGTGTTATGCAGCCGTACAAATGACCCCCCAAGTTACACACTATACATGCTAATCCTAATGCCCCCATTCTTTTTCCCCGCCCTTATTACTCCCTTCCCAAAAACCCTCCCCAGTCCCTTTCTCTTTGGTAACTGTTAGTCCACTCTCGGGTTCTGTGAGTCTGCTGCTGTCTTTTCCTTCAGTTTTTCTTTGTTATCATACTCCACACATGAGTGAAATCATTTGGTACATGTATTTCTCCTCCTTGAATATTTGACTGAGCATAATACCCTCTAGCTCCATCCACGTTATTGCAAATAATAGGATTTGTTTTCTTCTTATGGCTGCCTACTGCACTTTTTAAACTGGATTTCATTCTTCTTTTTTGTTTGTAGTTTCGCTATGTGCTTTCACCATTGCTCTCCTGGTTATGAGCAGTAGCTTTGTGTTAATCGATATGTACCTATATCTATCTTTCTGTCTGTCTATCTATTTATCAATCAATCAATCAATCATCTTTTTGTCTGCCCATCTGTCCTTGTGTACAGAACAGTTAACCATATAACCTATATCACTTTCCTACACTATGCTTCCAAAAATCCTGCAAAGTATCTAGGCTGTAGAGAGACCACTGGGTTCACCGAGACACTTGCAGTTCGAGGCGGCCGCGTGTACCTACAAAACCAGGAAATAGTTGTGCCAGGACTTGAACCCGTGTCTCTATCCTCTGTCTTCTTTCATCTCCTTCTAACTTACTGTCTGTATTTAGCCACATTCTTTGACTAAGTGCTCCCTGAAGACCACAAGTATCATTCCTCTGGGCCTGTTGTCTCGAGAAAAGAAAACTTGTTCTTTGCTCACCACCATGTTTGAAGGACATCAGCGTGATCACCGGCGATAGGACGGAGGGTCAAATAAAAAGGAACACCAATTTCTAGACAGGAGCAGTTGGGAGCTAAGAGTGTTTTGTGGGGTGACGTGTTTATTTGAGTGTCCAAACTTCCCTCTTTAGGTAGTTATTAGATCCTCCCATTCGTGAACATCATAAAACCCACTGATTTCAAAGGCCCAGACGCTTATTATTACAGCAACTCAGTTGTCGAGGTGAGAGAAAATGAGAAGTATGTTGCTGCACCACTAAATCAATGGCTGGGAACGGCTGAAACCAAACAAAAAGAATTCACGGAGGCCAGATAGGGCCATTTTCTTCTGAATGTCTCAATGGATTCACACAGAATCCATTTGTTTGATTGTTTGTTTTTCAGTTTCACTCGTGTAGGGTACTTGTCCACACACCTTCGGCTTGTAGTGTGTCTGTGTCCTTGGATCTCAAGTGAGTCTCCTGTAAGTAAGCACGTACGTGTCTTGAGTTTTCATCCCTTCTTTTAACCCTGTGTCTTTTGTTTGCTGCACTCAGTGCCTGACCTTTTATTCTGATGATTCAGAGCTGTGCACTTATTGCACTTAAAGAATTTTTTTTATCATTAAGCTAAAATCAATTGAAGAACATTATGTTTACTATGCTCCCCCCTTCACCAAGTACATCTGAAAAACCTCTTCAGTCGCTGTCGATCTGCGTAGTTGGATGCTGTAGACCCCTTCACCATGTCCCTTCCAACAGACCCCATTACAGTCGCTGTCCATCAGTGAGCAGTAAGATGCTATATGATCTCTACTAGCCTTCTCTGTGTTGTACAGCACTCCCCATGACCCCTCGACCCAAAGCATTATACATGCTAAAACTAATGCCCCCATTCTTTCCCCTCACACTTATCCCTCAATTCAGACCAACCCTGCCCAGTCCTTTTCCCTTTGGTAACTTTTAGTCAACTCTCGGGTTCTGTGAGTCTGCTGCTGTTTTTCTCCTTCAGTTTTTCTTTGTTGTTGTACTACACACATGAGTGAAAACACTTGGTACTTGTCTTTCTCCGCCTGGCCTATTTCTCTGAACATACTACCGTCTAGCTCCATCCAGGTCATTACAAATGGTAGGATTTGTTTTCTTCTTAAGGCTGCTTACTGCACTTTTAAAACTGGATTTCATTCTTCCTTTTTGTTTGTAGTTTAGCTATGTTATTCACCATTCAACTCCTGGTTATGAACAATAGCTTTGTGTCAATCGATATGTATCTGTATCTATCTATCTAATGGTCTGTCTGTCTATCTATGTTTCTACGTATGTATGTATGTATGTATCTATGTATCTATCTATCTATCTCTCTTCCTATCATCTATCTATGATGTCTATCATCTATCAATCCATGTACCTGTCTATCTATCTTCCATCTGTCATCTGTGTACCTATCTATCTATGAATCAATCATCTTTTTGTCTGCCCATCTATCCTTCTGTACAGAACAGTTAACAACATAGCCTATGTCTCTTCCCTACATTATGCTTCCAGAAATCTTGCAAGGTAACTAAGCCATAAGGAGAGCACTGTGTTCACCGATACACTTTCAGGTAGAGTCAGCCGCGTGTGCTTACAAAACCAGTAAATGGAGGTGAAAGGACTTGAACCTGTATCTCTGTCCACTGTCCTCTCATACTTCCTGCTCGCTTGGTGACTTTATTTAGCCACATTCAGTGAGTAAGTGATCCCTGAAGACCACAAGTATCCTTCGTCTGGTCCGGTTGTTGAAAGAAAAGTGTACTTGGATCTTTGCACACCACCATGTTTGAGATACATCGGTGTGATCACTGCTGATAGGTGCAGGGACAATTATAAAGGAACACCTATTTCTGGACAGGAGCAGTTGGGAACAAAGAGTGTGTTGTGGAGTGAAGTGTTTATTTGAGGGTCCAAACTTCCCTCCTTAGGTGGTTATTACTTCTTTACTTTCGTGAAAATCATAAAAAGCAATGATTTTAGAAGCCCAGACGCATATTATTACAGCAATTCATTTGTTGAGGTGAGAGGAAATGAGAAGGAACTTGCTGCACCACTAAATCTATGCCTGAGCACTGCTGAAATCAAACAAAAAGAATTCACGGTGGCTAGATAGGGCTATTTTCTACTGACTCTCTCTGGGGACTCAAACAGAATTCATTTGTTTGTTTGTTTCTTATTTTCACTTGTATAGGTAATCTGTCCCCGCCCCTTAAGCTTGTAGTTTGTCTGTGTCCTTGGATCTCAAGTGAGTCTCCAATAAGGGAGCACGTAGGAGATCTTGCGTTTTCATCAGTTCTTCTAACACTGGGTCTTTTGATTGAAGCACTCAAAGCCTGTACTTTTATTCTGATATTTGAGAGCTGTGCTCTTACTGCACTTTGAAATTCTTTTTGTTCTCATTAATATACAATCACATGCAGAACATTATGTTTTCCAGTCTACACCCTTCAGCAAGTCCCCGGCAAAAGCCAGTTACAGTCGCTGTCCGTCAGCGTGTACTAAGATGCTGTAGAATCACTACATGTCTTCTCTGTGTTATGCAGCCGTACAAATGACCCCCCAAGTTACACACTATACATGCTAATCCTAATGCCCCCATTCTTTTTCCCCGCCCTTATTACTCCCTTCCCAAAAACCCTCCCCAGTCCCTTTCTCTTTGGTAACTGTTAGTCCACTCTCGGGTTCTGTGAGTCTGCTGCTGTCTTTTCCTTCAGATTTTCTTTGTTATCATACTCCACACATGAGTGAAATCATTTGGTACATGTATTTCTCCTCCTTGAATATTTGACTGAGCATAAT
Source organism: Manis pentadactyla (assembly GCF_030020395.1). Classification (NCBI taxonomy): domain Eukaryota; kingdom Metazoa; phylum Chordata; class Mammalia; order Pholidota; family Manidae; genus Manis; species Manis pentadactyla. Next base: position 1,056,648 of record NW_026644987.1, on the reverse strand, counting down.
ACCCTCTAGCTCCATCCACGTTATTGCAAATAATAGGATTTGTTTTCTTCTTATGGCTGCCTACTGCACTTTTTAAACTGGATTTCATTCTTCTTTTTTGTTTGTAGTTTCGCTATGTGCTTTCACCATTGCTCTCCTGGTTATGAGCAGTAGCTTTGTGTTAATCGATATGTACCTATATCTATCTTTCTGTCTGTCTATCTATTTATCAATCAATCAATCAATCAATCATCTTTTTGTCTGCCCATCTGTCCTTGTGTACAGAACAGTTAACCATATAACCTATATCACTTTCCTACACTATGCTTCCAAAAATCCTGCAAAGTATCTAGGCTGTAGAGAGACCACTGGGTTCACCGAGACACTTGCAGTTCGAGGCGGCCGCGTGTACCTACAAAACCAGGAAATAGTTGTGCCAGGACTTGAACCCGTGTCTCTATCCTCTGTCTTCTTTCATCTCCTTCTAACTTACTGTCTGTATTTAGCCACATTCTTTGACTAAGTGCTCCCTGAAGACCACAAGTATCATTCCTCTGGGCCTGTTGTCTCGAGAAAAGAAAACTTGTTCTTTGCTCACCACCATGTTTGAAGGACATCAGCGTGATCACCGGCGATAGGACGGAGGGTCAAATAAAAAGGAACACCAATTTCTAGACAGGAGCAGTTGGGAGCTAAGAGTGTTTTGTGGGGTGACGTGTTTATTTGAGTGTCCAAACTTCCCTCTTTAGGTAGTTATTAGATCCTCCCATTCGTGAACATCATAAAACCCACTGATTTCAAAGGCCCAGACGCTTATTATTACAGCAACTCAGTTGTCGAGGTGAGAGAAAATGAGAAGTATGTTGCTGCACCACTAAATCAATGGCTGGGAACGGCTGAAACCAAACAAAAAGAATTCACGGAGGCCAGATAGGGCCATTTTCTTCTGAATGTCTCAATGGATTCACACAGAATCCATTTGTTTGATTGTTTGTTTTTCAGTTTCACTCGTGTAGGGTACTTGTCCACACACCTTCGGCTTGTAGTGTGTCTGTGTCCTTGGATCTCAAGTGAGTCTCCTGTAAGTAAGCACGTACGTGTCTTGAGTTTTCATCCCTTCTTTTAACCCTGTGTCTTTTGTTTGCTGCACTCAGTGCCTGACCTTTTATTCTGATGATTCAGAGCTGTGCACTTATTGCACTTAAAGAATTTTTTTTATCATTAAGCTAAAATCAATTGAAGAACATTATGTTTACTATGCTCCCCCCTTCACCAAGTACATCTGAAAAACCTCTTCAGTCGCTGTCGATCTGCGTAGTTGGATGCTGTAGACCCCTTCACCATGTCCCTCCCAACAGACCCCATTACAGTCGCTGTCCATCAGTGAGTAGTAAGATGCTATATGATCTCTACTAGCCTTCTCTGTGTTGTACAGCACTCCCCATGACCCCTCGACCCAAAGCATTATACATGCTAAAACTAATGCCCCCATTCTTTCTCCTCACACTTATCCCTCCCTTCAGACCAACCCTGCCCAGTCCTTTTCCCTTTGGTAACTTTTAGTCAACTCTCGGGTTCTGTGAGTCTGCTGCTGTTTTTCTCCTTCAGTTTTTCTTTGTTGTTGTACTACACACATGAGTGAAAACACTTGGTACTTGTCTTTCTCCGCCTGGCCTATTTCTCTGAACATACTACCGTCTAGCTCCATCCAGGTTATTACAAATGGTAGGATTTGTTTTCTTCTTAAGGCTGCTTACTGCACTTTTAAAACTGGATTTCATTCTTCCTTTTTGTTTGTAGTTTAGCTATGTTATTCACCATTCAACTCCTGGTTATGAACAATAGCTTTGTGTCAATCGATATGTATCTGTATCTATCTATCTAATGGTCTGTCTGTCTATCTGTGTTTCTACGTATGTATGTATGTATGTATCTATGTATCTATCTATCTATCTCTCTTCCTATCATCTATCTATGATGTCTATCATCTATCAATCCATGTACCTGTCTATCTATCTTCCATCTGTCATCTGTGTACCTATCTATCTATGAATCAATCATTTTTTGTCTGCCCATCTATCCTTCTGTACAGAACAGTTAACAACATAGCCTATGTCTCTTCCCTACATTATGCTTCCAGAAATCTTGCAAGGTAACTAAGCCATAAGGAGAGCACTGTGTTCACCGATACACTTTCAGGTAGAGTCAGCCGCGTGTGCTTACAAAACCAGTAAATGGAGGTGAAAGGACTTGAACCTGTATCTCTGTCCACTGTCCTCTCATACTTCCTGCTCGCTTGGTGACTTTATTTAGCCACATTCAGTGAGTAAGTGATCCCTGAAGACCACAAGTATCCTTCGTCTGGTCCGGTTGTCGAAAGAAAAGTGTACTTGGATCTTTGCACACCACCATGTTTGAGATACATCGGCGTGATCACTGCTGATAGGTGCAGGGACAATTATAAAGGAACACCTATTTCTGGACAGGAGCAGTTGGGAACAAAGAGTGTGTTGTGGAGTGAAGTGTTTATTTGAGGGTCCAAACTTCCCTCCTTAGGTGGTTATTACTTCTTTACATTCGTGAACATCATAAAAAGCAATGATTTTAGAAGCCCAGACGCATATTATTACAGCAATTCATTTGTTGAGGTGAGAGGAAATGAGAAGGAACTTGCTGCACCACTAAATCTATGCCTGAGCACTGCTGAAATCAAACAAAAAGAATTAACGGTGGCTAGATAGGGCTATTTTCTACTGACTCTCTCTGGGGACTCAAACAGAATTCATTTGTTTGTTTGTTTCTTATTTTCACTTGTATAGGTAATCTGTCCCCGCCCCTTAAGCTTGTAGTTTGTCTGTGTCCTTGGATCTCAAGTGAGTCTCCAATAAGGGAGCACGTAGGAGATCTTGCGTTTTCATCAGTTCTTCTAACACTGGGTCTTTTGATTGAAGCACTCAAAGCCTGTACTTTTATTCTGATATTTGAGAGCTGTGCTCTTACTGCACTTTGAAATTCTTTTTGTTCTCATTAATATACAATCACATGCAGAACATTATGTTTTCCAGTCTACACCCTTCAGCAAGTCCCCGGCAAAAGCCAGTTACAGTCGCTGTCCGTCAGCGTGTACTAAGATGCTGTAGAATCACTACATGTCTTCTCTGTGTTATGCAGCCGTACAAATGACCCCCCAAGTTACACACTATACATGCTAATCCTAATGCCCCCATTCTTTTTCCCCGCCCTTATTACTCCCTTCCCAAAAACCCTCCCCAGTCCCTTTCTCTTTGGTAACTGTTAGTCCACTCTCGGGTTCTGTAAGTCTGCTGCTGTCTTTTCCTTCAGTTTTTCTTTGTTATCATACTCCACACATGAGTGAAATCATTTGGTACATGTATTTCTCCTCCTTGAATATTTGACTGAGCATAATACCCTCTAGCTCCATCCACGTTATTGCAAATAATAGGATTTGTTTTCTTCTTATGGCTGCCTACTGCACTTTTTAAACTTTATTTCATTCTTCTTTTTTGTTTGTAGTTTCGCTATGTGCTTTCACCATTGCTCTCCTGGTTATGAGCAGTAGCTTTGTGTTAATCGATATGTACCTATATCTATCTTTCTGTCTGTCTATCTATTTTTCAATCAATCAATCAATCAATCATCTTTTTGTCTGCCCATCTGTCCTTGTGTACAGAACAGTTAACCATATAACCTATATCACTTTCCTACACTATGCTTCCAAAAATCCTGCAAAGTATCTAGGCTGTAGAGAGACCACTGGGTTCACCGAGACACTTGCAGTTCGAGGCGGCCGCGTGTACCTACAAAACCAGGAAATAGTTGTGCCAGGACTTGAACCCGTGTCTCTATCCTCTGTCTTCTTTCATCTCCTTCTAACTTACTGTCTGTATTTAGCCACATTCTTTGACTAAGTGCTCCCTGAAGACCACAAGTATCATTCCTCTGGGCCTGTTGTCTCGAGAAAAGAAAACTTGTTCTTTGCTCACCACCATGTTTGAAGGACATCAGCGTGATCACCGGCGATAGGACGGAGGGTCAAATAAAAAGGAACACCAATTTCTAGACAGGAGCAGTTGGGAGCTAAGAGTGTTTTGTGGGGTGACGTGTTTATTTGAGTGTCCAAACTTCCCTCTTTAGGTAGTTATTAGATCCTCCCATTCGTGAACATCATAAAACCCACTGATTTCAAAGGCCCAGACGCTTATTATTACAGCAACTCAGTTGTCGAGGTGAGAGAAAATGAGAAGTATGTTGCTGCACCACTAAATCAATGGCTGGGAACGGCTGAAACCAAACAAAAAGAATTCACGGAGGCCAGATAGGGCCATTTTCTTCTGAATGTCTCAATGGACTCACACAGAATCCATTTGTTTGATTGTTTGTTTTTCAGTTTCACTCGTGTAGGGTACTTGTCCACACACCTTCGGCTTGTAGTGTGTCTGTGTCCTTGGATCTCAAGTGAGTCTCCTGTAAGTAAGCACGTACGTGTCTTGAGTTTTCATCCCTTCTTTTAACCCTGTGTCTTTTGTTTGCTGCACTCAGTGCCTGACCTTTTATTCTGATGATTCAGAGCTGTGCACTTATTGCACTTAAAGAATTTTTTTTATCATTAAGCTAAAATCAATTGAAGAACATTATGTTTACTATGCTCCCCCCTTCACCAAGTACATCTGAAAAACCTCTTCAGTCGCTGTCGATCTGCGTAGTTGGATGCTGTAGACCCCTTCACCATGTCCCTCCCAACAGACCCCATTACAGTCGCTGTCCATCAGTGAGTAGTAAGATGCTATATGATCTCTACTAGCCTTCTCTGTGTTGTACAGCACTCCCCATGACCCCTCGACAAAAAGCATTATACATGCTAAAACGAATGCCCCCATTCTTTCTCCTCACACTTATCCCTCCCTTCAGACCAACCCTGCCCAGTCCTTTTCCCTTTGGTAACTTTTAGTCAACTCTCGGGTTCTGTGAGTCTGCTGCTGTTTTTCTCCTTCAGTTTTTCTTTGTTGTTGTACTACACACATGAGTGAAAACACTTGGTACTTGTCTTTCTCCGCCTGGCCTATTTCTCTGAACATACTACCGTCTAGCTCCATCCAGGTCATTACAAATGGTAGGATTTGTTTTCTTCTTAAGGCTGCTTACTGCACTTTTAAAACTGGATTTCATTCTTCCTTTTTGTTTGTAGTTTAGCTATGTTATTCACCATTCAACTCCTGGTTATGAACAATAGCTTTGTGTCAATCGATATGTATCTGTATCTATCTATCTAATGGTCTGTCTGTCTATCTATGTTTCTACGTATGTATGTATGTATGTATCTATGTATCTATCTATCTATCTCTCTTCCTATCATCTATCTATGATGTCTATCATCTATCAATCCATGTACCTATCTATCTATCTTCCATCTGTCATCTGTGTACCTATCTATCTATGAATCAAACATCTTTTTGTCTGCCCATCTATCCTTCTGTACAGAACAGTTAACAACATAGCCTATGTCTCTTCCCTACATTATGCTTCCAGAAATCTTGCAAGGTAACTAAGCCATAAGGAGAGCACTGTGTTCACCGATACACTTTCAGGTAGAGTCAGCCGCGTGTGCTTACAAAACCAGTAAATGGAGGTGAAAGGACTTGAACCTGTATCTCTGTCCACTGTCCTCTCATACTTCCTGCTCGCTTGGTGACTTTATTTAGCCACATTCAGTGAGTAAGTGATCCCTGAAGACCACAAGTATCCTTCGTCTGGTCCGGTTGTTGAAAGAAAAGTGTACTTGGATCTTTGCACACCACCATGTTTGAGATACATCGGCGTGATCACTGCTGATAGGTGCAGGGACAATTATAAAGGAACACCTATTTCTGGACAGGAGCAGTTGGGAACAAAGAGTGTGTTGTGGAGTGAAGTGTTTATTTGAGGGTCCAAACTTCCCTCCTTAGGTGGTTATTACTTCTTTACATTCGTGAACATCATAAAAAGCAATGATTTTAGAAGCCCAGACGCATATTATTACAGCAATTCATTTGTTGAGGTGAGAGGAAATGAGAAGGAACTTGCTGCACCACTAAATCTATGCCTGAGCACTGCTGAAATCAAACAAAAAGAATTCACGGTGGCTAGATAGGGCTATTTTCTACTGACTCTCTCTGGGGACTCAAACAGAATTCATTTGTTTGTTTGTTTCTTATTTTCACTTGTATAGGTAATCTGTCCCCGCCCCTTAAGCTTGTAGTTTGTCTGTGTCCTTGGATCTCAAGTGAGTCTCCAATAAGGGAGCACGTAGGAGATCTTGCGTTTTCATCAGTTCTTCTAACACTGGGTCTTTTGATTGAAGCACTCAAAGCCTGTACTTTTATTCTGATATTTGAGAGCTGTGCTCTTACTGCACTTTGAAATTCTTTTTGTTCTCATTAATATACAATCACATGCAGAACATTATGTTTTCCAGTCTACACCCTTCAGCAAGTCCCCGGCAAAAGCCAGTTACAGTCGCTGTCCGTCAGCGTGTACTAAGATGCTGTAGAATCACTACATGTCTTCTCTGTGTTATGCAGCCGTACAAATGACCCCCCAAGTTACACACTATACATGCTAATCCTAATGCCCCCATTCTTTTTCCCCGCCCTTATTACTCCCTTCCCAAAAACCCTCCCCAGTCCCTTTCTCTTTGGTAACTGTTAGTCCACTCTCGGGTTCTGTGAGTCTGCTGCTGTCTTTTCCTTCAGTTTTTCTTTGTTATCATACTCCACACATGAGTGAAATCATTTGGTACATGTATTTCTCCTCCTTGAATATTTGACTGAGCATAATACCCTCTAGCTCCATCCACGTTATTGCAAATAATAGGATTTGTTTTCTTCTTATGGCTGCCTACTGCACTTTTTAAACTGGATTTCATTCTTCTTTTTTGTTTGTAGTTTCGCTATGTGCTTTCACCATTGCTCTCCTGGTTATGAGCAGTAGCTTTGTGTTAATCGATATGTACCTATATCTATCTATCTGTCTGTCTATCTATTTATCAATCAATCAATCAATCAATCATCTTTTTGTCTGCCCATCTGTCCTTGTGTACAGAACAGTTAACCATATATCCTATATCACTTTCCTACACTATGCTTCCAAAAATCCTGCAAAGTATCTAGGCTGTAGAGAGACCACTGGGTTCACCGAGACACTTGCAGTTCGAGGCGGCCGCGTGTACCTACAAAACCAGGAAATAGTTGTGCCAGGACTTGAACCCGTGTCTCTATCCTCTGTCTTCTTTCATCTCCTTCTAACTTACTGTCTGTATTTAGCCACATTCTTTGACTAAGTGCTCCCTGAAGACCACAAGTATCATTCCTCTGGGCCTGTTGTCTCGAGAAAAGAAAACTTGTTCTTTGCTCACCACCATGTTTGAAGGACATCAGCGTGATCACCGGCGATAGGACGGAGGGTCAAATAAAAAGGAACACCAATTTCTAGACAGGAGCAGTTGGGAGCTAAGAGTGTTTTGTGGGGTGACGTGTTTATTTGAGTGTCCAAACTTCCCTCTTTAGGTAGTTATTAGATCCTCCCATTCGTGAACATCATAAAACCCACTGATTTCAAAGGCCCAGACGCTTATTATTACAGCAACTCAGTTGTCGAGGTGAGAGAAAATGAGAAGTATGTTGCTGCACCACTAAAGCAATGGCTGGGAACGGCTGAAACCAAACAAAAAGAATTCACGGAGGCCAGATAGGGCTATTTTCTTCTGACTGTCTCAATGGACTCACACAGAATCCATTTGTTTGATTGTTTGTTTTTCAGTTTCACTCGTGTAGGGTACTTGTCCACACACCTTCGGCTTGTAGTGTGTCTGTGTCCTTGGATCTCAAGTGAGTCTCCTGTAAGTAAGCACGTACGTGTCTTGAGTTTTCATCCCTTCTTTTAACCCTGTGTCTTTTGTTTGCTGCACTCAGTGCCTGACCTTTTATTCTGATGATTCAGAGCTGTGCACTTATTGCACTTAAAGAATTTTTTTTATCATTAAGCTAAAATCAATTGAAGAACATTATGTTTACTATGCTCCCCCCTTCACCAAGTACATCTGAAAATCCTCTTCAGTCGCTGTCGATCTGCGTAGTTGGATGCTGTAGACCCCTTCACCATGTCCCTCCCAACAGACCCCATTACAGTCGCTGTCCATCAGTGAGTAGTAAGATGCTATATGATCTCTACTAGCCTTCTCTGTGTTGTACAGCACTCCCCATGACCCCTCGACCCAAAGCATTATACATGCTAAAACTAATGCCCCCATTCTTTCTCCTCACACTTATCCCTCCCTTCAGACCAACCCTGCCCAGTCCTTTTCCCTTTGGTAACTTTTAGTCAACTCTCGGGTTCTGTGAGTCTGCTGCTGTTTTTCTCCTTCAGTTTTTCTTTGTTGTTGTACTACACACATGAGTGAAAACACTTGGTACTTGTCTTTCTCCGCCTGGCCTATTTCTCTGAACATACTACCGTCTAGCTCCATCCAGGTTATTACAAATGGTAGGATTTGTTTTCTTCTTAAGGCTGCTTACTGCACTTTTAAAACTGGATTTCATTCTTCCTTTTTGTTTGTAGTTTAGCTATGTTATTCACCATTCAACTCCTGGTTATGAACAATAGCTTTGTGTCAATCGATATGTATCTGTATCTATCTATCTAATGGTCTGTCTGTCTATCTGTGTTTCTACGTATGTATGTATGTATGTATCTATGTATCTATCTATCTATCTCTCTTCCTATCATCTATCTATGATGTCTATCATCTATCAATCCATGTACCTGTCTATCTATCTTCCATCTGTCATCTGTGTACCTATCTATCTATGAATCAATCATTTTTTGTCTGCCCATCTATCCTTCTGTACAGAACAGTTAACAACATAGCCTATGTCTCTTCCCTACATTATGCTTCCAGAAATCTTGCAAGGTAACTAAGCCATAAGGAGAGCACTGTGTTCACCGATACACTTTCAGGTAGAGTCAGCCGCGTGTGCTTACAAAACCAGTAAATGGAGGTGAAAGGACTTGAACCTGTATCTCTGTCCACTGTCCTCTCATACTTCCTGCTCGCTTGGTGACTTTATTTAGCCACATTCAGTGAGTAAGTGATCCCTGAAGACCACAAGTATCCTTCGTCTGGTCCGGTTGTCGAAAGAAAAGTGTACTTGGATCTTTGCACACCACCATGTTTGAGATACATCGGCGTGATCACTGCTGATAGGTGCAGGGACAATTATAAAGGAACACCTATTTCTGGACAGGAGCAGTTGGGAACAAAGAGTGTGTTGTGGAGTGAAGTGTTTATTTGAGGGTCCAAACTTCCCTCCTTAGGTGGTTATTACTTCTTTACATTCGTGAACATCATAAAAAGCAATGATTTTAGAAGCCCAGACGCATATTATTACAGCAATTCATTTGTTGAGGTGAGAGGAAATGAGAAGGAACTTGCTGCACCACTAAATCTATGCCTGAGCACTGCTGAAATCAAACAAAAAGAATTAACGGTGGCTAGATAGGGCTATTTTCTACTGACTCTCTCTGGGGACTCAAACAGAATTCATTTGTTTGTTTGTTTCTTATTTTCACTTGTATAGGTAATCTGTCCCCGCCCCTTAAGCTTGTAGTTTGTCTGTGTCCTTGGATCTCAAGTGAGTCTCCAATAAGGGAGCACGTAGGAGATCTTGCGTTTTCATCAGTTCTTCTAACACTGGGTCTTTTGATTGAAGCACTCAAAGCCTGTACTTTTATTCTGATATTTGAGAGCTGTGCTCTTACTGCACTTTGAAATTCTTTTTGTTCTCATTAATATACAATCACATGCAGAACATTATGTTTTCCAGTCTACACCCTTCAGCAAGTCCCCGGCAAAAGCCAGTTACAGTCGCTGTCCGTCAGCGTGTACTAAGATGCTGTAGAATCACTACATGTCTTCTCTGTGTTATGCAGCCGTACAAATGACCCCCCAAGTTACACACTATACATGCTAATCCTAATGCCCCCATTCTTTTTCCCCGCCCTTATTACTCCCTTCCCAAAAACCCTCCCCAGTCCCTTTCTCTTTGGTAACTGTTAGTCCACTCTCGGGTTCTGTGAGTCTGCTGCTGTCTTTTCCTTCAGTTTTTCTTTGTTATCATACTCCACACATGAGTGAAATCATTTGGTACATGTATTTCTCCTCCTTGAATATTTGACTGAGCATAATACCCTCTAGCTCCATCCACGTTATTGCAAATAATAGGATTTGTTTTCTTCTTATGGCTGCCTACTGCACTTTTTAAACTTTATTTCATTCTTCTTTTTTGTTTGTAGTTTCGCTATGTGCTTTCACCATTGCTCTCCTGGTTATGAGCAGTAGCTTTGTGTTAATCGATATGTACCTATATCTATCTTTCTGTCTGTCTATCTATTTATCAATCAATCAATCAATCAATCATCTTTTTGTCTGCCCATCTGTCCTTGTGTACAGAACAGTTAACCATATAACCTATATCACTTTCCTACACTATGCTTCCAAAAATCCTGCAAAGTATCTAGGCTGTAGAGAGACCACTGGGTTCACCGAGACACTTGCAGTTCGAGGCGGCCGCGTGTACCTACAAAACCAGGAAATAGTTGTGCCAGGACTTGAACCCGTGTCTCTATCCTCTGTCTTCTTTCATCTCCTTCTAACTTACTGTCTGTATTTAGCCACATTCTTTGACTAAGTGCTCCCTGAAGACCACAAGTATCATTCCTCTGGGCCTGTTGTCTCGAGAAAAGAAAACTTGTTCTTTGCTCACCACCATGTTTGAAGGACATCAGCGTGATCACCGGCGATAGGACGGAGGGTCAAATAAAAAGGAACACCAATTTCTAGACAGGAGCAGTTGGGAGCTAAGAGTGTTTTGTGGGGTGACGTGTTTATTTGAGTGTCCAAACTTCCCTCTTTAGGTAGTTATTAGATCCTCCCATTCGTGAACATCATAAAACCCACTGATTTCAAAGGCCCAGACGCTTATTATTACAGCAACTCAGTTGTCGAGGTGAGAGAAAATGAGAAGTATGTTGCTGCACCACTAAATCAATGGCTGGGAACGGCTGAAACCAAACAAAAAGAATTCACGGAGGCCAGATAGGGCCATTTTCTTCTGAATGTCTCAATGGACTCACACAGAATCCATTTGTTTGATTGTTTGTTTTTCAGTTTCACTCGTGTAGGGTACTTGTCCACACACCTTCGGCTTGTAGTGTGTCTGTGTCCTTGGATCTCAAGTGAGTCTCCTGTAAGTAAGCACGTACGTGTCTTGAGTTTTCATCCCTTCTTTTAACCCTGTGTCTTTTGTTTGCTGCACTCAGTGCCTGACCTTTTATTCTGATGATTCAGAGCTGTGCACTTATTGCACTTAAAGAATTTTTTTTATCATTAAGCTAAAATCAATTGAAGAACATTATGTTTACTATGCTCCCCCCTTCACCAAGTACATCTGAAAAACCTCTTCAGTCGCTGTCGATCTGCGTAGTTGGATGCTGTAGACCCCTTCACCATGTCCCTCCCAACAGACCCCATTACAGTCGCTGTCCATCAGTGAGTAGTAAGATGCTATATGATCTCTACTAGCCTTCTCTGTGTTGTACAGCACTCCCCATGACCCCTCGACCCAAAGCATTATACATGCTAAAACGAATGCCCCCATTCTTTCTCCTCACACTTATCCCTCCCTTCAGACCAACCCTGCCCAGTCCTTTTCCCTTTGGTAACTTTTAGTCAACTCTCGGGTTCTGTGAGTCTGCTGCTGTTTTTCTCCTTCAGTTTTTCTTTGTTGTTGTACTACACACATGAGTGAAAACACTTGGTACTTGTCTTTCTCCGCCTGGCCTATTTCTCTGAACATACTACCGTCTAGCTCCATCCAGGTCATTACAAATGGTAGGATTTGTTTTCTTCTTAAGGCTGCTTACTGCACTTTTAAAACTGGATTTCATTCTTCCTTTTTGTTTGTAGTTTAGCTATGTTATTCACCATTCAACTCCTGGTTATGAACAATAGCTTTGTGTCAATCGATATGTATCTGTATCTATCTATCTAATGGTCTGTCTGTCTATCTATGTTTCTACGTATGTATGTATGTATGTATCTATGTATCTATCTATCTATCTCTCTTCCTATCATCTATCTATGATGTCTATCATCTATCAATCCATGTACCTATCTATCTATCTTCCATCTGTCATCTGTGTACCTATCTATCTATGAATCAATCATCTTTTTGTCTGCCCATCTATCCTTCTGTACAGAACAGTTAACAACATAGCCTATGTCTCTTCCCTACATTATGCTTCCAGAAATCTTGCAAGGTAACTAAGCCATAAGGAGAGCACTGTGTTCACCGATACACTTTCAGGTAGAGTCAGCCGCGTGTGCTTACAAAACCAGTAAATGGAGGTGAAAGGACTTGAACCTGTATCTCTGTCCACTGTCCTCTCATACTTCCTGCTCGCTTGGTGACTTTATTTAGCCACATTCAGTGAGTAAGTGATCCCTGAAGACCACAAGTATCCTTCGTCTGGTCCGGTTGTTGAAAGAAAAGTGTACTTGGATCTTTGCACACCACCATGTTTGAGATACATCGGCGTGATCACTGCTGATAGGTGCAGGGACAATTATAAAGGAACACCTATTTCTGGACAGGAGCAGTTGGGAACAAAGAGTGTGTTGTGGAGTGAAGTGTTTATTTGAGGGTCCAAACTTCCCTCCTTAGGTGGTTATTACTTCTTTACATTCGTGAACATCATAAAAAGCAATGATTTTAGAAGCCCAGACGCATATTATTACAGCAATTCATTTGTTGAGGTGAGAGGAAATGAGAAGGAACTTGCTGCACCACTAAATCTATGCCTGAGCACTGCTGAAATCAAACAAAAAGAATTCACGGTGGCTAGATAGGGCTATTTTCTACTGACTCTCTCTGGGGACTCAAACAGAATTCATTTGTTTGTTTGTTTCTTATTTTCACTTGTATAGGTAATCTGTCCCCGCCCCTTAAGCTTGTAGTTTGTCTGTGTCCTTGGATCTCAAGTGAGTCTCCAATAAGGGAGCACGTAGGAGATCTTGCGTTTTCATCAGTTCTTCTAACACTGGGTCTTTTGATTGAAGCACTCAAAGCCTGTACTTTTATTCTGATATTTGAGAGCTGTGCTCTTACTGCACTTTGAAATTCTTTTTGTTCTCATTAATATACAATCACATGCAGAACATTATGTTTTCCAGTCTACACCCTTCAGCAAGTCCCCGGAAAAAGCCAGTTACAGTCGCTGTCCGTCAGCGTGTACTAAGATGCTGTAGAATCACTACATGTCTTCTCTGTGTTATGCAGCCGTACAAATGACCCCCCAAGTTACACACTATACATGCTAATCCTAATGCCCCCATTCTTTTTCCCCGCCCTTATTACTCCCTTCCCAAAAACCCTCCCCAGTCCCTTTCTCTTTGGTAACTGTTAGTCCACTCTCGGGTTCTGTGAGTCTGCTGCTGTCTTTTCCTTCAGTTTTTCTTTGTTATCATACTCCACACATGAGTGAAATCATTTGGTACATGTATTTCTCCTCCTTGAATATTTGACTGAGCATAATACCCTCTAGCTCCATCCACGTTATTGCAAATAATAGGATTTGTTTTCTTCTTATGGCTGCCTACTGCACTTTTTAAACTGGATTTCATTCTTCTTTTTTGTTTGTAGTTTCGCTATGTGCTTTCACCATTGCTCTCCTGGTTATGAGCAGTAGCTTTGTGTTAATCGATATGTACCTATATCTATCTATCTGTCTGTCTATCTATTTATCAATCAATCAATCAATCAATCAATCATCTTTTTGTCTGCCCATCTGTCCTTGTGTACAGAACAGTTAACCATATATCCTATATCACTTTCCTACACTATGCTTCCAAAAATCCTGCAAAGTATCTAGGCTGTAGAGAGACCACTGGGTTCACCGAGACACTTGCAGTTCGAGGCGGCCGCGTGTACCTACAAAACCAGGAAATAGTTGTGCCAGGACTTGAACCCGTGTCTCTATCCTCTGTCTTCTTTCATCTCCTTCTAACTTACTGTCTGTATTTAGCCACATTCTTTGACTAAGTGCTCCCTGAAGACCACAAGTATCATTCCTCTGGGCCTGTTGTCTCGAGAAAAGAAAACTTGTTCTTTGCTCACCACCATGTTTGAAGGACATCAGCGTGATCACTGGCGATAGGACGGAGGGTCAAATAAAAAGGAACACCAATTTCTAGACAGGAGCAGTTGGGAGCTAAGAGTGTTTTGTGGGGTGACGTGTTTATTTGAGTGTCCAAACTTCCCTCTTTAGGTAGTTATTAGATCCTCCCATTCGTGAACATCATAAAACCCACTGATTTCAAAGGCCCAGACGCTTATTATTACAGCAACTCAGTTGTCGAGGTGAGAGAAAATGAGAAGTATGTTGCTGCACCACTAAAGCAATGGCTGGGAACGGCTGAAACCAAACAAAAAGAATTCACGGAGGCCAGATAGGGCTATTTTCTTCTGACTGTCTCAATGGACTCACACAGAATCCATTTGTTTGATTGTTTGTTTTTCAGTTTCACTCGTGTAGGGTACTTGTCCACACACCTTCGGCTTGTAGTGTGTCTGTGTCCTTGGATCTCAAGTGAGTCTCCTGTAAGTAAGCACGTACGTGTCTTGAGTTTTCATCCCTTCTTTTAACCCTGTGTCTTTTGTTTGCTGCACTCAGTGCCTGACCTTTTATTCTGATGATTCAGAGCTGTGCACTTATTGCACTTAAAGAATTTTTTTTATCATTAAGCTAAAATCAATTGAAGAACATTATGTTTACTATGCTCCCCCCTTCACCAAGTACATCTGAAAATCCTCTTCAGTCGCTGTCGATCTGCGTAGTTGGATGCTGTAGACCCCTTCACCATGTCCCTCCCAACAGACCCCATTACAGTCGCTGTCCATCAGTGAGTAGTAAGATGCTATATGATCTCTACTAGCCTTCTCTGTGTTGTACAGCACTCCCCATGACCCCTCGACCCAAAGCATTATACATGCTAAAACTAATGCCCCCATTCTTTCTCACACTTATCCCTCACACTTATCCCTCCCTTCAGACCAACCCTGCCCAGTCCTTTTCCCTTTGGTAACTTTTAGTCAACTCTCGGGTTCTGTGAGTCTGCTGCTGTTTTTCTCCTTCAGTTTTTCTTTGTTGTTGTACTACACACATGAGTGAAAACACTTGGTACTTGTCTTTCTCCGCCTGGCCTATTTCTCTGAACATACTACCGTCTAGCTCCATCCAGGTCATTACAAATGGTAGGATTTGTTTTCTTCTTAAGGCTGCTTACTGCACTTTTAAAACTGGATTTCATTCTTCCTTTTTGTTTGTAGTTTAGCTATGTTATTCACCATTCAACTCCTGGTTATGAAAAATAGCTTTGTGTCAATCGATATGTATCTGTATCTATCTATCTAATGGTCTGTCTGTCTATCTATGTTTCTACGTATGTATGTATGTATGTATCTATCTCTCTTCCTATCATCTATCTATGATGTCTATCATCTATCAATCCATGTACCTATCTATCTATCTTTCATCTGTCATCTGTGTACCTATCTATCTATGAATCAATCATCTTTTTGTCTGCCCATCTATCCTTCTGTACAGAACAGTTAACAACATAGCCTATGTCTCTTCCCTACATTATGCTTCCAGAAATCTTGCAAGGTAACTAAGCCATAAGGAGAGCACTGTGTTCACCGATACACTTTCAGGTAGAGTCAGCCGCGTGTGCTTACAAAACCAGTAAATGGAGGTGAAAGGACTTGAACCTGTATCTCTGTCCACTGTCCTCTCATACTTCCTGCTCGCTTGGTGACTTTATTTAGCCACATTCAGTGAGTAAGTGATCCCTGAAGACCACAAGTATCCTTCGTCTGGTCCGGTTGTCGAAAGAAAAGTGTACTTGGTTCTTTGCACACCACCATGTTTGAGGGACATCGGCGTGATCACTGCTGATAGGTGCAGGGACAATTATAAAGGAACACCTATTTCTGGACAGGAGCAGTTGGGAACAAAGAGTGTGTTGTGGAGTGAAGTGTTTATTTGAGGGTCCAAACTTCCCTCCTTAGGTGGTTATTACTTCTTTACATTCGTGAACATCATAAAAAGCAATGATTTTAGAAGCCCAGACGCATATTATTACAGCAATTCATTTGTTGAGGTGAGAGGAAATGAGAAGGAACTTGCTGCACCACTAAATCTATGCCTGAGCACTGCTGAAATCAAACAAAAAGAATTCACGGTGGCTAGATAGGGCTATTTTCTACTGACTCTCTCTGGGGACTCAAACAGAATTCATTTGTTGGTTTGTTTCTTATTTTCACTTGTATAGGTAATCTGTCCCCACCCCTTCAGCTTGTAGTTTGTCTGTGTCCTTGGATCTCAAGTGAGTCTCCAGTAAGGGAGCACGTAGGAGATCTTGCGTTTTCATCAGTTCTTCTAACACTGGGTCTTTTGATTGAAGCACTCAAAGCCTGTACTTTTATTCTGATATTTGAGAGCTGTGCTCTTACTGCACTTTGAAATTCTTTTTGTTCTCATTAATATACAATCACATGCAGAACATTATGTTTTCCAGTCTACACCCTTCACCAAGTCCCCGGCAAAAGCCAGTTACAGTCGCTGTCCGTCAGCGTGTACTAAGATGCTGTAGAATCACTACATGTCTTCTCTGTGTTATGCAGCCGTACAAATGACCCCCCAAGTTACACACTATACATGCTAATCCTAATGCCCCCATTCTTTTTCCCCGCCCTTATTACTCCCTTCCCAAAAACCCTCCCCAGTCCCTTTCTCTTTGGTAACTGTTAGTCCACTCTCGGGTTCTGTGAGTCTGCTGCTGTCTTTTCCTTCAGATTTTCTTTGTTATCATACTCCACACATGAGTGAAATCATTTGGTACATGTATTTCTCCTCCTTGAATATTTGACTGAGCATAATACCCTCTAGCTCCATCCACGTTATTGCAAATAATAGGATTTGTTTTCTTCTTATGGCTGCCTACTGCACTTTTTAAACTGGATTTCATTCTTCTTTTTTGTTTGTAGTTTCGCTATGTGCTTTCACCGTTGCTCTCCTGGTTATGAGCAGTAGCTTTGTGTTAATCGATATGTACCTATATCTATCTTTCTGTCTGTCTATCTATTTATCAATCAATCAATCAATCAATCATCTTTTTGTCTGCCCATCTGTCCTTGTGTACAGAACAGTTAACCATATAACCTATATCACTTTCCTACACTATGCTTCCAAAAATCCTGCAAAGTATCTAGGCTGTAGAGAGACCACTGGGTTCACCGAGACACTTGCAGTTCGAGGCGGCCGCGTGTACCTACAAAACCAGGAAATAGTTGTGCCAGGACTTGAACCCGTGTCTCTATCCTCTGTCTTCTTTCATCTCCTTCTAACTTACTGTCTGTATTTAGCCACATTCTTTGACTAAGTGCTCCCTGAAGACCACAAGTATCATTCCTCTGGGCCTGTTGTCTCGAGAAAAGAAAACTTGTTCTTTGCTCACCACCATGTTTGAAGGACATCAGCGTGATCACCGGCGATAGGACGGAGGGTCAAATAAAAAGGAACACCAATTTCTAGACAGGAGCAGTTGGGAGCTAAGAGTGTTTTGTGGGGTGACGTGTTTATTTGAGTGTCCAAACTTCCCTCTTTAGGTAGTTATTAGATCCTCCCATTCGTGAACATCATAAAACCCACTGATTTCAAAGGCCCAGACGCTTATTATTACAGCAACTCAGTTGTCGAGGTGAGAGAAAATGAGAAGTATGTTGCTGCACCACTAAATCAATGGCTGGGAACGGCTGAAACCAAACAAAAAGAATTCACGGAGGCCAGATAGGGCCATTTTCTTCTGAATGTCTCAATGGATTCACACAGAATCCATTTGTTTGATTGTTTGTTTTTCAGTTTCACTCGTGTAGGGTACTTGTCCACACACCTTCGGCTTGTAGTGTGTCTGTGTCCTTGGATCTCAAGTGAGTCTCCTGTAAGTAAGCACGTACGTGTCTTGAGTTTTCATCCCTTCTTTTAACCCTGTGTCTTTTGTTTGCTGCACTCAGTGCCTGACCTTTTATTCTGATGATTCAGAGCTGTGCACTTATTGCACTTAAAGAATTTTTTTTATCATTAAGCTAAAATCAATTGAAGAACATTATGTTTACTATGCTCCCCCCTTCACCAAGTACATCTGAAAAACCTCTTCAGTCGCTGTCGATCTGCGTAGTTGGATGCTGTAGACCCCTTCACCATGTCCCTCCCAACAGACCCCATTACAGTCGCTGTCCATCAGTGAGTAGTAAGATGCTATATGATCTCTACTAGCCTTCTCTGTGTTGTACAGCACTCCCCATGACCCCTCGACCCAAAGCATTATACATGCTAAAACTAATGCCCCCATTCTTTCTCCTCACACTTATCCCTCCCTTCAGACCAACCATGCCCAGTCCTTTTCCCTTTGGTAACTTTTAGTCAACTCTCGGGTTCTGTGAGTCTGCTGCTGTTTTTCTCCTTCAGTTTTTCTTTGTTGTTGTACTACACACATGAGTGAAAACACTTGGTACTTGTCTTTCTCCGCCTGGCCTATTTCTCTGAACATACTACCGTCTAGCTCCATCCAGGTTATTACAAATGGTAGGATTTGTTTTCTTCTTAAGGCTGCTTACTGCACTTTTAAAACTGGATTTCATTCTTCCTTTTTGTTTGTAGTTTAGCTATGTTATTCACCATTCAACTCCTGGTTATGAACAATAGCTTTGTGTCAATCGATATGTATCTGTATCTATCTATCTAATGGTCTGTCTGTCTATCTGTGTTTCTACGTATGTATGTATGTATGTATCTATGTATCTATCTATCTATCTCTCTTCCTATCATCTATCTATGATGTCTATCATCTATCAATCCATGTACCTGTCTATCTATCTTCCATCTGTCATCTGTGTACCTATCTATCTATGAATCAATCATTTTTTGTCTGCCCATCTATCCTTCTGTACAGAACAGTTAACAACATAGCCTATGTCTCTTCCCTACATTATGCTTCCAGAAATCTTGCAAGGTAACTAAGCCATAAGGAGAGCACTGTGTTCACCGATACACTTTCAGGTAGAGTCAGCCGCGTGTGCTTACAAAACCAGTAAATGGAGGTGAAAGGACTTGAACCTGTATCTCTGTCCACTGTCCTCTCATACTTCCTGCTCGCTTGGTGACTTTATTTAGCCACATTCAGTGAGTAAGTGATCCCTGAAGACCACAAGTATCCTTCGTCTGGTCCGGTTGTCGAAAGAAAAGTGTACTTGGATCTTTGCACACCACCATGTTTGAGATACATCGGCGTGATCACTGCTGATAGGTGCAGGGACAATTATAAAGGAACACCTATTTCTGGACAGGAGCAGTTGGGAACAAAGAGTGTGTTGTGGAGTGAAGTGTTTATTTGAGGGTCCAAACTTCCCTCCTTAGGTGGTTATTACTTCTTTACATTCGTGAACATCATAAAAAGCAATGATTTTAGAAGCCCAGACGCATATTATTACAGCAATTCATTTGTTGAGGTGAGAGGAAATGAGAAGGAACTTGCTGCACCACTAAATCTATGCCTGAGCACTGCTGAAATCAAACAAAAAGAATTAACGGTGGCTAGATAGGGCTATTTTCTACTGACTCTCTCTGGGGACTCAAACAGAATTCATTTGTTTGTTTGTTTCTTATTTTCACTTGTATAGGTAATCTGTCCCCGCCCCTTAAGCTTGTAGTTTGTCTGTGTCCTTGGATCTCAAGTGAGTCTCCAATAAGGGAGCACGTAGGAGATCTTGCGTTTTCATCAGTTCTTCTAACACTGGGTCTTTTGATTGAAGCACTCAAAGCCTGTACTTTTATTCTGATATTTGAGAGCTGTGCTCTTACTGCACTTTGAAATTCTTTTTGTTCTCATTAATATACAATCACATGCAGAACATTATGTTTTCCAGTCTACACCCTTCAGCAAGTCCCCGGCAAAAGCCAGTTACAGTCGCTGTCCGTCAGCGTGTACTAAGATGCTGTAGAATCACTACATGTCTTCTCTGTGTTATGCAGCCGTACAAATGACCCCCCAAGTTACACACTATACATGCTAATCCTAATGCCCCCATTCTTTTTCCCCGCCCTTATTACTCCCTTCCCAAAAACCCTCCCCAGTCCCTTTCTCTTTGGTAACTGTTAGTCCACTCTCGGGTTCTGTGAGTCTGCTGCTGTCTTTTCCTTCAGTTTTTCTTTGTTATCATACTCCACACATGAGTGAAATCATTTGGTACATGTATTTCTCCTCCTTGAATATTTGACTGAGCATAATACCCTCTAGCTCCATCCACGTTATTGCAAATAATAGGATTTGTTTTCTTCTTATGGCTGCCTACTGCACTTTTTAAACTTTATTTCATTCTTCTTTTTTGTTTGTAGTTTCGCTATGTGCTTTCACCATTGCTCTCCTGGTTATGAGCAGTAGCTTTGTGTTAATCGATATGTACCTATATCTATCTTTCTGTCTGTCTATCTATTTATCAATCAATCAATCAATCAATCATCTTTTTGTCTGCCCATCTGTCCTTGTGTACAGAACAGTTAACCATATAACCTATATCACTTTCCTACACTATGCTTCCAAAAATCCTGCAAAGTATCTAGGCTGTAGAGAGACCACTGGGTTCACCGAGACACTTGCAGTTCGAGGCGGCCGCGTGTACCTACAAAACCAGGAAATAGTTGTGCCAGGACTTGAACCCGTGTCTCTATCCTCTGTCTTCTTTCATCTCCTTCTAACTTACTGTCTGTATTTAGCCACATTCTTTGACTAAGTGCTCCCTGAAGACCACAAGTATCATTCCTCTGGGCCTGTTGTCTCGAGAAAAGAAAACTTGTTCTTTGCTCACCACCATGTTTGAAGGACATCAGCGTGATCACCGGCGATAGGACGGAGGGTCAAATAAAAAGGAACACCAATTTCTAGACAGGAGCAGTTGGGAGCTAAGAGTGTTTTGTGGGGTGACGTGTTTATTTGAGTGTCCAAACTTCCCTCTTTAGGTAGTTATTAGATCCTCCCATTCGTGAACATCATAAAACCCACTGATTTCAAAGGCCCAGACGCTTATTATTACAGCAACTCAGTTGTCGAGGTGAGAGAAAATGAGAAGTATGTTGCTGCACCACTAAATCAATGGCTGGGAACGGCTGAAACCAAACAAAAAGAATTCACGGAGGCCAGATAGGGCCATTTTCTTCTGAATGTCTCAATGGACTCACACAGAATCCATTTGTTTGATTGTTTGTTTTTCAGTTTCACTCGTGTAGGGTACTTGTCCACACACCTTCGGCTTGTAGTGTGTCTGTGTCCTTGGATCTCAAGTGAGTCTCCTGTAAGTAAGCACGTACGTGTCTTGAGTTTTCATCCCTTCTTTTAACCCTGTGTCTTTTGTTTGCTGCACTCAGTGCCTGACCTTTTATTCTGATGATTCAGAGCTGTGCACTTATTGCACTTAAAGAATTTTTTTTATCATTAAGCTAAAATCAATTGAAGAACATTATGTTTACTATGCTCCCCCCTTCACCAAGTACATCTGAAAAACCTCTTCAGTCGCTGTCGATCTGCGTAGTTGGATGCTGTAGACCCCTTCACCATGTCCCTCCCAACAGACCCCATTACAGTCGCTGTCCATCAGTGAGTAGTAAGATGCTATATGATCTCTACTAGCCTTCTCTGTGTTGTACAGCACTCCCCATGACCCCTCGACAAAAAGCATTATACATGCTAAAACGAATGCCCCCATTCTTTCTCCTCACACTTATCCCTCCCTTCAGACCAACCCTGCCCAGTCCTTTTCCCTTTGGTAACTTTTAGTCAACTCTCGGGTTCTGTGAGTCTGCTGCTGTTTTTCTCCTTCAGTTTTTCTTTGTTGTTGTACTACACACATGAGTGAAAACACTTGGTACTTGTCTTTCTCCGCCTGGCCTATTTCTCTGAACATACTACCGTCTAGCTCCATCCAGGTCATTACAAATGGTAGGATTTGTTTTCTTCTTAAGGCTGCTTACTGCACTTTTAAAACTGGATTTCATTCTTCCTTTTTGTTTGTAGTTTAGCTATGTTATTCACCATTCAACTCCTGGTTATGAACAATAGCTTTGTGTCAATCGATATGTATCTGTATCTATCTATCTAATGGTCTGTCTGTCTATCTATATTTCTACGTATGTATGTATGTATGTATCTATGTATCTATCTATCTATCTCTCTTCCTATCATCTATCTATGATGTCTATCATCTATCAATCCATGTACCTATCTATCTATCTTCCATCTGTCATCTGTGTACCTATCTATCTATGAATCAATCATCTTTTTGTCTGCCCATCTATCCTTCTGTACAGAACAGTTAACAACATAGCCTATGTCTCTTCCCTACATTATGCTTCCAGAAATCTTGCAAGGTAACTAAGCCATAAGGAGAGCACTGTGTTCACCGATACACTTTCAGGTAGAGTCAGCCGCGTGTGCTTACAAAACCAGTAAATGGAGGTGAAAGGACTTGAACCTGTATCTCTGTCCACTGTCCTCTCATACTTCCTGCTCGCTTGGTGACTTTATTTAGCCACATTCAGTGAGTAAGTGATCCCTGAAGACCACAAGTATCCTTCGTCTGGTCCGGTTGTCGAAAGAAAAGTGTACTTGGATCTTTGCACACCACCATGTTTGAGATACATCGGCGTGATCACTGCTGATAGGTGCAGGGACAATTATAAAGGAACACCTATTTCTGGACAGGAGCAGTTGGGAACAAAGAGTGTGTTGTGGAGTGAAGTGTTTATTTGAGGGTCCAAACTTCCCTCCTTAGGTGGTTATTACTTCTTTACATTCGTGAACATCATAAAAAGCAATGATTTTAGAAGCCCAGACGCATATTATTACAGCAATTCATTTGTTGAGGTGAGAGGAAATGAGAAGGAACTTGCTGCACCACTAAATCTATGCCTGAGCACTGCTGAAATCAAACAAAAAGAATTCACGGTGGCTAGATAGGGCTATTTTCTACTGACTCTCTCTGGGGACTCAAACAGAATTCATTTGTTTGTTTGTTTCTTATTTTCACTTGTATAGGTAATCTGTCCCCGCCCCTTAAGCTTGTAGTTTGTCTGTGTCCTTGGATCTCAAGTGAGTCTCCAATAAGGGAGCACGTAGGAGATCTTGCGTTTTCATCAGTTCTTCTAACACTGGGTCTTTTGATTGAAGCACTCAAAGCCTGTACTTTTATTCTGATATTTGAGAGCTGTGCTCTTACTGCACTTTGAAATTCTTTTTGTTCTCATTAATATACAATCACATGCAGAACATTATGTTTTCCAGTCTACACCCTTCAGCAAGTCCCCGGCAAAAGCCAGTTACAGTCGCTGTCCGTCAGCGTGTACTAAGATGCTGTAGAATCACTACATGTCTTCTCTGTGTTATGCAGCCGTACAAATGACCCCCCAAGTTACACACTATACATGCTAATCCTAATGCCCCCATTCTTTTTCCCCGCCCTTATTACTCCCTTCCCAAAAACCCTCCCCAGTCCCTTTCTCTTTGGTAACTGTTAGTCCACTCTCGGGTTCTGTGAGTCTGCTGCTGTCTTTTCCTTCAGTTTTTCTTTGTTATCATACTCCACACATGAGTGAAATCATTTGGTACATGTATTTCTCCTCCTTGAATATTTGACTGAGCATAATACCCTCTAGCTCCATCCACGTTATTGCAAATAATAGGATTTGTTTTCTTCTTATGGCTGCCTACTGCACTTTTTAAACTTTATTTCATTCTTCTTTTTTGTTTGTAGTTTCGCTATGTGCTTTCACCATTGCTCTCCTGGTTATGAGCAGTAGCTTTGTGTTAATCGATATGTACCTATATCTATCTTTCTGTCTGTCTATCTATTTATCAATCAATCAATCAATCAATCATCTTTTTGTCTGCCCATCTGTCCTTGTGTACAGAACAGTTAACCATATAACCTATATCACTTTCCTACACTATGCTTCCAAAAATCCTGCAAAGTATCTAGGCTGTAGAGAGACCACTGGGTTCACCGAGACACTTGCAGTTCGAGGCGGCCGCGTGTACCTACAAAACCAGGAAATAGTTGTGCCAGGACTTGAACCCGTGTCTCTATCCTCTGTCTTCTTTCATCTCCTTCTAACTTACTGTCTGTATTTAGCCACATTCTTTGACTAAGTGCTCCCTGAAGACCACAAGTATCATTCCTCTGGGCCTGTTGTCTCGAGAAAAGAAAACTTGTTCTTTGCTCACCACCATGTTTGAAGGACATCAGCGTGATCACCGGCGATAGGACGGAGGGTCAAATAAAAAGGAACACCAATTTCTAGACAGGAGCAGTTGGGAGCTAAGAGTGTTTTGTGGGGTGACGTGTTTATTTGAGTGTCCAAACTTCCCTCTTTAGGTAGTTATTAGATCCTCCCATTCGTGAACATCATAAAACCCACTGATTTCAAAGGCCCAGACGCTTATTATTACAGCAACTCAGTTGTCGAGGTGAGAGAAAATGAGAAGTATGTTGCTGCACCACTAAATCAATGGCTGGGAACGGCTGAAACCAAACAAAAAGAATTCACGGAGGCCAGATAGGGCCATTTTCTTCTGAATGTCTCAATGGACTCACACAGAATCCATTTGTTTGATTGTTTGTTTTTCAGTTTCACTCGTGTAGGGTACTTGTCCACACACCTTCGGCTTGTAGTGTGTCTGTGTCCTTGGATCTCAAGTGAGTCTCCTGTAAGTAAGCACGTACGTGTCTTGAGTTTTCATCCCTTCTTTTAACCCTGTGTCTTTTGTTTGCTGCACTCAGTGCCTGACCTTTTATTCTGATGATTCAGAGCTGTGCACTTATTGCACTTAAAGAATTTTTTTTATCATTAAGCTAAAATCAATTGAAGAACATTATGTTTACTATGCTCCCCCCTTCACCAAGTACATCTGAAAAACCTCTTCAGTCGCTGTCGATCTGCGTAGTTGGATGCTGTAGACCCCTTCACCATGTCCCTCCCAACAGACCCCATTACAGTCGCTGTCCATCAGTGAGTAGTAAGATGCTATATGATCTCTACTAGCCTTCTCTGTGTTGTACAGCACTCCCCATGACCCCTCGACAAAAAGCATTATACATGCTAAAACGAATGCCCCCATTCTTTCTCCTCACACTTATCCCTCCCTTCAGACCAACCCTGCCCAGTCCTTTTCCCTTTGGTAACTTTTAGTCAACTCTCGGGTTCTGTGAGTCTGCTGCTGTTTTTCTCCTTCAGTTTTTCTTTGTTGTTGTACTACACACATGAGTGAAAACACTTGGTACTTGTCTTTCTCCGCCTGGCCTATTTCTCTGAACATACTACCGTCTAGCTCCATCCAGGTCATTACAAATGGTAGGATTTGTTTTCTTCTTAAGGCTGCTTACTGCACTTTTAAAACTGGATTTCATTCTTCCTTTTTGTTTGTAGTTTAGCTATGTTATTCACCATTCAACTCCTGGTTATGAACAATAGCTTTGTGTCAATCGATATGTATCTGTATCTATCTATCTAATGGTCTGTCTGTCTATCTATGTTTCTACGTATGTATGTATGTATGTATCTATGTATCTATCTATCTATCTCTCTTCCTATCATCTATCTATGATGTCTATCATCTATCAATCCATGTACCTATCTATCTATCTTCCATCTGTCATCTGTGTACCTATCTATCTATGAATCAATCATCTTTTTGTCTGCCCATCTATCCTTCTGTACAGAACAGTTAACAACATAGCCTATGTCTCTTCCCTACATTATGCTTCCAGAAATCTTGCAAGGTAACTAAGCCATAAGGAGAGCACTGTGTTCACCGATACACTTTCAGGTAGAGTCAGCCGCGTGTGCTTACAAAACCAGTAAATGGAGGTGAAAGGACTTGAACCTGTATCTCTGTCCACTGTCCTCTCATACTTCCTGCTCGCTTGGTGACTTTATTTAGCCACATTCAGTGAGTAAGTGATCCCTGAAGACCACAAGTATCCTTCGTCTGGTCCGGTTGTCGAAAGAAAAGTGTACTTGGATCTTTGCACACCACCATGTTTGAGATACATCGGCGTGATCACTGCTGATAGGTGCAGGGACAATTATAAAGGAACACCTATTTCTGGACAGGAGCAGTTGGGAACAAAGAGTGTGTTGTGGAGTGAAGTGTTTATTTGAGGGTCCAAACTTCCCTCCTTAGGTGGTTATTACTTCTTTACATTCGTGAACATCATAAAAAGCAATGATTTTAGAAGCCCAGACGCATATTATTACAGCAATTCATTTGTTGAGGTGAGAGGAAATGAGAAGGAACTTGCTGCACCACTAAATCTATGCCTGAGCACTGCTGAAATCAAACAAAAAGAATTCACGGTGGCTAGATAGGGCTATTTTCTACTGACTCTCTCTGGGGACTCAAACAGAATTCATTTGTTTGTTTGTTTCTTATTTTCACTTGTATAGGTAATCTGTCCCCGCCCCTTAAGCTTGTAGTTTGTCTGTGTCCTTGGATCTCAAGTGAGTCTCCAATAAGGGAGCACGTAGGAGATCTTGCGTTTTCATCAGTTCTTCTAACACTGGGTCTTTTGATTGAAGCACTCAAAGCCTGTACTTTTATTCTGATATTTGAGAGCTGTGCTCTTACTGCACTTTGAAATTCTTTTTGTTCTCATTAATATACAATCACATGCAGAACATTATGTTTTCCAGTCTACACCCTTCAGCAAGTCCCCGGCAAAAGCCAGTTACAGTCGCTGTCCGTCAGCGTGTACTAAGATGCTGTAGAATCACTACATGTCTTCTCTGTGTTATGCAGCCGTACAAATGACCCCCCAAGTTACACACTATACATGCTAATCCTAATGCCCCCATTCTTTTTCCCCGCCCTTATTACTCCCTTCCCAAAAACCCTCCCCAGTCCCTTTCTCTTTGGTAACTGTTAGTCCACTCTCGGGTTCTGTGAGTCTGCTGCTGTCTTTTCCTTCAGTTTTTCTTTGTTATCATACTCCACACATGAGTGAAATCATTTGGTACATGTATTTCTCCTCCTTGAATATTTGACTGAGCATAATACCCTCTAGCTCCATCCACGTTATTGCAAATAATAGGATTTGTTTTCTTCTTATGGCTGCCTACTGCACTTTTTAAACTGGATTTCATTCTTCTTTTTTGTTTGTAGTTTCGCTATGTGCTTTCACCATTGCTCTCCTGGTTATGAGCAGTAGCTTTGTGTTAATCGATATGTACCTATATCTATCTATCTGTCTGTCTATCTATTTATCAATCAATCAATCAATCAATCATCTTTTTGTCTGCCCATCTGTCCTTGTGTACAGAACAGTTAACCATATATCCTATATCACTTTCCTACACTATGCTTCCAAAAATCCTGCAAAGTATCTAGGCTGTAGAGAGACCACTGGGTTCACCGAGACACTTGCAGTTCGAGGCGGCCGCGTGTACCTACAAAACCAGGAAATAGTTGTGCCAGGACTTGAACCCGTGTCTCTATCCTCTGTCTTCTTTCATCTCCTTCTAACTTACTGTCTGTATTTAGCCACATTCTTTGACTAAGTGCTCCCTGAAGACCACAAGTATCATTCCTCTGGGCCTGTTGTCTCGAGAAAAGAAAACTTGTTCTTTGCTCACCACCATGTTTGAAGGACATCAGCGTGATCACTGGCGATAGGACGGAGGGTCAAATAAAAAGGAACACCAATTTCTAGACAGGAGCAGTTGGGAGCTAAGAGTGTTTTGTGGGGTGACGTGTTTATTTGAGTGTCCAAACTTCCCTCTTTAGGTAGTTATTAGATCCTCCCATTCGTGAACATCATAAAACCCACTGATTTCAAAGGCCCAGACGCTTATTATTACAGCAACTCAGTTGTCGAGGTGAGAGAAAATGAGAAGTATGTTGCTGCACCACTAAAGCAATGGCTGGGAACGGCTGAAACCAAACAAAAAGAATTCACGGAGGCCAGATAGGGCTATTTTCTTCTGACTGTCTCAATGGACTCACACAGAATCCATTTGTTTGATTGTTTGTTTTTCAGTTTCACTCGTGTAGGGTACTTGTCCACACACCTTCGGCTTGTAGTGTGTCTGTGTCCTTGGATCTCAAGTGAGTCTCCTGTAAGTAAGCACGTACGTGTCTTGAGTTTTCATCCCTTCTTTTAACCCTGTGTCTTTTGTTTGCTGCACTCAGTGCCTGACCTTTTATTCTGATGATTCAGAGCTGTGCACTTATTGCACTTAAAGAATTTTTTTTATCATTAAGCTAAAATCAATTGAAGAACATTATGTTTACTATGCTCCCCCCTTCACCAAGTACATCTGAAAATCCTCTTCAGTCGCTGTCGATCTGCGTAGTTGGATGCTGTAGACCCCTTCACCATGTCCCTCCCAACAGACCCCATTACAGTCGCTGTCCATCAGTGAGTAGTAAGATGCTATATGATCTCTACTAGCCTTCTCTGTGTTGTACAGCACTCCCCATGACCCCTCGACCCAAAGCATTATACATGCTAAAACTAATGCCCCCATTCTTTCTCACACTTATCCCTCACACTTATCCCTCCCTTCAGACCAACCCTGCCCAGTCCTTTTCCCTTTGGTAACTTTTAGTCAACTCTCGGGTTCTGTGAGTCTGCTGCTGTTTTTCTCCTTCAGTTTTTCTTTGTTGTTGTACTACACACATGAGTGAAAACACTTGGTACTTGTCTTTCTCCGCCTGGCCTATTTCTCTGAACATACTACCGTCTAGCTCCATCCAGGTCATTACAAATGGTAGGATTTGTTTTCTTCTTAAGGCTGCTTACTGCACTTTTAAAACTGGATTTCATTCTTCCTTTTTGTTTGTAGTTTAGCTATGTTATTCACCATTCAACTCCTGGTTATGAAAAATAGCTTTGTGTCAATCGATATGTATCTGTATCTATCTATCTAATGGTCTGTCTGTCTATCTATGTTTCTACGTATGTATGTATGTATGTATCTATCTCTCTTCCTATCATCTATCTATGATGTCTATCATCTATCAATCCATGTACCTATCTATCTATCTTTCATCTGTCATCTGTGTACCTATCTATCTATGAATCAATCATCTTTTTGTCTGCCCATCTATCCTTCTGTACAGAACAGTTAACAACATAGCCTATGTCTCTTCCCTACATTATGCTTCCAGAAATCTTGCAAGGTAACTAAGCCATAAGGAGAGCACTGTGTTCACCGATACACTTTCAGGTAGAGTCAGCCGCGTGTGCTTACAAAACCAGTAAATGGAGGTGAAAGGACTTGAACCTGTATCTCTGTCCACTGTCCTCTCATACTTCCTGCTCGCTTGGTGACTTTATTTAGCCACATTCAGTGAGTAAGTGATCCCTGAAGACCACAAGTATCCTTCGTCTGGTCCGGTTGTCGAAAGAAAAGTGTACTTGGTTCTTTGCACACCACCATGTTTGAGGGACATCGGCGTGATCACTGCTGATAGGTGCAGGGACAATTATAAAGGAACACCTATTTCTGGACAGGAGCAGTTGGGAACAAAGAGTGTGTTGTGGAGTGAAGTGTTTATTTGAGGGTCCAAACTTCCCTCCTTAGGTGGTTATTACTTCTTTACATTCGTGAACATCATAAAAAGCAATGATTTTAGAAGCCCAGACGCATATTATTACAGCAATTCATTTGTTGAGGTGAGAGGAAATGAGAAGGAACTTGCTGCACCACTAAATCTATGCCTGAGCACTGCTGAAATCAAACAAAAAGAATTCACGGTGGCTAGATAGGGCTATTTTCTACTGACTCTCTCTGGGGACTCAAACAGAATTCATTTGTTGGTTTGTTTCTTATTTTCACTTGTATAGGTAATCTGTCCCCACCCCTTCAGCTTGTAGTTTGTCTGTGTCCTTGGATCTCAAGTGAGTCTCCAGTAAGGGAGCACGTAGGAGATCTTGCGTTTTCATCAGTTCTTCTAACACTGGGTCTTTTGATTGAAGCACTCAAAGCCTGTACTTTTATTCTGATATTTGAGAGCTGTGCTCTTACTGCACTTTGAAATTCTTTTTGTTCTCATTAATATACAATCACATGCAGAACATTATGTTTTCCAGTCTACACCCTTCACCAAGTCCCCGGCAAAAGCCAGTTACAGTCGCTGTCCGTCAGCGTGTACTAAGATGCTGTAGAATCACTACATGTCTTCTCTGTGTTATGCAGCCGTACAAATGACCCCCCAAGTTACACACTATACATGCTAATCCTAATGCCCCCATTCTTTTTCCCCGCCCTTATTACTCCCTTCCCAAAAACCCTCCCCAGTCCCTTTCTCTTTGGTAACTGTTAGTCCACTCTCGGGTTCTGTGAGTCTGCTGCTGTCTTTTCCTTCAGTTTTTCTTTGTTATCATACTCCACACATGAGTGAAATCATTTGGTACATGTATTTCTCCTCCTTGAATATTTGACTGAGCATAATACCCTCTAGCTCCATCCACGTTATTGCAAATAATAGGATTTGTTTTCTTCTTATGGCTGCCTACTGCACTTTTTAAACTGGATTTCATTCTTCTTTTTTGTTTGTAGTTTCGCTATGTGCTTTCACCATTGCTCTACTGGTTATGAGCAGTAGCTTTGTGTTAATCGATATGAACCTATATCTATCTATCTGTCTGTCTATCTATTTATCAATCAATCAATCAATCAATCATCTTTTTGTCTGCCCATCTGTCCTTGTGTACAGAACAGTTAACCATATATCCTATATCACTTTCCTACACTATGCTTCCAAAAATCCTGCAAAGTATCTAGGCTGTAGAGAGACCACTGGGTTCACCGAGACACTTGCAGTTCGAGGCGGCCGCGTGTACCTACAAAACAAGGAAATAGTTGTGCCGGGACTTGAACCCGTGTCTCTATCCTCTGTCTTCTTTCATCTCCTTCTAACTTACTGTCTGTATTTAGCCACATTCTTTGACTAAGTGCTCCCTGAAGACCACAAGTATCATTCCTCTGGGCCTGTTGTCTCGAGAAAAGAAAACTTGTTCTTTGCTCACCACCATGTTTGAAGGACATCAGCGTGATCACCGGCGATAGGACGGAGGGTCAAATAAAAAGGAACACCAATTTCTAGACAGGAGCAGTTGGGAGCTAAGAGTGTTTTGTGGGGTGACGTGTTTATTTGAGTGTCCAAACTTCCCTCTTTAGGTAGTTATTAGATCCTCCCATTCGTGAACATCATAAAACCCACTGATTTCAAAGGCCCAGACGCTTATTATTACAGCAACTCAGTTGTCGAGGTGAGAGAAAATGAGAAGTATGTTGCTGCACCACTAAATCAATGGCTGGGAACGGCTGAAACCAAACAAAAAGAATTCACGGAGGCCAGATAGGGCTATTTTCTTCTGACTGTCTCAATGGACTCACACAGAATCCATTTGTTTGATTGTTTGTTTTTCAGTTTCACTCGTGTAGGGTACTTGTCCACACACCTTCGGCTTGTAGTGTGTCTGTGTCCTTGGATCTCAAGTGAGTCTCCTGTAAGTAAGCACGTACGTGTCTTGAGTTTTCATCCCTTCTTTTAACCCTGTGTCTTTTGTTTGCTGCACTCAGTGCCTGACCTTTTATTCTGATGATTCAGAGCTGTGCACTTATTGCACTTAAAGAATTTTTTTTATCACTAAGCTAAAATCAATTGAAGAACATTATGTTTACTATGCTCCCCCCTTCACCAAGTACATCTGAAAAACCTCTTCAGTCGCTGTCGATCTGCGTAGTTGGATGCTGTAGACCCCTTCACCATGTCCCTCCCAACAGACCCCATTACAGTCGCTGTCCATCAGTGAGTAGTAAGATGCTATATGATCTCTACTAGCCTTCTCTGTGTTGTACAGCACTCCCCATGACCCCTCGACCCAAAGCATTATACATGCTAAAACTAATGCCCCCATTCTTTCTCCTCACACTTATCCCTCCCTTCAGACCAACCCTGCCCAGTCCTTTTCCCTTTGGTAACTTTTAGTCAACTCTCGGGTTCTGTGAGTCTGCTGCTGTTTTTCTCCTTCAGTTTTTCTTTGTTGTTGTACTACACACATGAGTGAAAACACTTGGTACTTGTCTTTCTCCGCCTGGCCTATTTCTCTGAACATACTACCGTCTAGCTCCATCCAGGTCATTACAAATGGTAGGATTTGTTTTCTTCTTAAGGCTGCTTACTGCACTTTTAAAACTGGATTTCATTCTTCCTTTTTGTTTGTAGTTTAGCTATGTTATTCACCATTCAACTCCTGGTTATGAACAATAGCTTTGTGTCAATCGATATGTATCTGTATCTATCTATCTAATGGTCTGTCTGTCTATCTATGTTTCTACGTATGTATGTATGTATGTATCTATCTCTCTTCCTATCATCTATCTATGATGTCTATCATCTATCAATCCATGTACCTATCTATCTATCTTTCATCTGTCATCTGTGTACCTATCTATCTATGAATCAATCATCTTTTTGTCTGCCCATCTATCCTTCTGTACAGAACAGTTAACAACATAGCCTATGTCTCTTCCCTACATTATGCTTCCAGAAATCTTGCAAGGTAACTAAGCCATAAGGAGAGCACTGTGTTCACCGATACACTTTCAGGTAGAGTCAGCCGCGTGTGCTTACAAAACCAGTAAATGGAGGTGAAAGGACTTGAACCTGTATCTCTGTCCACTGTCCTCTCATACTTCCTGCTCTCTTGGTGACTTTATTTAGCCACATTCAGTGAGTAAGTGATCCCTGAAGACCACAAGTATCCTTCGTCTGGTCCGGTTGTCGAAAGAAAAGTGTACTTGGTTCTTTGCACACCACCATGTTTGAGGGACATCGGCGTGATCACTGCTGATAGGTGCAGGGACAATTATAAAGGAACACCTATTTCTGGACAGGAGCAGTTGGGAACAAAGAGCGTGTTGTGGAGTGAAGTGTTTATTTGAGGGTCCAAACTTCCCTCCTTAGGTGGTTATTACTTCTTTACATTCGTGAACATCATAAAAAGCAAT
The DNA here is from genome assembly GCF_030020395.1 of Manis pentadactyla. Taxonomy (NCBI): domain Eukaryota; kingdom Metazoa; phylum Chordata; class Mammalia; order Pholidota; family Manidae; genus Manis; species Manis pentadactyla. The sequence goes on along the minus strand of NW_026644987.1, from coordinate 1,023,432 downwards.
GATTTTAGAAGCCCAGGCGCATATTATTGCAGCAATTCATTTGTTGAGGTGAGAGGAAATGAGAAGGAACTTGCTGCACCACTAAATCTATGCCTGAGCACTGCTGAAATCAAACAAAAAGAATTCACGGTGGCTAGATAGGGCTATTTTCTACTGACTCTCTCTGGGGACTCAAACAGAATTCATTTGTTTGTTTGTTTCTTATTTTCACTTGTATAGGTAATCTGTCCCCGCCCCTTCAGCTTGTAGTTTGTCTGTGTCCTTGGATCTCAAGTGAGTCTCCAGTAAGGGAGCATGTAGGAGATCTTGCGTTTTCATCAGTTCTTCTAACACTGGGTCTTTTGATTGGAGCACTCAAAGCCTGTACTTTTATTCTGATATTTGAGAGCTGAGCTCTTACTGCACTTTGAAATTCTTTTTGTTCTCATTAATATACAATCACATGCAGAACATTATGTTTTCCAGTCTACACCCTTCACCAAGTCCCCGGCAAAAGCCAGTTACAGTCGCTGTCCGTCAGCGTGTACTAAGATGCTGTAGAATCACTACATGTCTTCTCTGTGTTATGCAGCCGTACAAATGACCCCCCAAGTTACACACTATACATGCTAATCCTAATGCCCCCATTCTTTTTCCCCGCCCTTATTACTCCCTTCCCAAAAACCCTCCCCAGTCCCTTTCTCTTTGGTAACTGTTAGTCCACTCTCGGGTTCTGTGAGTCTGCTGCTGTCTTTTCCTTCAGTTTTTCTTTGTTATCATACTCCACACATGAGTGAAATCATTTGGTACATGTATTTCTCCTCCTTGAATATTTGACTGAGCATAATACCCTCTAGCTCCATCCACGTTATTGCAAATAATAGGATTTGTTTTCTTCTTATGGCTGCCTACTGCACTTTTTAAACTGGATTTCATTCTTCTTTTTTGTTTGTAGTTTCGCTATGTGCTTTCACCATTGCTCTCCTGGTTATGAGCAGTAGCTTTGTGTTAATCGATATGTACCTATATCTATCTATCTGTCTATCTATTTATCAATCAATCAATCAATCAATCATCTTTTTGTCTGCCCATCTGTCCTTGTGTACAGAACAGTTATCCATATATCCTATATCACTTTCCTACACTATGCTTCCAAAAATCCTGCAAAGTATCTAGGCTGTAGAGAGACCACTGGGTTCACCGAGACACTTGCAGTTCGAGGCGGCCGCGTGTACCTACAAAACAAGGAAATAGTTGTGCCGGGACTTGAACCCGTGTCTCTATCCTCTGTCTTCTTTCATCTCCTTCTAACTTACTGTCTGTATTTAGCCACATTCTTTGACTAAGTGCTCCCTGAAGACCACAAGTATCATTCCTCTGGGCCTGTTGTCTCGAGAAAAGAAAACTTGTTCTTTGCTCACCACCATGTTTGAAGGACATCAGCGTGATCACCGGCGATAGGACGGAGGGTCAAATAAAAAGGAACACCAATTTCTAGACAGGAGCAGTTGGGAGCTAAGAGTGTTTTGTGGGGTGACGTGTTTATTTGAGTGTCCAAACTTCCCTCTTTAGGTAGTTATTAGATCCTCCCATTCGTGAACATCATAAAACCCACTGATTTCAGAGGCCCAGACGCTTATTATTACAGCAACTCAGTTGTCGAGGTGAGAGAAAATGAGAAGTATGTTGCTGCACCACTAAAGCAATGGCTGGGAACGGCTGAAACCAAACAAAAAGAATTCACGGAGGCCAGATAGGGCTATTTTCTTCTGACTGTCTCAATGGACTCACACAGAATCCATTTGTTTGATTGTTTGTTTTTCAGTTTCACTCGTGTAGGGTACTTGTCCACACACCTTCGGCTTGTAGTGTGTCTGTGTCCTTGGATCTCAAGTGAGTCTCCTGTAAGTAAGCACGTACGTGTCTTGAGTTTTCATCCCTTCTTTTAACCCTGTGTCTTTTGTTTGCTGCACTCAGTGCCTGACCTTTTATTCTGATGATTCAGAGCTGTGCACTTATTGCACTTAAAGAATTTTTTTTATCATTAAGCTAAAATCAATTGAAGAACATTATGTTTACTATGCTCCCCCCTTCACCAAGTACATCTGAAAATCCTCTTCAGTCGCTGTCGATCTGCGTAGTTGGATGCTGTAGACCCCTTCACCATGTCCCTCCCAACAGACCCCATTACAGTCGCTGTCCATCAGTGAGTAGTAAGATGCTATATGATCTCTACTAGCCTTCTCTGTGTTGTACAGCACTCCCCATGACCCCTCGACCCAAAGCATTATACATGCTAAAACTAATGCCCCCATTCTTTCTCCTCACACTTATCCCTCCCTTCAGACCAACCCTGCCCAGTCCTTTACCCTTTGGTAACTTTTAGTCAACTCTCGGGTTCTGTGAGTCTGCTGCTGTTTTTCTCCTTCAGTTTTTCTTTGTTGTACTACACACATGAGTGAAAACACTTGGTACTTGTCTTTCTCCGCCTGGCCTATTTCTCTGAACATACTACCGTCTAGCTCCATCCAGGTCATTACAAATGGTAGGATTTGTTTTCTTCTTAAGGCTGCTTACTGCACTTTTAAAACTGGATTTCATTCTTCCTTTTTGTTTGTAGTTTAGCTATGTTATTCACCATTCAACTCCTGGTTATGAACAATAGCTTTGTGTCAATCGATATGTATCTGTATCTATCTATCTAATGGTCTGTCTGTCTATGTTTCTACGTATGTATGTATGTATGTATCTATGTATCTATCTATCTATCTCTCTTCCTATCATCTATCTATGATGTCTATCATCTATCAATCCATGTACCTATCTATCTATCTTTCATCTGTCATCTGTGTACCTATCTATCTATGAATCAATCATCTTTTTGTCTGCCCATCTATCCTTCTGTACAGAACAGTTAACAACATAGCCTATGTCTCTTCCCTACATTATGCTTCCAGAAATCTTGCAAGGTAACTAAGCCATAAGGAGAGCACTGTGTTCACCGATACACTTTCAGGTAGAGTCAGCCGCGTGTGCTTACAAAACCAGTAAATGGAGGTGAAAGGACTTGAACCTGTATCTCTGTCCACTGTCCTCTCATACTTCCTGCTCTCTTGGTGACTTTATTTAGTCACATTCAGTGAGTAAGTGATCCCTGAAGTCCACAAGTATCCTTCGTCTGGTCCGGTTGTCGAAAGAAAAGTGTACTTGGTTCTTTGCACACCACCATGTTTGAGGGACATCGGCGTGATCACTGCTGATAGGTGCAGGGACAATTATAAAGGAACACCTATTTCTGGACAGGAGCAGTTGGGAACAAAGAGTGTGTTGTGGAGTGAAGTGTTTATTTGAGGGTCCAAACTTCCCTCCTTAGGTGGTTATTACTTCTTTACATTCGTGAACATCATAAAAAGCAATGTTTTAAGAAGCCCAGGCGCATATTATTGCAGCAATTCATTTGTTGAGGTGAGAGGAAATGAGAAGGAACTTGCTGCACCACTAAATCTATGCCTGAGCACTGCTGAAATCAAACAAAAAGAATTCACGGTGGCTAGATAGGGCTATTTTCTACTGACTCTCTCTGGGGACTCAAACAGAATTCATTTGTTTGTTTGTTTCTTATTTTCACTTGTATAGGTAATCTGTCCCCGCCCCTTCAGCTTGTAGTTTGTCTGTGTCCTTGGATCTCAAGTGAGTCTCCAGTAAGGGAGCACGTAGGAGATCTTGCGTTTTCATCAGTTCTTCTAACACTGGGTCTTTTGATTGGAGCACTCAAAGCCTGTACTTTTATTCTGATATTTGAGAGCTGTGCTCTTACTGCACTTTGAAATTCTTTTTGTTCTCATTAATATACAATCACATGCAGAACATTATGTTTTCCAGTCTACACCCTTCACCAAGTCCCCGGCAAAAGCCAGTTACAGTCGCTGTCCGTCAGCGTGTACTAAGATGCTGTAGAATCACTACATGTCTTCTCTGTGTTATGCAGCCGTACAAATGACCCCCCAAGTTACACACTATACATGCTAATCCTAATGCCCCCATTCTTTTTCCCCGCCCTTATTACTCCCTTCCCAAAAACCCTCCCCAGTCCCTTTCTCTTTGGTAACTGTTAGTCCACTCTCGGGTTCTGTGAGTCTGCTGCTGTCTTTTCCTTCAGTTTTTCTTTGTTATCATACTCCACACATGAGTGAAATCATTTGGTACATGTATTTCTCCTCCTTGAATATTTGACTGAGCATAATACCCTCTAGCTCCATCCACGTTATTGCAAATAATAGGATTTGTTTTCTTCTTATGGCTGCCTACTGCACTTTTTAAACTGGATTTCATTCTTCTTTTTTGTTTGTAGTTTCGCTATGTGCTTTCACCATTGCTCTCCTGGTTATGAGCAGTAGCTTTGTGTTAATCGATATGTACCTATATCTATCTATCTGTCTATCTATTTATCAATCAATCAATCAATCAATCATCTTTTTGTCTGCCCATCTGTCCTTGTGTTCAGAACAGTTATCCATATATCCTATATCACTTTCCTACACTATGCTTCCAAAAATCCTGCAAAGTATCTAGGCTGTAGAGAGACCACTGGGTTCACCGAGACACTTGCAGTTCGAGGCGGCCGCGTGTACCTACAAAACCAGGAAATAGTTGTGCCGGGACTTGAACCCGTGTCTCTATCCTCTGTCTTCTTTCATCTCCTTCTAACTTACTGTCTGTATTTAGCCACATTCTTTGACTAAGTGCTCCCTGAAGACCACAAGTATCATTCCTCTGGGCCTGTTGTCTCGAGAAAAGAAAACTTGTTCTTTGCTCACCACCATGTTTGAAGGACATCAGCGTGATCACCGGCGATAGGACGGAGGGTCAAATAAAAAGGAACACCAATTTCTAGACAGGAGCAGTTGGGAGCTAAGAGTGTTTTGTGGGGTGACGTGTTTATTTGAGTGTCCAAACTTCCCTCTTTAGGTAGTTATTAGATCCTCCCATTCGTGAACATCATAAAACCCACTGATTTCAGAGGCCCAGACACTTATTATTACAGCAACTCAGTTGTCGAGGTGAGAGAAAATGAGAAGTATGTTGCTGCACCACTAAAGCAATGGCTGGGAACGGCTGAAACCAAACAAAAAGAATTCACGGAGGCCAGATAGGGCTATTTTCTTCTGACTGTCTCAATGGACTCACACAGAATCCATTTGTTTGATTGTTTGTTTTTCAGTTTCACTCGTGTAGGGTACTTGTCCACACACCTTCGGCTTGTAGTGTGTCTGTGTCCTTGGATCTCAAGTGAGTCTCCTGTAAGTAAGCACGTACGTGTCTTGAGTTTTCATCCCTTCTTTTAACCCTGTGTCTTTTGTTTGCTGCACTCAGTGCCTGACCTTTTATTCTGATGATTCAGAGCTGTGCACTTATTGCACTTAAAGAATTTTTTTTATCATTAAGCTAAAATCAATTGAAGAACATTATGTTTACTATGCTCCCCCCTTCACCAAGTACATCTGAAAATCCTCTTCAGTCGCTGTCGATCTGCGTAGTTGGATGCTGTAGACCCCTTCACCATGTCCCTCCCAACAGACCCCATTACAGTCGCTGTCCATCAGTGAGTAGTAAGATGCTATATGATCTCTACTAGCCTTCTCTGTGTTGTACAGCACTCCCCATGACCCCTCGACCCAAAGCATTATACATGCTAAAACTAATGCCCCCATTCTTTCTCCTCACACTTATCCCTCCCTTCAGACCAACCCTGCCCAGTCCTTTACCCTTTGGTAACTTTTAGTCAACTCTCGGGTTCTGTGAGTCTGCTGCTGTTTTTCTCCTTCAGTTTTTCTTTGTTGTACTACACACATGAGTGAAAACACTTGGTACTTGTCTTTCTCCGCCTGGCCTATTTCTCTGAACATACTACCGTCTAGCTCCATCCAGGTCATTACAAATGGTAGGATTTGTTTTCTTCTTAAGGCTGCTTACTGCACTTTTAAAACTGGATTTCATTCTTCCTTTTTGTTTGTAGTTTAGCTATGTTATTGACCATTCAACTCCTGGTTATGAACAATAGCTTTGTGTCAATCGATATGTATCTGTATCTATCTATCTAATGGTCTGTCTGTCTATGTTTCTACGTATGTATGTATGTATGTATCTATGTATCTATCTATCTATCTCTCTTCCTATCATCTATCTATGATGTCTATCATCTATCAATCCATGTACCTATCTATCTATCTTTCATCTGTCATCTGTGTACCTATCTATCTATGAATCAATCATCTTTTTGTCTGCCCATCTATCCTTCTGTACAGAACAGTTAACAACATAGCCTATGTCTCTTCCCTACATTATGCTTCCAGAAATCTTGCAAGGTAACTAAGCCATAAGGAGAGCACTGTGTTCACCGATACACTTTCAGGTAGAGTCAGCCGCGTGTGCTTACAAAACCAGTAAATGGAGGTGAAAGGACTTGAACCTGTATCTCTGTCCACTGTCCTCTCATACTTCCTGCTCGCTTGGTGACTTTATTTAGCCACATTCAGTGAGTAAGTGATCCCTGAAGACCACAAGTATCCTTCGTCTGGTCCGGTTGTCGAAAGAAAAGTGTACTTGGTTCTTTGCACACCACCATGTTTGAGGGACATCGGCGTGATCACTGCTGATAGGTGCAGGGACAATTATAAAGGAACACCTATTTCTGGACAGGAGCAGTTGGGAACAAAGAGTGTGTTGTGGAGTGAAGTGTTTATTTGAGGGTCCAAACTTCCCTCCTTAGGTGGTTATTACATCTTTACATTCGTGAACATCATAAAAAGCAATGATTTTAGAAGCCCAGATGCATATTATTACAGCAATTCATTTGTTGAGGTGAGAGGAAATGAGAAGGAACTTGCTGCACCACTAAATCTATGCCTGAGCACTGCTGAAATCAAACAAAAAGAATTCACGGTGGCTAGATAGGGCTATTTTCTACTGACTCTCTCTGGGGACTCAAACAGAATTCATTTGTTTGTTTGTTTCTTATTTTCACTTGTATAGGTAATCTGTCCCCACCCCTTCAGCTTGTAGTTTGTCTGTGTCCTTGGATCTCAAGTGAGTCTCCAGTAAGGGAGCACGTAGGAGATCTTGCGTTTTCATCAGTTCTTCTAACACTGGGTCTTTTGATTGGAGCACTCAAAGCCTGTACTTTTATTCTGATATTTGAGAGCTGTGCTCTTTCTGCACTTTGAAATTCTTTTTGTTCTCATTAATATACAATCACATGCAGAACATTATGTTTTCCAGTCTACACCCTTCACCAAGTCCCCGGCAGAAGCCAGTTACAGTTGCTGTCCGTCAGCGTGTACTAAGATGCTGTAGAATCACTACATGTCTTCTCTGTGTTATGCAGCCGTACAAATGACCCCCCAAGTTACACACTATACATGCTAATCCTAATGCCCCCATTCTTTTTCCCCGCCCTTATTACTCCCTTCCCAAAAACCCTCCCCAGTCCCTTTCTCTTTAACTGTTAGTCCACTCTCGGGTTCTGTGAGTCTGCTGCTGTCTTTTCCTTCAGTTTTTCTTTGTTATCATACTCCACACATGAGTGAAATCATTTGGTACATGTATTTCTCCTCCTTGAATATTTGACTGAGCATAATACCCTCTAGCTCCATCCACGTTATTGCAAATAATAGGATTTGTTTTCTTCTTATGGCTGCCTACTGCACTTTTTAAACTGGATTTCATTCTTCTTTTTTGTTTGTAGTTTCGCTATGTGCTTTCACCATTGCTCTCCTGGTTATGAGCAGTAGCTTTGTGTTAATCGATATGTACCTATATCTATCTATCTGTCTGTCTATCTATTTATCAATCAATCAATCAATCAATCATCTTTTTGTCTGCCCATCTGTCCTTGTGTACAGAACAGTTAACCATATATCCTATATCACTTTCCTACACTATGCTTCCAAAAATCCTGCAAAGTATCTAGGCTGTAGAGAGACCACTGGGTTCACCGAGACACTTGCAGTTCGAGGCGGCCGCGTATACCTACAAAACAAGGAAATAGTTGTGCTGGGACTTGAACCCGTGTCTCTATCCTCTGTCTTCTTTCATCTCCTTCTAACTTACTGTCTGTATTTAGCCACATTCTTTGACTAAGTGCTCCCTGAAGACCACAAGTATCATTCCTCTGGGCCTGTTGTCTCGAGAAAAGAAAACTTGTTCTTTGCTCACCACCATGTTTGAAGGACATCAGCGTGATCACCGGCGATAGGACGGAGGGTCAAATAAAAAGGAACACCAATTTCTAGACAGGAGCAGTTGGGAGCTAAGAGTGTTTTGTGGGGTGACGTGTTTATTTGAGTGTCCAAACTTCCCTCTTTAGGTAGTTATTAGATCCTCCCATTCGTGAACATCATAAAACCCACTGATTTCAGAGGCCCAGACGCTTATTATTACAGCAACTCAGTTGTCGAGGTGAGAGAAAATGAGAAGTATGTTGCTGCACCACTAAAGCAATGGCTGGGAACGGCTGAAACCAAACAAAAAGAATTCACGGAGGCCAGATAGGGCTATTTTCTTCTGACTGTCTCAATGGACTCACACAGAATCCATTTGTTTGATTGTTTGTTTTTCAGTTTCACTAGTGTAGGGTACTTGTCCACACACCTTCGGCTTGTAGTTTGTCTGTGTCCTTGGATCTCAAGTGAGTCTCCAGTAAGGGAGCACGTAGGAGATCTTGCGTTTTCATCAGTTCTTCTAACACTGGGTCTTTTGATTGAAGCACTCAAAGCCTTTACTTTTATTCTGATATTTGAGAGCTGTGCTCTTACTGCACTTTGAAATTCTTTTTGTTCTCATTAATATACAATCACATGCAGAACATTATGTTTTCCAGTCTACACCCTTCACCAAGTCCCCGGCAAAAGCCAGTTACAGTCGCTGTCCGTCAGCGTGTACTAAGATGCTGTAGAATCACTACATGTCTTCTCTGTGTTATGCAGCCGTACAAATGACCCCCCAAGTTACACACTATACATGCTAATCCTAATGCCCCCATTCTTTTTCCCCGCCCTTATTACTCCCTTCCCAAAAACCCTCCCCAGTCCCTTTCTCTTTGGTAACTGTTAGTCCACTCTCGGGTTCTGTGAGTCTGCTGCTGTCTTTTCCTTCAGTTTTTCTTTGTTATCATACTCCACACATGAGTGAAATCATTTGGTACATGTATTTCTCCTCCTTGAATATTTGACTGAGCATAATACCCTCTAGCTCCATCCACGTTATTGCAAATAATAGGATTTGTTTTCTTCTTATGGCTGCCTACTGCACTTTTTAAACTGGATTTCATTCTTCTTTTTTGTTTGTAGTTTCGCTATGTGCTTTCACCATTGCTCTCCTGGTTATGAGCAGTAGCTTTGTGTTAATCGATATGTACCTATATCTATCTATCTGTCTATCTATTTATCAATCAATCAATCAATCAATCATCTTTTTGTCTGCCCATCTGTCCTTGTGTACAGAACAGTTAACCATATATCCTATATCACTTTCCTACACTATGCTTCCAAAAATCCTGCAAAGTATCTAGGCTGTAGAGAGACCACTGGGTTCACCGAGACACTTGCAGTTCGAGGTGGCCGCGTGTACCTACAAAACCAGGAAATAGTTGTGCCGGGACTTGAACCCGTGTCTCTATCCTCTGTCTTCTTTCATCTCCTTCTAACTTACTGTCTGTATTTAGCCACATTCTTTGACTAAGTGCTCCCTGAAGACCACAAGTATCATTCCTCTGGGCCTGTTGTCTCGAGAAAAGAAAACTTGTTCTTTGCTCACCACCATGTTTGAAGGACATCAGCGTGATCACCGGCGATAGGACGGAGGGTCAAATAAAAAGGAACACCAATTTCTAGACAGGAGCAGTTGGGAGCTAAGAGTGTTTTGTGGGGTGACGTGTTTATTTGAGTGTCCAAACTTCCCTCTTTAGGTAGTTATTAGATCCTCCCATTCGTGAACATCATAAAACCCACTGATTTCAGAGGCCCAGACGCTTATTATTACAGCAACTCAGTTGTCGAGGTGAGAGAAAATGAGAAGTATGTTGCTGCACCACTAAAGCAATGGCTGGGAACGGCTGAAACCAAACAAAAAGAATTCACGGAGGCCAGATAGGGCTATTTTCTTCTGACTGTCTCAATGGACTCACACAGAATCCATTTGTTTGATTGTTTGTTTTTCAGTTTCACTCGTGTAGGGTACTTGTCCACACACCTTCGGCTTGTAGTGTGTCTGTGTCCTTGGATCTCAAGTGAGTCTCCTGTAAGTAAGCACGTACGTGTCTTGAGTTTTCATCCCTTCTTTTAACCCTGTGTCTTTTGTTTGCTGCACTCAGTGCCTGACCTTTTATTCTGATGATTCAGAGCTGTGCACTTATTGCACTTAAAGAATTTTTTTTATCATTAAGCTAAAATCAATTGAAGAACATTATGTTTACTATGCTCCCCCCTTCACCAAGTACATCTGAAAATCCTCTTCAGTCGCTGTCGATCTGCGTAGTTGGATGCTGTAGACCCCTTCACCATGTCCCTCCCAACAGACCCCATTACAGTCGCTGTCCATCAGTGAGTAGTAAGATGCTATATGATCTCTACTAGCCTTCTCTGTGTTGTACAGCACTCCCCATGACCCCTCGACCCAAAGCATTATACATGCTAAAACTAATGCCCCCATTCTTTCTCCTCACACTTATCCCTCCCTTCAGACCAACCCTGCCCAGTCCTTTACCCTTTGGTAACTTTTAGTCAACTCTCGGGTTCTGTGAGTCTGCTGCTGTTTTTCTCCTTCAGTTTTTCTTTGTTGTACTACACACATGAGTGAAAACACTTGGTACTTGTCTTTCTCCGCCTGGCCTATTTCTCTGAACATACTACCGTCTAGCTCCATCCAGGTCATTACAAATGGTAGGATTTGTTTTCTTCTTAAGGCTGCTTACTGCACTTTTAAAACTGGATTTCATTCTTCCTTTTTGTTTGTAGTTTAGCTATGTTATTCACCATTCAACTCCTGGTTATGAACAATAGCTTTGTGTCAATCGATATGTATCTGTATCTATCTATCTAATGGTCTGTCTGTCTATGTTTCTACGTATGTATGTATGTATGTATCTATGTATCTATCTATCTATCTCTCTTCCTATCATCTATCTATGATGTCTATCATCTATCAATCCATGTACCTATCTATCTATCTTTCATCTGTCATCTGTGTACCTATCTATCTATGAATCAATCATCTTTTTGTCTGCCCATCTATCCTTCTGTACAGAACAGTTAACAACATAGCCTATGTCTCTTCCCTACATTATGCTTCCAGAAATCTTGCAAGGTAACTAAGCCATAAGGAGAGCACTGTGTTCACCGATACACTTTCAGGTAGAGTCAGCCGCGTGTGCTTACAAAACCAGTAAATGGAGGTGAAAGGACTTGAACCTGTATCTCTGTCCACTGTCCTCTCATACTTCCTGCTCGCTTGGTGACTTTATTTAGCCACATTCAGTGAGTAAGTGATCCCTGAAGACCACAAGTATCCTTCGTCTGGTCCGGTTGTCGAAAGAAAAGTGTACTTGGTTCTTTGCACACCACCATGTTTGAGGGACATCGGCGTGATCACTGCTGATAGGTGCAGGGACAATTATAAAGGAACACCTATTTCTGGACAGGAGCAGTTGGGAACAAAGAGTGTGTTGTGGAGTGAAGTGTTTATTTGAGGGTCCAAACTTCCCTCCTTAGGTGGTTATTACTTCTTTACATTCGTGAACATCATAAAAAGCAATGATTTTAGAAGCCCAGACGCATATTATTACAGCAATTCATTTGTTGAGGTGAGAGGAAATGAGAAGGAACTTGCTGCACCACTAAATCTATGCCTGAGCACTGCTGAAATCAAACAAAAAGAATTCACGGTGGCTAGATAGGGCTATTTTCTACTGACTCTCTCTGGGGACTCAAACAGAATTCATTTGTTTGTTTGTTTCTTATTTTCACTTGTATAGGTAATCTGTCCCCACCCCTTCAGCTTGTAGTTTGTCTGTGTCCTTGGATCTCAAGTGAGTCTCCAGTAAGGGAGCACGTAGGAGATCTTGCATTTTCATCAGTTCTTCTAACACTGGGTCTTTTGATTGGAGCACTCAAAGCCTGTACTTTTATTCTGATATTTGAGAGCTGTGCTCTTTCTGCACTTTGAAATTCTTTTTGTTCTCATTAATATACAATCACATGCAGAACATTATGTTTTCCAGTCTACACCCTTCACCAAGTCCCCGGCAGAAGCCAGTTACAGTTGCTGTCCGTCAGCGTGTACTAAGATGCTGTAGAATCACTACATGTCTTCTCTGTGTTATGCAGCCGTACAAATGACCCCCCAAGTTACACACTATACATGCTAATCCTAATGCCCCCATTCTTTTTCCCCGCCCTTATTACTCCCTTCCCAAAAACCCTCCCCAGTCCCTTTCTCTTTAACTGTTAGTCCACTCTCGGGTTCTGTGAGTCTGCTGCTGTCTTTTCCTTCAGTTTTTCTTTGTTATCATACTCCACACATGAGTGAAATCATTTGGTACATGTATTTCTCCTCCTTGAATATTTGACTGAGCATAATACCCTCTAGCTCCATCCACGTTATTGCAAATAATAGGATTTGTTTTCTTCTTATGGCTGCCTACTGCACTTTTTAAACTGGATTTCATTCTTCTTTTTTGTTTGTAGTTTCGCTATGTGCTTTCACCATTGCTCTCCTGGTTATGAGCAGTAGCTTTGTGTTAATCGATATGTACCTATATCTATCTATCTGTCTGTCTATCTATTTATCAATCAATCAATCAATCAATCATCTTTTTGTCTGCCCATCTGTCCTTGTGTACAGAACAGTTAACCATATATCCTATATCACTTTCCTACACTATGCTTCCAAAAATCCTGCAAAGTATCTAGGCTGTAGAGACACCACTGGGTTCACCGAGACACTTGCAGTTCGAGGCGGCCGCGTATACCTACAAAACAAGGAAATAGTTGTGCCGGGACTTGAACCCGTGTCTCTATCCTCTGTCTTCTTTCATCTCCTTCTAACTTACTGTCTGTATTTAGCCACATTCTTTGACTAAGTGCTCCCTGAAGACCACAAGTATCATTCCTCTGGGCCTGTTGTCTCGAGAAAAGAAAACTTGTTCTTTGCTCACCACCATGTTTGAAGGACATCAGCGTGATCACCGGCGATAGGACGGAGGGTCAAATAAAAAGGAACACCAATTTCTAGACAGGAGCAGTTGGGAGCTAAGAGTGTTTTGTGGGGTGACGTGTTTATTTGAGTGTCCAAACTTCCCTCTTTAGGTAGTTATTAGATCCTCCCATTCGTGAACATCATAAAACCCACTGATTTCAGAGGCCCAGACGCTTATTATTACAGCAACTCAGTTGTCGAGGTGAGAGAAAATGAGAAGTATGTTGCTGCACCACTAAAGCAATGGCTGGGAACGGCTGAAACCAAACAAAAAGAATTCACGGAGGCCAGATAGGGCTATTTTCTTCTGACTGTCTCAATGGACTCACACAGAATCCATTTGTTTGATTGTTTGTTTTTCAGTTTCACTAGTGTAGGGTACTTGTCCACACACCTTCGGCTTGTAGTTTGTCTGTGTCCTTGGATCTCAAGTGAGTCTCCAGTAAGGGAGCACGTAGGAGATCTTGCGTTTTCATCAGTTCTTCTAACACTGGGTCTTTTGATTGAAGCACTCAAAGCCTTTACTTTTATTCTGATATTTGAGAGCTGTGCTCTTACTGCACTTTGAAATTCTTTTTGTTCTCATTAATATACAATCACATGCAGAACATTATGTTTTCCAGTCTACACCCTTCACCAAGTCCCCGGCAAAAGCCAGTTACAGTCGCTGTCCGTCAGCGTGTACTAAGATGCTGTAGAATCACTACATGTCTTCTCTGTGTTTTGCAGCCGTACAAATGACCCCCCAAGTTACACACTATACATGCTAATCCTAATGCCCCCATTCTTTTTCCCCGCCCTTATTACTCCCTTCCCAAAAACCCTCCCCAGTCCCTTTCTCTTTGGTAACTGTTAGTCCACTCTCGGGTTCTGTGAGTCTGCTGCTGTCTTTTCCTTCAGTTTTTCTTTGTTATCATACTCCACACATGAGTGAAATCATTTGGTACATGTATTTCTCCTCCTTGAATATTTGACTGAGCATAATACCCTCTAGCTCCATCCACGTTATTGCAAATAATAGGATTTGTTTTCTTCTTATGGCTGCCTACTGCACTTTTTAAACTGGATTTCATTCTTCTTTTTTGTTTGTAGTTTCGCTATGTGCTTTCACCATTGCTCTCCTGGTTATGAGCAGTAGCTTTGTGTTAATCGATATGTACCTATATCTATCTATCTGTCTATCTATTTATCAATCAATCAATCAATCAATCATCTTTTTGTCTGCCCATCTGTCCTTGTGTACAGAACAGTTAACCATATATCCTATATCACTTTCCTACACTATGCTTCCAAAAATCCTGCAAAGTATCTAGGCTGTAGAGAGACCACTGGGTTCACCGAGACACTTGCAGTTCGAGGCGGCCGCGTGTACCTACAAAACCAGGAAATAGTTGTGCCGGGACTTGAACCCGTGTCTCTATCCTCTGTCTTCTTTCATCTCCTTCTAACTTACTGTCTGTATTTAGCCACATTCTTTGACTAAGTGCTCCCTGAAGACCACAAGTATCATTCCTCTGGGCCTGTTGTCTCGAGAAAAGAAAACTTGTTCTTTGCTCACCACCATGTTTGAAGGACATCAGCGTGATCACCGGCGATAGGACGGAGGGTCAAATAAAAAGGAACACCAATTTCTAGACAGGAGCAGTTGGGAGCTAAGAGTGTTTTGTGGGGTGACGTGTTTATTTGAGTGTCCAAACTTCCCTCTTTAGGTAGTTATTAGATCCTCCCATTCGTGAACATCATAAAACCCACTGATTTCAAAGGCCCAGACGCTTATTATTACAGCAAATCAGTTGTCGAGGTGAGAGAAAATGAGAAGTATGTTGCTGCACCACTAAATCAATGGCTGGGAACGGCTGAAACCAAACAAAAAGGATTCACGGAGGCCAGATAGGGCTATTTTCTTCTGACTGTCTCAATGGACTCACACAGAATCCATTTGTTTGATTGTTTGTTTTTCAGTTTCACTCGTGTAGGGTACTTGTCCACACACCTTCGGCTTGTAGTGTGTCTGTGTCCTTGGATCTCAAGTGAGTCTCCTGTAAGTAAGCACGTACGTGTCTTGAGTTTTCATCCCTTCTTTTAACCCTGTGTCTTTTGTTTGCTGCACTCAGTGCCTGACCTTTTATTCTGATGATTCAGAGCTGTGCACTTATTGCACTTAAAGAATTTTTTTTATCATTAAGCTAAAATCAATTGAAGAACATTATGTTTACTATGCTCCCCCCTTCACCAAGTACATCTGAAAAACCTCTTCAGTCGCTGTCGATCTGCGTAGTTGGATGCTGTAGACCCCTTCACCATGTCCCTCCCAACAGACCCCATTACAGTCGCTGTCCATCAGTGAGTAGTAAGATGCTATATGATCTCTACTAGCCTTCTCTGTGTTGTACAGCACTCCCCATGACCCCTCGACTCAAAGCATTATACATGCTAAAACTAATGCCCCCATTCTTTCTCCTCACACTTATCCCTCCCTTCAGACCAACCCTGCCCAGTCCTTTTCCCTTTGGTAACTTTTAGTCAACTCTTTGGTTCTGTGAGTCTGCTGCTGTTTTTCTCCTTCAGTTTTTCTTTGTTGTTGTACTACACACATGAGTGAAAACACTTGGTACTTGTCTTTCTCCGCCTGGCCTATTTCTCTGAACATACTACCGTCTAGCTCCATCCAGGTCATTACAAATGGTAGGATTTGTTTTCTTCTTAAGGCTGCTTACTGCACTTTTAAAACTGGATTTCATTCTTCCTTTTTGTTTGTAGTTTAGCTATGTTATTCACCATTCAACTCCTGGTTATGAACAATAGCTTTGTGTCAATCGATATGTATCTGTATCTATCTATCTAATGGTCTGTCTGTCTATCTATGTTTCTACGTATGTATGTATGTATGTATCTATCTCTCTTCCTATCATCTATCTATGATGTCTATCATCTATCAATCCATGTACCTATCTATCTATCTTTCATCTGTCATCTGTGTACCTATCTATCTATGAATCAATCATCTTTTTGTCTGCCCATCTATCCTTCTGTACAGAACAGTTAACAACATAGCCTATGTCTCTTCCCTACATTATGCTTCCAGAAATCTTGCAAGGTAACTAAGCCATAAGGAGAGCACTGTGTTCACCGATACACTTTCAGGTAGAGTCAGCCGCGTGTGCTTACAAAACCAGTAAATGGAGGTGAAAGGACTTGAACCTGTATCTCTGTCCACTGTCCTCTCATACTTCCTGCTCGCTTGGTGACTTTATTTAGCCACATTCAGTGAGTAAGTGATCCCTGAAGACCACAAGTATCCTTCGTCTGGTCCGGTTGTCGAAAGAAAAGTGTACTTGGTTCTTTGCACACCACCATGTTTGAGGGACATCGGCGTGATCACTGCTGATAGGTGCAGGGACAATTATAAAGGAACACCTATTTCTGGACAGGAGCAGTTGGGAACAAAGAGTGTGTTGTGGAGTGAAGTGTTTATTTGAGGGTCCAAACTTCCCTCCTTAGGTGGGTATTACTTCTTTACATTCGTGAACATCATAAAAAGCAATGATTTTAGAAGCCCAGATGCATATTATTACAGCAATTCATTTGTTGAGGTGAGAGGAAATGAGAAGGAACTTGCTGCACCACTAAATCTATGCCTGAGCACTGCTGAAATCAAACAAAAAGAATTCACGGTGGCTAGATAGGGCTATTTTCTACTGACTCTCTCTGGGGACTCAAACAGAATTCATTTGTTTGTTTGTTTCTTATTTTCACTTGTATAGGTAATCTGTCCCCGCCCCTTCAGCTTGTAGTTTGTCTGTGTCCTTGGATCTCAAGTGAGTCTCCAGTAAGGGAGCACGTAGGAGATCTTGCGTTTTCATCAGTTCTTCTAACACTGGGTCTTTTGATTGGAGCACTCAAAGCCTGTACTTTTATTCTGATATTTGAGAGCTGTGCTCTTACTGCACTTTGAAATTCTTTTTGTTCTCATTAATATACAATCACATGCAGAACATTATGTTTTCCAGTCTACACCCTTCACCAAGTCCCCGGCAAAAGCCAGTTACAGTCGCTGTCCGTCAGCGTGTACTAAGATGCTGTAGAATCACTACATGTCTTCTCTGTGTTATGCAGCCGTACAAATGACCCCCCAAGTTACACACTATACATGCTAATCCTAATGCCCCCATTCTTTTTCCCCGCCCTTATTACTCCCTTCCCAAAAACCCTCCCCAGTCCCTTTCTCTTTAACTGTTAGTCCACTCTCGGGTTCTGTGAGTCTGCTGCTGTCTTTTCCTTCAGTTTTTCTTTGTTATCATACTCCACACATGAGTGAAATCATTTGGTACATGTATTTCTCCTCCTTGAATATTTGACTGAGCATAATACCCTCTAGCTCCATTTACGTTATTGCAAATAATAGGATTTGTTTTCTTCTTATGGCTGCCTACTGCACTTTTTAAACTGGATTTCATTCTTCTTTTTTGTTTGTAGTTTCGCTATGTGCTTTCACCATTGCTCTCCTGGTTATGAGCAGTAGCTTTGTGTTAATCGATATGTACCTATATCTATCTATCTGTCTATCTATTTATCAATCAATCAATCAATCAATCATCTTTTTGTCTGCCCATCTGTCCTTGTGTACAGAACAGTTATCCATATATCCTATATCACTTTCCTACACTATGCTTCCAAAAATCCTGCAAAGTATCTAGGCTGTAGAGAGACCACTGGGTTCACCGAGACACTTGCAGTTCGAGGCGGCCGCGTGTACCTACAAAACAAGGAAATAGTTGTGCCGGGACTTGAACCCGTGTCTCTATCCTCTGTCTTCTTTCATCTCCTTCTAACTTACTGTCTGTATTTAGCCACATTCTTTGACTAAGTGCTCCCTGAAGACCACAAGTATCATTCCTCTGGGCCTGTTGTCTCGAGAAAAGAAAACTTGTTCTTTGCTCACCACCATGTTTGAAGGACATCAGCGTGATCACCGGCGATAGGACGGAGGGTCAAATAAAAAGGAACACCAATTTCTAGACAGGAGCAGTTGGGAGCTAAGAGTGTTTTGTGGGGTGACGTGTTTATTTGAGTGTCCAAACTTCCCTCTTTAGGTAGTTATTAGATCCTCCCATTCGTGAACATCATAAAACCCACTGATTTCAGAGGCCCAGACGCTTATTATTACAGCAACTCAGTTGTCGAGGTGAGAGAAAATGAGAAGTATGTTGCTGCACCACTAAAGCAATGGCTGGGAACGGCTGAAACCAAACAAAAAGAATTCACGGAGGCCAGATAGGGCTATTTTCTTCTGACTGTCTCAATGGACTCACACAGAATCCATTTGTTTGATTGTTTGTTTTTCAGTTTCACTCGTGTAGGGTACTTGTCCACACACCTTCGGCTTGTAGTGTGTCTGTGTCCTTGGATCTCAAGTGAGTCTCCTGTAAGTAAGCACGTACGTGTCTTGAGTTTTCATCCCTTCTTTTAACCCTGTGTCTTTTGTTTGCTGCACTCAGTGCCTGACCTTTTATTCTGATGATTCAGAGCTGTGCACTTATTGCACTTAAAGAATTTTTTTTATCATTAAGCTAAAATCAATTGAAGAACATTATGTTTACTATGCTCCCCCCTTCACCAAGTACATCTGAAAATCCTCTTCAGTCGCTGTCGATCTGCGTAGTTGGATGCTGTAGACCCCTTCACCATGTCCCTCCCAACAGACCCCATTACAGTCGCTGTCCATCAGTGAGTAGTAAGATGCTATATGATCTCTACTAGCCTTCTCTGTGTTGTACAGCACTCCCCATGACCCCTCGACCCAAAGCATTATACATGCTAAAACTAATGCCCCCATTCTTTCTCCTCACACTTATCCCTCCCTTCAGACCAACCCTGCCCAGTCCTTTACCCTTTGGTAACTTTTAGTCAACTCTCGGGTTCTGTGAGTCTGCTGCTGTTTTTCTCCTTCAGTTTTTCTTTGTTGTACTACACACATGAGTGAAAACACTTGGTACTTGTCTTTCTCCGCCTGGCCTATTTCTCTGAACATACTACCGTCTAGCTCCATCCAGGTCATTACAAATGGTAGGATTTGTTTTCTTCTTAAGGCTGCTTACTGCACTTTTAAAACTGGATTTCATTCTTCCTTTTTGTTTGTAGTTTAGCTATGTTATTCACCATTCAACTCCTGGTTATGAACAATAGCTTTTATGTCAATCGATATGTATCTGTATCTATCTATCTAATGGTCTGTCTGTCTATGTTTCTACGTATGTATGTATGTATGTATCTATGTATCTATCTATCTATCTCTCTTCCTATCATCTATCTATGATGTCTATCATCTATCAATCCATGTACCTATCTATCTATCTTTCATCTGTCATCTGTGTACCTATCTATCTATGAATCAATCATCTTTTTGTCTGCCCATCTATCCTTCTGTACAGAACAGTTAACAACATAGCCTATGTCTCTTCCCTACATTATGCTTCCAGAAATCTTGCAAGGTAACTAAGCCATAAGGAGAGCACTGTGTTCACCGATACACTTTCAGGTAGAGTCAGCCGCGTGTGCTTACAAAACCAGTAAATGGAGGTGAAAGGACTTGAACCTGTATCTCTGTCCACTGTCCTCTCATACTTCCTGCTCGCTTGGTGACTTTATTTAGCCACATTCAGTGAGTAAGTGATCCCTGAAGACCACAAGTATCCTTCGTCTGGTCCGGTTGTCGAAAGAAAAGTGTACTTGGTTCTTTGCACACCACCATGTTTGAGGGACATCGGCGTGATCACTGCTGATAGGTGCAGGGACAATTATAAAGGAACACCTATTTCTGGACAGGAGCAGTTGGGAACAAAGAGTGTGTTGTGGAGTGAAGTGTTTATTTGAGGGTCCAAACTTCCCTCCTTAGGTGGTTATTACATCTTTACATTCGTGAACATCATAAAAAGCAATGATTTTAGAAGCCCAGACGCATATTATTACAGCAATTCATTTGTTGAGGTGAGAGGAAATGAGAAGGAACTTGCTGCACCACTAAATCTATGCCTGAGCACTGCTGAAATCAAACAAAAAGAATTCACGGTGGCTAGATAGGGCTATTTTCTACTGACTCTCTCTGGGGACTCAAACAGAATTCATTTGTTTGTTTGTTTCTTATTTTCACTTGTATAGGTAATCTGTCCCCACCCCTTCAGCTTGTAGTTTGTCTGTGTCCTTGGATCTCAAGTGAGTCTCCAGTAAGGGAGCACGTAGGAGATCTTGCGTTTTCATCAGTTCTTCTAACACTGGGTCTTTTGATTGGAGCACTCAAAGCCTGTACTTTTATTCTGATATTTGAGAGCTGTGCTCTTTCTGCACTTTGAAATTCTTTTTGTTCTCATTAATATACAATCACATGCAGAACATTATGTTTTCCAGTCTACACCCTTCACCAAGTAACCCGGCAGAAGCCAGTTACAGTTGCTGTCCGTCAGCGTGTACTAAGATGCTGTAGAATCACTACATGTCTTCTCTGTGTTATGCAGCCGTACAAATGACCCCCCAAGTTACACACTATACATGCTAATCCTAATGCCCCCATTCTTTTTCCCCGCCCTTATTACTCCCTTCCCAAAAACCCTCCCCAGTCCCTTTCTCTTTGGTAACTGTTAGTCCACTCTCGGGTTCTGTGAGTCTGCTGCTGTCTTTTCCTTCAGTTTTTCTTTGTTATCATACTCCACACATGAGTGAAATCATTTGGTACATGTATTTCTCCTCCTTGAATATTTGACTGAGCATAATACCCTCTAGCTCCATCCACGTTATTGCAAATAATAGGATTTGTTTTCTTCTTATGGCTGCCTACTGCACTTTTTAAACTGGATTTCATTCTTCTTTTTTGTTTGTAGTTTCGCTATGTGCTTTCACCATTGCTCTCCTGGTTATGAGCAGTAGCTTTGTGTTAATCGATATGTACCTATATCTATCTATCTGTCTGTCTATCTATTTATCAATCAATCAATCAATCAATCATCTTTTTGTCTGCCCATCTGTCCTTGTGTACAGAACAGTTAACCATATATCCTATATCACTTTCCTACACTATGCTTCCAAAAATCCTGCAAAGTATCTAGGCTGTAGAGAGACCACTGGGTTCACCGAGACACTTGCAGTTCGAGGCGGCCGCGTATACCTACAAAACAAGGAAATAGTTGTGCCGGGACTTGAACCCGTGTCTCTATCCTCTGTCTTCTTTCATCTCCTTCTAACTTACTGTCTGTATTTAGCCACATTCTTTGACTAAGTGCTCCCTGAAGACCACAAGTATCATTCCTCTGGGCCTGTTGTCTCGAGAAAAGAAAACTTGTTCTTTGCTCACCACCATGTTTGAAGGACATCAGCGTGATCACCGGCGATAGGACGGAGGGTCAAATAAAAAGGAACACCAATTTCTAGACAGGAGCAGTTGGGAGCTAAGAGTGTTTTGTGGGGTGACGTGTTTATTTGAGTGTCCAAACTTCCCTCTTTAGGTAGTTATTAGATCCTCCCATTCGTGAACATCATAAAACCCACTGATTTCAGAGGCCCAGACGCTTATTATTACAGCAACTCAGTTGTCGAGGTGAGAGAAAATGAGAAGTATGTTGCTGCACCACTAAAGCAATGGCTGGGAACGGCTGAAACCAAACAAAAAGAATTCACGGAGGCCAGATAGGGCTATTTTCTTCTGACTGTCTCAATGGACTCACACAGAATCCATTTGTTTGATTGTTTGTTTTTCAGTTTCACTAGTGTAGGGTACTTGTCCACACACCTTCGGCTTGTAGTTTGTCTGTGTCCTTGGATCTCAAGTGAGTCTCCAGTAAGGGAGCACGTAGGAGATCTTGCGTTTTCATCAGTTCTTCTAACACTGGGTCTTTTGATTGAAGCACTCAAAGCCTTTACTTTTATTCTGATATTTGAGAGCTGTGCTCTTACTGCACTTTGAAATTCTTTTTGTTCTCATTAATATACAATCACATGCAGAACATTATGTTTTCCAGTCTACACCCTTCACCAAGTCCCCGGCAAAAGCCAGTTACAGTCGCTGTCCGTCAGCGTGTACTAAGATGCTGTAGAATCACTACATGTCTTCTCTGTGTTATGCAGCCGTACAAATGACCCCCCAAGTTACACACTATACATGCTAATCCTAATGCCCCCATTCTTTTTCCCCGCCCTTATTACTCCCTTCCCAAAAACCCTCCCCAGTCCCTTTCTCTTTGGTAACTGTTAGTCCACTCTCGGGTTCTGTGAGTCTGCTGCTGTCTTTTCCTTCAGTTTTTCTTTGTTATCATACTCCACACATGAGTGAAATCATTTGGTACATGTATTTCTCCTCCTTGAATATTTGACTGAGCATAATACCCTCTAGCTCCATCCACGTTATTGCAAATAATAGGATTTGTTTTCTTCTTATGGCTGCCTACTGCACTTTTTAAACTGGATTTCATTCTTCTTTTTTGTTTGTAGTTTCGCTATGTGCTTTCACCATTGCTCTCCTGGTTATGAGCAGTAGCTTTGTGTTAATCGATATGTACCTATATCTATCTATCTGTCTATCTATTTATCAATCAATCAATCAATCAATCATCTTTTTGTCTGCCCATCTGTCCTTGTGTACAGAACAGTTAACCATATATCCTATATCACTTTCCTACACTATGCTTCCAAAAATCCTGCAAAGTATCTAGGCTGTAGAGAGACCACTGGGTTCACCGAGACACTTGCAGTTCGAGGCGGCCGCGTGTACCTACAAAACCAGGAAATAGTTGTGCCGGGACTTGAACCCGTGTCTCTATCCTCTGTCTTCTTTCATCTCCTTCTAACTTACTGTCTGTATTTAGCCACATTCTTTGACTAAGTGCTCCCTGAAGACCACAAGTATCATTCCTCTGGGCCTGTTGTCTCGAGAAAAGAAAACTTGTTCTTTGCTCACCACCATGTTTGAAGGACATCAGCGTGATCACCGGCGATAGGACGGAGGGTCAAATAAAAAGGAACACCAATTTCTAGACAGGAGCAGTTGGGAGCTAAGAGTGTTTTGTGGGGTGACGTGTTTATTTGAGTGTCCAAACTTCCCTCTTTAGGTAGTTATTAGATCCTCCCATTCGTGAACATCATAAAACCCACTGATTTCAAAGGCCCAGACGCTTATTATTACAGCAAATCAGTTGTCGAGGTGAGAGAAAATGAGAAGTATGTTGCTGCACCACTAAATCAATGGCTGGGAACGGCTGAAACCAAACAAAAAGGATTCACGGAGGCCAGATAGGGCTATTTTCTTCTGACTGTCTCAATGGACTCACACAGAATCCATTTGTTTGATTGTTTGTTTTTCAGTTTCACTCGTGTAGGGTACTTGTCCACACACCTTCGGCTTGTAGTGTGTCTGTGTCCTTGGATCTCAAGTGAGTCTCCTGTAAGTAAGCACGTACGTGTCTTGAGTTTTCATCCCTTCTTTTAACCCTGTGTCTTTTGTTTGCTGCACTCAGTGCCTGACCTTTTATTCTGATGATTCAGAGCTGTGCACTTATTGCACTTAAAGAATTTTTTTTATCATTAAGCTAAAATCAATTGAAGAACATTATGTTTACTATGCTCCCCCCTTCACCAAGTACATCTGAAAAACCTCTTCAGTCGCTGTCGATCTGCGTAGTTGGATGCTGTAGACCCCTTCACCATGTCCCTCCCAACAGACCCCATTACAGTCGCTGTCCATCAGTGAGTAGTAAGATGCTATATGATCTCTACTAGCCTTCTCTGTGTTGTACAGCACTCCCCATGACCCCTCGACTCAAAGCATTATACATGCTAAAACTAATGCCCCCATTCTTTCTCCTCACACTTATCCCTCCCTTCAGACCAACCCTGCCCAGTCCTTTTCCCTTTGGTAACTTTTAGTCAACTCTTTGGTTCTGTGAGTCTGCTGCTGTTTTTCTCCTTCAGTTTTTCTTTGTTGTTGTACTACACACATGAGTGAAAACACTTGGTACTTGTCTTTCTCCGCCTGGCCTATTTCTCTGAACATACTACCGTCTAGCTCCATCCAGGTCATTACAAATGGTAGGATTTGTTTTCTTCTTAAGGCTGCTTACTGCACTTTTAAAACTGGATTTCATTCTTCCTTTTTGTTTGTAGTTTAGCTATGTTATTCACCATTCAACTCCTGGTTATGAACAATAGCTTTGTGTCAATCGATATGTATCTGTATCTATCTATCTAATGGTCTGTCTGTCTATCTATGTTTCTACGTATGTATGTATGTATGTATCTATCTCTCTTCCTATCATCTATCTATGATGTCTATCATCTATCAATCCATGTACCTATCTATCTATCTTTCATCTGTCATCTGTGTACCTATCTATCTATGAATCAATCATCTTTTTGTCTGCCCATCTATCCTTCTGTACAGAACAGTTAACAACATAGCCTATGTCTCTTCCCTACATTATGCTTCCAGAAATCTTGCAAGGTAACTAAGCCATAAGGAGAGCACTGTGTTCACCGATACACTTTCAGGTAGAGTCAGCCGCGTGTGCTTACAAAACCAGTAAATGGAGGTGAAAGGACTTGAACCTGTATCTCTGTCCACTGTCCTCTCATACTTCCTGCTCGCTTGGTGACTTTATTTAGCCACATTCAGTGAGTAAGTGATCCCTGAAGACCACAAGTATCCTTCGTCTGGTCCGGTTGTCGAAAGAAAAGTGTACTTGGTTCTTTGCACACCACCATGTTTGAGGGACATCGGCGTGATCACTGCTGATAGGTGCAGGGACAATTATAAAGGAACACCTATTTCTGGACAGGAGCAGTTGGGAACAAAGAGTGTGTTGTGGAGTGAAGTGTTTATTTGAGGGTCCAAACTTCCCTCCTTAGGTGGGTATTACTTCTTTACATTCGTGAACATCATAAAAAGCAATGATTTTAGAAGCCCAGATGCATATTATTACAGCAATTCATTTGTTGAGGTGAGAGGAAATGAGAAGGAACTTGCTGCACCACTAAATCTATGCCTGAGCACTGCTGAAATCAAACAAAAAGAATTCACGGTGGCTAGATAGGGCTATTTTCTACTGACTCTCTCTGGGGACTCAAACAGAATTCATTTGTTTGTTTGTTTCTTACTTTCACTTGTATAGGTAATCTGTCCCCGCCCCTTCAGCTTGTAGTTTGTCTGTGTCCTTGGATCTCAAGTGAGTCTCCAGTAAGGGAGCACGTAGGAGATCTTGCGTTTTCATCAGTTCTTCTAACACTGGGTCTTTTGATTGGAGCACTCAAAGCCTGTACTTTTATTCTGATATTTGAGAGCTGTGCTCTTACTGCACTTTGAAATTCTTTTTGTTCTCATTAATATACAATCACATGCAGAACATTATGTTTTCCAGTCTACACCCTTCACCAAGTCCCCGGCAAAAGCCAGTTACAGTCGCTGTCCGTCAGCGTGTACTAAGATGCTGTAGAATCACTACATGTCTTCTCTGTGTTATGCAGCCGTACAAATGACCCCCCAAGTTACACACTATACATGCTAATCCTAATGCCCCCATTCTTTTTCCCCGCCCTTATTACTCCCTTCCCAAAAACCCTCCCCAGTCCCTTTCTCTTTAACTGTTAGTCCACTCTCGGGTTCTGTGAGTCTGCTGCTGTCTTTTCCTTCAGTTTTTCTTTGTTATCATACTCCACACATGAGTGAAATCATTTGGTACATGTATTTCTCCTCCTTGAATATTTGACTGAGCATAATACCCTCTAGCTCCATCCACGTTATTGCAAATAATAGGATTTGTTTTCTTCTTATGGCTGCCTACTGCACTTTTTAAACTGGATTTCATTCTTCTTTTTTGTTTGTAGTTTCGCTATGTGCTTTCACCATTGCTCTCCTGGTTATGAGCAGTAGCTTTGTGTTAATCGATATGTACCTATATCTATCTATCTGTCTGTCTATCTATTTATCAATCAATCAATCAATCAATCATCTTTTTGTCTGCCCATCTGTCCTTGTGTACAGAACAGTTAACCATATATCCTATATCACTTTCCTACACTATGCTTCCAAAAATCCTGCAAAGTATCTAGGCTGTAGAGAGACCACTGGGTTCACCGAGACACTTGCAGTTCGAGGCGGCCGCGTATACCTACAAAACAAGGAAATAGTTGTGCCGGGACTTGAACCCGTGTCTCTATCCTCTGTCTTCTTTCATCTCCTTCTAACTTACTGTCTGTATTTAGCCACATTCTTTGACTAAGTGCTCCCTGAAGACCACAAGTATCATTCCTCTGGGCCTGTTGTCTCGAGAAAAGAAAACTTGTTCTTTGCTCACCACCATGTTTGAAGGACATCAGCGTGATCACCGGCGATAGGACGGAGGGTCAAATAAAAAGGAACACCAATTTCTAGACAGGAGCAGTTGGGAGCTAAGAGTGTTTTGTGGGGTGACGTGTTTATTTGAGTGTCCAAACTTCCCTCTTTAGGTAGTTATTAGATCCTCCCATTCGTGAACATCATAAAACCCACTGATTTCAGAGGCCCAGACGCTTATTATTACAGCAACTCAGTTGTCGAGGTGAGAGAAAATGAGAAGTATGTTGCTGCACCACTAAAGCAATGGCTGGGAACGGCTGAAACCAAACAAAAAGAATTCACGGAGGCCAGATAGGGCTATTTTCTTCTGACTGTCTCAATGGACTCACACAGAATCCATTTGTTTGATTGTTTGTTTTTCAGTTTCACTAGTGTAGGGTACTTGTCCACACACCTTCGGCTTGTAGTTTGTCTGTGTCCTTGGATCTCAAGTGAGTCTCCAGTAAGGGAGCACGTAGGAGATCTTGCGTTTTCATCAGTTCTTCTAACACTGGGTCTTTTGATTGAAGCACTCAAAGCCTTTACTTTTATTCTGATATTTGAGAGCTGTGCTCTTACTGCACTTTGAAATTCTTTTTGTTCTCATTAATATACAATCACATGCAGAACATTATGTTTTCCAGTCTACACCCTTCACCAAGTCCCCGGCAAAAGCCAGTTACAGTCGCTGTCCGTCAGCGTGTACTAAGATGCTGTAGAATCACTACATGTCTTCTCTGTGTTATGCAGCCGTACAAATGACCCCCCAAGTTACACACTATACATGCTAATCCTAATGCCCCCATTCTTTTTCCCCGCCCTTATTACTCCCTTCCCAAAAACCCTCCCCAGTCCCTTTCTCTTTGGTAACTGTTAGTCCACTCTCGGGTTCTGTGAGTCTGCTGCTGTCTTTTCCTTCAGTTTTTCTTTGTTATCATACTCCACACATGAGTGAAATCATTTGGTACATGTATTTCTCCTCCTTGAATATTTGACTGAGCATAATACCCTCTAGCTCCATCCACGTTATTGCAAATAATAGGATTTGTTTTCTTCTTATGGCTGCCTACTGCACTTTTTAAACTGGATTTCATTCTTCTTTTTTGTTTGTAGTTTCGCTATGTGCTTTCACCATTGCTCTCCTGGTTATGAGCAGTAGCTTTGTGTTAATCGATATGTACCTATATCTATCTATCTGTCTATCTATTTATCAATCAATCAATCAATCAATCATCTTTTTGTCTGCCCATCTGTCCTTGTGTACAGAACAGTTAACCATATATCCTATATCACTTTCCTACACTATGCTTCCAAAAATCCTGCAAAGTATCTAGGCTGTAGAGAGACCACTGGGTTCACCGAGACACTTGCAGTTCGAGGCGGCCGCGTGTACCTACAAAACCAGGAAATAGTTGTGCCGGGACTTGAACCCGTGTCTCTATCCTCTGTCTTCTTTCATCTCCTTCTAACTTACTGTCTGTATTTAGCCACATTCTTTGACTAAGTGCTCCCTGAAGACCACAAGTATCATTCCTCTGGGCCTGTTGTCTCGAGAAAAGAAAACTTGTTCTTTGCTCACCACCATGTTTGAAGGACATCAGCGTGATCACCGGCGATAGGACGGAGGGTCAAATAAAAAGGAACACCAATTTCTAGACAGGAGCAGTTGGGAGCTAAGAGTGTTTTGTGGGGTGACGTGTTTATTTGAGTGTCCAAACTTCCCTCTTTAGGTAGTTATTAGATCCTCCCATTCGTGAACATCATAAAACCCACTGATTTCAAAGGCCCAGACGCTTATTATTACAGCAAATCAGTTGTCGAGGTGAGAGAAAATGAGAAGTATGTTGCTGCACCACTAAATCAATGGCTGGGAACGGCTGAAACCAAACAAAAAGGATTCACGGAGGCCAGATAGGGCTATTTTCTTCTGACTGTCTCAATGGACTCACACAGAATCCATTTGTTTGATTGTTTGTTTTTCAGTTTCACTCGTGTAGGGTACTTGTCCACACACCTTCGGCTTGTAGTGTGTCTGTGTCCTTGGATCTCAAGTGAGTCTCCTGTAAGTAAGCACGTACGTGTCTTGAGTTTTCATCCCTTCTTTTAACCCTGTGTCTTTTGTTTGCTGCACTCAGTGCCTGACCTTTTATTCTGATGATTCAGAGCTGTGCACTTATTGCACTTAAAGAATTTTTTTTATCATTAAGCTAAAATCAATTGAAGAACATTATGTTTACTATGCTCCCCCCTTCACCAAGTACATCTGAAAAACCTCTTCAGTCGCTGTCGATCTGCGTAGTTGGATGCTGTAGACCCCTTCACCATGTCCCTCCCAACAGACCCCATTACAGTCGCTGTCCATCAGTGAGTAGTAAGATGCTATATGATCTCTACTAGCCTTCTCTGTGTTGTACAGCACTCCCCATGACCCCTCGACTCAAAGCATTATACATGCTAAAACTAATGCCCCCATTCTTTCTCCTCACACTTATCCCTCCCTTCAGACCAACCCTGCCCAGTCCTTTTCCCTTTGGTAACTTTTAGTCAACTCTTTGGTTCTGTGAGTCTGCTGCTGTTTTTCTCCTTCAGTTTTTCTTTGTTGTTGTACTACACACATGAGTGAAAACACTTGGTACTTGTCTTTCTCCGCCTGGCCTATTTCTCTGAACATACTACCGTCTAGCTCCATCCAGGTCATTACAAATGGTAGGATTTGTTTTCTTCTTAAGGCTGCTTACTGCACTTTTAAAACTGGATTTCATTCTTCCTTTTTGTTTGTAGTTTAGCTATGTTATTCACCATTCAACTCCTGGTTATGAACAATAGCTTTGTGTCAATCGATATGTATCTGTATCTATCTATCTAATGGTCTGTCTGTCTATCTATGTTTCTACGTATGTATGTATGTATGTATCTATCTCTCTTCCTATCATCTATCTATGATGTCTATCATCTATCAATCCATGTACCTATCTATCTATCTTTCATCTGTCATCTGTGTACCTATCTATCTATGAATCAATCATCTTTTTGTCTGCCCATCTATCCTTCTGTACAGAACAGTTAACAACATAGCCTATGTCTCTTCCCTACATTATGCTTCCAGAAATCTTGCAAGGTAACTAAGCCATAAGGAGAGCACTGTGTTCACCGATACACTTTCAGGTAGAGTCAGCCGCGTGTGCTTACAAAACCAGTAAATGGAGGTGAAAGGACTTGAACCTGTATCTCTGTCCACTGTCCTCTCATACTTCCTGCTCGCTTGGTGACTTTATTTAGCCACATTCAGTGAGTAAGTGATCCCTGAAGACCACAAGTATCCTTCGTCTGGTCCGGTTGTCGAAAGAAAAGTGTACTTGGTTCTTTGCACACCACCATGTTTGAGGGACATCGGCGTGATCACTGCTGATAGGTGCAGGGACAATTATAAAGGAACACCTATTTCTGGACAGGAGCAGTTGGGAACAAAGAGTGTGTTGTGGAGTGAAGTGTTTATTTGAGGGTCCAAACTTCCCTCCTTAGGTGGGTATTACTTCTTTACATTCGTGAACATCATAAAAAGCAATGATTTTAGAAGCCCAGATGCATATTATTACAGCAATTCATTTGTTGAGGTGAGAGGAAATGAGAAGGAACTTGCTGCACCACTAAATCTATGCCTGAGCACTGCTGAAATCAAACAAAAAGAATTCACGGTGGCTAGATAGGGCTATTTTCTACTGACTCTCTCTGGGGACTCAAACAGAATTCATTTGTTTGTTTGTTTCTTACTTTCACTTGTATAGGTAATCTGTCCCCGCCCCTTCAGCTTGTAGTTTGTCTGTGTCCTTGGATCTCAAGTGAGTCTCCAGTAAGGGAGCACGTAGGAGATCTTGCGTTTTCATCAGTTCTTCTAACACTGGGTCTTTTGATTGGAGCACTCAAAGCCTGTACTTTTATTCTGATATTTGAGAGCTGTGCTCTTACTGCACTTTGAAATTCTTTTTGTTCTCATTAATATACAATCACATGCAGAACATTATGTTTTCCAGTCTACACCCTTCACCAAGTCCCCGGCAAAAGCCAGTTACAGTCGCTGTCCGTCAGCGTGTACTAAGATGCTGTAGAATCACTACATGTCTTCTCTGTGTTATGCAGCCGTACAAATGACCCCCCAAGTTACACACTATACATGCTAATCCTAATGCCCCCATTCTTTTTCCCCGCCCTTATTACTCCCTTCCCAAAAACCCTCCCCAGTCCCTTTCTCTTTAACTGTTAGTCCACTCTCGGGTTCTGTGAGTCTGCTGCTGTCTTTTCCTTCAGTTTTTCTTTGTTATCATACTCCACACATGAGTGAAATCATTTGGTACATGTATTTCTCCTCCTTGAATATTTGACTGAGCATAATACCCTCTAGCTCCATTTACGTTATTGCAAATAATAGGATTTGTTTTCTTCTTATGGCTGCCTACTGCACTTTTTAAACTGGATTTCATTCTTCTTTTTTGTTTGTAGTTTCGCTATGTGCTTTCACCATTGCTCTCCTGGTTATGAGCAGTAGCTTTGTGTTAATCGATATGTACCTATATCTATCTATCTGTCTATCTATTTATCAATCAATCAATCAATCAATCATCTTTTTGTCTGCCCATCTGTCCTTGTGTACAGAACAGTTATCCATATATCCTATATCACTTTCCTACACTATGCTTCCAAAAATCCTGCAAAGTATCTAGGCTGTAGAGAGACCACTGGGTTCACCGAGACACTTGCAGTTCGAGGCGGCCGCGTGTACCTACAAAACAAGGAAATAGTTGTGCCGGGACTTGAACCCGTGTCTCTATCCTCTGTCTTCTTTCATCTCCTTCTAACTTACTGTCTGTATTTAGCCACATTCTTTGACTAAGTGCTCCCTGAAGACCACAAGTATCATTCCTCTGGGCCTGTTGTCTCGAGAAAAGAAAACTTGTTCTTTGCTCACCACCATGTTTGAAGGACATCAGCGTGATCACCGGCGATAGGACGGAGGGTCAAATAAAAAGGAACACCAATTTCTAGACAGGAGCAGTTGGGAGCTAAGAGTGTTTTGTGGGGTGACGTGTTTATTTGAGTGTCCAAACTTCCCTCTTTAGGTAGTTATTAGATCCTCCCATTCGTGAACATCATAAAACCCACTGATTTCAGAGGCCCAGACGCTTATTATTACAGCAACTCAGTTGTCGAGGTGAGAGAAAATGAGAAGTATGTTGCTGCACCACTAAAGCAATGGCTGGGAACGGCTGAAACCAAACAAAAAGAATTCACGGAGGCCAGATAGGGCTATTTTCTTCTGACTGTCTCAATGGACTCACACAGAATCCATTTGTTTGATTGTTTGTTTTTCAGTTTCACTCGTGTAGGGTACTTGTCCACACACCTTCGGCTTGTAGTGTGTCTGTGTCCTTGGATCTCAAGTGAGTCTCCTGTAAGTAAGCACGTACGTGTCTTGAGTTTTCATCCCTTCTTTTAACCCTGTGTCTTTTGTTTGCTGCACTCAGTGCCTGACCTTTTATTCTGATGATTCAGAGCTGTGCACTTATTGCACTTAAAGAATTTTTTTTATCATTAAGCTAAAATCAATTGAAGAACATTATGTTTACTATGCTCCCCCCTTCACCAAGTACATCTGAAAATCCTCTTCAGTCGCTGTCGATCTGCGTAGTTGGATGCTGTAGACCCCTTCACCATGTCCCTCCCAACAGACCCCATTACAGTCGCTGTCCATCAGTGAGTAGTAAGATGCTATATGATCTCTACTAGCCTTCTCTGTGTTGTACAGCACTCCCCATGACCCCTCGACCCAAAGCATTATACATGCTAAAACTAATGCCCCCATTCTTTCTCCTCACACTTATCCCTCCCTTCAGACCAACCCTGCCCAGTCCTTTACCCTTTGGTAACTTTTAGTCAACTCTCGGGTTCTGTGAGTCTGCTGCTGTTTTTCTCCTTCAGTTTTTCTTTGTTGTACTACACACATGAGTGAAAACACTTGGTACTTGTCTTTCTCCGCCTGGCCTATTTCTCTGAACATACTACCGTCTAGCTCCATCCAGGTCATTACAAATGGTAGGATTTGTTTTCTTCTTAAGGCTGCTTACTGCACTTTTAAAACTGGATTTCATTCTTCCTTTTTGTTTGTAGTTTAGCTATGTTATTCACCATTCAACTCCTGGTTATGAACAATAGCTTTTATGTCAATCGATATGTATCTGTATCTATCTATCTAATGGTCTGTCTGTCTATGTTTCTACGTATGTATGTATGTATGTATCTATGTATCTATCTATCTATCTCTCTTCCTATCATCTATCTATGATGTCTATCATCTATCAATCCATGTACCTATCTATCTATCTTTCATCTGTCATCTGTGTACCTATCTATCTATGAATCAATCATCTTTTTGTCTGCCCATCTATCCTTCTGTACAGAACAGTTAACAACATAGCCTATGTCTCTTCCCTACATTATGCTTCCAGAAATCTTGCAAGGTAACTAAGCCATAAGGAGAGCACTGTGTTCACCGATACACTTTCAGGTAGAGTCAGCCGCGTGTGCTTACAAAACCAGTAAATGGAGGTGAAAGGACTTGAACCTGTATCTCTGTCCACTGTCCTCTCATACTTCCTGCTCGCTTGGTGACTTTATTTAGCCACATTCAGTGAGTAAGTGATCCCTGAAGACCACAAGTATCCTTCGTCTGGTCCGGTTGTCGAAAGAAAAGTGTACTTGGTTCTTTGCACACCACCATGTTTGAGGGACATCGGCGTGATCACTGCTGATAGGTGCAGGGACAATTATAAAGGAACACCTATTTCTGGACAGGAGCAGTTGGGAACAAAGAGTGTGTTGTGGAGTGAAGTGTTTATTTGAGGGTCCAAACTTCCCTCCTTAGGTGGTTATTACATCTTTACATTCGTGAACATCATAAAAAGCAATGATTTTAGAAGCCCAGACGCATATTATTACAGCAATTCATTTGTTGAGGTGAGAGGAAATGAGAAGGAACTTGCTGCACCACTAAATCTATGCCTGAGCACTGCTGAAATCAAACAAAAAGAATTCACGGTGGCTAGATAGGGCTATTTTCTACTGACTCTCTCTGGGGACTCAAACAGAATTCATTTGTTTGTTTGTTTCTTATTTTCACTTGTATAGGTAATCTGTCCCCACCCCTTCAGCTTGTAGTTTGTCTGTGTCCTTGGATCTCAAGTGAGTCTCCAGTAAGGGAGCACGTAGGAGATCTTGCGTTTTCATCAGTTCTTCTAACACTGGGTCTTTTGATTGGAGCACTCAAAGCCTGTACTTTTATTCTGATATTTGAGAGCTGTGCTCTTTCTGCACTTTGAAATTCTTTTTGTTCTCATTAATATACAATCACATGCAGAACATTATGTTTTCCAGTCTACACCCTTCACCAAGTAACCCGGCAGAAGCCAGTTACAGTTGCTGTCCGTCAGCGTGTACTAAGATGCTGTAGAATCACTACATGTCTTCTCTGTGTTATGCAGCCGTACAAATGACCCCCCAAGTTACACACTATACATGCTAATCCTAATGCCCCCATTCTTTTTCCCCGCCCTTATTACTCCCTTCCCAAAAACCCTCCCCAGTCCCTTTCTCTTTGGTAACTGTTAGTCCACTCTCGGGTTCTGTGAGTCTGCTGCTGTCTTTTCCTTCAGTTTTTCTTTGTTATCATACTCCACACATGAGTGAAATCATTTGGTACATGTATTTCTCCTCCTTGAATATTTGACTGAGCATAATACCCTCTAGCTCCATCCACGTTATTGCAAATAATAGGATTTGTTTTCTTCTTATGGCTGCCTACTGCACTTTTTAAACTGGATTTCATTCTTCTTTTTTGTTTGTAGTTTCGCTATGTGCTTTCACCATTGTTCTCCTGGTTATGAGCAGTAGCTTTGTGTTAATCGATATGTACCTATATCTATCTATCTGTTTGTCTATCTATTTATCAATCAATCAATCAATCAATCATCTTTTTGTCTGCCCATCTGTCCTTGTGTACAGAACAGTTAACCATATATCCTATATCACTTTCCTACACTATGCTTCCAAAAATCCTGCAAAGTATCTAGGCTGTAGAGAGACCACTGGGTTCACCGAGACACTTGCAGTTCGAGGCGGCCGCGTGTACCTACAAAACCAGGAAATAGTTGTGCCGGGACTTGAACCCTTGTCTCTATCCTCTGTCTTCTTTCATCTCCTTCTAACTTACTGTCTGTATTTAGCCACATTCTTTGACTAAGTGCTCCCTGAAGACCACAAGTATCATTCCTCTGGGCCTGTTGTCTCGAGAAAAGAAAACTTGTTCTTTGCTCACCACCATGTTTGAAGGACATCAGCGTGATCACCGGCGATAGGACGGAGGGTCAAATAAAAAGGAACACCAATTTCTAGACAGGAGCAGTTTGGAGCTAAGAGTGTTTTGTGGGGTGACGTGTTTATTTGAGTGTCCAAACTTCCCTCTTTAGGTAGTTATTAGATCCTCCCATTCGTGAACATCATAAAACCCACTGATTTCAAAGGCCCAGACGCTTATTATTACAGCAAATCAGTTGTCGAGGTGAGAGAAAATGAGAAGTATGTTGCTGCACCACTAAATCAATGGCTGGGAACGGCTGAAACCAAACAAAAAGGATTCACGGAGGCCAGATAGGGCTATTTTCTTCTGACTGTCTCAATGGACTCACACAGAATCCATTTGTTTGATTGTTTGTTTTTCAGTTTCACTCGTGTAGGGTACTTGTCCACACACCTTCGGCTTGTAGTGTGTCTGTGTCCTTGGATCTCAAGTGAGTCTCCTGTAAGTAAGCACGTACGTGTCTTGAGTTTTCATCCCTTCTTTTAACCCTGTGTCTTTTGTTTGCTGCACTCAGTGCCTGACCTTTTATTCTGATGATTCAGAGCTGTGCACTTATTGCACTTAAAGAATTTTTTTCATCATTAAGCTAAAATCAATTGAAGAACATTATGTTTACTATGCTCCCCCCTTCACCAAGTACATCTGAAAAACCTCTTCAGTCGCTGTCGATCTGCGTAGTTGGATGCTGTAGACCCCTTCACCATGTCCCTCCCAACAGACCCCATTACATTCGCTGTCCATCAGTGAGTAGTAAGATGCTATATGATCTCTACTAGCCTTCTCTGTGTTGTACAGCACTCCCCATGACCCCTCGACTCAAAGCATTATACATGCTAAAACTAATGCCCCCATTCTTTCTCCTCACACTTATCCCTCCCTTCAGACCAACCCTGCCCAGTCCTTTTCCCTTTGGTAACTTTTAGTCAACTCTTTGGTTCTGTGAGTCTGCTGCTGTTTTTCTCCTTCAGTTTTTCTTTGTTGTTGTACTACACACATGAGTGAAAACACTTGGTACTTGTCTTTCTCCGCCTGGCCTATTTCTCTGAACATACTACCGTCTAGCTCCATCCAGGTCATTACAAATGGTAGGATTTGTTTTCTTCTTAAGGCTGCTTACTGCACTTTTAAAACTGGATTTCATTCTTCCTTTTTGTTTGTAGTTTAGCTATGTTATTCACCATTCAACTCCTGGTTATGAACAATAGCTTTGTGTCAATCGATATGTATCTGTATCTATCTATCTAATGGTCTGTCTGTCTATCTATGTTTCTACGTATGTATGTATGTATGTATCTATCTCTCTTCCTATCATCTATCTATGATGTCTATCATCTATCAATCCATGTACCTATCTATCTATCTTTCATCTGTCATCTGTGTACCTATCTATCTATGAATCAATCATCTTTTTGTCTGCCCATCTATCCTTCTGTACAGAACAGTTAACAACATAGCCTATGTCTCTTCCCTACATTATGCTTCCAGAAATCTTGCAAGGTAACTAAGCCATAAGGAGAGCACTGTGTTCACCGATACACTTTCAGGTAGAGTCAGCCGCGTGTGCTTACAAAACCAGTAAATGGAGGTGAAAGGACTTGAACCTGTATCTCTGTCCACTGTCCTCTCATACTTCCTGCTCGCTTGGTGACTTTATTTAGTCACATTCAGTGAGTAAGTGATCCCTGAAGACCACAAGTATCCTTCGTCTGATCCGGTTGTCGAAAGAAAAGTGTACTTGGTTCTTTGCACACCACCATGTTTGAGGGACATCGGCGTGATCACTGCTGATAGGTGCAGGGACAATTATAAAGGAACACCTATTTCTGGACAGGAGCAGTTGGGAACAAAGAGTGTGTTGTGGAGTGAAGTGTTTATTTGAGGGTCCAAACTTCCCTCCTTAGGTGGTTATTACTTCTTTACATTCGTGAACATCATAAAAAGCAATGATTTTAGAAGCCCAGACGCATATTATTACAGCAATTCATTTGTTGAGGTGAGAGGAAATGAGAAGGAACTTGCTGCACCACTAAATCTATGCCTGAGCACTGCTGAAATCAAACAAAAAGAATTCACGGTGGCTAGATAGGGCTATTTTCTACTGACTCTCTCTGGGGACTCAAACAGAATTCATTTGTTTGTTTGTTTCTTATTTTCACTTGTATAGGTAATCTGTCCCCACCCCTTCAGCTTGTAGTTTGTCTGTGTCCTTGGATCTCAAGTGAGTCTCCAGTAAGGGAGCACGTAGGAGATCTTGCGTTTTCATCAGTTCTTCTAACACTGGGTCTTTTGATTGAAGCACTCAAAGCCTGTACTTTTATTCTGATATTTGAAAGCTGTGCTCTTACTGCACTTTGAAATTCTTTTTGTTCTCATTAATATACAATCACATGCAGAACATTATGTTTTCCAGTCTACACCCTTCACCAAGTCCCCGGCAAAAGCCAGTTACAGTCGCTGTCCGTCAGCGTGTACTAAGATGCTGTAGAATCACTACATGTCTTCTCTGTGTTATGCAGCCGTACAAATGACCCCCCAAGTTACACACTATACATGCTAATCCTAATGCCCCCATTCTTTTTCCCCGCCCTTATTACTCCCTTCCCAAAAACCCTCCCCAGTCCCTTTCTCTTTGGTAACTGTTAGTCCACTCTCGGGTTCTGTGAGTCTGCTGCTGTCTTTTCCTTCAGTTTTTCTTTGTTATCATACTCCACACATGAGTGAAATCATTTGGTACATGTATTTCTCCTCCTTGAATATTTGACTGAGCATAATACCCTCTAGCTCCATCCACGTTATTGCAAATAATAGGATTTGTTTTCTTCTTATGGCTGCCTACTGCACATTTTTAAACTGGATTTCATTCTTCTTTTTTGTTTGTAGTTTCGCTATGTGCTTTCACCATTGCTCTCCTGGTTATGAGCAGTAGCTTTGTGTTAATCGATATGTACCTATATCTATCTATCTGTCTGTCTATCTATTTATCAATCAATCAATCAATCAATCATCTTTTTGTCTGCCCATCTGTCCTTGTGTACAGAACAGTTAACCATATATCCTATATGACTTTCCTACACTATGCTTCCAAAAATCCTGCAAAGTATCTAGGCTGTAGAGAGACCACTGGGTTCACCGAGACACTTGCAGTTCGAGGCGGCCGCGTGTACCTACAAAACCAGGAAATAGTTGTGCCGGGACTTGAACCCTTGTCTCTATCCTCTGTCTTCTTTCATCTCCTTCTAACTTACTGTCTGTATTTAGCCACATTCTTTGACTAAGTGCTCCCTGAAGACCACAAGTATCATTCCTCTGGGCCTGTTGTCTCGAGAAAAGAAAACTTGTTCTTTGCTGACCACCATGTTTGAAGGACATCAGCGTGATCACCGGCGATAGGACGGAGGGTCAAATAAAAAGGAACACCAATTTCTAGACAGGAGCAGTTGGGAGCTAAGAGTGTTTTGTGGGGTGACGTGTTTATTTGAGTGTCCAAACTTCCCTCTTTAGGTAGTTATTAGATCCTCCCATTCGTGAACATCATAAAACCCACTGATTTCAAAGGCCCAGACGCTTATTATTACAGCAACTCAGTTGTCGAGGTGAGAGAAAATGAGAAGTATGTTGCTGCACCACTAAATCAATGGCTGGGAACGGCTGAAACCAAACAAAAAGAATTCACGGAGGCCAGATAGGGCTATTTTCTTCTGACTGTCTCAATGGACTCACACAGAATCCATTTGTTTGATTGTTTGTTTTTCAGTTTCACTCGTGTAGGGTACTTGTCCAGACACCT
The DNA here is from genome assembly GCF_030020395.1 of Manis pentadactyla. Taxonomy (NCBI): domain Eukaryota; kingdom Metazoa; phylum Chordata; class Mammalia; order Pholidota; family Manidae; genus Manis; species Manis pentadactyla. Next base: position 984,657 of record NW_026644987.1, on the reverse strand, counting down.
TCGGCTTGTAGGGTGTCTGTGTCCTTGGATCTCAAGTGAGTCTCCTGTAAGTAAGCACGTACGTGTCTTGAGTTTTCATCCCTTCTTTTAACCCTGTGTCTTTTGTTTGCTGCACTCAGTGCCTGACCTTTTATTCTGATGATTCAGAGCTGTGCACTTATTGCACTTAAAGAATTTTTTTTATCATTAAGCTAAAATCAATTGAAGAACATTATGTTTACTATGCTCCCCCCTTCACCAAGTACATCTGAAAAACCTCTTCAGTCGCTGTCGATCTGCGTAGTTGGATGCTGTAGACCCCTTCACCATGTCCCTCCCAACAGACCCCATTACAGTCGCTGTCCATTAGTGAGTAGTAAGATGCTATATGATCTCTACTAGCCTTCTCTGTGTTGTACAGCACTCCCCATGACCCCTCGACCCAAAGCATTATACATGCTAAAACTAATGCCCCCATTCTTTCTCCTCACACTTATCCCTCCCTTCAGACCAACCCTGCCCAGTCCTTTTCCCTTTAGTAACTTTTAGTCAACTCTCGGGTTCTGTGAGTCTGCTGCTGTTTTTCTCCTTCAGTTTTTCTTTGTTGTTGTACTACACACATGAGTGAAAACACTTGGTACTTGTCTTTCTCCGCCTGGCCTATTTCTCTGAACATACTACCGTCTAGCTCCATCCAGGTCATTACAAATGGTAGGATTTGTTTTCTTCTTAAGGCTGCTTACTGCACTTTTAAAACTGGATTTCATTCTTCCTTTTTGTTTGTAGTTTAGCTATGTTATTCACCATTCAACTCCTGGTTATTAACAATAGCTGTGTGTCAATCGATATGTATCTGTATCTATCTATCTAATGGTCTGTCTGTCTATCTATGTTTCTACGTATGTATGTATGTATGTATCTATCTCTCTTCCTATCATCTATCTATGATGTCTATCATCTATCAATCCATGTACCTATCTATCTATCTTTCATCTGTCATCTGTGTACCTATCTATCTATGAATCAATCATCTTTTTGTCTGCCCATCTATCCTTCTGTACAGAACAGTTAACAACATAGCCTATGTCTCTTCCCTACATTATGCTTCCAGAAATCTTGCAAGGTAACTAAGCCATAAGGAGAGCACTGTGTTCACCGATACACTTTCAGGTAGGGTCAGCCGCGTGTGCTTACAAAACCAGTAAATGGAGGTGAAAGGACTTGAACCTGTATCTCTGTCCACTGTCCTCTCATACTTCCTGCTCGCTTGGTGACTTTATTTAGCCACATTCAGTGAGTAAGTGATCCCTGAAGACCACAAGTATCCTTCGTCTGGTCCGGTTGTCGAAAGAAAAGTGTACTTGGTTCTTTGCACACCACCATGTTTGAGGGACATCGGCGTGATCACTGCTGATAGGTGCAGGGACAATTATAAAGGAACACCTATTTCTGGACAGGAGCAGTTGGGAACAAAGAGTGTGTTGTGGAGTGAAGTGTTTATTTGAGGGTCCAAACTTCCCTCCTTAGGTGGTTATTACTTCTTTACATTCGTGAACATCATAAAAAGCAATGATTTTAGAAGCCCAGACGCATATTATTACAGCAATTCATTTGTTGAGGTGAGAGGAAATGAGAAGGAACTTGCTGCACCACTAAATCTATGCCTGAGCACTGCTGAAATCAAACAAAAAGAATTCACGGTGGCTAGATAGGGCTATTTTCTACTGACTCTCTCTGGGGACTCAAACAGAATTCATTTGTTTGTTTGTTTCTTATTTTCACTTGTATAGGTAATCTGTCCCCACCCCTTAAGCTTGTAGTTTGTCTGTGTCCTTGGATCTCAAGTGAGTCTCCAGTAAGGGAGCACGTAGGAGATCTTGCGTTTTCATCAGTTCTTCTAACACTGGGTCTTTTGATTGAAGCACTCAAAGCCTGTACTTTTATTCTGATATTTGAGAGCTGTGCTCTTACTGCACTTTGAAATTCTTTTTGTTCTCATTAATATACAATCACATGCAGAACATTATGTTTTCAAGTCTACACCCTTCACCAAGTCCCCGGCAAAAGCCAGTTACAGTCGCTGTCCGTCAGCGTGTACTAAGATGCTGTAGAATCACTACATGTCTTCTCTGTGTTATGCAGCCGTACAAATGACCCCCCAAGTTACACACTATACATGCTAATCCTAATGCCCCCATTCTTTTTCCCCGCCCTTATTACTCCCTTCCCAAAAACCCTCCCCAGTCCCTTTCTCTTTGGTAACTGTTAGTCCACTCTCGGGTTCTGTGAGTCTGCTGCTGTCTTTTCCTTCAGTTTTTCTTTGTTATCATACTCCACACATGAGTGAAATCATTTGGTACATGTATTTCTCCTCCTTGAATATTTGACTGAGCATAATACCCTCTAGCTCCATCCACGTTATTGCAAATAATAGGATTTGTTTTCTTCTTATGGCTGCCTACTGCACTTTTTAAACTGGATTTCATTCTTCTTTTTTGTTTGTAGTTTCGCTATGTGCTTTCACCATTGTTCTCCTGGTTATGAGCAGTAGCTTTGTGTTAATCGATATGTACCTATATCTATCTATCTGTCTGTCTATCTATTTATCAATCAATCAATCAATCAATCATCTTTTTGTCTGCCCATCTGTCCTTGTGTACAGAACAGTTAACCATATATCCTATATCACTTTCCTACACTATGCTTATAAAAATCCTGCAAAGTATCTAGGCTGTAGAGAGACCACTGGGTTCACCGAGACACTTGCAGTTCGAGGCGGCCGCGTGTACCTACAAAACCAGGAAATAGTTGTGCCGGGACTTGAACCCTTGTCTCTATCCTCTGTCTTCTTTCATCTCCTTCTAACTTACTGTCTGTATTTAGCCACATTCTTTGACTAAGTGCTCCCTGAAGACCACAAGTATCATTCCTCTGGGCCTGTTGTCTCGAGAAAAGAAAACTTGTTCTTTGCTCACCACCATGTTTGAAGGACATCAGCGTGATCACCGGCGATAGGACGGAGGGTCAAATAAAAAGGAACACCAATTTCTAGACAGGAGCAGTTGGGAGCTAAGAGTGTTTTGTGGGGTGACGTGTTTATTTGAGTGTCCAAACTTCCCTCTTTAGGTAGTTATTAGATCCTCCCATTCGTGAACATCATAAAACCCACTGATTTCAAAGGCCCAGACGCTTATTATTACAGCAACTCAGTTGTCGAGGTGAGAGAAAATGAGAAGTATGTTGCTGCACCACTAAATCAATGGCTGGGAACGGCTGAAACCAAACAAAAAGAATTCACGGAGGCCAGATAGGGCTATTTTCTTCTGACTGTCTCAATGGACTCACACAGAATCCATTTGTTTGATTGTTTGTTTTTCAGTTTCACTCGTGTAGGGTACTTGTCCACACACCTTCGGCTTGTAGGGTGTCTGTGTCCTTGGATCTCAAGTGAGTCTCCTGTAAGTAAGCACGTACGTGTCTTGAGTTTTCATCCCTTCTTTTAACCCTGTGTCTTTTGTTTGCTGCACTCAGTGCCTGACCTTTTATTCTGATGATTCAGAGCTGTGCACTTATTGCACTTAAAGAATTTTTTTATCATTAAGCTAAAATCAATTGAAGAACATTATGTTTACTATGCTCCCCCCTTCACCAAGTACATCTGAAAAACCTCTTCAGTCGCTGTCGATCTGCGTAGTTGGATGCTGTAGACCCCTTCACCATGTCCCTCCCAACAGACCCCATTACAGTCGCTGTCCATTAGTGAGTAGTAAGATGCTATATGATCTCTACTAGCCTTCTCTGTGTTGTACAGCACTCCCCATGACCCCTCGACCCAAAGCATTATACATGCTAAAACTAATGCCCCCATTCTTTCTCCTCACACTTATCCCTCCCTTCAGACCAACCCTGCCCAGTCCTTTTCCCTTTAGTAACTTTTAGTCAACTCTCGGGTTCTGTGAGTCTGCTGCTGTTTTTCTCCTTCAGTTTTTCTTTGTTGTTGTACTACACACATGAGTGAAAACACTTGGTACTTGTCTTTCTCCGCCTGGCCTATTTCTCTGAACATACTACCGTCTAGCTCCATCCAGGTCATTACAAATGGTAGGATTTGTTTTCTTCTTAAGGCTGCTTACTGCACTTTTAAAACTGGATTTCATTCTTCCTTTTTGTTTGTAGTTTAGCTATGTTATTCACCATTCAACTCCTGGTTATGAACAATAGCTGTGTGTCAATCGATATGTATCTGTATCTATCTATCTAATGGTCTGTCTGTCTATCTATGTTTCTACGTATGTATGTATGTATGTATCTATCTCTCTTCCTATCATCTATCTATGATGTCTATCATCTATCAATCCATGTACCTATCTATCTATCTTTCATCTGTCATCTGTGTACCTATCTATCTATGAATCAATCATCTTTTTGTCTGCCCACCTATCCTTCTGTACAGAACAGTTAACAACATAGCCTATGTCTCTTCCCTACATTATGCTTCCAGAAATCTTGCAAGGTAACTAAGCCATAAGGAGAGCACTGTGTTCACCGATACACTTTCAGGTAGAGTCAGCCGCGTGTGCTTACAAAACCAGTAAATGGAGGTGAAAGGACTTGAACCTGTATCTCTGTCCACTGTCCTCTCATACTTCCTGCTCGCTTGGTGACTTTATTTAGCCACATTCAGTGAGTAAGTGATCCCTGAAGACCACAAGTATCCTTCGTCTGGTCCGGTTGTCGAAAGAAAAGTGTACTTGGTTCTTTGCACACCACCATGTTTGAGGGACATCGGCGTGATCACTGCTGATAGGTGCAGGGACAATTATAAAGGAACACCTATTTCTGGACAGGAGCAGTTGGGAACAAAGAGTGTGTTGTGGAGTGAAGTGTTTATTTGAGGGTCCAAACTTCCCTCCTTAGGTGGTTATTACTTCTTTACATTCGTGAACATCATAAAAAGCAATGATTTTAGAAGCCCAGACGCATATTATTACAGCAATTCATTTGTTGAGGTGAGAGGAAATGAGAAGGAACTTGCTGCACCACTAAATCTATGCCTGAGCACTGCTGAAATCAAACAAAAAGAATTCACGGTGGCTAGATAGGGCTATTTTCTACTGACTCTCTCTGGGGACTCAAACAGAATTCATTTGTTTGTTTGTTTCTTATTTTCACTTGTATAGGTAATCTGTCCCCACCCCTTCAGCTTGTAGTTTGTCTGTGTCCTTGGATCTCAAGTGAGTCTCCAGTAAGGGAGCACGTAGGAGATCTTGCGTTTTCATCAGTTCTTCTAACACTGGGTCTTTTGATTGAAGCATTCAAAGCCTGTACTTTTATTCTGATATTTGAGAGCTGTGCTCTTACTGCACTTTGAAATTCTTTTTGTTCTCATTAATATACAATCACATGCAGAACATTATGTTTTCAAGTCTACACCCTTCACCAAGTCCCCGGCAAAAGCCAGTTACAGTCGCTGTCCGTCAGCGTGTACTAAGATGCTGTAGAATCACTACATGTCTTCTCTGTGTTATGCAGCCGTACAAATGACCCCCCAAGTTACACACTATACATGCTAATCCTAATGCCCCCATTCTTTTTCCCCGCCCTTTTTACTCCCTTCCCAAAAACCCTCCCCAGTCCCTTTCTCTTTGGTAACTGTTAGTCCACTCTCGGGTTCTGTGAGTCTGCTGCTGTCTTTTCCTTCAGTTTTTCTTTGTTATCATACTCCACACATGAGTGAAATCATTTGGTACATGTATTTCTCCTCCTTGAATATTTGACTGAGCATAATACCCTCTAGCTCCATCCACGTTATTGCAAATAATAGGATTTGTTTTCTTCTTATGGCTGCCTACTGCACTTTTTAAACTGGATTTCATTCTTCTTTTTTGTTTGTAGTTTCGCTATGTGCTTTCACCATTGCTCTCCTGGTTATGAGCAGTAGCTTTGTGTTAATCGATATGTACCTATATCTATCTATCTGTCTATCTATTTATCAATCAATCAATCAATCAATCATCTTTTTGTCTGCCCATCTGTCCTTGTGTACAGAACAGTTATCCATATATCCTATATCACTTTCCTACACTATGCTTCCAAAAATCCTGCAAAGTATCTAGGCTGTAGAGAGACCACTGGGTTCACCGAGACACTTGCAGTTCGAGGCGGCCGCGTGTACCTACAAAACAAGGAAATAGTTGTGCCGGGACTTGAACCCGTGTCTCTATCCTCTGTCTTCTTTCATCTCCTTCTAACTTACTGTCTGTATTTAGCCACATTCTTTGACTAAGTGCTCCCTGAAGACCACAAGTATCATTCCTCTGGGCCTGTTGTCTCGAGAAAAGAAAACTTGTTCTTTGCTCACCACCATGTTTGAAGGACATCAGCGTGATCACCGGCGATAGGACGGAGGGTCAAATAAAAAGGAACACCAATTTCTAGACAGGAGCAGTTGGGAGCTAAGAGTGTTTTGTGGGGTGACGTGTTTATTTGAGTGTCCAAACTTCCCTCTTTAGGTAGTTATTAGATCCTCCCATTCGTGAACATCATAAAACCCACTGATTTCAGAGGCCCAGACGCTTATTATTACAGCAACTCAGTTGTCGAGGTGAGAGAAAATGAGAAGTATGTTGCTGCACCACTAAAGCAATGGCTGGGAACGGCTGAAACCAAACAAAAAGAATTCACGGAGGCCAGATAGGGCTATTTTCTTCTGACTGTCTCAATGGACTCACACAGAATCCATTTGTTTGATTGTTTGTTTTTCAGTTTCACTCGTGTAGGGTACTTGTCCACACACCTTCGGCTTGTAGTGTGTCTGTGTCCTTGGATCTCAAGTGAGTCTCCTGTAAGTAAGCACGTACGTGTCTTGAGTTTTCATCCCTTCTTTTAACCCTGTGTCTTTTGTTTGCTGCACTCAGTGCCTGACCTTTTATTCTGATGATTCAGAGCTGTGCACTTATTGCACTTAAAGAATTTTTTTTATCATTAAGCTAAAATCAATTGAAGAACATTATGTTTACTATGCTCCCCCCTTCACCAAGTACATCTGAAAATCCTCTTCAGTCGCTGTCGATCTGCGTAGTTGGATGCTGTAGACCCCTTCACCATGTCCCTCCCAACAGACCCCATTACAGTCGCTGTCCATCAGTGTGTAGTAAGATGCTATATGATCTCTACTAGCCTTCTCTGTGTTGTACAGCACTCCCCATGACCCCTCGACCCAAAGCATTATACATGCTAAAACTAATGCCCCCATTCTTTCTCCTCACACTTATCCCTCCCTTCAGACCAACCCTGCCCAGTCCTTTACCCTTTGGTAACTTTTAGTCAACTCTCGGGTTCTGTGAGTCTGCTGCTGTTTTTCTCCTTCAGTTTTTCTTTGTTGTACTACACACATGAGTGAAAACACTTGGTACTTGTCTTTCTCCGCCTGGCCTATTTCTCTGAACATACTACCGTCTAGCTCCATCCAGGTCATTACAAATGGTAGGATTTGTTTTCTTCTTAAGGCTGCTTACTGCACTTTTAAAACTGGATTTCATTCTTCCTTTTTGTTTGTAGTTTAGCTATGTTATTCACCATTCAACTCCTGGTTATGAACAATAGCTTTGTGTCAATCGATATGTATCTGTATCTATCTATCTAATGGTCTGTCTGTCTATGTTTCTACGTATGTATGTATGTATGTATCTATGTATCTATCTATCTATCTCTCTTCCTATCATCTATCTATGATGTCTATCATCTATCAATCCATGTACCTATCTATCTATCTTTCATCTGTCATCTGTGTACCTATCTATCTATGAATCAATCATCTTTTTGTCTGCCCATCTATCCTTCTGTACAGAACAGTTAACAACATAGCCTATGTCTCTTCCCTACATTATGCTTCCAGAAATCTTGCAAGGTAACTAAGCCATAAGGAGAGCACTGTGTTCACCGATACACTTTCAGGTAGAGTCAGCCGCGTGTGCTTACAAAACCAGTAAATGGAGGTGAAAGGACTTGAACCTGTATCTCTGTCCACTGTCCTCTCATACTTCCTGCTCGCTTGGTGACTTTATTTAGCCACATTCAGTGAGTAAGTGATCCCTGAAGACCACAAGTATCCTTCGTCTGGTCCGGTTGTCGAAAGAAAAGTGTACTTGGTTCTTTGCACACCACCATGTTTGAGGGACATCGGCGTGATCACTGCTGATAGGTGCAGGGACAATTATAAAGGAACACCTATTTCTGGACAGGAGCAGTTGGGAACAAAGAGTGTGTTGTGGAGTGAAGTGTTTATTTGAGGGTCCAAACTTCCCTCCTTAGGTGGTTATTACATCTTTACATTCGTGAACATCATAAAAAGCAATGATTTTAGAAGCCCAGACGCATATTATTACAGCAATTCATTTGTTGAGGTGAGAGGAAATGAGAAGGAACTTGCTGCACCACTAAATCTATGCCTGAGCACTGCTGAAATCAAACAAAAAGAATTCACGGTGGCTAGATAGGGCTATTTTCTACTGACTCTCTCTGGGGACTCAAACAGAATTCATTTGTTTGTTTGTTTCTTATTTTCACTTGTATAGGTAATCTGTCCCCACCCCTTCAGCTTGTAGTTTGTCTGTGTCCTTGGATCTCAAGTGAGTCTCCAGTAAGGGAGCACGTAGGAGATCTTGCGTTTTCATCAGTTCTTCTAACACTGGGTCTTTTGATTGGAGCACTCAAAGCCTGTACTTTTATTCTGATATTTGAGAGCTGTGCTCTTTCTGCACTTTGAAATTCTTTTTGTTCTCATTAATATACAATCACATGCAGAACATTATGTTTTCCAGTCTACACCCTTCACCAAGTCCCCGGCAGAAGCCAGTTACAGTTGCTGTCCGTCAGCGTGTACTAAGATGCTGTAGAATCACTACATGTCTTCTCTGTGTTATGCAGCCGTACAAATGACCCCCCAAGTTACACACTATACATGCTAATCCTAATGCCCCCATTCTTTTTCCCCGCCCTTATTACTCCCTTCCCAAAAACCCTCCCCAGTCCCTTTCTCTTTAACTGTTAGTCCACTCTCGGGTTCTGTGAGTCTGCTGCTGTCTTTTCCTTCAGTTTTTCTTTGTTATCATACTCCACACATGAGTGAAATCATTTGGTACATGTATTTCTCCTCCTTGAATATTTGACTGAGCATAATACCCTCTAGCTCCATCCACGTTATTGCAAATAATAGGATTTGCTTTCTTCTTATGGCTGCCTACTGCACTTTTTAAACTGGATTTCATTCTTCTTTTTTGTTTGTAGTTTCGCTATGTGCTTTCACCATTGCTCTCCTGGTTATGAGCAGTAGCTTTGTGTTAATCGATATGTACCTATATCTATCTATCTGTCTGTCTATCTATTTATCAATCAATCAATCAATCAATCATCTTTTTGTCTGCCCATCTGTCCTTGTGTACAGAACAGTTAACCATATATCCTATATCACTTTCCTACACTATGCTTCCAAAAATCCTGCAAAGTATCTAGGCTGTAGAGAGACCACTGGGTTCACCGAGACACTTGCAGTTCAAGGCGGCCGCGTATACCTACAAAACAAGGAAATAGTTGTGCCGGGACTTGAACCCGTGTCTCTATCCTCTGTCTTCTTTCATCTCCTTCTAACTTACTGTCTGTATTTAGCCACATTCTTTGACTAAGTGCTCCCTGAAGACCACAAGTATCATTCCTCTGGGCCTGTTGTCTCGAGAAAAGAAAACTTGTTCTTTGCTCACCACCATGTTTGAAGGACATCAGCGTGATCACCGGCGATAGGACGGAGGGTCAAATAAAAAGGAACACCAATTTCTAGACAGGAGCAGTTGGGAGCTAAGAGTGTTTTGTGGGGTGACGTGTTTATTTGAGTGTCCAAACTTCCCTCTTTAGGTAGTTATTAGATCCTCCCATTCGTGAACATCATAAAACCCACTGATTTCAGAGGCCCAGACGCTTATTATTACAGCAACTCAGTTGTCGAGGTGAGAGAAAATGAGAAGTATGTTGCTGCACCACTAAAGCAATGGCTGGGAACGGCTGAAACCAAACAAAAAGAATTCACGGAGGCCAGATAGGGCTATTTTCTTCTGACTGTCTCAATGGACTCACACAGAATCCATTTGTTTGATTGTTTGTTTTTCAGTTTCACTAGTGTAGGGTACTTGTCCACACACCTTCGGCTTGTAGTTTGTCTGTGTCCTTGGATCTCAAGTGAGTCTCCAGTAAGGGAGCACGTAGGAGATCTTGCGTTTTCATCAGTTCTTCTAACACTGGGTCTTTTGATTGAAGCACTCAAAGCCTTTACTTTTATTCTGATATTTGAGAGCTGTGCTCTTACTGCACTTTGAAATTCTTTTTGTTCTCATTAATATACAATCACATGCAGAACATTATGTTTTCCAGTCTACACCCTTCACCAAGTCCCCGGCAAAAGCCAGTTACAGTCGCTGTCCGTCAGCGTGTACTAAGATGCTGTAGAATCACTACATGTCTTCTCTGTGTTATGCAGCCGTACAAATGACCCCCCAAGTTACACACTATACATGCTAATCCTAATGCCCCCATTCTTTTTCCCCGCCCTTATTACTCCCTTCCCAAAAACCCTCCCCAGTCCCTTTCTCTTTGGTAACTGTTAGTCCACTCTCGGGTTCTGTGAGTCTGCTGCTGTCTTTTCCTTCAGTTTTTCTTTGTTATCATACTCCACACATGAGTGAAATCATTTGGTACATGTATTTCTCCTCCTTGAATATTTGACTGAGCATAATACCCTCTAGCTCCATCCACGTTATTGCAAATAATAGGATTTGTTTTCTTCTTATGGCTGCCTACTGCACTTTTTAAACTGGATTTCATTCTTCTTTTTTGTTTGTAGTTTCGCTATGTGCTTTCACCATTGCTCTCCTGGTTATGAGCAGTAGCTTTGTGTTAATCGATATGTACCTATATCTATCTATCTGTCTATCTATTTATCAATCAATCAATCAATCAATCATCTTTTTGTCTGCCCATCTGTCCTTGTGTACAGAACAGTTAACCATATATCCTATATCACTTTCCTACACTATGCTTCCAAAAATCCTGCAAAGTATCTAGGCTGTAGAGAGACCACTGGGTTCACCGAGACACTTGCAGTTCGAGGTGGCCGCGTGTACCTACAAAACCAGGAAATAGTTGTGCCGGGACTTGAACCCGTGTCTCTATCCTCTGTCTTCTTTCATCTCCTTCTAACTTACTGTCTGTATTTAGCCACATTCTTTGACTAAGTGCTCCCTGAAGACCACAAGTATCATTCCTCTGGGCCTGTTGTCTCGAGAAAAGAAAACTTGTTCTTTGCTCACCACCATGTTTGAAGGACATCAGCGTGATCACCGGCGATAGGACGGAGGGTCAAATAAAAAGGAACACCAATTTCTAGACAGGAGCAGTTGGGAGCTAAGAGTGTTTTGTGGGGTGACGTGTTTATTTGAGTGTCCAAACTTCCCTCTTTAGGTAGTTATTAGATCCTCCCATTCGTGAACATCATAAAACCCACTGATTTCAGAGGCCCAGACGCTTATTATTACAGCAACTCAGTTGTCGAGGTGAGAGAAAATGAGAAGTATGTTGCTGCACCACTAAAGCAATGGCTGGGAACGGCTGAAACCAAACAAAAAGAATTCACGGAGGCCAGATAGGGCTATTTTCTTCTGACTGTCTCAATGGACTCACACAGAATCCATTTGTTTGATTGTTTGTTTTTCAGTTTCACTCGTGTAGGGTACTTGTCCACACACCTTCGGCTTGTAGTGTGTCTGTGTCCTTGGATCTCAAGTGAGTCTCCTGTAAGTAAGCACGTACGTGTCTTGAGTTTTCATCCCTTCTTTTAACCCTGTGTCTTTTGTTTGCTGCACTCAGTGCCTGACCTTTTATTCTGATGATTCAGAGCTGTGCACTTATTGCACTTAAAGAATTTTTTTTATCATTAAGCTAAAATCAATTGAAGAACATTATGTTTACTATGCTCCCCCCTTCACCAAGTACATCTGAAAATCCTCTTCAGTCGCTGTCGATCTGCGTAGTTGGATGCTGTAGACCCCTTCACCATGTCCCTCCCAACAGACCCCATTACAGTCGCTGTCCATCAGTGAGTAGTAAGATGCTATATGATCTCTACTAGCCTTCTCTGTGTTGTACAGCACTCCCCATGACCCCTCGACCCAAAGCATTATACATGCTAAAACTAATGCCCCCATTCTTTCTCCTCACACTTATCCCTCCCTTCAGACCAACCCTGCCCAGTCCTTTACCCTTTGGTAACTTTTAGTCAACTCTCGGGTTCTGTGAGTCTGCTGCTGTTTTTCTCCTTCAGTTTTTCTTTGTTGTACTACACACATGAGTGAAAACACTTGGTACTTGTCTTTCTCCGCCTGGCCTATTTCTCTGAACATACTACCGTCTAGCTCCATCCAGGTCATTACAAATGGTAGGATTTGTTTTCTTCTTAAGGCTGCTTACTGCACTTTTAAAACTGGATTTCATTCTTCCTTTTTGTTTGTAGTTTAGCTATGTTATTCACCATTCAACTCCTGGTTATGAACAATAGCTTTGTGTCAATCGATATGTATCTGTATCTATCTATCTAATGGTCTGTCTGTCTATGTTTCTACGTATGTATGTATGTATGTATCTATCTCTCTTCCTATCATCTATCTATGATGTATATCATCTATCAATCCATGTACCTATCTATCTATCTTTCATCTGTCATCTGTGTACCTATCTATCTATGAATCAATCATCTTTTTGTCTGCCCATCTATCCTTCTGTACAGAACAGTTAACAACATAGCCTATGTCTCTTCCCTACATTATGCTTCCAGAAATCTTGCAAGGTAACTAAGCCATAAGGAGAGCACTGTGTTCACCGATACACTTTCAGGTAGAGTCAGCCGCGTGTGCTTACAAAACCAGTAAATGGAGGTGAAAGGACTTGAACCTGTATCTCTGTCCACTGTCCTCTCATACTTCCTGCTCGCTTGGTGACTTTATTTAGCCACATTCAGTGAGTAAGTGATCCCTGAAGACCACAAGTATCCTTCGTCTGGTCCGGTTGTCGAAAGAAAAGTGTACTTGGTTCTTTGCACACCACCATGTTTGAGGGACATCGGCGTGATCACTGCTGATAGGTGCAGGGACAATTATAAAGGAACACCTATTTCTGGACAGGAGCAGTTGGGAACAAAGAGTGTGTTGTGGAGTGAAGTGTTTATTTGAGGGTCCAAACTTCCCTCCTTAGGTGGTTATTACTTCTTTACATTCGTGAACATCATAAAAAGCAATGATTTTAGAAGCCCAGACGCATATTATTACAGCAATTCATTTGTTGAGGTGAGAGGAAATGAGAAGGAACTTGCTGCACCACTAAATCTATGCCTGAGCACTGCTGAAATCAAACAAAAAGAATTCACGGTGGCTAGATAGGGCTATTTTCTACTGACTCTCTCTGGGGACTCAAACAGAATTCATTTGTTTGTTTGTTTCTTATTTTCACTTGTATAGGTAATCTGTCCCCACCCCTTCAGCTTGTAGTTTGTCTGTGTCCTTGGATCTCAAGTGAGTCTCCAGTAAGGGAGCACGTAGGAGATCTTGCGTTTTCATCAGTTCTTCTAACACTGGGTCTTTTGATTGGAGCACTCAAAGCCTGTACTTTTATTCTGATATTTGAGAGCTGTGCTCTTTCTGCACTTTGAAATTCTTTTTGTTCTCATTAATATACAATCACATGCAGAACATTATGTTTTCCAGTCTACACCCTTCACCAAGTCCCCGGCAGAAGCCAGTTACAGTTGCTGTCCGTCAGCGTGTACTAAGATGCTGTAGAATCACTACATGTCTTCTCTGTGTTATGCAGCCGTACAAATGACCCCCCAAGTTACACACTATACATGCTAATCCTAATGCCCCCATTCTTTTTCCCCGCCCTTATTACTCCCTTCCCAAAAACCCTCCCCAGTCCCTTTCTCTTTAACTGTTAGTCCACTCTCGGGTTCTGTGAGTCTGCTGCTGTCTTTTCCTTCAGTTTTTCTTTGTTATCATACTCCACACATGAGTGAAATCATTTGGTACATGTATTTCTCCTCCTTGAATATTTGACTGAGCATAATACCCTCTAGCTCCATCCACGTTATTGCAAATAATAGGATTTGTTTTCTTCTTATGGCTGCCTACTGCACTTTTTAAACTGGATTTCATTCTTCTTTTTTGTTTGTAGTTTCGCTATGTGCTTTCACCATTGCTCTCCTGGTTATGAGCAGTAGCTTTGTGTTAATCGATATGTACCTATATCTATCTATCTGTCTGTCTATCTATTTATCAATCAATCAATCAATCAATCATCTTTTTGTCTGCCCATCTGTCCTTGTGTACAGAACAGTTAACCATATATCCTATATCACTTTCCTACACTATGCTTCCAAAAATCCTGCAAAGTATCTAGGCTGTAGAGAGACCACTGGGTTCACCGAGACACTTGCAGTTCGAGGCGGCCGCGTATACCTACAAAACAAGGAAATAGTTGTGCCGGGACTTGAACCCGTGTCTCTATCCTCTGTCTTCTTTCATCTCCTTCTAACTTACTGTCTGTATTTAGCCACATTCTTTGACTAAGTGCTCCCTGAAGACCACAAGTATCATTCCTCTGGGCCTGTTGTCTCGAGAAAAGAAAACTTGTTCTTTGCTCACCACCATGTTTGAAGGACATCAGCGTGATCACCGGCGATAGGACGGAGGGTCAAATAAAAAGGAACACCAATTTCTAGACAGGAGCAGTTGGGAGCTAAGAGTGTTTTGTGGGGTGACGTGTTTATTTGAGTGTCCAAACTTCCCTCTTTAGGTAGTTATTAGATCCTCCCATTCGTGAACATCATAAAACCCACTGATTTCAGAGGCCCAGACGCTTATTATTACAGCAACTCAGTTGTCGAGGTGAGAGAAAATGAGAAGTATGTTGCTGCACCACTAAAGCAATGGCTGGGAACGGCTGAAACCAAACAAAAAGAATTCACGGAGGCCAGATAGGGCTATTTTCTTCTGACTGTCTCAATGGACTCACACAGAATCCATTTGTTTGATTGTTTGTTTTTCAGTTTCACTAGTGTAGGGTACTTGTCCACACACCTTCGGCTTGTAGTTTGTCTGTGTCCTTGGATCTCAAGTGAGTCTCCAGTAAGGGAGCACGTAGGAGATCTTGCGTTTTCATCAGTTCTTCTAACACTGGGTCTTTTGATTGAAGCACTCAAAGCCTTTACTTTTATTCTGATATTTGAGAGCTGTGCTCTTACTGCACTTTGAAATTCTTTTTGTTCTCATTAATATACAATCACATGCAGAACATTATGTTTTCCAGTCTACACCCTTCACCAAGTCCCCGGCAAAAGCCAGTTACAGTCGCTGTCCGTCAGCGTGTACTAAGATGCTGTAGAATCACTACATGTCTTCTCTGTGTTATGCAGCCGTACAAATGACCCCCCAAGTTACACACTATACATGCTAATCCTAATGCCCCCATTCTTTTTCCCCGCCCTTATTACTCCCTTCCCAAAAACCCTCCCCAGTCCCTTTCTCTTTGGTAACTGTTAGTCCACTCTCGGGTTCTGTGAGTCTGCTGCTGTCTTTTCCTTCAGTTTTTCTTTGTTATCATACTCCACACATGAGTGAAATCATTTGGTACATGTATTTCTCCTCCTTGAATATTTGACTGAGCATAATACCCTCTAGCTCCATCCACGTTATTGCAAATAATAGGATTTGTTTTCTTCTTATGGCTGCCTACTGCACTTTTTAAACTGGATTTCATTCTTCTTTTTTGTTTGTAGTTTCGCTATGTGCTTTCACCATTGCTCTCCTGGTTATGAGCAGTAGCTTTGTGTTAATCGATATGTACCTATATCTATCTATCTGTCTATCTATTTATCAATCAATCAATCAATCAATCATCTTTTTGTCTGCCCATCTGTCCTTGTGTACAGAACAGTTAACCATATATCCTATATCACTTTCCTACACTATGCTTCCAAAAATCCTGCAAAGTATCTAGGCTGTAGAGAGACCACTGGGTTCACCGAGACACTTGCAGTTCGAGGCGGCCGCGTGTACCTACAAAACCAGGAAATAGTTGTGCCGGGACTTGAACCCGTGTCTCTATCCTCTGTCTTCTTTCATCTCCTTCTAACTTACTGTCTGTATTTAGCCACATTCTTTGACTAAGTGCTCCCTGAAGACCACAAGTATCATTCCTCTGGGCCTGTTGTCTCGAGAAAAGAAAACTTGTTCTTTGCTCACCACCATGTTTGAAGGACATCAGCGTGATCACCGGCGATAGGACGGAGGGTCAAATAAAAAGGAACACCAATTTCTAGACAGGAGCAGTTGGGAGCTAAGAGTGTTTTGTGGGGTGACGTGTTTATTTGAGTGTCCAAACTTCCCTCTTTAGGTAGTTATTAGATCCTCCCATTCGTGAACATCATAAAACCCACTGATTTCAAAGGCCCAGACGCTTATTATTACAGCAAATCAGTTGTCGAGGTGAGAGAAAATGAGAAGTATGTTGCTGCACCACTAAATCAATGGCTGGGAACGGCTGAAACCAAACAAAAAGGATTCACGGAGGCCAGATAGGGCTATTTTCTTCTGACTGTCTCAATGGACTCACACAGAATCCATTTGTTTGATTGTTTGTTTTTCAGTTTCACTCGTGTAGGGTACTTGTCCACACACCTTCGGCTTGTAGTGTGTCTGTGTCCTTGGATCTCAAGTGAGTCTCCTGTAAGTAAGCACGTACGTGTCTTGAGTTTTCATCCCTTCTTTTAACCCTGTGTCTTTTGTTTGCTGCACTCAGTGCCTGACCTTTTATTCTGATGATTCAGAGCTGTGCACTTATTGCACTTAAAGAATTTTTTTTATCATTAAGCTAAAATCAATTGAAGAACATTATGTTTACTATGCTCCCCCCTTCACCAAGTACATCTGAAAAACCTCTTCAGTCGCTGTCGATCTGCGTAGTTGGATGCTGTAGACCCCTTCACCATGTCCCTCCCAACAGACCCCATTACAGTCGCTGTCCATCAGTGAGTAGTAAGATGCTATATGATCTCTACTAGCCTTCTCTGTGTTGTACAGCACTCCCCATGACCCCTCGACTCAAAGCATTATACATGCTAAAACTAATGCCCCCATTCTTTCTCCTCACACTTATCCCTCCCTTCAGACCAACCCTGCCCAGTCCTTTTCCCTTTGGTAACTTTTAGTCAACTCTTTGGTTCTGTGAGTCTGCTGCTGTTTTTCTCCTTCAGTTTTTCTTTGTTGTTGTACTACACACATGAGTGAAAACACTTGGTACTTGTCTTTCTCCGCCTGGCCTATTTCTCTGAACATACTACCGTCTAGCTCCATCCAGGTCATTACAAATGGTAGGATTTGTTTTCTTCTTAAGGCTGCTTACTGCACTTTTAAAACTGGATTTCATTCTTCCTTTTTGTT
Organism: Manis pentadactyla; assembly: GCF_030020395.1. Classification (NCBI taxonomy): domain Eukaryota; kingdom Metazoa; phylum Chordata; class Mammalia; order Pholidota; family Manidae; genus Manis; species Manis pentadactyla. The sequence continues at coordinate 967,144 of NW_026644987.1, read as the reverse complement.
TGTAGTTTAGCTATGTTATTCACCATTCAACTCCTGGTTATGAACAATAGCTTTGTGTCAATCGATATGTATCTGTATCTATCTATCTAATGGTCTGTCTGTCTATCTATGTTTCTACGTATGTATGTATGTATGTATCTATCTCTCTTCCTATCATCTATCTATGATGTCTATCATCTATCAATCCATGTACCTATCTATCTATCTTTCATCTGTCATCTGTGTACCTATCTATCTATGAATCAATCATCTTTTTGTCTGCCCATCTATCCTTCTGTACAGAACAGTTAACAACATAGCCTATGTCTCTTCCCTACATTATGCTTCCAGAAATCTTGCAAGGTAACTAAGCCATAAGGAGAGCACTGTGTTCACCGATACACTTTCAGGTAGAGTCAGCCGCGTGTGCTTACAAAACCAGTAAATGGAGGTGAAAGGACTTGAACCTGTATCTCTGTCCACTGTCCTCTCATACTTCCTGCTCGCTTGGTGACTTTATTTAGCCACATTCAGTGAGTAAGTGATCCCTGAAGACCACAAGTATCCTTCGTCTGGTCCGGTTGTCGAAAGAAAAGTGTACTTGGTTCTTTGCACACCACCATGTTTGAGGGACATCGGCGTGATCACTGCTGATAGGTGCAGGGACAATTATAAAGGAACACCTATTTCTGGACAGGAGCAGTTGGGAACAAAGAGTGTGTTGTGGAGTGAAGTGTTTATTTGAGGGTCCAAACTTCCCTCCTTAGGTGGGTATTACTTCTTTACATTCGTGAACATCATAAAAAGCAATGATTTTAGAAGCCCAGACGCATATTATTACAGCAATTCATTTGTTGAGGTGAGAGGAAATGAGAAGGAACTTGCTGCACCACTAAATCTATGCCTGAGCACTGCTGAAATCAAACAAAAAGAATTCACGGTGGCTAGATAGGGCTATTTTCTACTGACTCTCTCTGGGGACTCAAACAGAATTCATTTGTTTGTTTGTTTCTTATTTTCACTTGTATAGGTAATCTGTCCCCGCCCCTTCAGCTTGTAGTTTGTCTGTGTCCTTGGATCTCAAGTGAGTCTCCAGTAAGGGAGCACGTAGGAGATCTTGCGTTTTCATCAGTTCTTCTAACACTGGGTCTTTTGATTGGAGCACTCAAAGCCTGTACTTTTATTCTGATATTTGAGAGCTGTGCTCTTACTGCACTTTGAAATTCTTTTTGTTCTCATTAATATACAATCACATGCAGAACATTATGTTTTCCAGTCTACACCCTTCACCAAGTCCCCGGCAAAAGCCAGTTACAGTCGCTGTCCGTCAGCGTGTACTAAGATGCTGTAGAATCACTACATGTCTTCTCTGTGTTATGCAGCCGTACAAATGACCCCCCAAGTTACACACTATACATGCTAATCCTAATGCCCCCATTCTTTTTCCCCGCCCTTATTACTCCCTTCCCAAAAACCCTCCCCAGTCCCTTTCTCTTTAACTGTTAGTCCACTCTCGGGTTCTGTGAGTCTGCTGCTGTCTTTTCCTTCAGTTTTTCTTTGTTATCATACTCCACACATGAGTGAAATCATTTGGTACATGTATTTCTCCTCCTTGAATATTTGACTGAGCATAATACCCTCTAGCTCCATTTACGTTATTGCAAATAATAGGATTTGTTTTCTTCTTATGGCTGCCTACTGCACTTTTTAAACTGGATTTCATTCTTCTTTTTTGTTTGTAGTTTCGCTATGTGCTTTCACCATTGCTCTCCTGGTTATGAGCAGTAGCTTTGTGTTAATCGATATGTACCTATATCTATCTATCTGTCTATCTATTTATCAATCAATCAATCAATCAATCATCTTTTTGTCTGCCCATCTGTCCTTGTGTACAGAACAGTTATCCATATATCCTATATCACTTTCCTACACTATGCTTCCAAAAATCCTGCAAAGTATCTAGGCTGTAGAGAGACCACTGGGTTCACCGAGACACTTGCAGTTCGAGGCGGCCGCGTGTACCTACAAAACAAGGAAATAGTTGTGCCGGGACTTGAACCCGTGTCTCTATCCTCTGTCTTCTTTCATCTCCTTCTAACTTACTGTCTGTATTTAGCCACATTCTTTGACTAAGTGCTCCCTGAAGACCACAAGTATCATTCCTCTGGGCCTGTTGTCTCGAGAAAAGAAAACTTGTTCTTTGCTCACCACCATGTTTGAAGGACATCAGCGTGATCACCGGCGATAGGACGGAGGGTCAAATAAAAAGGAACACCAATTTCTAGACAGGAGCAGTTGGGAGCTAAGAGTGTTTTGTGGGGTGACGTGTTTATTTGAGTGTCCAAACTTCCCTCTTTAGGTAGTTATTAGATCCTCCCATTCGTGAACATCATAAAACCCACTGATTTCAGAGGCCCAGACGCTTATTATTACAGCAACTCAGTTGTCGAGGTGAGAGAAAATGAGAAGTATGTTGCTGCACCACTAAAGCAATGGCTGGGAACGGCTGAAACCAAACAAAAAGAATTCACGGAGGCCAGATAGGGCTATTTTCTTCTGACTGTCTCAATGGACTCACACAGAATCCATTTGTTTGATTGTTTGTTTTTCAGTTTCACTCGTGTAGGGTACTTGTCCACACACCTTCGGCTTGTAGTGTGTCTGTGTCCTTGGATCTCAAGTGAGTCTCCTGTAAGTAAGCACGTACGTGTCTTGAGTTTTCATCCCTTCTTTTAACCCTGTGTCTTTTGTTTGCTGCACTCAGTGCCTGACCTTTTATTCTGATGATTCAGAGCTGTGCACTTATTGCACTTAAAGAATTTTTTTTATCATTAAGCTAAAATCAATTGAAGAACATTATGTTTACTATGCTCCCCCCTTCACCAAGTACATCTGAAAATCCTCTTCAGTCGCTGTCGATCTGCGTAGTTGGATGCTGTAGACCCCTTCACCATGTCCCTCCCAACAGACCCCATTACAGTCGCTGTCCATCAGTGAGTAGTAAGATGCTATATGATCTCTACTAGCCTTCTCTGTGTTGTACAGCACTCCCCATGACCCCTCGACCCAAAGCATTATACATGCTAAAACTAATGCCCCCATTCTTTCTCCTCACACTTATCCCTCCCTTCAGACCAACCCTGCCCAGTCCTTTACCCTTTGGTAACTTTTAGTCAACTCTCGGGTTCTGTGAGTCTGCTGCTGTTTTTCTCCTTCAGTTTTTCTTTGTTGTACTACACATGAGTGAAAACACTTGGTACTTGTCTTTCTCCGCCTGGCCTATTTCTCTGAACATACTACCGTCTAGCTCCATCCAGGTCATTACAAATGGTAGGATTTGTTTTCTTCTTAAGGCTGCTTACTGCACTTTTAAAACTGGATTTCATTCTTCCTTTTTGTTTGTAGTTTAGCTATGTTATTCACCATTCAACTCCTGGTTATGAACAATAGCTTTTATGTCAATCGATATGTATCTGTATCTATCTATCTAATGGTCTGTCTGTCTATGTTTCTACGTATGTATGTATGTATGTATCTATGTATCTATCTATCTATCTCTCTTCCTATCATCTATCTATGATGTCTATCATCTATCAATCCATGTACCTATCTATCTATCTTTCATCTGTCATCTGTGTACCTATCTATCTATGAATCAATCATCTTTTTGTCTGCCCATCTATCCTTCTGTACAGAACAGTTAACAACATAGCCTATGTCTCTTCCCTACATTATGCTTCCAGAAATCTTGCAAGGTAACTAAGCCATAAGGAGAGCACTGTGTTCACCGATACACTTTCAGGTAGAGTCAGCCGCGTGTGCTTACAAAACCAGTAAATGGAGGTGAAAGGACTTGAACCTGTATCTCTGTCCACTGTCCTCTCATACTTCCTGCTCGCTTGGTGACTTTATTTAGCCACATTCAGTGAGTAAGTGATCCCTGAAGACCACAAGTATCCTTCGTCTGGTCCGGTTGTCGAAAGAAAAGTGTACTTGGTTCTTTGCACACCACCATGTTTGAGGGACATCGGCGTGATCACTGCTGATAGGTGCAGGGACAATTATAAAGGAACACCTATTTCTGGACAGGAGCAGTTGGGAACAAAGAGTGTGTTGTGGAGTGAAGTGTTTATTTGAGGGTCCAAACTTCCCTCCTTAGGTGGTTATTACATCTTTACATTCGTGAACATCATAAAAAGCAATGATTTTAGAAGCCCAGACGCATATTATTACAGCAATTCATTTGTTGAGGTGAGAGGAAATGAGAAGGAACTTGCTGCACCACTAAATCTATGCCTGAGCACTGCTGAAATCAAACAAAAAGAATTCACGGTGGCTAGATAGGGCTATTTTCTACTGACTCTCTCTGGGGACTCAAACAGAATTCATTTGTTTGTTTGTTTCTTATTTTCACTTGTATAGGTAATCTGTCCCCACCCCTTCAGCTTGTAGTTTGTCTGTGTCCTTGGATCTCAAGTGAGTCTCCAGTAAGGGAGCACGTAGGAGATCTTGCGTTTTCATCAGTTCTTCTAACACTGGGTCTTTTGATTGGAGCACTCAAAGCCTGTACTTTTATTCTGATATTTGAGAGCTGTGCTCTTTCTGCACTTTGAAATTCTTTTTGTTCTCATTAATATACAATCACATGCAGAACATTATGTTTTCCAGTCTACACCCTTCACCAAGTAACCCGGCAGAAGCCAGTTACAGTTGCTGTCCGTCAGCGTGTACTAAGATGCTGTAGAATCACTACATGTCTTCTCTGTGTTATGCAGCCGTACAAATGACCCCCCAAGTTACACACTATACATGCTAATCCTAATGCCCCCATTCTTTTTCCCCGCCCTTATTACTCCCTTCCCAAAAACCCTCCCCAGTCCCTTTCTCTTTGGTAACTGTTAGTCCACTCTCGGGTTCTGTGAGTCTGCTGCTGTCTTTTCCTTCAGTTTTTCTTTGTTATCATACTCCACACATGAGTGAAATCATTTGGTACATGTATTTCTCCTCCTTGAATATTTGACTGAGCATAATACCCTCTAGCTCCATCCACGTTATTGCAAATAATAGGATTTGTTTTCTTCTTATGGCTGCCTACTGCACTTTTTAAACTGGATTTCATTCTTCTTTTTTGTTTGTAGTTTCGCTATGTGCTTTCACCATTGTTCTCCTGGTTATGAGCAGTAGCTTTGTGTTAATCGATATGTACCTATATCTATCTATCTGTCTGTCTATCTATTTATCAATCAATCAATCAATCAATCATCTTTTTGTCTGCCCATCTGTCCTTGTGTACAGAACAGTTAACCATATATCCTATATCACTTTCCTACACTATGCTTCCAAAAATCCTGCAAAGTATCTAGGCTGTAGAGAGACCACTGGGTTCACCGAGACACTTGCAGTTCGAGGCGGCCGCGTGTACCTACAAAACCAGGAAATAGTTGTGCCGGGACTTGAACCCTTGTCTCTATCCTCTGTCTTCTTTCATCTCCTTCTAACTTACTGTCTGTATTTAGCCACATTCTTTGACTAAGTGCTCCCTGAAGACCACAAGTATCATTCCTCTGGGCCTGTTGTCTCGAGAAAAGAAAACTTGTTCTTTGCTCACCACCATGTTTGAAGGACATCAGCGTGATCACCGGCGATAGGACGGAGGGTCAAATAAAAAGGAACACCAATTTCTAGACAGGAGCAGTTGGGAGCTAAGAGTGTTTTGTGGGGTGACGTGTTTATTTGAGTGTCCAAACTTCCCTCTTTAGGTAGTTATTAGATCCTCCCATTCGTGAACATCATAAAACCCACTGATTTCAAAGGCCCAGACGCTTATTATTACAGCAAATCAGTTGTCGAGGTGAGAGAAAATGAGAAGTATGTTGCTGCACCACTAAATCAATGGCTGCGAACGGCTGAAACCAAACAAAAAGGATTCACGGAGGCCAGATAGGGCTATTTTCTTCTGACTGTCTCAATGGACTCACACAGAATCCATTTGTTTGATTGTTTGTTTTTCAGTTTCACTCGTGTAGGGTACTTGTCCACACACCTTCGGCTTGTAGTGTGTCTGTGTCCTTGGATCTCAAGTGAGTCTCCTGTAAGTAAGCACGTACGTGTCTTGAGTTTTCATCCCTTCTTTTAACCCTGTGTCTTTTGTTTGCTGCACTCAGTGCCTGACCTTTTATTCTGATGATTCAGAGCTGTGCACTTATTGCACTTAAAGAATTTTTTTCATCATTAAGCTAAAATCAATTGAAGAACATTATGTTTACTATGCTCCCCCCTTCACCAAGTACATCTGAAAAACCTCTTCAGTCGCTGTCGATCTGCGTAGTTGGATGCTGTAGACCCCTTCACCATGTCCCTCCCAACAGACCCCATTACATTCGCTGTCCATCAGTGAGTAGTAAGATGCTATATGATCTCTACTAGCCTTCTCTGTGTTGTACAGCACTCCCCATGACCCCTCGACTCAAAGCATTATACATGCTAAAACTAATGCCCCCATTCTTTCTCCTCACACTTATCCCTCCCTTCAGACCAACCCTGCCCAGTCCTTTTCCCTTTGGTAACTTTTAGTCAACTCTTTGGTTCTGTGAGTCTGCTGCTGTTTTTCTCCTTCAGTTTTTCTTTGTTGTTGTACTACACACATGAGTGAAAACACTTGGTACTTGTCTTTCTCCGCCTGGCCTATTTCTCTGAACATACTACCGTCTAGCTCCATCCAGGTCATTACAAATGGTAGGATTTGTTTTCTTCTTAAGGCTGCTTACTGCACTTTTAAAACTGGATTTCATTCTTCCTTTTTGTTTGTAGTTTAGCTATGTTATTCACCATTCAACTCCTGGTTATGAACAATAGCTTTGTGTCAATCGATATGTATCTGTATCTATCTATCTAATGGTCTGTCTGTCTATCTATGTTTCTACGTATGTATGTATGTATGTATCTATCTCTCTTCCTATCATCTATCTATGATGTCTATCATCTATCAATCCATGTACCTATCTATCTATCTTTCATCTGTCATCTGTGTACCTATCTATCTATGAATCAATCATCTTTTTGTCTGCCCATCTATCCTTCTGTACAGAACAGTTAACAACATAGCCTATGTCTCTTCCCTACATTATGCTTCCAGAAATCTTGCAAGGTAACTAAGCCATAAGGAGAGCACTGTGTTCACCGATACACTTTCAGGTAGAGTCAGCCGCGTGTGCTTACAAAACCAGTAAATGGAGGTGAAAGGACTTGAACCTGTATCTCTGTCCACTGTCCTCTCATACTTCCTGCTCGCTTGGTGACTTTATTTAGTCACATTCAGTGAGTAAGTGATCCCTGAAGACCACAAGTATCCTTCGTCTGGTCCGGTTGTCGAAAGAAAAGTGTACTTGGTTCTTTGCACACCACCATGTTTGAGGGACATCGGCGTGATCACTGCTGATAGGTGCAGGGACAATTATAAAGGAACACCTATTTCTGGACAGGAGCAGTTGGGAACAAAGAGTGTGTTGTGGAGTGAAGTGTTTATTTGAGGGTCCAAACTTCCCTCCTTAGGTGGTTATTACTTCTTTACATTCGTGAACATCATAAAAAGCAATGATTTTAGAAGCCCAGACGCATATTATTACAGCAATTCATTTGTTGAGGTGAGAGGAAATGAGAAGGAACTTGCTGCACCACTAAATCTATGCCTGAGCACTGCTGAAATCAAACAAAAAGAATTCACGGTGGCTAGATAGGGCTATTTTCTACTGACTCTCTCTGGGGACTCAAACAGAATTCATTTGTTTGTTTGTTTCTTATTTTCACTTGTATAGGTAATCTGTCCCCACCCCTTCAGCTTGTAGTTTGTCTGTGTCCTTGGATCTCAAGTGAGTCTCCAGTAAGGGAGCACGTAGGAGATCTTGCGTTTTCATCAGTTCTTCTAACACTGGGTCTTTTGATTGAAGCACTCAAAGCCTGTACTTTTATTCTGATATTTGAGAGCTGTGCTCTTACTGCACTTTGAAATTCTTTTTGTTCTCATTAATATACAATCACATGCAGAACATTATGTTTTCCAGTCTACACCCTTCACCAAGTCCCCGGCAAAAGCCAGTTACAGTCGCTGTCCGTCAGCGTGTACTAAGATGCTGTAGAATCACTACATGTCTTCTCTGTGTTATGCAGCCGTACAAATGACCCCCCAAGTTACACACTATACATGCTAATCCTAATGCCCCCATTCTTTTTCCCCGCCCTTATTACTCCCTTCCCAAAAACCCTCCCCAGTCCCTTTCTCTTTGGTAACTGTTAGTCCACTCTCGGGTTCTGTGAGTCTGCTGCTGTCTTTTCCTTCAGATTTTCTTTGTTATCATACTCCACACATGAGTGAAATCATTTGGTACATGTATTTCTCCTCCTTGAATATTTGACTGAGCATAATACCCTCTAGCTCCATCCACGTTATTGCAAATAATAGGATTTGTTTTCTTCTTATGGCTGCCTACTGCACATTTTTAAACTGGATTTCATTCTTCTTTTTTGTTTGTAGTTTCGCTATGTGCTTTCACCATTGCTCTCCTGGTTATGAGCAGTAGCTTTGTGTTAATCGATATGTACCTATATCTATCTATCTGTCTGTCTATCTATTTATCAATCAATCAATCAATCAATCATCTTTTTGTCTGCCCATCTGTCCTTGTGTACAGAACAGTTAACCATATATCCTATATGACTTTCCTACACTATGCTTCCAAAAATCCTGCAAAGTATCTAGGCTGTAGAGAGACCACTGGGTTCACCGAGACACTTGCAGTTCGAGGCGGCCGCGTGTACCTACAAAACCAGGAAATAGTTGTGCCGGGACTTGAACCCTTGTCTCTATCCTCTGTCTTCTTTCATCTCCTTCTAACTTACTGTCTGTATTTAGCCACATTCTTTGACTAAGTGCTCCCTGAAGACCACAAGTATCATTCCTCTGGGCCTGTTGTCTCGAGAAAAGAAAACTTGTTCTTTGCTCACCACCATGTTTGAAGGACATCAGCGTGATCACCGGCGATAGGACGGAGGGTCAAATAAAAAGGAACACCAATTTCTAGACAGGAGCAGTTGGGAGCTAAGAGTGTTTTGTGGGGTGACGTGTTTATTTGAGTGTCCAAACTTCCCTCTTTAGGTAGTTATTAGATCCTCCCATTCGTGAACATCATAAAACCCACTGATTTCAAAGGCCCAGACGCTTATTATTACAGCAACTCAGTTGTCGAGGTGAGAGAAAATGAGAAGTATGTTGCTGCACCACTAAATCAATGGCTGGGAACGGCTGAAACCAAACAAAAAGAATTCACGGAGGCCAGATAGGGCTATTTTCTTCTGACTGTCTCAATGGACTCACACAGAATCCATTTGTTTGATTGTTTGTTTTTCAGTTTCACTCGTGTAGGGTACTTGTCCACACACCTTCGGCTTGTAGGGTGTCTGTGTCCTTGGATCTCAAGTGAGTCTCCTGTAAGTAAGCACGTACGTGTCTTGAGTTTTCATCCCTTCTTTTAACCCTGTGTCTTTTGTTTGCTGCACTCAGTGCCTGACCTTTTATTCTGATGATTCAGAGCTGTGCACTTATTGCACTTAAAGAATTTTTTTTATCATTAAGCTAAAATCAATTGAAGAACATTATGTTTACTATGCTCCCCCCTTCACCAAGTACATCTGAAAAACCTCTTCAGTCGCTGTCGATCTGCGTAGTTGGATGCTGTAGACCCCTTCACCATGTCCCTCCCAACAGACCCCATTACAGTCGCTGTCCATTAGTGAGTAGTAAGATGCTATATGATCTCTACTAGCCTTCTCTGTGTTGTACAGCACTCCCCATGACCCCTCGACCCAAAGCATTATACATGCTAAAACTAATGCCCCCATTCTTTCTCCTCACACTTATCCCTCCCTTCAGACCAACCCTGCCCAGTCCTTTTCCCTTTAGTAACTTTTAGTCAACTCTCGGGTTCTGTGAGTCTGCTGCTGTTTTTCTCCTTCAGTTTTTCTTTGTTGTTGTACTACACACATGAGTGAAAACACTTGGTACTTGTCTTTCTCCGCCTGGCCTATTTCTCTGAACATACTACCGTCTAGCTCCATCCAGGTCATTACAAATGGTAGGATTTGTTTTCTTCTTAAGGCTGCTTACTGCACTTTTAAAACTGGATTTCATTCTTCCTTTTTGTTTGTAGTTTAGCTATGTTATTCACCATTCAACTCCTGGTTATGAACAATAGCTTTGTGTCAATCGATATGTATCTGTATCTATCTATCTAATGGTCTGTCTGTCTATCTATGTTTCTACGTATGTATGTATGTATGTATCTATCTCTCTTCCTATCATCTATCTATGATGTCTATCATCTATCAATCCATGTACCTATCTATCTATCTTTCATCTGTCATCTGTGTACCTATCTATCTATGAATCAATCATCTTTTTGTCTGCCCATCTATCCTTCTGTACAGAACAGTTAACAACATAGCCTATGTCTCTTCCCTACATTATGCTTCCAGAAATCTTGCAAGGTAACTAAGCCATAAGGAGAGCACTGTGTTCACCGATACACTTTCAGGTAGAGTCAGCCGCGTGTGCTTACAAAACCAGTAAATGGAGGTGAAAGGACTTGAACCTGTATCTCTGTCCACTGTCCTCTCATACTTCCTGCTCGCTTGGTGACTTTATTTAGTCACATTCAGTGAGTAAGTGATCCCTGAAGACCACAAGTATCCTTCGTCTGGTCCGGTTGTCGAAAGAAAAGTGTACTTGGTTCTTTGCACACCACCATGTTTGAGGGACATCGGCGTGATCACTGCTGATAGGTGCAGGGACAATTATAAAGGAACACCTATTTCTGGACAGGAGCAGTTGGGAACAAAGAGTGTGTTGTGGAGTGAAGTGTTTATTTGAGGGTCCAAACTTCCCTCCTTAGGTGGTTATTACTTCTTTACATTCGTGAACATCATAAAAAGCAATGATTTTAGAAGCCCAGACGCATATTATTACAGCAATTCATTTGTTGAGGTGAGAGGAAATGAGAAGGAACTTGCTGCACCACTAAATCTATGCCTGAGCACTGCTGAAATCAAACAAAAAGAATTCACGGTGGCTAGATAGGGCTATTTTCTACTGACTCTCTCTGGGGACTCAAACAGAATTCATTTGTTTGTTTGTTTCTTATTTTCACTTGTATAGGTAATCTGTCCCCACCCCTTCAGCTTGTAGTTTGTCTGTGTCCTTGGATCTCAAGTGAGTCTCCAGTAAGGGAGCACGTAGGAGATCTTGCGTTTTCATCAGTTCTTCTAACACTGGGTCTTTTGATTGAAGCACTCAAAGCCTGTACTTTTATTCTGATATTTGAGAGCTGTGCTCTTACTGCACTTTGAAATTCTTTTTGTTCTCATTAATATACAATCACATGCAGAACATTATGTTTTCCAGTCTACACCCTTCACCAAGTCCCCGGCAAAAGCCAGTTACAGTCGCTGTCCGTCAGCGTGTACTAAGATGCTGTAGAATCACTACATGTCTTCTCTGTGTTATGCAGCCGTACAAATGACCCCCCAAGTTACACACTATACATGCTAATCCTAATGCCCCCATTCTTTTTCCCCGCCCTTATTACTCCCTTCCCAAAAACCCTCCCCAGTCCCTTTCTCTTTGGTAACTGTTAGTCCACTCTCGGGTTCTGTGAGTCTGCTGCTGTCTTTTCCTTCAGATTTTCTTTGTTATCATACTCCACACATGAGTGAAATCATTTGGTACATGTATTTCTCCTCCTTGAATATTTGACTGAGCATAATACCCTCTAGCTCCATCCACGTTATTGCAAATAATAGGATTTGTTTTCTTCTTATGGCTGCCTACTGCACATTTTTAAACTGGATTTCATTCTTCTTTTTTGTTTGTAGTTTCGCTATGTGCTTTCACCATTGCTCTCCTGGTTATGAGCAGTAGCTTTGTGTTAATCGATATGTACCTATATCTATCTATCTGTCTGTCTATCTATTTATCAATCAATCAATCAATCAATCATCTTTTTGTCTGCCCATCTGTCCTTGTGTACAGAACAGTTAACCATATATCCTATATGACTTTCCTACACTATGCTTCCAAAAATCCTGCAAAGTATCTAGGCTGTAGAGAGACCACTGGGTTCACCGAGACACTTGCAGTTCGAGGCGGCCGCGTGTACCTACAAAACCAGGAAATAGTTGTGCCGGGACTTGAACCCTTGTCTCTATCCTCTGTCTTCTTTCATCTCCTTCTAACTTACTGTCTGTATTTAGCCACATTCTTTGACTAAGTGCTCCCTGAAGACCACAAGTATCATTCCTCTGGGCCTGTTGTCTCGAGAAAAGAAAACTTGTTCTTTGCTCACCACCATGTTTGAAGGACATCAGCGTGATCACCGGCGATAGGACGGAGGGTCAAATAAAAAGGAACACCAATTTCTAGACAGGAGCAGTTGGGAGCTAAGAGTGTTTTGTGGGGTGACGTGTTTATTTGAGTGTCCAAACTTCCCTCTTTAGGTAGTTATTAGATCCTCCCATTCGTGAACATCATAAAACCCACTGATTTCAAAGGCCCAGACGCTTATTATTACAGCAACTCAGTTGTCGAGGTGAGAGAAAATGAGAAGTATGTTGCTGCACCACTAAATCAATGGCTGGGAACGGCTGAAACCAAACAAAAAGAATTCACGGAGGCCAGATAGGGCTATTTTCTTCTGACTGTCTCAATGGACTCACACAGAATCCATTTGTTTGATTGTTTGTTTTTCAGTTTCACTCGTGTAGGGTACTTGTCCACACACCTTCGGCTTGTAGGGTGTCTGTGTCCTTGGATCTCAAGTGAGTCTCCTGTAAGTAAGCACGTACGTGTCTTGAGTTTTCATCCCTTCTTTTAACCCTGTGTCTTTTGTTTGCTGCACTCAGTGCCTGACCTTTTATTCTGATGATTCAGAGCTGTGCACTTATTGCACTTAAAGAATTTTTTTTATCATTAAGCTAAAATCAATTGAAGAACATTATGTTTACTATGCTCCCCCCTTCACCAAGTACATCTGAAAAACCTCTTCAGTCGCTGTCGATCTGCGTAGTTGGATGCTGTAGACCCCTTCACCATGTCCCTCCCAACAGACCCCATTACAGTCGCTGTCCATTAGTGAGTAGTAAGATGCTATATGATCTCTACTAGCCTTCTCTGTGTTGTACAGCACTCCCCATGACCCCTCGACCCAAAGCATTATACATGCTAAAACTAATGCCCCCATTCTTTCTCCTCACACTTATCCCTCCCTTCAGACCAACCCTGCCCAGTCCTTTTCCCTTTAGTAACTTTTAGTCAACTCTCGGGTTCTGTGAGTCTGCTGCTGTTTTTCTCCTTCAGTTTTTCTTTGTTGTTGTACTACACACATGAGTGAAAACACTTGGTACTTGTCTTTCTCCGCCTGGCCTATTTCTCTGAACATACTACCGTCTAGCTCCATCCAGGTCATTACAAATGGTAGGATTTGTTTTCTTCTTAAGGCTGCTTACTGCACTTTTAAAACTGGATTTCATTCTTCCTTTTTGTTTGTAGTTTAGCTATGTTATTCACCATTCAACTCCTGGTTATTAACAATAGCTGTGTGTCAATCGATATGTATCTGTATCTATCTATCTAATGGTCTGTCTGTCTATCTATGTTTCTACGTATGTATGTATGTATGTATCTATCTCTCTTCCTATCATCTATCTATGATGTCTATCATCTATCAATCCATGTACCTATCTATCTATCTTTCATCTGTCATCTGTGTACCTATCTATCTATGAATCAATCATCTTTTTGTCTGCCCATCTATCCTTCTGTACAGAACAGTTAACAACATAGCCTATGTCTCTTCCCTACATTATGCTTCCAGAAATCTTACAAGGTAACTAAGCCATAAGGAGAGCACTGTGTTCACCGATACACTTTCAGGTAGGGTCAGCCGCGTGTGCTTACAAAACCAGTAAATGGAGGTGAAAGGACTTGAACCTGTATCTCTGTCCACTGTCCTCTCATACTTCCTGCTCGCTTGGTGACTTTATTTAGCCACATTCAGTGAGTAAGTGATCCCTGAAGACCACAAGTATCCTTCGTCTGGTCCGGTTGTCGAAAGAAAAGTGTACTTGGTTCTTTGCACACCACCATGTTTGAGGGACATCGGCGTGATCACTGCTGATAGGTGCAGGGACAATTATAAAGGAACACCTATTTCTGGACAGGAGCAGTTGGGAACAAAGAGTGTGTTGTGGAGTGAAGTGTTTATTTGAGGGTCCAAACTTCCCTCCTTAGGTGGTTATTACTTCTTTACATTCGTGAACATCATAAAAAGCAATGATTTTAGAAGCCCAGACGCATATTATTACAGCAATTCATTTGTTGAGGTGAGAGGAAATGAGAAGGAACTTGCTGCACCACTAAATCTATGCCTGAGCACTGCTGAAATCAAACAAAAAGAATTCACGGTGGCTAGATAGGGCTATTTTCTACTGACTCTCTCTGGGGACTCAAACAGAATTCATTTGTTTGTTTGTTTCTTATTTTCACTTGTATATGTAATCTGTCCCCACCCCTTCAGCTTGTAGTTTGTCTGTGTCCTTGGATCTCAAGTGAGTCTCCAGTAAGGGAGCACGTAGGAGATCTTGCGTTTTCATCAGTTCTTCTAACACTGGGTCTTTTGATTGAAGCACTCAAAGCCTGTACTTTTATTCTGATATTTGAGAGCTGTGCTCTTACTGCACTTTGAAATTCTTTTTGTTCTCATTAATATACAATCACATGCAGAACATTATGTTTTCAAGTCTACACCCTTCACCAAGTCCCCGGCAAAAGCCAGTTACAGTCGCTGTCCGTCAGCGTGTACTAAGATGCTGTAGAATCACTACATGTCTTCTCTGTGTTATGCAGCCGTACAAATGACCCCCCAAGTTACACACTATACATGCTAATCCTAATGCCCCCATTCTTTTTCCCCGCCCTTTTTACTCCCTTCCCAAAAACCCTCCCCAGTCCCTTTCTCTTTGGTAACTGTTAGTCCACTCTCGGGTTCTGTGAGTCTGCTGCTGTCTTTTCCTTCAGTTTTTCTTTGTTATCATACTCCACACATGAGTGAAATCATTTGGTACATGTATTTCTCCTCCTTGAATATTTGACTGAGCATAATACCCTCTAGCTCCATCCACGTTATTGCAAATAATAGGATTTGTTTTCTTCTTATGGCTGCCTACTGCACTTTTTAAACTGGATTTCATTCTTCTTTTTTGTTTGTAGTTTCGCTATGTGCTTTCACCATTGCTCTCCTGGTTATGAGCAGTAGCTTTGTGTTAATCGATATGTACCTATATCTATCTATCTGTCTATCTATTTATCAATCAATCAATCAATCAATCATCTTTTTGTCTGCCCATCTGTCCTTGTGTACAGAACAGTTATCCATATATCCTATATCACTTTCCTACACTATGCTTCCAAAAATCCTGCAAAGTATCTAGGCTGTAGAGAGACCACTGGGTTCACCGAGACACTTGCAGTTCGAGGCGGCCGCGTGTACCTACAAAACAAGGAAATAGTTGTGCCGGGACTTGAACCCGTGTCTCTATCCTCTGTCTTCTTTCATCTCCTTCTAACTTACTGTCTGTATTTAGCCACATTCTTTGACTAAGTGCTCCCTGAAGACCACAAGTATCATTCCTCTGGGCCTGTTGTCTCGAGAAAAGAAAACTTGTTCTTTGCTCACCACCATGTTTGAAGGACATCAGCGTGATCACCGGCGATAGGACGGAGGGTCAAATAAAAAGGAACACCAATTTCTAGACAGGAGCAGTTGGGAGCTAAGAGTGTTTTGTGGGGTGACGTGTTTATTTGAGTGTCCAAACTTCCCTCTTTAGGTAGTTATTAGATCCTCCCATTCGTGAACATCATAAAACCCACTGATTTCAGAGGCCCAGACGCTTATTATTACAGCAACTCAGTTGTCGAGGTGAGAGAAAATGAAAAGTATGTTGCTGCACCACTAAAGCAATGGCTGGGAACGGCTGAAACCAAACAAAAAGAATTCACGGAGGCCAGATAGGGCTATTTTCTTCTGACTGTCTCAATGGACTCACACAGAATCCATTTGTTTGATTGTTTGTTTTTCAGTTTCACTCGTGTAGGGTACTTGTCCACACACCTTCGGCTTGTAGTGTGTCTGTGTCCTTGGATCTCAAGTGAGTCTCCTGTAAGTAAGCACGTACGTGTCTTGAGTTTTCATCCCTTCTTTTAACCCTGTGTCTTTTGTTTGCTGCACTCAGTGCCTGACCTTTTATTCTGATGATTCAGAGCTGTGCACTTATTGCACTTAAAGAATTTTTTTTATCATTAAGCTAAAATCAATTGAAGAACATTATGTTTACTATGCTCCCCCCTTCACCAAGTACATCTGAAAATCCTCTTCAGTCGCTGTCGATCTGCGTAGTTGGATGCTGTAGACCCCTTCACCATGTCCCTCCCAACAGACCCCATTACAGTCGCTGTCCATCAGTGAGTAGTAAGATGCTATATGATCTCTACTAGCCTTCTCTGTGTTGTACAGCACTCCCCATGACCCCTCGACCCAAAGCATTATACATGCTAAAACTAATGCCCCCATTCTTTCTCCTCACACTTATCCCTCCCTTCAGACCAACCCTGCCCAGTCCTTTACCCTTTGGTAACTTTTAGTCAACTCTCGGGTTTTGTGAGTCTGCTGCTGTTTTTCTCCTTCAGTTTTTCTTTGTTGTACTACACACATGAGTGAAAACACTTGGTACTTGTCTTTCTCCGCCTGGCCTATTTCTCTGAACATACTACCGTCTAGCTCCATCCAGGTCATTACAAATGGTAGGATTTGTTTTCTTCTTAAGGCTGCTTACTGCACTTTTAAAACTGGATTTCATTCTTCCTTTTTGTTTGTAGTTTAGCTATGTTATTCACCATTCAACTCCTGGTTATGAACAATAGCTTTTATGTCAATCGATATGTATCTGTATCTATCTATCTAATGGTCTGTCTGTCTATCTATGTTTCTACGTATGTACGTATGTATGTATCTATGTATCTATCTATCTATCTCTCTTCCTATCATCTATCTATGATGTCTATCATCTATCAATCCATGTACCTATCTATCTATCTTTCATCTGTCATCTGTGTACCTATCTATCTATGAATCAATCATCTTTTTGTCTGCCCATCTATCCTTCTGTACAGAACAGTTAACAACATAGCCTATGTCTCTTCCCTACATTATGCTTCCAGAAATCTTGCAAGGTAACTAAGCCATAAGGAGAGCACTGTGTTCACCGATACACTTTCAGGTAGAGTCAGCCGCGTGTGCTTACAAAACCAGTAAATGGAGGTGAAAGGACTTGAACCTGTATCTCTGTCCACTGTCCTCTCATACTTCCTGCTCGCTTGGTGACTTTATTTAGCCACATTCAGTGAGTAAGTGATCCCTGAAGACCACAAGTATCCTTCGTCTGGTCCGGTTGTCGAAAGAAAAGTGTACTTGGTTCTTTGCACACCACCATGTTTGAGGGACATCGGCGTGATCACTGCTGATAGGTGCAGGGACAATTATAAAGGAACACCTATTTCTGGACAGGAGCAGTTGGGAACAAAGAGTGTGTTGTGGAGTGAAGTGTTTATTTGAGGGTCCAAACTTCCCTCCTTAGGTGGTTATTACATCTTTACATTCGTGAACATCATAAAAAGCAATGATTTTAGAAGCCCAGACGCATATTATTACAGCAATTCATTTGTTGAGGTGAGAGGAAATGAGAAGGAACTTGCTGCACCACTAAATCTATGCCTGAGCACTGCTGAAATCAAACAAAAAGAATTCACGGTGGCTAGATAGGGCTATTTTCTACTGACTCTCTCTGGGGACTCAAACAGAATTCATTTGTTTGTTTGTTTCTTATTTTCACTTGTATAGGTAATCTGTCCCCACCCCTTCAGCTTGTAGTTTGTCTGTGTCCTTGGATCTCAAGTGAGTCTCCAGTAAGGGAGCACGTAGGAGATCTTGCGTTTTCATCAGTTCTTCTAACACTGGGTCTTTTGATTGGAGCACTCAAAGCCTGTACTTTTATTCTGATATTTGAGAGCTGTGCTCTTTCTGCACTTTGAAATTCTTTTTGTTCTCATTAATATACAATCACATGCAGAACATTATGTTTTCCAGTCTACACCCTTCACCAAGTCCCCGGCAGAAGCCAGTTACAGTTGCTGTCCGTCAGCGTGTACTAAGATGCTGTAGAATCACTACATGTCTTCTCTGTGTTATGCAGCCGTACAAATGACCCCCCAAGTTACACACTATACATGCTAATCCTAATGCCCCCATTCTTTTTCCCCGCCCTTATTACTCCCTTCCCAAAAACCCTCCCCAGTCCCTTTCTCTTTAACTGTTAGTCCACTCTCGGGTTCTGTGAGTCTGCTGCTGTCTTTTCCTTCAGTTTTTCTTTGTTATCATACTCCACACATGAGTGAAATCATTTGGTACATGTATTTCTCCTCCTTGAATATTTGACTGAGCATAATACCCTCTAGCTCCATCCACGTTATTGCAAATAATAGGATTTGTTTTCTTCTTATGGCTGCCTACTGCACTTTTTAAACTGGATTTCATTCTTCTTTTTTGTTTGTAGTTTCGCTATGTGCTTTCACCATTGCTCTCCTGGTTATGAGCAGTAGCTTTGTGTTAATCGATATGTACCTATATCTATCTATCTGTCTGTCTATCTATTTATCAATCAATCAATCAATCAATCATCTTTTTGTCTGCCCATCTGTCCTTGTGTACAGAACAGTTAACCATATATCCTATATCACTTTCCTACACTATGCTTCCAAAAATCCTGCAAAGTATCTAGGCTGTAGAGAGACCACTGGGTTCACCGAGACACTTGCAGTTCGAGGCGGCCGCGTATACCTACAAAACAAGGAAATAGTTGTGCCGGGACTTGAACCCGTGTCTCTATCCTCTGTCTTCTTTCATCTCCTTCTAACTTACTGTCTGTATTTAGCCACATTCTTTGACTAAGTGCTCCCTGAAGACCACAAGTATCATTCCTCTGGGCCTGTTGTCTCGAGAAAAGAAAACTTGTTCTTTGCTCACCACCATGTTTGAAGGACATCAGCGTGATCACCGGCGATAGGACGGAGGGTCAAATAAAAAGGAACACCAATTTCTAGACAGGAGCAGTTGGGAGCTAAGAGTGTTTTGTGGGGTGACGTGTTTATTTGAGTGTCCAAACTTCCCTCTTTAGGTAGTTATTAGATCCTCCCATTCGTGAACATCATAAAACCCACTGATTTCAGAGGCCCAGACGCTTATTATTACAGCAACTCAGTTGTCGAGGTGAGAGAAAATGAGAAGTATGTTGCTGCACCACTAAAGCAATGGCTGGGAACGGCTGAAACCAAACAAAAAGAATTCACGGAGGCCAGATAGGGCTATTTTCTTCTGACTGTCTCAATGGACTCACACAGAATCCATTTGTTTGATTGTTTGTTTTTCAGTTTCACTAGTGTAGGGTACTTGTCCACACACCTTCGGCTTGTAGTTTGTCTGTGTCCTTGGATCTCAAGTGAGTCTCCAGTAAGGGAGCACGTAGGAGATCTTGCGTTTTCATCAGTTCTTCTAACACTGGGTCTTTTGATTGAAGCACTCAAAGCCTTTACTTTTATTCTGATATTTGAGAGCTGTGCTCTTACTGCACTTTGAAATTCTTTTTGTTCTCATTAATATACAATCACATGCAGAACATTATGTTTTCCAGTCTACACCCTTCACCAAGTCCCCGGCAAAAGCCAGTTACAGTCGCTGTCCGTCAGCGTGTACTAAGATGCTGTAGAATCACTACATGTCTTCTCTGTGTTATGCAGCCGTACAAATGACCCCCCAAGTTACACACTATACATGCTAATCCTAATGCCCCCATTCTTTTTCCCCGCCCTTATTACTCCCTTCCCAAAAACCCTCCCCAGTCCCTTTCTCTTTGGTAACTGTTAGTCCACTCTCGGGTTCTGTGAGTCTGCTGCTGTCTTTTCCTTCAGTTTTTCTTTGTTATCATACTCCACACATGAGTGAAATCATTTGGTACATGTATTTCTCCTCCTTGAATATTTGACTGAGCATAATACCCTCTAGCTCCATCCACGTTATTGCAAATAATAGGATTTGTTTTCTTCTTATGGCTGCCTACTGCACTTTTTAAACTGGATTTCATTCTTCTTTTTTGTTTGTAGTTTCGCTATGTGCTTTCACCATTGCTCTCCTGGTTATGAGCAGTAGCTTTGTGTTAATCGATATGTACCTATATCTATCTATCTGTCTATCTATTTATCAATCAATCAATCAATCAATCATCTTTTTGTCTGCCCATCTGTCCTTGTGTACAGAACAGTTAACCATATATCCTATATCACTTTCCTACACTATGCTTCCAAAAATCCTGCAAAGTATCTAGGCTGTAGAGAGACCACTGGGTTCACCGAGACACTTGCAGTTCGAGGCGGCCGCGTGTACCTACAAAACCAGGAAATAGTTGTGCCGGGACTTGAACCCGTGTCTCTATCCTCTGTCTTCTTTCATCTCCTTCTAACTTACTGTCTGTATTTAGCCACATTCTTTGACTAAGTGCTCCCTGAAGACCACAAGTATCATTCCTCTGGGCCTGTTGTCTCGAGAAAAGAAAACTTGTTCTTTGCTCACCACCATGTTTGAAGGACATCAGCGTGATCACCGGCGATAGGACGGAGGGTCAAATAAAAAGGAACACCAATTTCTAGACAGGAGCAGTTGGGAGCTAAGAGTGTTTTGTGGGGTGACGTGTTTATTTGAGTGTCCAAACTTCCCTCTTTAGGTAGTTATTAGATCCTCCCATTCGTGAACATCATAAAACCCACTGATTTCAAAGGCCCAGACGCTTATTATTACAGCAAATCAGTTGTCGAGGTGAGAGAAAATGAGAAGTATGTTGCTGCACCACTAAATCAATGGCTGGGAACGGCTGAAACCAAACAAAAAGGATTCACGGAGGCCAGATAGGGCTATTTTCTTCTGACTGTCTCAATGGACTCACACAGAATCCATTTGTTTGATTGTTTGTTTTTCAGTTTCACTCGTGTAGGGTACTTGTCCACACACCTTCGGCTTGTAGTGTGTCTGTGTCCTTGGATCTCAAGTGAGTCTCCTGTAAGTAAGCACGTACGTGTCTTGAGTTTTCATCCCTTCTTTTAACCCTGTGTCTTTTGTTTGCTGCACTCAGTGCCTGACCTTTTATTCTGATGATTCAGAGCTGTGCACTTATTGCACTTAAAGAATTTTTTTTATCATTAAGCTAAAATCAATTGAAGAACATTATGTTTACTATGCTCCCCCCTTCACCAAGTACATCTGAAAAACCTCTTCAGTCGCTGTCGATCTGCGTAGTTGGATGCTGTAGACCCCTTCACCATGTCCCTCCCAACAGACCCCATTACAGTCGCTGTCCATCAGTGAGTAGTAAGATGCTATATGATCTCTACTAGCCTTCTCTGTGTTGTACAGCACTCCCCATGACCCCTCGACTCAAAGCATTATACATGCTAAAACTAATGCCCCCATTCTTTCTCCTCACACTTATCCCTCCCTTCAGACCAACCCTGCCCAGTCCTTTTCCCTTTGGTAACTTTTAGTCAACTCTTTGGTTCTGTGAGTCTGCTGCTGTTTTTCTCCTTCAGTTTTTCTTTGTTGTTGTACTACACACATGAGTGAAAACACTTGGTACTTGTCTTTCTCCGCCTGGCCTATTTCTCTGAACATACTACCGTCTAGCTCCATCCAGGTCATTACAAATGGTAGGATTTGTTTTCTTCTTAAGGCTGCTTACTGCACTTTTAAAACTGGATTTCATTCTTCCTTTTTGTTTGTAGTTTAGCTATGTTATTCACCATTCAACTCCTGGTTATTAACAATAGCTTTGTGTCAATCGATATGTATCTGTATCTATCTATCTAATGGTCTGTCTGTCTATCTATGTTTCTACGTATGTATGTATGTATGTATCTATCTCTCTTCCTATCATCTATCTATGATGTCTATCATCTATCAATCCATGTACCTATCTATCTATCTTTCATCTGTCATCTGTGTACCTATCTATCTATGAATCAATCATCTTTTTGTCTGCCCATCTATCCTTCTGTACAGAACAGTTAACAACATAGCCTATGTCTCTTCCCTACATTATGCTTCCAGAAATCTTGCAAGGTAACTAAGCCATAAGGAGAGCACTGTGTTCACCGATACACTTTCAGGTAGAGTCAGCCGCGTGTGCTTACAAAACCAGTAAATGGAGGTGAAAGGACTTGAACCTGTATCTCTGTCCACTGTCCTCTCATACTTCCTGCTCGCTTGGTGACTTTATTTAGCCACATTCAGTGAGTAAGTGATCCCTGAAGACCACAAGTATCCTTCGTCTGGTCCGGTTGTCGAAAGAAAAGTGTACTTGGTTCTTTGCACACCACCATGTTTGAGGGACATCGGCGTGATCACTGCTGATAGGTGCAGGGACAATTATAAAGGAACACCTATTTCTGGACAGGAGCAGTTGGGAACAAAGAGTGTGTTGTGGAGTGAAGTGTTTATTTGAGGGTCCAAACTTCCCTCCTTAGGTGGGTATTACTTCTTTACATTCGTGAACATCATAAAAAGCAATGATTTTAGAAGCCCAGACGCATATTATTACAGCAATTCATTTGTTGAGGTGAGAGGAAATGAGAAGGAACTTGCTGCACCACTAAATCTATGCCTGAGCACTGCTGAAATCAAACAAAAAGAATTCACGGTGGCTAGATAGGGCTATTTTCTACTGACTCTCTCTGGGGACTCAAACAGAATTCATTTGTTTGTTTGTTTCTTATTTTCACTTGTATAGGTAATCTGTCCCCGCCCCTTCAGCTTGTAGTTTGTCTGTGTCCTTGGATCTCAAGTGAGTCTCCAGTAAGGGAGCACGTAGGAGATCTTGCGTTTTCATCAGTTCTTCTAACACTGGGTCTTTTGATTGGAGCACTCAAAGCCTGTACTTTTATTCTGATATTTGAGAGCTGTGCTCTTACTGCACTTTGAAATTCTTTTTGTTCTCATTAATATACAATCACATGCAGAACATTATGTTTTCCAGTCTACACCCTTCACCAAGTCCCCGGCAAAAGCCAGTTACAGTCGCTGTCCGTCAGCGTGTACTAAGATGCTGTAGAATCACTACATGTCTTCTCTGTGTTATGCAGCCGTACAAATGACCCCCCAAGTTACACACTATACATGCTAATCCTAATGCCCCCATTCTTTTTCCCCGCCCTTATTACTCCCTTCCCAAAAACCCTCCCCAGTCCCTTTCTCTTTAACTGTTAGTCCACTCTCGGGTTCTGTGAGTCTGCTGCTGTCTTTTCCTTCAGTTTTTCTTTGTTATCATACTCCACACATGAGTGAAATCATTTGGTACATGTATTTCTCCTCCTTGAATATTTGACTGAGCATAATACCCTCTAGCTCCATTTACGTTATTGCAAATAATAGGATTTGTTTTCTTCTTATGGCTGCCTACTGCACTTTTTAAACTGGATTTCATTCTTCTTTTTTGTTTGTAGTTTCGCTATGTGCTTTCACCATTGCTCTCCTGGTTATGAGCAGTAGCTTTGTGTTAATCGATATGTACCTATATCTATCTATCTGTCTATCTATTTATCAATCAATCAATCAATCAATCATCTTTTTGTCTGCCCATCTGTCCTTGTGTACAGAACAGTTAACCATATATCCTATATCACTTTCCTACACTATGCTTCCAAAAATCCTGCAAAGTATCTAGGCTGTAGAGAGACCACTGGGTTCACCGAGACACTTGCAGTTCGAGGCGGCCGCGTATACCTACAAAACAAGGAAATAGTTGTGCCGGGACTTGAACCCGTGTCTCTATCCTCTGTCTTCTTTCATCTCCTTCTAACTTACTGTCTGTATTTAGCCACATTCTTTGACTAAGTGCTCCCTGAAGACCACAAGTATCATTCCTCTGGGCCTGTTGTCTCGAGAAAAGAAAACTTGTTCTTTGCTCACCACCATGTTTGAAGGACATCAGCGTGATCACCGGCGATAGGACGGAGGGTCAAATAAAAAGGAACACCAATTTCTAGACAGGAGCAGTTGGGAGCTAAGAGTGTTTTGTGGGGTGACGTGTTTATTTGAGTGTCCAAACTTCCCTCTTTAGGTAGTTATTAGATCCTCCCATTCGTGAACATCATAAAACCCACTGATTTCAGAGGCCCAGACGCTTATTATTACAGCAACTCAGTTGTCGAGGTGAGAGAAAATGAGAAGTATGTTGCTGCACCACTAAAGCAATGGCTGGGAACGGCTGAAACCAAACAAAAAGAATTCACGGAGGCCAGATAGGGCTATTTTCTTCTGACTGTCTCAATGGACTCACACAGAATCCATTTGTTTGATTGTTTGTTTTTCAGTTTCACTAGTGTAGGGTACTTGTCCACACACCTTCGGCTTGTAGTTTGTCTGTGTCCTTGGATCTCAAGTGAGTCTCCAGTAAGGGAGCACGTAGGAGATCTTGCGTTTTCATCAGTTCTTCTAACACTGGGTCTTTTGATTGAAGCACTCAAAGCCTTTACTTTTATTCTGATATTTGAGAGCTGTGCTCTTACTGCACTTTGAAATTCTTTTTGTTCTCATTAATATACAATCACATGCAGAACATTATGTTTTCCAGTCTACACCCTTCACCAAGTCCCCGGCAAAAGCCAGTTACAGTCGCTGTCCGTCAGCGTGTACTAAGATGCTGTAGAATCACTACATGTCTTCTCTGTGTTATGCAGCCGTACAAATGACCCCCCAAGTTACACACTATACATGCTAATCCTAATGCCCCCATTCTTTTTCCCCGCCCTTATTACTCCCTTCCCAAAAACCCTCCCCAGTCCCTTTCTCTTTGGTAACTGTTAGTCCACTCTCGGGTTCTGTGAGTCTGCTGCTGTCTTTTCCTTCAGTTTTTCTTTGTTATCATACTCCACACATGAGTGAAATCATTTGGTACATGTATTTCTCCTCCTTGAATATTTGACTGAGCATAATACCCTCTAGCTCCATCCACGTTATTGCAAATAATAGGATTTGTTTTCTTCTTATGGCTGCCTACTGCACTTTTTAAACTGGATTTCATTCTTCTTTTTTGTTTGTAGTTTCGCTATGTGCTTCCACCATTGCTCTCCTGGTTATGAGCAGTAGCTTTGTGTTAATCGATATGTACCTATATCTATCTATCTGTCTATCTATTTATCAATCAATCAATCAATCAATCATCTTTTTGTCTGCCCATCTGTCCTTGTGTACAGAACAGTTAACCATATATCCTATATCACTTTCCTACACTATGCTTCCAAAAATCCTGCAAAGTATCTAGGCTGTAGAGAGACCACTGGGTTCACCGAGACACTTGCAGTTCGAGGCGGCCGCGTGTACCTACAAAACCAGGAAATAGTTGTGCCGGGACTTGAACCCGTGTCTCTATCCTCTGTCTTCTTTCATCTCCTTCTAACTTACTGTCTGTATTTAGCCACATTCTTTGACTAAGTGCTCCCTGAAGACCACAAGTATCATTCCTCTGGGCCTGTTGTCTCGAGAAAAGAAAACTTGTTCTTTGCTCACCACCATGTTTGAAGGACATCAGCGTGATCACCGGCGATAGGACGGAGGGTCAAATAAAAAGGAACACCAATTTCTAGACAGGAGCAGTTGGGAGCTAAGAGTGTTTTGTGGGGTGACGTGTTTATTTGAGTGTCCAAACTTCCCTCTTTAGGTAGTTATTAGATCCTCCCATTCGTGAACATCATAAAACCCACTGATTTCAAAGGCCCAGACGCTTATTATTACAGCAAATCAGTTGTCGAGGTGAGAGAAAATGAGAAGTATGTTGCTGCACCACTAAATCAATGGCTGGGAACGGCTGAAACCAAACAAAAAGGATTCACGGAGGCCAGATAGGGCTATTTTCTTCTGACTGTCTCAATGGACTCACACAGAATCCATTTGTTTGATTGTTTGTTTTTCAGTTTCACTCGTGTAGGGTACTTGTCCACACACCTTCGGCTTGTAGTGTGTCTGTGTCCTTGGATCTCAAGTGAGTCTCCTGTAAGTAAGCACGTACGTGTCTTGAGTTTTCATCCCTTCTTTTAACCCTGTGTCTTTTGTTTGCTGCACTCAGTGCCTGACCTTTTATTCTGATGATTCAGAGCTGTGCACTTATTGCACTTAAAGAATTTTTTTTATCATTAAGCTAAAATCAATTGAAGAACATTATGTTTACTATGCTCCCCCCTTCACCAAGTACATCTGAAAAACCTCTTCAGTCGCTGTCGATCTGCGTAGTTGGATGCTGTAGACCCCTTCACCATGTCCCTCCCAACAGACCCCATTACAGTCGCTGTCCATCAGTGAGTAGTAAGATGCTATATGATCTCTACTAGCCTTCTCTGTGTTGTACAGCACTCCCCATGACCCCTCGACTCAAAGCATTATACATGCTAAAACTAATGCCCCCATTCTTTCTCCTCACACTTATCCCTCCCTTCAGACCAACCCTGCCCAGTCCTTTTCCCTTTGGTAACTTTTAGTCAACTCTTTGGTTCTGTGAGTCTGCTGCTGTTTTTCTCCTTCAGTTTTTCTTTGTTGTTGTACTACACACATGAGTGAAAACACTTGGTACTTGTCTTTCTCCGCCTGGCCTATTTCTCTGAACATACTACCGTCTAGCTCCATCCAGGTCATTACAAATGGTAGGATTTGTTTTCTTCTTAAGGCTGCTTACTGCACTTTTAAAACTGGATTTCATTCTTCCTTTTTGTTTGTAGTTTAGCTATGTTATTCACCATTCAACTCCTGGTTATGAACAATAGCTTTGTGTCAATCGATATGTATCTGTATCTATCTATCTAATGGTCTGTCTGTCTATCTATGTTTCTACGTATGTATGTATGTATGTATCTATCTCTCTTCCTATCATCTATCTATGATGTCTATCATCTATCAATCCATGTACCTATCTATCTATCTTTCATCTGTCATCTGTGTACCTATCTATCTATGAATCAATCATCTTTTTGTCTGCCCATCTATCCTTCTGTACAGAACAGTTAACAACATAGCCTATGTCTCTTCCCTACATTATGCTTCCAGAAATCTTGCAAGGTAACTAAGCCATAAGGAGAGCACTGTGTTCACCGATACACTTTCAGGTAGAGTCAGCCGCGTGTGCTTACAAAACCAGTAAATGGAGGTGAAAGGACTTGAACCTGTATCTCTGTCCACTGTCCTCTCATACTTCCTGCTCGCTTGGTGACTTTATTTAGCCACATTCAGTGAGTAAGTGATCCCTGAAGACCACAAGTATCCTTCGTCTGGTCCGGTTGTCGAAAGAAAAGTGTACTTGGTTCTTTGCACACCACCATGTTTGAGGGACATCGGCGTGATCACTGCTGATAGGTGCAGGGACAATTATAAAGGAACACCTATTTCTGGACAGGAGCAGTTGGGAACAAAGAGTGTGTTGTGGAGTGAAGTGTTTATTTGAGGGTCCAAACTTCCCTCCTTAGGTGGGTATTACTTCTTTACATTCGTGAACATCATAAAAAGCAATGATTTTAGAAGCCCAGACGCATATTATTACAGCAATTCATTTGTTGAGGTGAGAGGAAATGAGAAGGAACTTGCTGCACCACTAAATCTATGCCTGAGCACTGCTGAAATCAAACAAAAAGAATTCACGGTGGCTAGATAGGGCTATTTTCTACTGACTCTCTCTGGGGACTCAAACAGAATTCATTTGTTTGTTTGTTTCTTATTTTCACTTGTATAGGTAATCTGTCCCCGCCCCTTCAGCTTGTAGTTTGTCTGTGTCCTTGGATCTCAAGTGAGTCTCCAGTAAGGGAGCACGTAGGAGATCTTGCGTTTTCATCAGTTCTTCTAACACTGGGTCTTTTGATTGGAGCACTCAAAGCCTGTACTTTTATTCTGATATTTGAGAGCTGTGCTCTTACTGCACTTTGAAATTCTTTTTGTTCTCATTAATATACAATCACATGCAGAACATTATGTTTTCCAGTCTACACCCTTCACCAAGTCCCCGGCAAAAGCCAGTTACAGTCGCTGTCCGTCAGCGTGTACTAAGATGCTGTAGAATCACTACATGTCTTCTCTGTGTTATGCAGCCGTACAAATGACCCCCCAAGTTACACACTATACATGCTAATCCTAATGCCCCCATTCTTTTTCCCCGCCCTTATTACTCCCTTCCCAAAAACCCTCCCCAGTCCCTTTCTCTTTAACTGTTAGTCCACTCTCGGGTTCTGTGAGTCTGCTGCTGTCTTTTCCTTCAGTTTTTCTTTGTTATCATACTCCACACATGAGTGAAATCATTTGGTACATGTATTTCTCCTCCTTGAATATTTGACTGAGCATAATACCCTCTAGCTCCATTTACGTTATTGCAAATAATAGGATTTGTTTTCTTCTTATGGCTGCCTACTGCACTTTTTAAACTGGATTTCATTCTTCTTTTTTGTTTGTAGTTTCGCTATGTGCTTTCACCATTGCTCTCCTGGTTATGAGCAGTAGCTTTGTGTTAATCGATATGTACCTATATCTATCTATCTGTCTATCTATTTATCAATCAATCAATCAATCAATCATCTTTTTGTCTGCCCATCTGTCCTTGTGTACAGAACAGTTATCCATATATCCTATATCACTTTCCTACACTATGCTTCCAAAAATCCTGCAAAGTATCTAGGCTGTAGAGAGACCACTGGGTTCACCGAGACACTTGCAGTTCGAGGCGGCCGCGTGTACCTACAAAACAAGGAAATAGTTGTGCCGGGACTTGAACCCGTGTCTCTATCCTCTGTCTTCTTTCATCTCCTTCTAACTTACTGTCTGTATTTAGCCACATTCTTTGACTAAGTGCTCCCTGAAGACCACAAGTATCATTCCTCTGGGCCTGTTGTCTCGAGAAAAGAAAACTTGTTCTTTGCTCACCACCATGTTTGAAGGACATCAGCGTGATCACCGGCGATAGGACGGAGGGTCAAATAAAAAGGAACACCAATTTCTAGACAGGAGCAGTTGGGAGCTAAGAGTGTTTTGTGGGGTGACGTGTTTATTTGAGTGTCCAAACTTCCCTCTTTAGGTAGTTATTAGATCCTCCCATTCGTGAACATCATAAAACCCACTGATTTCAGAGGCCCAGACGCTTATTATTACAGCAACTCAGTTGTCGAGGTGAGAGAAAATGAGAAGTATGTTGCTGCACCACTAAAGCAATGGCTGGGAACGGCTGAAACCAAACAAAAAGAATTCACGGAGGCCAGATAGGGCTATTTTCTTCTGACTGTCTCAATGGACTCACACAGAATCCATTTGTTTGATTGTTTGTTTTTCAGTTTCACTCGTGTAGGGTACTTGTCCACACACCTTCGGCTTGTAGTGTGTCTGTGTCCTTGGATCTCAAGTGAGTCTCCTGTAAGTAAGCACGTACGTGTCTTGAGTTTTCATCCCTTCTTTTAACCCTGTGTCTTTTGTTTGCTGCACTCAGTGCCTGACCTTTTATTCTGATGATTCAGAGCTGTGCACTTATTGCACTTAAAGAATTTTTTTTATCATTAAGCTAAAATCAATTGAAGAACATTATGTTTACTATGCTCCCCCCTTCACCAAGTACATCTGAAAATCCTCTTCAGTCGCTGTCGATCTGCGTAGTTGGATGCTGTAGACCCCTTCACCATGTCCCTCCCAACAGACCCCATTACAGTCGCTGTCCATCAGTGAGTAGTAAGATGCTATATGATCTCTACTAGCCTTCTCTGTGTTGTACAGCACTCCCCATGACCCCTCGACCCAAAGCATTATACATGCTAAAACTAATGCCCCCATTCTTTCTCCTCACACTTATCCCTCCCTTCAGACCAACCCTGCCCAGTCCTTTACCCTTTGGTAACTTTTAGTCAACTCTCGGGTTCTGTGAGTCTGCTGCTGTTTTTCTCCTTCAGTTTTTCTTTGTTGTACTACACATGAGTGAAAACACTTGGTACTTGTCTTTCTCCGCCTGGCCTATTTCTCTGAACATACTACCGTCTAGCTCCATCCAGGTCATTACAAATGGTAGGATTTGTTTTCTTCTTAAGGCTGCTTACTGCACTTTTAAAACTGGATTTCATTCTTCCTTTTTGTTTGTAGTTTAGCTATGTTATTCACCATTCAACTCCTGGTTATGAACAATAGCTTTTATGTCAATCGATATGTATCTGTATCTATCTATCTAATGGTCTGTCTGTCTATGTTTCTACGTATGTATGTATGTATGTATCTATGTATCTATCTATCTATCTCTCTTCCTATCATCTATCTATGATGTCTATCATCTATCAATCCATGTACCTATCTATCTATCTTTCATCTGTCATCTGTGTACCTATCTATCTATGAATCAATCATCTTTTTGTCTGCCCATCTATCCTTCTGTACAGAACAGTTAACAACATAGCCTATGTCTCTTCCCTACATTATGCTTCCAGAAATCTTGCAAGGTAACTAAGCCATAAGGAGAGCACTGTGTTCACCGATACACTTTCAGGTAGAGTCAGCCGCGTGTGCTTACAAAACCAGTAAATGGAGGTGAAAGGACTTGAACCTGTATCTCTGTCCACTGTCCTCTCATACTTCCTGCTCGCTTGGTGACTTTATTTAGCCACATTCAGTGAGTAAGTGATCCCTGAAGACCACAAGTATCCTTCGTCTGGTCCGGTTGTCGAAAGAAAAGTGTACTTGGTTCTTTGCACACCACCATGTTTGAGGGACATCGGCGTGATCACTGCTGATAGGTGCAGGGACAATTATAAAGGAACACCTATTTCTGGACAGGAGCAGTTGGGAACAAAGAGTGTGTTGTGGAGTGAAGTGTTTATTTGAGGGTCCAAACTTCCCTCCTTAGGTGGTTATTACATCTTTACATTCGTGAACATCATAAAAAGCAATGATTTTAGAAGCCCAGACGCATATTATTACAGCAATTCATTTGTTGAGGTGAGAGGAAATGAGAAGGAACTTGCTGCACCACTAAATCTATGCCTGAGCACTGCTGAAATCAAACAAAAAGAATTCACGGTGGCTAGATAGGGCTATTTTCTACTGACTCTCTCTGGGGACTCAAACAGAATTCATTTGTTTGTTTGTTTCTTATTTTCACTTGTATAGGTAATCTGTCCCCACCCCTTCAGCTTGTAGTTTGTCTGTGTCCTTGGATCTCAAGTGAGTCTCCAGTAAGGGAGCACGTAGGAGATCTTGCGTTTTCATCAGTTCTTCTAACACTGGGTCTTTTGATTGGAGCACTCAAAGCCTGTACTTTTATTCTGATATTTGAGAGCTGTGCTCTTTCTGCACTTTGAAATTCTTTTTGTTCTCATTAATATACAATCACATGCAGAACATTATGTTTTCCAGTCTACACCCTTCACCAAGTAACCCGGCAGAAGCCAGTTACAGTTGCTGTCCGTCAGCGTGTACTAAGATGCTGTAGAATCACTACATGTCTTCTCTGTGTTATGCAGCCGTACAAATGACCCCCCAAGTTACACACTATACATGCTAATCCTAATGCCCCCATTCTTTTTCCCCGCCCTTATTACTCCCTTCCCAAAAACCCTCCCCAGTCCCTTTCTCTTTGGTAACTGTTAGTCCACTCTCGGGTTCTGTGAGTCTGCTGCTGTCTTTTCCTTCAGTTTTTCTTTGTTATCATACTCCACACATGAGTGAAATCATTTGGTACATGTATTTCTCCTCCTTGAATATTTGACTGAGCATAATACCCTCTAGCTCCATCCACGTTATTGCAAATAATAGGATTTGTTTTCTTCTTATGGCTGCCTACTGCACTTTTTAAACTGGATTTCATTCTTCTTTTTTGTTTGTAGTTTCGCTATGTGCTTTCACCATTGTTCTCCTGGTTATGAGCAGTAGCTTTGTGTTAATCGATATGTACCTATATCTATCTATCTGTCTGTCTATCTATTTATCAATCAATCAATCAATCAATCATCTTTTTGTCTGCCCATCTGTCCTTGTGTACAGAACAGTTAACCATATATCCTATATCACTTTCCTACACTATGCTTCCAAAAATCCTGCAAAGTATCTAGGCTGTAGAGAGACCACTGGGTTCACCGAGACACTTGCAGTTCGAGGCGGCCGCGTGTACCTACAAAACCAGGAAATAGTTGTGCCGGGACTTGAACCCTTGTCTCTATCCTCTGTCTTCTTTCATCTCCTTCTAACTTACTGTCTGTATTTAGCCACATTCTTTGACTAAGTGCTCCCTGAAGACCACAAGTATCATTCCTCTGGGCCTGTTGTCTCGAGAAAAGAAAACTTGTTCTTTGCTCACCACCATGTTTGAAGGACATCAGCGTGATCACCGGCGATAGGACGGAGGGTCAAATAAAAAGGAACACCAATTTCTAGACAGGAGCAGTTGGGAGCTAAGAGTGTTTTGTGGGGTGACGTGTTTATTTGAGTGTCCAAACTTCCCTCTTTAGGTAGTTATTAGATCCTCCCATTCGTGAACATCATAAAACCCACTGATTTCAAAGGCCCAGACGCTTATTATTACAGCAAATCAGTTGTCGAGGTGAGAGAAAATGAGAAGTATGTTGCTGCACCACTAAATCAATGGCTGGGAACGGCTGAAACCAAACAAAAAGGATTCACGGAGGCCAGATAGGGCTATTTTCTTCTGACTGTCTCAATGGACTCACACAGAATCCATTTGTTTGATTGTTTGTTTTTCAGTTTCGCTCGTGTAGGGTACTTGTCCACACACCTTCGGCTTGTAGTGTGTCTGTGTCCTTGGATCTCAAGTGAGTCTCCTGTAAGTAAGCACGTACGTGTCTTGAGTTTTCATCCCTTCTTTTAACCCTGTGTCTTTTGTTTGCTGCACTCAGTGCCTGACCTTTTATTCTGATGATTCAGAGCTGTGCACTTATTGCACTTAAAGAATTTTTTTCATCATTAAGCTAAAATCAATTGAAGAACATTATGTTTACTATGCTCCCCCCTTCACCAAGTACATCTGAAAAACCTCTTCAGTCGCTGTCGATCTGCGTAGTTGGATGCTGTAGACCCCTTCACCATGTCCCTCCCAACAGACCCCATTACATTCGCTGTCCATCAGTGAGTAGTAAGATGCTATATGATCTCTACTAGCCTTCTCTGTGTTGTACAGCACTCCCCATGACCCCTCGACTCAAAGCATTATACATGCTAAAACTAATGCCCCCATTCTTTCTCCTCACACTTATCCCTCCCTTCAGACCAACCCTGCCCAGTCCTTTTCCCTTTGGTAACTTTTAGTCAACTCTTTGGTTCTGTGAGTCTGCTGCTGTTTTTCTCCTTCAGTTTTTCTTTGTTGTTGTACTACACACATGAGTGAAAACACTTGGTACTTGTCTTTCTCCGCCTGGCCTATTTCTCTGAACATACTACCGTCTAGCTCCATCCAGGTCATTACAAATGGTAGGATTTGTTTTCTTCTTAAGGCTGCTTACTGCACTTTTAAAACTGGATTTCATTCTTCCTTTTTGTTTGTAGTTTAGCTATGTTATTCACCATTCAACTCCTGGTTATTAACAATAGCTTTGTGTCAATCGATATGTATCTGTATCTATCTATCTAATGGTCTGTCTGTCTATCTATGTTTCTACGTATGTATGTATGTATGTATCTATCTCTCTTCCTATCATCTATCTATGATGTCTATCATCTATCAATCCATGTACCTATCTATCTATCTTTCATCTGTCATCTGTGTACCTATCTATCTATGAATCAATCATCTTTTTGTCTGCCCATCTATCCTTCTGTACAGAACAGTTAACAACATAGCCTATGTCTCTTCCCTACATTATGCTTCCAGAAATCTTGCAAGGTAACTAAGCCATAAGGAGAGCACTGTGTTCACCGATACACTTTCAGGTAGAGTCAGCCGCGTGTGCTTACAAAACCAGTAAATGGAGGTGAAAGGACTTGAACCTGTATCTCTGTCCACTGTCCTCTCATACTTCCTGCTCGCTTGGTGACTTTATTTAGCCACATTCAGTGAGTAAGTGATCCCTGAAGACCACAAGTATCCTTCGTCTGGTCCGGTTGTCGAAAGAAAAGTGTACTTGGTTCTTTGCACACCACCATGTTTGAGGGACATCGGCGTGATCACTGCTGATAGGTGCAGGGACAATTATAAAGGAACACCTATTTCTGGACAGGAGCAGTTGGGAACAAAGAGTGTGTTGTGGAGTGAAGTGTTTATTTGAGGGTCCAAACTTCCCTCCTTAGGTGGGTATTACTTCTTTACATTCGTGAACATCATAAAAAGCAATGATTTTAGAAGCCCAGACGCATATTATTACAGCAATTCATTTGTTGAGGTGAGAGGAAATGAGAAGGAACTTGCTGCACCACTAAATCTATGCCTGAGCACTGCTGAAATCAAACAAAAAGAATTCACGGTGGCTAGATAGGGCTATTTTCTACTGACTCTCTCTGGGGACTCAAACAGAATTCATTTGTTTGTTTGTTTCTTATTTTCACTTGTATAGGTAATCTGTCCCCGCCCCTTCAGCTTGTAGTTTGTCTGTGTCCTTGGATCTCAAGTGAGTCTCCAGTAAGGGAGCACGTAGGAGATCTTGCGTTTTCATCAGTTCTTCTAACACTGGGTCTTTTGATTGGAGCACTCAAAGCCTGTACTTTTATTCTGATATTTGAGAGCTGTGCTCTTACTGCACTTTGAAATTCTTTTTGTTCTCATTAATATACAATCACATGCAGAACATTATGTTTTCCAGTCTACACCCTTCACCAAGTCCCCGGCAAAAGCCAGTTACAGTCGCTGTCCGTCAGCGTGTACTAAGATGCTGTAGAATCACTACATGTCTTCTCTGTGTTATGCAGCCGTACAAATGACCCCCCAAGTTACACACTATACATGCTAATCCTAATGCCCCCATTCTTTTTCCCCGCCCTTATTACTCCCTTCCCAAAAACCCTCCCCAGTCCCTTTCTCTTTAACTGTTAGTCCACTCTCGGGTTCTGTGAGTCTGCTGCTGTCTTTTCCTTCAGTTTTTCTTTGTTATCATACTCCACACATGAGTGAAATCATTTGGTACATGTATTTCTCCTCCTTGAATATTTGACTGAGCATAATACCCTCTAGCTCCATTTACGTTATTGCAAATAATAGGATTTGTTTTCTTCTTATGGCTGCCTACTGCACTTTTTAAACTGGATTTCATTCTTCTTTTTTGTTTGTAGTTTCGCTATGTGCTTTCACCATTGCTCTCCTGGTTATGAGCAGTAGCTTTGTGTTAATCGATATGTACCTATATCTATCTATCTGTCTATCTATTTATCAATCAATCAATCAATCAATCATCTTTTTGTCTGCCCATCTGTCCTTGTGTACAGAACAGTTATCCATATATCCTATATCACTTTCCTACACTATGCTTCCAAAAATCCTGCAAAGTATCTAGGCTGTAGAGAGACCACTGGGTTCACCGAGACACTTGCAGTTCGAGGCGGCCGCGTGTACCTACAAAACAAGGAAATAGTTGTGCCGGGACTTGAACCCGTGTCTCTATCCTCTGTCTTCTTTCATCTCCTTCTAACTTACTGTCTGTATTTAGCCACATTCTTTGACTAAGTGCTCCCTGAAGACCACAAGTATCATTCCTCTGGGCCTGTTGTCTCGAGAAAAGAAAACTTGTTCTTTGCTCACCACCATGTTTGAAGGACATCAGCGTGATCACCGGCGATAGGACGGAGGGTCAAATAAAAAGGAACACCAATTTCTAGACAGGAGCAGTTGGGAGCTAAGAGTGTTTTGTGGGGTGACGTGTTTATTTGAGTGTCCAAACTTCCCTCTTTAGGTAGTTATTAGATCCTCCCATTCGTGAACATCATAAAACCCACTGATTTCAGAGGCCCAGACGCTTATTATTACAGCAACTCAGTTGTCGAGGTGAGAGAAAATGAGAAGTATGTTGCTGCACCACTAAAGCAATGGCTGGGAACGGCTGAAACCAAACAAAAAGAATTCACGGAGGCCAGATAGGGCTATTTTCTTCTGACTGTCTCAATGGACTCACACAGAATCCATTTGTTTGATTGTTTGTTTTTCAGTTTCACTCGTGTAGGGTACTTGTCCACACACCTTCGGCTTGTAGTGTGTCTGTGTCCTTGGATCTCAAGTGAGTCTCCTGTAAGTAAGCACGTACGTGTCTTGAGTTTTCATCCCTTCTTTTAACCCTGTGTCTTTTGTTTGCTGCACTCAGTGCCTGACCTTTTATTCTGATGATTCAGAGCTGTGCACTTATTGCACTTAAAGAATTTTTTTTATCATTAAGCTAAAATCAATTGAAGAACATTATGTTTACTATGCTCCCCCCTTCACCAAGTACATCTGAAAATCCTCTTCAGTCGCTGTCGATCTGCGTAGTTGGATGCTGTAGACCCCTTCACCATGTCCCTCCCAACAGACCCCATTACAGTCGCTGTCCATCAGTGAGTAGTAAGATGCTATATGATCTCTACTAGCCTTCTCTGTGTTGTACAGCACTCCCCATGACCCCTCGACCCAAAGCATTATACATGCTAAAACTAATGCCCCCATTCTTTCTCCTCACACTTATCCCTCCCTTCAGACCAACCCTGCCCAGTCCTTTACCCTTTGGTAACTTTTAGTCAACTCTCGGGTTCTGTGAGTCTGCTGCTGTTTTTCTCCTTCAGTTTTTCTTTGTTGTACTACACATGAGTGAAAACACTTGGTACTTGTCTTTCTCCGCCTGGCCTATTTCTCTGAACATACTACCGTCTAGCTCCATCCAGGTCATTACAAATGGTAGGATTTGTTTTCTTCTTAAGGCTGCTTACTGCACTTTTAAAACTGGATTTCATTCTTCCTTTTTGTTTGTAGTTTAGCTATGTTATTCACCATTCAACTCCTGGTTATGAACAATAGCTTTTATGTCAATCGATATGTATCTGTATCTATCTATCTAATGGTCTGTCTGTCTATGTTTCTACGTATGTATGTATGTATGTATCTATGTATCTATCTATCTATCTCTCTTCCTATCATCTATCTATGATGTCTATCATCTATCAATCCATGTACCTATCTATCTATCTTTCATCTGTCATCTGTGTACCTATCTATCTATGAATCAATCATCTTTTTGTCTGCCCATCTATCCTTCTGTACAGAACAGTTAACAACATAGCCTATGTCTCTTCCCTACATTATGCTTCCAGAAATCTTGCAAGGTAACTAAGCCATAAGGAGAGCACTGTGTTCACCGATACACTTTCAGGTAGAGTCAGCCGCGTGTGCTTACAAAACCAGTAAATGGAGGTGAAAGGACTTGAACCTGTATCTCTGTCCACTGTCCTCTCATACTTCCTGCTCGCTTGGTGACTTTATTTAGCCACATTCAGTGAGTAAGTGATCCCTGAAGACCACAAGTATCCTTCGTCTGGTCCGGTTGTCGAAAGAAAAGTGTACTTGGTTCTTTGCACACCACCATGTTTGAGGGACATCGGCGTGATCACTGCTGATAGGTGCAGGGACAATTATAAAGGAACACCTATTTCTGGACAGGAGCAGTTGGGAACAAAGAGTGTGTTGTGGAGTGAAGTGTTTATTTGAGGGTCCAAACTTCCCTCCTTAGGTGGTTATTACATCTTTACATTCGTGAACATCATAAAAAGCAATGATTTTAGAAGCCCAGACGCATATTATTACAGCAATTCATTTGTTGAGGTG
Source organism: Manis pentadactyla (assembly GCF_030020395.1). NCBI lineage: Eukaryota > Metazoa > Chordata > Mammalia > Pholidota > Manidae > Manis > Manis pentadactyla. The sequence goes on along the minus strand of NW_026644987.1, from coordinate 929,188 downwards.
AGAGGAAATGAGAAGGAACTTGCTGCACCACTAAATCTATGCCTGAGCACTGCTGAAATCAAACAAAAAGAATTCACGGTGGCTAGATAGGGCTATTTTCTACTGACTCTCTCTGGGGACTCAAACAGAATTCATTTGTTTGTTTGTTTCTTATTTTCACTTGTATAGGTAATCTGTCCCCACCCCTTCAGCTTGTAGTTTGTCTGTGTCCTTGGATCTCAAGTGAGTCTCCAGTAAGGGAGCACGTAGGAGATCTTGCGTTTTCATCAGTTCTTCTAACACTGGGTCTTTTGATTGGAGCACTCAAAGCCTGTACTTTTATTCTGATATTTGAGAGCTGTGCTCTTTCTGCACTTTGAAATTCTTTTTGTTCTCATTAATATACAATCACATGCAGAACATTATGTTTTCCAGTCTACACCCTTCACCAAGTAACCCGGCAGAAGCCAGTTACAGTTGCTGTCCGTCAGCGTGTACTAAGATGCTGTAGAATCACTACATGTCTTCTCTGTGTTATGCAGCCGTACAAATGACCCCCCAAGTTACACACTATACATGCTAATCCTAATGCCCCCATTCTTTTTCCCCGCCCTTATTACTCCCTTCCCAAAAACCCTCCCCAGTCCCTTTCTCTTTGGTAACTGTTAGTCCACTCTCGGGTTCTGTGAGTCTGCTGCTGTCTTTTCCTTCAGTTTTTCTTTGTTATCATACTCCACACATGAGTGAAATCATTTGGTACATGTATTTCTCCTCCTTGAATATTTGACTGAGCATAATACCCTCTAGCTCCATCCACGTTATTGCAAATAATAGGATTTGTTTTCTTCTTATGGCTGCCTACTGCACTTTTTAAACTGGATTTCATTCTTCTTTTTTGTTTGTAGTTTCGCTATGTGCTTTCACCATTGTTCTCCTGGTTATGAGCAGTAGCTTTGTGTTAATCGATATGTACCTATATCTATCTATCTGTCTGTCTATCTATTTATCAATCAATCAATCAATCAATCATCTTTTTGTCTGCCCATCTGTCCTTGTGTACAGAACAGTTAACCATATATCCTATATCACTTTCCTACACTATGCTTCCAAAAATCCTGCAAAGTATCTAGGCTGTAGAGAGACCACTGGGTTCACCGAGACACTTGCAGTTCGAGGCGGCCGCGTGTACCTACAAAACCAGGAAATAGTTGTGCCGGGACTTGAACCCTTGTCTCTATCCTCTGTCTTCTTTCATCTCCTTCTAACTTACTGTCTGTATTTAGCCACATTCTTTGACTAAGTGCTCCCTGAAGACCACAAGTATCATTCCTCTGGGCCTGTTGTCTCGAGAAAAGAAAACTTGTTCTTTGCTCACCACCATGTTTGAAGGACATCAGCGTGATCACCGGCGATAGGACGGAGGGTCAAATAAAAAGGAACACCAATTTCTAGACAGGAGCAGTTGGGAGCTAAGAGTGTTTTGTGGGGTGACGTGTTTATTTGAGTGTCCAAACTTCCCTCTTTAGGTAGTTATTAGATCCTCCCATTCGTGAACATCATAAAACCCACTGATTTCAAAGGCCCAGACGCTTATTATTACAGCAAATCAGTTGTCGAGGTGAGAGAAAATGAGAAGTATGTTGCTGCACCACTAAATCAATGGCTGGGAACGGCTGAAACCAAACAAAAAGGATTCACGGAGGCCAGATAGGGCTATTTTCTTCTGACTGTCTCAATGGACTCACACAGAATCCATTTGTTTGATTGTTTGTTTTTCAGTTTCGCTCGTGTAGGGTACTTGTCCACACACCTTCGGCTTGTAGTGTGTCTGTGTCCTTGGATCTCAAGTGAGTCTCCTGTAAGTAAGCACGTACGTGTCTTGAGTTTTCATCCCTTCTTTTAACCCTGTGTCTTTTGTTTGCTGCACTCAGTGCCTGACCTTTTATTCTGATGATTCAGAGCTGTGCACTTATTGCACTTAAAGAATTTTTTTCATCATTAAGCTAAAATCAATTGAAGAACATTATGTTTACTATGCTCCCCCCTTCACCAAGTACATCTGAAAAACCTCTTCAGTCGCTGTCGATCTGCGTAGTTGGATGCTGTAGACCCCTTCACCATGTCCCTCCCAACAGACCCCATTACATTCGCTGTCCATCAGTGAGTAGTAAGATGCTATATGATCTCTACTAGCCTTCTCTGTGTTGTACAGCACTCCCCATGACCCCTCGACTCAAAGCATTATACATGCTAAAACTAATGCCCCCATTCTTTCTCCTCACACTTATCCCTCCCTTCAGACCAACCCTGCCCAGTCCTTTTCCCTTTGGTAACTTTTAGTCAACTCTTTGGTTCTGTGAGTCTGCTGCTGTTTTTCTCCTTCAGTTTTTCTTTGTTGTTGTACTACACACATGAGTGAAAACACTTGGTACTTGTCTTTCTCCGCCTGGCCTATTTCTCTGAACATACTACCGTCTAGCTCCATCCAGGTCATTACAAATGGTAGGATTTGTTTTCTTCTTAAGGCTGCTTACTGCACTTTTAAAACTGGATTTCATTCTTCCTTTTTGTTTGTAGTTTAGCTATGTTATTCACCATTCAACTCCTGGTTATTAACAATAGCTTTGTGTCAATCGATATGTATCTGTATCTATCTATCTAATGGTCTGTCTGTCTATCTATGTTTCTACGTATGTATGTATGTATGTATCTATCTCTCTTCCTATCATCTATCTATGATGTCTATCATCTATCAATCCATGTACCTATCTATCTATCTTTCATCTGTCATCTGTGTACCTATCTATCTATGAATCAATCATCTTTTTGTCTGCCCATCTATCCTTCTGTACAGAACAGTTAACAACATAGCCTATGTCTCTTCCCTACATTATGCTTCCAGAAATCTTGCAAGGTAACTAAGCCATAAGGAGAGCACTGTGTTCACCGATACACTTTCAGGTAGAGTCAGCCGCGTGTGCTTACAAAACCAGTAAATGGAGGTGAAAGGACTTGAACCTGTATCTCTGTCCACTGTCCTCTCATACTTCCTGCTCGCTTGGTGACTTTATTTAGTCACATTCAGTGAGTAAGTGATCCCTGAAGACCACAAGTATCCTTCGTCTGGTCCGGTTGTCGAAAGAAAAGTGTACTTGGTTCTTTGCACACCACCATGTTTGAGGGACATCGGCGTGATCACTGCTGATAGGTGCAGGGACAATTATAAAGGAACACCTATTTCTGGACAGGAGCAGTTGGGAACAAAGAGTGTGTTGTGGAGTGAAGTGTTTATTTGAGGGTCCAAACTTCCCTCCTTAGGTGGTTATTACTTCTTTACATTCGTGAACATCATAAAAAGCAATGATTTTAGAAGCCCAGACGCATATTATTACAGCAATTCATTTGTTGAGGTGAGAGGAAATGAGAAGGAACTTGCTGCACCACTAAATCTATGCCTGAGCACTGCTGAAATCAAACAAAAAGAATTCACGGTGGCTAGATAGGGCTATTTTCTACTGACTCTCTCTGGGGACTCAAACAGAATTCATTTGTTTGTTTGTTTCTTATTTTCACTTGTATAGGTAATCTGTCCCCACCCCTTCAGCTTGTAGTTTGTCTGTGTCCTTGGATCTCAAGTGAGTCTCCAGTAAGGGAGCACGTAGGAGATCTTGCGTTTTCATCAGTTCTTCTAACACTGGGTCTTTTGATTGAAGCACTCAAAGCCTGTACTTTTATTCTGATATTTGAGAGCTGTGCTCTTACTGCACTTTGAAATTCTTTTTGTTCTCATTAATATACAATCACATGCAGAACATTATGTTTTCCAGTCTACACCCTTCACCAAGTCCCCGGCAAAAGCCAGTTACAGTCGCTGTCCGTCAGCGTGTACTAAGATGCTGTAGAATCACTACATGTCTTCTCTGTGTTATGCAGCCGTACAAATGACCCCCCAAGTTACACACTATACATGCTAATCCTAATGCCCCCATTCTTTTTCCCCGCCCTTATTACTCCCTTCCCAAAAACCCTCCCCAGTCCCTTTCTCTTTGGTAACTGTTAGTCCACTCTCGGGTTCTGTGAGTCTGCTGCTGTCTTTTCCTTCAGTTTTTCTTTGTTATCATACTCCACACATGAGTGAAATCATTTGGTACATGTATTTCTCCTCCTTGAATATTTGACTGAGCATAATACCCTCTAGCTCCATCCACGTTATTGCAAATAATAGGATTTGTTTTCTTCTTATGGCTGCCTACTGCACATTTTTAAACTGGATTTCATTCTTCTTTTTTGTTTGTAGTTTCGCTATGTGCTTTCACCATTGCTCTCCTGGTTATGAGCAGTAGCTTTGTGTTAATCGATATGTACCTATATCTATCTATCTGTCTGTCTATCTATTTATCAATCAATCAATCAATCAATCATCTTTTTGTCTGCCCATCTGTCCTTGTGTACAGAACAGTTAACCATATATCCTATATGACTTTCCTACACTATGCTTCCAAAAATCCTGCAAAGTATCTAGGCTGTAGAGAGACCACTGGGTTCACCGAGACACTTGCAGTTCGAGGCGGCCGCGTGTACCTACAAAACCAGGAAATAGTTGTGCCGGGACTTGAACCCTTGTCTCTATCCTCTGTCTTCTTTCATCTCCTTCTAACTTACTGTCTGTATTTAGCCACATTCTTTGACTAAGTGCTCCCTGAAGACCACAAGTATCATTCCTCTGGGCCTGTTGTCTCGAGAAAAGAAAACTTGATCTTTGCTCACCACCATGTTTGAAGGACATCAGCGTGATCACCGGCGATAGGACGGAGGGTCAAATAAAAAGGAACACCAATTTCTAGACAGGAGCAGTTGGGAGCTAAGAGTGTTTTGTGGGGTGACGTGTTTATTTGAGTGTCCAAACTTCCCTCTTTAGGTAGTTATTAGATCCTCCCATTCGTGAACATCATAAAACCCACTGATTTCAAAGGCCCAGACGCTTATTATTACAGCAACTCAGTTGTCGAGGTGAGAGAAAATGAGAAGTATGTTGCTGCACCACTAAATCAATGGCTGGGAACGGCTGAAACCAAACAAAAAGAATTCACGGAGGCCAGATAGGGCTATTTTCTTCTGACTGTCTCAATGGACTCACACAGAATCCATTTGTTTGATTGTTTGTTTTTCAGTTTCACTCGTGTAGGGTACTTGTCCACACACCTTCGGCTTGTAGGGTGTCTGTGTCCTTGGATCTCAAGTGAGTCTCCTGTAAGTAAGCACGTACGTGTCTTGAGTTTTCATCCCTTCTTTTAACCCTGTGTCTTTTGTTTGCTGCACTCAGTGCCTGACCTTTTATTCTGATGATTCAGAGCTGTGCACTTATTGCACTTAAAGAATTTTTTTTATCATTAAGCTAAAATCAATTGAAGAACATTATGTTTACTATGCTCCCCCCTTCACCAAGTACATCTGAAAAACCTCTTCAGTCGCTGTCGATCTGCGTAGTTGGATGCTGTAGACCCCTTCACCATGTCCCTCCCAACAGACCCCATAACAGTCGCTGTCCATTAGTGAGTAGTAAGATGCTATATGATCTCTACTAGCCTTCTCTGTGTTGTACAGCACTCCCCATGACCCCTCGACCCAAAGCATTATACATGCTAAAACTAATGCCCCCATTCTTTCTCCTCACACTTATCCCTCCCTTCAGACCAACCCTGCCCAGTCCTTTTCCCTTTAGTAACTTTTAGTCAACTCTCGGGTTCTGTGAGTCTGCTGCTGTTTTTCTCCTTCAGTTTTTCTTTGTTGTTGTACTACACACATGAGTGAAAACACTTGGTACTTGTCTTTCTCCGCCTGGCCTATTTCTCTGAACATACTACCGTCTAGCTCCATCCAGGTCATTACAAATGGTAGGATTTGTTTTCTTCTTAAGGCTGCTTACTGCACTTTTAAAACTGGATTTCATTCTTCCTTTTTGTTTGTAGTTTAGCTATGTTATTCACCATTCAACTCCTGGTTATTAACAATAGCTGTGTGTCAATCGATATGTATCTGTATCTATCTATCTAATGGTCTGTCTGTCTATCTATGTTTCTACGTATGTATGTATGTATGTATCTATCTCTCTTCCTATCATCTATCTATGATGTCTATCATCTATCAATCCATGTACCTATCTATCTATCTTTCATCTGTCATCTGTGTACCTATCTATCTATGAATCAATCATCTTTTTGTCTGCCCATCTATCCTTCTGTACAGAACAGTTAACAACATAGCCTATGTCTCTTCCCTACATTATGCTTCCAGAAATCTTGCAAGGTAACTAAGCCATAAGGAGAGCACTGTGTTCACCGATACACTTTCAGGTAGGGTCAGCCGCGTGTGCTTACAAAACCAGTAAATGGAGGTGAAAGGACTTGAACCTGTATCTCTGTCCACTGTCCTCTCATACTTCCTGCTCGCTTGGTGACTTTATTTAGCCACATTCAGTGAGTAAGTGATCCCTGAAGACCACAAGTATCCTTCGTCTGGTCCGGTTGTCGAAAGAAAAGTGTACTTGGTTCTTTGCACACCACCATGTTTGAGGGACATCGGCGTGATCACTGCTGATAGGTGCAGGGACAATTATAAAGGAACACCTATTTCTGGACAGGAGCAGTTGGGAACAAAGAGTGTGTTGTGGAGTGAAGTGTTTATTTGAGGGTCCAAACTTCCCTCCTTAGGTGGTTATTACTTCTTTACATTCGTGAACATCATAAAAAGCAATGATTTTAGAAGCCCAGACGCATATTATTACAGCAATTCATTTGTTGAGGTGAGAGGAAATGAGAAGGAACTTGCTGCACCACTAAATCTATGCCTGAGCACTGCTGAAATCAAACAAAAAGAATTCACGGTGGCTAGATAGGGCTATTTTCTACTGACTCTCTCTGGGGACTCAAACAGAATTCATTTGTTTGTTTGTTTCTTATTTTCACTTGTATAGGTAATCTGTCCCCACCCCTTCAGCTTGTAGTTTGTCTGTGTCCTTGGATCTCAAGTGAGTCTCCAGTAAGGGAGCACGTAGGAGATCTTGCGTTTTCATCAGTTCTTCTAACACTGGGTCTTTTGATTGAAGCACTCAAAGCCTGTACTTTTATTCTGATATTTGAGAGCTGTGCTCTTACTGCACTTTGAAATTCTTTTTGTTCTCATTAATATACAATCACATGCAGAACATTATGTTTTCAAGTCTACACCCTTCACCAAGTCCCCGGCAAAAGCCAGTTACAGTCGCTGTCCGTCAGCGTGTACTAAGATGCTGTAGAATCACTACATGTCTTCTCTGTGTTATGCAGCCGTACAAATGACCCCCCAAGTTACACACTATACATGCTAATCCTAATGCCCCCATTCTTTTTCCCCGCCCTTATTACTCCCTTCCCAAAAACCCTCCCCAGTCCCTTTCTCTTTGGTAACTGTTAGTCCACTCTCGGGTTCTGTGAGTCTGCTGCTGTCTTTTCCTTCAGTTTTTCTTTGTTATCATACTCCACACATGAGTGAAATCATTTGGTACATGTATTTCTCCTCCTTGAATATTTCACTGAGCATAATACCCTCTAGCTCCATCCACGTTATTGCAAATAATAGGATTTGTTTTCTTCTTATGGCTGCCTACTGCACTTTTTAAACTGGATTTCATTCTTCTTTTTTGTTTGTAGTTTCGCTATGTGCTTTCACCATTGTTCTCCTGGTTATGAGCAGTAGCTTTGTGTTAATCGATATGTACCTATATCTATCTATCTGTCTGTCTATCTATTTATCAATCAATCAATCAATCAATCATCTTTTTGTCTGCCCATCTGTCCTTGTGTACAGAACAGTTAACCATATATCCTATATCACTTTTCTACACTATGCTTCCAAAAATCCTGCAAAGTATCTAGGCTGTAGAGAGACCACTGGGTTCACCGAGACACTTGCAGTTCGAGGCGGCCGCGTGTACCTACAAAACCAGGAAATAGTTGTGCCGGGACTTGAACCCTTGTCTCTATCCTCTGTCTTCTTTCATCTCCTTCTAACTTACTGTCTGTATTTAGCCACATTCTTTGACTAAGTGCTCCCTGAAGACCACAAGTATCATTCCTCTGGGCCTGTTGTCTCGAGAAAAGAAAACTTGTTCTTTGCTCACCACCATGTTTGAAGGACATCAGCGTGATCACCGGCGATAGGACGGAGGGTCAAATAAAAAGGAACACCAATTTCTAGACAGGAGCAGTTGGGAGCTAAGAGTGTTTTGTGGGGTGACGTGTTTATTTGAGTGTCCAAACTTCCCTCTTTAGGTAGTTATTAGATCCTCCCATTCGTGAACATCATAAAACCCACTGATTTCAAAGGCCCAGACGCTTATTATTACAGCAACTCAGTTGTCGAGGTGAGAGAAAATGAGAAGTATGTTGCTGCACCACTAAATCAATGGCTGGGAACGGCTGAAACCAAACAAAAAGAATTCACGGAGGCCAGATAGGGCTATTTTCTTCTGACTGTCTCAATGGACTCCCACAGAATCCATTTGTTTGATTGTTTGTTTTTCAGTTTCACTCGTGTAGGGTACTTGTCCACACACCTTCGGCTTGTAGGGTGTCTGTGTCCTTGGATCTCAAGTGAGTCTCCTGTAAGTAAGCACGTACGTGTCTTGAGTTTTCATCCCTTCTTTTAACCCTGTGTCTTTTGTTTGCTGCACTCAGTGCCTGACCTTTTATTCTGATGATTCAGAGCTGTGCACTTATTGCACTTAAAGAATTTTTTTATCATTAAGCTAAAATCAATTGAAGAACATTATGTTTACTATGCTCCCCCCTTCACCAAGTACATCTGAAAAACCTCTTCAGTCGCTGTCGATCTGCGTAGTTGGATGCTGTAGACCCCTTCACCATGTCCCTCCCAACAGACCCCATTACAGTCGCTGTCCATTAGTGAGTAGTAAGATGCTATATGATCTCTACTAGCCTTCTCTGTGTTGTACAGCACTCCCCATGACCCCTCGACCCAAAGCATTATACATGCTAAAACTAATGCCCCCATTCTTTCTCCTCACACTTATCCCTCCCTTCAGACCAACCCTGCCCAGTCCTTTTCCCTTTAGTAACTTTTAGTCAACTCTCGGGTTCTGTGAGTCTGCTGCTGTTTTTCTCCTTCAGTTTTTCTTTGTTGTTGTACTACACACATGAGTGAAAACACTTGGTACTTGTCTTTCTCCGCCTGGCCTATTTCTCTGAACATACTACCGTCTAGCTCCATCCAGGTCATTACAAATGGTAGGATTTGTTTTCTTCTTAAGGCTGCTTACTGCACTTTTAAAACTGGATTTCATTCTTCCTTTTTGTTTGTAGTTTAGCTATGTTATTCACCATTCAACTCCTGGTTATGAACAATAGCTGTGTGTCAATCGATATGTATCTGTATCTATCTATCTAATGGTCTGTCTGTCTATCTATGTTTCTACGTATGTATGTATGTATGTATCTATCTCTCTTCCTATCATCTATCTATGATGTCTATCATCTATCAATCCATGTACCTATCTATCTATCTTTCATCTGTCATCTGTGTACCTATCTATCTATGAATCAATCATCTTTTTGTCTGCCCATCTATCCTTCTGTACAGAACAGTTAACAACATAGCCTATGTCTCTTCCCTACATTATGCTTCCAGAAATCTTGCAAGGTAACTAAGCCATAAGGAGAGCACTGTGTTCACCGATACACTTTCAGGTAGAGTCAGCCGCGTGTGCTTACAAAACCAGTAAATGGAGGTGAAAGGACTTGAACCTGTATCTCTGTCCACTGTCCTCTCATACTTCCTGCTCGCTTGGTGACTTTATTTAGCCACATTCAGTGAGTAAGTGATCCCTGAAGACCACAAGTATCCTTCGTCTGGTCCGGTTGTCGAAAGAAAAGTGTACTTGGTTCTTTGCACACCACCATGTTTGAGGGACATCGGCGTGATCACTGCTGATAGGTGCAGGGACAATTATAAAGGAACACCTATTTCTGGACAGGAGCAGTTGGGAACAAAGAGTGTGTTGTGGAGTGAAGTGTTTATTTGAGGGTCCAAACTTCCCTCCTTAGGTGGTTATTACTTCTTTACATTCGTGAACATCATAAAAAGCAATGATTTTAGAAGCCCAGACGCATATTATTACAGCAATTCATTTGTTGAGGTGAGAGGAAATGAGAAGGAACTTGCTGCACCACTAAATCTATGCCTGAGCACTGCTGAAATCAAACAAAAAGAATTCACGGTGGCTAGATAGGGCTATTTTCTACTGACTCTCTCTGGGGACTCAAACAGAATTCATTTGTTTGTTTGTTTCTTATTTTCACTTGTATAGGTAATCTGTCCCCACCCCTTCAGCTTGTAGTTTGTCTGTGTCCTTGGATCTCAAGTGAGTCTCCAGTAAGGGAGCACGTAGGAGATCTTGCGTTTTCATCAGTTCTTCTAACACTGGGTCTTTTGATTGAAGCATTCAAAGCCTGTACTTTTATTCTGATATTTGAGAGCTGTGCTCTTACTGCACTTTGAAATTCTTTTTGTTCTCATTAATATACAATCACATGCAGAACATTATGTTTTCAAGTCTACACCCTTCACCAAGTCCCCGGCAAAAGCCAGTTACAGTCGCTGTCCGTCAGCGTGTACTAAGATGCTGTAGAATCACTACATGTCTTCTCTGTGTTATGCAGCCGTACAAATGACCCCCCAAGTTACACACTATACATGCTAATCCTAATGCCCCCATTCTTTTTCCCCGCCCTTTTTACTCCCTTCCCAAAAACCCTCCCCAGTCCCTTTCTCTTTGGTAACTGTTAGTCCACTCTCGGGTTCTGTGAGTCTGCTGCTGTCTTTTCCTTCAGTTTTTCTTTGTTATCATACTCCACACATGAGTGAAATCATTTGGTACATGTATTTCTCCTCCTTGAATATTTGACTGAGCATAATACCCTCTAGCTCCATCCACGTTATTGCAAATAATAGGATTTGTTTTCTTCTTATGGCTGCCTACTGCACTTTTTAAACTGGATTTCATTCTTCTTTTTTGTTTGTAGTTTCGCTATGTGCTTTCACCATTGTTCTCCTGGTTATGAGCAGTAGCTTTGTGTTAATCGATATGTACCTATATCTATCTATCTGTCTGTCTACCTATTTATCACTCAATCAATCAATCAATCATCTTTTTGTCTGCCCATCTGTCCTTGTGTACAGAACAGTTAACCATATATCCTATATCACTTTCCTACACTATGCTTCCAAAAATCCTGCAAAGTATCTAGGCTGTAGAGAGACCACTGGGTTCACCGAGACACTTGCAGTTCGAGGTGGCCGCGTGTACCTACAAAACAAGGAAATAGTTGTGCCGGGACTTGAACCCGTGTCTCTATCCTCTGTCTTCTTTCATCTCCTTCTAACTTACTGTCTGTATTTAGCCACATTCTTTGACTAAGTGCTCCCTGAAGACCACAAGTATCATTCCTCTGGGCCTGTTGTCTCGAGAAAAGAAAACTTGTTCTTTGCTCACCACCATGTTTGAAGGACATCAGCGTGATCACCGGCGATAGGACGGAGGGTCAAATAAAAAGGAACACCAATTTCTAGACAGGAGCAGTTGGGAGCTAAGAGTGTTTTGTGGGGTGACGTGTTTATTTGAGTGTCCAAACTTCCCTCTTTAGGTAGTTATTAGATCCTCCCATTCGTGAACATCATAAAACCCACTGATTTCAGAGGCCCAGACGCTTATTATTTCAGCAACTCAGTTGTCGAGGTGAGAGAAAATGAGAAGTATGTTGCTGCACCACTAAATCAATGGCTGGGAACGGCTGAAACCAAACAAAAAGAATTCACGGAGGCCAGATAGGGCTATTTTCTTCTGACTGTCTCAATGGACTCACACAGAATCCATTTGTTTGATTGTTTGTTTTTCAGTTTCACTCGTGTAGGGTACTTGTCCACACACCTTCGGCTTGTAGTGTGTCTGTGTCCTTGGATCTCAAGTGAGTCTCCTGTAAGTAAGCACGTACGTGTCTTGAGTTTTCATCCCTTCTTTTAACCCTGTGTCTTTTGTTTGCTGCACTCAGTGCCTGACCTTTTATTCTGATGATTCAGAGCTGTGCACTTATTGCACTTAAAGAATTTTTTTTATAATTAAGCTAAAATCAATTGAAGAACATTATGTTTACTATGCTCCCCCCTTCACCAAGTACATCTGAAAAACCTCTTCAGTCGCTGTCGATCTGCGTAGTTTAATGCTGTAGACCCCTTCACCATGTCCCTCCCAACAGACCCCATTACAGTCGCTGTCCATCAGTGAGTAGTAAGATGCCATATGATCTCTACTAGCCTTCTCTGTGTTGTACAGCACTCCCCATGACCCCTCGACCCAAAGCATTATACATGCTAAAACTAATGCCCCCATTCTTTCTCCTCACACTTATCCCTCCCTTCAGACCAACCCTGCCCAGTCCTTTTCCCTTTGGTAACTTTTAGTCAACTCTCGGGTTCTGTGAGTCTGCTGCTGTTTTTCTCCTTCAGTTTTTCTTTGTTGTTGTACTACACACATGAGTGAAAACACTTGGTACTTGTCTTTCTCCGCCTGGCCTATTTCTCTGAACATACTACCGTCTAGCTCCATCCAGGTCATTACAAATGGTAGGATTTGTTTTCTTCTTAAGGCTGCTTACTGCACTTTTAAAACTGGATTTCATTCTTCCTTTTTGTTTGTAGTTTAGCTATGTTATTCACCATTCAACTCCTGGTTATGAACAATAGCTGTGTGTCAATCGATATGTATCTGTATCTATCTATCTAATGGTCTGTCTGTCTATCTATGTTTCTACGTATGTATGTATGTATGTATCTATGTATCTATCTATCTATCTCTCTTCCTATCATCTATCTATGATGTCTATCATCTATCAATCCATGTACCTATCTATCTATCTTTCATCTGTCATCTGTGTACCTATCTATCTATGAATCAATCATCTTTTTGTCTGCCCATCTATCCTTCTGTACAGAACAGTTAACAACATAGCCTATGTCTCTTCCCTACATTATGCTTCCAGAAATCTTGCAAGGTAACTAAGCCATAAGGAGAGCACTGTGTTCACCGATACACTTTCAGGTAGAGTCAGCCGCGTGTGCTTACAAAACCAGTAAATGGAGGTGAAAGGACTTGAACTTGTATCTCTGTCCACTGTCCTCTCATACTTCCTGCTCGCTTGGTGACTTTATTTAGTCACATTCAGTGAGTAAGTGATCCCTGAAGACCACAAGTATCCTTCGTCTGGTCCGGTTGTCGAAAGAAAAGTGTACTTGGTTCTTTGCACACCACCATGTTTGAGGGACATCGGCGTGATCACTGCTGATAGGTGCAGGGACAATTATAAAGGAACACCTATTTCTGGACAGGAGCAGTTGGGAACAAAGAGTGTGTTGTGGAGTGAAGTGTTTATTTGAGGGTCCAAACTTCCCTCCTTAGGTGGTTATTACTTCTTTACATTCGTGAACATCATAAAAAGCAATGATTTTAGAAGCCCAGACGCATATTATTACAGCAATTCATTTGTTGAGGTGAGAGGAAATGAGAAGGAACTTGCTGCACCACTAAATCTATGCCTGAGCACTGCTGAAATCAAACAAAAAGAATTCACGGTGGCTAGATAGGGCTATTTTCTACTGACTCTCTCTGGGGACTCAAACAGAATTCATTTGTTTGTTTGTTTCTTATTTTCACTTGTATAGGTAATCTGTCCCCACCCCTTCAGCTTGTAGTTTGTCTGTGTCCTTGGATCTCAAGTGAGTCTCCAGTAAGGGAGCACGTAGGAGATCTTGTGTTTTCATCAGTTCTTCTAACACTGGGTCTTTTGATTGAAGCACACAAAGCATGTACTTTTATTCTGATATTTGAGAGCTGTGCTCTTACTGCACTTTGAAATTCTTTTTGTTCTCATTAATATACAATCACATGCAGAACATTATGTTTTCCAGTCTACACCCTTCACCAAGTCCCCGGCAAAAGCCAGTTACAGTCGCTGTCCGTCAGCGTGTACTAAGATGCTGTAGAATCACTACATGTCTTCTCTGTGTTATGCAGCCGTACAAATGACCCCCCAAGTTACACACTATACATGCTAATCCTAATGCCCCCATTCTTTTTCCCCGCCCTTATTACTCCCTTCCCAAAAACCCTCCCCAGTCCCTTTCTCTTTGGTAACTGTTAGTCCACTCTCGGGTTCTGTGAGTCTGCTGCTGTCTTTTCCTTCAGTTTTTCTTTGTTATCATACTCCACACATGAGTGAAATCATTTGGTACATGTATTTCTCCTCCTTGAATATTTGACTGAGCATAATACCCTCTAGCTCCATCCACGTTATTGCAAATAATAGGATTTGTTTTCTTCTTATGGCTGCCTACTGCACTTTTTAAACTGGATTTCATTCTTCTTTTTTGTTTGTAGTTTCGCTATGTGCTTTTACCATTGTTCTCCTGGTTATGAGCAGTAGCTTTGTGTTAATCGATATGTACCTATATCTATCTATCTGTCTGTCTATCTATTTATCAATCAATCAATCAATCAATCATCTTTTTGTCTGCCCATCTGTCCTTGTGTACAGAACAGTTAACCATATATCCTATATCACTTTCCTACACTATGCTTCCAAAAATCCTGCAAAGTATCTAGGCTGTAGAGAGACCACTGGGTTCACCGAGACACTTGCAGTTCGAGGCGGCCGCGTGTACCTACAAAACCAGGAAATAGTTGTGCCGGGACTTGAACCCTTGTCTCTATCCTCTGTCTTCTTTCATCTCCTTCTAACTTACTGTCTGTATTTAGCCACATTCTTTGACTAAGTGCTCCCTGAAGACCACAAGTATCATTCCTCTGGGCCTGTTGTCTCGAGAAAAGAAAACTTGTTCTTTGCTCACCACCATGTTTGAAGGACATCAGCGTGATCACCGGCGATAGGACGGAGGGTCAAATAAAAAGGAACACCAATTTCTAGACAGGAGCAGTTGGGAGCTAAGAGTGTTTTGTGGGGTGACGTGTTTATTTGAGTGTCCAAACTTCCCTCTTTAGGTAGTTATTAGATCCTCCCATTCGTGAACATCATAAAACCCACTGATTTCAAAGGCCCAGACGCTTATTATTACAGCAACTCAGTTGTCGAGGTGAGAGAAAATGAGAAGTATGTTGCTGCACCACTAAATCAATGGCTGGGAACGGCTGAAACCAAACAAAAAGAATTCACGGAGGCCAGATAGGGCTATTTTCTTCTGACTGTCTCAATGGACTCACACAGAATCCATTTGTTTGATTGTTTGTTTTTCAGTTTCACTCGTGTAGGGTACTTGTCCACACACCTTCGGCTTGTAGGGTGTCTGTGTCCTTGGATCTCAAGTGAGTCTCCTGTAAGTAAGCACGTACGTGTCTTGAGTTTTCATCCCTTCTTTTAACCCTGTGTCTTTTGTTTGCTGCACTCAGTGCCTGACCTTTTATTCTGATGATTCAGAGCTGTGCACTTATTGCACTTAAAGAATTTTTTTTATCATTAAGCTAAAATCAATTGAAGAACATTATGTTTACTATGCTCCCCCCTTCACCAAGTACATCTGAAAAACCTCTTCAGTCGCTGTCGATCTGCGTAGTTGGATGCTGTAGACCCCTTCACCATGTCCCTCCCAACAGACCCCATTACAGTCGCTGTCCATTAGTGAGTAGTAAGATGCTATATGATCTCTACTAGCCTTCTCTGTGTTGTACAGAACTCCCCATGACCCCTCGACCCAAAGCATTATACATGCTAAAACTAATGCCCCCATTCTTTCTCCTCACACTTATCCCTCCCTTCAGACCAACCCTGCCCAGTCCTTTTCCCTTTAGTAACTTTTAGTCAACTCTCGGGTTCTGTGAGTCTGCTGCTGTTTTTCTCCTTCAGTTTTTCTTTGTTGTTGTACTACACACATGAGTGAAAACACTTGGTACTTGTCTTTCTCCGCCTGGCCTATTTCTCTGAACATACTACCGTCTAGCTCCATCCAGGTCATTACAAATGGTAGGATTTGTTTTCTTCTTAAGGCTGCTTACTGCACTTTTAAAACTGGATTTCATTCTTCCTTTTTGTTTGTAGTTTAGCTATGTTATTCACCATTCAACTCCTGGTTATGAACAATAGCTGTGTGTCAATCGATATGTATCTGTATCTATCTATCTAATGGTCTGTCTGTCTATCTATGTTTCTACGTATGTATGTATGTATGTATCTATCTCTCTTCCTATCATCTATCTATGATGTCTATCATCTATCAATCCATGTACCTATCTATCTATCTTTCATCTGTCATCTGTGTACCTATCTATCTATGAATCAATCATCTTTTTGTCTGCCCATCTATCCTTCTGTACAGAACAGTTAACAACATAGCCTATGTCTCTTCCCTACATTATGCTTCCAGAAATCTTGCAAGGTAACTAAGCCATAAGGAGAGCACTGTGTTCACCGATACACTTTCAGGTAGAGTCAGCCGCGTGTGCTTACAAAACCAGTAAATGGAGGTGAAAGGACTTGAACCTGTATCTCTGTCCACTGTCCTCTCATACTTCCTGCTCGCTTGGTGACTTTATTTAGTCACATTCAGTGAGTAAGTGATCCCTGAAGACCACAAGTATCCTTCGTCTGGTCCGGTTGTCGAAAGAAAAGTGTACTTGGTTCTTTGCACACCACCATGTTTGAGGGACATCGGCGTGATCACTGCTGATAGGTGCAGGGACAATTATAAAGGAACACCTATTTCTGGACAGGAGCAGTTGGGAACAAAGAGTGTGTTGTGGAGTGAAGTGTTTATTTGAGGGTCCAAACTTCCCTCCTTAGGTGGTTATTACTTCTTTACATTCGTGAACATCATAAAAAGCAATGATTTTAGAAGCCCAGACGCATATTATTACAGCAATTCATTTGTTGAGGTGAGAGGAAATGAGAAGGAACTTGCTGCACCACTAAATCTATGCCTGAGCACTGCTGAAATCAAACAAAAAGAATTCACGGTGGCTAGATAGGGCTATTTTCTACTGACTCTCTCTGGGGACTCAAACAGAATTCATTTGTTTGTTTGTTTCTTATTTTCACTTGTATAGGTAATCTGTCCCCACCCCTTCAGCTTGTAGTTTGTCTGTGTCCTTGGATCTCAAGTGAGTCTCCAGTAAGGGAGCACGTAGGAGATCTTGCGTTTTCATCAGTTCTTCTAACACTGGGTCTTTTGATTGAAGCACACAAAGCATGTACTTTTATTCTGATATTTGAGAGCTGTGCTCTTACTGCACTTTGAAATTCTTTTTGTTCTCATTAATATACAATCACATGCAGAACATTATGTTTTCCAGTCTACACCCTTCACCAAGTCCCCGGCAAAAGCCAGTTACAGTCGCTGTCCGTCAGCGTGTACTAAGATGCTGTAGAATCACTACATGTCTTCTCTGTGTTATGCAGCCGTACAAATGACCCCCCAAGTTACACACTATACATGCTAATCCTAATGCCCCCATTCTTTTTCCCCGCCCTTATTACTCCCTTCCCAAAAACCCTCCCCAGTCCCTTTCTCTTTGGTAACTGTTAGTCCACTCTCGGGTTCTGTGAGTCTGCTGCTGTCTTTTCCTTCAGTTTTTCTTTGTTATCATACTCCACACATGAGTGAAATCATTTGGTACATGTATTTCTCCTCCTTGAATATTTGACTGAGCATAATACCCTCTAGCTCCATCCACGTTATTGCAAATAATAGGATTTGTTTTCTTCTTATGGCTGCCTACTGCACTTTTTAAACTGGATTTCATTCTTCTTTTTTGTTTGTAGTTTCGCTATGTGCTTTTACCATTGTTCTCCTGGTTATGAGCAGTAGCTTTGTGTTAATCGATATGTACCTATATCTATCTATCTGTCTGTCTATCTATTTATCAATCAATCAATCAATCAATCATCTTTTTGTCTGCCCATCTGTCCTTGTGTACAGAACAGTTAACCATATATCCTATATCACTTTCCTACACTATGCTTCCAAAAATCCTGCAAAGTATCTAGGCTGTAGAGAGACCACTGGGTTCACCGAGACACTTGCAGTTCGAGGCGGCCGCGTGTACCTACAAAACCAGGAAATAGTTGTGCCGGGACTTGAACCCTTGTCTCTATCCTCTGTCTTCTTTCATCTCCTTCTAACTTACTGTCTGTATTTAGCCACATTCTTTGACTAAGTGCTCCCTGAAGACCACAAGTATCATTCCTCTGGGCCTGTTGTCTCGAGAAAAGAAAACTTGTTCTTTGCTCACCACCATGTTTGAAGGACATCAGCGTGATCACCGGCGATAGGACGGAGGGTCAAATAAAAAGGAACACCAATTTCTAGACAGGAGCAGTTGGGAGCTAAGAGTGTTTTGTGGGGTGACGTGTTTATTTGAGTGTCCAAACTTCCCTCTTTAGGTAGTTATTAGATCCTCCCATTCGTGAACATCATAAAACCCACTGATTTCAAAGGCCCAGACGCTTATTATTACAGCAACTCAGTTGTCGAGGTGAGAGAAAATGAGAAGTATGTTGCTGCACCACTAAATCAATGGCTGGGAACGGCTGAAACCAAACAAAAAGAATTCACGGAGGCCAGATAGGGCTATTTTCTTCTGACTGTCTCAATGGACTCACACAGAATCCATTTGTTTGATTGTTTGTTTTTCAGTTTCACTCGTGTAGGGTACTTGTCCACACACCTTCGGCTTGTAGGGTGTCTGTGTCCTTGGATCTCAAGTGAGTCTCCTGTAAGTAAGCACGTACGTGTCTTGAGTTTTCATCCCTTCTTTTAACCCTGTGTCTTTTGTTTGCTGCACTCAGTGCCTGACCTTTTATTCTGATGATTCAGAGCTGTGCACTTATTGCACTTAAAGAATTTTTTTTATCATTAAGCTAAAATCAATTGAAGAACATTATGTTTACTATGCTCCCCCCTTCACCAAGTACATCTGAAAAACCTCTTCAGTCGCTGTCGATCTGCGTAGTTGGATGCTGTAGACCCCTTCACCATGTCCCTCCCAACAGACCCCATTACAGTCGCTGTCCATTAGTGAGTAGTAAGATGCTATATGATCTCTACTAGCCTTCTCTGTGTTGTACAGCACTCCCCATGACCCCTCGACCCAAAGCATTATACATGCTAAAACTAATGCCCCCATTCTTTCTCCTCACACTTATCCCTCCCTTCAGACCAACCCTGCCCAGTCCTTTTCCCTTTAGTAACTTTTAGTCAACTCTCGGGTTCTGTGAGTCTGCTGCTGTTTTTCTCCTTCAGTTTTTCTTTGTTGTTGTACTACACACATGAGTGAAAACACTTGGTACTTGTCTTTCTCCGCCTGGCCTATTTCTCTGAACATACTACCGTCTAGCTCCATCCAGGTCATTACAAATGGTAGGATTTGTTTTCTTCTTAAGGCTGCTTACTGCACTTTTAAAACTGGATTTCATTCTTCCTTTTTGTTTGTAGTTTAGCTATGTTATTCACCATTCAACTCCTGGTTATGAACAATAGCTGTGTGTCAATCGATATGTATCTGTATCTATCTATCTAATGGTCTGTCTGTCTATCTATGTTTCTACGTATGTATGTATGTATGTATCTATCTCTCTTCCTATCATCTATCTATGATGTCTATCATCTATCAATCCATGTACCTATCTATCTATCTTTCATCTGTCATCTGTGTACCTATCTATCTATGAATCAATCATCTTTTTGTCTGCCCATCTATCCTTCTGTACAGAACAGTTAACAACATAGCCTATGTCTCTTCCCTACATTATGCTTCCAGAAATCTTGCAAGGTAACTAAGCCATAAGGAGAGCACTGTGTTCACCGATACACTTTCAGGTAGAGTCAGCCGCGTGTGCTTACAAAACCAGTAAATGGAGGTGAAAGGACTTGAACCTGTATCTCTGTCCACTGTCCTCTCATACTTCCTGCTCGCTTGGTGACTTTATTTAGCCACATTCAGTGAGTAAGTGATCCCTGAAGACCACAAGTATCCTTCGTCTGGTCCGGTTGTCGAAAGAAAAGTGTACTTGGTTCTTTGCACACCACCATGTTTGAGGGACATCGGCGTGATCACTGCTGATAGGTGCAGGGACAATTATAAAGGAACACCTATTTCTGGACAGGAGCAGTTGGGAACAAAGAGTGTGTTGTGGAGTGAAGTGTTTATTTGAGGGTCCAAACTTCCCTCCTTAGGTGGTTATTACTTCTTTACATTCGTGAACATCATAAAAAGCAATGATTTTAGAAGCCCAGACGCATATTATTACAGCAATTCATTTGTTGAGGTGAGAGGAAATGAGAAGGAACTTGCTGCACCACTAAATCTATGCCTGAGCACTGCTGAAATCAAACAAAAAGAATTCACGGTGGCTAGATAGGGCTATTTTCTACTGACTCTCTCTGGGGACTCAAACAGAATTCATTTGTTTGTTTGTTTCTTATTTTCACTTGTATAGGTAATCTGTCCCCACCCCTTCAGCTTGTAGTTTGTCTGTGTCCTTGGATCTCAAGTGAGTCTCCAGTAAGGGAGCACGTAGGAGATCTTGCGTTTTCATCAGTTCTTCTAACACTGGGTCTTTTGATTGAAGCACTCAAAGCCTGTACTTTTATTCTAATATTTGAGAGCTGTGCTCTTACTGCACTTTGAAATTCTTTTTGTTCTCATTAATATACAATCACATGCAGAACATTATGTTTTCCAGTCTACACCCTTCACCAAGTCCCCGGCAAAAGCCAGTTACAGTCGCTGTCCGTCAGCGTGTACTAAGATGCTGTAGAATCACTACATGTCTTCTCTGTGTTATGCAGCCGTACAAATGACCCCCCAAGTTACACACTATACATGCTAATCCTAATGCCCCCATTCTTTTTCCCCGCCCTTATTACTCCCTTCCCAAAAACCCTCCCCAGTCCCTTTCTCTTTGGTAACTGTTAGTCCACTCTCGGGTTCTGTGAGTCTGCTGCTGTCTTTTCCTTCAGTTTTTCTTTGTTATCATACTCCACACATGAGTGAAATCATTTGGTACATGTATTTCTCCTCCTTGAATATTTGACTGAGCATAATACCCTCTAGCTCCATCCACGTTATTGCAAATAATAGGATTTGTTTTCTTCTTATGGCTGCCTACTGCACTTTTTAAACTGGATTTCATTCTTCTTTTTTGTTTGTAGTTTCGCTATGTGCTTTCACCATTGTTCTCCTGGTTATGAGCAGTAGCTTTGTGTTAATCGATATGTACCTATATCTATCTATCTGTCTGTCTATCTATTTATCAATCAATCAATCAATCAATCATCTTTTTGTCTGCCCATCTGTCCTTGTGTACAGAACAGTTAACCATATATCCTATATCACTTTCCTACACTATGCTTCCAAAAATCCTGCAAAGTATCTAGGCTGTCGAGAGACCACTGGGTTCACCGAGACACTTGCAGTTCGAGGCGGCCACGTGTACCTACAAAACCAGGAAATAGTTGTGCCGGGACTTGAACCCTTGTCTCTATCCTCTGTCTTCTTTCATCTCCTTCTAACTTACTGTCTGTATTTAGCCACATTCTTTGACTAAGTGCTCCCTGAAGACCACAAGTATCATTCCTCTGGGCCTGTTGTCTCGAGAAAAGAAAACTTGTTCTTTGCTCACCACCATGTTTGAAGGACATCAGCGTGATCACCGGCGATAGGACGGAGGGTCAAATAAAAAGGAACACCAATTTCTAGACAGGAGCAGTTGGGAGCTAAGAGTGTTTTGTGGGGTGACGTGTTTATTTGAGTGTCCAAACTTCCCTCTTTAGGTAGTTATTAGATCCTCCCATTCGTGAACATCATAAAACCCACTGATTTCAAAGGCCCAGACGCTTATTATTACAGCAAATCAGTTGTCGAGGTGAGAGAAAATGAGAAGTATGTTGCTGCACCACAAAATCAATGGCTGGGAACGGCTGAAACCAAACAGAAAGGATTCACGGAGGCCAGATAGGGCTATTTTCTTCTGACTGTCTCAATGGACTCACACAGAATCCATTTGTTTGATTGTTTGTTTTTCAGTTTCACTCGTGTAGGGTACTTGTCCACACACCTTCGGCTTGTAGGGTGTCTGTGTCCTTGGATCTCAAGTGAGTCTCCTGTAAGTAAGCACGTACGTGTCTTGAGTTTTCATCCCTTCTTTTAACCCTGTGTCTTTTGTTTGCTGCACTCAGTGCCTGACCTTTTATTCTGATGATTCAGAGCTGTGCACTTATTGCACTTAAAGAATTTTTTTTATCATTAAGCTAAAATCAATTGAAGAACATTATGTTTACTATGCTCCCCCCTTCACCAAGTACATCTGAAAAACCTCTTCAGTCGCTGTCGATCTGCGTAGTTGGATGCTGTAGACCCCTTCACCATGTCCCTCCCAACAGACCCCATTACAGTCGCTGTCCATTAGTGAGTAGTAAGATGCTATATGATCTCTACTAGCCTTCTCTGTGTTGTACAGCACTCCCCATGACCCCTCGACCCAAAGCATTATACATGCTAAAACTAATGCCCCCATTCTTTCTCCTCACACTTATCCCTCCCTTCAGACCAACCCTGCCCAGTCCTTTTCCCTTTAGTAACTTTTAGTCAACTCTCGGGTTCTGTGAGTCTGCTGCTGTTTTTCTCCTTCAGTTTTTCTTTGTTGTTGTACTACACACATGAGTGAAAACACTTGGTACTTGTCTTTCTCCGCCTGGCCTATTTCTCTGAACATACTACCGTCTAGCTCCATCCAGGTCATTACAAATGGTAGGATTTGTTTTCTTCTTAAGGCTGCTTACTGCACTTTTAAAACTGGATTTCATTCTTCCTTTTTGTTTGTAGTTTAGCTATGTTATTCACCATTCAACTCCTGGTTATGAACAATAGCTGTGTGTCAATCGATATGTATCTGTATCTATCTATCTAATGGTCTGTCTGTCTATCTATGTTTCTACGTATGTATGTATGTATGTATCTATCTCTCTTCCTATCATCTATCTATGATGTCTATCATCTATCAATCCATGTACCTATCTATCTATCTTTCATCTGTCATCTGTGTACCTATCTATCTATGAATCAATCATCTTTTTGTCTGCCCATCTATCCTTCTGTACAGAACAGTTAACAACATAGCCTATGTCTCTTCCCTACATTATGCTTCCAGAAATCTTGCAAGGTAACTAAGCCATAAGGAGAGCACTGTGTTCACCGATACACTTTCAGGTAGAGTCAGCCGCGTGTGCTTACAAAACCAGTAAATGGAGGTGAAAGGACTTGAACCTGTATCTCTGTCCACTGTCCTCTCATACTTCCTGCTCGCTTGGTGACTTTATTTAGCCACATTCAGTGAGTAAGTGATCCCTGAAGACCACAAGTATCCTTCGTCTGGTCCGGTTGTCGAAAGAAAAGTGTACTTGGTTCTTTGCACACCACCATGTTTGAGGGACATCGGCGTGATCACTGCTGATAGGTGCAGGGACAATTATAAAGGAACACCTATTTCTGGACAGGAGCAGTTGGGAACAAAGAGTGTGTTGTGGAGTGAAGTGTTTATTTGAGGGTCCAAACTTCCCTCCTTAGGTGGTTATTACTTCTTTACATTCGTGAACATCATAAAAAGCAATGATTTTAGAAGCCCAGACGCATATTATTACAGCAATTCATTTGTTGAGGTGAGAGGAAATGAGAAGGAACTTGCTGCACCACTAAATCTATGCCTGAGCACTGCTGAAATCAAACAAAAAGAATTCACGGTGGCTAGATAGGGCTATTTTCTACTGACTCTCTCTGGGGACTCAAACAGAATTCATTTGTTTGTTTGTTTCTTATTTTCACTTGTATAGGTAATCTGTCCCCACCCCTTCAGCTTGTAGTTTGTCTGTGTCCTTGGATCTCAAGTGAGTCTCCAGTAAGGGAGCACGTAGGAGATCTTGCGTTTTCATCAGTTCTTCTAACACTGGGTCTTTTGATTGAAGCACTCAAAGCCTGTACTTTTATTCTGATATTTGAGAGCTGTGCTCTTACTGCACTTTGAAATTCTTTTTGTTCTCATTAATATACAATCACATGCAGAACATTATGTTTTCCAGTCTACACCCTTCACCAAGTCCCCGGCAAAAGCCAGTTACAGTCGCTGTCCGTCAGCGTGTACTAAGATGCTGTAGAATCACTACATGTCTTCTCTGTGTTATGCAGCCGTACAAATGACCCCCCAAGTTACACACTATACATGCTAATCCTAATGCCCCCATTCTTTTTCCCCGCCCTTATTACTCCCTTCCCAAAAACCCTCCCCAGTCCCTTTCTCTTTGGTAACTGTTAGTCCACTCTCGGGTTCTGTGAGTCTGCTGCTGTCTTTTCCTTCAGTTTTTCTTTGTTATCATACTCCACACATGAGTGAAATCATTTGGTACATGTATTTCTCCTCCTTGAATATTTGACTGAGCATAATACCCTCTAGCTCCATCCACGTTATTGCAAATAATAGGATTTGTTTTCTTCTTATGGCTGCCTACTGCACTTTTTAAACTGGATTTCATTCTTCTTTTTTGTTTGTAGTTTCGCTATGTGCTTTCACCATTGTTCTCCTGGTTATGAGCAGTAGCTTTGTGTTAATCGATATGTACCTATATCTATCTATCTGTCTGTCTATCTATTTATCAATCAATCAATCAATCAATCATCTTTTTGTCTGCCCATCTGTCCTTGTGTACAGAACAGTTAACCATATATCCTATATCACTTTCCTACACTATGCTTCCAAAAATCCTGCAAAGTATCTAGGCTGTCGAGAGACCACTGGGTTCACCGAGACACTTGCAGTTCGAGGCGGCCACGTGTACCTACAAAACCAGGAAATAGTTGTGCCGGGACTTGAACCCTTGTCTCTATCCTCTGTCTTCTTTCATCTCCTTCTAACTTACTGTCTGTATTTAGCCACATTCTTTGACTAAGTGCTCCCTGAAGACCACAAGTATCATTCCTCTGGGCCTGTTGTCTCGAGAAAAGAAAACTTGTTCTTTGCTCACCACCATGTTTGAAGGACATCAGCGTGATCACCGGCGATAGGACGGAGGGTCAAATAAAAAGGAACACCAATTTCTAGACAGGAGCAGTTGGGAGCTAAGAGTGTTTTGTGGGGTGACGTGTTTATTTGAGTGTCCAAACTTCCCTCTTTAGTTAGTTATTAGATCCTCCCATTCGTGAACATCATAAAACCCACTGATTTCAAAGGCCCAGACGCTTATTATTACAGCAACTCAGTTGTCGAGGTGAGAGAAAATGAGAAGTATGTTGCTGCACCACAAAATCAATGGCTGGGAACGGCTGAAACCAAACAGAAAGGATTCACGGAGGCCAGATAGGGCTATTTTCTTCTGACTGTCTCAATGGACTCACACAGAATCCATTTGTTTGATTGTTTGTTTTTCAGTTTCACTCGTGTAGGGTACTTGTCCACACACCTTCGGCTTGTAGGGTGTCTGTGTCCTTGGATCTCAAGTGAGTCTCCTGTAAGTAAGCACGTACGTGTCTTGAGTTTTCATCCCTTCTTTTAACCCTGTGTCTTTTGTTTGCTGCACTCAGTGCCTGACCTTTTATTCTGATGATTCAGAGCTGTGCACTTATTGCACTTAAAGAATTTTTTTTATCATTAAGCTAAAATCAATTGAAGAACATTATGTTTACTATGCTCCCCCCTTCACCAAGTACATCTGAAAAACCTCTTCAGTCGCTGTCGATCTGCGTAGTTGGATGCTGTAGACCCCTTCACCATGTCCCTCCCAACAGACCCCATTACAGTCGCTGTCCATTAGTGAGTAGTAAGATGCTATATGATCTCTACTAGCCTTCTCTGTGTTGTACAGCACTCCCCATGACCCCTCGACCCAAAGCATTATACATGCTAAAACTAATGCCCCCATTCTTTCTCCTCACACTTATCCCTCCCTTCAGACCAACCCTGCCCAGTCCTTTTCCCTTTAGTAACTTTTAGTCAACTCTCGGGTTCTGTGAGTCTGCTGCTGTTTTTCTCCTTCAGTTTTTCTTTGTTGTTGTACTACACACATGAGTGAAAACACTTGGTACTTGTCTTTCTCCGCCTGGCCTATTTCTCTGAACATACTACCGTCTAGCTCCATCCAGGTCATTACAAATGGTAGGATTTGTTTTCTTCTTAAGGCTGCTTACTGCACTTTTAAAACTGGATTTCATTCTTCCTTTTTGTTTGTAGTTTAGCTATGTTATTCACCATTCAACTCCTGGTTATGAACAATAGCTGTGTGTCAATCGATATGTATCTGTATCTATCTATCTAATGGTCTGTCTGTCTATCTATGTTTCTACGTATGTATGTATGTATGTATCTATCTCTCTTCCTATCATCTATCTATGATGTCTATCATCTATCAATCCATGTACCTATCTATCTATCTTTCATCTGTCATCTGTGTACCTATCTATCTATGAATCAATCATCTTTTTGTCTGCCCATCTATCCTTCTGTACAGAACAGTTAACAACATAGCCTATGTCTCTTCCCTACATTATGCTTCCAGAAATCTTGCAAGGTAACTAAGCCATAAGGAGAGCACTGTGTTCACCGATACACTTTCAGGTAGAGTCAGCCGCGTGTGCTTACAAAACCAGTAAATGGAGGTGAAAGGACTTGAACCTGTATCTCTGTCCACTGTCCTCTCATACTTCCTGCTCGCTTGGTGACTTTATTTAGCCACATTCAGTGAGTAAGTGATCCCTGAAGACCACAAGTATCCTTCGTCTGGTCCGGTTGTCGAAAGAAAAGTGTACTTGGTTCTTTGCACACCACCATGTTTGAGGGACATCGGCGTGATCACTGCTGATAGGTGCAGGGACAATTATAAAGGAACACCTATTTCTGGACAGGAGCAGTTGGGAACAAAGAGTGTGTTGTGGAGTGAAGTGTTTATTTGAGGGTCCAAACTTCCCTCCTTAGGTGGTTATTACTTCTTTACATTCGTGAACATCATAAAAAGCAATGATTTTAGAAGCCCAGACGCATATTATTACAGCAATTCATTTGTTGAGGTGAGAGGAAATGAGAAGGAACTTGCTGCACCACTAAATCTATGCCTGAGCACTGCTGAAATCAAACAAAAAGAATTCACGGTGGCTAGATAGGGCTATTTTCTACTGACTCTCTCTGGGGACTCAAACAGAATTCATTTGTTTGTTTGTTTCTTATTTTCACTTGTATAGGTAATCTGTCCCCACCCCTTCAGCTTGGAGTTTGTCTGTGTCCTTGGATCTCAAGTGAGTCTCCAGTAAGGGAGCACGTAGGAGATCTTGCGTTTTCATCAGTTCTTCTAACACTGGGTCTTTTGATTGAAGCACACAAAGCCTGTACTTTTATTCTGATATTTGAGAGCTGTGCTCTTACTGCACTTTGAAATTCTTTTTGTTCTCATTAATATACAATCACATGCAGAACATTATGTTTTCCAGTCTACACCCTTCACCAAGTCCCCGGCAAAAGCCAGTTACAGTCGCTGTCCGTCAGCGTGTACTAAGATGCTGTAGAATCACTACATGTCTTCTCTGTGTTATGCAGCCGTACAAATGACCCCCCAAGTTACACACTATACATGCTAATCCTAATGCCCTCATTCTTTTTCCCCGCCCTTATTACTCCCTTCCCAAAAACCCTCCCCAGTCCCTTTCTCTTTGGTAACTGTTAGTCCACTCTCGGGTTCTGTGAGTCTGCTGCTGTCTTTTCCTTCAGTTTTTCTTTGTTATCATACTCCACACATGAGTGAAATCATTTGGTACATGTATTTCTCCTCCTCGAATATTTGACTGAGCATAATACCCTCTAGCTCCATCCACGTTATTGCAAATAATAGGATTTGTTTTCTTCTTATGGCTGCCTACTGCACTTTTTAAACTGGATTTCATTCTTCTTTTTTGTTTGTAGTTTCGCTATGTGCTTTCACCATTGTTCTCCTGGTTATGAGCAGTAGCTTTGTGTTAATCGATATGTACCTATATCTATCTATCTGTCTGTCTATCTATTTATCAATCAATCAATCAATCAATCATCTTTTTGTCTGCCCATCTGTCCTTGTGTACAGAACAGTTAACCATATATCCTATATCACTTTCCTACACTATGCTTCCAAAAATCCTGCAAAGTATCTAGGCTGTAGAGAGACCACTGGGTTCACCGAGACACTTGCAGTTCGAGGCGGCCGCGTGTACCTACAAAACCAGGAAATAGTTGTGCCGGGACTTGAACCCTTGTCTCTATCCTCTGTCTTCTTTCATCTCCTTCTAACTTACTGTCTGTATTTAGCCACATTCTTTGACTAAGTGCTCCCTGAAGACCACAAGTATCATTCCTCTGGGCCTGTTGTCTCGAGAAAAGAAAACTTGTTCTTTGCTCACCACCATGTTTGAAGGACATCAGCGTGATCACCGGCGATAGGACGGAGGGTCAAATAAAAAGGAACACCAATTTCTAGACAGGAGCAGTTGGGAGCTAAGAGTGTTTTGTGGGGTGACGTGTTTATTTGAGTGTCCAAACTTCCCTCTTTAGGTAGTTATTAGATCCTCCCATTCGTGAACATCATAAAACCCACTGATTTCAAAGGCCCAGACGCTTATTATTACAGCAACTCAGTTGTCGAGGTGAGAGAAAATGAGAAGTATGTTGCTGCACCACTAAATCAATGGCTGGGAACGGCTGAAACCAAACAAAAAGAATTCACGGAGGCCAGATAGGGCTATTTTCTTCTGACTGTCTCAATGGACTCACACAGAATCCATTTGTTTGATTGTTTGTTTTTCAGTTTCACTCGTGTAGGGTACTTGTCCACACACCTTCGGCTTGTAGGGTGTCTGTGTCCTTGGATCTCAAGTGAGTCTCCTGTAAGTAAGCACGTACGTGTCTTGAGTTTTCATCCCTTCTTTTAACCCTGTGTCTTTTGTTTGCTGCACTCAGTGCCTGACCTTTTATTCTGATGATTCAGAGCTGTGCACTTATTGCACTTAAAGAATTTTTTTTATCATTAAGCTAAAATCAATTGAAGAACATTATGTTTACTATGCTCCCCCCTTCACCAAGTACATCTGAAAAACCTCTTCAGTCGCTGTCGATCTGCGTAGTTGGATGCTGTAGACCCCTTCACCATGTCCCTCCCAACAGACCCCATTACAGTCGCTGTCCATTAGTGAGTAGTAAGATGCTATATGATCTCTACTAGCCTTCTCTGTGTTGTACAGCACTCCCCATGACCCCTCGACCCAAAGCATTATACATGCTAAAACTAATGCCCCCATTCTTTCTCCTCACACTTATCCCTCCCTTCAGACCAACCCTGCCCAGTCCTTTTCCCTTTAGTAACTTTTAGTCAACTCTCGGGTTCTGTGAGTCTGCTGCTGTTTTTCTCCTTCAGTTTTTCTTTGTTGTTGTACTACACACATGAGTGAAAACACTTGGTACTTGTCTTTCTCCGCCTGGCCTATTTCTCTGAACATACTACCGTCTAGCTCCATCCAGGTCATTACAAATGGTAGGATTTGTTTTCTTCTTAAGGCTGCTTACTGCACTTTTAAAACTGGATTTCATTCTTCCTTTTTGTTTGTAGTTTAGCTATGTTATTCACCATTCAACTCCTGGTTATGAACAATAGCTGTGTGTCAATCGATATGTATCTGTATCTATCTATCTAATGGTCTGTCTGTCTATCTATGTTTCTACGTATGTATGTATGTATGTATCTATCTCTCTTCCTATCATCTATCTATGATGTCTATCATCTATCAATCCATGTACCTATCTATCTATCTTTCA
This sequence comes from Manis pentadactyla, assembly GCF_030020395.1. NCBI lineage: Eukaryota > Metazoa > Chordata > Mammalia > Pholidota > Manidae > Manis > Manis pentadactyla. Next base: position 899,282 of record NW_026644987.1, on the reverse strand, counting down.
TCTGTCATCTGTGTACCTATCTATCTATGAATCAATCATCTTTTTGTCTGCCCATCTATCCTTCTGTACAGAACAGTTAACAACATAGCCTATGTCTCTTCCCTACATTATGCTTCCAGAAATCTTGCAAGGTAACTAAGCCATAAGGAGAGCACTGTGTTCACCGATACACTTTCAGGTAGAGTCAGCCGCGTGTGCTTACAAAACCAGTAAATGGAGGTGAAAGGACTTGAACCTGTATCTCTGTCCACTGTCCTCTCATACTTCCTGCTCGCTTGGTGACTTTATTTAGCCACATTCAGTGAGTAAGTGATCCCTGAAGACCACAAGTATCCTTCGTCTGGTCCGGTTGTCGAAAGAAAAGTGTACTTGGTTCTTTGCACACCACCATGTTTGAGGGACATCGGCGTGATCACTGCTGATAGGTGCAGGGACAATTATAAAGGAACACCTATTTCTGGACAGGAGCAGTTGGGAACAAAGAGTGTGTTGTGGAGTGAAGTGTTTATTTGAGGGTCCAAACTTCCCTCCTTAGGTGGTTATTACTTCTTTACATTCGTGAACATCATAAAAAGCAATGATTTTAGAAGCCCAGACGCATATTATTACAGCAATTCATTTGTTGAGGTGAGAGGAAATGAGAAGGAACTTGCTGCACCACTAAATCTATGCCTGAGCACTGCTGAAATCAAACAAAAAGAATTCACGGTGGCTAGATAGGGCTATTTTCTACTGACTCTCTCTGGGGACTCAAACAGAATTCATTTGTTTGTTTGTTTCTTATTTTCACTTGTATAGGTAATCTGTCCCCACCCCTTCAGCTTGGAGTTTGTCTGTGTCCTTGGATCTCAAGTGAGTCTCCAGTAAGGGAGCACGTAGGAGATCTTGCGTTTTCATCAGTTCTTCTAACACTGGGTCTTTTGATTGAAGCACACAAAGCCTGTACTTTTATTCTGATATTTGAGAGCTGTGCTCTTACTGCACTTTGAAATTCTTTTTGTTCTCATTAATATACAATCACATGCAGAACATTATGTTTTCCAGTCTACACCCTTCACCAAGTCCCCGGCAAAAGCCAGTTACAGTCGCTGTCCGTCAGCGTGTACTAAGATGCTGTAGAATCACTACATGTCTTCTCTGTGTTATGCAGCCGTACAAATGACCCCCCAAGTTACACACTATACATGCTAATCCTAATGCCCTCATTCTTTTTCCCCGCCCTTATTACTCCCTTCCCAAAAACCCTCCCCAGTCCCTTTCTCTTTGGTAACTGTTAGTCCACTCTCGGGTTCTGTGAGTCTGCTGCTGTCTTTTCCTTCAGTTTTTCTTTGTTATCATACTCCACACATGAGTGAAATCATTTGGTACATGTATTTCTCCTCCTCGAATATTTGACTGAGCATAATACCCTCTAGCTCCATCCACGTTATTGCAAATAATAGGATTTGTTTTCTTCTTATGGCTGCCTACTGCACTTTTTAAACTGGATTTCATTCTTCTTTTTTGTTTGTAGTTTCGCTATGTGCTTTCACCATTGTTCTCCTGGTTATGAGCAGTAGCTTTGTGTTAATCGATATGTACCTATATCTATCTATCTGTCTGTCTATCTATTTATCAATCAATCAATCAATCAATCATCTTTTTGTCTGCCCATCTGTCCTTGTGTACAGAACAGTTAACCATATATCCTATATCACTTTCCTACACTATGCTTCCAAAAATCCTGCAAAGTATCTAGGCTGTAGAGAGACCACTGGGTTCACCGAGACACTTGCAGTTCGAGGCGGCCGCGTGTACCTACAAAACCAGGAAATAGTTGTGCCGGGACTTGAACCCTTGTCTCTATCCTCTGTCTTCTTTCATCTCCTTCTAACTTACTGTCTGTATTTAGCCACATTCTTTGACTAAGTGCTCCCTGAAGACCACAAGTATCATTCCTCTGGGCCTGTTGTCTCGAGAAAAGAAAACTTGTTCTTTGCTCACCACCATGTTTGAAGGACATCAGCGTGATCACCGGCGATAGGACGGAGGGTCAAATAAAAAGGAACACCAATTTCTAGACAGGAGCAGTTGGGAGCTAAGAGTGTTTTGTGGGGTGACGTGTTTATTTGAGTGTCCAAACTTCCCTCTTTAGGTAGTTATTAGATCCTCCCATTCGTGAACATCATAAAACCCACTGATTTCAAAGGCCCAGACGCTTATTATTACAGCAACTCAGTTGTCGAGGTGAGAGAAAATGAGAAGTATGTTGCTGCACCACTAAATCAATGGCTGGGAACGGCTGAAACCAAACAAAAAGAATTCACGGAGGCCAGATAGGGCTATTTTCTTCTGACTGTCTCAATGGACTCACACAGAATCCATTTGTTTGATTGTTTGTTTTTCAGTTTCACTCGTGTAGGGTACTTGTCCACACACCTTCGGCTTGTAGGGTGTCTGTGTCCTTGGATCTCAAGTGAGTCTCCTGTAAGTAAGCACGTACGTGTCTTGAGTTTTCATCCCTTCTTTTAACCCTGTGTCTTTTGTTTGCTGCACTCAGTGCCTGACCTTTTATTCTGATGATTCAGAGCTGTGCACTTATTGCACTTAAAGAATTTTTTTTATCATTAAGCTAAAATCAATTGAAGAACATTATGTTTACTATGCTCCCCCCTTCACCAAGTACATCTGAAAAACCTCTTCAGTCGCTGTCGATCTGCGTAGTTGGATGCTGTAGACCCCTTCACCATGTCCCTCCCAACAGACCCCATTACAGTCGCTGTCCATTAGTGAGTAGTAAGATGCTATATGATCTCTACTAGCCTTCTCTGTGTTGTACAGCACTCCCCATGACCCCTCGACCCAAAGCATTATACATGCTAAAACTAATGCCCCCATTCTTTCTCCTCACACTTATCCCTCCCTTCAGACCAACCCTGCCCAGTCCTTTTCCCTTTAGTAACTTTTAGTCAACTCTCGGGTTCTGTGAGTCTGCTGCTGTTTTTCTCCTTCAGTTTTTCTTTGTTGTTGTACTACACACATGAGTGAAAACACTTGGTACTTGTCTTTCTCCGCCTGGCCTATTTCTCTGAACATACTACCGTCTAGCTCCATCCAGGTCATTACAAATGGTAGGATTTGTTTTCTTCTTAAGGCTGCTTACTGCACTTTTAAAACTGGATTTCATTCTTCCTTTTTGTTTGTAGTTTAGCTATGTTATTCACCATTCAACTCCTGGTTATGAACAATAGCTGTGTGTCAATCGATATGTATCTGTATCTATCTATCTAATGGTCTGTCTGTCTATCTATGTTTCTACGTATGTATGTATGTATGTATCTATCTCTCTTCCTATCATCTATCTATGATGTCTATCATCTATCAATCCATGTACCTATCTATCTATCTTTCATCTGTCATCTGTGTACCTATCTATCTATGAATCAATCATCTTTTTGTCTGCCCATCTATCCTTCTGTACAGAACAGTTAACAACATAGCCTATGTCTCTTCCCTACATTATGCTTCCAGAAATCTTGCAAGGTAACTAAGCCATAAGGAGAGCACTGTGTTCACCGATACACTTTCAGGTAGAGTCAGCCGCGTGTGCTTACAAAACCAGTAAATGGAGGTGAAAGGACTTGAACCTGTATCTCTGTCCACTGTCCTCTCATACTTCCTGCTCGCTTGGTGACTTTATTTAGCCACATTCAGTGAGTAAGTGATCCCTGAAGACCACAAGTATCCTTCGTCTGGTCCGGTTGTCGAAAGAAAAGTGTACTTGGTTCTTTGCACACCACCATGTTTGAGGGACATCGGCGTGATCACTGCTGATAGGTGCAGGGACAATTATAAAGGAACACCTATTTCTGGACAGGAGCAGTTGGGAACAAAGAGTGTGTTGTGGAGTGAAGTGTTTATTTGAGGGTCCAAACTTCCCTCCTTAGGTGGTTATTACTTCTTTACATTCGTGAACATCATAAAAAGCAATGATTTTAGAAGCCCAGACGCATATTATTACAGCAATTCATTTGTTGAGGTGAGAGGAAATGAGAAGGAACTTGCTGCACCACTAAATCTATGCCTGAGCACTGCTGAAATCAAACAAAAAGAATTCACGGTGGCTAGATAGGGCTATTTTCCACTGACTCTCTCTGGGGACTCAAACAGAATTCATTTGTTTGTTTGTTTCTTATTTTCACTTGTATAGGTAATCTGTCCCCACCCCTTCAGCTTGGAGTTTGTCTGTGTCCTTGGATCTCAAGTGAGTCTCCAGTAAGGGAGCACGTAGGAGATCTTGCGTTTTCATCAGTTCTTCTAACACTGGGTCTTTTGATTGAAGCACTCAAAGCCTGTACTTTTATTCTGATATTTGAGAGCTGTGCTCTTACTGCACTTTGAAATTCTTTTTGTTCTCATTAATATACAATCACATGCAGAACATTATGTTTTCCAGTCTACACCCTTCACCAAGTCCCCGGCAAAAGCCAGTTACAGTCGCTGTCCGTCAGCGTGTACTAAGATGCTGTAGAATCACTACATGTCTTCTCTGTGTTATGCAGCCGTACAAATGACCCCCCAAGTTACACACTATACATGCTAATCCTAATGCCCCCATTCTTTTTCCCCGCCCTTATTACTCCCTTCCCAAAAACCCTCCCCAGTCCCTTTCTCTTTGGTAACTGTTAGTCCACTCTCGGGTTCTGTGAGTCTGCTGCTGTCTTTTCCTTCAGTTTTTCTTTGTTATCATACTCCACACATGAGTGAAATCATTTGGTACATGTATTTCTCCTCCTTGAATATTTGACTGAGCATAATACCCTCTAGCTCCATCCACGTTATTGCAAATAATAGGATTTGTTTTCTTCTTATGGCTGCCTACTGCACTTTTTAAACTGGATTTCATTCTTCTTTTTTGTTTGTAGTTTCGCTATGTGCTTTCACCATTGTTCTCCTGGTTATGAGCAGTAGCTTTGTGTTAATCGATATGTACCTATATCTATCTATCTGTCTGTCTATCTATTTATCAATCAATCAATCAATCAATCATCTTTTTGTCTGCCCATCTGTCCTTGTGTACAGAACAGTTAACCATATATCCTATATCACTTTCCTACACTATGCTTCCAAAAATCCTGCAAAGTATCTAGGCTGTCGAGAGACCACTGGGTTCACCGAGACACTTGCAGTTCGAGGCGGCCGCGTGTACCTACAAAACCAGGAAATAGTTGTGCCGGGACTTGAACCCTTGTCTCTATCCTCTGTCTTCTTTCATCTCCTTCTAACTTACTGTCTGTATTTAGCCACATTCTTTGACTAAGTGCTCCCTGAAGACCACAAGTATCATTCCTCTGGGCCTGTTGTCTCGAGAAAAGAAAACTTGTTCTTTGCTCACCACCATGTTTGAAGGACATCAGCGTGATCACCGGCGATAGGACGGAGGGTCAAATAAAAAGGAACACCAATTTCTAGACAGGAGCAGTTGGGAGCTAAGAGTGTTTTGTGGGGTGACGTGTTTATTTGAGTGTCCAAACTTCCCTCTTTAGGTAGTTATTAGATCCTCCCATTCGTGAACATCATAAAACCCACTGATTTCAAAGGCCCAGACGCTTATTATTACAGCAACTCAGTTGTCGAGGTGAGAGAAAATGAGAAGTATGTTGCTGCACCACTAAATCAATGGCTGGGAACGGCTGAAACCAAACAAAAAGAATTCACGGAGGCCAGATAGGGCTATTTTCTTCTGACTGTCTCAATGGACTCACACAGAATCCATTTGTTTGATTGTTTGTTTTTCAGTTTCACTCGTGTAGGGTACTTGTCCAGACACCTTCGGCTTGTAGGGTGTCTGTGTCCTTGGATCTCAAGTGAGTCTCCTGTAAGTAAGCACGTACGTGTCTTGAGTTTTCATCCCTTCTTTTAACCCTGTGTCTTTTGTTTGCTGCACTCAGTGCCTGACCTTTTATTCTGATGATTCAGAGCTGTGCACTTATTGCACTTAAAGAATTTTTTTTATCATTAAGCTAAAATCAATTGAAGAACATTATGTTTACTATGCTCCCCCCTTCACCAAGTACATCTGAAAAACCTCTTCAGTCGCTGTCGATCTGCGTAGTTGGATGCTGTAGACCCCTTCACCATGTCCCTCCCAACAGACCCCATTACAGTCGCTGTCCATTAGTGAGTAGTAAGATGCTATATGATCTCTACTAGCCTTCTCTGTGTTGTACAGCACTCCCCATGACCCCTCGACCCAAAGCATTATACATGCTAAAACTAATGCCCCCATTCTTTCTCCTCACACTTATCCCTCCCTTCAGACCAACCCTGCCCAGTCCTTTTCCCTTTAGTAACTTTTAGTCAACTCTCGGGTTCTGTGAGTCTGCTGCTGTTTTTCTCCTTCAGTTTTTCTTTGTTGTTGTACTACACACATGAGTGAAAACACTTGGTACTTGTCTTTCTCCGCCTGGCCTATTTCTCTGAACATACTACCGTCTAGCTCCATCCAGGTCATTACAAATGGTAGGATTTGTTTTCTTCTTAAGGCTGCTTACTGCACTTTTAAAACTGGATTTCATTCTTCCTTTTTGTTTGTAGTTTAGCTATGTTATTCACCATTCAACTCCTGGTTATGAACAATAGCTGTGTGTCAATCGATATGTATCTGTATCTATCTATCTAATGGTCTGTCTGTCTATCTATGTTTCTACGTATGTATGTATGTATGTATCTATCTCTCTTCCTATCATCTATCTATGATGTCTATCATCTATCAATCCATGTACCTATCTATCTATCTTTCATCTGTCATCTGTGTACCTATCTATCTATGAATCAATCATCTTTTTGTCTGCCCATCTATCCTTCTGTACAGAACAGTTAACAACATAGCCTATGTCTCTTCCCTACATTATGCTTCCAGAAATCTTGCAAGGTAACTAAGCCATAAGGAGAGCACTGTGTTCACCGATACACTTTCAGGTAGAGTCAGCCGCGTGTGCTTACAAAACCAGTAAATGGAGGTGAAAGGACTTGAACCTGTATCTCTGTCCACTGTCCTCTCATACTTCCTGCTCGCTTGGTGACTTTATTTAGCCACATTCAGTGAGTAAGTGATCCCTGAAGACCACAAGTATCCTTCGTCTGGTCCGGTTGTCGAAAGAAAAGTGTACTTGGTTCTTTGCACACCACCATGTTTGAGGGACATCGGCGTGATCACTGCTGATAGGTGCAGGGACAATTATAAAGGAACACCTATTTCTGGACAGGAGCAGTTGGGAACAAAGAGTGTGTTGTGGAGTGAAGTGTTTATTTGAGGGTCCAAACTTCCCTCCTTAGGTGGTTATTACTTCTTTACATTCGTGAACATCATAAAAAGCAATGATTTTAGAAGCCCAGACGCATATTATTACAGCAATTCATTTGTTGAGGTGAGAGGAAATGAGAAGGAACTTGCTGCACCACTAAATCTATGCCTGAGCACTGCTGAAATCAAACAAAAAGAATTCACGGTGGCTAGATAGGGCTATTTTCTACTGACTCTCTCTGGGGACTCAAACAGAATTCATTTGTTTGTTTGTTTCTTATTTTCACTTGTATAGGTAATCTGTCCCCACCCCTTCAGCTTGTAGTTTGTCTGTGTCCTTGGATCTCAAGTGAGTCTCCAGTAAGGGAGCACGTAGGAGATCTTGCGTTTTCATCAGTTCTTCTAACACTGGGTCTTTTGATTGAAGCACTCAAAGCCTGTACTTTTATTCTGATATTTGAGAGCTGTGCTCTTACTGCACTTTGAAATTCTTTTTGTTCTCATTAATATACAATCACATGCAGAACATTATGTTTTCCAGTCTACACCCTTCACCAAGTCCCCGGCAAAAGCCAGTTACAGTCGCTGTCCGTCAGCGTGTACTAAGATGCTGTAGAATCACTACATGTCTTCTCTGTGTTATGCAGCCGTACAAATGACCCCCCAAGTTACACACTATACATGCTAATCCTAATGCCCCCATTCTTTTTCCCCGCCCTTATTACTCCCTTCCCAAAAACCCTCCCCAGTCCCTTTCTCTTTGGTAACTGTTAGTCCACTCTCGGGTTCTGTGAGTCTGCTGCTGTCTTTTCCTTCAGTTTTTCTTTGTTATCATACTCCACACATGAGTGAAATCATTTGGTACATGTATTTCTCCTCCTTGAATATTTCACTGAGCATAATACCCTCTAGCTCCATCCACGTTATTGCAAATAATAGGATTTGTTTTCTTCTTATGGCTGCCTACTGCACTTTTTAAACTGGATTTCATTCTTCTTTTTTGTTTGTAGTTTCGCTATGTGCTTTCACCATTGCTCTCCTGGTTATGAGCAGTAGCTTTGTGTTAATCGATATGTACCTATATCTATCTATCTGTCTGTCTATCTATTTATCAATCAATCAATCAATCAATCATCTTTTTGTCTGCCCATCTGTCCTTGTGTACAGAACAGTTAACCATATATCCTATATCACTTTCCTACACTATGCTTCCAAAAATCCTGCAAAGTATCTAGGCTGTAGAGAGACCACTGGGTTCACCGAGACACTTGCAGTTCGAGGCGGCCGCGTGTACCTACAAAACCAGGAAATAGTTGTGCCGGGACTTGAACCCTTGTCTCTATCCTCTGTCTTCTTTCATCTCCTTCTAACTTACTGTCTGTATTTAGCCACATTCTTTGACTAAGTGCTCCCTGAAGACCACAAGTATCATTCCTCTGGGCCTGTTGTCTCGAGAAAAGAAAACTTGTTCTTTGCTCACCACCATGTTTGAAGGACATCAGCGTGATCACCGGCGATAGGACGGAGGGTCAAATAAAAAGGAACACCAATTTCTAGACAGGAGCAGTTGGGAGCTAAGAGTGTTTTGTGGGGTGATGTGTTTATTTGAGTGTCCAAACTTCCCTCTTTAGGTAGTTATTAGATCCTCCCATTCGTGAACATCATAAAACCCACTGATTTCAAAGGCCCAGACGCTTATTATTACAGCAACTCAGTTGTCGAGGTGAGAGAAAATGAGAAGTATGTTGCTGCACCACTAAATCAATGGCTGGGAACGGCTGAAACCAAACAAAAAGAATTCACGGAGGCCAGATAGGGCTATTTTCTTCTGACTGTCTCAATGGACTCACACAGAATCCATTTGTTTGATTGTTTGTTTTTCAGTTTCACTCGTGTAGGGTACTTGTCCAGACACCTTCGGCTTGTAGGGTGTCTGTGTCCTTGGATCTCAAGTGAGTCTCCTGTAAGTAAGCACGTACGTGTCTTGAGTTTTCATCCCTTCTTTTAACCCTGTGTCTTTTGTTTGCTGCACTCAGTGCCTGACCTTTTATTCTGATGATTCAGAGCTGTGCACTTATTGCACTTAAAGAATTTTTTTTATCATTAAGCTAAAATCAATTGAAGAACATTATGTTTACTATGCTCCCCCCTTCACCAAGTACATCTGAAAAACCTCTTCAGTCGCTGTCGATCTGCGTAGTTGGATGCTGTAGACCCCTTCACCATGTCCCTCCCAACAGACCCCATTACAGTCGCTGTCCATTAGTGAGTAGTAAGATGCTATATGATCTCTACTAGCCTTCTCTGTGTTGTACAGCACTCCCCATGACCCCTCGACCCAAAGCATTATACATGCTAAAACTAATGCCCCCATTCTTTCTCCTCACACTTATCCCTCCCTTCAGACCAACCCTGCCCAGTCCTTTTCCCTTTAGTAACTTTTAGTCAACTCTCGGGTTCTGTGAGTCTGCTGCTGTTTTTCTCCTTCAGTTTTTCTTTGTTGTTGTACTACACACATGAGTGAAAACACTTGGTACTTGTCTTTCTCCGCCTGGCCTATTTCTCTGAACATACTACCGTCTAGCTCCATCCAGGTCATTACAAATGGTAGGATTTGTTTTCTTCTTAAGGCTGCTTACTGCACTTTTAAAACTGGATTTCATTCTTCCTTTTTGTTTGTAGTTTAGCTATGTTATTCACCATTCAACTCCTGGTTATGAACAATAGCTGTGTGTCAATCGATATGTATCTGTATCTATCTATCTAATGGTCTGTCTGTCTATCTATGTTTCTACGTATGTATGTATGTATGTATCTATCTCTCTTCCTATCATCTATCTATGATGTCTATCATCTATCAATCCATGTACCTATCTATCTATCTTTCATCTGTCATCTGTGTACCTATCTATCTATGAATCAATCATCTTTTTGTCTGCCCATCTATCCTTCTGTACAGAACAGTTAACAACATAGCCTATGTCTCTTCCCTACATTATGCTTCCAGAAATCTTGCAAGGTAACTAAGCCATAAGGAGAGCACTGTGTTCACCGATACACTTTCAGGTAGAGTCAGCCGCGTGTGCTTACAAAACCAGTAAATGGAGGTGAAAGGACTTGAACCTGTATCTCTGTCCACTGTCCTCTCATACTTCCTGCTCGCTTGGTGACTTTATTTAGCCACATTCAGTGAGTAAGTGATCCCTGAAGACCACAAGTATCCTTCGTCTGGTCCGGTTGTCGAAAGAAAAGTGTACTTGGTTCTTTGCACACCACCATGTTTGAGGGACATCGGCGTGATCACTGCTGATAGGTGCAGGGACAATTATAAAGGAACACCTATTTCTGGACAGGAGCAGTTGGGAACAAAGAGTGTGTTGTGGAGTGAAGTGTTTATTTGAGGGTCCAAACTTCCCTCCTTAGGTGGTTATTACTTCTTTACATTCGTGAACATCATAAAAAGCAATGATTTTAGAAGCCCAGACGCATATTATTACAGCAATTCATTTGTTGAGGTGAGAGGAAATGAGAAGGAACTTGCTGCACCACTAAATCTATGCCTGAGCACTGCTGAAATCAAACAAAAAGAATTCACGGTGGCTAGATAGGGCTATTTTCTACTGACTCTCTCTGGGGACTCAAACAGAATTCATTTGTTTGTTTGTTTCTTATTTTCACTTGTATAGGTAATCTGTCCCCACCCCTTCAGCTTGTAGTTTGTCTGTGTCCTTGGATCTCAAGTGAGTCTCCAGTAAGGGAGCACGTAGGAGATCTTGCGTTTTCATCAGTTCTTCTAACACTGGGTCTTTTGATTGAAGCACTCAAAGCCTGTACTTTTATTCTGATATTTGAGAGCTGTGCTCTTACTGCACTTTGAAATTCTTTTTGTTCTCATTAATATACAATCACATGCAGAACATTATGTTTTCCAGTCTACACCCTTCACCAAGTCCCCGGCAAAAGCCAGTTACAGTCGCTGTCCGTCAGCGTGTACTAAGATGCTGTAGAATCACTACATGTCTTCTCTGTGTTATGCAGCCGTACAAATGACCCCCCAAGTTACACACTATACATGCTAATCCTAATGCCCCCATTCTTTTTCCCCGCCCTTATTACTCCCTTCCCAAAAACCCTCCCCAGTCCCTTTCTCTTTGGTAACTGTTAGTCCACTCTCGGGTTCTGTGAGTCTGCTGCTGTCTTTTCCTTCAGTTTTTCTTTGTTATCATACTCCACACATGAGTGAAATCATTTGGTACATGTATTTCTCCTCCTTGAATATTTCACTGAGCATAATACCCTCTAGCTCCATCCACGTTATTGCAAATAATAGGATTTGTTTTCTTCTTATGGCTGCCTACTGCACTTTTTAAACTGGATTTCATTCTTCTTTTTTGTTTGTAGTTTCGCTATGTGCTTTCACCATTGCTCTCCTGGTTATGAGCAGTAGCTTTGTGTTAATCGATATGTACCTATATCTATCTATCTGTCTGTCTATCTATTTATCAATCAATCAATCAATCAATCATCTTTTTGTCTGCCCATCTGTCCTTGTGTACAGAACAGTTAACCATATATCCTATATCACTTTCCTACACTATGCTTCCAAAAATCCTGCAAAGTATCTAGGCTGTAGAGAGACCACTGGGTTCACCGAGACACTTGCAGTTCGAGGCGGCCGCGTGTACCTACAAAACCAGGAAATAGTTGTGCCGGGACTTGAACCCTTGTCTCTATCCTCTGTCTTCTTTCATCTCCTTCTAACTTACTGTCTGTATTTAGCCACATTCTTTGACTAAGTGCTCCCTGAAGACCACAAGTATCATTCCTCTGGGCCTGTTGTCTCGAGAAAAGAAAACTTGTTCTTTGCTCACCACCATGTTTGAAGGACATCAGCGTGATCACCGGCGATAGGACGGAGGGTCAAATAAAAAGGAACACCAATTTCTAGACAGGAGCAGTTGGGAGCTAAGAGTGTTTTGTGGGGTGATGTGTTTATTTGAGTGTCCAAACTTCCCTCTTTAGGTAGTTATTAGATCCTCCCATTCGTGAACATCATAAAACCCACTGATTTCAAAGGCCCAGACGCTTATTATTACAGCAACTCAGTTGTCGAGGTGAGAGAAAATGAGAAGTATGTTGCTGCACCACTAAATCAATGGCTGGGAACGGCTGAAACCAAACAAAAAGAATTCACGGAGGCCAGATAGGGCTATTTTCTTCTGACTGTCTCAATGGACTCACACAGAATCCATTTGTTTGATTGTTTGTTTTTCAGTTTCACTCGTGTAGGGTACTTGTCCAGACACCTTCGGCTTGTAGGGTGTCTGTGTCCTTGGATCTCAAGTGAGTCTCCTGTAAGTAAGCACGTACGTGTCTTGAGTTTTCATCCCTTCTTTTAACCCTGTGTCTTTTGTTTGCTGCACTCAGTGCCTGACCTTTTATTCTGATGATTCAGAGCTGTGCACTTATTGCACTTAAAGAATTTTTTTTATCATTAAGCTAAAATCAATTGAAGAACATTATGTTTACTATGCTCCCCCCTTCACCAAGTACATCTGAAAAACCTCTTCAGTCGCTGTCGATCTGCGTAGTTGGATGCTGTAGACCCCTTCACCATGTCCCTCCCAACAGACCCCATTACAGTCGCTGTCCATTAGTGAGTAGTAAGATGCTATATGATCTCTACTAGCCTTCTCTGTGTTGTACAGCACTCCCCATGACCCCTCGACCCAAAGCATTATACATGCTAAAACTAATGCCCCCATTCTTTCTCCTCACACTTATCCCTCCCTTCAGACCAACCCTGCCCAGTCCTTTTCCCTTTAGTAACTTTTAGTCAACTCTCGGGTTCTGTGAGTCTGCTGCTGTTTTTCTCCTTCAGTTTTTCTTTGTTGTTGTACTACACACATGAGTGAAAACACTTGGTACTTGTCTTTCTCCGCCTGGCCTATTTCTCTGAACATACTACCGTCTAGCTCCATCCAGGTCATTACAAATGGTAGGATTTGTTTTCTTCTTAAGGCTGCTTACTGCACTTTTAAAACTGGATTTCATTCTTCCTTTTTGTTTGTAGTTTAGCTATGTTATTCACCATTCAACTCCTGGTTATGAACAATAGCTGTGTGTCAATCGATATGTATCTGTATCTATCTATCTAATGGTCTGTCTGTCTATCTATGTTTCTACGTATGTATGTATGTATGTATCTATCTCTCTTCCTATCATCTATCTATGATGTCTATCATCTATCAATCCATGTACCTATCTATCTATCTTTCATCTGTCATCTGTGTACCTATCTATCTATGAATCAATCATCTTTTTGTCTGCCCATCTATCCTTCTGTACAGAACAGTTAACAACATAGCCTATGTCTCTTCCCTACATTATGCTTCCAGAAATCTTGCAAGGTAACTAAGCCATAAGGAGAGCACTGTGTTCACCGATACACTTTCAGGTAGAGTCAGCCGCGTGTGCTTACAAAACCAGTAAATGGAGGTGAAAGGACTTGAACCTGTATCTCTGTCCACTGTCCTCTCATACTTCCTGCTCGCTTGGTGACTTTATTTAGCCACATTCAGTGAGTAAGTGATCCCTGAAGACCACAAGTATCCTTCGTCTGGTCCGGTTGTCGAAAGAAAAGTGTACTTGGTTCTTTGCACACCACCATGTTTGAGGGACATCGGCGTGATCACTGCTGATAGGTGCAGGGACAATTATAAAGGAACACCTATTTCTGGACAGGAGCAGTTGGGAACAAAGAGTGTGTTGTGGAGTGAAGTGTTTATTTGAGGGTCCAAACTTCCCTCCTTAGGTGGTTATTACTTCTTTACATTCGTGAACATCATAAAAAGCAATGATTTTAGAAGCCCAGACGCATATTATTACAGCAATTCATTTGTTGAGGTGAGAGGAAATGAGAAGGAACTTGCTGCACCACTAAATCTATGCCTGAGCACTGCTGAAATCAAACAAAAAGAATTCACGGTGGCTAGATAGGGCTATTTTCTACTGACTCTCTCTGGGGACTCAAACAGAATTCATTTGTTTGTTTGTTTCTTATTTTCACTTGTATAGGTAATCTGTCCCCACCCCTTCAGCTTGTAGTTTGTCTGTGTCCTTGGATCTCAAGTGAGTCTCCAGTAAGGGAGCACGTAGGAGATCTTGCGTTTTCATCAGTTCTTCTAACACTGGGTCTTTTGATTGAAGCACTCAAAGCCTGTACTTTTATTCTGATATTTGAGAGCTGTGCTCTTACTGCACTTTGAAATTCTTTTTGTTCTCATTAATATACAATCACATGCAGAACATTATGTTTTCCAGTCTACACCCTTCACCAAGTCCCCGGCAAAAGCCAGTTACAGTCGCTGTCCGTCAGCGTGTACTAAGATGCTGTAGAATCACTACATGTCTTCTCTGTGTTATGCAGCCGTACAAATGACCCCCCAAGTTACACACTATACATGCTAATCCTAATGCCCCCATTCTTTTTCCCCGCCCTTATTACTCCCTTCCCAAAAACCCTCCCCAGTCCCTTTCTCTTTGGTAACTGTTAGTCCACTCTCGGGTTCTGTGAGTCTGCTGCTGTCTTTTCCTTCAGTTTTTCTTTGTTATCATACTCCACACATGAGTGAAATCATTTGGTACATGTATTTCTCCTCCTTGAATATTTCACTGAGCATAATACCCTCTAGCTCCATCCACGTTATTGCAAATAATAGGATTTGTTTTCTTCTTATGGCTGCCTACTGCACTTTTTAAACTGGATTTCATTCTTCTTTTTTGTTTGTAGTTTCGCTATGTGCTTTCACCATTGCTCTCCTGGTTATGAGCAGTAGCTTTGTGTTAATCGATATGTACCTATATCTATCTATCTGTCTGTCTATCTATTTATCAATCAATCAATCAATCAATCATCTTTTTGTCTGCCCATCTGTCCTTGTGTACAGAACAGTTAACCATATATCCTATATCACTTTCCTACACTATGCTTCCAAAAATCCTGCAAAGTATCTAGGCTGTAGAGAGACCACTGGGTTCACCGAGACACTTGCAGTTCGAGGCGGCCGCGTGTACCTACAAAACCAGGAAATAGTTGTGCCGGGACTTGAACCCTTGTCTCTATCCTCTGTCTTCTTTCATCTCCTTCTAACTTACTGTCTGTATTTAGCCACATTCTTTGACTAAGTGCTCCCTGAAGACCACAAGTATCATTCCTCTGGGCCTGTTGTCTCGAGAAAAGAAAACTTGTTCTTTGCTCACCACCATGTTTGAAGGACATCAGCGTGATCACCGGCGATAGGACGGAGGGTCAAATAAAAAGGAACACCAATTTCTAGACAGGAGCAGTTGGGAGCTAAGAGTGTTTTGTGGGGTGATGTGTTTATTTGAGTGTCCAAACTTCCCTCTTTAGGTAGTTATTAGATCCTCCCATTCGTGAACATCATAAAACCCACTGATTTCAAAGGCCCAGACGCTTATTATTACAGCAACTCAGTTGTCGAGGTGAGAGAAAATGAGAAGTATGTTGCTGCACCACTAAATCAATGGCTGGGAACGGCTGAAACCAAACAAAAAGAATTCACGGAGGCCAGATAGGGCTATTTTCTTCTGACTGTCTCAATGGACTCACACAGAATCCATTTGTTTGATTGTTTGTTTTTCAGTTTCACTCGTGTAGGGTACTTGTCCAGACACCTTCGGCTTGTAGGGTGTCTGTGTCCTTGGATCTCAAGTGAGTCTCCTGTAAGTAAGCACGTACGTGTCTTGAGTTTTCATCCCTTCTTTTAACCCTGTGTCTTTTGTTTGCTGCACTCAGTGCCTGACCTTTTATTCTGATGATTCAGAGCTGTGCACTTATTGCACTTAAAGAATTTTTTTTATCATTAAGCTAAAATCAATTGAAGAACATTATGTTTACTATGCTCCCCCCTTCACCAAGTACATCTGAAAAACCTCTTCAGTCGCTGTCGATCTGCGTAGTTGGATGCTGTAGACCCCTTCACCATGTCCCTCCCAACAGACCCCATTACAGTCGCTGTCCATTAGTGAGTAGTAAGATGCTATATGATCTCTACTAGCCTTCTCTGTGTTGTACAGCACTCCCCATGACCCCTCGACCCAAAGCATTATACATGCTAAAACTAATGCCCCCATTCTTTCTCCTCACACTTATCCCTCCCTTCAGACCAACCCTGCCCAGTCCTTTTCCCTTTAGTAACTTTTAGTCAACTCTCGGGTTCTGTGAGTCTGCTGCTGTTTTTCTCCTTCAGTTTTTCTTTGTTGTTGTACTACACACATGAGTGAAAACACTTGGTACTTGTCTTTCTCCGCCTGGCCTATTTCTCTGAACATACTACCGTCTAGCTCCATCCAGGTCATTACAAATGGTAGGATTTGTTTTCTTCTTAAGGCTGCTTACTGCACTTTTAAAACTGGATTTCATTCTTCCTTTTTGTTTGTAGTTTAGCTATGTTATTCACCATTCAACTCCTGGTTATGAACAATAGCTGTGTGTCAATCGATATGTATCTGTATCTATCTATCTAATGGTCTGTCTGTCTATCTATGTTTCTACGTATGTATGTATGTATGTATCTATCTCTCTTCCTATCATCTATCTATGATGTCTATCATCTATCAATCCATGTACCTATCTATCTATCTTTCATCTGTCATCTGTGTACCTATCTATCTATGAATCAATCATCTTTTTGTCTGCCCATCTATCCTTCTGTACAGAACAGTTAACAACATAGCCTATGTCTCTTCCCTACATTATGCTTCCAGAAATCTTGCAAGGTAACTAAGCCATAAGGAGAGCACTGTGTTCACCGATACACTTTCAGGTAGAGTCAGCCGCGTGTGCTTACAAAACCAGTAAATGGAGGTGAAAGGACTTGAACCTGTATCTCTGTCCACTGTCCTCTCATACTTCCTGCTCGCTTGGTGACTTTATTTAGCCACATTCAGTGAGTAAGTGATCCCTGAAGACCACAAGTATCCTTCGTCTGGTCCGGTTGTCGAAAGAAAAGTGTACTTGGTTCTTTGCACACCACCATGTTTGAGGGACATCGGCGTGATCACTGCTGATAGGTGCAGGGACAATTATAAAGGAACACCTATTTCTGGACAGGAGCAGTTGGGAACAAAGAGTGTGTTGTGGAGTGAAGTGTTTATTTGAGGGTCCAAACTTCCCTCCTTAGGTGGTTATTACTTCTTTACATTCGTGAACATCATAAAAAGCAATGATTTTAGAAGCCCAGACGCATATTATTACAGCAATTCATTTGTTGAGGTGAGAGGAAATGAGAAGGAACTTGCTGCACCACTAAATCTATGCCTGAGCACTGCTGAAATCAAACAAAAAGAATTCACGGTGGCTAGATAGGGCTATTTTCTACTGACTCTCTCTGGGGACTCAAACAGAATTCATTTGTTTGTTTGTTTCTTATTTTCACTTGTATAGGTAATCTGTCCCCACCCCTTCAGCTTGTAGTTTGTCTGTGTCCTTGGATCTCAAGTGAGTCTCCAGTAAGGGAGCACGTAGGAGATCTTGCGTTTTCATCAGTTCTTCTAACACTGGGTCTTTTGATTGAAGCACTCAAAGCCTGTACTTTTATTCTGATATTTGAGAGCTGTGCTCTTACTGCACTTTGAAATTCTTTTTGTTCTCATTAATATACAATCACATGCAGAACATTATGTTTTCCAGTCTACACCCTTCACCAAGTCCCCGGCAAAAGCCAGTTACAGTCGCTGTCCGTCAGCGTGTACTAAGATGCTGTAGAATCACTACATGTCTTCTCTGTGTTATGCAGCCGTACAAATGACCCCCCAAGTTACACACTATACATGCTAATCCTAATGCCCCCATTCTTTTTCCCCGCCCTTATTACTCCCTTCCCAAAAACCCTCCCCAGTCCCTTTCTCTTTGGTAACTGTTAGTCCACTCTCGGGTTCTGTGAGTCTGCTGCTGTCTTTTCCTTCAGTTTTTCTTTGTTATCATACTCCACACATGAGTGAAATCATTTGGTACATGTATTTCTCCTCCTTGAATATTTCACTGAGCATAATACCCTCTAGCTCCATCCACGTTATTGCAAATAATAGGATTTGTTTTCTTCTTATGGCTGCCTACTGCACTTTTTAAACTGGATTTCATTCTTCTTTTTTGTTTGTAGTTTCGCTATGTGCTTTCACCATTGCTCTCCTGGTTATGAGCAGTAGCTTTGTGTTAATCGATATGTACCTATATCTATCTATCTGTCTGTCTATCTATTTATCAATCAATCAATCAATCAATCATCTTTTTGTCTGCCCATCTGTCCTTGTGTACAGAACAGTTAACCATATATCCTATATCACTTTCCTACACTATGCTTCCAAAAATCCTGCAAAGTATCTAGGCTGTAGAGAGACCACTGGGTTCACCGAGACACTTGCAGTTCGAGGCGGCCGCGTGTACCTACAAAACCAGGAAATAGTTGTGCCGGGACTTGAACCCTTGTCTCTATCCTCTGTCTTCTTTCATCTCCTTCTAACTTACTGTCTGTATTTAGCCACATTCTTTGACTAAGTGCTCCCTGAAGACCACAAGTATCATTCCTCTGGGCCTGTTGTCTCGAGAAAAGAAAACTTGTTCTTTGCTCACCACCATGTTTGAAGGACATCAGCGTGATCACCGGCGATAGGACGGAGGGTCAAATAAAAAGGAACACCAATTTCTAGACAGGAGCAGTTGGGAGCTAAGAGTGTTTTGTGGGGTGATGTGTTTATTTGAGTGTCCAAACTTCCCTCTTTAGGTAGTTATTAGATCCTCCCATTCGTGAACATCATAAAACCCACTGATTTCAAAGGCCCAGACGCTTATTATTACAGCAACTCAGTTGTCGAGGTGAGAGAAAATGAGAAGTATGTTGCTGCACCACTAAATCAATGGCTGGGAACGGCTGAAACCAAACAAAAAGAATTCACGGAGGCCAGATAGGGCTATTTTCTTCTGACTGTCTCAATGGACTCACACAGAATCCATTTGTTTGATTGTTTGTTTTTCAGTTTCACTCGTGTAGGGTACTTGTCCAGACACCTTCGGCTTGTAGGGTGTCTGTGTCCTTGGATCTCAAGTGAGTCTCCTGTAAGTAAGCACGTACGTGTCTTGAGTTTTCATCCCTTCTTTTAACCCTGTGTCTTTTGTTTGCTGCACTCAGTGCCTGACCTTTTATTCTGATGATTCAGAGCTGTGCACTTATTGCACTTAAAGAATTTTTTTTATCATTAAGCTAAAATCAATTGAAGAACATTATGTTTACTATGCTCCCCCCTTCACCAAGTACATCTGAAAAACCTCTTCAGTCGCTGTCGATCTGCGTAGTTGGATGCTGTAGACCCCTTCACCATGTCCCTCCCAACAGACCCCATTACAGTCGCTGTCCATTAGTGAGTAGTAAGATGCTATATGATCTCTACTAGCCTTCTCTGTGTTGTACAGCACTCCCCATGACCCCTCGACCCAAAGCATTATACATGCTAAAACTAATGCCCCCATTCTTTCTCCTCACACTTATCCCTCCCTTCAGACCAACCCTGCCCAGTCCTTTTCCCTTTAGTAACTTTTAGTCAACTCTCGGGTTCTGTGAGTCTGCTGCTGTTTTTCTCCTTCAGTTTTTCTTTGTTGTTGTACTACACACATGAGTGAAAACACTTGGTACTTGTCTTTCTCCGCCTGGCCTATTTCTCTGAACATACTACCGTCTAGCTCCATCCAGGTCATTACAAATGGTAGGATTTGTTTTCTTCTTAAGGCTGCTTACTGCACTTTTAAAACTGGATTTCATTCTTCCTTTTTGTTTGTAGTTTAGCTATGTTATTCACCATTCAACTCCTGGTTATGAACAATAGCTGTGTGTCAATCGATATGTATCTGTATCTATCTATCTAATGGTCTGTCTGTCTATCTATGTTTCTACGTATGTATGTATGTATGTATCTATCTCTCTTCCTATCATCTATCTATGATGTCTATCATCTATCAATCCATGTACCTATCTATCTATCTTTCATCTGTCATCTGTGTACCTATCTATCTATGAATCAATCATCTTTTTGTCTGCCCATCTATCCTTCTGTACAGAACAGTTAACAACATAGCCTATGTCTCTTCCCTACATTATGCTTCCAGAAATCTTGCAAGGTAACTAAGCCATAAGGAGAGCACTGTGTTCACCGATACACTTTCAGGTAGAGTCAGCCGCGTGTGCTTACAAAACCAGTAAATGGAGGTGAAAGGACTTGAACCTGTATCTCTGTCCACTGTCCTCTCATACTTCCTGCTCGCTTGGTGACTTTATTTAGCCACATTCAGTGAGTAAGTGATCCCTGAAGACCACAAGTATCCTTCGTCTGGTCCGGTTGTCGAAAGAAAAGTGTACTTGGTTCTTTGCACACCACCATGTTTGAGGGACATCGGCGTGATCACTGCTGATAGGTGCAGGGACAATTATAAAGGAACACCTATTTCTGGACAGGAGCAGTTGGGAACAAAGAGTGTGTTGTGGAGTGAAGTGTTTATTTGAGGGTCCAAACTTCCCTCCTTAGGTGGTTATTACTTCTTTACATTCGTGAACATCATAAAAAGCAATGATTTTAGAAGCCCAGACGCATATTATTACAGCAATTCATTTGTTGAGGTGAGAGGAAATGAGAAGGAACTTGCTGCACCACTAAATCTATGCCTGAGCACTGCTGAAATCAAACAAAAAGAATTCACGGTGGCTAGATAGGGCTATTTTCTACTGACTCTCTCTGGGGACTCAAACAGAATTCATTTGTTTGTTTGTTTCTTATTTTCACTTGTATAGGTAATCTGTCCCCACCCCTTCAGCTTGTAGTTTGTCTGTGTCCTTGGATCTCAAGTGAGTCTCCAGTAAGGGAGCACGTAGGAGATCTTGCGTTTTCATCAGTTCTTCTAACACTGGGTCTTTTGATTGAAGCACTCAAAGCCTGTACTTTTATTCTGATATTTGAGAGCTGTGCTCTTACTGCACTTTGAAATTCTTTTTGTTCTCATTAATATACAATCACATGCAGAACATTATGTTTTCCAGTCTACACCCTTCACCAAGTCCCCGGCAAAAGCCAGTTACAGTCGCTGTCCGTCAGCGTGTACTAAGATGCTGTAGAATCACTACATGTCTTCTCTGTGTTATGCAGCCGTACAAATGACCCCCCAAGTTACACACTATACATGCTAATCCTAATGCCCCCATTCTTTTTCCCCGCCCTTATTACTCCCTTCCCAAAAACCCTCCCCAGTCCCTTTCTCTTTGGTAACTGTTAGTCCACTCTCGGGTTCTGTGAGTCTGCTGCTGTCTTTTCCTTCAGTTTTTCTTTGTTATCATACTCCACACATGAGTGAAATCATTTGGTACATGTATTTCTCCTCCTTGAATATTTCACTGAGCATAATACCCTCTAGCTCCATCCACGTTATTGCAAATAATAGGATTTGTTTTCTTCTTATGGCTGCCTACTGCACTTTTTAAACTGGATTTCATTCTTCTTTTTTGTTTGTAGTTTCGCTATGTGCTTTCACCATTGCTCTCCTGGTTATGAGCAGTAGCTTTGTGTTAATCGATATGTACCTATATCTATCTATCTGTCTGTCTATCTATTTATCAATCAATCAATCAATCAATCATCTTTTTGTCTGCCCATCTGTCCTTGTGTACAGAACAGTTAACCATATATCCTATATCACTTTCCTACACTATGCTTCCAAAAATCCTGCAAAGTATCTAGGCTGTAGAGAGACCACTGGGTTCACCGAGACACTTGCAGTTCGAGGCGGCTGCGTGTACCTACAAAACCAGGAAATAGTTGTGCCGGGACTTGAACCCTTGTCTCTATCCTCTGTCTTCTTTCATCTCCTTCTAACTTACTGTCTGTATTTAGCCACATTCTTTGACTAAGTGCTCCCTGAAGACCACAAGTATCATTCCTCTGGGCCTGTTGTCTCGAGAAAAGAAAACTTGTTCTTTGCTCACCACCATGTTTGAAGGACATCAGCGTGATCACCGGCGATAGGACGGAGGGTCAAATAAAAAGGAACACCAATTTCTAGACAGGAGCAGTTGGGAGCTAAGAGTGTTTTGTGGGGTGACGTGTTTATTTGAGTGTCCAAACTTCCCTCTTTAGGTAGTTATTAGATCCTCCCATTCGTGAACATCATAAAACCCACTGATTTCAAAGGCCCAGACGCTTATTATTACAGCAACTCAGTTGTCGAGGTGAGAGAAAATGAGAAGTATGTTGCTGCACCACTAAATCAATGGCTGGGAACGGCTGAAACCAAACAAAAAGAATTCACGGAGGCCAGATAGGGCTATTTTCTTCTGACTGTCTCAATGGACTCACACAGAATCCATTTGTTTGATTGTTTGTTTTTCAGTTTCACTCGTGTAGGGTACTTGTCCAGACACCTTCGGCTTGTAGGGTGTCTGTGTCCTTGGATCTCAAGTGAGTCTCCTGTAAGTAAGCACGTACGTGTCTTGAGTTTTCATCCCTTCTTTTAACCCTGTGTCTTTTGTTTGCTGCACTCAGTGCCTGACCTTTTATTCTGATGATTCAGAGCTGTGCACTTATTGCACTTAAAGAATTTTTTTTATCATTAAGCTAAAATCAATTGAAGAACATTATGTTTACTATGCTCCCCCCTTCACCAAGTACATCTGAAAAACCTCTTCAGTCGCTGTCGATCTGCGTAGTTGGATGCTGTAGACCCCTTCACCATGTCCCTCCCAACAGACCCCATTACAGTCGCTGTCCATTAGTGAGTACTAAGATGCTATATGATCTCTACTAGCCTTCTCTGTGTTGTACAGCACTCCCCATGACCCTTCGACCCAAAGCATTATACATGCTAAAACTAATGCCCCCATTCTTTCTCCTCACACTTATCCCTCCCTTCAGACCAACCCTGCCCAGTCCTTTTCCCTTTAGTAACTTTTAGTCAACTCTCGGGTTCTGTGAGTCTGCTGCTGTTTTTCTCCTTCAGTTTTTCTTTGTTGTTGTACTACACACATGAGTGAAAACACTTGGTACTTGTCTTTCTCCGCCTGGCCTATTTCTCTGAACATACTACCGTCTAGCTCCATCCAGGTCATTACAAATGGTAGGATTTGTTTTCTTCTTAAGGCTGCTTACTGCACTTTTAAAACTGGATTTCATTCTTCCTTTTTGTTTGTAGTTTAGCTATGTTATTCACCATTCAACTCCTGGTTATGAACAATAGCTGTGTGTCAATCGATATGTATCTGTATCTATCTATCTAATGGTCTGTCTGTCTATCTATGTTTTGTACGTATGTATGTATGTATGTATCTATCTCTCTTCCTATCATCTATCTATGATGTCTATCATCTATCAATCCATGTACCTATCTATCTATCTTTCATCTGTCATCTGTGTACCTATCTATCTATGAATCAATCATCTTTTTGTCTGCCCATCTATCCTTCTGTACAGAACAGTTAACAACATAGCCTATGTCTCTTCCCTACATTATGCTTCCAGAAATCTTGCAAGGTAACTAAGCCATAAGGAGAGCACTGTGTTCACCGATACACTTTCAGGTAGAGTCAGCCGCGTGTGCTTACAAAACCAGTAAATGGAGGTGAAAGGACTTGAACCTGTATCTCTGTCCACTGTCCTCTCATACTTCCTGCTCGCTTGGTGACTTTATTTAGCCACATTCAGTGAGTAAGTGATCCCTGAAGACCACAAGTATCCTTCGTCTGGTCCGGTTGTCGAAAGAAAAGTGTACTTGGTTCTTTGCACACCACCATGTTTGAGGGACATCGGCGTGATCACTGCTGATAGGTGCAGGGACAATTATAAAGGAACACCTATTTCTGGACAGGAGCAGTTGGGAACAAAGAGTGTGTTGTGGAGTGAAGTGTTTATTTGAGGGTCCAAACTTCCCTCCTTAGGTGGTTATTACTTCTTTACATTCGTGAACATCATAAAAAGCAATGATTTTAGAAGCCCAGACGCATATTATTACAGCAATTCATTTGTTGAGGTGAGAGGAAATGAGAAGGAACTTGCTGCACCACTAAATCTATGCCTGAGCACTGCTGAAATCAAACAAAAAGAATTCACGGTGGCTAGATAGGGCTATTTTCTACTGACTCTCTCTGGGGACTCAAACAGAATTCATTTGTTTGTTTGTTTCTTATTTTCACTTGTATAGGTAATCTGTCCCCACCCCTTCAGCTTGTAGTTTGTCTGTGTCCTTGGATCTCAAGTGAGTCTCCAGTAAGGGAGCACGTAGGAGATCTTGCGTTTTCATCAGTTCTTCTAACACTGGGTCTTTTGATTGAAGCACTCAAAGCCTGTACTTTTATTCTGATATTTGAGAGCTGTGCTCTTACTGCACTTTGAAATTCTTTTTGTTCTCATTAATATACAATCACATGCAGAACATTATGTTTTCCAGTCTACACCCTTCACCAAGTCCCCGGCAAAAGCCAGTTACAGTCGCTGTCCGTCAGCGTGTACTAAGATGCTGTAGAATCACTACATGTCTTCTCTGTGTTATGCAGCCGTACAAATGACCCCCCAAGTTACACACTATACATGCTAATCCTAATGCCCCCATTCTTTTTCCCCGCCCTTATTACTCCCTTCCCAAAAACCCTCCCCAGTCCCTTTCTCTTTGGTAACTGTTAGTCCACTCTCGGGTTCTGTGAGTCTGCTGCTGTCTTTTCCTTCAGTTTTTCTTTGTTATCATACTCCACACATGAGTGAAATCATTTGGTACATGTATTTCTCCTCCTTGAATATTTGACTGAGCATAATACCCTCTAGCTCCATCCACGTTATTGCAAATAATAGGATTTGTTTTCTTCTTATGACTGCCTACTGCACTTTTTAAACTGGATTTCATTCTTCTTTTTTGTTTGTAGTTTCGCTATGTGCTTTCACCATTGTTCTCCTGGTTATGAGCAGTAGCTTTGTGTTAATCGATATGTACCTATATCTATCTATCTGTCTGTCTATCTATTTATCAATCAATCAATCAATCAATCATCTTTTTGTCTGCCCATCTGTCCTTGTGTACAGAACAGTTAACCATATATCCTATATGACTTTCCTACACTATGCTTCCAAAAATCCTGCAAAGTATCTAGGCTGTAGAGAGACCACTGGGTTCACCGAGACACTTGCAGTTCGAGGCGGCCGCGTGTACCTACAAAACCAGGAAATAGTTGTGCCGGTACTTGAACCCTTGTCTCTATCCTCTGTCTTCTTTCATCTCCTTCTAACTTACTGTCTGTATTTAGCCACATTCTTTGACTAAGTGCTCCCTGAAGACCACAAGTATCATTCCTCTGGGCCTGTTGTCTCGAGAAAAGAAAACTTGTTCTTTGCTCACCACCATGTTTGAAGGACATCAGCGTGATCACCGGCGATAGGACGGAGGGTCAAATAAAAAGGAACACCAATTTCTAGACAGGAGCAGTTGGGAGCTAAGAGTGTTTTGTGGGGTGACGTGTTTATTTGAGTGTCCAAACTTCCCTCTTTAGGTAGTTATTAGATCCTCCCATTCGTGAACATCATAAAACCCACTGATTTCAAAGGCCCAGACGCTTATTATTACAGCAACTCAGTTGTCGAGGTGAGAGAAAATGAGAAGTATGTTGCTGCACCACTAAATCAATGGCTGGGAACGGCTGAAACCAAACAAAAAGAATTCACGGAGGCCAGATAGGGCTATTTTCTTCTGACTGTCTCAATGGACTCACACAGAATCCATTTGTTTGATTGTTTGTTTTTCAGTTTCACTCGTGTAGGGTACTTGTCCAGACACCTTCGGCTTGTAGGGTGTCTGTGTCCTTGGATCTCAAGTGAGTCTCCTGTAAGTAAGCACGTACGTGTCTTGAGTTTTCATCCCTTCTTTTAACCCTGTGTCTTTTGTTTGCTGCACTCAGTGCCTGACCTTTTATTCTGATGATTCAGAGCTGTGCACTTATTGCACTTAAAGAATTTTTTTTATCATTAAGCTAAAATCAATTGAAGAACATTATGTTTACTATGCTCCCCCCTTCACCAAGTACATCTGAAAAACCTCTTCAGTCGCTGTCGATCTGCGTAGTTGGATGCTGTAGACCCCTTCACCATGTCCCTCCCAACAGACCCCATTACAGTCGCTGTCCATTAGTGAGTAGTAAGATGCTATATGATCTCTACTAGCCTTCTCTGTGTTGTACAGCACTCCCCATGACCCCTCGACCCAAAGCATTATACATGCTAAAACTAATGCCCCCATTCTTTCTCCTCACACTTATCCCTCCCTTCAGACCAACCCTGCCCAGTCCTTTTCCCTTTAGTAACTTTTAGTCAACTCTCGGGTTCTGTGAGTCTGCTGCTGTTTTTCTCCTTCAGTTTTTCTTTGTTGTTGTACTACACACATGAGTGAAAACACTTGGTACTTGTCTTTCTCCGCCTGGCCTATTTCTCTGAACATACTACCGTCTAGCTCCATCCAGGTCATTACAAATGGTAGGATTTGTTTTCTTCTTAAGGCTGCTTACTGCACTTTTAAAACTGGATTTCATTCTTCCTTTTTGTTTGTAGTTTAGCTATGTTATTCACCATTCAACTCCTGGTTATGAACAATAGCTGTGTGTCAATCGATATGTATCTGTATCTATCTATCTAATGGTCTGTCTGTCTATCTATGTTTCTACGTATGTATGTATGTATGTATCTATCTCTCTTCCTATCATCTATCTATGATGTCTATCATCTATCAATCCATGTACCTATCTATCTATCTTTCATCTGTCATCTGTGTACCTATCTATCTATGAATCAATCATCTTTTTGTCTGCCCATCTATCCTTCTGTACAGAACAGTTAACAACATAGCCTATGTCTCTTCCCTACATTATGCTTCCAGAAATCTTGCAAGGTAACTAAGCCATAAGGAGAGCACTGTGTTCACCGATACACTTTCAGGTAGAGTCAGCCGCGTGTGCTTACAAAACCAGTAAATGGAGGTGAAAGGACTTGAACCTGTATCTCTGTCCACTGTCCTCTCATACTTCCTGCTCGCTTGGTGACTTTATTTAGCCACATTCAGTGAGTAAGTGATCCCTGAAGACCACAAGTATCCTTCGTCTGGTCCGGTTGTCGAAAGAAAAGTGTACTTGGTTCTTTGCACACCACCATGTTTGAGGGACATCGGCGTGATCACTGCTGATAGGTGCAGGGACAATTATAAAGGAACACCTATTTCTGGACAGGAGCAGTTGGGAACAAAGAGTGTGTTGTGGAGTGAAGTGTTTATTTGAGGGTCCAAACTTCCCTCCTTAGGTGGTTATTACTTCTTTACATTCGTGAACATCATAAAAAGCAATGATTTTAGAAGCCCAGACGCATATTATTACAGCAATTCATTTGTTGAGGTGAGAGGAAATGAGAAGGAACTTGCTGCACCACTAAATCTATGCCTGAGCACTGCTGAAATCAAACAAAAAGAATTCACGGTGGCTAGATAGGGCTATTTTCTACTGACTCTCTCTGGGGACTCAAACAGAATTCATTTGTTTGTTTGTTTCTTATTTTCACTTGTATAGGTAATCTGTCCCCACCCCTTCAGCTTGTAGTTTGTCTGTGTCCTTGGATCTCAAGTGAGTCTCCAGTAAGGGAGCACGTAGGAGATCTTGCGTTTTCATCAGTTCTTCTAACACTGGGTCTTTTGATTGAAGCACTCAAAGCCTGTACTTTTATTCTGATATTTGAGAGCTGTGCTCTTACTGCACTTTGAAATTCTTTTTGTTCTCATTAATATACAATCACATGCAGAACATTATGTTTTCCAGTCTACACCCTTCACCAAGTCCCCGGCAAAAGCCAGTTACAGTCGCTGTCCGTCAGCGTGTACTAAGATGCTGTAGAATCACTACATGTCTTCTCTGTGTTATGCAGCCGTACAAATGACCCCCCAAGTTACACACTATACATGCTAATCCTAATGCCCCCATTCTTTTTCCCCGCCCTTATTACTCCCTTCCCAAAAACCCTCCCCAGTCCCTTTCTCTTTGGTAACTGTTAGTCCACTCTCTGGTTCTGTGAGTCTGCTGCTGTCTTTTCCTTCAGTTTTTCTTTGTTATCATACTCCACACATGAGTGAAATCATTTGGTACATGTATTTCTCCTCCTTGAATATTTCACTGAGCATAATACCCTCTAGCTCCATCCACGTTATTGCAAATAATAGGATTTGTTTTCTTCTTATGGCTGCCTACTGCACTTTTTAAACTGGATTTCATTCTTCTTTTTTGTTTGTAGTTTCGCTATGTGCTTTCACCATTGCTCTCCTGGTTATGAGCAGTAGCTTTGTGTTAATCGATATGTACCTATATCTATCTATCTGTCTGTCTATCTATTTATCAATCAATCAATCAATCATCTTTTTGTCTGCCCATCTGTCCTTGTGTACAGAACAGTTAACCATATATCCTATATCACTTTCCTACACTATGCTTCCAAAAATCCTGCAAAGTATCTAGGCTGTAGAGAGACCACTGGGTTCACCGAGACACTTGCAGTTCGAGGCGGCCGCGTGTACCTACAAAACCAGGAAATAGTTGTGCCGGGATTTGAACCCGTGTCTCTATCCTCTGTCTTCTTTCATCTCCTTCTAACTTACTGTCTGTATTTAGCCACATTCTTTGACTAAGTGCTCCCTGAAGACCACAAGTATCATTCCTCTGGGCCTGTTGTCTCGAGAAAAGAAAACTTGTTCTTTGCTCACCACCATGTTTGAAGGACATCAGCGTGATCACCGGCGATAGGACGGAGGGTCAAATAAAAAGGAACACCAATTTCTAGACAGGAGCAGTTGGGAGCTAAGAGTGTTTTGTGGGGTGACGTGTTTATTTGAGTGTCCAAACTTCCCTCTTTAGGTAGTTATTAGATCCTCCCATTCGTGAACATCATAAAACCCACTGATTTCAAAGGCCCAGACGCTTATTATTACAGCAACTCAGTTGTCGAGGTGAGAGAAAATGAGAAGTATGTTGCTGCACCACTAAATCAATGGCTGGGAACGGCTGAAACCAAACAAAAAGAATTCACGGAGGCCAGATAGGGCTATTTTCTTCTGACTGTCTCAATGGACTCACACAGAATCCATTTGTTTGATTGTTTGTTTTTCAGTTTCACTCGTGTAGGGTACTTGTCCACACACCTTCGGCTTGTAGTGTGTCTGTGTCCTTGGATCTCAAGTGAGTCTCCTGTAAGTAAGCACGTACGTGTCTTGAGTTTTCATCCCCTCTTTTAAACCTGTGTCTTTTTTTTGCTTCACTCAGTGCCTGACCTTTTATTCTGATGATTCAGAGCTGTGCACTTATTGCACTTAAAGAATTTTTTTTATCATTAAGCTAAAATCAATTGAAGGACATTATGTTTACTATGCTCCCCCTTCAACAAGTACATCTGAAAAACCTCTTCAGTCGCTGTCGATCTGCGTAGTTGGATGCTGTAGACCCCTTCACCATGTCCCTCCCAACAGACCCCATTACAGTCGCTGTCCATTAGTGAGTACTAAGATGCTATATGATCTCTACTAGCCTTCTCTGTGTTGTACAGCACTCCCCATGACCCCTCGACCCAAAGCATTATACATGCTAAAACTAATGCCCCCATTCTTTCTCCTCACACTTATCCCTCCCTTCAGACCAACCCTGCCCAGTCCTTTTCCCTTTGGTAACTTTTAGTCAACTCTTTGGTTCTGTGAGTCTGCTGCTGTTTTTCTCCTTCAGTTTTTCTTTGTTGTTGTACTACACACATGAGTGAAAACACTTGGTACTTGTCTTTCTCCGCCTGGCCTATTTCTCTGAACATACTACCGTCTAGCTCCATCCAGGTCATTACAAATGGTAGGATTTGTTTTCTTCTTAAGGCTGCTTACTGCACTTTTAAAACTGGATTTCATTCTTCCTTTTTGTTTGTAGTTTAGCTATGTTATTCACCATTCAACTCCTGGTTATGAACAATAGCTTTGTGTCAATCGATATGTATCTGTATCTATCTATCTAATGGTCTGTCTGTCTATCTATGATTCTACGAATGTATGTATGTATGTATCTATCTCTCTTCCTATCATCTATCTATGATGTCTATCATTTATCAATCCATGTACCTATCTATCTATCTTTCATCTGTCATCTGTGTACCTATCTATCTATGAATCAATCATCTTTTTGTCTGCCCATCTATCCTTCTGTACAGAACAGTTAACAACATAGCCTATGTCTCTTCCGTACATTATGCTTCCAGAAATCTTGCAAGGTAACTAAGCCATAAGGAGAGCACTGTGTTCACCGATACACTTTCAGGTAGAGTCAGCCGCGTGTGCTTACAAAACCAGTAAATGGAGGTGAAAGGACTTGAACCTGTATCTCTGTCCACTGTCCTCTCATACTTCCTGCTCGCTTGGTGATTTTATTTAGCCACATTCAGTGAGTAAGTGATCCCTGAAGACCACAAGTATCCTTCGTCTGGTCCGGTTGTCGAAAGAAAAGTGTACTTGGTTCTTTGCACACCACCATGTTTGAGGGACATCGGCGTGATCACTGCTGATAGGTGCAGGGACAATTATAAAGGAACACCTATTTCTGGACAGGAGCAGTTGGGAACAAAGAGTGTGTTGTGGAGTGAAGTGTTTATTTGAGGGTCCAAACTTCCCTCCTTAGGTGGTTATTACTTCTTTACATTCGTGAACATCATAAAAAGCAATGATTTTAGAAGCCCAGACGCATATTATTACAGCAATTCATTTGTTGAGGTGAGAGGAAATGAGAAGGAACTTGCTGCACCACTAAATCTATGCCTGAGCACTGCTGAAATCAAACAAAAAGAATTCACGGTGGCTAGATAGGGCTATTTTCTACTGACTCTCTCTGGGGACTCAAACAGAATTCATTTGTTTGTTTGTTTCTTATTTTCACTTGTATAGGTAATCTGTCCCCACCCCTTCAGCTTGTAGTTTGTCTGTGTCCTTGGATCTCAAGTGAGTCTCCAGTAAGGGAGCACGTAGGAGATCTTGCGTTTTCATCAGTTCTTCTAACACTGGGTCTTTTGATTGAAGCACTCAAAGCCTGTACTTTTATTCTGATATTTGAGAGCTGTGCTCTTACTGCACTTTGAAATTCTTTTTGTTCTCATTAATATACAATCACATGCCGAACATTATGTTTTCCAGTCTACACCCTTCACCAAGTCCCCGGCAAAAGCCAGTTACAGTCGCTGTCCGTCAGCGTGTACTAAGATGCTGTAGAATCACTACATGTCTTCTCTGTGTTATGCAGCCGTACAAATGACCCCCCAAGTTACACACTATACATGCTAATCCTAATGCCCCCATTCTTTTTCCCCACCCTTATTACTCCCTTCCCAAAAACCCTCCCCAGTCCCTTTCTCTTTGGTAACTGTTAGTCCACTCTCGGGTTCTGTGAGTCTGCTGCTGTCTTTTCCTTCAGTTTTTCTTTGTTATCATACTCCACACATGAGTGAAATCATTTGGTACATGTATTTCTCCTCCTTGAATATTTGACTGAGCATAATACCCTCTAGCTCCATCCACGTTATTGCAAATAATAGGATTTGTTTTCTTCTTATGGCTGCCTACTGCACTTTTTAAACTGGATTTCATTCTTCTTTTTTGTTTGTAGTTTCGCTATGTGCTTTCACCATTGCTCTCCTGGTTATGAGCAGTAGCTTTGTGTTAATCGATATGTACCTATATCTATCTATCTGTCTGTCTATCTATTTATCAATCAATCAATCAATCAATCAATCATCTTTTTGTCTGCCCATCTGTCCTTGTGTACAGAACAGTTAACCATATATCCTATATCACTTTCCTACACTATGCTTCCAAAAATCCTGCAAAGTATCTAGGCTGTAGAGAGACCACTGGGTTCACCGAGACACTTGCAGTTCGAGGCGGCCGCGTGTACCTACAAAACCAGGAAATAGTTGTGCCGGGACTTGAACCCGTGTCTCTATCCTCTGTCTTCTTTCATCTCCTTCTAACTTACTGTCTGTATTTAGCCACATTCTTTGACTAAGTGCTCCCTGAAGACCACAAGTATCATTCCTCTGGGCCTGTTGTCTCGAGAAAGGAAAACTTGTTCTTTGCTCACCACCATGTTTGAAGGACATCAGCATGATCACCGGCGATAGGACGGAGGGTCAAATAAAAAGGAACACCAATTTATAGACAGGAGCAGTTGGGAGCTAAGAGTGTTTTGTGGGGTGACGTGTTTATTTGAGTGTCCAAACTTCCCTCTTTAGGTAGTTATTAGATCCTCCCATTCGTGAACATCATAAAACCCACTGATTTCAAAGGCCCAGACGCTTATTATTACAGCAACTCAGTTGTCGAGGTGAGAGAAAATGAGAAGTATGTTGCTGCACCACTAAATCAATGGCTGGGAACGGCTGAAACCAAACAAAAAGAATTCACGGAGGCCAGATAGGGCTATTTTCTTCTGACTGTCTCAATGGACTCACACAGAATCCATTTGTTTGATTGTTTGTTTTTCAGTTTCACTCGTGTAGGGTACTTGTCCACACACCTTCGGCTTGTAGTGTGTCTGTGTCCTTGGATCTCAAGTGAGTCTCCTGTAAGTAAGCACGTACGTGTCTTGAGTTTTCATCCCTTCTTTTAACCCTGTGTCTTTTGTCTGCTGCACTCAGTGCCTGACCTTTTATTCTGATGATTCAGAGCTGTGCACTTATTGCACTTAAATAATTTTTTTTATCATTAAGCTAAAATCAATTGAAGAACATTATGTTTACTATGCTCCCCCCTTCACCAAGTACATCTGAAAAACCTCTTCAGTCGCTGTCGATCTGCGTAGTTGGATGCTGTAGACCCCTTCACCATGTCCCTCCCAACAGACCCCATTACAGTCGCTGTCCATCAGTGAGTAGTAAGATGCTATATGATCTCTACTAGCCTTCTCTGTGTTGTACAGCACTCCCCATGACCCCTCGACCCAAAGCATTATACATGCTAAAACTAATGCCCCCATTCTTTCTCCTCACACTTATCCCTCCCTTCAGACCAACCCTGCCCAGTCCTTTTCCCTTTGGTAACTTTTAGTCAACTCTCGGGTTCTGTGAGTCTGCTGCTGTTTTTCTCCTTCAGTTTTTCTTTGTTGTTGTACTACACACATGAGTGAAAACACTTGGTACTTGTCTTTCTCCGCCTGGCCTATTTCTCTGAACATACTACCGTCTAGCTCCATCCAGGTCATTACAAATGGTAGGATTTGTTTTCTTCTTAAGGCTGCTTACTGCACTTTTAAAACTGGATTTCATTCTTCCTTTTTGTTTGTAGTTTATCTATGTTATTCACCATTCAACTCCTGGTTATGAACAATAGCTTTGTGTCAATCGATATGTATCTGTATCTATCTATCTAATGGTCTGTCTGTCTATCTATGTTTCTACGTATGTATGTATGTATGTATCTATGTATCTATCTATCTCTCTTCCTATCATCTATCAATCCATGTACCTATCTATCTATCTTTCATCTGTCATCTGTGTACCTATCTATCTATGAATCAATCATCTTTTTGTCTGCCCATCTATCCTTCTGTACAGAACAGTTAACAGCATAGCCTATGTCTCTTCCGTACATTATGCTTCCAGAAATCTTGCAAGGTAACTAAGCCATAAGGAGAGCACTGTGTTCACCGATACACTTTCAGGTAGAGTCAGCCGCGTGTGCTTACAAAACCAGTAAATGGAGGTGAAAGGACTTGAACCTGTATCTCTGTCCACTGTCCTCTCATACTTCCTGCTCGCTTGGTGACTTTATTTAGCCACATTCAGTGAGTAAGTGATCCCTGAAGACCACAAGTATCCTTCGTCTGGTCCGGTTGTCGAAAGAAAAGTGTACTTGGTTCTTTGCACACCACCATGTTTGAGGGACATCGGCGTGATCACTGCTGATAGGTGCAGGGACAATTATAAAGGAACACCTATTTCTGGACAGGAGCAGTTGGGAACAAAGAGTGTGTTGTGGAGTGAAGTGTTTATTTGAGGGTAAAAAACTTCCCTCCTTAGGTGGTTATTACTTCTTTACATTTGTGAACATCATAAAAAGCAATGATTTTAGAAGCCCAGACGCATATTATTACAGCAATTCATTTGTTGAGGTGAGAGGAAATGAGAAGGAACTTGCTGCACCACTAAATCTATGCCTGAGCACTGCTGAAATCAAACAAAAAGAATTCACGGTGGCTAGATAGAGCTATTTTCTACTGACTCTCTCTGGGGACTCAAACAGAATTCATTTGTTTGTTTGTTTCTTATTTTCACTTGTATAGGTAATCTGTCCCCACCCCTTCAGCTTGTAGTTTGTCTGTGTCCTTGGATCTCAAGTGAGTCTCCAGTAAGGGAGCACGTAGGAGATCTTGCGTTTTCATCAGTTCTTCTAACACTGGGTCTTTTGATTGAAGCACTCAAAGCCTGTACTTTTATTCTGATATTTGAGAGCTGTGCTCTTACTGCACTTTGAAATTCTTTTTGTTCTCATTAATATACAATCACATGCAGAACATTATGTTTTCCAGTCTACACCCTTCACCAAGTCCCCGGCAAAAGCCAGTTACAGTCGCTGTCCGTCAGCGTGTACTAAGATGCTGTAGAATCACTACATGTCTTCTCTGTGTTATGCAGCCGTACAAATTACCCCCCAAGTTACACACTATACATGCTAATCCTAATGCCCCCATTCTTTTTCCCCGCCCTTATTACTCCCTTCCCCAAAACCCTCCCCAGTCCCTTTCTCTTTGGTAACTGTTAGTCCACTCTCGGGTTCTGTGAGTCTGCTGCTGTCTTTTCCTTCAGTTTTTCTTTGTTATCATACTCCACACATGAGTGAAATCATTTGGTACATGTATTTCTCCTCCTTGAATATTTGACTGAGCATAATACCCTCTAGCTCCATCCACGTTATTGCAAATAATAGGATTTGTTTTCTTCTTATGGCTGCCTACTGCACTTTTTAAACTGGATTTCATTCTTCTTTTTTGTTTGTAGTTTCGCTATGTGCTTTCACCATTGCTCTCCTGGTTATGAGCAGTAGCTTTGTGTTAATCGATATGTACCTATATCTATCTATCTGTCTGTCTATCTATTTATCAATCAATCAATCAATCAATCAATCATCTTTTTGTCTTCCCATCTGTCCTTGTGTACAGAACAGTTAACCATATATCCTATATCACTTTCCTACACTATGCTTCCAAAAATCCTGCAAAGTATCTAGGCTGTAGAGAGACCACTGGGTTCACCGAGACACTTGCAGTTCGAGGCGGCCGCGTGTACCTACAAAACCAGGAAATAGTTGTGCCGGGACTTGAACCCGTGTCTCTATCCTCTGTCTTCTTTCATCTCCTTCTAACTTACTGTCTGTATTTAGCCACATTCTTTGACTAAGTGCTCCCTGAAGACCACAAGTATCATTCCTCTGGGCCTGTTGTCTCGAGAAAAGAAAACTTGTTCTTTGCTCACCACCATGTTTGAAGGACATCAGCGTGATCACCGGCGATAGGACGGAGGGTCAAATAAAAAGGAACACCAATTTCTAGACAGGAGCAGTTGGGAGCTAAGAGTGTTTTGTGGGGTGACGTGTTTATTTGAGTGTCCAAACTTCCCTCTTTAGGTAGTTATTAGATCCTCCCATTCGTGAACATCATAAAACCCACTGATTTCAAAGGCCCAGACGCTTATTATTACAGCAACTCAGTTGTCGAGGTGAGAGAAAATGAGAAGTATGTTGCTGCACCACTAAATCAATGGCTGGGAACGGCTGAAACCAAACAAAAAGAATTCACGGAGGCCAGATAGGGCTATTTTCTTCTGACTGTCTCAATGGACTCACACAGAATCCATTTGTTTGATTGTTTGCTTTCAGTATCACTCGTGTAGGGTACTTGTCCACACACCTTCGGCTTGTAGTGTGTCTGTGTCCTTGGATCTCAAGTGAGTCTCCTGTAAGTAAGCACGTACGTGTCTTGAGTTTTCATCCCTTCTTTTAACCCTGTGTCTTTTGTTTGCTGCACTCAGTGCCTGACCTTTTATTCTGATGATTCAGAGCTGTGCACTTATTGCACTTAAAGAATTTTTTTTATCATTAAGCTAAAATCAATTGAAGAACATTATGTTTACTATGCTCCCCCCTTCACCAAGTACATCTGAAAAACCTCTTCAGTCGCTGTCGATCTGCGTAGTTGGATGCTGTAGACCCCTTCACCATGTCCCTCCCAACAGACCCCATTACAGTCGCTGTCCATCAGTGAGTAGTAAGATGCTATATGATGTCTACTAGCCTTCTCTGTGTTGTACAGCACTCCCCATGACCCCTCGACCCAAAGCATTATACATGCTAAAACTAATGCCCCCATTCTTTCTCCTCACACTTATCCCTCCCTTCAGACCAACCCTGCCCAGTCCTTTTCCCTTTGGTAACTTTTAGTCAACTCTCGGGTTCTGTGAGTCTGCTGCTGTTTTTCTCCTTCAGTTTTTCTTTGTTGTTGTACTACACACATGAGTGAAAACACTTGGTACTTGTCTTTCTCCGCCTGGCCTATTTCTCTGAACATACTACCGTCTAGCTCCATCCAGGTCATTACAAATGGTAGAATTTGTTTTCTTCTTAAGGCTGCTTACTGCACTTTTAAAACTGGATTTCATTCTTCCTTTTTGTTTGTAGTTTAGCTATGTTATTCACCATTCAACTCCTGGTTATGAACAATAGCTTTGTGTCAATCGATATGTATCTGTATCTATCTATCTAATGGTCTGTCTGTCTATCTATGTTTCTACGTATGTATGTATGTATGTATCTATCTCTCTTCCTATCATCTATCTATGATGTCTATCATCTATCAATCCATGTACCTATCTATCTATCTTTCATCTGTCATCTGTGTACCTATCTATCTATGAATCAATCATCTTTTTGTCTGCCCATCTATCCTTCTGTACAGAACAGTTAACAACATAGCCTATGTCTCTTCCCTACATTATGCTTCCAGAAATCTTGCAAGGTAACTAAGCCATAAGGAGAGCACTGTGTTCACCGATACACTTTCAGGTAGAGTCAGCCGCGTGTGCTTACAAAACCAGTAAATGGAGGTGAAAGGACTTGAACCTGTGTCTCTGTCCACTGTCCTCTCATACTTCCTGCTCGCTTGGTGACTTTATTTAGCCACATTCAGTGAGTAAGTGATCCCTGAAGACCACAAGTATCCTTCGTCTGGTCCGGTTGTCGAAAGAAAAGTGTACTTGCTTCTCTGCACACCACCATGTTTGAGGGACATCGGCGTGATCACTGCTGATAGGTGCAGGGACAATTATAAAGGAACACCTATTTCTGGACAGGAGCAGTTGGGAACAAAGAGTGTGTTGTGGAGTGAAGTGTTTATTTGAGGGTCCAAACTTTCCTCCTTAGGAGGGTATTAATTCTTTACATTCGTGAACATCATAAAAAGCAATGATTTTAGAAGCCCAGACGCATATTATTACAGCAATTCATTTGTTGAGGTGAGAGGAAATGAGAAGGAACTTGCTGCACCACTAAATCTATGCCTGAGCACTGCTGAAATCAAACAAAAAGAATTCACGGTGGCTAGATAGGGCTATTTTCTACTGACTCTCTCTGGGGACTCAAACAGAATTCATTTGTTTGTAGGTTTCTTATTTTCACTTGTATAGGTAATCTGTCCCCGCCCCTTCAGCTTGAAGTTTGTCTGTGTCCTTGGATCTCATGTGAGTCTCCAGTAAGGGAGCACGTAGGAGATCTTGCGTTTTCATTAGTTCTTCTAACACTGGGTCTTTTGATTGAAGCACTCAAAGCCTGTACTTTTATTCTGATATTTGAGAGCTGTGCTCTTACTGCACTTTGAAATTCTTTTTGTTCTCATTAATATACAATCACATGCAGAACATTATGTTTTCCAGTCTACACCCTTCACCAAGTCCCCGGCAAAAGCCAGTTACAGTCGCTGTCCGTCAGCGTGTACTAAGATGCTGTAGAATCACTACATGTCTTCTCTGTGTTATGCAGCCGTACAAATAACCCCCCAAGTTACACACTATACATGCTAATCCTAACGTCCCCATTCTTTTTCCCCGCCCTTATTACTCCCTTCCCAAAAACCCTCCCCAGTCCCTTTCTCTTTGGTAACTGTTAGTCCACTCTCGGGTTCTGTGAGTCTGCTGCTGTCTTTTCCTTCAGTTTTTCTTTGTTATCATACTCCACACATGAGTGAAATCATTTGGTACATGTATTTCTCCACCTTGAATATTTGACTGAGCATAATACCCTCTAGCTCCATACACGTTATTGCAAATAATAGGATTTGTTTTCTTCTTATGACTGCCTACTGCACTTTTTAAACTGGATTTCATTCTTCTTTTTTGTTTGTAGTTTCGCTATGTGCTTTCACCATTGCTCTCCTGGTTATGAGCAGTATCTTTGTGTTAATCGATATGTAAATATATCTATCTATCTGTCTGTCTATCTATTTATCAATCAATCAATCAATCAATCATCTTTTTGTCTGCCCATCTGTCCTTGTGTACAGAACAGTTAACCATATATCCTATATCACTTTCCTACACTATGCTTCCAAAAATCCTGCAAAGTATCTAGGCTGTAGAGAGACCACTGGGTTCACCGAGACACTTGCAGTTCGAGGCGGCCGCGTGTACCTACAAAACCAGGAAATAGTTGTGCCGGGACTTGAACCCGTGTCTCTATCCTCTGTCTTCTTTCATCTCCTTCTAACTTACTGTCTGTATTTAGCCACATTCTTTGACTAAGTGCTCCCTGAAGACCACAAGTATCATTCCTCTGGGCCTGTTGTCTCGAGAAAAGAAAACTTGTTCTTTGCTCACCACCATGTTTGAAGGACATCAGCGTGATCACCGGCGATAGGACGGAGGGTCAAATAAAAAGGAACACCAATTTCTAGACAGGAGCAGTTGGGAGCTAAGAGTGTTTTGTGGGGTGACGTGTTTATTTGAGTGTCCAAACTTCCCTCTTTAGGTAGTTATTAGATCCTCCCATTCGTGAACATCATAAAACCCACTGATTTCAAAGGCCCAGACGCTTATTATTACAGCAACTCAGTTGTCGAGGTGAGAGAAAATGAGAAGTATGTTGCTGCACCACTAAATCAATGGCTGGGAACGGCTGAAACCAAACAAAAAGAATTCACGAAGGCCAGATAGGGCTATTTTCTTCTGACTGTCTCAATGGACTCACACAGAATCCATTTGTTTGATTGTTTGTTTTTCAGTTTCACTCGTGTAGGGTACTTGTCCACACACCTTCGGCTTGTAGTGTGTCTGTGTCCTTGGATCTCAAG
The DNA here is from genome assembly GCF_030020395.1 of Manis pentadactyla. Lineage (NCBI taxonomy): Eukaryota > Metazoa > Chordata > Mammalia > Pholidota > Manidae > Manis > Manis pentadactyla. The sequence continues at coordinate 859,529 of NW_026644987.1, read as the reverse complement.
TGAGTCTCCTGTAAGTAAGCACGTACGTGTCTTGAGTTTTCATCCCCTCTTTTAACCCTGTGTCTTTTTTTTGCTGCACTCAGTGCCTGACCTTTTATTCTGATGATTCAGAGCTGAGCACTTATTGCACTTAAAGAATTTTTTTTATCATTAAGCTAAAATCAATTGAAGGACATTATGTTTACTATGCTCCCCCCTTCACCAAGTACATCTGAAAAACCTCTTCAGTCGCTGTCGATCTGCGTAGTTGGATGCTGTAGACCCCTTCACCATGTCCCTCCCAACAGACCCCATTACAGTCGCTGTCCATCAGTGAGTAGTAAGATGCTATATGATCTCTACTAGCCTTCTCTGTGTTGTACAGCACTCCCCATGACCCCTCGACCCAAAGCATTATACATGCTAAAACTAATGCCCCCATTCTTTCTCCTCACACTTATCCCTCCCTTCAGACCAACCCTGCCCAGTCCTTTTCCCTTTGGTAACTTTTAGTCAACTCTCGGGTTCTGTGAGTCTGCTGCTGTTTTTCTCCTTCAGTTTTTCTTTGTTGTTGTACTACACACATGAGTGAAAACACTTGGTACTTGTCTTTCTCCGCCTGGCCTATTTCTCTGAACATACTACCGTCTAGCTCCATCCAGGTCATTACAAATGGTAGGATTTGTTTTCTTCTTAAGGCTGCTTACTGCACTTTTAAAACTGGATTTCATTCTTCCTTTTTGTTTGTAGTTTAGCTATGTTATTCACCATTCAACTCCTGGTTATGAACAATAGCTTTGTGTCAATCGATATGTATCTGTTTCTATCTATCTAATGGTCTGTCTGTCTATCTATGTTTCTACGTATGTATGTATGTATGTATCTATCTCTCTTCCTATCATCTATCTATGATGTCTATCATCTATCAATCCATGTACCTATCTATCTATCTTTCATCTGTCATCTGTGTACCTATCTATCTATGAATCAATCATCTTTTTGTCTGCCCATCTATCCTTCTGTACAGAACAGTTAACAACATAGCCTATGTCTCTTCCCTACATTATGCTTCCAGAAATCTTGCAAGGTAACTAAGCCATAAGGAGAGCACTGTGTTCACCGATACACTTTCAGGTAGAGTCAGCCGCGTGTGCTTACAAAACCAGTAAATGGAGGTGAAAGGACTTGAACCTGTATCTCTGTCCACTGTCCTCTCATACTTCCTGCTCGCTTGGTGACTTTATTTAGCCACATTCAGTGAGTAAGTGATCCCTGAAGACCACAAGTATCCTTCGTCTGGTCCGGTTGTCGAAAGAAAAGTGTACTTGGTTCTTTGCACACCACCATGTTTGAGGGACATCGGCGTGATCACTGCTGATAGGTGCAGGGACAATTATAAAGGAACACCTATTTCTGGACAGGAGCAGTTGGGAACAAAGAGTGTGTTGTGGAGTGAAGTGTTTATTTGAGGGTCCAAACTTCCCTCCTTCGGTGGGTATTACTTCTTTACATTTGTGAACATGATAAAAAGCAATGATTTTAGAAGCCCAGACGCATATTATTACAGCAATTCATTTGTTGAGGTGAGAGGAAATGAGAAGGAACTTGCTGCACCACTAAATCTATGCCTGAGCACTGCTGAAATCAAACAAAAAGAATTCACGGTGGCTAGATAGGGCTATTTTCTACTGACTCTCTCTGGGGACTCAAACAGAATTCATTTGTTTGTTGGTTTCTTATTTTCACTTGTATAGGTAATCTGTCCCCGCCCCTTCAGCTTGTAGTTTGTCTGTGTCCTTGGATCTCATGTGAGTCTCCAGTAAGGGAGCACGTAGGAGATCTTGCGTTTTCATCAGTTCTTCTAACACTGGGTCTTTTGATTGAAGCACTCAAAGCCTGTACTTTTATTCTGATATTTGAGAGCTGTGCTCTTACTGCACTTTGAAATTCTTTTTGTTCTCATTAATATACAATCACATGCAGAACATTATGTTTTCCAGTCTACACCCTTCACCAAGTCCCCGGCAAAAGCCAGTTACAGTCGCTGTCCGTCAGCGTGTACTAAGATGCTGTAGAATCACTACATGTCTTCTCTGTGTTATGCAGCCGTACAAATGACCCCCCAAGTTACACACTATACATGCTAATCCTAATGCCCCCATTCTTTTTCCCCGCCCTTATTACTCCCTTCCCAAAAACCCTCCCCAGTCCCTTTCTCTTTGGTAACTGTTAGTCCACTCTCGGGTTCTGTGAGTCTGCTGCTGTCTTTTCCTTCAGTTTTTCTTTGTTATCATACTCCACACATGAGTGAAATCATTTGGTACATGTATTTCTCCACCTTGAATATTTGACTGAGCATAATACCCTCTAGCTCCATACACGTTATTGCAAATAATAGGATTTGTTTTCTTCTTATGACTGCCTACTGCACTTTTTAAACTGGATTTCATTCTTCTTTTTTGTTTGTAGTTTCGCTATGTGCTTTCACCATTGCTCTCCTGGTTATGAGCAGTATCTTTGTGTTAATCGATATGTACCTATATCTATCTATCTGTCTGTCTATCTATTTATCAATCAATCAATCAATCAATCATCTTTTTGTCTGCCCATCTGTCCTTGTGTACAGAACAGTTAACCATATATCCTATATCACTTTCCTACACTATGCTTCCAAAAATCCTGCAAAGTATCTAGGCTGTAGAGAGACCACTGGGTTCACCGAGACACTTGCAGTTCAAGGCGGCCGCGTGTACCTACAAAACCAGGAAATAGTTGTGCCGGGACTTGAACCCGTGTCTCTATCCTCTGTCTTCTTTCATCTCCTTCTAACTTACTCTCTGTATTTAGCCACATTCTTTGACTAAGTGCTCCCTGAAGACCACAAGTATCATTCCTCTGGGCCTGTTGTCTCGAGAAAAGAAAACTTGTTCTTTGCTCACCACCATGTTTGAAGGACATCAGCGTGATCACCGGCGATAGGACGGAGGGTCAAATAAAAAGGAACACCAATTTCTAGACAGGAGCAGTTGGGAGCTAAGAGTGTTTTGTGGGGTGACGTGTTTATTTGAGTGTCCAAACTTCCCTCTTTAGGTAGTTATTAGATCCTCCCATTCGTGAACATCATAAAACCCACTGATTTCAAAGGCCCAGACGCTTATTATTACAGCAACTCAGTTGTCGAGGTGAGAGAAAATGAGAAGTATGTTGCTGCACCACTAAATCAATGGCTGGGAACGGCTGAAACCAAACAAAAAGAATTCACGAAGGCCAGATAGGGCTATTTTCTTCTGACTGTCTCAATGGACTCACACAGAATCCATTTGTTTGATTGTTTGTTTTACAGTTTCACTCGTGTAGGGTACTTGTCCACACACCTTCGGCTTGTAGTGTGTCTGTGTCCTTGGATCTCAAGTGAGTCTCCTGTAAGTAAGCACGTACGTGTCTTGAGTTTTCATCCCCTCTTTTAACCCTGTGTCTTTTTTTTGCTGCACTCAGTGCCTGACCTTTTATTCTGATGATTCAGAGCTGAGCACTTATTGCACTTAAAGAATTTTTTTTATCATTAAGCTAAAATCAATTGAAGGACATTATGTTTACTATGCTCCCCCCTTCACCAAGTACATCTGAAAAACCTCTTCAGTCGCTGTCGATCTGCGTAGTTGGATGCTGTAGACCCCTTCACCATGTCCCTCCCAACAGACCCCATTACAGTCGCTGTCCATCAGTGAGTAGTAAGATGCTATATGATCTCTACTAGCCTTCTCTGTGTTGTACAGCACTCCCCATGACCCCTCGACCCAAAGCATTATACATGCTAAAACTAATGCCCCCATTCTTTCTCCTCACACTTATCCCTCCCTTCAGACCAACCCTGCCCAGTCCTTTTCCCTTTGGTAACTTTTAGTCAACTCTCGGGTTCTGTGAGTCTGCTGCTGTTTTTCTCCTTCAGTTTTTCTTTGTTGTTGTACTACACACATGAGTGAAAACACTTGGTACTTGTCTTTCTCCGCCTGGCCTATTTCTCTGAACATACTACCGTCTAGCTCCATCCAGGTCATTACAAATGGTAGGATTTGTTTTCTTCTTAAGGCTGCTTACTGCACTTTTAAAACTGGATTTCATTCTTCCTTTTTGTTTGTAGTTTAGCTATGTTATTCACCATTCAACTCCTGGTTATGAACAATAGCTTTGTGTCAATCGATATGTATCTGTTTCTATCTATCTAATGGTCTGTCTGTCTATCTATGTTTCTACGTATGTATGTATGTATGTATCTATCTCTCTTCCTATCATCTATCTATGATGTCTATCATCTATCAATCCATGTACCTATCTATCTATCTTTCATCTGTCATCTGTGTACCTATCTATCTATGAATCAATCATCTTTTTGTCTGCCCATCTATCCTTCTGTACAGAACAGTTAACAACATAGCCTATGTCTCTTCCCTACATTATGCTTCCAGAAATCTTGCAAGGTAACTAAGCCATAAGGAGAGCACTGTGTTCACCGATACACTTTCAGGTAGAGTCAGCCGCGTGTGCTTACAAAACCAGTAAATGGAGGTGAAAGGACTTGAACCTGTATCTCTGTCCACTGTCCTCTCATACTTCCTGCTCGCTTGGTGACTTTATTTAGCCACATTCAGTGAGTAAGTGATCCCTGAAGACCACAAGTATCCTTCGTCTGGTCCGGTTGTCGAAAGAAAAGTGTACTTGGTTCTTTGCACACCACCATGTTTGAGGGACATCGGCGTGATCACTGCTGATAGGTGCAGGGACAATTATAAAGGAACACCTATTTCTGGACAGGAGCAGTTGGGAACAAAGAGTGTGTTGTGGAGTGAAGTGTTTATTTGAGGGTCCAAACTTCCCTCCTTAGGTGGGTATTAATTCTTTACATTCGTGAACATCATAAAAAGCAATGATTTTAGAAGCCCAGACGCATATTATTACAGCAATTCATTTGTTGAGGTGAGAGGAAATGAGAAGGAACTTGCTGCACCACTAAATCTATGCCTGAGCACTGCTGAAATCAAACAAAAAGAATTCACGGTGGCTAGATAGGGCTATTTTCTACTGACTCTCTCTGGGGACTCAAACAGAATTCATTTGTTTGTTGGTTTCTTATTTTCACTTGTATAGGTAATCTGTCCCCGCCCCTTCAGCTTGTAGTTTGTCTGTGTCCTTGGATCTCATGTGAGTCTCCAGTAAGGGAGCACGTAGGAGATCTTGCGTTTTCATTAGTTCTTCTAACACTGGGTATTTTGATTGAAGCACTCAAAGCCTGTACTTTTATTCTGATATTTGAGAGCTGTGCTCTTACTGCACTTTGAAATTCTTTTTGTTCTCATTAATATACAATCACATGCAGAACATTATGTTTTCCAGTCTACACCCTTCACGAAGTCCCCGGCAAAAGCCAGTTACAGTCGCTGTCCGTCAGCGTGTACTAAGATGCTGTAGAATCACTACATGTCTTCTCTGTGTTATGCAGCCGTACAAATGACCCCCCAAGTTACACACTATACATGCTAATCCTAATGCCCCCATTCGTTTTCCCCGCCCTTATTACTCCCTTCCCAAAACCCCTCCCCAGTCCCTTTCTCTTTGGTAACTGTTAGTCCACTCTCGGGTTCTGTGAGTCTGCTGCTGTCTTTTCCTTCAGTTTTTCTTTGTTATCATACTCCACACATGAGTGAAATCATTTGGTACATGTATTTCTCCTCCTTGAATATTTGACTGAGCATAATACCCTCTAGCTCCATCCACGTTATTGCAAATAATAGGATTTGTTTTCTTCTTATGGCTGCCTACTGCACTTTTTAAACTGGATTTCATTCTTCTTTTTTGTTTGTAGTTTCGCTATGTGCTTTCACCATTGCTCTCCTGGTTATGAGCAGTATCTTTGTGTTAATCGATATGTACCTATATCTATCTATCTGTCTGTCTATCTATTTATCAATCAATCAATCAATCAATCATCTTTTTGTCTGCCCATCTGTCCTTGTGTACAGAACAGTTAACCATATATCCTATATCACTTTCCTACACTATGCTTCCAAAAATCCTGCAAAGTATCTAGGCTGTAGAGAGACCACTGGGTTCACCGAGACACTTGCAGTTCGAGGCGGCCGCGTGTACCTACAAAACCAGGAAATAGTTGTGCCGTGACTTGAACCCGTGTCTCTATCCTCTGTCTTCTTTCATCTCTTTCTAACTTACTGTCTGTATTTAGCCACATTCTTTGACTAAGTGCTCCCTGAAGACCACAAGTATCATTCCTCTGGGCCTGTTGTCTCGAGAAAAGAAAACTTGTACTTTGCTCACCACCATGTTTGAAGGACATCAGCGTGATCACCGGCGATAGGACGGAGGGTCAAATAAAAAGGAACACCAATTTCTAGACAGGAGCAGTTGGGAGCTAAGAGTGTTTTGTGGGGTGACGTGTTTATTTGACTGTCCAAACTTCCCTCTTTAGGTAGTTATTAGATCCTCCCATTCGTGAACATCATAAAACCCACTGATTTCAAAGGCCCAGACGCTTATTATTACAGCAACTCAGTTGTCGAGGTGAGAGAAAATGAGAAGTATGTTGCTGCACCACTAAATCAATGGCTGGGAACGGCTGAAACCAAACAAAAAGAATTCACGAAGGCCAGATAGGGCTATTTTCTTCTGACTGTCTCAATGGACTCACACAGAATCCATTTGTTTGATTGTTTGTTTTTCAGTTTCACTCGTGTAGGGTACTTGTCCACACACCTTCGGCTTGTAGTGTGTCTGTGTCCTTGGATCTCAAGTGAGTCTCCTGTAAGTAAGCACGTACGTGTCTTGAGTTTTCATCCCCTCTTTTAACCCTGTGTCTTTTTTTTGCTGCACTCAGTGCCTGACCTTTTATTCTGATGATTCAGAGCTGAGCACTTATTGCACTTAAAGAATTTTTTTTATCATTAAGCTAAAATCAATTGAAGGACATTATGTTTACTATGCTCCCCCCTTCACCAAGTACATCTGAAAAACCTCTTCAGTCGCTGTCGATCTGCGTAGTTGGATGCTGTAGACCCCTTCACCATGTCCCTCCCAACAGACCCCATTACAGTCGCTGTCCATCAGTGAGTAGTAAGATGCTATATGATCTCTACTAGCCTTCTCTGTGTTGTACAGCACTCCCCATGACCCCTCGACCCAAAGCATTATACATGCTAAAACTAATGCCCCCATTCTTTCTCCTCACACTTATCCCTCCCTTCAGACCAACCCTGCCCAGTCCTTTTCCCTTTGGTAACTTTTAGTCAACTCTCGGGTTCTGTGAGTCTGCTGCTGTTTTTCTCCTTCAGTTTTTCTTTGTTCTTGTACTACACACATGAGTGAAAACACTTGGTACTTGTCTTTCTCCGCCTGGCCTATTTCTCTGAACATACTACCGTCTAGCTCCATCCAGGTCATTACAAATGGTAGGATTTGTTTTCTTCTTAAGGCTGCTTACTGCACTTTTAAAACTGGATTTCATTCTTCCTTTTTGTTTGTAGTTTAGCTATGTTATTCACCATTCAACTCCTGGTTATGAACAATAGCTTTGTGTCAATCGATATGTATCTGTTTCTATCTATCTAATGGTCTGTCTGTCTATCTATGTTTCTACGTATGTATGTATGTATGTATCTATCTCTCTTCCTATCATCTATCTATGATGTCTATCATCTATCAATCCATGTACCTATCTATCTATCTTTCATCTGTCATCTGTGTACCTATCTATCTATGAATCAATCATCTTTTTGTCTGCCCATCTATCCTTCTGTACAGAACAGTTAACAACATAGCCTATGTCTCTTCCCTACATTATGCTTCCAGAAATCTTGCAAGGTAACTAAGCCATAAGGAGAGCACTGTGTTCACCGATACACTTTCAGGTAGAGTCAGCCGCGTGTGCTTACAAAACCAGTAAATGGAGGTGAAAGGACTTGAACCTGTATCTCTGTCCACTGTCCTCTCATACTTCCTGCTCTCTTGGTGACTTTATTTAGCCACATTCAGTGAGTAAGTGATCCCTGAAGACCACAAGTATCCTTCGTCTGGTCCGGTTGTCGAAAGAAAAGTGTACTTGCTTCTTTGCACACCACCATGTTTGAGGGACATCGGCGTGATCACTGCTGATAGGTGCAGGGACAATTATAAAGGAACACCTATTTCTGGACAGGAGCAGTTGGGAACAAAGAGTGTGTTGTGGAGTGAAGTGTTTATTTGAGGGTCCAAACTTCCCTCCTTAGGTGGGTATTACTTCTTTACATTCGTGAACATGATAAAAAGCAATGATTTTAGAAGCCCAGACGCATATTATTACAGCAATTCATTTGTTGAGGTGAGAGGAAATGAGAAGGAACTTGCTGCACCACTAAATCTATGCCTGAGCACTGCTGAAATCAAACAAAAAGAATTCACGGTGGCTAGATAGGGCTATTTTCTACTGACTCTCTCTGGGGACTCAAACAGAATTCATTTGTTTGTTGGTTTCTTATTTTCACTTGTATAGGTAATCTGTCCCCGCCCCTTCAGCTTGTAGTTTGTCTGTGTCCTTGGATCTCATGTGAGTCTCCAGTAAGGGAGCACGTAGGAGATCTTGCGTTTTCATCAGTTCTTCTAACACTGGGTCTTTTGATTGAAGCACTCAAAGCCTGTACTTTTATTCTGATATTTGAGAGCTGTGCTCTTACTGCACTTTGAAATTCTTTTTGTTCTCATTAATATACAATCACATGCCGAACATTATGTTTTCCAGTCTACACCCTTCACCAAGTCCCCGGCAAAAGCCAGTTACAGTCGCTGTCCGTCAGCGTGTACTAAGATGCTGTAGAATCACTACATGTCTTCTCTGTGTTATGCAGCCGTACAAATGACCCCCCAAGTTACACACTATACATGCTAATCCTAATGCCCCCATTCTTTTTCCCCGCCCTTATTACTCCCTTCCCAAAAACCCTCCCCAGTCCCTTTCTCTTTGGTAACTGTTAGTCCACTCTCGGGTTCTGTGAGTCTGCTGCTGTCTTTTCCTTCAGTTTTTCTTTGTTATCATACTCCACACATGAGTGAAATCATTTGGTACATGTATTTCTCCTCCTTGAATATTTGACTGAGCATAATACCCTCTAGCTCCATCCACGTTATTGCAAATAATAGGATTTGTTTTCTTCTTATGGCTGCCTACTGCACTTTTTAAACTGGATTTCATTCTTCTTTTTTGTTTGTAGTTTCGCTATGTGCTTTCACCATTGCTCTCCTGGTTATGAGCAGTATCTTTGTGTTAATCGATATGTACCTATATCTATCTATCTGTCTGTCTATCTATTTATCAATCAATCAATCAATCAATCATCTTTTTGTCTGCCCATCTGTCCTTGTGTACAGAACAGTTAACCATATATCCTATATCACTTTCCTACACTATGCTTCCAAAAATCCTGCAAAGTATCTAGGCTGTAGAGAGACCACTGGGTTCACCGAGACACTTGCAGTTCGAGGCGGCCGCGTGTACCTACAAAACCAGGAAATAGTTGTGCCGGGACTTGAACCCGTGTCTCTATCCTCTGTCTTCTTTCATCTCCTTCTAACTTACTGTCTGTATTTAGCCACATTCTTTGACTAAGTGCTCCCTGAAGACCACAAGTATCATTCCTCTGGGCCTGTTGTCTCGAGAAAAGAAAACTTGTTCTTTGCTCACCACCATGTTTGAAGGACATCAGCGTGATCACCGGCGATAGGACGGAGGGTCAAATAAAAATTAACACCAATTTCTAGACAGGAGCAGTTGGGAGCTAAGAGTGTTTTGTGGGGTGACGTGTTTATTTGAGTGTCCAAACTTCCCTCTTTAGGTAGTTATTAGATCCTCCCATTCGTGAACATCATAAAACCCACTGATTTCAAAGGCCCAGACGCTTATTATTACAGAAACTCAGTTGTCGAGGTGAGAGAAAATGAGAAGTATGTTGCTGCACCACTAAATCAATGGCTGGGAACGGCTGAAACCAAACAAAAAGAATTCACGAAGGCCAGATAGGGCTATTTTCTTCTGACTGTCTCAATGGACTCACACAGAATCCATTTGTTTGATTGTTTGTTTTACAGTTTCACTCGTGTAGGGTACTTGTCCACACACCTTCGGCTTGTAGTGTGTCTGTGTCCTTGGATCTCAAGTGAGTCTCCTGTAAGTAAGCACGTACGTGTCTTGAGTTTTCATCCCCTCTTTTAACCCTGTGTCTTTTTTTTGCTGCACTCAGTGCCTGACCTTTTATTCTGATGATTCAGAGCTGAGCACTTATTGCACTTAAAGAATTTTTTTTATCATTAAGCTAAAATCAATTGAAGGACATTATGTTTACTATGCTCCCCCCTTCACCAAGTACATCTGAAAAACCTCTTCAGTCGCTGTCGATCTGCGTAGTTGGATGCTGTAGACCCCTTCACCATGTCCCTCCCAACAGACCCCATTACAGTCGCTGTCCATCAGTGAGTAGTAAGATGCTATATGATCTCTACTAGCCTTCTCTGTGTTGTACAGCACTCCCCATGACCCCTCGACCCAAAGCATTATACATGCTAAAACTAATGCCCCCATTCTTTCTCCTCACACTTATCCCTCCCTTCAGACCAACCCTGCCCAGTCCTTTTCCCTTTGGTAACTTTTAGTCAACTCTCAGGTTCTGTGAGTCTGCTGCTGTTTTTCTCCTTCAGTTTTTCTTTGTTGTTGTACTACACACATGAGTGAAAACACTTGGTACTTGTCTTTCTCCGCCTGGCCTATTTCTCTGAACATACTACCGTCTAGCTCCATCCAGGTCATTACAAATGGTAGGATTTGTTTTCTTCTTAAGGCTGCTTACTGCACTTTTAAAACTGGATTTCATTCTTCCTTTTTGTTTGTAGTTTAGCTATGTTATTCACCATTCAACTCCTGGTTATGAACAATAGCTTTGTGTCAATCGATATGTATCTGTTTCTATCTATCTAATGGTCTGTCTGTCTATCTATGTTTCTACGTATGTATGTATGTATGTATCTATCTCTCTTCCTATCATCTATCTATGATGTATATCATCTATCAATCCATGTACCTATCTATCTATCTTTCATCTGTCATCTGTGTACCTATCTATCTATGAATCAATCATCTTTTTGTCTGCCCATCTATCCTTCTGTACAGAACAGTTAACAACATAGCCTATGTCTCTTCCCTACATTATGCTTCCAGAAATCTTGCAAGGTAACTAAGCCATAAGGAGAGCACTGTGTTCACCGATACACTTTCAGGTAGAGTCAGCCGCGTGTGCTTACAAAACCAGTAAATGGAGGTGAAAGGACTTGAACCTGTATCTCTGTCCACTGTCCTCTCATACTTCCTGCTCGCTTGGTGACTTTATTTAGCCACATTCAGTGAGTAAGTGATCCCTGAAGACCACAAGTATCCTTCGTCTGGTCCGGTTGTCGAAAGAAAAGTGTACTTGGTTCTTTGCACACCACCATGTTTGAGGGACATCAGCGTGATCACTGCTGATAGGTGCAGGGACAATTATAAAGGAACACCTATTTCTGGACAGGAGCAGTTGGGAACAAAGAGTGTGTTGTGGAGTGAAGTGTTTATTTGAGGGTCCAAACTTCCCTCCTTAGGTGGGTATTAATTCTTTACATTCGTGAACATCATAAAAAGCAATGATTTTAGAAGCCCAGACGCATATTATTACAGCAATTCATTTGTTGAGGTGAGAGGAAATGAGAAGGAACTTGCTGCACCACTAAATCTATGCCTGAGCACTGCTGAAATCAAACAAAAAGAATTCACGGTGGCTAGATAGGGCTATTTTCTACTGACTCTCTCTGGGGACTCAAACAGAATTCATTTGTTTGTTGGTTTCTTATTTTCACTTGTATAGGTAGTCTTTCCCCACCCCTTCAGCTTGTAGTTTGTTTGTGTCCTTGGATCTCAAGTGAGTCTCCAGTAAGGGAGCACGTAGGAGATCTTGCGTTTTCATCAGTTCTTCTAACACTGGGTCTTTTGATTGAAGCACTCAAAGCCTGTACTTTTATTCTGATATTTGAGAGCTGTGCTCTTACTGCACTTTGAAATTCTTTTTGTTCTCATTAATATACAATCACATGCAGAACATTATGTTTTCCAGTCTACACCCTTTAGCAAGTCCCCGGCAAAAGCCAGTTACAGTCGCTGTCCGTCAGCGTGTACTAAGATGCTGTAGAATCACTACATGTCTTCTCTGTGTTATGCAGCCGTACAAATGACCCCCCAAGTTACACACTATACATGCTAATCCTAATGCCCCCATTCTTTTTCCCCGCCCTTATTACTCCCTTCCCAAAAACCCTCCCCAGTCCCTTTCTCTTTGGTAACTGTTAGTCCACTCTCGGGTTCTGTGAGTCTGCTGCTGTCTTTTCCTTCAGTTTTTCTTTGTTATCATACTCCACACATGAGTGAAATCATTTGGTACATGTATTTCTCCTCCTTGAATATTTGACTGAGCATAATACCCTCTAGCTCCATCCATGTTATTGCAAATAATAGGATTTGTTTTCTTCTTATGACTGCCTACTGCACTTTTTAAACTGGATTTCATTCTTCTTTTTTGTTTGTAGTTTCGCTATGTGCTTTCACCATTGCTCTCCTGGTTATGAGCAGTAGCTTTGTGTTAATCGATATGTACCTATATCTATCTATCTGTCTGTCTATCTATTTATCAATCAATCAATCAATCAATCATCTTTTTGTCTGCCCATCTGTCCTTGTGTACAGAACAGTTAACCATATATCCTATATCACTTTCCTACACTATGCTTCCAAAAATCCTGCAAAGTATCTAGGCTGTAGAGAGACCACTGGGTTCACCGAGACACTTGCAGTTCGAGGCGGCCGCGTGTACCTACAAAACCAGGAAATAGTTGTGCCGGGACTTGAACCCGTGTCTCTATCCTCTGTCTTCTTTCATCTCCTTCTAACTTACTGTCTGTATTTAGCCACATTCTTTGACTAAGTGCTCCCTGACGACCACAAGTGTCATTCCTCTGGGCCTGTTGTCTCGAGAAAAGAAAACTTGTTCTTTGCTCACCACCATGTTTGAAGGACATCAGCGTGATCACCGGCGATAGGACGGAGGGTCAAATAAAAAGGAACACCAATTTCTAGACAGGAGCAGTTGGGAGCTAAGAGTGTTTTGTGGGGTGACGTGTTTATTTGAGTGTCCAAACTTCCCTCTTTAGGTAGTTATTAGATCCTCCCATTCGTGAACATCATAAAACCCACTGATTTCAAAGGCCCAGACGCTTATTATTACAGCAACTCAGTTGTCGAGGTGAGAGAAAATGAGAAGTATGTTGCTGCACCACTAAATCAATGGCTGGGAACGGCTGAAACCAAACAAAAAGAATTCACGGAGGCCAGATAGGGCTATTTTCTTCTGACTGTCTCAATGGACTCACACAGAATCCATTTGTTTGATTGTTTGTTTTTCAGTTTCACTCGTGTAGGGTACTTGTAAACACACCTTCTGCTTGTAGTGTGTCTGTGTCCTTGGATCTCAAGTGAGTCTCCTGTAAGTAAGCACGTACGTGTCTTGAGTTTTCATCCCTTCTTTTAACCCTGTGTCTTTTGTTTGCTGCACTCAGTGCCTGACCTTTTATTCTGATGATTCAGAGCTGAGCACTTATTGCACTTAAAGAATTTTTTTTATCATTAAGCTTAAATCAATTGAAGAACATTATGTTTACTATGCTCCCCCCTTCACCAAGTACATCTGAAAAACCTCTTCAGTCGCTGTCGATCTGCGTAGTTGGATGCTGTAGACCCCTTCACCATGTCCCTCCCAACAGACCCCATTACAGTCGCTGTCCATCAGTGAGTAGTAAGATGCTATATGATCTCTACTAGCCTTCTCTGTGTTGTACAGCACTCCCCATGACCCCTCGACCCAAAGCATTATACATGCTAAATCTAATGCCCCCATTCTTTCTCCTCACACTTATCCCTCCCTTCAGACCAACCCTGCCCAGTCCTTTTCCCTTTGGTAACTTTTAGTCAACTCTCGGTTTCTGTGAGTCTGCTGCTGTTTTTCTCCTTCAGTTTTTCTTTGTTGTTGTACTACACACATGAGTGAAAACACTTGGTACTTGTCTTTCTCCGCCTGGCCTATTTCTCTGAACATACTACCGTCTAGCTCCATCCAGGTCATTACAAATGGTAGGATTTGTTTTCTTCTTAAGGCTGCTTACTGCACTTTTAAAACTGGATTTCATTCTTCCTTTTTGTTTGTAGTTTAGCTATGTTATTCACCATTCAACTCCTGGTTATGAACAATAGCTTTGTGTCAATCGATATGTATCTGTTTCTATCTATCTAATGGTCTGTCTATCTATGTTTCTACGTATGTATGTATGTATGTATCTATCTCTCTTCCTATCATCTATCTATGATGTCTATCATCTATCAATCCATGTACCTATCTATCTATCTTTCATCTGTCATCTGTGTACCTATCTATCTATGAATCAATCATCTTTTTGTCTGCCCATCTATCCTTCTGTACAGAACAGTTAACAACATAGCCTATGTCTCTTCCCTACATTATGCTTCCAGAAATCTTGCAAGGTAACTAAGCCATAAGGAGAGCACTGTGTTCACCGATACACTTTCAGGTAGAGTCAGCCGCGTGTGCTTACAAAACCAGTAAATGGAGGTGAAAGGACTTGAACCTGTATCTCTGTCCACTGTCCTCTCATACTTCCTGCTCGCTTGGTGACTTTATTTAGCCACATTCAGTGAGTAAGTGATCCCTGAAGACCACAAGTATCCTTCGTCTGGTCCGGTTGTCGAAAGAAAAGTGTACTTGCTTCTTTGCACACCACCATGTTTGAGGGACATCGGCGTGATCACTGCTGATAGGTGCAGGGACAATTATAAAGGAACACCTATTTCTGGACAGGAGCAGTTGGGAACAAAGAGTGTGTTGTGGAGTGAAGTGTTTATTTGAGGGTCCAAACTTCCCTCCTTAGGTGGGTATTAATTCTTTACATTCGTGAACATCATAAAAAGCAATGATTTTAGAAGCCCAGACGCATATTATTACAGCAATTCATTTGTTGAGGTGAGAGGAAATGAGAAGGAACTTGCTGCACCACTAAATCTATGCCTGAGCACTGCTGAAATCAAACAAAAAGAATTCACGGTGGCTAGATAGGGCTATTTTCTACTGACTCTCTCTGGGGACTCAAACAGAATTCATTTGTTTGTAGGTTTCTTATTTTCACTTGTATAGGTAATCTGTCCCCGCCCCTTCAGCTTGAAGTTTGTCTGTGTCCTTGGATCTCATGTGAGTCTCCAGTAAGGGAGCACGTAGGAGATCTTGCGTTTTCATTAGTTCTTCTAACACTGGGTCTTTTGATTGAAGCACTCAAAGCCTGTACTTTTATTCTGATATTTGAGAGCTGTGCTCTTACTGCACTTTGAAATTCTTTTTGTTCTCATTAATATACAATCACATGCAGAACATTATGTTTTCCAGTCTACACCCTTCACCAAGTCCCCGGCAAAAGCCAGTTACAGTCGCTGTCCGTCAGCGTGTACTAAGATGCTGTAGAATCACTACATGTCTTCTCTGTGTTATGCAGCCGTACAAATAACCCCCCAAGTTACACACTATACATGCTAATCCTAACGTCCCCATTCTTTTTCCCCGCCCTTATTACTCCCTTCCCAAAAACCCTCCCCAGTCCCTTTCTCTTTGGTAACTGTTAGTCCACTCTCGGGTTCTGTGAGTCTGCTGCTGTCTTTTCCTTCAGTTTTTCTTTGTTATCATACTCCACACATGAGTGAAATCATTTGGTACATGTATTTCTCCACCTTGAATATTTGACTGAGCATAATACCCTCTAGCTCCATACACGTTATTGCAAATAATAGGATTTGTTTTCTTCTTATGACTGCCTACTGCACTTTTTAAACTGGATTTCATTCTTCTTTTTTGTTTGTAGTTTCGCTATGTGCTTTCACCATTGCTCTCCTGGTTATGAGCAGTATCTTTGTGTTAATCGATATGTACCTATATCTATCTATCTGTCTGTCTATCTATTTATCAATCAATCAATCAATCAATCATCTTTTTGTCTGCCCATCTGTCCTTGTGTACAGAACAGTTAACCATATATCCTATATCACTTTCCTACACTATGCTTCCAAAAATCCTGCAAAGTATCTAGGCTGTAGAGAGACCACTGGGTTCACCGAGACACTTGCAGTTCGAGGCGGCCGCGTGTACCTACAAAACCAGGAAATAGTTGTGCCGTGACTTGAACCCGTGTCTCTATCCTCTGTCTTCTTTCATCTCTTTCTAACTTACTGTCTGTATTTAGCCACATTCTTTGACTAAGTGCTCCCTGAAGACCACAAGTATCATTCCTCTGGGCCTGTTGTCTCGAGAAAAGAAAACTTGTACTTTGCTCACCACCATGTTTGAAGGACATCAGCGTGATCACCGGCGATAGGACGGAGGGTCAAATAAAAAGGAACACCAATTTCTAGACAGGAGCAGTTGGGAGCTAAGAGTGTTTTGTGGGGTGACGTGTTTATTTGACTGTCCAAACTTCCCTCTTTAGGTAGTTATTAGATCCTCCCATTCGTGAACATCATAAAACCCACTGATTTCAAAGGCCCAGACGCTTATTATTACAGCAACTCAGTTGTCGAGGTGAGAGAAAATGAGAAGTATGTTGCTGCACCACTAAATCAATGGCTGGGAACGGCTGAAACCAAACAAAAAGAATTCACGAAGGCCAGATAGGGCTATTTTCTTCTGACTGTCTCAATGGACTCACACAGAATCCATTTGTTTGATTGTTTGTTTTTCAGTTTCACTCGTGTAGGGTACTTGTCCACACACCTTCGGCTTGTAGTGTGTCTGTGTCCTTGGATCTCAAGTGAGTCTCCTGTAAGTAAGCACGTACGTGTCTTGAGTTTTCATCCCCTCTTTTAACCCTGTGTCTTTTTTTTGCTGCACTCAGTGCCTGACCTTTTATTCTGATGATTCAGAGCTGAGCACTTATTGCACTTAAAGAATTTTTTTTATCATTAAGCTAAAATCAATTGAAGGACATTATGTTTACTATGCTCCCCCCTTCACCAAGTACATCTGAAAAACCTCTTCAGTCGCTGTCGATCTGCGTAGTTGGATGCTGTAGACCCCTTCACCATGTCCCTCCCAACAGACCCCATTACAGTCGCTGTCCATCAGTGAGTAGTAAGATGCTATATGATCTCTACTAGCCTTCTCTGTGTTGTACAGCACTCCCCATGACCCCTCGACCCAAAGCATTATACATGCTAAAACTAATGCCCCCATTCTTTCTCCTCACACTTATCCCTCCCTTCAGACCAACCCTGCCCAGTCCTTTTCCCTTTGGTAACTTTTAGTCAACTCTCGGGTTCTGTGAGTCTGCTGCTGTTTTTCTCCTTCAGTTTTTCTTTGTTCTTGTACTACACACATGAGTGAAAACACTTGGTACTTGTCTTTCTCCGCCTGGCCTATTTCTCTGAACATACTACCGTCTAGCTCCATCCAGGTCATTACAAATGGTAGGATTTGTTTTCTTCTTAAGGCTGCTTACTGCACTTTTAAAACTGGATTTCATTCTTCCTTTTTGTTTGTAGTTTAGCTATGTTATTCACCATTCAACTCCTGGTTATGAACAATAGCTTTGTGTCAATCGATATGTATCTGTTTCTATCTATCTAATGGTCTGTCTGTCTATCTATGTTTCTACGTATGTATGTATGTATGTATCTATCTCTCTTCCTATCATCTATCTATGATGTCTATCATCTATCAATCCATGTACCTATCTATCTATCTTTCATCTGTCATCTGTGTACCTATCTATCTATGAATCAATCATCTTTTTGTCTGCCCATCTATCCTTCTGTACAGAACAGATAACAACATAGCCTATGTCTCTTCCCTACATTATGCTTCCAGAAATCTTGCAAGGTAACTAAGCCATAAGGAGAGCACTGTGTTCACCGATACACTTTCAGGTAGAGTCAGCCGCGTGTGCTTACAAAACCAGTAAATGGAGGTGAAAGGACTTGAACCTGTATCTCTGTCCACTGTCCTCTCATACTTCCTGCTCTCTTGGTGACTTTATTTAGCCACATTCAGTGAGTAAGTGATCCCTGAAGACCACAAGTATCCTTCGTCTGGTCCGGTTGTCGAAAGAAAAGTGTACTTGCTTCTTTGCACACCACCATGTTTGAGGGACATCGGCGTGATCACTGCTGATAGGTGCAGGGACAATTATAAAGGAACACCTATTTCTGGACAGGAGCAGTTGGGAACAAAGAGTGTGTTGTGGAGTGAAGTGTTTATTTGAGGGTCCAAACTTCCCTCCTTAGGTGGGTATTACTTCTTTACATTCGTGAACATGATAAAAAGCAATGATTTTAGAAGCCCAGACGCATATTATTACAGCAATTCATTTGTTGAGGTGAGAGGAAATGAGAAGGAACTTGCTGCACCACTAAATCTATGCCTGAGCACTGCTGAAATCAAACAAAAAGAATTCACGGTGGCTAGATAGGGCTATTTTCTACTGACTCTCTCTGGGGACTCAAACAGAATTCATTTGTTTGTTGGTTTCTTATTTTCACTTGTATAGGTAATCTGTCCCCGCCCCTTCAGCTTGTAGTTTGTCTGTGTCCTTGGATCTCATGTGAGTCTCCAGTAAGGGAGCACGTAGGAGATCTTGCGTTTTCATCAGTTCTTCTAACACTGGGTCTTTTGATTGAAGCACTCAAAGCCTGTACTTTTATTCTGATATTTGAGAGCTGTGCTCTTACTGCACTTTGAAATTCTTTTTGTTCTCATTAATATACAATCACATGCCGAACATTATGTTTTCCAGTCTACACCCTTCACCAAGTCCCCGGCAAAAGCCAGTTACAGTCGCTGTCCGTCAGCGTGTACTAAGATGCTGTAGAATCACTACATGTCTTCTCTGTGTTATGCAGCCGTACAAATGACCCCCCAAGTTACACACTATACATGCTAATCCTAATGCCCCCATTCTTTTTCCCCGCCCTTATTACTCCCTTCCCAAAAACCCTCCCCAGTCCCTTTCTCTTTGGTAACTGTTAGTCCACTCTCGGGTTCTGTGAGTCTGCTGCTGTCTTTTCCTTCAGTTTTTCTTTGTTATCATACTCCACACATGAGTGAAATCATTTGGTACATGTATTTCTCCTCCTTGAATATTTGACTGAGCATAATACCCTCTAGCTCCATCCACGTTATTGCAAATAATAGGATTTGTTTTCTTCTTATGGCTGCCTACTGCACTTTTTAAACTGGATTTCATTCTTCTTTTTTGTTTGTAGTTTCGCTATGTGCTTTCACCATTGCTCTCCTGGTTATGAGCAGTATCTTTGTGTTAATCGATATGTACCTATATCTATCTATCTGTCTGTCTATCTATTTATCAATCAATCAATCAATCAATCATCTTTTTGTCTGCCCATCTGTCCTTGTGTACAGAACAGTTAACCATATATCCTATATCACTTTCCTACACTATGCTTCCAAAAATCCTGCAAAGTATCTAGGCTGTAGAGAGACCACTGGGTTCACCGAGACACTTGCAGTTCGAGGCGGCCGCGTGTACCTACAAAACCAGGAAATAGTTGTGCCGGGACTTGAACCCGTGTCTCTATCCTCTGTCTTCTTTCATCTCCTTCTAACTTACTGTCTGTATTTAGCCACATTCTTTGACTAAGTGCTCCCTGAAGACCACAAGTATCATTCCTCTGGGCCTGTTGTCTCGAGAAAAGAAAACTTGTTCTTTGCTCACCACCATGTTTGAAGGACATCAGCGTGATCACCGGCGATAGGACGGAGGGTCAAATAAAAAGGAACACCAATTTCTAGACAGGAGCAGTTGGGAGCTAAGAGTGTTTTGTGGGGTGACGTGTTTATTTGAGTGTCCAAACTTCCCTCTTTAGGTAGTTATTAGATCCTCCCATTCGTGAACATCATAAAACCCACTGATTTCAAAGGCCCAGACGCTTATTATTACAGAAACTCAGTTGTCGAGGTGAGAGAAAATGAGAAGTATGTTGCTGCACCACTAAATCAATGGCTGGGAACGGCTGAAACCAAACAAAAAGAATTCACGAAGGCCAGATAGGGCTATTTTCTTCTGACTGTCTCAATGGACTCACACAGAATCCATTTGTTTGATTGTTTGTTTTACAGTTTCACTCGTGTAGGGTACTTGTCCACACACCTTCGGCTTGTAGTGTGTCTGTGTCCTTGGATCTCAAGTGAGTCTCCTGTAAGTAAGCACGTACGTGTCTTGAGTTTTCATCCCCTCTTTTAACCCTGTGTCTTTTTTTTGCTGCACTCAGTGCCTGACCTTTTATTCTGATGATTCAGAGCTGAGCACTTATTGCACTTAAAGAATTTTTTTTATCATTAAGCTAAAATCAATTGAAGGACATTATGTTTACTATGCTCCCCCCTTCACCAAGTACATCTGAAAAACCTCTTCAGTCGCTGTCGATCTGCGTAGTTGGATGCTGTAGACCCCTTCACCATGTCCCTCCCAACAGACCCCATTACAGTCGCTGTCCATCAGTGAGTAGTAAGATGCTATATGATCTCTACTAGCCTTCTCTGTGTTGTACAGCACTCCCCATGACCCCTCGACCCAAAGCATTATACATGCTAAAACTAATGCCCCCATTCTTTCTCCTCACACTTATCCCTCCCTTCAGACCAACCCTGCCCAGTCCTTTTCCCTTTGGTAACTTTTAGTCAACTCTCGGGTTCTGTGAGTCTGCTGCTGTTTTTCTCCTTCAGTTTTTCTTTGTTGTTGTACTACACACATGAGTGAAAACACTTGGTACTTGTCTTTCTCCGCCTGGCCTATTTCTCTGAACATACTACCGTCTAGCTCCATCCAGGTCATTACAAATGGTAGGATTTGTTTTCTTCTTAAGGCTGCTTACTGCACTTTTAAAACTGGATTTCATTCTTCCTTTTTGTTTGTAGTTTAGCTATGTTATTCACCATTCAACTCCTGGTTATGAACAATAGCTTTGTGTCAATCGATATGTATCTGTTTCTATCTATCTAATGGTCTGTCTGTCTATCTATGTTTCTACGTATGTATGTATGTATGTATCTATCTCTCTTCCTATCATCTATCTATGATGTATATCATCTATCAATCCATGTACCTATCTATCTATCTTTCATCTGTCATCTGTGTACCTATCTATCTATGAATCAATCATCTTTTTGTCTGCCCATCTATCCTTCTGTACAGAACAGTTAACAACATAGCCTATGTCTCTTCCCTACATTATGCTTCCAGAAATCTTGCAAGGTAACTAAGCCATAAGGAGAGCACTGTGTTCACCGATACACTTTCAGGTAGAGTCAGCCGCGTGTGCTTACAAAACCAGTAAATGGAGGTGAAAGGACTTGAACCTGTATCTCTGTCCACTGTCCTCTCATACTTCCTGCTCGCTTGGTGACTTTATTTAGCCACATTCAGTGAGTAAGTGATCCCTGAAGACCACAAGTATCCTTCGTCTGGTCCGGTTGTCGAAAGAAAAGTGTACTTGGTTCTTTGCACACCACCATGTTTGAGGGACATCAGCGTGATCACTGCTGATAGGTGCAGGGACAATTATAAAGGAACACCTATTTCTGGACAGGAGCAGTTGGGAACAAAGAGTGTGTTGTGGAGTGAAGTGTTTATTTGAGGGTCCAAACTTCCCTCCTTAGGTGGGTATTAATTCTTTACATTCGTGAACATCATAAAAAGCAATGATTTTAGAAGCCCAGACGCATATTATTACAGCAATTCATTTGTTGAGGTGAGAGGAAATGAGAAGGAACTTGCTGCACCACTAAATCTATGCCTGAGCACTGCTGAAATCAAACAAAAAGAATTCACGGTGGCTAGATAGGGCTATTTTCTACTGACTCTCTCTGGGGACTCAAACAGAATTCATTTGTTTGTTTGTTTCTTATTTTCACTTGTATAGGTAGTCTTTCCCCACCCCTTCAGCTTGTAGTTTGTTTGTGTCCTTGGATCTCAAGTGAGTCTCCAGTAAGGGAGCACGTAGGAGATCTTGCGTTTTCATCAGTTCTTCTAACACTGGGTCTTTTGATTGAAGCACTCAAAGCCTGTACTTTTATTCTGATATTTGAGAGCTGTGCTCTTACTGCACTTTGAAATTCTTTTTGTTCTCATTAATATACAATCACATGCAGAACATTATGTTTTCCAGTCTACACCCTTTAGCAAGTCCCCGGCAAAAGCCAGTTACAGTCGCTGTCCGTCAGCGTGTACTAAGATGCTGTAGAATCACTACATGTCTTCTCTGTGTTATGCAGCCGTACAAATGACCCCCCAAGTTACACACTATACATGCTAATCCTAATGCCCCCATTCTTTTTCCCCGCCCTTATTACTCCCTTCCCAAAAACCCTCCCCAGTCCCTTTCTCTTTGGTAACTGTTAGTCCACTCTCGGGTTCTGTGAGTCTGCTGCTGTCTTTTCCTTCAGTTTTTCTTTGTTATCATACTCCACACATGAGTGAAATCATTTGGTACATGTATTTCTCCTCCTTGAATATTTGACTGAGCATAATACCCTCTAGCTCCATCCATGTTATTGCAAATAATAGGATTTGTTTTCTTCTTATGACTGCCTACTGCACTTTTTAAACTGGATTTCATTCTTCTTTTTTGTTTGTAGTTTCGCTATGTGCTTTCACCATTGCTCTCCTGGTTATGAGCAGTAGCTTTGTGTTAATCGATATGTACCTATATCTATCTATCTGTCTGTCTATCTATTTATCAATCAATCAATCAATCAATCATCTTTTTGTCTGCCCATCTGTCCTTGTGTACAGAACAGTTAACCATATATCCTATATCACTTTCCTACACTATGCTTCCAAAAATCCTGCAAAGTATCTAGGCTGTAGAGAGACCACTGGGTTCACCGAGACACTTGCAGTTCGAGGCGGCCGCGTGTACCTACAAAACCAGGAAATAGTTGTGCCGGGACTTGAACCCGTGTCTCTATCCTCTGTCTTCTTTCATCTCCTTCTAACTTACTGTCTGTATTTAGCCACATTCTTTGACTAAGTGCTCCCTGACGACCACAAGTGTCATTCCTCTGGGCCTGTTGTCTCGAGAAAAGAAAACTTGTTCTTTGCTCACCACCATGTTTGAAGGACATCAGCGTGATCACCGGCGATAGGACGGAGGGTCAAATAAAAAGGAACACCAATTTCTAGACAGGAGCAGTTGGGAGCTAAGAGTGTTTTGTGGGGTGACGTGTTTATTTGAGTGTCCAAACTTCCCTCTTTAGGTAGTTATTAGATCCTCCCATTCGTGAACATCATAAAACCCACTGATTTCAAAGGCCCAGACGCTTATTATTACAGCAACTCAGTTGTCGAGGTGAGAGAAAATGAGAAGTATGTTGCTGCACCACTAAATCAATGGCTGGGAACGGCTGAAACCAAACAAAAAGAATTCACGGAGGCCAGATAGGGCTATTTTCTTCTGACTGTCTCAATGGACTCACACAGAATCCATTTGTTTGATTGTTTGTTTTTCAGTTTCACTCGTGTAGGGTACTTGTAAACACACCTTCTGCTTGTAGTGTGTCTGTGTCCTTGGATCTCAAGTGAGTCTCCTGTAAGTAAGCACGTACGTGTCTTGAGTTTTCATCCCTTCTTTTAACCCTGTGTCTTTTGTTTGCTGCACTCAGTGCCTGACCTTTTATTCTGATGATTCAGAGCTGAGCACTTATTGCACTTAAAGAATTTTTTTTATCATTAAGCTTAAATCAATTGAAGAACATTATGTTTACTATGCTCCCCCCTTCACCAAGTACATCTGAAAAACCTCTTCAGTCGCTGTCGATCTGCGTAGTTGGATGCTGTAGACCCCTTCACCATGTCCCTCCCAACAGACCCCATTACAGTCGCTGTCCATCAGTGAGTAGTAAGATGCTATATGATCTCTACTAGCCTTCTCTGTGTTGTACAGCACTCCCCATGACCCCTCGACCCAAAGCATTATACATGCTAAATCTAATGCCCCCATTCTTTCTCCTCACACTTATCCCTCCCTTCAGACCAACCCTGCCCAGTCCTTTTCCCTTTGGTAACTTTTAGTCAACTCTCGGGTTCTGTGAGTCTGCTGCTGTTTTTCTCCTTCAGTTTTTCTTTGTTGTTGTACTACACACATGAGTGAAAACACTTGGTACTTGTCTTTCTCCGCCTGGCCTATTTCTCTGAACATACTACCGTCTAGCTCCATCCAGGTCATTACAAATGGTAGGATTTGTTTTCTTCTTAAGGCTGCTTACTGCACTTTTAAAACTGGATTTCATTCTTCCTTTTTGTTTGTAGTTTAGCTATGTTATTCACCATTCAACTCCTGGTTATGAACAATAGCTTTGTGTCAATCGATATGTATCTGTTTCTATCTATCTAATGGTCTGTCTATCTATGTTTCTACGTATGTATGTATGTATGTATCTATCTCTCTTCCTATCATCTATCTATGATGTCTATCATCTATCAATCCATGTACCTATCTATCTATCTTTCATCTGTCATCTGTGTACCTATCTATCTATGAATCAATCATCTTTTTGTCTGCCCATCTATCCTTCTGTACAGAACAGTTAACAACATAGCCTATGTCTCTTCCCTACATTATGCTTCCAGAAATCTTGCAAGGTAACTAAGCCATAAGGAGAGCACTGTGTTCACCGATACACTTTCAGGTAGAGTCAGCCGCGTGTGCTTACAAAACCAGTAAATGGAGGTGAAAGGACTTGAACCTGTATCTCTGTCCACTGTCCTCTCATACTTCCTGCTCGCTTGGTGACTTTATTTAGCCACATTCAGTGAGTAAGTGATCCCTGAAGACCACAAGTATCCTTCGTCTGGTCCGGTTGTCGAAAGAAAAGTGTACTTGCTTCTTTGCACACCACCATGTTTGAGGGACATCGGCGTGATCACTGCTGATAGGTGCAGGGACAATTATAAAGGAACACCTATTTCTGGACAGGAGCAGTTGGGAACAAAGAGTGTGTTGTGGAGTGAAGTGTTTATTTGAGGGTCCAAACTTCCCTCCTTAGGTGGGTATTAATTCTTTACATTCGTGAACATCATAAAAAGCAATGATTTTAGAAGCCCAGACGCATATTATTACAGCAATTCATTTGTTGAGGTGAGAGGAAATGAGAAGGAACTTGCTGCACCACTAAATCTATGCCTGAGCACTGCTGAAATCAAACAAAAAGAATTCACGGTGGCTAGATAGGGCTATTTTCTACTGACTCTCTCTGGGGACTCAAACAGAATTCATTTGTTTGTAGGTTTCTTATTTTCACTTGTATAGGTAATCTGTCCCCGCCCCTTCAGCTTGAAGTTTGTCTGTGTCCTTGGATCTCATGTGAGTCTCCAGTAAGGGAGCACGTAGGAGATCTTGCGTTTTCATTAGTTCTTCTAACACTGGGTCTTTTGATTGAAGCACTCAAAGCCTGTACTTTTATTCTGATATTTGAGAGCTGTGCTCTTACTGCACTTTGAAATTCTTTTTGTTCTCATTAATATACAATCACATGCAGAACATTATGTTTTCCAGTCTACACCCTTCACCAAGTCCCCGGCAAAAGCCAGTTACAGTCGCTGTCCGTCAGCGTGTACTAAGATGCTGTAGAATCACTACATGTCTTCTCTGTGTTATGCAGCCGTACAAATAACCCCCCAAGTTACACACTATACATGCTAATCCTAACGTCCCCATTCTTTTTCCCCGCCCTTATTACTCCCTTCCCAAAAACCCTCCCCAGTCCCTTTCTCTTTGGTAACTGTTAGTCCACTCTCGGGTTCTGTGAGTCTGCTGCTGTCTTTTCCTTCAGTTTTTCTTTGTTATCATACTCCACACATGAGTGAAATCATTTGGTACATGTATTTCTCCACCTTGAATATTTGACTGAGCATAATACCCTCTAGCTCCATACACGTTATTGCAAATAATAGGATTTGTTTTCTTCTTATGACTGCCTACTGCACTTTTTAAACTGGATTTCATTCTTCTTTTTTGTTTGTAGTTTCGCTATGTGCTTTCACCATTGCTCTCCTGGTTATGAGCAGTATCTTTGTGTTAATCGATATGTACCTATATCTATCTATCTGTCTGTCTATCTATTTATCAATCAATCAATCAATCAATCATCTTTTTGTCTGCCCATCTGTCCTTGTGTACAGAACAGTTAACCATATATCCTATATCACTTTCCTACACTATGCTTCCAAAAATCCTGCAAAGTATCTAGGCTGTAGAGAGACCACTGGGTTCACCGAGACACTTGCAGTTCGAGGCGGCCGCGTGTACCTACAAAACCAGGAAATAGTTGTGCCGGGACTTGAACCCGTGTCTCTATCCTCTGTCTTCTTTCATCTCCTTCTAACTTACTGTCTGTATTTAGCCACATTCTTTGACTAAGTGCTCCCTGAAGACCACAAGTATCATTCCTCTGGGCCTGTTGTCTCGAGAAAAGAAAACTTGTTCTTTGCTCACCACCATGTTTGAAGGACATCAGCGTGATCACCGGCGATAGGACGGAGGGTCAAATAAAAAGGAACACCAATTTCTAGACAGGAGCAGTTGGGAGCTAAGAGTGTTTTGTGGGGTGACGTGTTTATTTGAGTGTCCAAACTTCCCTCTTTAGGTAGTTATTAGATCCTCCCATTCGTGAACATCATAAAACCCACTGATTTCAAAGGCCCAGACGCTTATTATTACAGCAACTCAGTTGTCGAGGTGAGAGAAAATGAGAAGTATGTTGCTGCACCACTAAATCAATGGCTGGGAACGGCTGAAACCAAACAAAAAGAATTCACGAAGGCCAGATAGGGCTATTTTCTTCTGACTGTCTCAATGGACTCACACAGAATCCATTTGTTTGATTGTTTGTTTTTCAGTTTCACTCGTGTAGGGTACTTGTCCACACACCTTCGGCTTGTAGTGTGTCTGTGTCCTTGGATCTCAAGTGAGTCTCCTGTAAGTAAGCACGTACGTGTCTTGAGTTTTCATCCCCTCTTTTAACCCTGTGTCTTTTTTTTGCTGCACTCAGTGCCTGACCTTTTATTCTGATGATTCAGAGCTGAGCACTTATTGCACTTAAAGAATTTTTTTTATCATTAAGCTAAAATCAATTGAAGGACATTATGTTTACTATGCTCCCCCCTTCACCAAGTACATCTGAAAAACCTCTTCAGTCGCTGTCGATCTGCGTAGTTGGATGCTGTAGACCCCTTCACCATGTCCCTCCCAACAGACCCCATTACAGTCGCTGTCCATCAGTGAGTAGTAAGATGCTATATGATCTCTACTAGCCTTCTCTGTGTTGTACAGCACTCCCCATGACCCCTCGACCCAAAGCATTATACATGCTAAAACTAATGCCCCCATTCTTTCTCCTCACACTTATCCCTCCCTTCAGACCAACCCTGCCCAGTCCTTTTCCCTTTGGTAACTTTTAGTCAACTCTCGGGTTCTGTGAGTCTGCTGCTGTTTTTCTCCTTCAGTTTTTCTTTGTTGTTGTACTACACACATGAGTGAAAACACTTGGTACTTGTCTTTCTCCGCCTGGCCTATTTCTCTGAACATACTACCGTCTAGCTCCATCCAGGTCATTACAAATGGTAGGATTTGTTTTCTTCTTAAGGCTGCTTACTGCACTTTTAAAACTGGATTTCATTCTTCCTTTTTGTTTGTAGTTTAGCTATGTTATTCACCATTCAACTCCTGGTTATGAACAATAGCTTTGTGTCAATCGATATGTATCTGTTTCTATCTATCTAATGGTCTGTCTGTCTATCTATGTTTCTACGTATGTATGTATGTATGTATCTATCTCTCTTCCTATCATCTATCTATGATGTCTATCATCTATCAATCCATGTACCTATCTATCTATCTTTCATCTGTCATCTGTGTACCTATCTATCTATGAATCAATCATCTTTTTGTCTGCCCATCTATCCTTCTGTACAGAACAGTTAACAACATAGCCTATGTCTCTTCCCTACATTATGCTTCCAGAAATCTTGCAAGGTAACTAAGCCATAAGGAGAGCACTGTGTTCACCGATACACTTTCAGGTAGAGTCAGCCGCGTGTGCTTACAAAACCAGTAAATGGAGGTGAAAGGACTTGAACCTGTATCTCTGTCCACTGTCCTCTCATACTTCCTGCTCGCTTGGTGACTTTATTTAGCCACATTCAGTGAGTAAGTGATCCCTGAAGACCACAAGTATCCTTCGTCTGGTCCGGTTGTCGAAAGAAAAGTGTACTTGCTTCTTTGCACACCACCATGTTTGAGGGACATCGGCGTGATCACTGCTGATAGGTGCAGGGACAATTATAAAGGAACACCTATTTCTGGACAGGAGCAGTTGGGAACAAAGAGTGTGTTGTGGAGTGAAGTGTTTATTTGAGGGTCCAAACTTCCCTCCTTAGGTGGGTATTACTTCTTTACATTCGTGAACATGATAAAAAGCAATGATTTTAGAAGCCCAGACGCATATTATTACAGCAATTCATTTGTTGAGGTGAGAGGAAATGAGAAGGAACTTGCTGCACCACTAAATCTATGCCTGAGCACTGCTGAAATCAAACAAAAAGAATTCACGGTGGCTAGATAGGGCTATTTTCTACTGACTCTCTCTGGGGACTCAAACAGAATTCATTTGTTTGTTGGTTTCTTATTTTCACTTGTATAGGTAATCTGTCCCCGCCCCTTCAGCTTGTAGTTTGTCTGTGTCCTTGGATCTCATGTGAGTCTCCAGTAAGGGAGCACGTAGGAGATCTTGCGTTTTCATCAGTTCTTCTAACACTGGGTCTTTTGATTGAAGCACTCAAAGCCTGTACTTTTATTCTGATATTTGAGAGCTGTGCTCTTACTGCACTTTGAAATTCTTTTTGTTCTCATTAATATACAATCACATGCAGAACATTATGTTTTCCAGTCTACACCCTTCACCAAGTCCCCGGCAAAAGCCAGTTACAGTCGCTGTCCGTCAGCGTGTACTAAGATGCTGTAGAATCACTACATGTCTTCTCTGTGTTATGCAGCCGTACAAATGACCCCCCAAGTTACACACTATACATGCTAATCCTAATGCCCCCATTCTTTTTCCCCGCCCTTATTACTCCCTTCCCAAAAACCCTCCCCAGTCCCTTTCTCTTTGGTAACTGTTAGTCCACTCTCGGGTTCTGTGAGTCTGCTGCTGTCTTTTCCTTCAGTTTTTCTTTGTTATCATACTCCACACATGAGTGAAATCATTTGGTACATGTATTTCTCCTCCTTGAATATTTGACTGAGCATAATACCCTCTAGCTCCATCCACGTTATTGCAAATAATAGGATTTGTTTTCTTCTTATGGCTGCCTACTGCACTTTTTAAACTGGATTTCATTCTTCTTTTTTGTTTGTAGTTTCGCTATGTGCTTTCACCATTGCTCTCCTGGTTATGAGCAGTATCTTTGTGTTAATCGATATGTACCTATATCTATCTATCTGTCTGTCTATCTATTTATCAATCAATCAATCAATCAATCATCTTTTTGTCTGCCCATCTGTCCTTGTGTACAGAACAGTTAACCATATATCCTATATCACTTTCCTACACTATGCTTCCAAAAATCCTGCAAAGTATCTAGGCTGTAGAGAGACCACTGGGTTCACCGAGACACTTGCAGTTCGAGGCGGCCGCGTGTACCTACAAAACCAGGAAATAGTTGTGCCGGGACTTGAACCCGTGTCTCTATCCTCTGTCTTCTTTCATCTCCTTCTAACTTACTGTCTGTATTTAGCCACATTCTTTGACTAAGTGCTCCCTGAAGACCACAAGTATCATTCCTCTGGGCCTGTTGTCTCGAGAAAAGAAAACTTGTTCTTTGCTCACCACCATGTTTGAAGGACATCAGCGTGATCACCGGCGATAGGACGGAGGGTCAAATAAAAAGGAACACCAATTTCTAGACAGGAGCAGTTGGGAGCTAAGAGTGTTTTGTGGGGTGACGTGTTTATTTGAGTGTCCAAACTTCCCTCTTTAGGTAGTTATTAGATCCTCCCATTCGTGAACATCATAAAACCCACTGATTTCAAAGGCCCAGACGCTTATTATTACAGAAACTCAGTTGTCGAGGTGAGAGAAAATGAGAAGTATGTTGCTGCACCACTAAATCAATGGCTGGGAACGGCTGAAACCAAACAAAAAGAATTCACGAAGGCCAGATAGGGCTATTTTCTTCTGACTGTCTCAATGGACTCACACAGAATCCATTTGTTTGATTGTTTGTTTTTCAGTTTCACTCGTGTAGGGTACTTGTCCACACACCTTCGGCTTGTAGTGTGTCTGTGTCCTTGGATCTCAAGTGAGTCTCCTGTAAGTAAGCACGTACGTGTCTTGAGTTTTCATCCCCTCTTTTAACCCTGTGTCTTTTTTTTGCTGCACTCAGTGCCTGACCTTTTATTCTGATGATTCAGAGCTGAGCACTTATTGCACTTAAAGAATTTTTTTTATCATTAAGCTAAAATCAATTGAAGGACATTATGTTTACTATGCTCCCCCCTTCACCAAGTACATCTGAAAAACCTCTTCAGTCGCTGTCGATCTGCGTAGTTGGATGCTGTAGACCCCTTCACCATGTCCCTCCCAACAGACCCCATTACAGTCGCTGTCCATCAGTGAGTAGTAAGATGCTATATGATCTCTACTAGCCTTCTCTGTGTTGTACAGCACTCCCCATGACCCCTCGACCCAAAGCATTATACATGCTAAAACTAATGCCCCCATTCTTTCTCCTCACACTTATCCCTCCCTTCAGACCAACCCTGCCCAGTCCTTTTCCCTTTGGTAACTTTTAGTCAACTCTCGGGTTCTGTGAGTCTGCTGCTGTTTTTCTCCTTCAGTTTTTCTTTGTTGTTGTACTACACACATGAGTGAAAACACTTGGTACTTGTCTTTCTCCGCCTGGCCTATTTCTCTGAACATACTACCGTCTAGCTCCATCCAGGTCATTACAAATGGTAGGATTTGTTTTCTTCTTAAGGCTGCTTACTGCACTTTTAAAACTGGATTTCATTCTTCCTTTTTGTTTGTAGTTTAGCTATGTTATTCACCATTCAACTCCTGGTTATGAACAATAGCTTTGTGTCAATCGATATGTATATGTTTCTATCTATCTAATGGTCTGTCTGTCTATCTATGTTTCTACGTATGTATGTATGTATGTATCTATCTCTCTTCCTATCATCTATCTATGATGTATATCATCTATCAATCCATGTACCTATCTATCTATCTTTCATCTGTCATCTGTGTACCTATCTATCTATGAATCAATCATCTTTTTGTCTGCCCATCTATCCTTCTGTACAGAACAGTTAACAACATAGCCTATGTCTCTTCCCTACATTATGCTTCCAGAAATCTTGCAAGGTAACTAAGCCATAAGGAGAGCACTGTGTTCACCGATACACTTTCAGGTAGAGTCAGCCGCGTGTGCTTACAAAACCAGTAAATGGAGGTGAAAGGACTTGAACCTGTATCTCTGTCCACTGTCCTCTCATACTTCCTGCTCGCTTGGTGACTTTATTTAGCCACATTCAGTGAGTAAGTGATCCCTGAAGACCACAAGTATCCTTCGTCTGGTCCGGTTGTCGAAAGAAAAGTGTACTTGGTTCTTTGCACACCACCATGTTTGAGGGACATCAGCGTGATCACTGCTGATAGGTGCAGGGACAATTATAAAGGAACACCTATTTCTGGACAGGAGCAGTTGGGAACAAAGAGTGTGTTGTGGAGTGAAGTGTTTATTTGAGGGTCCAAACTTCCCTCCTTAGGTGGGTATTAATTCTTTACATTCGTGAACATCATAAAAAGCAATGATTTTAGAAGCCCAGACGCATATTATTACAGCAATTCATTTGTTGAGGTGAGAGGAAATGAGAAGGAACTTGCTGCACCACTAAATCTATGCCTGAGCACTGCTGAAATCAAACAAAAAGAATTCACGGTGGCTAGATAGGGCTATTTTCTACTGACTCTCTCTGGGGACTCAAACAGAATTCATTTGTTTGTTTGTTTCTTATTTTCACTTGTATAGGTAGTCTTTCCCCACCCCTTCAGCTTGTAGTTTGTTTGTGTCCTTGGATCTCAAGTGAGTCTCCAGTAAGGGAGCACGTAGGAGATCTTGCGTTTTCATCAGTTCTTCTAACACTGGGTCTTTTGATTGAAGCACTCAAAGCCTGTACTTTTATTCTGATATTTGAGAGCTGTGCTCTTACTGCACTTTGAAATTCTTTTTGTTCTCATTAATATACAATCACATGCAGAACATTATGTTTTCCAGTCTACACCCTTTAGCAAGTCCCCGGCAAAAGCCAGTTACAGTCGCTGTCCGTCAGCGTGTACTAAGATGCTGTAGAATCACTACATGTCTTCTCTGTGTTATGCAGCCGTACAAATGACCCCCCAAGTTACACACTATACATGCTAATCCTAATGCCCCCATTCTTTTTCCCCGCCCTTATTACTCCCTTCCCAAAAACCCTCCCCAGTCCCTTTCTCTTTGGTAACTGTTAGTCCACTCTCGGGTTCTGTGAGTCTGCTGCTGTCTTTTCCTTCAGTTTTTCTTTGTTATCATACTCCACACATGAGTGAAATCATTTGGTACATGTATTTCTCCTCCTTGAATATTTGACTGAGCATAATACCCTCTAGCTCCATCCATGTTATTGCAAATAATAGGATTTGTTTTCTTCTTATGACTGCCTACTGCACTTTTTAAACTGGATTTCATTCTTCTTTTTTGTTTGTAGTTTCGCTATGTGCTTTCACCATTGCTCTCCTGGTTATGAGCAGTAGCTTTGTGTTAATCGATATGTACCTATATCTATCTATCTGTCTGTCTATCTATTTATCAATCAATCAATCAATCAATCATCTTTTTGTCTGCCCATCTGTCCTTGTGTACAGAACAGTTAACCATATATCCTATATCACTTTCCTACACTATGCTTCCAAAAATCCTGCAAAGTATCTAGGCTGTAGAGAGACCACTGGGTTCACCGAGACACTTGCAGTTCGAGGCGGCCGCGTGTACCTACAAAACCAGGAAATAGTTGTGCCGGGACTTGAACCCGTGTCTCTATCCTCTGTCTTCTTTCATCTCCTTCTAACTTACTGTCTGTATTTAGCCACATTCTTTGACTAAGTGCTCCCTGACGACCACAAGTGTCATTCCTCTGGGCCTGTTGTCTCGAGAAAAGAAAACTTGTTCTTTGCTCACCACCATGTTTGAAGGACATCAGCGTGATCACCGGCGATAGGACGGAGGGTCAAATAAAAAGGAACACCAATTTCTAGACAGGAGCAGTTGGGAGCTAAGAGTGTTTTGTGGGGTGACGTGTTTATTTGAGTGTCCAAACTTCCCTCTTTAGGTAGTTATTAGATCCTCCCATTCGTGAACATCATAAAACCCACTGATTTCAAAGGCCCAGACGCTTATTATTACAGCAACTCAGTTGTCGAGGTGAGAGAAAATGAGAAGTATGTTGCTGCACCACTAAATCAATGGCTGGGAACGGCTGAAACCAAACAAAAAGAATTCACGGAGGCCAGATAGGGCTATTTTCTTCTGACTGTCTCAATGGACTCACACAGAATCCATTTGTTTGATTGTTTGTTTTTCAGTTTCACTCGTGTAGGGTACTTGTCCACACACCTTCGGCTTGTAGTGTGTCTGTGTCCTTGGATCTCAAGTGAGTCTCCTGTAAGTAAGCACGTACGTGTCTTGAGTTTTCATCCCTTCTTTTAACCCTGTGTCTTTTGTTTGCTGCACTCAGTGCCTGACCTTTTATTCTGATGATTCAGAGCTGAGCACTTATTGCACTTAAAGAATTTTTTTTATCATTAAGCTTAAATCAATTGAAGAACATTATGTTTACTATGCTCCCCCCTTCACCAAGTACATCTGAAAAACCTCTTCAGTCGCTGTCGATCTGCGTAGTTGGATGCTGTAGACCCCTTCACCATGTCCCTCCCAACAGACCCCATTACAGTCGCTGTCCATCAGTGAGTAGTAAGATGCTATATGATCTCTACTAGCCTTCTCTGTGTTGTACAGCACTCCCCATGACCCCTCGACCCAAAGCATTATACATGCTAAATCTAATGCCCCCATTCTTTCTCCTCACACTTATCCCTCCCTTCAGACCAACCCTGCCCAGTCCTTTTCCCTTTGGTAACTTTTAGTCAACTCTCGGGTTCTGTGAGTCTGCTGCTGTTTTTCTCCTTCAGTTTTTCTTTGTTGTTGTACTACACACATGAGTGAAAACACTTGGTACTTGTCTATCTCCGCCTGGCCTATTTCTCTGAACATACTACCGTCTAGCTCCATCCAGGTCATTACAAATGGTAGGATTTGTTTTCTTCTTAAGGCTGCTTACTGCACTTTTAAAACTGGATTTCATTCTTCCTTTTTGTTTGTAGTTTAGCTATGTTATTCACCATTCAACTCCTGGTTATGAACAATAGCTTTGTGTCAATCGATATGTATCTGTATCTATCTATCTAATGGTCTGTCTGTCTATCTATGTTTCTACGTATGTACGTATGTATGTATCTATGTATCTATCTATCTATCTCTCTTCCTATCATCTATCTATGATGTCTATCATCTATCAATCCATGTACCTATCTATCTATCTTTCATCTGTCATCTGTGTACCTATCTATCTATGAATCAATCATCTTTTTGTCTGCCCATCTATCCTTCTGTACAGAACAGTTAACAACATAGCCTATGTCTCTTCCCTACATTATGCTTCCAGAAATCTTGCAAGGTAACTAAGCCATAAGGAGAGCACTGTGTTCACCGATACACTTTCAGGTAGAGTCAGCCGCGTGTGCTTACAAAACCAGTAAATGGAGGTGAAAGGACTTGAACCTGTATCTCTGTCCACTGTCCTCTCATACTTCCTGCTCGCTTGGTGACTTTATTTAGCCACATTCAGTGAGTAAGTGATCCCTGAAGACCACAAGTATCCTTCGTCTGGTCCGGTTGTCGAAAGAAAAGTGTACTTGCTTCTTTGCACACCACCATGTTTGAGGGACATCGGCGTGATCACTGCTGATAGGTGCAGGGACAATTATAAAGGAACACCTATTTCTGGACAGGAGCAGTTGGGAACAAAGAGTGTGTTGTGGAGTGAAGTGTTTATTTGAGGGTCCAAACTTCCCTCCTTAGGTGGGTATTACTTCTTTACATTCGTGAACATGATAAAAAGCAATGATTTTAGAAGCCCAGACGCATATTATTACAGCAATTCATTTGTTGAGGTGAGAGGAAATGAGAAGGAACTTGCTGCACCACTAAATCTATGCCTGAGCACTGCTGAAATCAAACAAAAAGAATTCACGGTGGCTAGATAGGGCTATTTTCTACTGACTCTCTCTGGGGACTCAAACAGAATTCATTTGTTTGTTGGTTTCTTATTTTCACTTGTATAGGTAATCTGTCCCCGCCCCTTCAGCTTGTAGTTTGTCTGTGTCCTTGGATCTCATGTGAGTCTCCAGTAAGGGAGCACGTAGGAGATCTTGCGTTTTCATTAGTTCTTCTAACACTGGGTCTTTTGATTGAAGCACTCAAAGCCTGTACTTTTATTCTGATATTTGAGAGCTGTGCTCTTACTGCACTTTGAAATTCTTTTTGTTCTCATTAATATACAATCACATGCAGAACATTATGTTTTCCAGTCTACACCCTTCACCAAGTCCCCGGCAAAAGCCAGTTACAGTCGCTGTCCGTCAGCGTGTACTAAGATGCTGTAGAATCACTACATGTCTTCTCTGTGTTATGCAGCCGTACAAATAACCCCCCAAGTTACACACTATACATGCTAATCCTAACGTCCCCATTCTTTTTCCCCGCCCTTATTACTCCCTTCCCAAAAACCCTCCCCAGTCCCTTTCTCTTTGGTAACTGTTAGTCCACTCTCGGGTTCTGTGAGTCTGCTGCTGTCTTTTCCTTCAGTTTTTCTTTGTTATCATACTCCACACATGAGTGAAATCATTTGGTACATGTATTTCTCCACCTTGAATATTTGACTGAGCATAATACCCTCTAGCTCCATACACGTTATTGCAAATAATAGGATTTGTTTTCTTCTTATGACTGCCTACTGCACTTTTTAAACTGGATTTCATTCTTCTTTTTTGTTTGTAGTTTCGCTATGTGCTTTCACCATTGCTCTCCTGGTTATGAGCAGTATCTTTGTGTTAATCGATATGTACCTATATCTATCTATCTGTCTGTCTATCTATTTAACAATCAATCAATCAATCAATCATCTTTTTGTCTGCCCATCTGTCCTTGTGTACAGAACAGTTAACCATATATCCTATATCACTTTCCTACACTATGCTTCCAAAAATCCTGCAAAGTATCTAGGCTGTAGAGAGACCACTGGGTTCACCGAGACACTTGCAGTTCGAGGCGGCCGCGTGTACCTACAAAACCAGGAAATAGTTGTGCCGGGACTTGAACCCGTGTCTCTATCCTCTGTCTTCTTTCATCTCCTTCTAACTTACTGTCTGTATTTAGCCACATTCTTTGACTAAGTGCTCCCTGAAGACCACAAGTATCATTCCTCTGGGCCTGTTGTCTCGAGAAAAGAAAACTTGTTCTTTGCTCACCACCATGTTTGAAGGACATCAGCGTGATCACCGGCGATAGGACGGAGGGTCAAATAAAAAGGAACACCAATTTCTAGACAGGAGCAGTTGGGAGCTAAGAGTGTTTTGTGGGGTGACGTGTTTATTTGAGTGTCCAAACTTCCCTCTTTAGGTAGTTATTAGATCCTCCCATTCGTGAACATCATAAAACCCACTGATTTCAAAGGCCCAGACGCTTATTATTACAGCAACTCAGTTGTCGAGGTGAGAGAAAATGAGAAGTATGTTGCTGCACCACTAAATCAATGGCTGGGAACGGCTGAAACCAAACAAAAAGAATTCACGAAGGCCAGATAGGGCTATTTTCTTCTGACTGTCTCAATGGACTCACACAGAATCCATTTGTTTGATTGTTTGTTTTTCAGTTTCACTCGTGTAGGGTACTTGTCCACACACCTTCGGCTTGTAGTGTGTCTGTGTCCTTGGATCTCAAGTGAGTCTCCTGTAAGTAAGCACGTACGTGTCTTGAGTTTTCATCCCCTCTTTTAACCCTGTGACTTTTTTTTGCTGCACTCAGTGCCTGACCTTTTATTCTGATGATTCAGAGCTGAGCACTTATTGCACTTAAAGAATTTTTTTTATCATTAAGCTAAAATCAATTGAAGGACATTATGTTTACTATGCTCCCCCCTTCACCAAGTACATCTGAAAAACCTCTTCAGTCGCTGTCGATCTGCGTAGTTGGATGCTGTAGACCCCTTCACCATGTCCCTCCCAACAGACCCCATTACAGTCGCTGTCCATCAGTGAGTAGTAAGATGCTATATGATCTCTACTAGCCTTCTCTGTGTTGTACAGCACTCCCCATGACCCCTCGACCCAAAGCATTATACATGCTAAAACTAATGCCCCCATTCTTTCTCCTCACACTTATCCCTCCCTTCAGACCAACCCTGCCCAGTCCTTTTCCCTTTGGTAACTTTTAGTCAACTCTCGGGTTCTGTGAGTCTGCTGCTGTTTTTCTCCTTCAGTTTTTCTTTGTTGTTGTACTACACACATGAGTGAAAACACTTGGTACTTGTCTTTCTCCGCCTGGCCTATTTCTCTGAACATACTACCGTCTAGCTCCATCCAGGTCATTACAAATGGTAGGATTTGTTTTCTTCTTAAGGCTGCTTACTGCACTTTTAAAACTGGATTTCATTCTTCCTTTTTGTTTGTAGTTTAGCTATGTTATTCACCATTCAACTCCTGGTTATGAACAATAGCTTTGTGTCAATCGATATGTATCTGTTTCTATCTATCTAATGGTCTGTCTGTCTATCTATGTTTCTACGTATGTATGTATGTATGTATCTATCTCTCTTCCTATCATCTATCTATGATGTCTATCATCTATCAATCCATGTACCTATCTATCTATCTTTCATCTGTCATCTGTGTACCTATCTATCTATGAATCAATCATCTTTTTGTCTGCCCATCTATCCTTCTGTACAGAACAGTTAACAACATAGCCTATGTCTCTTCCCTACATTATGCTTCCAGAAATCTTGCAAGGTAACTAAGCCATAAGGAGAGCACTGTGTTCACCGATACACTTTCAGGTAGAGTCAGCCGCGTGTGCTTACAAAACCAGTAAATGGAGGTGAAAGGACTTGAACCTGTATCTCTGTCCACTGTCCTCTCATACTTCCTGCTCGCTTGGTGACTTTATTTAGCCACATTCAGTGAGTAAGTGATCCCTGAAGACCACAAGTATCCTTCGTCTGGTCCGGTTGTCGAAAGAAAAGTGTACTTGCTTCTTTGCACACCACCATGTTTGAGGGACATCGGCGTGATCACTGCTGATAGGTGCAGGGACAATTATAAAGGAACACCTATTTCTGGACAGGAGCAGTTGGGAACAAAGAGTGTGTTGTGGAGTGAAGTGTTTATTTGAGGGTCCAAACTTCCCTCCTTAGTTGGGTATTACATCTTTACATTCGTGAACATGATAAAAAGCAATGATTTTAGAAGCCCAGACGCATATTATTACAGCAATTCATTTGTTGAGGTGAGAGGAAATGAGAAGGAACTTGCTGCACCACTAAATCTATGCCTGAGCACTGCTGAAATCAAACAAAAAGAATTCACGGTGGCTAGATAGGGCTATTTTCTACTGACTCTCTCTGGGGACTCAAACAGAATTCATTTGTTTGTTGGTTTCTTATTTTCACTTGTATAGGTAATCTGTCCCCGCCCCTTCAGCTTGTAGTTTGTCTGTGTCCTTGGATCTCATGTGAGTCTCCAGTAAGGGAGCACGTAGGAGATCTTGCGTTTTCATCAGTTCTTCTAACACTGGGTCTTTTGATTGAAGCACTCAAAGCCTGTACTTTTATTCTGATATTTGAGAGCTGTGCTCTTACTGCACTTTGAAATTCTTTTTGTTCTCATTAATATACAATCACATGCAGAACATTATGTTTTCCAGTCTACACCCTTCACCAAGTCCCCGGCAAAAGCCAGTTACAGTCGCTGTCCGTCAGCGTGTACTAAGATGCTGTAGAATCACTACATGTCTTCTCTGTGTTATGCAGCCGTACAAATGACCCCCCAAGTTACACACTATACATGCTAATCCTAATGCCCCCATTCTTTTTCCCCGCCCTTATTACTCCCTTCCAAAAAACCCTCCCCAGTCCCTTTCTCTTTGGTAACTGTTAGTCCACTCTCGGGTTCTGTGAATCTGCTGCTGTCTTTTCCTTCAGTTTTTCTTTGTTATCATACTCCACACATGAGTGAAATCATTTGGTACATGTATTTCTCCACCTTGAATATTTGACTGAGCATAATACCCTCTAGCTCCATACACGTTATTGCAAATAATAGGATTTGTTTTCTTCTTATGACTGCCTACTGCACTTTTTAAACTGGATTTCATTCTTCTTTTTTGTTTGTAGTTTCGCTATGTGCTTTCACCATTGCTCTCCTGGTTATGAGCAGTATCTTTGTGTTAATCGATATGTACCTATATCTATCTATCTGTCTGTCTATCTATTTATCAATCAATCAATCAATCAATCATCTTTTTGTCTGCCCATCTGTCCTTGTGTACAGAACAGTTAACCATATATCCTATATCACTTTCCTACACTATGCTTCCAAAAATCCTGCAAAGTATCTAGGCTGTAGAGAGACCACTGGGTTCACCGAGACACTTGCAGTTCAAGGCGGCCGCGTGTACCTACAAAACCAGGAAATAGTTGTGCCGGGACTTGAACCCGTGTCTCTATCCTCTGTCTTCTTTCATCTCCTTCTAACTTACTGTCTGTATTTAGCCACATTCTTTGACTAAGTGCTCCCTGAAGACCACAAGTATCATTCCTCTGGGCCTGTTGTCTCGAGAAAAGAAAACTTGTTCTTTGCTCACCACCATGTTTGAAGGACATCAGCGTGATCACCGGCGATAGGACGGAGGGTCAAATAAAAAGGAACACCAATTTCTAGACAGGAGCAGTTGGGAGCTAAGAGTGTTTTGTGGGGTGACGTGTTTATTTGAGTGTCCAAACTTCCCTCTTTAGGTAGTTATTAGATCCTCCCATTCGTGAACATCATAAAACCCACTGATTTCAAAGGCCCAGATGCTTATTATTACAGCAACTCAGTTGTCGAGGTGAGAGAAAATGAGAAGTATGTTGCTGCACCACTAAATCAATGGCTGGGAACGGCTGAAACCAAACAAAAAGAATTCACGAAGGCCAGATAGGGCTATTTTCTTCTGACTGTCTCAATGGACTCACACAGAATCCATTTGTTTGATTGTTTGTTTTTCAGTTTCACTCGTGTAGGGTACTTGTCCACACACCTTCGGCTTGTAGTGTGTCTGTGTCCTTGGATCTCAAGTGAGTCTCCTGTAAGTAAGCACGTACGTGTCTTGAGTTTTCATCCCCTCTTTTAACCCTGTGTCTTTTTTTTGCTGCACTCAGTGCCTGACCTTTTATTCTGATGATTCAGAGCTGAGCACTTATTGCACTTAAAGAATTTTTTTTATCATTAAGCTAAAATCAATTGAAGGACATTATGTTTACTATGCTCCCCCCTTCACCAAGTACATCTGAAAAACCTCTTCAGTCGCTGTCGATCTGCGTAGTTGGATGCTGTAGACCCCTTCACCATGTCCCTCCCAACAGACCCCATTACAGTCGCTGTCCATCAGTGAGTAGTAAGATGCTATATGATGTCTACTAGCCTTCTCTGTGTTGTACAGCACTCCCCATGACCCCTCGACCCAAAGCATTATACATGCTAAAACTAATGCCCCCATTCTTTCTCCTCACACTTATCCCTCCCTTCAGACCAACCCTGCCCAGTCCTTTTCCCTTTGGTAACTTTTAGTCAACTCTCGGGTTCTGTGAGTCTGCTGCTGTTTTTCTCCTTCAGTTTTTCTTTGTTGTTGTACTACACACATGAGTGAAAACACTTGGTACTTGTCTTTCTCCGCCTGGCCTATTTCTCTGAACATACTACCGTCTAGCTCCATCCAGGTCATTACAAATGGTAGGATTTGTTTTCTTCTTAAGGCTGCTTACTGCACTTTTAAAACTGGATTTCATTCTTCCTTTTTGTTTGTAGTTTAGCTATGTTATTCACCATTCAACTCCTGGTTATGAACAATAGCTTTGTGTCAATCGATATGTATCTGTTTCTATCTATCTAATGGTCTGTCTGTCTATCTATGTTTCTACGTATGTATGTATGTATGTATCTATCTCTCTTCCTATCATCTATCTATGATGTCTATCATCTATCAATCCATGTACCTATCTATCTATCTTTCATCTGTCATCTGTGTACCTATCTATCTATGAATCAATCATCTTTTTGTCTGCCCATCTATCCTTCTGTACAGAACAGTTAACAACATAGCCTATGTCTCTTCCCTACATTATGCTTCCAGAAATCTTGCAAGGTAACTAAGCCATAAGGAGAGCACTGTGTTCACCGATACACTTTCAGGTAGAGTCAGCCGCGTGTGCTTACAAAACCAGTAAATGGAGGTGAAAGGACTTGAACCTGTATCTCTGTCCACTGTCCTCTCATACTTCCTGCTCGCTTGGTGACTTTATTTAGCCACATTCAGTGAGTAAGTGATCCCTGAAGACCACAAGTATCCTTCGTCTGGTCCGGTTGTCGAAAGAAAAGTGTACTTGGTTCTTTGCACACCACCATGTTTGAGGGACATCGGCGTGATCACTGCTGATAGGTGCAGGGACAATTATAAAGGAACACCTATTTCTGGACAGGAGCAGTTGGGAACAAAGAGTGTGTTGTGGAGTGAAGTGTTTATTTGAGGGTCCAAACTTCCCTCCTTAGGTGGGTATTACTTCTTTACAT
This sequence comes from Manis pentadactyla, assembly GCF_030020395.1. Taxonomy (NCBI): domain Eukaryota; kingdom Metazoa; phylum Chordata; class Mammalia; order Pholidota; family Manidae; genus Manis; species Manis pentadactyla. Next base: position 817,338 of record NW_026644987.1, on the reverse strand, counting down.
TCGTGAACATGATAAAAAGCAATGATTTTAGAAGCCCAGACGCATATTATTACAGCAATTCATTTGTTGAGGTGAGAGGAAATGAGAAGGAACTTGCTGCACCACTAAATCTATGCCTGAGCACTGCTGAAATCAAACAAAAAGAATTCACGGTGGCTAGATAGGGCTATTTTCTACTGACTCTCTCTGGGGACTCAAACAGAATTCATTTGTTTGTTGGTTTCTTATTTTCACTTGTATAGGTAATCTGTCCCCGCCCCTTCAGCTTGTAGTTTGTCTGTGTCCTTGGATCTCATGTGAGTCTCCAGTAAGGGAGCACGTAGGAGATCTTGCGTTTTCATTAGTTCTTCTAACACTGGGTCTTTTGATTGAAGCACTCAAAGCCTGTACTTTTATTCTGATATTTGAGAGCTGTGCTCTTACTGCACTTTGAAATTCTTTTTGTTCTCATTAATATACAATCACATGCAGAACATTATGTTTTCCAGTCTACACCCTTCACCAAGTCCCCGGCAAAAGCCAGTTACAGTCGCTGTCCGTCAGCGTGTACTAAGATGCTGTAGAATCACTACATGTCTTCTCTGTGTTATGCAGCCGTACAAATAACCCCCCAAGTTACACACTATACATGCTAATCCTAACGTCCCCATTCTTTTTCCCCGCCCTTATTACTCCCTTCCCAAAAACCCTCCCCAGTCCCTTTCTCTTTGGTAACTGTTAGTCCACTCTCGGGTTCTGTGAGTCTGCTGCTGTCTTTTCCTTCAGTTTTTCTTTGTTATCATACTCCACACATGAGTGAAATCATTTGGTACATGTATTTCTCCACCTTGAATATTTGACTGAGCATAATACCCTCTAGCTCCATACACGTTATTGCAAATAATAGGATTTGTTTTCTTCTTATGACTGCCTACTGCACTTTTTAAACTGGATTTCATTCTTCTTTTTTGTTTGTAGTTTCGCTATGTGCTTTCACCATTGCTCTCCTGGTTATGAGCAGTATCTTTGTGTTAATCGATATGTACCTATATCTATCTATCTGTCTGTCTATCTATTTATCAATCAATCAATCAATCAATCATCTTTTTGTCTGCCCATCTGTCCTTGTGTACAGAACAGTTAACCATATATCCTATATCACTTTCCTACACTATGCTTCCAAAAATCCTGCAAAGTATCTAGGCTGTAGAGAGACCACTGGGTTCACCGAGACACTTGCAGTTCGAGGCGGCCGCGTGTACCTACAAAACCAGGAAATAGTTGTGCCGGGACTTGAACCCGTGTCTCTATCCTCTGTCTTCTTTCATCTCCTTCTAACTTACTGTCTGTATTTAGCCACATTCTTTGACTAAGTGCTCCCTGAAGACCACAAGTATCATTCCTCTGGGCCTGTTGTCTCGAGAAAAGAAAACTTGTTCTTTGCTCACCACCATGTTTGAAGGACATCAGCGTGATCACCGGCGATAGGACGGAGGGTCAAATAAAAAGGAACACCAATTTCTAGACAGGAGCAGTTGGGAGCTAAGAGTGTTTTGTGGGGTGACGTGTTTATTTGAGTGTCCAAACTTCCCTCTTTAGGTAGTTATTAGATCCTCCCATTCGTGAACATCATAAAACCCACTGATTTCAAAGGCCCAGACGCTTATTATTACAGAAACTCAGTTGTCGAGGTGAGAGAAAATGAGAAGTATGTTGCTGCACCACTAAATCAATGGCTGGGAACGGCTGAAACCAAACAAAAAGAATTCACGAAGGCCAGATAGGGCTATTTTCTTCTGACTGTCTCAATGGACTCACACAGAATCCATTTGTTTGATTGTTTGTTTTTCAGTTTCACTCGTGTAGGGTACTTGTCCACACACCTTCGGCTTGTAGTGTGTCTGTGTCCTTGGATCTCAAGTGAGTCTCCTGTAAGTAAGCACGTACGTGTCTTGAGTTTTCATCCCCTCTTTTAACCCTGTGTCTTTTTTTTGCTGCACTCAGTGCCTGACCTTTTATTCTGATGATTCAGAGCTGAGCACTTATTGCACTTAAAGAATTTTTTTTATCATTAAGCTAAAATCAATTGAAGGACATTATGTTTACTATGCTCCCCCCTTCACCAAGTACATCTGAAAAACCTCTTCAGTCGCTGTCGATCTGCGTAGTTGGATGCTGTAGACCCCTTCACCATGTCCCTCCCAACAGACCCCATTACAGTCGCTGTCCATCAGTGAGTAGTAAGATGCTATATGATCTCTACTAGCCTTCTCTGTGTTGTACAGCACTCCCCATGACCCCTCGACCCAAAGCATTATACATGCTAAAACTAATGCCCCCATTCTTTCTCCTCACACTTATCCCTCCCTTCAGACCAACCCTGCCCAGTCCTTTTCCCTTTGGTAACTTTTAGTCAACTCTCGGGTTCTGTGAGTCTGCTGCTGTTTTTCTCCTTCAGTTTTTCTTTGTTGTTGTACTACACACATGAGTGAAAACACTTGGTACTTGTCTTTCTCCGCCTGGCCTATTTCTCTGAACATACTACCGTCTAGCTCCATCCAGGTCATTACAAATGGTAGGATTTGTTTTCTTCTTAAGGCTGCTTACTGCACTTTTAAAACTGGATTTCATTCTTCCTTTTTGTTTGTAGTTTAGCTATGTTATTCACCATTCAACTCCTGGTTATGAACAATAGCTTTGTGTCAATCGATATGTATCTGTTTCTATCTATCTAATGGTCTGTCTGTCTATCTATGTTTCTACGTATGTATGTATGTATGTATCTATCTCTCTTCCTATCATCTATCTATGATGTCTATCATCTATCAATCCATGTACCTATCTATCTATCTTTCATCTGTCATCTGTGTACCTATCTATCTATGAATCAATCATCTTTTTGTCTGCCCATCTATCCTTCTGTACAGAACAGTTAACAACATAGCCTATGTCTCTTCCCTACATTATGCTTCCAGAAATCTTGCAAGGTAACTAAGCCATAAGGAGAGCACTGTGTTCACCGATACACTTTCAGGTAGAGTCAGCCGCGTGTGCTTACAAAACCAGTAAATGGAGGTGAAAGGACTTGAACCTGTATCTCTGTCCACTGTCCTCTCATACTTCCTGCTCGCTTGGTGACTTTATTTAGCCACATTCAGTGAGTAAGTGATCCCTGAAGACCACAAGTATCCTTCGTCTGGTCCGGTTGTCGAAAGAAAAGTGTACTTGGTTCTTTGCACACCACCATGTTTGAGGGACATCGGCGTGATCACTGCTGATAGGTGCAGGGACAATTATAAAGGAACACCTATTTCTGGACAGGAGCAGTTGGGAACAAAGAGTGTGTTGTGGAGTGAAGTGTTTATTTGAGGGTCCAAACTTCCCTCCTTAGGTGGGTATTACTTCTTTACATTCGTGAACATGATAAAAAGCAATGATTTTAGAAGCCCAGACGCATATTATTACAGCAATTCATTTGTTGAGGTGAGAGGAAATGAGAAGGAACTTGCTGCACCACTAAATCTATGCCTGAGCACTGCTGAAATCAAACAAAAAGAATTCACGGTGGCTAGATAGGGCTATTTTCTACTGACTCTCTCTGGGGACTCAAACAGAATTCATTTGTTTGTTGGTTTCTTATTTTCACTTGTATAGGTAATCTGTCCCCGCCCCTTCAGCTTGTAGTTTGTCTGTGTCCTTGGATCTCATGTGAGTCTCCAGTAAGGGAGCACGTAGGAGATCTTGCGTTTTCATTAGTTCTTCTAACACTGGGTCTTTTGATTGAAGCACTCAAAGCCTGTACTTTTATTCTGATATTTGAGAGCTGTGCTCTTACTGCACTTTGAAATTCTTTTTGTTCTCATTAATATACAATCACATGCAGAACATTATGTTTTCCAGTCTACACCCTTCACCAAGTCCCCGGCAAAAGCCAGTTACAGTCGCTGTCCGTCAGCGTGTACTAAGATGCTGTAGAATCACTACATGTCTTCTCTGTGTTATGCAGCCGTACAAATAACCCCCCAAGTTACACACTATACATGCTAATCCTAACGTCCCCATTCTTTTTCCCCGCCCTTATTACTCCCTTCCCAAAAACCCTCCCCAGTCCCTTTCTCTTTGGTAACTGTTAGTCCACTCTCGGGTTCTGTGAGTCTGCTGCTGTCTTTTCCTTCAGTTTTTCTTTGTTATCATACTCCACACATGAGTGAAATCATTTGGTACATGTATTTCTCCACCTTGAATATTTGACTGAGCATAATACCCTCTAGCTCCATACACGTTATTGCAAATAATAGGATTTGTTTTCTTCTTATGACTGCCTACTGCACTTTTTAAACTGGATTTCATTCTTCTTTTTTGTTTGTAGTTTCGCTATGTGCTTTCACCATTGCTCTCCTGGTTATGAGCAGTATCTTTGTGTTAATCGATATGTACCTATATCTATCTATCTGTCTGTCTATCTATTTATCAATCAATCAATCAATCAATCATCTTTTTGTCTGCCCATCTGTCCTTGTGTACAGAACAGTTAACCATATATCCTATATCACTTTCCTACACTATGCTTCCAAAAATCCTGCAAAGTATCTAGGCTGTAGAGAGACCACTGGGTTCACCGAGACACTTGCAGTTCGAGGCGGCCGCGTGTACCTACAAAACCAGGAAATAGTTGTGCCGGGACTTGAACCCGTGTCTCTATCCTCTGTCTTCTTTCATCTCCTTCTAACTTACTGTCTGTATTTAGCCACATTCTTTGACTAAGTGCTCCCTGAAGACCACAAGTATCATTCCTCTGGGCCTGTTGTCTCGAGAAAAGAAAACTTGTTCTTTGCTCACCACCATGTTTGAAGGACATCAGCGTGATCACCGGCGATAGGACGGAGGGTCAAATAAAAAGGAACACCAATTTCTAGACAGGAGCAGTTGGGAGCTAAGAGTGTTTTGTGGGGTGACGTGTTTATTTGAGTGTCCAAACTTCCCTCTTTAGGTAGTTATTAGATCCTCCCATTCGTGAACATCATAAAACCCACTGATTTCAAAGGCCCAGACGCTTATTATTACAGCAACTCAGTTGTCGAGGTGAGAGAAAATGAGAAGTATGTTGCTGCACCACTAAATCAATGGCTGGGAACGGCTGAAACCAAACAAAAAGAATTCACGAAGGCAAGATAGGGCTATTTTCTTCTGACTGTCTCAATGGACTCACACAGAATCCATTTGTTTGATTGTTTGTTTTTCAGTTTCACTCGTGTAGGGTACTTGTCCACACACCTTCGGCTTGTAGTGTGTCTGTGTCCTTGGATCTCAAGTGAGTCTCCTGTAAGTAAGCACGTACGTGTCTTGAGTTTTCATCCCCTCTTTTAACCCTGTGTCTTTTTTTTGCTGCACTCAGTGCCTGACCTTTTATTCTGATGATTCAGAGCTGAGCACTTATTGCACTTAAAGAATTTTTTTTATCATTAAGCTAAAATCAATTGAAGGACATTATGTTTACTATGCTCCCCCCTTCACCATGTACATCTGAAAAACCTCTTCAGTCGCTGTCGATCTGCGTAGTTGGATGCTGTAGACCCCTTCACCATGTCCCTCCCAACAGACCCCATTACAGTCGCTGTCCATCAGTGAGTAGTAAGATGCTATATGATCTCTACTAGCCTTCTCTGTGTTGTACAGCACTCCCCATGACCCCTCGACCCAAAGCATTATACATGCTAAAACTAATGCCCCCATTCTTTCTCCTCACACTTATCCCTCCCTTCAGACCAACCCTGCCCAGTCCTTTTCCCTTTGGTAACTTTTAGTCAACTCTCGGGTTCTGTGAGTCTGCTGCTGTTTTTCTCCTTCAGTTTTTCTTTGTTGTTGTACTACACACATGAGTGAAAACACTTGGTACTTGTCTTTCTCCGCCTGGCCTATTTCTCTGAACATACTACCGTCTAGCTCCATCCAGGTCATTACAAATGGTAGGATTTGTTTTCTTCTTAAGGCTGCTTACTGCACTTTTAAAACTGGATTTCATTCTTCCTTTTTGTTTGTAGTTTAGCTATGTTATTCACCATTCAACTCCTGGTTATGAACAATAGCTTTGTGTCAATCGATATGTATCTGTTTCTATCTATCTAATGGTCTGTCTGTCTATCTATGTTTCTACGTATGTATGTATGTATGTATCTATCTCTCTTCCTATCATCTATCTATGATGTCTATCATCTATCAATCCATGTACCTATCTATCTATCTTTCATCTGTCATCTGTGTACCTATCTATCTATGAATCAATCATCTTTTTGTCTGCCCATCTATCATTCTGTACAGAACAGTTAACAACATAGCCTATGTCTCTTCCCTACATTATGCTTCCAGAAATCTTGCAAGGTAACTAAGCCATAAGGAGAGCACTGTGTTCACCGATACACTTTCAGGTAGAGTCAGCCGCGTGTGCTTACAAAACCAGTAAATGGAGGTGAAAGGACTTGAACCTGTATCTCTGTCCACTGTCCTCTCATACTTCCTGCTCGCTTGGTGACTTTATTTAGCCACATTCAGTGAGTAAGTGATCCCTGAAGACCACAAGTATCCTTCGTCTGGTCCGGTTGTCGAAAGAAAAGTGTACTTGCTTCTTTGCACACCACCATGTTTGAGGGACATCGGCGTGATCACTGCTGATAGGTGCAGGGACAATTATAAAGGAACACCTATTTCTGGACAGGAGCAGTTGGGAACAAAGAGTGTGTTGTGGAGTGAAGTGTTTATTTGAGGGTCCAAACTTCCCTCCTTAGGTGGGTATTACTTCTTTACATTCGTGAACATGATAAAAAGCAATGATTTTAGAAGCCCAGACGCATATTATTACAGCAATTCATTTGTTGAGGTGAGAGGAAATGAGAAGGAACTTGCTGCACCACTAAATCTATGCCTGAGCACTGCTGAAATCAAACAAAAAGAATTCACGGTGGCTAGATAGGGCTATTTTCTACTGACTCTCTCTGGGGACTCAAACAGAATTCATTTGTTTGTTGGTTTCTTATTTTCACTTGTATAGGTAATCTGTCCCCGCCCCTTCAGCTTGTAGTTTGTCTGTGTCCTTGGATCTCATGTGAGTCTCCAGTAAGGGAGCACGTAGGAGATCTTGCGTTTTCATCAGTTCTTCTAACACTGGGTCTTTTGATTGAAGCACTCAAAGCCTGTACTTTTATTCTGATATTTGAGAGCTGTGCTCTTACTGCACTTTGAAATTCTTTTTGTTCTCATTAATATACAATCACATGCAGAACATTATGTTTTCCAGTCTACACCCTTCAGCAAGTCCCCGGCAAAAGCCAGTTACAGTCGCTGTCCGTCAGCGTGTACTAAGATGCTGTAGAATCACTACATGTCTTCTCTGTGTTATGCAGCCGTACAAATGACCCCCCAAGTTACACACTATACATGCTAATCCTAATGCCCCCATTCTTTTTCCCCGCCCTTATTACTCCCTTCCAAAAAACCCTCCCCAGTCCCTTTCTCTTTGGTAACTGTTTGTCCACTCTCGGGTTCTGTGAATCTGCTGCTGTCTTTTCCTTCAGTTTTTCTTTGTTATCATACTCCACACATGAGTGAAATCATTTGGTACATGTATTTCTCCACCTTGAATATTTGACTGAGCATAATACCCTCTAGCTCCATACACGTTATTGCAAATAATAGGATTTGTTTTCTTCTTATGACTGCCTACTGCACTTTTTAAACTGGATTTCATTCTTCTTTTTTGTTTGTAGTTTCGCTATGTGCTTTCACCATTGCTCTCCTGGTTATGAGCAGTATCTTTGTGTTAATCGATATGTACCTATATCTATCTATCTGTCTGTCTATCTATTTATCAATCAATCAATCAATCAATCATCTTTTTGTCTGCCCATCTGTCCTTGTGTACAGAACAGTTAACCATATATCCTATATCACTTTCCTACACTATGCTTCCAAAAATCCTGCAAAGTATCTAGGCTGTAGAGAGACCACTGGGTTCACCGAGACACTTGCAGTTCAAGGCGGCCGCGTGTACCTACAAAACCAGGAAATAGTTGTGCCGGGACTTGAACCCGTGTCTCTATCCTCTGTCTTCTTTCATCTCCTTCTAACTTACTGTCTGTATTTAGCCACATTCTTTGACTAAGTGCTCCCTGAAGACCACAAGTATCATTCCTCTGGGCCTGTTGTCTCGAGAAAAGAAAACTTGTTCTTTGCTCACCACCATGTTTGAAGGACATCAGCGTGATCACCGGCGATAGGACGGAGGGTCAAATAAAAAGGAACACCAATTTCTAGACAGGAGCAGTTGGGAGCTAAGAGTGTTTTGTGGGGTGACGTGTTTATTTGAGTGTCCAAACTTCCCTCTTTAGGTAGTTATTAGATCCTCCCATTCGTGAACATCATAAAACCCACTGATTTCAAAGGCCCAGACGCTTATTATTACAGCAACTCAGTTGTCGAGGTGAGAGAAAATGAGAAGTATGTTGCTGCACCACTAAATCAATGGCTGGGAACGGCTGAAACCAAACAAAAAGAATTCACGAAGGCCAGATAGGGCTATTTTCTTCTGACTGTCTCAATGGACTCACACAGAATCCATTTGTTTGATTGTTTGTTTTTCAGTTTCACTCGTGTAGGGTACTTGTCCACACACCTTCGGCTTGTAGTGTGTCTGTGTCCTTGGATCTCAAGTGAGTCTCCTGTAAGTAAGCACGTACGTGTCTTGAGTTTTCATCCCCTCTTTTAACCCTGTGTCTTTTTTTTGCTGCACTCAGTGCCTGACCTTTTATTCTGATGATTCAGAGCTGAGCACTTATTGCACTTAAAGAATTTTTTTTATCATTAAGCTAAAATCAATTGAAGGACATTATGTTTACTATGCTCCCCCCTTCACCAAGTACATCTGAAAAACCTCTTCAGTCGCTGTCGATCTGCGTAGTTGGATGCTGTAGACCCCTTCACCATGTCCCTCCCAACAGACCCCATTACAGTCGCTGTCCATCAGTGAGTAGTAAGATGCTATATGATCTCTACTAGCCTTCTCTGTGTTGTACAGCACTCCCCATGACCCCTCGACCCAAAGCATTATACATGCTAAAACTAATGCCCCCATTCTTTCTCCTCACACTTATCCCTCCCTTCAGACCAACCCTGCCCAGTCCTTTTCCCTTTGGTAACTTTTAGTCAACTCTCGGGTTCTGTGAGTCTGCTGCTGTTTTTCTCCTTCAGTTTTTCTTTGTTGTTGTACTACACACATGAGTGAAAACACTTGGTACTTGTCTTTCTCCGCCTGGCCTATTTCTCTGAACATACTACCGTCTAGCTCCATCCAGGTCATTACAAATGGTAGGATTTGTTTTCTTCTTAAGGCTGCTTACTGCACTTTTAAAACTGGATTTCATTCTTCCTTTTTGTTTGTAGTTTAGCTATGTTATTCACCATTCAACTCCTGGTTATGAACAATAGCTTTGTGTCAATCGATATGTATCTGTTTCTATCTATCTAATGGTCTGTCTGTCTATCTATGTTTCTACGTATGTATGTATGTATGTATCTATCTCTCTTCCTATCATCTATCTATGATGTCTATCATCTATCAATCCATGTACCTATCTATCTATCTTTCATCTGTCATCTGTGTACCTATCTATCTATGAATCAATCATCTTTTTGTCTGCCCATCTATCCTTCTGTACAGAACAGTTAACAACATAGCCTATGTCTCTTCCCTACATTATGCTTCCAGAAATCTTGCAAGGTAACTAAGCCATAAGGAGAGCACTGTGTTCACCGATACACTTTCAGGTAGAGTCAGCCGCGTGTGCTTACAAAACCAGTAAATGGAGGTGAAAGGACTTGAACCTGTATCTCTGTCCACTGTCCTCTCATACTTCCTGCTCGCTTGGTGACTTTATTTAGCCACATTCAGTGAGTAAGTGATCCCTGAAGACCACAAGTATCCTTCGTCTGGTCCGGTTGTCGAAAGAAAAGTGTACTTGGTTCTTTGCACACCACCATGTTTGAGGGACATCGGCGTGATCACTGCTGATAGGTGCAGGGACAATTATAAAGGAACACCTATTTCTGGACAGGAGCAGTTGGGAACAAAGAGTGTGTTGTGGAGTGAAGTGTTTATTTGAGGGTCCAAACTTCCCTCCTTAGGTGGGTATTACTTCTTTACATTCGTGAACATGATAAAAAGCAATGATTTTAGAAGCCCAGACGCATATTATTACAGCAATTCATTTGTTGAGGTGAGAGGAAATGAGAAGGAACTTGCTGCACCACTAAATCTATGCCTGAGCACTGCTGAAATCAAACAAAAAGAATTCACGGTGGCTAGATAGGGCTATTTTCTACTGACTCTCTCTGGGGACTCAAACAGAATTCATTTGTTTGTTGGTTTCTTATTTTCACTTGTATAGGTAATCTGTCCCCGCCCCTTCAGCTTGTAGTTTGTCTGTGTCCTTGGATCTCATGTGAGTCTCCAGTAAGGGAGCACGTAGGAGATCTTGCGTTTTCATCAGTTCTTCTAACACTGGGTCTTTTGATTGAAGCACTCAAAGCCTGTACTTTTATTCTGATATTTGAGAGCTGTGCTCTTACTGCACTTTGAAATTCTTTTTGTTCTCATTAATATACAATCACATGCAGAACATTATGTTTTCCAGTCTACACCCTTCACCAAGTCCCCGGCAAAAGCCAGTTACAGTCGCTGTCCGTCAGCGTGTACTAAGATGCTGTAGAATCACTACATGTCTTCTCTGTGTTATGCAGCCGTACAAATGACCCCCCAAGTTACACACTATACATGCTAATCCTAATGCCCCCATTCTTTTTCCCCGCCCTTATTACTCCCTTCCCAAAAACCCTCCCCAGTCCCTTTCTCTTTGGTAACTGTTAGTCCACTCTCGGGTTCTGTGAGTCTGCTGCTGTCTTTTCCTTCAGTTTTTCTTTGTTATCATACTCCACACATGAGTGAAATCATTTGGTACATGTATTTCTCCACCTTGAATATTTGACTGAGCATAATACCCTCTAGCTCCATACACGTTATTGCAAATAATAGGATTTGTTTTCTTCTTATGACTGCCTACTGCACTTTTTAAACTGGATTTCATTCTTCTTTTTTGTTTGTAGTTTCGCTATGTGCTTTCACCATTGCTCTCCTGGTTATGAGCAGTATCTTTGTGTTAATCGATATGTACCTATATCTATCTATCTGTCTGTCTATCTATTTATCAATCAATCAATCAATCAATCATCTTTTTGTCTGCCCATCTGTCCTTGTGTACAGAACAGTTAACCATATATCCTATATCACTTTCCTACACTATGCTTCCAAAAATCCTGCAAAGTATCTAGGCTGTAGAGAGACCACTGGGTTCACCGAGACACTTGCAGTTCAAGGCGGCCGCGTGTACCTACAAAACCAGGAAATAGTTGTGCCGGGACTTGAACCCGTGTCTCTATCCTCTGTTTTCTTTCATCTCCTTCTAACTTACTGTCTGTATTTAGCCACATTCTTTGACTAAGTGCTCCCTGAAGACCACAAGTATCATTCCTCTGGGCCTGTTGTCTCGAGAAAAGAAAACTTGTTCTTTGCTCACCACCATGTTTGAAGGACATCAGCGTGATCACCGGCGATAGGACGGAGGGTCAAATAAAAAGGAACACCAATTTCTAGACAGGAGCAGTTGGGAGCTAAGAGTGTTTTGTGGGGTGACGTGTTTATTTGAGTGTCCAAACTTCCCTCTTTAGGTAGTTATTAGATCCTCCCATTCGTGAACATCATAAAACCCACTGATTTCAAAGGCCCAGACGCTTATTATTACAGCAACTCAGTTGTCGAGGTGAGAGAAAATGAGAAGTATGTTGCTGCACCACTAAATCAATGGCTGGGAACGGCTGAAACCAAACAAAAAGAATTCACGAAGGCCAGATAGGGCTATTTTCTTCTGACTGTCTCAATGGACTCACACAGAATCCATTTGTTTGATTGTTTGTTTTTCAGTTTCACTCGTGTAGGGTACTTGTCCACACACCTTCGGCTTGTAGTGTGTCTGTGTCCTTGGATCTCAAGTGAGTCTCCTGTAAGTAAGCACGTACGTGTCTTGAGTTTTCATCCCCTCTTTTAACCCTGTGTCTTTTTTTTGCTGCACTCAGTGCCTGACCTTTTATTCTGATGATTCAGAGCTGAGCACTTATTGCACTTAAAGAATTTTTTTTATCATTAAGCTAAAATCAATTGAAGGACATTATGTTTACTATGCTCCCCCCTTCACCAAGTACATCTGAAAAACCTCTTCAGTCGCTGTCGATCTGCGTAGTTGGATGCTGTAGACCCCTTCACCATGTCCCTCCCAACAGACCCCATTACAGTCGCTGTCCATCAGTGAGTAGTAAGATGCTATATGATCTCTACTAGCCTTCTCTGTGTTGTACAGCACTCCCCATGACCCCTCGACCCAAAGCATTATACATGCTAAAACTAATGCCCCCATTCTTTCTCCTCACACTTATCCCTCCCTTCAGACCAACCCTGCCCAGTCCTTTTCCCTTTGGTAACTTTTAGTCAACTCTCGGGTTCTGTGAGTCTGCTGCTGTTTTTCTCCTTCAGTTTTTCTTTGTTGTTGTACTACACACATGAGTGAAAACACTTGGTACTTGTCTTTCTCCGCCTGGCCTATTTCTCTGAACATACTACCGTCTAGCTCCATCCAGGTCATTACAAATGGTAGGATTTGTTTTCTTCTTAAGGCTGCTTACTGCACTTTTAAAACTGGATTTCATTCTTCCTTTTTGTTTGTAGTTTAGCTATGTTATTCACCATTCAACTCCTGGTTATGAACAATAGCTTTGTGTCAATCGATATGTATCTGTTTCTATCTATCTAATGGTCTGTCTGTCTATCTATGTTTCTACGTATGTATGTATGTATGTATCTATCTCTCTTCCTATCATCTATCTATGATGTCTATCATCTATCAATCCATGTACCTATCTATCTATCTTTCATCTGTCATCTGTGTACCTATCTATCTATGAATCAATCATCTTTTTGTCTGCCCATCTATCATTCTGTACAGAACAGTTAACAACATAGCCTATGTCTCTTCCCTACATTATGCTTCCAGAAATCTTGCAAGGTAACTAAGCCATAAGGAGAGCACTGTGTTCACCGATACACTTTCAGGTAGAGTCAGCCGCGTGTGCTTACAAAACCAGTAAATGGAGGTGAAAGGACTTGAACCTGTATCTCTGTCCACTGTCCTCTCATACTTCCTGCTCGCTTGGTGACTTTATTTAGCCACATTCAGTGAGTAAGTGATCCCTGAAGACCACAAGTATCCTTCGTCTGGTCCGGTTGTCGAAAGAAAAGTGTACTTGCTTCTTTGCACACCACCATGTTTGAGGGACATCGGCGTGATCACTGCTGATAGGTGCAGGGACAATTATAAAGGAACACCTATTTCTGGACAGGAGCAGTTGGGAACAAAGAGTGTGTTGTGGAGTGAAGTGTTTATTTGAGGGTCCAAACTTCCCTCCTTAGGTGGGTATTACTTCTTTACATTCGTGAACATGATAAAAAGCAATGATTTTAGAAGCCCAGACGCATATTATTACAGCAATTCATTTGTTGAGGTGAGAGGAAATGAGAAGGAACTTGCTGCACCACTAAATCTATGCCTGAGCACTGCTGAAATCAAACAAAAAGAATTCACGGTGGCTAGATAGGGCTATTTTCTACTGACTCTCTCTGGGGACTCAAACAGAATTCATTTGTTTGTTGGTTTCTTATTTTCACTTGTATAGGTAATCTGTCCCCACCCCTTCAGCTTGTAGTTTGTCTGTGTCCTTGGATCTCATGTGAGTCTCCAGTAAGGGAGCACGTAGGAGATCTTGCGTTTTCATCAGTTCTTCTAACACTGGGTCTTTTGATTGAAGCACTCAAAGCCTGTACTTTTATTCTGATATTTGAGAGCTGTGCTCTTACTGCACTTTGAAATTCTTTTTGTTCTCATTAATATACAATCACATGCAGAACATTATGTTTTCCAGTCTACACCCTTCAGCAAGTCCCCGGCAAAAGCCAGTTACAGTCGCTGTCCGTCAGCGTGTACTAAGATGCTGTAGAATCACTACATGTCTTCTCTGTGTTATGCAGCCGTACAAATGACCCCCCAAGTTACACACTATACATGCTAATCCTAATGCCCCCATTCTTTTTCCCCGCCCTTATTACTCCCTTCCAAAAAACCCTCCCCAGTCCCTTTCTCTTTGGTAACTGTTTGTCCACTCTCGGGTTCTGTGAATCTGCTGCTGTCTTTTCCTTCAGTTTTTCTTTGTTATCATACTCCACACATGAGTGAAATCATTTGGTACATGTATTTCTCCACCTTGAATATTTGACTGAGCATAATACCCTCTAGCTCCATACACGTTATTGCAAATAATAGGATTTGTTTTCTTCTTATGACTGCCTACTGCACTTTTTAAACTGGATTTCATTCTTCTTTTTTGTTTGTAGTTTCGCTATGTGCTTTCACCATTGCTCTCCTGGTTATGAGCAGTATCTTTGTGTTAATCGATATGTACCTATATCTATCTATCTGTCTGTCTATCTATTTATCAATCAATCAATCAATCAATCATCTTTTTGTCTGCCCATCTGTCCTTGTGTACAGAACAGTTAACCATATATCCTATATCACTTTCCTACACTATGCTTCCAAAAATCCTGCAAAGTATCTAGGCTGTAGAGAGACCACTGGGTTCACCGAGACACTTGCAGTTCGAGGCGGCCGCGTGTACCTACAAAACCAGGAAATAGTTGTGCCGGGACTTGAACCCGTGTCTCTATCCTCTGTCTTCTTTCATCTCCTTCTAACTTACTGTCTGTATTTAGCCACATTCTTTGACTAAGTGCTCCCTGAAGACCACAAGTATCATTCCTCTGGGCCTGTTGTCTCGAGAAAAGAAAACTTGTTCTTTGCTCACCACCATGTTTGAAGGACATCAGCGTGATCACCGGCGATAGGACGGAGGGTCAAATAAAAAGGAACACCAATTTCTAGACAGGAGCAGTTGGGAGCTAAGAGTGTTTTGTGGGGTGACGTGTTTATTTGAGTGTCCAAACTTCCCTCTTTAGGTAGTTATTAGATCCTCCCATTCGTGAACATCATAAAACCCACTGATTTCAAAGGCCCAGACGCTTATTATTACAGCAACTCAGTTGTCGAGGTGAGAGAAAATGAGAAGTATGTTGCTGCACCACTAAATCAATGGCTGGGAACGGCTGAAACCAAACAAAAAGAATTCACGAAGGCCAGATAGGGCTATTTTCTTCTGACTGTCTCAATGGACTCACACAGAATCCATTTGTTTGATTGTTTGTTTTTCAGTTTCACTCGTGTAGGGTACTTGTCCACACACCTTCGGCTTGTAGTGTGTCTGTGTCCTTGGATCTCAAGTGAGTCTCCTGTAAGTAAGCACGTACGTGTCTTGAGTTTTCATCCCCTCTTTTAACCCTGTGTCTTTTTTTTGCTGCACTCAGTGCCTGACCTTTTATTCTGATGATTCAGAGCTGAGCACTTATTGCACTTAAAGAATTTTTTTTATCATTAAGCTAAAATCAATTGAAGGACATTATGTTTACTATGCTCCCCCCTTCACCAAGTACATCTGAAAAACCTCTTCAGTCGCTGTCGATCTGCGTAGTTGGATGCTGTAGACCCCTTCACCATGTCCCTCCCAACAGACCCCATTACAGTCGCTGTCCATCAGTGAGTAGTAAGATGCTATATGATCTCTACTAGCCTTCTCTGTGTTGTACAGCACTCCCCATGACCCCTCGACCCAAAGCATTATACATGCTAAAACTAATGCCCCCATTCTTTCTCCTCACACTTATCCCTCCCTTCAGACCAACCCTGCCCAGTCCTTTTCCCTTTGGTAACTTTTAGTCAACTCTCGGGTTCTGTGAGTCTGCTGCTGTTTTTCTCCTTCAGTTTTTCTTTGTTGTTGTACTACACACATGAGTGAAAACACTTGGTACTTGTCTTTCTCCGCCTGGCCTATTTCTCTGAACATACTACCGTCTAGCTCCATCCAGGTCATTACAAATGGTAGGATTTGTTTTCTTCTTAAGGCTGCTTACTGCACTTTTAAAACTGGATTTCATTCTTCCTTTTTGTTTGTAGTTTAGCTATGTTATTCACCATTCAACTCCTGGTTATGAACAATAGCTTTGTGTCAATCGATATGTATCTGTTTCTATCTATCTAATGGTCTGTCTGTCTATCTATGTTTCTACGTATGTATGTATGTATGTATCTATCTCTCTTCCTATCATCTATCTATGATGTCTATCATCTATCAATCCATGTACCTATCTATCTATCTTTCATCTGTCATCTGTGTACCTATCTATCTATGAATCAATCATCTTTTTGTCTGCCCATCTATCATTCTGTACAGAACAGTTAACAACATAGCCTATGTCTCTTCCCTACATTATGCTTCCAGAAATCTTGCAAGGTAACTAAGCCATAAGGAGAGCACTGTGTTCACCGATACACTTTCAGGTAGAGTCAGCCGCGTGTGCTTACAAAACCAGTAAATGGAGGTGAAAGGACTTGAACCTGTATCTCTGTCCACTGTCCTCTCATACTTCCTGCTCGCTTGGTGACTTTATTTAGCCACATTCAGTGAGTAAGTGATCCCTGAAGACCACAAGTATCCTTCGTCTGGTCCGGTTGTCGAAAGAAAAGTGTACTTGCTTCTTTGCACACCACCATGTTTGAGGGACATCGGCGTGATCACTGCTGATAGGTGCAGGGACAATTATAAAGGAACACCTATTTCTGGACAGGAGCAGTTGGGAACAAAGAGTGTGTTGTGGAGTGAAGTGTTTATTTGAGGGTCCAAACTTCCCTCCTTAGGTGGGTATTACTTCTTTACATTCGTGAACATGATAAAAAGCAATGATTTTAGAAGCCCAGACGCATATTATTACAGCAATTCATTTGTTGAGGTGAGAGGAAATGAGAAGGAACTTGCTGCACCACTAAATCTATGCCTGAGCACTGCTGAAATCAAACAAAAAGAATTCACGGTGGCTAGATAGGGCTATTTTCTACTGACTCTCTCTGGGGACTCAAACAGAATTCATTTGTTTGTTGGTTTCTTATTTTCACTTGTATAGGTAATCTGTCCCCGCCCCTTCAGCTTGTAGTTTGTCTGTGTCCTTGGATCTCATGTGAGTCTCCAGTAAGGGAGCACGTAGGAGATCTTGCGTTTTCATCAGTTCTTCTAACACTGGGTCTTTTGATTGAAGCACTCAAAGCCTGTACTTTTATTCTGATATTTGAGAGCTGTGCTCTTACTGCACTTTGAAATTCTTTTTGTTCTCATTAATATACAATCACATGCAGAACATTATGTTTTCCAGTCTACACCCTTCAGCAAGTCCCCGGCAAAAGCCAGTTACAGTCGCTGTCCGTCAGCGTGTACTAAGATGCTGTAGAATCACTACATGTCTTCTCTGTGTTATGCAGCCGTACAAATGACCCCCCAAGTTACACACTATACATGCTAATCCTAATGCCCCCATTCTTTTTCCCCGCCCTTATTACTCCCTTCCAAAAAACCCTCCCCAGTCCCTTTCTCTTTGGTAACTGTTTGTCCACTCTCGGGTTCTGTGAATCTGCTGCTGTCTTTTCCTTCAGTTTTTCTTTGTTATCATACTCCACACATGAGTGAAATCATTTGGTACATGTATTTCTCCACCTTGAATATTTGACTGAGCATAATACCCTCTAGCTCCATACACGTTATTGCAAATAATAGGATTTGTTTTCTTCTTATGACTGCCTACTGCACTTTTTAAACTGGATTTCATTCTTCTTTTTTGTTTGTAGTTTCGCTATGTGCTTTCACCATTGCTCTCCTGGTTATGAGCAGTATCTTTGTGTTAATCGATATGTACCTATATCTATCTATCTGTCTGTCTATCTATTTATCAATCAATCAATCAATCAATCATCTTTTTGTCTGCCCATCTGTCCTTGTGTACAGAACAGTTAACCATATATCCTATATCACTTTCCTACACTATGCTTCCAAAAATCCTGCAAAGTATCTAGGCTGTAGAGAGACCACTGGGTTCACCGAGACACTTGCAGTTCAAGGCGGCCGCGTGTACCTACAAAACCAGGAAATAGTTGTGCCGGGACTTGAACCCGTGTCTCTATCCTCTGTCTTCTTTCATCTCCTTCTAACTTACTGTCTGTATTTAGCCACATTCTTTGACTAAGTGCTCCCTGAAGACCACAAGTATCATTCCTCTGGGCCTGTTGTCTCGAGAAAAGAAAACTTGTTCTTTGCTCACCACCATGTTTGAAGGACATCAGCGTGATCACCGGCGATAGGACGGAGGGTCAAATAAAAAGGAACACCAATTTCTAGACAGGAGCAGTTGGGAGCTAAGAGTGTTTTGTGGGGTGACGTGTTTATTTGAGTGTCCAAACTTCCCTCTTTAGGTAGTTATTAGATCCTCCCATTCGTGAACATCATAAAACCCACTGATTTCAAAGGCCCAGACGCTTATTATTACAGCAACTCAGTTGTCGAGGTGAGAGAAAATGAGAAGTATGTTGCTGCACCACTAAATCAATGGCTGGGAACGGCTGAAACCAAACAAAAAGAATTCACGAAGGCCAGATAGGGCTATTTTCTTCTGACTGTCTCAATGGACTCACACAGAATCCATTTGTTTGATTGTTTGTTTTTCAGTTTCACTCGTGTAGGGTACTTGTCCACACACCTTCGGCTTGTAGTGTGTCTGTGTCCTTGGATCTCAAGTGAGTCTCCTGTAAGTAAGCACGTACGTGTCTTGAGTTTTCATCCCCTCTTTTAACCCTGTGTCTTTTTTTTGCTGCACTCAGTGCCTGACCTTTTATTCTGATGATTCAGAGCTGAGCACTTATTGCACTTAAAGAATTTTTTTTATCATTAAGCTAAAATCAATTGAAGGACATTATGTTTACTATGCTCCCCCCTTCACCAAGTACATCTGAAAAACCTCTTCAGTCGCTGTCGATCTGCGTAGTTGGATGCTGTAGACCCCTTCACCATGTCCCTCCCAACAGACCCCATTACAGTCGCTGTCCATCAGTGAGTAGTAAGATGCTATATGATCTCTACTAGCCTTCTCTGTGTTGTACAGCACTCCCCATGACCCCTCGACCCAAAGCATTATACATGCTAAAACTAATGCCCCCATTCTTTCTCCTCACACTTATCCCTCCCTTCAGACCAACCCTGCCCAGTCCTTTTCCCTTTGGTAACTTTTAGTCAACTCTCGGGTTCTGTGAGTCTGCTGCTGTTTTTCTCCTTCAGTTTTTCTTTGTTGTTGTACTACACACATGAGTGAAAACACTTGGTACTTGTCTTTCTCCGCCTGGCCTATTTCTCTGAACATACTACCGTCTAGCTCCATCCAGGTCATTACAAATGGTAGGATTTGTTTTCTTCTTAAGGCTGCTTACTGCACTTTTAAAACTGGATTTCATTCTTCCTTTTTGTTTGTAGTTTAGCTATGTTATTCACCATTCAACTCCTGGTTATGAACAATAGCTTTGTGTCAATCGATATGTATCTGTTTCTATCTATCTAATGGTCTGTCTGTCTATCTATGTTTCTACGTATGTATGTATGTATGTATCTATCTCTCTTCCTATCATCTATCTATGATGTCTATCATCTATCAATCCATGTACCTATCTATCTATCTTTCATCTGTCATCTGTGTACCTATCTATCTATGAATCAATCATCTTTTTGTCTGCCCATCTATCCTTCTGTACAGAACAGTTAACAACATAGCCTATGTCTCTTCCCTACATTATGCTTCCAGAAATCTTGCAAGGTAACTAAGCCATAAGGAGAGCACTGTGTTCACCGATACACTTTCAGGTAGAGTCAGCCGCGTGTGCTTACAAAACCAGTAAATGGAGGTGAAAGGACTTGAACCTGTATCTCTGTCCACTGTCCTCTCATACTTCCTGCTCGCTTGGTGACTTTATTTAGCCACATTCAGTGAGTAAGTGATCCCTGAAGACCACAAGTATCCTTCGTCTGGTCCGGTTGTCGAAAGAAAAGTGTACTTGGTTCTTTGCACACCACCATGTTTGAGGGACATCGGCGTGATCACTGCTGATAGGTGCAGGGACAATTATAAAGGAACACCTATTTCTGGACAGGAGCAGTTGGGAACAAAGAGTGTGTTGTGGAGTGAAGTGTTTATTTGAGGGTCCAAACTTCCCTCCTTAGGTGGGTATTACTTCTTTACATTCGTGAACATGATAAAAAGCAATGATTTTAGAAGCCCAGACGCATATTATTACAGCAATTCATTTGTTGAGGTGAGAGGAAATGAGAAGGAACTTGCTGCACCACTAAATCTATGCCTGAGCACTGCTGAAATCAAACAAAAAGAATTCACGGTGGCTAGATAGGGCTATTTTCTACTGACTCTCTCTGGGGACTCAAACAGAATTCATTTGTTTGTTGGTTTCTTATTTTCACTTGTATAGGTAATCTGTCCCCGCCCCTTCAGCTTGTAGTTTGTCTGTGTCCTTGGATCTCATGTGAGTCTCCAGTAAGGGAGCACGTAGGAGATCTTGCGTTTTCATCAGTTCTTCTAACACTGGGTCTTTTGATTGAAGCACTCAAAGCCTGTACTTTTATTCTGATATTTGAGAGCTGTGCTCTTACTGCACTTTGAAATTCTTTTTGTTCTCATTAATATACAATCACATGCAGAACATTATGTTTTCCAGTCTACACCCTTCACCAAGTCCCCGGCAAAAGCCAGTTACAGTCGCTGTCCGTCAGCGTGTACTAAGATGCTGTAGAATCACTACATGTCTTCTCTGTGTTATGCAGCCGTACAAATGACCCCCCAAGTTACACACTATACATGCTAATCCTAATGCCCCCATTCTTTTTCCCCGCCCTTATTACTCCCTTCCCAAAAACCCTCCCCAGTCCCTTTCTCTTTGGTAACTGTTAGTCCACTCTCGGGTTCTGTGAGTCTGCTGCTGTCTTTTCCTTCAGTTTTTCTTTGTTATCATACTCCACACATGAGTGAAATCATTTGGTACATGTATTTCTCCACCTTGAATATTTGACTGAGCATAATACCCTCTAGCTCCATACACGTTATTGCAAATAATAGGATTTGTTTTCTTCTTATGACTGCCTACTGCACTTTTTAAACTGGATTTCATTCTTCTTTTTTGTTTGTAGTTTCGCTATGTGCTTTCACCATTGCTCTCCTGGTTATGAGCAGTATCTTTGTGTTAATCGATATGTACCTATATCTATCTATCTGTCTGTCTATCTATTTATCAATCAATCAATCAATCAATCATCTTTTTGTCTGCCCATCTGTCCTTGTGTACAGAACAGTTAACCATATATCCTATATCACTTTCCTACACTATGCTTCCAAAAATCCTGCAAAGTATCTAGGCTGTAGAGAGACCACTGGGTTCACCGAGACACTTGCAGTTCAAGGCGGCCGCGTGTACCTACAAAACCAGGAAATAGTTGTGCCGGGACTTGAACCCGTGTCTCTATCCTCTGTTTTCTTTCATCTCCTTCTAACTTACTGTCTGTATTTAGCCACATTCTTTGACTAAGTGCTCCCTGAAGACCACAAGTATCATTCCTCTGGGCCTGTTGTCTCGAGAAAAGAAAACTTGTTCTTTGCTCACCACCATGTTTGAAGGACATCAGCGTGATCACCGGCGATAGGACGGAGGGTCAAATAAAAAGGAACACCAATTTCTAGACAGGAGCAGTTGGGAGCTAAGAGTGTTTTGTGGGGTGACGTGTTTATTTGAGTGTCCAAACTTCCCTCTTTAGGTAGTTATTAGATCCTCCCATTCGTGAACATCATAAAACCCACTGATTTCAAAGGCCCAGACGCTTATTATTACAGCAACTCAGTTGTCGAGGTGAGAGAAAATGAGAAGTATGTTGCTGCACCACTAAATCAATGGCTGGGAACGGCTGAAACCAAACAAAAAGAATTCACGAAGGCCAGATAGGGCTATTTTCTTCTGACTGTCTCAATGGACTCACACAGAATCCATTTGTTTGATTGTTTGTTTTTCAGTTTCACTCGTGTAGGGTACTTGTCCACACACCTTCGGCTTGTAGTGTGTCTGTGTCCTTGGATCTCAAGTGAGTCTCCTGTAAGTAAGCACGTACGTGTCTTGAGTTTTCATCCCCTCTTTTAACCCTGTGTCTTTTTTTTGCTGCACTCAGTGCCTGACCTTTTATTCTGATGATTCAGAGCTGAGCACTTATTGCACTTAAAGAATTTTTTTTATCATTAAGCTAAAATCAATTGAAGGACATTATGTTTACTATGCTCCCCCCTTCACCAAGTACATCTGAAAAACCTCTTCAGTCGCTGTCGATCTGCGTAGTTGGATGCTGTAGACCCCTTCACCATGTCCCTCCCAACAGACCCCATTACAGTCGCTGTCCATCAGTGAGTAGTAAGATGCTATATGATCTCTACTAGCCTTCTCTGTGTTGTACAGCACTCCCCATGACCCCTCGACCCAAAGCATTATACATGCTAAAACTAATGCCCCCATTCTTTCTCCTCACACTTATCCCTCCCTTCAGACCAACCCTGCCCAGTCCTTTTCCCTTTGGTAACTTTTAGTCAACTCTCGGGTTCTGTGAGTCTGCTGCTGTTTTACTCCTTCAGTTTTTCTTTGTTGTTGTACTACACACATGAGTGAAAACACTTGGTACTTGTCTTTCTCCGCCTGGCCTATTTCTCTGAACATACTACCGTCTAGCTCCATCCAGGTCATTACAAATGGTAGGATTTGTTTTCTTCTTAAGGCTGCTTACTGCACTTTTAAAACTGGATTTCATTCTTCCTTTTTGTTTGTAGTTTAGCTATGTTATTCACCATTCAACTCCTGGTTATGAACAATAGCTTTGTGTCAATCGATATGTATCTGTTTCTATCTATCTAATGGTCTGTCTGTCTATCTATGTTTCTACGTATGTATGTATGTATGTATCTATCTCTCTTCCTATCATCTATCTATGATGTCTATCATCTATCAATCCATGTACCTATCTATCTATCTTTCATCTGTCATCTGTGTACCTATCTATCTATGAATCAATCATCTTTTTGTCTGCCCATCTATCCTTCTGTACAGAACAGTTAACAACATAGCCTATGTCTCTTCCCTACATTATGCTTCCAGAAATCTTGCAAGGTAACTAAGCCATAAGGAGAGCACTGTGTTCACCGATACACTTTCAGGTAGAGTCAGCCGCGTGTGCTTACAAAACCAGTAAATGGAGGTGAAAGGACTTGAACCTGTATCTCTGTCCACTGTCCTCTCATACTTCCTGCTCGCTTGGTGACTTTATTTAGCCACATTCAGTGAGTAAGTGATCCCTGAAGACCACAAGTATCCTTCGTCTGGTCCGGTTGTCGAAAGAAAAGTGTACTTGGTTCTTTGCACACCACCATGTTTGAGGGACATCGGCGTGATCACTGCTGATAGGTGCAGGGACAATTATAAAGGAACACCTATTTCTGGACAGGAGCAGTTGGGAACAAAGAGTGTGTTGTGGAGTGAAGTGTTTATTTGAGGGTCCAAACTTCCCTCCTTAGGTGGGTATTAATTCTTTACATTCGTCAACATCATAAAAAGCAATGATTTTAGAAGCCCAGACGCATATTATTACAGCAATTCATTTGTTGAGGTGAGAGGAAATGAGAAGGAACTTGCTGCACCACTAAATCTATGCCTGAGCACTGCTGAAATCAAACAAAAAGAATTCACGGTGGCTAGATAGGGCTATTTTCTACTGACTCTCTCTGGGGACTCAA
Organism: Manis pentadactyla; assembly: GCF_030020395.1. Taxonomy (NCBI): domain Eukaryota; kingdom Metazoa; phylum Chordata; class Mammalia; order Pholidota; family Manidae; genus Manis; species Manis pentadactyla. Next base: position 793,403 of record NW_026644987.1, on the reverse strand, counting down.
ACAGAATTCATTTGTTTGTTGGTTTCTTATTTTCACTTGTATAGGTAATCTGTCCCCGCCCCTTCAGCTTGTAGTTTGTCTGTGTCCTTGGATCTCATGTGAGTCTCCAGTAAGGGAGCACGTAGGAGATCTTGCGTTTTCATTAGTTCTTCTAACACTGGGTATTTTGATTGAAGCACTCAAAGCCTGTACTTTTATTCTGATATTTGAGAGCTGTGCTCTTACTGCACTTTGAAATTCTTTTTGTTCTCATTAATATACAATCACATGCAGAACATTATGTTTTCCAGTCTACACCCTTCACGAAGTCCCCGGCAAAAGCCAGTTACAGTCGCTGTCCGTCAGCGTGTACTAAGATGCTGTAGAATCACTACATGTCTTCTCTGTGTTATGCAGCCGTACAAATGACCCCCCAAGTTACACACTATACATGCTAATCCTAATGCCCCCATTCGTTTTCCCCGCCCTTATTACTCCCTTCCCAAAAACCCTCCCCAGTCCCTTTCTCTTTGGTAACTGTTAGTCCACTCTCGGGTTCTGTGAGTCTGCTGCTGTCTTTTCCTTCAGTTTTTCTTTGTTATCATACTCCACACATGAGTGAAATCATTTGGTACATGTATTTCTCCTCCTTGAATATTTGACTGAGCATAATACCCTCTAGTTCCATCCACGTTATTGCAAATAATAGGATTTGTTTTCTTCTTATGGCTGCCTACTGCACTTTTTAAACTGGATTTCATTCTTCTTTTTTGTTTGTAGTTTCGCTATGTGCTTTCACCATTGCTCTCCTGGTTATGAGCAGTAGCTTTGTGTTAATCGATATGTACCTATATCTATCTATCTGTCTGTCTATCTATTTATCAATCAATCAATCAATCAATCATCTTTTTGTCTGCCCATCTGTCCTTGTGTACAGAACAGTTAACCATATATCCTATATCACTTTCCTACACTATGCTTCCAAAAATCCTGCAAAGTATCTAGGCTGTAGAGAGACCACTGGGTTCACCGAGACACTTGCAGTTCGAGGCGGCCGCGTGTACCTACAAAACCAGGAAATAGTTGTGCCGGGACTTGAACCCATGTCTCTATCCTCTGTCTTCTTTCATCTCCTTCTAACTTACTGTCTGTATTTAGCCACATTCTTTGACTAAGTGCTCCCTGAAGACCACAAGTATCATTCCTCTGGGCCTGTTGTCTCGAGAAAAGAAAACTTGTTCTTTGCTCACCACCATGTTTGAAGGACATCAGCGTGATCACCGGCGATAGGACGGAGGGTCAAATAAAAAGGAACACCAATTTCTAGACAGGAGCAGTTGGGAGCTAAGAGTGTTTTGTGGGGTGACGTGTTTATTTGAGTGTCCAAACTTCCCTCTTTAGGTAGTTATTAGATCCTCCCATTCGTGAACATCATAAAACCCACTGATTTCAAAGGCCCAGACGCTTATTATTACAGCAACTCAGTTGTCGAGGTGAGAGAAAATGAGAAGTATGTTGCTGCACCACTAAATCAATGGCTGGGAACGGCTGAAACCAAACAAAAAGAATTCACGAAGGCCAGATAGGGCTATTTTCTTCTGACTGTCTCAATGGACTCACACAGAATCCATTTGTTTGATTGTTTGTTTTTCAGTTTCACTCGTGTAGGGTACTTGTCCACACACCTTCGGCTTGTAGTGTGTCTGTGTCCTTGGATCTCAAGTGAGTCTCCTGTAAGTAAGCACGTACGTGTCTTGAGTTTTCATCCCTTCTTTTAACCCTGTGTCTTTTTTTTGCTGCACTCAGTGCCTGACCTTTTATTCTGATGATTCAGAGCTGAGCACTTATTGCACTTAAAGAATTTTTTTTATCATTAAGCTAAAATCAATTGAAGGACATTATGTTTACTATGCTCCCCCCTTCACCAAGTACATCTGAAAAACCTCTTCAGTCGCTGTCGATCTGCGTAGTTGGATGCTGTAGACCCCTTCACCATGTCCCTCCCAACAGACCCCATTACAGTCGCTGTCCATCAGTGAGTAGTAAGATGCTATATGATCTCTACTAGACTTCTCTGTGTTGTACAGCACTCCCCATGACCCCTCGACCCAAAGCATTATACATGCTAAAACTAATGCCCCCATTCTTTCTCCTCACACTTATCCCTCCCTTCAGACCAACCCTGCCCAGTCCTTTTCCCTTTGGTAACTTTTAGTCAACTCTCGGGTTCTGTGAGTCTGCTGCTGTTTTTCTCCTTCAGTTTTTCTTTGTTGTTGTACTACACACATGAGTGAAAACACTTGGTACTTGTCTTTCTCCGCCTGGCCTATTTCTCTGAACATACTACCGTCTAGCTCCATCCAGGTCATTACAAATGGTAGGATTTGTTTTCTTCTTAAGGCTGCTTACTGCACTTTTAAAACTGGATTTCATTCTTCCTTTTTGTTTGTAGTTTAGCTATGTTATTCACCATTCAACTCCTGGTTATGAACAATAGCTTTGTGTCAATCGATATGTATCTGTTTCTATCTATCTAATGGTCTGTCTGTCTATCTATGTTTCTACGTATGTATGTATGTATGTATCTATCTCTCTTCCTATCATCTATCTATGATGTCTATCATCTATCAATCCATGTACCTATCTATCTATCTTTCATCTGTCATCTGTGTACCTATCTATCTATGAATCAATCATCTTTTTGTCTGCCCATCTATCCTTCTGTACAGAACAGTTAACAACATAGCCTATGTCTCTTCCCTACATTATGCTTCCAGAAATCTTGCAAGGTAACTAAGCCATAAGGAGAGCACTGTGTTCACCGATACACTTTCAGGTAGAGTCAGCCGCGTGTGCTTACAAAACCAGTAAATGGAGGTGAAAGGACTTGAACCTGTATCTCTGTCCACTGTCCTCTCATACTTCCTGCTCGCTTGGTGACTTTATTTAGCCACATTCAGTGAGTAAGTGATCCCTGAAGACCACAAGTATCCTTCGTCTGGTCCGGTTGTCGAAAGAAAAGTGTACTTGCTTCTTTGCACACCACCATGTTTGAGGGACATCGGCGTGATCACTGCTGATAGGTGCAGGGACAATTATAAAGGAACACCTATTTCTGGACAGGAGCAGTTGGGAACAAAGAGTGTGTTGTGGAGTGAAGTGTTTATTTGAGGGTCCAAACTTCCCTCCTTAGGTGGGTATTACTTCTTTACATTCGTGAACATCATAAAAAGCAATGATTTTAGAAGCCCAGACGCATATTATTACAGCAATTCATTTGTTGAGGTGAGAGGAAATGAGAAGGAACTTGCTGCACCACTAAATCTATGCCTGAGCACTGCTGAAATCAAACAAAAAGAATTCACGGTGGCTAGATAGGGCTATTTTCTACTGACTCTCTCTGGGGACTCAAACAGAATTCATTTGTTTGTTGGTTTCTTATTTTCACTTGTATAGGTAATCTGTCCCCGCCCCTTCAGCTTGTAGTTTGTCTGTGTCCTTGGATCTCATGTGAGTCTCCAGTAAGGGAGCACGTAGGAGATCTTGCGTTTTCATTAGTTCTTCTAACACTGGGTCTTTTGATTGAAGCACTCAAAGCCTGTACTTTTATTCTGATATTTGAGAGCTGTGCTCTTACTGCACTTTGAAATTCTTTTTGTTCTCATTAATATACAATCACATGCAGAACATTATGTTTTCCAGTCTACACCCTTCACCAAGTCCCCGGCAAAAGCCAGTTACAGTCGCTGTCCGTCAGCGTGTACTAAGATGCTGTAGAATCACTACATGTCTTCTCTGTGTTATGCAGCCGTACAAATAACCCCCCAAGTTACACACTATACATGCTAATCCTAACGTCCCCATTCTTTTTCCCCGCCCTTATTACTCCCTTCCCAAAAACCCTCCCCAGTCCCTTTCTCTTTGGTAACTGTTAGTCCACTCTCGGGTTCTGTGAGTCTGCTGCTGTCTTTTCCTTCAGTTTTTCTTTGTTATCATACTCCACACATGAGTGAAATCATTTGGTACATGTATTTCTCCACCTTGAATATTTGACTGAGCATAATACCCTCTAGCTCCATACACGTTATTGCAAATAATAGGATTTGTTTTCTTCTTATGACTGCCTACTGCACTTTTTAAACTGGATTTCATTCTTCTTTTTTGTTTGTAGTTTCGCTATGTGCTTTCACCATTGCTCTCCTGGTTATGAGCAGTATCTTTGTGTTAATCGATATGTACCTATATCTATCTATCTGTCTGTCTATCTATTTATCAATCAATCAATCAATCAATCATCTTTTTGTCTGCCCATCTGTCCTTGTGTACAGAACAGTTAACCATATATCCTATATCACTTTCCTACACTATGCTTCCAAAAATCCTGCAAAGTATCTAGGCTGTAGAGAGACCACTGGGTTCACCGAGACACTTGCAGTTCGAGGCGGCCGCGTGTACCTACAAAACCAGGAAATAGTTGTGCCGGGACTTGAACCCGTGTCTCTATCCTCTGTCTTCTTTCATCTCCTTCTAACTTACTGTCTGTATTTAGCCACATTCTTTGACTAAGTGCTCCCTGAAGACCACAAGTATCATTCCTCTGGGCCTGTTGTCTCGAGAAAAGAAAACTTGTTCTTTGCTCACCACCATGTTTGAAGGACATCAGCGTGATCACCGGCGATAGGACGGAGGGTCAAATAAAAAGGAACACCAATTTCTAGACAGGAGCAGTTGGGAGCTAAGAGTGTTTTGTGGGGTGACGTGTTTATTTGAGTGTCCAAACTTCCCTCTTTAGGTAGTTATTAGATCCTCCCATTCGTGAACATCATAAAACCCACTGATTTCAAAGGCCCAGACGCTTATTATTACAGCAACTCAGTTGTCGAGGTGAGAGAAAATGAGAAGTATGTTGCTGCACCACTAAATCAATGGCTGGGAACGGCTGAAACCAAACAAAAAGAATTCACGAAGGCCAGATAGGGCTATTTTCTTCTGACTGTCTCAATGGACTCACACAGAATCCATTTGTTTGATTGTTTGTTTTTCAGTTTCACTCGTGTAGGGTACTTGTCCACACACCTTCGGCTTGTAGTGTGTCTGTGTCCTTGGATCTCAAGTGAGTCTCCTGTAAGTAAGCACGTACGTGTCTTGAGTTTTCATCCCCTCTTTTAACCCTGTGTCTTTTTTTTGCTGCACTCAGTGCCTGACCTTTTATTCTGATGATTCAGAGCTGAGCACTTATTGCACTTAAAGAATTTTTTTTATCATTAAGCTAAAATCAATTGAAGGACATTATGTTTACTATGCTCCCCCCTTCACCAAGTACATCTGAAAAACCTCTTCAGTCGCTGTCGATCTGCGTAGTTGGATGCTGTAGACCCCTTCACCATGTCCCTCCCAACAGACCCCATTACAGTCGCTGTCCATCTGTGAGTAGTAAGATGCTATATGATCTCTACTAGCCTTCTCTGTGTTGTACAGCACTCCCCATGACCCCTCGACCCAAAGCATTATACATGCTAAAACTAATGCCCCCATTCTTTCTCCTCACACTTATCCCTCCCTTCAGACCAACCCTGCCCAGTCCTTTTCCCTTTGGTAACTTTTAGTCAACTCTCGGGTTCTGTGAGTCTGCTGCTGTTTTTCTCCTTCAGTTTTTCTTTGTTGTTGTACTACACACATGAGTGAAAACACTTGGTACTTGTCTTTCTCCGCCTGGCCTATTTCTCTGAACATACTACCGTCTAGCTCCATCCAGGTCATTACAAATGGTAGGATTTGTTTTCTTCTTAAGGCTGCTTACTGCACTTTTAAAACTGGATTTCATTCTTCCTTTTTGTTTGTAGTTTAGCTATGTTATTCACCATTCAACTCCTGGTTATGAACAATAGCTTTGTGTCAATCGATATGTATCTGTTTCTATCTATCTAATGGTCTGTCTGTCTATCTATGTTTCTACGTATGTATGTATGTATGTATCTATCTCTCTTCCTATCATCTATCTATGATGTCTATCATCTATCAATCCATGTACCTATCTATCTATCTTTCATCTGTCATCTGTGTACCTATCTATCTATGAATCAATCATCTTTTTGTCTGCCCATCTATCCTTCTGTACAGAACAGTTAACAACATAGCCTATGTCTCTTCCCTACATTATGCTTCCAGAAATCTTGCAAGGTAACTAAGCCATAAGGAGAGCACTGTGTTCACCGATACACTTTCAGGTAGAGTCAGCCGCGTGTGCTTACAAAACCAGTAAATGGAGGTGAAAGGACTTGAACCTGTATCTCTGTCCACTGTCCTCTCATACTTCCTGCTCGCTTGGTGACTTTATTTAGCCACATTCAGTGAGTAAGTGATCCCTGAAGACCACAAGTATCCTTCGTCTGGTCCGGTTGTCGAAAGAAAAGTGTACTTGCTTCTTTGCACACCACCATGTTTGAGGGACATCGGCGTGATCACTGCTGATAGGTGCAGGGACAATTATAAAGGAACACCTATTTCTGGACAGGAGCAGTTGGGAACAAAGAGTGTGTTGTAGAGTGAAGTGTTTATTTGAGGGTCCAAACTTCCCTCCTTAGGTGGGTATTACTTCTTTACATTCGTGAACATCATAAAAAGCAATGATTTTAGAAGCCCAGACGCATATTATTACAGCAATTCATTTGTTGAGGTGAGAGGAAATGAGAAGGAACTTGCTGCACCACTAAATCTATGCCTGAGCACTGCTGAAATCAAACAAAAAGAATTCACGGTGGCTAGATAGGGCTATTTTTACTGACTCTCTCTGGGGACTCAAACAGAATTCATTTGTTTGTTGGTTTCTTATTTTCACTTGTATAGGTAATCTGTCCCCGCCCCTTCAGCTTGTAGTTTGTCTGTGTCCTTGGATCTCATGTGAGTCTCCAGTAAGGGAGCACGTAGGAGATCTTGCGTTTTCATCAGTTCTTCTAACACTGGGTCTTTTGATTGAAGCACTCAAAGCCTGTACTTTTATTCTGATATTTGAGAGCTGTGCTCTTACTGCACTTTGAAATTCTTTTTGTTCTCATTAATATACAATCACATGCAGAACATTATGTTTTCCAGTCTACACCCTTCACCAAGTCCCCGGCAAAAGCCAGTTACAGTCGCTGTCCGTCAGCGTGTACTAAGATGCTGTAGAATCACTACATGTCTTCTCTGTGTTATGCAGCCGTACAAATGACCCCCCAAGTTACACACTATACATGCTAATCCTAATGCCCCCATTCTTTTTCCCCGCCCTTATTACTCCCTTCCAAAAAACCCTCCCCAGTCCCTTTCTCTTTGGTAACTGTTAGTCCACTCTCGGGTTCTGTGAATCTGCTGCTGTCTTTTCCTTCAGTTTTTCTTTGTTATCATACTCCACACATGAGTGAAATCATTTGGTACATGTATTTCTCCACCTTGAATATTTGACTGAGCATAATACCCTCTAGCTCCATACACGTTATTGCAAATAATAGGATTTGTTTTCTTCTTATGACTGCCTACTGCACTTTTTAAACTGGATTTCATTCTTCTTTTTTGTTTGTAGTTTCGCTATGTGCTTTCACCATTGCTCTCCTGGTTATGAGCAGTATCTTTGTGTTAATCGATATGTACCTATATCTATCTATCTGTCTGTCTATCTATTTATCAATCAATCAATCAATCAATCATCTTTTTGTCTGCCCATCTGTCCTTGTGTACAGAACAGTTAACCATATATCCTATATCACTTTCCTACACTATGCTTCCAAAAATCCTGCAAAGTATCTAGGCTGTAGAGAGACCACTGGGTTCACCGAGACACTTGCAGTTCAAGGCGGCCGCGTGTACCTACAAAACCAGGAAATAGTTGTGCCGGGACTTGAACCCGTGTCTCTATCCTCTGTTTTCTTTCATCTCCTTCTAACTTACTGTCTGTATTTAGCCACATTCTTTGACTAAGTGCTCCCTGAAGACCACAAGTATCATTCCTCTGGGCCTGTTGTCTCGAGAAAAGAAAACTTGTTCTTTGCTCACCACCATGTTTGAAGGACATCAGCGTGATCACCGGCGATAGGACGGAGGGTCAAATAAAAAGGAACACCAATTTCTAGACAGGAGCAGTTGGGAGCTAAGAGTGTTTTGTGGGGTGACGTGTTTATTTGAGTGTCCAAACTTCCCTCTTTAGGTAGTTATTAGATCCTCCCATTCGTGAACATCATAAAACCCACTGATTTCAAAGGCCCAGACGCTTATTATTACAGCAACTCAGTTGTCGAGGTGAGAGAAAATGAGAAGTATGTTGCTGCACCACTAAATCAATGGCTGGGAACGGCTGAAACCAAACAAAAAGAATTCACGAAGGCCAGATAGGGCTATTTTCTTCTGACTGTCTCAATGGACTCACACAGAATCCATTTGTTTGATTGTTTGTTTTTCAGTTTCACTCGTGTAGGGTACTTGTCCACACACCTTCGGCTTGTAGTGTGTCTGTGTCCTTGGATCTCAAGTGAGTCTCCTGTAAGTAAGCACGTACGTGTCTTGAGTTTTCATCCCCTCTTTTAACCCTGTGTCTTTTTTTTGCTGCACTCAGTGCCTGACCTTTTATTCTGATGATTCAGAGCTGAGCACTTATTGCACTTAAAGAATTTTTTTTATCATTAAGCTAAAATCAATTGAAGGACATTATGTTTACTATGCTCCCCCCTTCACCAAGTACATCTGAAAAACCTCTTCAGTCGCTGTCGATCTGCGTAGTTGGATGCTGTAGACCCCTTCACCATGTCCCTCCCAACAGACCCCATTACAGTCGCTGTCCATCAGTGAGTAGTAAGATGCTATATGATCTCTACTAGCCTTCTCTGTGTTGTACAGCACTCCCCATGACCCCTCGACCCAAAGCATTATACATGCTAAAACTAATGCCCCCATTCTTTCTCCTCACACTTATCCCTCCCTTCAGACCAACCCTGCCCAGTCCTTTTCCCTTTGGTAACTTTTAGTCAACTCTCGGGTTCTGTGAGTCTGCTGCTGTTTTTCTCCTTCAGTTTTTCTTTGTTGTTGTACTACACACATGAGTGAAAACACTTGGTACTTGTCTTTCTCCGCCTGGCCTATTTCTCTGAACATACTACCGTCTAGCTCCATCCAGGTCATTACAAATGGTAGGATTTGTTTTCTTCTTAAGGCTGCTTACTGCACTTTTAAAACTGGATTTCATTCTTCCTTTTTGTTTGTAGTTTAGCTATGTTATTCACCATTCAACTCCTGGTTATGAACAATAGCTTTGTGTCAATCGATATGTATCTGTTTCTATCTATCTAATGGTCTGTCTGTCTATCTATGTTTCTACGTATGTATGTATGTATGTATCTATCTCTCTTCCTATCATCTATCTATGATGTCTATCATCTATCAATCCATGTACCTATCTATCTATCTTTCATCTGTCATCTGTGTACCTATCTATCTATGAATCAATCATCTTTTTGTCTGCCCATCTATCCTTCTGTACAGAACAGTTAACAACATAGCCTATGTCTCTTCCCTACATTATGCTTCCAGAAATCTTGCAAGGTAACTAAGCCATAAGGAGAGCACTGTGTTCACCGATACACTTTCAGGTAGAGTCAGCCGCGTGTGCTTACAAAACCAGTAAATGGAGGTGAAAGGACTTGAACCTGTATCTCTGTCCACTGTCCTCTCATACTTCCTGCTCGCTTGGTGACTTTATTTAGCCACATTCAGTGAGTAAGTGATCCCTGAAGACCACAAGTATCCTTCGTCTGGTCCGGTTGTCGAAAGAAAAGTGTACTTGGTTCTTTGCACACCACCATGTTTGAGGGACATCGGCGTGATCACTGCTGATAGGTGCAGGGACAATTATAAAGGAACACCTATTTCTGGACAGGAGCAGTTGGGAACAAAGAGTGTGTTGTGGAGTGAAGTGTTTATTTGAGGGTCCAAACTTCCCTCCTTAGGTGGGTATTACTTCTTTACATTCGTGAACATGATAAAAAGCAATGATTTTAGAAGCCCAGACGCATATTATTACAGCAATTCATTTGTTGAGGTGAGAGGAAATGAGAAGGAACTTGCTGCACCACTAAATCTATGCCTGAGCACTGCTGAAATCAAACAAAAAGAATTCACGGTGGCTAGATAGGGCTATTTTCTACTGACTCTCTCTGGGGACTCAAACAGAATTCATTTGTTTGTTGGTTTCTTATTTTCACTTGTATAGGTAATCTGTCCCCGCCCCTTCAGCTTGTAGTTTGTCTGTGTCCTTGGATCTCATGTGAGTCTCCAGTAAGGGAGCACGTAGGAGATCTTGCGTTTTCATCAGTTCTTCTAACACTGGGTCTTTTGATTGAAGCACTCAAAGCCTGTACTTTTATTCTGATATTTGAGAGCTGTGCTCTTACTGCACTTTGAAATTCTTTTTGTTCTCATTAATATACAATCACATGCAGAACATTATGTTTTCCAGTCTACACCCTTCACCAAGTCCCCGGCAAAAGCCAGTTACAGTCGCTGTCCGTCAGCGTGTACTAAGATGCTGTAGAATCACTACATGTCTTCTCTGTGTTATGCAGCCGTACAAATGACCCCCCAAGTTACACACTATACATGCTAATCCTAATGCCCCCATTCTTTTTCCCCGCCCTTATTACTCCCTTCCCAAAAACCCTCCCCAGTCCCTTTCTCTTTGGTAACTGTTAGTCCACTCTCGGGTTCTGTGAGTCTGCTGCTGTCTTTTCCTTCAGTTTTTCTTTGTTATCATACTCCACACATGAGTGAAATCATTTGGTACATGTATTTCTCCTCCTTGAATATTTGACTGAGCATAATACCCTCTAGCTCCATCCACGTTATTGCAAATAATAGGATTTGTTTTCTTCTTATGGCTGCCTACTGCACTTTTTAAACTGGATTTCATTCTTCTTTTTTGTTTGTAGTTTCGCTATGTGCTTTCACCATTGCTCTCCTGGTTATGAGCAGTATCTTTGTGTTAATCGATATGTACCTATATCTATCTATCTGTCTGTCTATCTATTTATCAATCAATGAATCAATCAATCATCTTTTTGTCTGCCCATCTGTCCTTGTGTACAGAACAGTTAACCATATATCCTATATCACTTTCCTACACTATGCTTCCAAAAATCCTGCAAAGTATCTAGGCTGTAGAGAGACCACTGGGTTCACCGAGACACTTGCAGTTCAAGGCGGCCGCGTGTACCTACAAAACCAGGAAATAGTTGTGCCGGGACTTGAACCCGTGTCTCTATCCTCTGTCTTCTTTCATCTCCTTCTAACTTACTCTCTGTATTTAGCCACATTCTTTGACTAAGTGCTCCCTGAAGACCACAAGTATCATTCCTCTGGGCCTGTTGTCTCGAGAAACGAAAACTTGTTCTTTGCTCACCACCATGTTTGAAGGACATCAGCGTGATCACCGGCGATAGGACGGAGGGTCAAATAAAAAGGAACACCAATTTCTAGACAGGAGCAGTTGGGAGCTAAGAGTGTTTTGTGGGGTGACGTGTTTATTTGAGTGTCCAAACTTCCCTCTTTAGGTAGTTATTAGATCCTCCCATTCGTGAACATCATAAAACCCACTGATTTCAAAGGCCCAGACGCTTATTATTACAGCAACTCAGTTGTCGAGGTGAGAGAAAATGAGAAGTATGTTGCTGCACCACTAAATCAATGGCTGGGAACGGCTGAAACCAAACAAAAAGAATTCACGAAGGCCAGATAGGGCTATTTTCTTCTGACTGTCTCAATGGACTCACACAGAATCCATTTGTTTGATTGTTTGTTTTACAGTTTCACTCGTGTAGGGTACTTGTCCACACACCTTCGGCTTGTAGTGTGTCTGTGTCCTTGGATCTCAAGTGAGTCTCCTGTAAGTAAGCACGTACGTGTCTTGAGCTTTCATCCCCTCTTTTAACCCTGTGTCTTTTTTTTGCTGCACTCAGTGCCTGACCTTTTATTCTGATGATTCAGAGCTGAGCACTTATTGCACTTAAAGAATTTTTTTTATCATTAAGCTAAAATCAATTGAAGGACATTATGTTTACTATGCTCCCCCCTTCACCAAGTACATCTGAAAAACCTCTTCAGTCGCTGTCGATCTGCGTAGTTGGATGCTGTAGACCCCTTCACCATGTCCCTCCCAACAGACCCCATTACAGTCGCTGTCCATCAGTGAGTAGTAAGATGCTATATGATCTCTACTAGCCTTCTCTGTGTTGTACAGCACTCCCCATGACCCCTCGACCCAAAGCATTATACATGCTAAAACTAATACCCCCATTCTTTCTCCTCACACTTATCCCTCCCTTCAGACCAACCCTGCCCAGTCCTTTTCCCTTTGGTAACTTTTAGTCAACTCTCGGGTTCTGTGAGTCTGCTGCTGTTTTTCTCCTTCAGTTTTTCTTTGTTGTTGTACTACACACATGAGTGAAAACACTTGGTACTTGTCTTTCTCCGCCTGGCCTATTTCTCTGAACATACTACCGTCTAGCTCCATCCAGGTCATTACAAATGGTAGGATTTGTTTTCTTCTTAAGGCTGCTTACTGCACTTTTAAAACTGGATTTCATTCTTCCTTTTTGTTTGTAGTTTAGCTATGTTATTCACCATTCAACTCCTGGTTATGAACAATAGCTTTGTGTCAATCGATATGTATCTGTATCTATCTATCTAATGGTCTGTCTGTCTATCTATGTTTCTACGTATGTATGTATGTATGTATCTATCTCTCTTCCTATCATCTATCTATGATGTCTATCATCTATCAATCCATGTACCTATCTATCTATCTTTCATCTGTCATCTGTGTACCTATCTATCTATGAATCAATCATCTTTTTGTCTGCCCATCTATCCTTCTGTACAGAACAGTTAACAACATAGCCTATGTCTCTTCCCTACATTATGCTTCCAGAAATCTTGCAAGGTAACTAAGCCATAAGGAGAGCACTGTGTTCACCGATACACTTTCAGGTAGAGTCAGCCGCGTGTGCTTACAAAACCAGTAAATGGAGGTGAAAGGACTTGAACCTGTATCTCTGTCCACTGTCCTCTCATACTTCCTGCTCGCTTGGTGACTTTATTTAGCCACATTCAGTGAGTAAGTGATCCCTGAAGACCACAAGTATCCTTCGTCTGGTCCGGTTGTCGAAAGAAAAGTGTACTTGGTTCTTTGCACACCACCATGTTTGAGGGACATCGGCGTGATCACTGCTGATAGGTGCAGGGACAATTATAAAGGAACACCTATTTCTGGACAGGAGCAGTTGGGAACAAAGAGTGTGTTGTGGAGTGAAGTGTTTATTTGAGGGTCCAAACTTCCCTCCTTAGGTGGGTATTAATTCTTTACATTCGTCAACATCATAAAAAGCAATGATTTTAGAAGCCCAGACGCATATTATTACAGCAATTCATTTGTTGAGGTGAGAGGAAATGAGAAGGAACTTGCTGCACCACTAAATCTATGCCTGAGCACTGCTGAAATCAAACAAAAAGAATTCACGGTGGCTAGATAGGGCTATTTTCTACTGACTCTCTCTGGGGACTCAAACAGAATTCATTTGTTTGTTGGTTTCTTATTTTCACTTGTATAGGTAATCTGTCCCCGCCCCTTCAGCTTGTAGTTTGTCTGTGTCCTTGGATCTCATGTGAGTCTCCAGTAAGGGAGCACGTAGGAGATCTTGCGTTTTCATTAGTTCTTCTAACACTGGGTATTTTGATTGAAGCACTCAAAGCCTGTACTTTTATTCTGATATTTGAGAGCTGTGCTCTTACTGCACTTTGAAATTCTTTTTGTTCTCATTAATATACAATCACATGCAGAACATTATGTTTTCCAGTCTACACCCTTCACGAAGTCCCCGGCAAAAGCCAGTTACAGTCGCTGTCCGTCAGCGTGTACTAAGATGCTGTAGAATCACTACATGTCTTCTCTGTGTTATGCAGCCGTACAAATGACCCCCCAAGTTACACACTATACATGCTAATCCTAATGCCCCCATTCTTTTTCCCCGCCCTTATTACTCCCTTCCCAAAACCCCTCCCCAGTCCCTTTCTCTTTGGTAACTGTTAGTCCACTCTCGGGTTCTGTGAGTCTGCTGCTGTCTTTTCCTTCAGTTTTTCTTTGTTATCATACTCCACACATGAGTGAAATCATTTGGTACATGTATTTCTCCTCCTTGAATATTTGACTGAGTATAATACCCTCTAGCTCCATCCACGTTATTGCAAATAATAGGATTTGTTTTCTTCTTATGGCTGCCTACTGCACTTTTTAAACTGGATTTCATTCTTCTTTTTTGTTTGTAGTTTCGCTATGTGCTTTCACCATTGCTCTCCTGGTTATGAGCAGTAGCTTTGTGTTAATCGATATGTACCTCTATCTATCTATCTGTCTGTCTATCTATTTATCAATCAATCAATCAATCAATCATCTTTTTGTCTGCCCATCTGTCCTTGTGTACAGAACAGTTAACCATATATCCTATATCACTTTCCTACACTATGCTTCCAAAAATCCTGCAAAGTATCTAGGCTGTAGAGAGACCACTGGGTTCACCGAGACACTTGCAGTTCGAGGCGGCCGCGTGTACCTACAAAACCAGGAAATAGTTGTGCCGGGACTTGAACCCGTGTCTCTATCCTCTGTCTTCTTTCATCTCCTTCTAACTTACTGTCTGTATTTAGCCACATTCTTTGACTAAGTGCTCCCTGAAGACCACAAGTATCATTCCTCTGGGCCTGTTGTCTCGAGAAAAGAAAACTTGTTCTTTGCTCACCACCATGTTTGAAGGACATCAGCGTGATCACCGGCGATAGGACGGAGGGTCAAATAAAAAGGAACACCAATTTCTAGACAGGAGCAGTTGGGAGCTAAGAGTGTTTTGTGGGGTGACGTGTTTATTTGAGTGTCCAAACTTCCCTCTTTAGGTAGTTATTAGATCCTCCCATTCGTGAACATCATAAAACCCACTGATTTCAAAGGCCCAGACGCTTATTATTACAGCAACTCAGTTGTCGAGGTGAGAGAAAATGAGAAGTATGTTGCTGCACCACTAAATCAATGGCTGGGAACGGCTGAAACCAAACAAAAAGAATTCACGAAGGCCAGATAGGGCTATTTTCTTCTGACTGTCTCAATGGACTCACACAGAATCCATTTGTTTGATTGTTTGTTTTTCAGTTTCACCTGTGTAGGGTACTTGTCCACACACCTTCGGCTTGTAGTGTGTCTGTGTCCTTGGATCTCAAGTGAGTCTCCTGTAAGTAAGCACGTACGTGTCTTGAGTTTTCATCCCCTCTTTTAACCCTGTGTCTTTTTTTTGCTGCACTCAGTGCCTGACCTTTTATTCTGATGATTCAGAGCTGAGCACTTATTGCACTTAAAGAATTTTTTTTATCATTAAGCTAAAATCAATTGAAGGACATTATGTTTACTATGCTCCCCCCTTCACCAAGTACATCTGAAAAACCTCTTCAGTCGCTGTCGATCTGCGTAGTTGGATGCTGTAGACCCCTTCACCATGTCCCTCCCAACAGACCCCATTACAGTCGCTGTCCATCAGTGAGTAGTAAGATGCTATATGATCTCTACTAGCCTTCTCTGTGTTGTACAGCACTCCCCATGACCCCTCGACCCAAAGCATTATACATGCTAAAACTAATGCCCCCATTCTTTCTCCTCACACTTATCCCTCCCTTCAGACCAACCCTGCCCAGTCCTTTTCCCTTTGGTAACTTTTAGTCAACTCTCGGGTTCTGTGAGTCTGCTGCTGTTTTTCTCCTTCAGTTTTTCTTTGTTGTTGTACTACACACATGAGTGAAAACACTTGGTACTTGTCTTTCTCCGCCTGGCCTATTTCTCTGAACATACTACCGTCTAGCTCCATCCAGGTCATTACAAATGGTAGGATTTGTTTTCTTCTTAAGGCTGCTTACTGCACTTTTAAAACTGGATTTCATTCTTCCTTTTTGTTTGTAGTTTAGCTATGTTATTCACCATTCAACTCCTGGTTATGAACAATAGCTTTGTGTCAATCGATATGTATCTGTTTCTATCTATCTAATGGTCTGTCTGTCTATCTATGTTTCTACGTATGTATGTATGTATGTATCTATCTCTCTTCCTATCATCTATCTATGATGTCTATCATCTATCAATCCATGTACCTATCTATCTATCTTTCATCTGTCATCTGTGTACCTATCTATCTATGAATCAATCATCTTTTTGTCTGCCCATCTATCCTTCTGTACAGAACAGTTAACAACATAGCCTATGTCTCTTCCCTACATTATGCTTCCAGAAATCTTGCAAGGTAACTAAGCCATAAGGAGAGCACTGTGTTCACCGATACACTTTCAGGTAGAGTCAGCCGCGTGTGCTTACAAAACCAGTAAATGGAGGTGAAAGGACTTGAACCTGTATCTCTGTCCACTGTCCTCTCATACTTCCTGCTCTCTTGGTGACTTTATTTAGCCACATTCAGTGAGTAAGTGATCCCTGAAGACCACAAGTATCCTTCGTCTGGTCCGGTTGTCGAAAGAAAAGTGTACTTGCTTCTTTGCACACCACCATGTTTGAGGGACATCGGCGTGATCACTGCTGATAGGTGCAGGGACAATTATAAAGGAACACCTATTTCTGGACAGGAGCAGTTGGGAACAAAGAGTGTGTTGTGGAGTGAAGTGTTTATTTGAGGGTCCAAACTTCCCTCCTTAGGTGGGTATTACTTCTTTACATTCGTGAACATGATAAAAAGCAATGATTTTAGAAGCCCAGACGCATATTATTACAGCAATTCATTTGTTGAGGTGAGAGGAAATGAGAAGGAACTTGCTGCACCACTAAATCTATGCCTGAGCACTGCTGAAATCAAACAAAAAGAATTCACGGTGGCTAGATAGGGCTATTTTCTACTGACTCTCTCTGGGGACTCAAACAGAATTCATTTGTTTGTTGGTTTCTTATTTTCACTTGTATAGGTAATCTGTCCCCGCCCCTTCAGCTTGTAGTTTGTCTGTGTCCTTGGATCTCATGTGAGTCTCCAGTAAGGGAGCACGTAGGAGATCTTGCGTTTTCATCAGTTCTTCTAACACTGGGTCTTTTGATTGAAGCACTCAAAGCCTGTACTTTTATTCTGATATTTGAGAGCTGTGCTCTTACTGCACTTTGAAATTCTTTTTGTTCTCATTAATATACAATCACATGCCGAACATTATGTTTTCCAGTCTACACCCTTCACCAAGTCCCCGGCAAAAGCCAGTTACAGTCGCTGTCCGTCAGCGTGTACTAAGATGCTGTAGAATCACTACATGTCTTCTCTGTGTTATGCAGCCGTACAAATGACCCCCCAAGTTACACACTATACATGCTAATCCTAATGCCCCCATTCTTTTTCCCCGCCCTTATTACTCCCTTCCCAAAAACCCTCCCCAGTCCCTTTCTCTTTGGTAACTGTTAGTCCACTCTCGGGTTCTGTGAGTCTGCTGCTGTCTTTTCCTTCAGTTTTTCTTTGTTATCATACTCCACACATGAGTGAAATCATTTGGTACATGTATTTCTCCTCCTTGAATATTTGACTGAGCATAATACCCTCTAGCTCCATCCACGTTATTGCAAATAATAGGATTTGTTTTCTTCTTATGGCTGCCTACTGCACTTTTTAAACTGGATTTCATTCTTCTTTTTTGTTTGTAGTTTCGCTATGTGCTTTCACCATTGCTCTCCTGGTTATGAGCAGTATCTTTGTGTTAATCGATATGTACCTATATCTATCTATCTGTCTGTCTATCTATTTATCAATCAATCAATCAATCAATCATCTTTTTGTCTGCCCATCTGTCCTTGTGTACAGAACAGTTAACCATATATCCTATATCACTTTCCTACACTATGCTTCCAAAAATCCTGCAAAGTATCTAGGCTGTAGAGAGACCACTGGGTTCACCGAGACACTTGCAGTTCGAGGCGGCCGCGTGTACCTACAAAACCAGGAAATAGTTGTGCCGGGACTTGAACCCGTGTCTCTATCCTCTGTCTTCTTTCATCTCCTTCTAACTTACTGTCTGTATTTAGCCACATTCTTTGACTAAGTGCTCCCTGAAGACCACAAGTATCATTCCTCTGGGCCTGTTGTCTCGAGAAAAGAAAACTTGTTCTTTGCTCACCACCATGTTTGAAGGACATCAGCGTGATCACCGGCGATAGGACGGAGGGTCAAATAAAAAGGAACACCAATTTCTAGACAGGAGCAGTTGGGAGCTAAGAGTGTTTTGTGGGGTGACGTGTTTATTTGAGTGTCCAAACTTCCCTCTTTAGGTAGTTATTAGATCCTCCCATTCGTGAACATCATAAAACCCACTGATTTCAAAGGCCCAGACGCTTATTATTACAGCAACTCAGTTGTCGAGGTGAGAGAAAATGAGAAGTATGTTGCTGCACCACTAAATCAATGGCTGGGAACGGCTGAAACCAAACAAAAAGAATTCACGAAGGCCAGATAGGGCTATTTTCTTCTGACTGTCTCAATGGACTCACACAGAATCCATTTGTTTGATTGTTTGTTTTTCAGTTTCACTCGTGTAGGGTACTTGTCCACACACCTTCGGCTTGTAGTGTGTCTGTGTCCTTGGATCTCAAGTGAGTCTCCTGTAAGTAAGCACGTACGTGTCTTGAGTTTTCATCCCCTCTTTTAACCCTGTGTCTTTTTTTTGCTGCACTCAGTGCCTGACCTTTTATTCTGATGATTCAGAGCTGAGCACTTATTGCACTTAAAGAATTTTTTTTATCATTAAGCTAAAATCAATTGAAGGACATTATGTTTACTATGCTCCCCCCTTCACCAAGTACATCTGAAAAACCTCTTCAGTCGCTGTCGATCTGCGTAGTTGGATGCTGTAGACCCCTTCACCATGTCCCTCCCAACAGACCCCATTACAGTCGCTGTCCATCAGTGAGTAGTAAGATGCTATATGATCTCTACTAGCCTTCTCTGTGTTGTACAGCACTCCCCATGACCCCTCGACCCAAAGCATTATACATGCTAAAACTAATGCCCCCATTCTTTCTCCTCACACTTATCCCTCCCTTCAGACCAACCCTGCCCAGTCCTTTTCCCTTTGGTAACTTTTAGTCAACTCTCGGGTTCTGTGAGTCTGCTGCTGTTTTTCTCCTTCAGTTTTTCTTTGTTGTTGTACTACACACATGAGTGAAAACACTTGGTACTTGTCTTTCTCCGCCTGGCCTATTTCTCTGAACATACTACCGTCTAGCTCCATCCAGGTCATTACAAATGGTAGGATTTGTTTTCTTCTTAAGGCTGCTTACTGCACTTTTAAAACTGGATTTCATTCTTCCTTTTTGTTTGTAGTTTAGCTATGTTATTCACCATTCAACTCCTGGTTATGAACAATAGCTTTGTGTCAATCGATATGTATCTGTTTCTATCTATCTAATGGTCTGTCTGTCTATCTATGTTTCTACGTATGTATGTATGTATGTATCTATCTCTCTTCCTATCATCTATCTATGATGTCTATCATCTATCAATCCATGTACCTATCTATCTATCTTTCATCTGTCATCTGTGTACCTATCTATCTATGAATCAATCATCTTTTTGTCTGCCCATCTATCCTTCTGTACAGAACAGTTAACAACATAGCCTATGTCTCTTCCCTACATTATGCTTCCAGAAATATTGCAAGGTAACTAAGCCATAAGGAGAGCACTGTGTTCACCGATACACTTTCAGGTAGAGTCAGCCGCGTGTGCTTACAAAACCAGTAAATGGAGGTGAAAGGACTTGAACCTGTATCTCTGTCCACTGTCCTCTCATACTTCCTGCTCGCTTGGTGACTTTATTTAGCCACATTCAGTGAGTAAGTGATCCCTGAAGACCACAAGTATCCTTCGTCTGGTCCGGTTGTCGAAAGAAAAGTGTACTTGCTTCTTTGCACACCACCATGTTTGAGGGACATCGGCGTGATCACTGCTGATAGGTGCAGGGACAATTATAAAGGAACACCTATTTCTGGACAGGAGCAGTTGGGAACAAAGAGTGTGTTGTGGAGTGAAGTGTTTATTTGAGGGTCCAAACTTCCCTCCTTAGGTGGGTATTACTTCTTTACATTCGTGAACATGATAAAAAGCAATGATTTTAGAAGCCCAGACGCATATTATTACAGCAATTCATTTGTTGAGGTGAGAGGAAATGAGAAGGAACTTGCTGCACCACTAAATCTATGCCTGAGCACTGCTGAAATCAAACAAAAAGAATTCACGGTGGCTAGATAGGGCTATTTTCTACTGACTCTCTCTGGGGACTCAAACAGAATTCATTTGTTTGTTGGTTTCTTATTTTCACTTGTATAGGTAATCTGTCCCCGCCCCTTCAGCTTGTAGTTTGTCTGTGTCCTTGGATCTCATGTGAGTCTAAAGTAAGGGAGCACGTAGGAGATCTTGCGTTTTCATCAGTTCTTCTAACACTGGGTCTTTTGATTGAAGCACTCAAAGCCTGTACTTTTATTCTGATATTTGAGAGCTGTGCTCTTACTGCACTTTGAAATTCTTTTTGTTCTCATTAATATACAATCACATGCCGAACATTATGTTTTCCAGTCTACACCCTTCACCAAGTCCCCGGCAAAAGCCAGTTACAGTCGCTGTCCGTCAGCGTGTACTAAGATGCTGTAGAATCACTACATGTCTTCTCTGTGTTATGCAGCCGTACAAATGACCCCCCAAGTTACACACTATACATGCTAATCCTAATGCCCCCATTCTTTTTCCCCGCCCTTATTACTCCCTTCCCAAAAACCCTCCCCAGTCCCTTTCTCTTTGGTAACTGTTAGTCCACTCTCGGGTTCTGTGAGTCTGCTGCTGTCTTTTCCTTCAGTTTTTCTTTGTTATCATACTCCACACATGAGTGAAATCATTTGGTACATGTATTTCTCCTCCTTGAATATTTGACTGAGCATAATACCCTCTAGCTCCATCCACGTTATTGCAAATAATAGGATTTGTTTTCTTCTTATGGCTGCCTACTGCACTTTTTAAACTGGATTTCATTCTTCTTTTTTGTTTGTAGTTTCGCTATGTGCTTTCACCATTGCTCTCCTGGTTATGAGCAGTATCTTTGTGTTAATCGATATGTACCTATATCTATCTATCTGTCTGTCTATCTATTTATCAATCAATCAATCAATCAATCATCTTTTTGTCTGCCCATCTGTCCTTGTGTACAGAACAGTTAACCATATATCCTATATCACTTTCCTACACTATGCTTCCAAAAATCCTGCAAAGTATCTAGGCTGTAGAGAGACTACTGGGTTCACCGAGACACTTGCAGTTCAAGGCGGCCGCGTGTACCTACAAAACCAGGAAATAGTTGTGCCGGGACTTGAACCCGTGTCTCTATCCTCTGTCTTCTTTCATCTCCTTCTAACTTACTGTCTGTATTTAGCCACATTCTTTGACTAAGTGCTCCCTGAAGACCACAAGTATCATTCCTCTGGGCCTGTTGTCTCGAGAAAAGAAAACTTGTTCTTTGCTCACCACCATGTTTGAAGGACATCAGCGTGATCACCGGCGATAGGACGGAGGGTCAAATAAAAAGGAACACCAATTTCTAGACAGGAGCAGTTGGGAGCTAAGAGTGTTTTGTGGGGTGACGTGTTTATTTGAGTGTCCAAACTTCCCTCTTTAGGTAGTTATTAGATCCTCCCATTCGTGAACATCATAAAACCCACTGATTTCAAAGGCCCAGTCGCTTATTATTACAGAAACTCAGTTGTCGAGGTGAGAGAAAATGAGAAGTATGTTGCTGCACCACTAAATCAATGGCTGGGAACGGCTGAAACCAAACAAAAAGAATTCACGAAGGCCAGATAGGGCTATTTTCTTCTGACTGTCTCAATGGACTCACACAGAATCCATTTGTTTGATTGTTTGTTTTTCAGTTTCACTCGTGTAGGGTACTTGTCCACACACCTTCGGCTTGTAGTGTGTCTGTGTCCTTGGATCTCAAGTGAGTCTCCTGTAAGTAAGCACGTACGTGTCTTGAGTTTTCATCCCCTCTTTTAACCCTGTGTCTTTTTTTTGCTGCACTCAGTGCCTGACCTTTTATTCTGATGATTCAGAGCTGAGCACTTATTGCACTTAAAGAATTTTTTTTATCATTAAGCTAAAATCAATTGAAGGACATTATGTTTACTATGCTCCCCCCTTCACCAAGTACATCTGAAAAACCTCTTCAGTCGCTGTCGATCTGCGTAGTTGGATGCTGTAGACCCCTTCACCATGTCCCTCCCAACAGACCCCATTACAGTCGCTGTCCATCAGTGAGTAGTAAGATGCTATATGATCTCTACTAGCCTTCTCTGTGTTGTACAGCACTCCCCATGACCCCTCGACCCAAAGCATTATACATGCTAAAACTAATGCCCCCATTCTTTCTCCTCACACTTATCCCTCCCTTCAGACCAACCCTGCCCAGTCCTTTTCCCTTTGGTAACTTTTAGTCAACTCTCGGGTTCTGTGAGTCTGCTGCTGTTTTTCTCCTTCAGTTTTTCTTTGTTGTTGTACTACACACATGAGTGAAAACACTTGGTACTTGTCTTTCTCCGCCTGGCCTATTTCTCTGAACATACTACCGTCTAGCTCCATCCAGGTCATTACAAATGGTAGGATTTGTTTTCTTCTTAAGGCTGCTTACTGCACTTTTAAAACTGGATTTCATTCTTCCTTTTTGTTTGTAGTTTAGCTATGTTATTCACCATTCAACTCCTGGTTATGAACAATAGCTTTGTGTCAATCGATATGTATCTGTTTCTATCTATCTAATGGTCTGTCTGTCTATCTATGTTTCTACGTATGTATGTATGTATGTATCTATCTCTCTTCCTATCATCTATCTATGATGTCTATCATCTATCAATCCATGTACCTATCTATCTATCTTTCATCTGTCATCTGTGTACCTATCTATCTATGAATCAATCATCTTTTTGTCTGCCCATCTATCCTTCTGTACAGAACAGTTAACAACATAGCCTATGTCTCTTCCCTACATTATGCTTCCAGAAATCTTGCAAGGTAACTAAGCCATAAGGAGAGCACTGTGTTCACCGATACACTTTCAGGTAGAGTCAGCCGCGTGTGCTTACAAAACCAGTAAATGGAGGTGAAAGGACTTGAACCTGTATCTCTGTCCACTGTCCTCTCATACTTCCTGCTCGCTTGGTGACTTTATTTAGCCACATTCAGTGAGTAAGTGATCCCTGAAGACCACAAGTATCCTTCGTCTGGTCCGGTTGTCGAAAGAAAAGTGTACTTGGTTCTTTGCACACCACCATGTTTGAGGGACATCAGCGTGATCACTGCTGATAGGTGCAGGGACAATTATAAAGGAACACCTATTTCTGGACAGGAGCAGTTGGGAACAAAGAGTGTGTTGTGGAGTGAAGTGTTTATTTGAGGGTCCAAACTTCCCTCCTTAGGTGGGTATTACTTCTTTACATTCGTGAACATCATAAAAAGCAATGATTTTAGAAGCCCAGACGCATATTATTACAGCAATTCATTTGTTGAGGTGAGAGGAAATGAGAAGGAACTTGCTGCACCACTAAATCTATGCCTGAGCACTGCTGAAATCAAACAAAAAGAATTCACGGTGGCTAGATAGGGCTATTTTCTACTGACTCTCTCTGGGGACTCAAACAGAATTCATTTGTTTGTTTGTTTCTTATTTTCACTTGTATAGGTAGTCTTTCCCCACCCCTTCAGCTTGTAGTTTGTTTGTGTCCTTGGATCTCAAGTGAGTCTCCAGTAAGGGAGCACGTAGGAGATCTTGCGTTTTCATCAGTTCTTCTAACACTGGGTCTTTTGATTGAAGCACTCAAAGCCTGTACTTTTATTCTGATATTTGAGAGCTGTGCTCTTACTGCACTTTGAAATTCTTTTTGTTCTCATTAATATACAATCACATGCAGAACATTATGTTTTCCAGTCTACACCCTTCAGCAAGTCCCCGGCAAAAGCCAGTTACAGTCGCTGTCCGTCAGCGTGTACTAAGATGCTGTAGAATCACTACATGTCTTCTCTGTGTTATGCAGCCGTACAAATGACCCCCCAAGTTACACACTATACATGCTAATCCTAATGCCCCCATTCTTTTTCCCCGCCCTTATTACTCCCTTCCCAAAAACCCTCCCCAGTCCCTTTCTCTTTGGTAACTGTTAGTCCACTCTCGGGTTCTGTGAGTCTGCTGCTGTCTTTTCCTTCAGTTTTTCTTTGTTATCATACTCCACACCTGAGTGAAATCATTTGGTACATGTATTTCTCCTCCTTGAATATTTGACTGAGCATAATACCCTCTAGCTCCATCCACGTTATTGCAAATAATAGGATTTGTTTTCTTCTTATGACTGCCTACTGCACTTTTTAAACTGGATTTCATTCTTCTTTTTTGTTTGTAGTTTCGCTATGTGCTTTCACCATTGCTCTCCTGGTTATGAGCAGTAGCTTTGTGTTAATCGATATGTACCTATATCTATCTATCTGTCTGTCTATCTATTTATCAATCAATCAATCAATCAATCATCTTTTTGTCTGCCCATCTGTCCTAGTGTACAGAACAGTTAACCATATATCCTATATCACTTTCCTACACTATGCTTCCAAAAATCCTGCAAAGTATCTAGGCTGTAGAGAGACCACTGGGTTCACCGAGACACTTGCAGTTCGAGGCGGCCGCGTGTACCTACAAAACCAGGAAATAGTTGTGCCGGGACTTGAACCCGTGTCTCTATCCTCTGTCTTCTTTCATCTCCTTCTAACTTACTGTCTGTATTTAGCCACATTCTTTGACTAAGTGCTCCCTGACGACCACAAGTGTCATTCCTCTGGGCCTGTTGTCTCGAGAAAAGAAAACTTGTTCTTTGCTCACCACCATGTTTGAAGGACATCAGCGTGATCACCGGCGATAGGACGGAGGGTCAAATAAAAAGGAACACCAATTTCTAGACAGGAGCAGTTGGGAGCTAAGAGTGTTTTGTGGGGTGACGTGTTTATTTGAGTGTCCAAACTTCCCTCTTTAGGTAGTTATTAGATCCTCCCATTCGTGAACATCATAAAACCCACTGATTTCAAAGGCCCAGACGCTTATTATTACAGCAACTCAGTTGTCGAGGTGAGAGAAAATGAGAAGTATGTTGCTGCACCACTAAATCAATGGCTGGGAACGGCTGAAACCAAACAAAAAGAATTCACGGAGGCCAGATAGGGCTATTTTCTTCTGACTGTCTCAATGGACTCACACAGAATCCATTTGTTTGATTGTTTGTTTTTCAGTTTCACTCGTGTAGGGTACTTGTCCACACACCTTCTGCTTGTAGTGTGTCTGTGTCCTTGGATCTCAAGTGAGTCTCCTGTAAGTAAGCACGTACGTGTCTTGAGTTTTCATCCCTTCTTTTAACCCTGTGTCTTTTGTTTGCTGCACTCAGTGCCTGACCTTTTATTCTGATGATTCAGAGCTGAGCACTTATTGCACTTAAAGAATTTTTTTTATCATTAAGCTTAAATCAATTGAAGAACATTATGTTTACTATGCTCCCCCCTTCACCAAGTACATCTGAAAAACCTCTTCAGTCGCTGTCGATCTGCGTAGTTGGATGCTGTAGACCCCTTCACCATGTCCCTCCCAACAGACCCCATTACAGTCGCTGTCCATCAGTGAGTAGTAAGATGCTATATGATCTCTACTAGCCTTCTCTGTGTTGTACAGCACTCCCCATGACCCCTCGACCCAAAGCATTATACATGCTAAATCTAATGCCCCCATTCTTTCTCCTCACACTTATCCCTCCCTTCAGACCAACCCTGCCCAGTCCTTTTCCCTTTGGTAACTTTTAGTCAACTCTCGGGTTCTGTGAGTCTGCTGCTGTTTTTCTCCTTCAGTTTTTCTTTGTTGTTGTACTACACACATGAGTGAAAACACTTGGTACTTGTCTTTCTCCGCCTGGCCTATTTCTCTGAACATACTACCGTCTAGCTCCATCCAGGTCATTACAAATGGTAGGATTTGTTTTCTTCTTAAGGCTGCTTACTGCACTTTTAAAATTGGATTTCATTCTTCCTTTTTGTTTGTAGTTTAGCTATGTTATTCACCATTCAACTCCTGGTTATGAACAATAGCTTTGTGTCAATCGATATGTATCTGTTTCTATCTATCTAATGGTCTGTCTGTCTATCTATGTTTCTACGTATGTATGTATGTATGTATCTATCTCTCTTCCTATCATCTATCTATGATGTCTATCATCTATCAATCCATGTACCTATCTATCTATCTTTCATCTGTCATCTGTGTACCTATCTATCTATGAATCAATCATCTTTTTGTCTGCCCATCTATCCTTCTGTACAGAACAGTTAACAACATAGCCTATGTCTCTTCCCTACATTATGCTTCCAGAAATCTTGCAAGGTAACTAAGCCATAAGGAGAGCACTGTGTTCACCGATACACTTTCAGGTAGAGTCAGCCGCGTGTGCTTACAAAACCAGTAAATGGAGGTGAAAGGACTTGAACCTGTATCTCTGTCCACTGTCCTCTCATACTTCCTGCTCGCTTGGTGACTTTATTTAGCCACATTCAGTGAGTAAGTGATCCCTGAAGACCACAAGTATCCTTCGTCTGGTCCGGTTGTCGAAAGAAAAGTGTACTTGGTTCTTTGCACACCACCATGTTTGAGGGACATCGGCGTGATCACTGCTGATAGGTGCAGGGACAATTATAAAGGAACACCTATTTCTGGACAGGAGCAGTTGGGAACAAAGAGTGTGTTGTGGAGTGAAGTGTTTATTTGAGGGTCCAAACTTCCCTCCTTAGGTGGGTATTAATTCTTTACATTCGTGAACATCATAAAAAGCAATGATTTTAGAAGCCCAGACGCATATTATTACAGCAATTCATTTGTTGAGGTGAGAGGAAATGAGAAGGAACTTGCTGCACCACTAAATCTATGCCTGAGCACTGCTGAAATCAAACAAAAAGAATTCACGGTGGCTAGATAGGGCTATTTTCTACTGACTCTCTCTGGGGACTCAAACAGAATTCATTTGTTTGTTTGTTTCTTATTTTCACTTGTATAGGTAATCTGTCCCCACCCCTTCAGCTTGTAGTTTGTCTGTGTCCTTGGATCTCAAGTGAGTCTCCAGTAAGGGAGCACGTAGGAGATCTTGCGTTTTCATCAGTTCTTCTAACACTGGGTCTTTTGATTGAAGCACTCAAAGCCTGTACTTTTATTCTGATATTTGAGAGCTGTGCTCTTACTGCACTTTGAAATTCTTTTTGTTCTCATTAATATACAATCACATGCAGAACATTATGTTTTCCAGTCTACACCCTTCAGCAAGTCCCCGGCAAAAGCCAGTTACAGTCGCTGTCCGTCAGCGTGTACTAAGATGCTGTAGAATCACTACATGTCTTCTCTGTGTTATGCAGCCGTACAAATGACCCCCCAAGTTACACACTATACATGCTAATCCTAATGCCCCCATTCTTTTTCCCGCCCTTATTACTCCCTTCCCAAAAACCCTCCCCAGTCCCTTTCTCATTGGTAACTGTTAGTCCACTCTCGGGTTCTGTGAGTCTGCTGCTGTCTTTTCCTTCAGTTTTTCTTTGTTATCATACTCCACACATGAGTGAAATCATTTGGTACATGTATTTCTCCTCCTTGAATATTTGACTGAGCATAATACCCTCTAGCTCCATCCACGTTATTGCAAATAATAGGATTTGTTTTCTTCTTATGACTGCCTACTGCACTTTTTAAACTGGATTTCATTCTTCTTTTTTGTTTGTAGTTTCGCTATGTGCTTTCACCATTGCTCTCCTGGTTATGAGCAGTAGCTTTGTGTTAATCGATATGTACCTATATCTATCTATCTGTCTGTCTATCTATTTATCAATCAATCAATCAATCAATCATCTTTTTGTCTGCCCATCTGTCCTTGTGTACAGAACAGTTAACCATATATCCTATATCACTTTCCTACACTATGCTTCCAAAAATCCTGCAAAGTATCTAGGCTGTAGAGAGACCACTGGGTTCACCGAGACACTTGCAGTTCGAGGCGGCCGCGTGTACCTACAAAACCAGGAAATAGTTGTGCCGGGACTTGAACCCGTGTCTCTATCCTCTGTCTTCTTTCATCTCCTTCTAACTTACTGTCTGTATTTAGCCACATTCTTTGACTAAGTGCTCCCTGACGACCACAAGTATCATTCCTCTGGGCCTGTTGTCTCGAGAAAAGAAAACTTGTTCTTTGCTCACCACCATGTTTGAAGGACATCAGCGTGATCACCGGCGATAGGACGGAGGGTCAAATAAAAAGGAACACCAATTTCTAGACAGGAGCAGTTGGGAGCTAAGAGTGTTTTGTGGGGTGACGTGTTTATTTGAGTGTCCAAACTTCCCTCTTTAGGTAGTTATTAGATCCTCCCATTCGTGAACATCATAAAACCCACTGATTTCAAAGGCCCAGACGCTTATTATTACAGCAACTCAGTTGTCGAGGTGAGAGAAAATGAGAAGTATGTTGCTGCACCACTAAATCAATGGCTGGGAACGGCTGAAACCAAACAAAAAGAATTCACGGAGGCCAGATAGGGCTATTTTCTTCTGACTGTCTCAATGGACTCACACAGAATCCATTTGTTTGATTGTTTGTTTTACAGTTTCACTCGTGTAGGGTACTTGTCCACACACCTTCGGCTTGTAGTGTGTCTGTGTCCTTGGATCTCAAGTGAGTCTCCTGTAAGTAAGCACGTACGTGTCTTGAGCTTTCATCCCCTCTTTTAACCCTGTGTCTTTTTTTTGCTGCACTCAGTGCCTGACCTTTTATTCTGATGATTCAGAGCTGAGCACTTATTGCACTTAAAGAATTTTTTTTATCATTAAGCTAAAATCAATTGAAGGACATTATGTTTACTATGCTCCCCCCTTCACCAAGTACATCTGAAAAACCTCTTCAGTCGCTGTCGATCTGCGTAGTTGGATGCTGTAGACCCCTTCACCATGTCCCTCCCAACAGACCCCATTACAGTCGCTGTCCATCAGTGAGTAGTAAGATGCTATATGATCTCTACTAGCCTTCTCTGTGTTGTACAGCACTCCCCATGACCCCTCGACCCAAAGCATTATACATGCTAAAACTAATACCCCCATTCTTTCTCCTCACACTTATCCCTCCCTTCAGACCAACCCTGCCCAGTCCTTTTCCCTTTGGTAACTTTTAGTCAACTCTCGGGTTCTGTGAGTCTGCTGCTGTTTTTCTCCTTCAGTTTTTCTTTGTTGTTGTACTACACACATGAGTGAAAACACTTGGTACTTGTCTTTCTCCGCCTGGCCTATTTCTCTGAACATACTACCGTCTAGCTCCATCCAGGTCATTACAAATGGTAGGATTTGTTTTCTTCTTAAGGCTGCTTACTGCACTTTTAAAACTGGATTTCATTCTTCCTTTTTGTTTGTAGTTTAGCTATGTTATTCACCATTCAACTCCTGGTTATGAACAATAGCTTTGTGTCAATCGATATGTATCTGTATCTATCTATCTAATGGTCTGTCTGTCTATCTATGTTTCTACGTATGTATGTATGTATGTATCTATCTCTCTTCCTATCATCTATCTATGATGTCTATCATCTATCAATCCATGTACCTATCTATCTATCTTTCATCTGTCATCTGTGTACCTATCTATCTATGAATCAATCATCTTTTTGTCTGCCCATCTATCCTTCTGTACAGAACAGTTAACAACATAGCCTATGTCTCTTCCCTACATTATGCTTCCAGAAATCTTGCAAGGTAACTAAGCCATAAGGAGAGCACTGTGTTCACCGATACACTTTCAGGTAGAGTCAGCCGCGTGTGCTTACAAAACCAGTAAATGGAGGTGAAAGGACTTGAACCTGTATCTCTGTCCACTGTCCTCTCATACTTCCTGCTCGCTTGGTGACTTTATTTAGCCACATTCAGTGAGTAAGTGATCCCTGAAGACCACAAGTATCCTTCGTCTGGTCCGGTTGTCGAAAGAAAAGTGTACTTGGTTCTTTGCACACCACCATGTTTGAGGGACATCGGCGTGATCACTGCTGATAGGTGCAGGGACAATTATAAAGGAACACCTATTTCTGGACAGGAGCAGTTGGGAACAAAGAGTGTGTTGTGGAGTGAAGTGTTTATTTGAGGGTCCAAACTTCCCTCCTTAGGTGGGTATTAATTCTTTACATTCGTCAACATCATAAAAAGCAATGATTTTAGAAGCCCAGACGCATATTATTACAGCAATTCATTTGTTGAGGTGAGAGGAAATGAGAAGGAACTTGCTGCACCACTAAATCTATGCCTGAGCACTGCTGAAATCAAACAAAAAGAATTCACGGTGGCTAGATAGGGCTATTTTCTACTGACTCTCTCTGGGGACTCAAACAGAATTCATTTGTTTGTTGGTTTCTTATTTTCACTTGTATAGGTAATCTGTCCCCGCCCCTTCAGCTTGTAGTTTGTCTGTGTCCTTGGATCTCATGTGAGTCTCCAGTAAGGGAGCACGTAGGAGATCTTGCGTTTTCATTAGTTCTTCTAACACTGGGTATTTTGATTGAAGCACTCAAAGCCTGTACTTTTATTCTGATATTTGAGAGCTGTGCTCTTACTGCACTTTGAAATTCTTTTTGTTCTCATTAATATACAATCACATGCAGAACATTATGTTTTCCAGTCTACACCCTTCACGAAGTCCCCGGCAAAAGCCAGTTACAGTCGCTGTCCGTCAGCGTGTACTAAGATGCTGTAGAATCACTACATGTCTTCTCTGTGTTATGCAGCCGTACAAATGACCCCCCAAGTTACACACTATACATGCTAATCCTAATGCCCCCATTCTTTTTCCCCGCCCTTATTACTCCCTTCCCAAAACCCCTCCCCAGTCCCTTTCTCTTTGGTAACTGTTAGTCCACTCTCGGGTTCTGTGAGTCTGCTGCTGTCTTTTCCTTCAGTTTTTCTTTGTTATCATACTCCACACATGAGTGAAATCATTTGGTACATGTATTTCTCCTCCTTGAATATTTGACTGAGTATAATACCCTCTAGCTCCATCCACGTTATTGCAAATAATAGGATTTGTTTTCTTCTTATGGCTGCCTACTGCACTTTTTAAACTGGATTTCATTCTTCTTTTTTGTTTGTAGTTTCGCTATGTGCTTTCACCATTGCTCTCCTGGTTATGAGCAGTAGCTTTGTGTTAATCGATATGTACCTCTATCTATCTATCTGTCTGTCTATCTATTTATCAATCAATCAATCAATCAATCATCTTTTTGTCTGCCCATCTGTCCTTGTGTACAGAACAGTTAACCATATATCCTATATCACTTTCCTACACTATGCTTCCAAAAATCCTGCAAAGTATCTAGGCTGTAGAGAGACCACTGGGTTCACCGAGACACTTGCAGTTCGAGGCGGCCGCGTGTACCTACAAAACCAGGAAATAGTTGTGCCGGGACTTGAACCCGTGTCTCTATCCTCTGTCTTCTTTCATCTCCTTCTAACTTACTGTCTGTATTTAGCCACATTCTTTGACTAAGTGCTCCCTGAAGACCACAAGTATCATTCCTCTGGGCCTGTTGTCTCGAGAAAAGAAAACTTGTTCTTTGCTCACCACCATGTTTGAAGGACATCAGCGTGATCACCGGCGATAGGACGGAGGGTCAAATAAAAAGGAACACCAATTTCTAGACAGGAGCAGTTGGGAGCTAAGAGTGTTTTGTGGGGTGACGTGTTTATTTGAGTGTCCAAACTTCCCTCTTTAGGTAGTTATTAGATCCTCCCATTCGTGAACATCATAAAACCCACTGATTTCAAAGGCCCAGACGCTTATTATTACAGCAACTCAGTTGTCGAGGTGAGAGAAAATGAGAAGTATGTTGCTGCACCACTAAATCAATGGCTGGGAACGGCTGAAACCAAACAAAAAGAATTCACGAAGGCCAGATAGGGCTATTTTCTTCTGACTGTCTCAATGGACTCACACAGAATCCATTTGTTTGATTGTTTGTTTTTCAGTTTCACCTGTGTAGGGTACTTGTCCACACACCTTCGGCTTGTAGTGTGTCTGTGTCCTTGGATCTCAAGTGAGTCTCCTGTAAGTAAGCACGTACGTGTCTTGAGTTTTCATCCCCTCTTTTAACCCTGTGTCTTTTTTTTGCTGCACTCAGTGCCTGACCTTTTATTCTGATGATTCAGAGCTGAGCACTTATTGCACTTAAAGAATTTTTTTTATCATTAAGCTAAAATCAATTGAAGGACATTATGTTTACTATGCTCCCCCCTTCACCAAGTACATCTGAAAAACCTCTTCAGTCGCTGTCGATCTGCGTAGTTGGATGCTGTAGACCCCTTCACCATGTCCCTCCCAACAGACCCCATTACAGTCGCTGTCCATCAGTGAGTAGTAAGATGCTATATGATCTCTACTAGCCTTCTCTGTGTTGTACAGCACTCCCCATGACCCCTCGACCCAAAGCATTATACATGCTAAAACTAATGCCCCCATTCTTTCTCCTCACACTTATCCCTCCCTTCAGACCAACCCTGCCCAGTCCTTTTCCCTTTGGTAACTTTTAGTCAACTCTCGGGTTCTGTGAGTCTGCTGCTGTTTTTCTCCTTCAGTTTTTCTTTGTTGTTGTACTACACACATGAGTGAAAACACTTGGTACTTGTCTTTCTCCGCCTGGCCTATTTCTCTGAACATACTACCGTCTAGCTCCATCCAGGTCATTACAAATGGTAGGATTTGTTTTCTTCTTAAGGCTGCTTACTGCACTTTTAAAACTGGATTTCATTCTTCCTTTTTGTTTGTAGTTTAGCTATGTTATTCACCATTCAACTCCTGGTTATGAACAATAGCTTTGTGTCAATCGATATGTATCTGTTTCTATCTATCTAATGGTCTGTCTGTCTATCTATGTTTCTACGTATGTATGTATGTATGTATCTATCTCTCTTCCTATCATCTATCTATGATGTCTATCATCTATCAATCCATGTACCTATCTATCTATCTTTCATCTGTCATCTGTGTACCTATCTATCTATGAATCAATCATCTTTTTGTCTGCCCATCTATCCTTCTGTACAGAACAGTTAACAACATAGCCTATGTCTCTTCCCTACATTATGCTTCCAGAAATCTTGCAAGGTAACTAAGCCATAAGGAGAGCACTGTGTTCACCGATACACTTTCAGGTAGAGTCAGCCGCGTGTGCTTACAAAACCAGTAAATGGAGGTGAAAGGACTTGAACCTGTATCTCTGTCCACTGTCCTCTCATACTTCCTGCTCTCTTGGTGACTTTATTTAGCCACATTCAGTGAGTAAGTGATCCCTGAAGACCACAAGTATCCTTCGTCTGGTCCGGTTGTCGAAAGAAAAGTGTACTTGCTTCTTTGCACACCACCATGTTTGAGGGACATCGGCGTGATCACTGCTGATAGGTGCAGGGACAATTATAAAGGAACACCTATTTCTGGACAGGAGCAGTTGGGAACAAAGAGTGTGTTGTGGAGTGAAGTGTTTATTTGAGGGTCCAAACTTCCCTCCTTAGGTGGGTATTACTTCTTTACATTCGTGAACATGATAAAAAGCAATGATTTTAGAAGCCCAGACGCATATTATTACAGCAATTCATTTGTTGAGGTGAGAGGAAATGAGAAGGAACTTGCTGCACCACTAAATCTATGCCTGAGCACTGCTGAAATCAAACAAAAAGAATTCACGGTGGCTAGATAGGGCTATTTTCTACTGACTCTCTCTGGGGACTCAAACAGAATTCATTTGTTTGTTGGTTTCTTATTTTCACTTGTATAGGTAATCTGTCCCCGCCCCTTCAGCTTGTAGTTTGTCTGTGTCCTTGGATCTCATGTGAGTCTCCAGTAAGGGAGCACGTAGGAGATCTTGCGTTTTCATCAGTTCTTCTAACACTGGGTCTTTTGATTGAAGCACTCAAAGCCTGTACTTTTATTCTGATATTTGAGAGCTGTGCTCTTACTGCACTTTGAAATTCTTTTTGTTCTCATTAATATACAATCACATGCCGAACATTATGTTTTCCAGTCTACACCCTTCACCAAGTCCCCGGCAAAAGCCAGTTACAGTCGCTGTCCGTCAGCGTGTACTAAGATGCTGTAGAATCACTACATGTCTTCTCTGTGTTATGCAGCCGTACAAATGACCCCCCAAGTTACACACTATACATGCTAATCCTAATGCCCCCATTCTTTTTCCCCGCCCTTATTACTCCCTTCCCAAAAACCCTCCCCAGTCCCTTTCTCTTTGGTAACTGTTAGTCCACTCTCGGGTTCTGTGAGTCTGCTGCTGTCTTTTCCTTCAGTTTTTCTTTGTTATCATACTCCACACATGAGTGAAATCATTTGGTACATGTATTTCTCCTCCTTGAATATTTGACTGAGCATAATACCCTCTAGCTCCATCCACGTTATTGCAAATAATAGGATTTGTTTTCTTCTTATGGCTGCCTACTGCACTTTTTAAACTGGATTTCATTCTTCTTTTTTGTTTGTAGTTTCGCTATGTGCTTTCACCATTGCTCTCCTGGTTATGAGCAGTATCTTTGTGTTAATCGATATGTACCTATATCTATCTATCTGTCTGTCTATCTATTTATCAATCAATCAATCAATCAATCATCTTTTTGTCTGCCCATCTGTCCTTGTGTACAGAACAGTTAACCATATATCCTATATCACTTTCCTACACTATGCTTCCAAAAATCCTGCAAAGTATCTAGGCTGTAGAGAGACCACTGGGTTCACCGAGACACTTGCAGTTCGAGGCGGCCGCGTGTACCTACAAAACCAGGAAATAGTTGTGCCGGGACTTGAACCCGTGTCTCTATCCTCTGTCTTCTTTCATCTCCTTCTAACTTACTGTCTGTATTTAGCCACATTCTTTGACTAAGTGCTCCCTGAAGACCACAAGTATCATTCCTCTGGGCCTGTTGTCTCGAGAAAAGAAAACTTGTTCTTTGCTCACCACCATGTTTGAAGGACATCAGCGTGATCACCGGCGATAGGACGGAGGGTCAAATAAAAAGGAACACCAATTTCTAGACAGGAGCAGTTGGGAGCTAAGAGTGTTTTGTGGGGTGACGTGTTTATTTGAGTGTCCAAACTTCCCTCTTTAGGTAGTTATTAGATCCTCCCATTCGTGAACATCATAAAACCCACTGATTTCAAAGGCCCAGACGCTTATTATTACAGCAACTCAGTTGTCGAGGTGAGAGAAAATGAGAAGTATGTTGCTGCACCACTAAATCAATGGCTGGGAACGGCTGAAACCAAACAAAAAGAATTCACGAAGGCCAGATAGGGCTATTTTCTTCTGACTGTCTCAATGGACTCACACAGAATCCATTTGTTTGATTGTTTGTTTTTCAGTTTCACTCGTGTAGGGTACTTGTCCACACACCTTCGGCTTGTAGTGTGTCTGTGTCCTTGGATCTCAAGTGAGTCTCCTGTAAGTAAGCACGTACGTGTCTTGAGTTTTCATCCCCTCTTTTAACCCTGTGTCTTTTTTTTGCTGCACTCAGTGCCTGACCTTTTATTCTGATGATTCAGAGCTGAGCACTTATTGCACTTAAAGAATTTTTTTTATCATTAAGCTAAAATCAATTGAAGGACATTATGTTTACTATGCTCCCCCCTTCACCAAGTACATCTGAAAAACCTCTTCAGTCGCTGTCGATCTGCGTAGTTGGATGCTGTAGACCCCTTCACCATGTCCCTCCCAACAGACCCCATTACAGTCGCTGTCCATCAGTGAGTAGTAAGATGCTATATGATCTCTACTAGCCTTCTCTGTGTTGTACAGCACTCCCCATGACCCCTCGACCCAAAGCATTATACATGCTAAAACTAATGCCCCCATTCTTTCTCCTCACACTTATCCCTCCCTTCAGACCAACCCTGCCCAGTCCTTTTCCCTTTGGTAACTTTTAGTCAACTCTCGGGTTCTGTGAGTCTGCTGCTGTTTTTCTCCTTCAGTTTTTCTTTGTTGTTGTACTACACACATGAGTGAAAACACTTGGTACTTGTCTTTCTCCGCCTGGCCTATTTCTCTGAACATACTACCGTCTAGCTCCATCCAGGTCATTACAAATGGTAGGATTTGTTTTCTTCTTAAGGCTGCTTACTGCACTTTTAAAACTGGATTTCATTCTTCCTTTTTGTTTGTAGTTTAGCTATGTTATTCACCATTCAACTCCTGGTTATGAACAATAGCTTTGTGTCAATCGATATGTATCTGTTTCTATCTATCTAATGGTCTGTCTGTCTATCTATGTTTCTACGTATGTATGTATGTATGTATCTATCTCTCTTCCTATCATCTATCTATGATGTCTATCATCTATCAATCCATGTACCTATCTATCTATCTTTCATCTGTCATCTGTGTACCTATCTATCTATGAATCAATCATCTTTTTGTCTGCCCATCTATCCTTCTGTACAGAACAGTTAACAACATAGCCTATGTCTCTTCCCTACATTATGCTTCCAGAAATCTTGCAAGGTAACTAAGCCATAAGGAGAGCACTGTGTTCACCGATACACTTTCAGGTAGAGTCAGCCGCGTGTGCTTACAAAACCAGTAAATGGAGGTGAAAGGACTTGAACCTGTATCTCTGTCCACTGTCCTCTCATACTTCCTGCTCGCTTGGTGACTTTATTTAGCCACATTCAGTGAGTAAGTGATCCCTGAAGACCACAAGTATCCTTCGTCTGGTCCGGTTGTCGAAAGAAAAGTGTACTTGCTTCTTTGCACACCACCATGTTTGAGGGACATCGGCGTGATCACTGCTGATAGGTGCAGGGACAATTATAAAGGAACACCTATTTCTGGACAGGAGCAGTTGGGAACAAAGAGTGTGTTGTGGAGTGAAGTGTTTATTTGAGGGTCCAAACTTCCCTCCTTAGGTGGGTATTACTTCTTTACATTCGTGAACATGATAAAAAGCAATGATTTTAGAAGCCCAGACGCATATTATTACAGCAATTCATTTGTTGAGGTGAGAGGAAATGAGAAGGAACTTGCTGCACCACTAAATCTATGCCTGAGCACTGCTGAAATCAAACAAAAAGAATTCACGGTGGCTAGATAGGGCTATTTTCTACTGACTCTCTCTGGGGACTCAAACAGAATTCATTTGTTTGTTGGTTTCTTATTTTCACTTGTATAGGTAATCTGTCCCCGCCCCTTCAGCTTGTAGTTTGTCTGTGTCCTTGGATCTCATGTGAGTCTAAAGTAAGGGAGCACGTAGGAGATCTTGCGTTTTCATCAGTTCTTCTAACACTGGGTCTTTTGATTGAAGCACTCAAAGCCTGTACTTTTATTCTGATATTTGAGAGCTGTGCTCTTACTGCACTTTGAAATTCTTTTTGTTCTCATTAATATACAATCACATGCCGAACATTATGTTTTCCAGTCTACACCCTTCACCAAGTCCCCGGCAAAAGCCAGTTACAGTCGCTGTCCGTCAGCGTGTACTAAGATGCTGTAGAATCACTACATGTCTTCTCTGTGTTATGCAGCCGTACAAATGACCCCCCAAGTTACACACTATACATGCTAATCCTAATGCCCCCATTCTTTTTCCCCGCCCTTATTACTCCCTTCCCAAAAACCCTCCCCAGTCCCTTTCTCTTTGGTAACTGTTAGTCCACTCTCGGGTTCTGTGAGTCTGCTGCTGTCTTTTCCTTCAGTTTTTCTTTGTTATCATACTCCACACATGAGTGAAATCATTTGGTACATGTATTTCTCCTCCTTGAATATTTGACTGAGCATAATACCCTCTAGCTCCATCCACGTTATTGCAAATAATAGGATTTGTTTTCTTCTTATGGCTGCCTACTGCACTTTTTAAACTGGATTTCATTCTTCTTTTTTGTTTGTAGTTTCGCTATGTGCTTTCACCATTGCTCTCCTGGTTATGAGCAGTATCTTTGTGTTAATCGATATGTACCTATATCTATCTATCTGTCTGTCTATCTATTTATCAATCAATCAATCAATCAATCATCTTTTTGTCTGCCCATCTGTCCTTGTGTACAGAACAGTTAACCATATATCCTATATCACTTTCCTACACTATGCTTCCAAAAATCCTGCAAAGTATCTAGGCTGTAGAGAGACTACTGGGTTCACCGAGACACTTGCAGTTCAAGGCGGCCGCGTGTACCTACAAAACCAGGAAATAGTTGTGCCGGGACTTGAACCCGTGTCTCTATCCTCTGTCTTCTTTCATCTCCTTCTAACTTACTGTCTGTATTTAGCCACATTCTTTGACTAAGTGCTCCCTGAAGACCACAAGTATCATTCCTCTGGGCCTGTTGTCTCGAGAAAAGAAAACTTGTTCTTTGCTCACCACCATGTTTGAAGGACATCAGCGTGATCACCGGCGATAGGACGGAGGGTCAAATAAAAAGGAACACCAATTTCTAGACAGGAGCAGTTGGGAGCTAAGAGTGTTTTGTGGGGTGACGTGTTTATTTGAGTGTCCAAACTTCCCTCTTTAGGTAGTTATTAGATCCTCCCATTCGTGAACATCATAAAACCCACTGATTTCAAAGGCCCAGTCGCTTATTATTACAGAAACTCAGTTGTCGAGGTGAGAGAAAATGAGAAGTATGTTGCTGCACCACTAAATCAATGGCTGGGAACGGCTGAAACCAAACAAAAAGAATTCACGAAGGCCAGATAGGGCTATTTTCTTCTGACTGTCTCAATGGACTCACACAGAATCCATTTGTTTGATTGTTTGTTTTTCAGTTTCACTCGTGTAGGGTACTTGTCCACACACCTTCGGCTTGTAGTGTGTCTGTGTCCTTGGATCTCAAGTGAGTCTCCTGTAAGTAAGCACGTACGTGTCTTGAGTTTTCATCCCCTCTTTTAACCCTGTGTCTTTTTTTTGCTGCACTCAGTGCCTGACCTTTTATTCTGATGATTCAGAGCTGAGCACTTATTGCACTTAAAGAATTTTTTTTATCATTAAGCTAAAATCAATTGAAGGACATTATGTTTACTATGCTCCCCCCTTCACCAAGTACATCTGAAAAACCTCTTCAGTCGCTGTCGATCTGCGTAGTTGGATGCTGTAGACCCCTTCACCATGTCCCTCCCAACAGACCCCATTACAGTCGCTGTCCATCAGTGAGTAGTAAGATGCTATATGATCTCTACTAGCCTTCTCTGTGTTGTACAGCACTCCCCATGACCCCTCGACCCAAAGCATTATACATGCTAAAACTAATGCCCCCATTCTTTCTCCTCACACTTATCCCTCCCTTCAGACCAACCCTGCCCAGTCCTTTTCCCTTTGGTAACTTTTAGTCAACTCTCGGGTTCTGTGAGTCTGCTGCTGTTTTTCTCCTTCAGTTTTTCTTTGTTGTTGTACTACACACATGAGTGAAAACACTTGGTACTTGTCTTTCTCCGCCTGGCCTATTTCTCTGAACATACTACCGTCTAGCTCCATCCAGGTCATTACAAATGGTAGGATTTGTTTTCTTCTTAAGGCTGCTTACTGCACTTTTAAAACTGGATTTCATTCTTCCTTTTTGTTTGTAGTTTAGCTATGTTATTCACCATTCAACTCCTGGTTATGAACAATAGCTTTGTGTCAATCGATATGTATCTGTTTCTATCTATCTAATGGTCTGTCTGTCTATCTATGTTTCTACGTATGTATGTATGTATGTATCTATCTCTCTTCCTATCATCTATCTATGATGTCTATCATCTATCAATCCATGTACCTATCTATCTATCTTTCATCTGTCATCTGTGTACCTATCTATCTATGAATCAATCATCTTTTTGTCTGCCCATCTATCCTTCTGTACAGAACAGTTAACAACATAGCCTATGTCTCTTCCCTACATTATGCTTCCAGAAATCTTGCAAGGTAACTAAGCCATAAGGAGAGCACTGTGTTCACCGATACACTTTCAGGTAGAGTCAGCCGCGTGTGCTTACAAAACCAGTAAATGGAGGTGAAAGGACTTGAACCTGTATCTCTGTCCACTGTCCTCTCATACTTCCTGCTCGCTTGGTGACTTTATTTAGCCACATTCAGTGAGTAAGTGATCCCTGAAGACCACAAGTATCCTTCGTCTGGTCCGGTTGTCGAAAGAAAAGTGTACTTGGTTCTTTGCACACCACCATGTTTGAGGGACATCAGCGTGATCACTGCTGATAGGTGCAGGGACAATTATAAAGGAACACCTATTTCTGGACAGGAGCAGTTGGGAACAAAGAGTGTGTTGTGGAGTGAAGTGTTTATTTGAGGGTCCAAACTTCCCTCCTTAGGTGGGTATTACTTCTTTACATTCGTGAACATCATAAAAAGCAATGATTTTAGAAGCCCAGACGCATATTATTACAGCAATTCATTTGTTGAGGTGAGAGGAAATGAGAAGGAACTTGCTGCACCACTAAATCTATGCCTGAGCACTGCTGAAATCAAACAAAAAGAATTCACGGTGGCTAGATAGGGCTATTTTCTACTGACTCTCTCTGGGGACTCAAACAGAATTCATTTGTTTGTTTGTTTCTTATTTTCACTTGTATAGGTAGTCTTTCCCCACCCCTTCAGCTTGTAGTTTGTTTGTGTCCTTGGATCTCAAGTGAGTCTCCAGTAAGGGAGCACGTAGGAGATCTTGCGTTTTCATCAGTTCTTCTAACACTGGGTCTTTTGATTGAAGCACTCAAAGCCTGTACTTTTATTCTGATATTTGAGAGCTGTGCTCTTACTGCACTTTGAAATTCTTTTTGTTCTCATTAATATACAATCACATGCAGAACATTATGTTTTCCAGTCTACACCCTTCAGCAAGTCCCCGGCAAAAGCCAGTTACAGTCGCTGTCCGTCAGCGTGTACTAAGATGCTGTAGAATCACTACATGTCTTCTCTGTGTTATGCAGCCGTACAAATGACCCCCCAAGTTACACACTATACATGCTAATCCTAATGCCCCCATTCTTTTTCCCCGCCCTTATTACTCCCTTCCCAAAAACCCTCCCCAGTCCCTTTCTCTTTGGTAACTGTTAGTCCACTCTCGGGTTCTGTGAGTCTGCTGCTGTCTTTTCCTTCAGTTTTTCTTTGTTATCATACTCCACACCTGAGTGAAATCATTTGGTACATGTATTTCTCCTCCTTGAATATTTGACTGAGCATAATACCCTCTAGCTCCATCCACGTTATTGCAAATAATAGGATTTGTTTTCTTCTTATGACTGCCTACTGCACTTTTTAAACTGGATTTCATTCTTCTTTTTTGTTTGTAGTTTCGCTATGTGCTTTCACCATTGCTCTCCTGGTTATGAGCAGTAGCTTTGTGTTAATCGATATGTACCTATATCTATCTATCTGTCTGTCTATCTATTTATCAATCAATCAATCAATCAATCATCTTTTTGTCTGCCCATCTGTCCTAGTGTACAGAACAGTTAACCATATATCCTATATCACTTTCCTACACTATGCTTCCAAAAATCCTGCAAAGTATCTAGGCTGTAGAGAGACCACTGGGTTCACCGAGACACTTGCAGTTCGAGGCGGCCGCGTGTACCTACAAAACCAGGAAATAGTTGTGCCGGGACTTGAACCCGTGTCTCTATCCTCTGTCTTCTTTCATCTCCTTCTAACTTACTGTCTGTATTTAGCCACATTCTTTGACTAAGTGCTCCCTGACGACCACAAGTGTCATTCCTCTGGGCCTGTTGTCTCGAGAAAAGAAAACTTGTTCTTTGCTCACCACCATGTTTGAAGGACATCAGCGTGATCACCGGCGATAGGACGGAGGGTCAAATAAAAAGGAACACCAATTTCTAGACAGGAGCAGTTGGGAGCTAAGAGTGTTTTGTGGGGTGACGTGTTTATTTGAGTGTCCAAACTTCCCTCTTTAGGTAGTTATTAGATCCTCCCATTCGTGAACATCATAAAACCCACTGATTTCAAAGGCCCAGACGCTTATTATTACAGCAACTCAGTTGTCGAGGTGAGAGAAAATGAGAAGTATGTTGCTGCACCACTAAATCAATGGCTGGGAACGGCTGAAACCAAACAAAAAGAATTCACGGAGGCCAGATAGGGCTATTTTCTTCTGACTGTCTCAATGGACTCACACAGAATCCATTTGTTTGATTGTTTGTTTTTCAGTTTCACTCGTGTAGGGTACTTGTCCACACACCTTCTGCTTGTAGTGTGTCTGTGTCCTTGGATCTCAAGTGAGTCTCCTGTAAGTAAGCACGTACGTGTCTTGAGTTTTCATCCCTTCTTTTAACCCTGTGTCTTTTGTTTGCTGCACTCAGTGCCTGACCTTTTATTCTGATGATTCAGAGCTGAGCACTTATTGCACTTAAAGAATTTTTTTTATCATTAAGCTTAAATCAATTGAAGAACATTATGTTTACTATGCTCCCCCCTTCACCAAGTACATCTGAAAAACCTCTTCAGTCGCTGTCGATCTGCGTAGTTGGATGCTGTAGACCCCTTCACCATGTCCCTCCCAACAGACCCCATTACAGTCGCTGTCCATCAGTGAGTAGTAAGATGCTATATGATCTCTACTAGCCTTCTCTGTGTTGTACAGCACTCCCCATGACCCCTCGACCCAAAGCATTATACATGCTAAATCTAATGCCCCCATTCT
Organism: Manis pentadactyla; assembly: GCF_030020395.1. Lineage (NCBI taxonomy): Eukaryota > Metazoa > Chordata > Mammalia > Pholidota > Manidae > Manis > Manis pentadactyla. Next base: position 750,587 of record NW_026644987.1, on the reverse strand, counting down.
TTCTCCTCACACTTATCCCTCCCTTCAGACCAACCCTGCCCAGTCCTTTTCCCTTTGGTAACTTTTAGTCAACTCTCGGGTTCTGTGAGTCTGCTGCTGTTTTTCTCCTTCAGTTTTTCTTTGTTGTTGTACTACACACATGAGTGAAAACACTTGGTACTTGTCTTTCTCCGCCTGGCCTATTTCTCTGAACATACTACCGTCTAGCTCCATCCAGGTCATTACAAATGGTAGGATTTGTTTTCTTCTTAAGGCTGCTTACTGCACTTTTAAAATTGGATTTCATTCTTCCTTTTTGTTTGTAGTTTAGCTATGTTATTCACCATTCAACTCCTGGTTATGAACAATAGCTTTGTGTCAATCGATATGTATCTGTTTCTATCTATCTAATGGTCTGTCTGTCTATCTATGTTTCTACGTATGTATGTATGTATGTATCTATCTCTCTTCCTATCATCTATCTATGATGTCTATCATCTATCAATCCATGTACCTATCTATCTATCTTTCATCTGTCATCTGTGTACCTATCTATCTATGAATCAATCATCTTTTTGTCTGCCCATCTATCCTTCTGTACAGAACAGTTAACAACATAGCCTATGTCTCTTCCCTACATTATGCTTCCAGAAATCTTGCAAGGTAACTAAGCCATAAGGAGAGCACTGTGTTCACCGATACACTTTCAGGTAGAGTCAGCCGCGTGTGCTTACAAAACCAGTAAATGGAGGTGAAAGGACTTGAACCTGTATCTCTGTCCACTGTCCTCTCATACTTCCTGCTCGCTTGGTGACTTTATTTAGCCACATTCAGTGAGTAAGTGATCCCTGAAGACCACAAGTATCCTTCGTCTGGTCCGGTTGTCGAAAGAAAAGTGTACTTGGTTCTTTGCACACCACCATGTTTGAGGGACATCGGCGTGATCACTGCTGATAGGTGCAGGGACAATTATAAAGGAACACCTATTTCTGGACAGGAGCAGTTGGGAACAAAGAGTGTGTTGTGGAGTGAAGTGTTTATTTGAGGGTCCAAACTTCCCTCCTTAGGTGGGTATTAATTCTTTACATTCGTGAACATCATAAAAAGCAATGATTTTAGAAGCCCAGACGCATATTATTACAGCAATTCATTTGTTGAGGTGAGAGGAAATGAGAAGGAACTTGCTGCACCACTAAATCTATGCCTGAGCACTGCTGAAATCAAACAAAAAGAATTCACGGTGGCTAGATAGGGCTATTTTCTACTGACTCTCTCTGGGGACTCAAACAGAATTCATTTGTTTGTTTGTTTCTTATTTTCACTTGTATAGGTAATCTGTCCCCACCCCTTCAGCTTGTAGTTTGTCTGTGTCCTTGGATCTCAAGTGAGTCTCCAGTAAGGGAGCACGTAGGAGATCTTGCGTTTTCATCAGTTCTTCTAACACTGGGTCTTTTGATTGAAGCACTCAAAGCCTGTACTTTTATTCTGATATTTGAGAGCTGTGCTCTTACTGCACTTTGAAATTCTTTTTGTTCTCATTAATATACAATCACATGCAGAACATTATGTTTTCCAGTCTACACCCTTCAGCAAGTCCCCGGCAAAAGCCAGTTACAGTCGCTGTCCGTCAGCGTGTACTAAGATGCTGTAGAATCACTACATGTCTTCTCTGTGTTATGCAGCCGTACAAATGACCCCCCAAGTTACACACTATACATGCTAATCCTAATGCCCCCATTCTTTTTCCCGCCCTTATTACTCCCTTCCCAAAAACCCTCCCCAGTCCCTTTCTCATTGGTAACTGTTAGTCCACTCTCGGGTTCTGTGAGTCTGCTGCTGTCTTTTCCTTCAGTTTTTCTTTGTTATCATACTCCACACATGAGTGAAATCATTTGGTACATGTATTTCTCCTCCTTGAATATTTGACTGAGCATAATACCCTCTAGCTCCATCCACGTTATTGCAAATAATAGGATTTGTTTTCTTCTTATGACTGCCTACTGCACTTTTTAAACTGGATTTCATTCTTCTTTTTTGTTTGTAGTTTCGCTATGTGCTTTCACCATTGCTCTCCTGGTTATGAGCAGTAGCTTTGTGTTAATCGATATGTACCTATATCTATCTATCTGTCTGTCTATCTATTTATCAATCAATCAATCAATCAATCATCTTTTTGTCTGCCCATCTGTCCTTGTGTACAGAACAGTTAACCATATATCCTATATCACTTTCCTACACTATGCTTCCAAAAATCCTGCAAAGTATCTAGGCTGTAGAGAGACCACTGGGTTCACCGAGACACTTGCAGTTCGAGGCGGCCGCGTGTACCTACAAAACCAGGAAATAGTTGTGCCGGGACTTGAACCCGTGTCTCTATCCTCTGTCTTCTTTCATCTCCTTCTAACTTACTGTCTGTATTTAGCCACATTCTTTGACTAAGTGCTCCCTGACGACCACAAGTATCATTCCTCTGGGCCTGTTGTCTCGAGAAAAGAAAACTTGTTCTTTGCTCACCACCATGTTTGAAGGACATCAGCGTGATCACCGGCGATAGGACGGAGGGTCAAATAAAAAGGAACACCAATTTCTAGACAGGAGCAGTTGGGAGCTAAGAGTGTTTTGTGGGGTGACGTGTTTATTTGAGTGTCCAAACTTCCCTCTTTAGGTAGTTATTAGATCCTCCCATTCGTGAACATCATAAAACCCACTGATTTCAAAGGCCCAGACGCTTATTATTACAGCAACTCAGTTGTCGAGGTGAGAGAAAATGAGAAGTATGTTGCTGCACCACTAAATCAATGGCTGGGAACGGCTGAAACCAAACAAAAAGAATTCACGGAGGCCAGATAGGGCTATTTTCTTCTGACTGTCTCAATGGACTCACACAGAATCCATTTGTTTGATTGTTTGTTTTTCAGTTTCACTCGTGTAGGGTACTTGTCCACACACCTTCGGCTTGTAGGGTGTCTGTGTCCTTGGATCTCAAGTGAGTCTCCTGTAAGTAAGCACGTACGTGTCTTGAGTTTTCATCCCTTCTTTTAACCCTGTGTCTTTTGTTTGCTGCACTCAGTGCCTGACCTTTTATTCTGATGATTCAGAGCTGTGCACTTATTGCACTTAAAGAATTTTTTTTATCATTAAGCTAAAATCAATTGAAGAACATTATGTTTACTATGCTCCCCCCTTCACCAAGTACATCTGAAAAACCTCTTCAGTCGCTGTCGATCTGCGTAGTTGGATGCTGTAGACCCCTTCACCATGTCCCTCCCAACAGACCCCATTACAGTCGCTGTCCATTAGTGAGTAGTAAGATGCTATATGATCTCTACTAGCCTTCTCTGTGTTGTACAGCACTCCCCATGACCCCTCGACCCAAAGCATTATACATGCTAAAACTAATGCCCCCATTCTTTCTCCTCACACTTATCCCTCCCTTCAGACCAACCCTGCCCAGTCCTTTTCCCTTTAGTAACTTTTAGTCAACTCTCGGGTTCTGTGAGTCTGCTGCTGTTTTTCTCCTTCAGTTTTTCTTTGTTGTTGTACTACACACATGAGTGAAAACACTTGGTACTTGTCTTTCTCCGCCTGGCCTATTTCTCTGAACATACTACCGTCTAGCTCCATCCAGGTCATTACAAATGGTAGGATTTGTTTTCTTCTTAAGGCTGCTTACTGCACTTTTAAAACTGGATTTCATTCTTCCTTTTTGTTTGTAGTTTAGCTATGTTATTCACCATTCAACTCCTGGTTATGAACAATAGCTTTGTGTCAATCGATATGTATCTGTTTCTATCTATCTAATGGTCTGTCTGTCTATCTATGTTTCTACGTATGTATGTATGTATGTATCTATCTCTCTTCCTATCATCTATCTATGATGTCTATCATCTATCAATCCATGTACCTATCTATCTATCTTTCATCTGTCATCTGTGTACCTATCTATCTATGAATCAATCATCTTTTTGTCTGCCCATCTATCCTTCTGTACAGAACAGTTAACAACATAGCCTATGTCTCTTCCCTACATTATGCTTCCAGAAATCTTGCAAGGTAACTAAGCCATAAGGAGAGCACTGTGTTCACCGATACACTTTCAGGTAGAGTCAGCCGCGTGTGCTTACAAAACCAGTAAATGGAGGTGAAAGGACTTGAACCTGTATCTCTGTCCACTGTCCTCTCATACTTCCTGCTCGCTTGGTGACTTTATTTAGCCACATTCAGTGAGTAAGTGATCCCTGAAGACCACAAGTATCCTTCGTCTGGTCCGGTTGTCGAAAGAAAAGTGTACTTGCTTCTTTGCACACCACCATGTTTGAGGGACATCGGCGTGATCACTGCTGATAGGTGCAGGGACAATTATAAAGGAACACCTATTTCTGGACAGGAGCAGTTGGGAACAAAGAGTGTGTTGTGGAGTGAAGTGTTTATTTGAGGGTCCAAACTTCCCTCCTTAGGTGGGTATTACTTCTTTACATTCGTGAACATGATAAAAAGCAATGATTTTAGAAGCCCAGACGCATATTATTACAGCAATTCATTTGTTGAGGTGAGAGGAAATGAGAAGGAACTTGCTGCACCACTAAATCTATGCCTGAGCACTGCTGAAATCAAACAAAAAGAATTCACGGTGGCTAGATAGGGCTATTTTCTACTGACTCTCTCTGGGGACTCAAACAGAATTCATTTGTTTGTTGGTTTCTTATTTTCACTTGTATAGGTAATCTGTCCCCACCCCTTCAGCTTGTAGTTTGTCTGTGTCCTTGGATCTCAAGTGAGTCTCCAGTAAGGGAGCACGTAGGAGATCTTGCGTTTTCATCAGTTCTTCTAACACTGGGTCTTTTGATTGAAGCACTCAAAGCCTGTACTTTTATTCTGATATTTGAGAGCTGTGCTCTTACTGCACTTTGAAATTCTTTTTGTTCTCATTAATATACAATCACATGCAGAACATTATGTTTTCCAGTCTACACCCTTCAGCAAGTCCCCGGCAAAAGCCAGTTACAGTCGCTGTCCGTCAGCGTGTACTAAGATGCTGTAGAATCACTACATGTCTTCTCTGTGTTATGCAGCCGTACAAATGACCCCCCAAGTTGCACACTATACATGCTAATCCTAATGCCCCCATTCTTTTTCCCCGCCCTTATTACTCCCTTCCCAAAAACCCTCCCCAGTCCCTTTCTCTTTGGTAACTGTTAGTCCACTCTCGGGTTCTGTGAGTCTGCTGCTGTCTTTTCCTTCAGTTTTTCTTTGTTATCATACTCCACACATGAGTGAAATCATTTGGTACATGTATTTCTCCTCCTTGAATATTTGACTGAGCATAATACCCTCTAGCTCCATCCACGTTATTGCAAATAATAGGATTTGTTTTCTTCTTATGACTGCCTACTGCACTTTTTAAACTGGATTTCATTCTTCTTTTTTGTTTGTAGTTTCGCTATGTGCTTTCACCATTGCTCTCCTGGTTATGAGCAGTATCTTTGTGTTAATCGATATGTACCTATATCTATCTATCTGTCTGTCTATCTATTTATCAATCAATCAATCAATCAATCATCTTTTTGTCTGCCCATCTGTACTTGTGTACAGAACAGTTAACCATATATCCTATATCACTTTCCTACACTATGCTTCCAAAAATCCTGCAAAGTATCTAGGCTGTAGAGAGACCACTGGGTTCACCGAGACACTTGCAGTTCGAGGCGGCCGCGTGTACCTACAAAACCAGGAAATAGTTGTGCCGGGACTTGAACCCGTGTCTCTATCCTCTGTCTTCTTTCATCTCCTTCTAACTTACTGTCTGTATTTAGCCACATTCTTTGACTAAGTGCTCCCTGAAGACCACAAGTATCATTCCTCTGGGCCTGTTGTCTCGAGAAAAGAAAACTTGTTCTTTGCTCACCACCATGTTTGAAGGACATCAGCGTGATCACCGGCGATAGGACGGAGGGTCAAATAAAAAGGAACACCAATTTCTAGACAGGAGCAGTTGGGAGCTAAGAGTGTTTTGTGGGGTGACGTGTTTATTTGAGTGTCCAAACTTCCCTCTTTAGGTAGTTATTAGATCCTCCCATTCGTGAACATCATAAAACCCACTGATTTCAAAGGCCCAGACGCTTATTATTACAGCAACTCAGTTGTCGAGGTGAGAGAATATGAGAAGTATGTTGCTGCACCACTAAATCAATGGCTGGGAACGGCTGAAACCAAACAAAAAGAATTCACGAAGGCCAGAAAGGGCTATTTTCTTCTGACTGTCTCAATGGACTCACACAGAATCCATTTGTTTGATTGTTTGTTTTTCAGTTTCACTCGTGTAGGGTACTTGTCCACACACCTTCGGCTTGTAGTGTGTCTGTGTCCTTGGATCTCAAGTGAGTCTCCTGTAAGTAAGCACGTACGTGTCTTGAGTTTTCATCCCCTCTTTTAACCCTGTGTCTTTTTTTTGCTGCACTCAGTGCCTGACCTTTTATTCTGATGATTCAGAGCTGAGCACTTATTGCACTTAAAGAATTTTTTTTATCATTAAGCTAAAATCAATTGAAGGACATTATGTTTACTATGCTCCCCCCTTCACCAAGTACATCTGAAAAACCTCTTCAGTCGCTGTCGATCTGCATAGTTGGATGCTGTAGACCCCTTCACCATGTCCCTCCCAACAGACCCCATTACAGTCGCTGTCCATCAGTGAGTAGTAAGATGCTATATGATCTCTACTAGCCTTCTCTGTGTTGTACAGCACTCCCCATGACCCCTCGACCCAAAGCATTATACATGCTAAAACTAATGCCCCCATTCTTTCTCCTCACACTTATCCCTCCCTTCAGACCAACCCTGCCCAGTCCTTTTCCCTTTGGTAACTTTTAGTCAACTCTTTGGTTCTGTGAGTCTGCTGCTGTTTTTCTCCTTCAGTTTTTCTTTGTTGTTGTACTACACACATGAGTGAAAACACTTGGTACTTGTCTTTCTCCGCCTGGCCTATTTCTCTGAACATACTACCGTCTAGCTCCATCCAGGTCATTACAAATGGTAGGATTTGTTTTCTTCTTAAGGCTGCTTACTGCACTTTTAAAACTGGAATTCATTCTTCCATTTTGTTTGTAGTTTAGCTATGTTATTCACCATTCAACTCCTGTTTATGAACAATAGCTTTGTGTCAATCGATATGTATCTGTATCTATCTATCTAATGGTCTGTCTGTCTATCTATGTTTCTACGTATGTATGTATGTATGTATCTATGTATCTATCTATCTATCTCTCTTCCTATCATCTATCTATGATGTCTATCATCTATCAATCCATGTACCTATCTATCTATCTTTCATCTGTCATCTGTGTACCTATCTATCTATGAATCAATCATCTTTTTGTCTGCCCATCTATCCTTCTGTACAGAACAGTTAACAACATAGCCTATGTCTCTTCCCTACATTATGCTTCCAGAAATCTTGCAAGGTAACTAAGCCATAAGGAGAGCACTGTGTTCACCGATACACTTTCAGGTAGAGTCAGCCGCGTGTGCTTACAAAACCAGTAAATGGAGGTGAAAGGACTTGAACCTGTATCTCTGTCCACTGTCCTCTCATACTTCCTGCTCGCTTGGTGACTTTATTTAGCCACATTCAGTGAGTAAGTGATCCCTGAAGACCACAAGTATCCTTCGTCTGGTCCGGTTGTCGAAAGAAAAGTGTACTTGCTTCTTTGCACACCACCATGTTTGAGGGACATCGGCGTGATCACTGCTGATAGGTGCAGGGACAATTATAAAGGAACACCTATTTCTGGACAGGAGCAGTTTGGAACAAAGAGTGTGTTGTGGAGTGAAGTGTTTATTTGAGGGTCCAAACTTCCCTCCTTAGGTGGGTATTACTTCTTTACATTCGTGAACATGATAAAAAGCAATGATTTTAGAAGCCCAGACGCATATTATTACAGCAATTCATTTGTTGAGGTGAGAGGAAATGAGAAGGAACTTGCTGCACCACTAAATCTATGCCTGAGCACTGCTGAAATCAAACAAAAAGAATTCACGGTGGCTAGATAGGGCTATTTTCTACTGACTCTCTCTGGGGACTCAAACAGAATTCATTTGTTTGTTTGTTTCTTATTTTCACTTGTATAGGTAATCTGTCCCCACCCCTTCAGCTTGTAGTTTGTCTGTGTCCTTGGATCTCAAGTGAGTCTCCAGTAAGGGAGCACGTAGGAGATCTTGCGTTTTCATCAGTTCTTCTAACACTGGGTCTTTTGATTGAAGCACTCAAAGCCTGTACTTTTATTCTGATATTTGAGAGCTGTGCTCTTACTGCACTTTGAAATTCTTTTTGTTCTCATTAATATACAATCACATGCAGAACATTATGTTTTCCAGTCTACACCCTTCAGCAAGTCCCCGGCAAAAGCCAGTTACAGTCGCTGTCCGTCAGCGTGTACTAAGATGCTGTAGAATCACTACATGTCTTCTCTGTGTTATGCAGCCGTACAAATGACCCCCCAAGTTACACACTATACATGCTAATCCTAATGCCCCCATTCTTTTTCCCGCCCTTATTACTCCCTTCCCAAAAACCCTCCCCAGTCCCTTTCTCATTGGTAACTGTTAGTCCACTCTCGGGTTCTGTGAGTCTGCTGCTGTCTTTTCCTTCAGTTTTTCTTTGTTATCATACTCCACACATGAGTGAAATCATTTGGTACATGTATTTCTCCTCCTTGAATATTTGACTGAGCATAATACCCTCTAGCTCCATCCACGTTATTGCAAATAATAGGATTTGTTTTCTTCTTATGACTGCCTACTGCACTTTTTAAACTGGATTTCATTCTTCTTTTTTGTTTGTAGTTTCGCTATGTGCTTTCACCATTGCTCTCCTGGTTATGAGCAGTAGCTTTGTGTTAATCGATATGTACCTATATCTATCTATCTGTCTGTCTATCTATTTATCAATCAATCAATCAATCAATCATCTTTTTGTCTGCCCATCTGTCCTTGTGTACAGAACAGTTAACCATATATCCTATATCACTTTCCTACACTATGCTTCCAAAAATCCTGCAAAGTATCTAGGCTGTAGAGAGACCACTGGGTTCACCGAGACACTTGCAGTTCGAGGCGGCCGCGTGTACCTACAAAACCAGGAAATAGTTGTGCCGGGACTTGAACCCGTGTCTCTATCCTCTGTCTTCTTTCATCTCCTTCTAACTTACTGTCTGTATTTAGCCACATTCTTTGACTAAGTGCTCCCTGACGACCACAAGTATCATTCCTCTGGGCCTGTTGTCTCGAGAAAAGAAAACTTGTTCTTTGCTCACCACCATGTTTGAAGGACATCAGCGTGATCACCGGCGATAGGACGGAGGGTCAAATAAAAAGGAACACCAATTTCTAGACAGGAGCAGTTGGGAGCTAAGAGTGTTTTGTGGGGTGACGTGTTTATTTGAGTGTCCAAACTTCCCTCTTTAGGTAGTTATTAGATCCTCCCATTCGTGAACATCATAAAACCCACTGATTTCAAAGGCCCAGACGCTTATTATTACAGCAACTCAGTTGTCGAGGTGAGAGAAAATGAGAAGTATGTTGCTGCACCACTAAATCAATGGCTGGGAACGGCTGAAACCAAACAAAAAGAATTCACGGAGGCCAGATAGGGCTATTTTCTTCTGACTGTCTCAATGGACTCACACAGAATCCATTTGTTTGATTGTTTGTTTTTCAGTTTCACTCGTGTAGGGTACTTGTCCACACACCTTCGGCTTGTAGGGTGTCTGTGTCCTTGGATCTCAAGTGAGTCTCCTGTAAGTAAGCACGTACGTGTCTTGAGTTTTCATCCCTTCTTTTAACCCTGTGTCTTTTGTTTGCTGCACTCAGTGCCTGACCTTTTATTCTGATGATTCAGAGCTGTGCACTTATTGCACTTAAAGAATTTTTTTTATCATTAAGCTAAAATCAATTGAAGAACATTATGTTTACTATGCTCCCCCCTTCACCAAGTACATCTGAAAAACCTCTTCAGTCGCTGTCGATCTGCGTAGTTGGATGCTGTAGACCCCTTCACCATGTCCCTCCCAACAGACCCCATTACAGTCGCTGTCCATTAGTGAGTAGTAAGATGCTATATGATCTCTACTAGCCTTCTCTGTGTTGTACAGCACTCCCCATGACCCCTCGACCCAAAGCATTATACATGCTAAAACTAATGCCCCCATTCTTTCTCCTCACACTTATCCCTCCCTTCAGACCAACCCTGCCCAGTCCTTTTCCCTTTAGTAACTTTTAGTCAACTCTCGGGTTCTGTGAGTCTGCTGCTGTTTTTCTCCTTCAGTTTTTCTTTGTTGTTGTACTACACACATGAGTGAAAACACTTGGTACTTGTCTTTCTCCGCCTGGCCTATTTCTCTGAACATACTACCGTCTAGCTCCATCCAGGTCATTACAAATGGTAGGATTTGTTTTCTTCTTAAGGCTGCTTACTGCACTTTTAAAACTGGATTTCATTCTTCCTTTTTGTTTGTAGTTTAGCTATGTTATTCACCATTCAACTCCTGGTTATGAACAATAGCTTTGTGTCAATCGATATGTATCTGTTTCTATCTATCTAATGGTCTGTCTGTCTATCTATGTTTCTACGTATGTATGTATGTATGTATCTATCTCTCTTCCTATCATCTATCTATGATGTCTATCATCTATCAATCCATGTACCTATCTATCTATCTTTCATCTGTCATCTGTGTACCTATCTATCTATGAATCAATCATCTTTTTGTCTGCCCATCTATCCTTCTGTACAGAACAGTTAACAACATAGCCTATGTCTCTTCCCTACATTATGCTTCCAGAAATCTTGCAAGGTAACTAAGCCATAAGGAGAGCACTGTGTTCACCGATACACTTTCAGGTAGAGTCAGCCGCGTGTGCTTACAAAACCAGTAAATGGAGGTGAAAGGACTTGAACCTGTATCTCTGTCCACTGTCCTCTCATACTTCCTGCTCGCTTGGTGACTTTATTTAGCCACATTCAGTGAGTAAGTGATCCCTGAAGACCACAAGTATCCTTCGTCTGGTCCGGTTGTCGAAAGAAAAGTGTACTTGCTTCTTTGCACACCACCATGTTTGAGGGACATCGGCGTGATCACTGCTGATAGGTGCAGGGACAATTATAAAGGAACACCTATTTCTGGACAGGAGCAGTTGGGAACAAAGAGTGTGTTGTGGAGTGAAGTGTTTATTTGAGGGTCCAAACTTCCCTCCTTAGGTGGGTATTACTTCTTTACATTCGTGAACATGATAAAAAGCAATGATTTTAGAAGCCCAGACGCATATTATTACAGCAATTCATTTGTTGAGGTGAGAGGAAATGAGAAGGAACTTGCTGCACCACTAAATCTATGCCTGAGCACTGCTGAAATCAAACAAAAAGAATTCACGGTGGCTAGATAGGGCTATTTTCTACTGACTCTCTCTGGGGACTCAAACAGAATTCATTTGTTTGTTGGTTTCTTATTTTCACTTGTATAGGTAATCTGTCCCCACCCCTTCAGCTTGTAGTTTGTCTGTGTCCTTGGATCTCAAGTGAGTCTCCAGTAAGGGAGCACGTAGGAGATCTTGCGTTTTCATCAGTTCTTCTAACACTGGGTCTTTTGATTGAAGCACTCAAAGCCTGTACTTTTATTCTGATATTTGAGAGCTGTGCTCTTACTGCACTTTGAAATTCTTTTTGTTCTCATTAATATACAATCACATGCAGAACATTATGTTTTCCAGTCTACACCCTTCAGCAAGTCCCCGGCAAAAGCAAGTTACAGTCGCTGTCCGTCAGCGTGTACTAAGATGCTGTAGAATCACTACATGTCTTCTCTGTGTTATGCAGCCGTACAAATGACCCCCCAAGTTGCACACTATACATGCTAATCCTAATGCCCCCATTCTTTTTCCCCGCCCTTATTACTCCCTTCCCAAAAACCCTCCCCAGTCCCTTTCTCTTTGGTAACTGTTAGTCCACTCTCGGGTTCTGTGAGTCTGCTGCTGTCTTTTCCTTCAGTTTTTCTTTGTTATCATACTCCACACATGAGTGAAATCATTTGGTACATGTATTTCTCCTCCTTGAATATTTGACTGAGCATAATACCCTCTAGCTCCATCCACGTTATTGCAAATAATAGGATTTGTTTTCTTCTTATGACTGCCTACTGCACTTTTTAAACTGGATTTCATTCTTCTTTTTTGTTTGTAGTTTCGCTATGTGCTTTCACCATTGCTCTCCTGGTTATGAGCAGTATCTTTGTGTTAATCGATATGTACCTATATCTATCTATCTGTCTGTCTATCTATTTATCAATCAATCAATCAATCAATCATCTTTTTGTCTGCCCATCTGTACTTGTGTACAGAACAGTTAACCATATATCCTATATCACTTTCCTACACTATGCTTCCAAAAATCCTGCAAAGTATCTAGGCTGTAGAGAGACCACTGGGTTCACCGAGACACTTGCAGTTCGAGGCGGCCGCGTGTACCTACAAAACCAGGAAATAGTTGTGCCGGGACTTGAACCCGTGTCTCTATCCTCTGTCTTCTTTCATCTCCTTCTAACTTACTGTCTGTATTTAGCCACATTCTTTGACTAAGTGCTCCCTGAAGACCACAAGTATCATTCCTCTGGGCCTGTTGTCTCGAGAAAAGAAAACTTGTTCTTTGCTCACCACCATGTTTGAAGGACATCAGCGTGATCACCGGCGATAGGACGGAGGGTCAAATAAAAAGGAACACCAATTTCTAGACAGGAGCAGTTGGGAGCTAAGAGTGTTTTGTGGGGTGACGTGTTTATTTGAGTGTCCAAACTTCCCTCTTTAGGTAGTTATTAGATCCTCCCATTCGTGAACATCATAAAACCCACTGATTTCAAAGGCCCAGACGCTTATTATTACAGCAACTCAGTTGTCGAGGTGAGAGAATATGAGAAGTATGTTGCTGCACCACTAAATCAATGGCTGGGAACGGCTGAAACCAAACAAAAAGAATTCACGAAGGCCAGAAAGGGCTATTTTCTTCTGACTGTCTCAATGGACTCACACAGAATCCATTTGTTTGATTGTTTGTTTTTCAGTTTCACTCGTGTAGGGTACTTGTCCACACACCTTCGGCTTGTAGTGTGTCTGTGTCCTTGGATCTCAAGTGAGTCTCCTGTAAGTAAGCACGTACGTGTCTTGAGTTTTCATCCCCTCTTTTAACCCTGTGTCTTTTTTTTGCTGCACTCAGTGCCTGACCTTTTATTCTGATGATTCAGAGCTGAGCACTTATTGCACTTAAAGAATTTTTTTTATCATTAAGCTAAAATCAATTGAAGGACATTATGTTTACTATGCTCCCCCCTTCACCAAGTACATCTGAAAAACCTCTTCAGTCGCTGTCGATCTGCATAGTTGGATGCTGTAGACCCCTTCACCATGTCCCTCCCAACAGACCCCATTACAGTCGCTGTCCATCAGTGAGTAGTAAGATGCTATATGATCTCTACTAGCCTTCTCTGTGTTGTACAGCACTCCCCATGACCCCTCGACCCAAAGCATTATACATGCTAAAACTAATGCCCCCATTCTTTCTCCTCACACTTATCCCTCCCTTCAGACCAACCCTGCCCAGTCCTTTTCCCTTTGGTAACTTTTAGTCAACTCTTTGGTTCTGTGAGTCTGCTGCTGTTTTTCTCCTTCAGTTTTTCTTTGTTGTTGTACTACACACATGAGTGAAAACACTTGGTACTTGTCTTTCTCCGCCTGGCCTATTTCTCTGAACATACTACCGTCTAGCTCCATCCAGGTCATTACAAATGGTAGGATTTGTTTTCTTCTTAAGGCTGCTTACTGCACTTTTAAAACTGGAATTCATTCTTCCATTTTGTTTGTAGTTTAGCTATGTTATTCACCATTCAACTCCTGTTTATGAACAATAGCTTTGTGTCAATCGATATGTATCTGTATCTATCTATCTAATGGTCTGTCTGTCTATCTATGTTTCTACGTATGTATGTATGTATGTATCTATGTATCTATCTATCTATCTCTCTTCCTATCATCTATCTATGATGTCTATCATCTATCAATCCATGTACCTATCTATCTATCTTTCATCTGTCATCTGTGTACCTATCTATCTATGAATCAATCATCTTTTTGTCTGCCCATCTATCCTTCTGTACAGAACAGTTAACAACATAGCCTATGTCTCTTCCCTACATTATGCTTCCAGAAATCTTGCAAGGTAACTAAGCCATAAGGAGAGCACTGTGTTCACCGATACACTTTCAGGTAGAGTCAGCCGCGTGTGCTTACAAAACCAGTAAATGGAGGTGAAAGGACTTGAACCTGTATCTCTGTCCACTGTCCTCTCATACTTCCTGCTCGCTTGGTGACTTTATTTAGCCACATTCAGTGAGTAAGTGATCCCTGAAGACCACAAGTATCCTTCGTCTGGTCCGGTTGTCGAAAGAAAAGTGTACTTGCTTCTTTGCACACCACCATGTTTGAGGGACATCGGCGTGATCACTGCTGATAGGTGCAGGGACAATTATAAAGGAACACCTATTTCTGGACAGGAGCAGTTGGGAACAAAGAGTGTGTTGTGGAGTGAAGTGTTTATTTGAGGGTCCAAACTTCCCTCCTTAGGTGGGTATTACTTCTTTACATTCGTGAACATGATAAAAAGCAATGATTTTAGAAGCCCAGACGCATATTATTACAGCAATTCATTTGTTGAGGTGAGAGGAAATGAGAAGGAACTTGCTGCACCACTAAATCTATGCCTGAGCACTGCTGAAATCAAACAAAAAGAATTCACGGTGGCTAGATAGGGCTATTTTCTACTGACTCTCTCTGGGGACTCAAACAGAATTCATTTGTTTGTTTGTTTCTTATTTTCACTTGTATAGGTAATCTGTCCCCACCCCTTCAGCTTGTAGTTTGTCTGTGTCCTTGGATCTCAAGTGAGTCTCCAGTAAGGGAGCACGTAGGAGATCTTGCGTTTTCATCAGTTCTTCTAACACTGGGTCTTTTGATTGAAGCACTCAAAGCCTGTACTTTTATTCTGATATTTGAGAGCTGTGCTCTTACTGCACTTTGAAATTCTTTTTGTTCTCATTAATATACAATCACATGCAGAACATTATGTTTTCCAGTCTACACCCTTCAGCAAGTCCCCGGCAAAAGCCAGTTACAGTCGCTGTCCGTCAGCGTGTACTAAGATGCTGTAGAATCACTACATGTCTTCTCTGTGTTATGCAGCCGTACAAATGACCCCCCAAGTTGCACACTATACATGCTAATCCTAATGCCCCCATTCTTTTTCCCCGCCCTTATTACTCCCTTCCCAAAAACCCTCCCCAGTCCCTTTCTCTTTGGTAACTGTTAGTCCACTCTCGGGTTCTGTGAGTCTGCTGCTGTCTTTTCCTTCAGTTTTTCTTTGTTATCATACTCCACACATGAGTGAAATCATTTGGTACATGTATTTCTCCTCCTTGAATATTTGACTGAGCATAATACCCTCTAGCTCCATCCACGTTATTGCAAATAATAGGATTTGTTTTCTTCTTATGACTGCCTACTGCACTTTTTAAACTGGATTTCATTCTTCTTTTTTGTTTGTAGTTTCGCTATGTGCTTTCACCATTGCTCTCCTGGTTATGAGCAGTATCTTTGTGTTAATCGATATGTACCTATATCTATCTATCTGTCTGTCTATCTATTTATCAATCAATCAATCAATCAATCATCTTTTTGTCTGCCCATCTGTCCTTGTGTACAGAACAGTTAACCATATATCCTATATCACTTTCCTACACTATGCTTCCAAAAATCCTGCAAAGTATCTAGGCTGTAGAGAGACCACTGGGTTCACCGAGACACTTGCAGTTCGAGGCGGCCGCGTGTACCTACAAAACCAGGAAATAGTTGTGCCGGGACTTGAACCCGTGTCTCTATCCTCTGTCTTCTTTCATCTCCTTCTAACTTACTGTCTGTATTTAGCCACATTCTTTGACTAAGTGCTCCCTGAAGACCACAAGTATCATTCCTCTGGGCCTGTTGTCTCGAGAAAAGAAAACTTGTTCTTTGCTCACCACCATGTTTGAAGGACATCAGCGTGATCACCGGCGATAGGACGGAGGGTCAAATAAAAAGGAACACCAATTTCTAGACAGGAGCAGTTGGGAGCTAAGAGTGTTTTGTGGGGTGACGTGTTTATTTGAGTGTCCAAACTTCCCTCTTTAGGTAGTTATTAGATCCTCCCATTCGTGAACATCATAAAACCCACTGATTTCAAAGGCCCAGACGCTTATTATTACAGCAACTCAGTTGTCGAGGTGAGAGAATATGAGAAGTATGTTGCTGCACCACTAAATCAATGGCTGGGAACGGCTGAAACCAAACAAAAAGAATTCACGAAGGCCAGATAGGGCTATTTTCTTCTGACTGTCTCAATGGACTCACACAGAATCCATTTGTTTGATTGTTTGTTTTTCAGTTTCACTCGTGTAGGGTACTTGTCCACACACCTTCGGCTTGTAGTGTGTCTGTGTCCTTGGATCTCAAGTGAGTCTCCTGTAAGTAAGCACGTACGTGTCTTGAGTTTTCATCCCCTCTTTTAACCCTGTGTCTTTTGTTTGCTGCACTCAGTGCCTGACCTTTTATTCTGATGATTCAGAGCTGAGCACTTATTGCACTTAAAGAATTTTTTTTATCATTAAGCTAAAATCAATTGAAGGACATTATGTTTACTATGCTCCCCCCTTCACCAAGTACATCTGAAAAACCTCTTCAGTCGCTGTCGATCTGCATAGTTGGATGCTGTAGACCCCTTCACCATGTCCCTCCCAACAGACCCCATTACAGTCGCTGTCCATCAGTGAGTAGTAAGATGCTATATGATCTCTACTAGCCTTCTCTGTGTTGTACAGCACTCCCCATGACCCCTCGACCCAAAGCATTATACATGCTAAAACTAATGCCCCCATTCTTTCTCCTCACACTTATCCCTCCCTTCAGACCAACCCTGCCCAGTCCTTTTCCCTTTGGTAACTTTTAGTCAACTCTCGGGTTCTGTGAGTCTGCTGCTGTTTTTCTCCTTCAGTTTTTCTTTGTTGTTGTACTACACACATGAGTGAAAACACTTGGTACTTGTCTTTCTCCGCCTGGCCTATTTCTCTGAACATACTACCGTCTAGCTCCATCCAGGTCATTACAAGTGGTAGGATTTGTTTTCTTCTTAAGGCTGCTTACTGCACTTTTAAAACTGGAATTCATTCTTCCATTTTGTTTGTAGTTTAGCTATGTTATTCACCATTCAACTCCTGTTTATGAACAATAGCTTTGTGTCAATCGATATGTATCTGTATCTATCTATCTAATGGTCTGTCTGTCTATCTATGTTTCTACGTATGTATGTATGTATGTATCTATGTATCTATCTATCTATCTCTCTTCCTATCATCTATCTATGATGTCTATCATCTATCAATCCATGTACCTATCTATCTATCTTTCATCTGTCATCTGTGTACCTATCTATCTATGAATCAATCATCTTTTTGTCTGCCCATCTATCCTTCTGTACAGAACAGTTAACAACATAGCCTATGTCTCTTCCCTACATTATGCTTCCAGAAATCTTGCAAGGTAACTAAGCCATAAGGAGAGCACTGTGTTCACCGATACACTTTCAGGTAGAGTCAGCCGCGTGTGCTTACAAAACCAGTAAATGGAGGTGAAAGGACTTGAACCTGTATCTCTGTCCACTGTCCTCTCATACTTCCTGCTCGCTTGGTGACTTTATTTAGCCACATTCAGTGAGTAAGTGATCCCTGAAGACCACAAGTATCCTTCGTCTGGTCCGGTTGTCGAAAGAAAAGTGTACTTGCTTCTTTGCACACCACCATGTTTGAGGGACATCGGCGTGATCACTGCTGATAGGTGCAGGGACAATTATAAAGGAACACCTATTTCTGGACAGGAGCAGTTGGGAACAAAGAGTGTGTTGTGGAGTGAAGTGTTTATTTGAGGGTCCAAACTTCCCTCCTTAGGTGGGTATTACTTCTTTACATTCGTGAAAATCATAAAAAGCAATGATTTTAGAAGCCCAGACGCATATTATTACAGCAATTCATTTGTTGAGGTGAGAGGAAATGAGAAGGAACTTGCTGCACCACTAAATCTATGCCTGAGCACTGCTGAAATCAAACAAAAAGAATTCACGGTGGCTAGATAGGGCTATTTTCTACTGACTCTCTCTGGGGACTCAAACAGAATTCATTTGTTTGTTTGTTTCTTATTTTCACTTGTATAGGTAATCTGTCCCCGCCCCTTCAGCTTGTAGTTTGTCTGTGTCTTTGGATCTCAAGTGAGTCTCCAGTAAGGGAGCACGTAGGAGATCTTGCGTTTTCATCAGTTCTTCTAACACTGGGTCTTTTGATTGAAGCACTCAAAGCCTGTACTTTTATTTATTCTGATATTTGAGAGCTGTGCTCTTACTGCACTTTGAAATTCTTTTTGTTCTCATTAATATACAATCACATGCAGAACATTATGTTTTCCTGTCTACACCCTTCAGCAAGTCCCCGGCAAAAGCCAGTTACAGTCGCTGTCCGTCAGCGTGTACTAACATGCTGTAGAATCACTACATGTCTTCTCTGTGTTATGCAGCCGTACAAATGACCCCCCAAGTTACACACTATACATGCTAATCCTAATGCCCCCATTCTTTTTCCCCGCCCTTATTACTCCCTTCCCAAAAACCCTCCCCAGTCCCTTTCTCTTTGGTAACTGTTAGTCCACTCTCGGGTTCTGTGAGTCTGCTGCTGTCTTTTCCTTCAGTTTTTCTTTGTTATCATACTCCACACATGAGTGAAATCATTTGGTACATGAATTTCAACTCCTTGAATATTTGACTGAGCATAATACCCTCTAGCTCCATCCACGTTATTGCAAATAATAGGATTTGTTTTCTTCTTATGACTGCCTACTGCACTTTTTAAACTGGATTTCATTCTTCTTTTTTGTTTGTAGTTTCGCTATGTGCTTTCACCATTGCTCTCCTGGTTATGAGCAGTAGCTTTGTGTTAATCGATATGTACCTATATCTATCTATCTGTCTGTCTATCTATTTATCAATCAATCAATTAATCAATCATCTTTTTGTCTGCCCATCTGTCCTTGTGTACAGAACAGTTAACCATATATCCTATTTCTCTTTCCTACACTATGCTTCCAAAAATCCTGCAAAGTATCTAGGCTGTAGAGAGACCACTGGGTTCACCGAGACACTTGCAGTTCGAGGCGGCCGCGTGTACCTACAAAACCAGGAAATAGTTGTGCCGGGACTAGAACCCGTGTCTCTATCCTCTGTCTTCTTTCATCTCCTTCTAACTTACTGTCTGTATTTAGCCACATTCTTTGACTAAGTGCTCCCTGAAGACCACAAGTATCATTCCTCTGGGCCTGTTGTCTCGAGAAAAGAAAACTTGTTCTTTGCTCACCACCATGTTTGAAGGACATCAGCGTGATCACCGGCGATAGGACGGAGGGTCAAATAAAAAGGAACACCAATTTCTAGACAGGAGCAGTTGGGAGCTAAGAGTGTTTTGTGGGGTGACGTGTTTATTTGAGTGTCCACACTTCCCTCTTTAGGTAGTTATTAGATCCTCCCATTCGTGAACATCATAAAACCCACTGATTTCAAAGGCCCAGACGCTTATTATTACAGCAACTCAGTTGTCGAGGTGAGAGAAAATGAGAAGTATGTTGCTGCACCACTAAATCAATGGCTGGGAACGGCTGAAACCAAACAAAAAGAATTCACGGAGGCCAGATAGGGCTATTTTCTTCTGACTGTCTCAATGGACTCACACAGAATCCATTTGTTTGATTGTTTGTTTTTCAGTTTCACTCGTGTAGGGTACTTGTCCACACACCTTCGGCTTGTAGTGTGTCTGTGTCCTTGGATCTCAAGTGAGTCTCCTGTAAGTAAGCACGTACGTGTCTTGAGTTTTCATTGCTTCTTTTAACCCTGTGTCTTTTGTCTGCTGCACTCAGTGCCTGACCTTTTATTCTGATGATTCAGAGCTGTGCACTTATTGCACTTAAAGAATTTTTTTTATCATTAAGCTAAAATCAATTGAAGAACATTATGTTTACTATGCTCCACCCTTCACCAAGTACATCTGAAAAACCTCTTCAGTCGCTGTCGATCTGCGTAGTTGGATGCTGTAGACCCCTTCACCATGTCCCTCCCAACAGACCCCATTACAGTCGCTGTCCATCAGTGAGTAGTAAGATGCTATATGATCTCTACTAGCCTTCTCTGTGTTGTACAGCACTCCCCATGACCCCTCGACCCAAAGCATTATACATGCTAAAACTAATGCCCCCATTCTTTCTCCTCACACTTATCCCTCCCTTCAGACCAACCCTGCCCAGTCCTTTTCCCTTTGGTAACTTTTAGTCAACTCTCGGGTTCTGTGAGTCTGCTGCTGTTTTTCTCCTTCAGTTTTTCTTTGTTGTTGTACTACACACATGAGTGAAAACACTTGGTACATGTCTTTCTCCGCCTGGCCTATTTCTCTGAACATACTACCGTCTAGCTCCATCCAGGTCATTACAAATGGTAGGATTTGTTTTCTTCTTAAGGCTGCTTACTGCACTTTTAAAACTGGAATTCATTCTTCCTTTTTGTTTGTAGTTTAGCTATGTTATTCACCATTCAACTCCTGGTTATGAACAATAGCTTTGTGTCAATCGATATGTATCTGTATCTATCTATCTAATGGTCTGTCTGTCTATCTATGTTTCTACGTATGTATGTATGTATGTATCTATGTATCTATCTATCTATCTCTCTTCCTATCATCTATCTATGATGTCTATCATCGATCAATCCATGTACCTATCTATCTATCTTTCATCTGTCATCTGTGTACCTATCTATCTATGAATCAATCATCTTTTTGTCTGCCCATCTATCCTTCTGTACAGAACAGTTAACAACATAGCCTATGTCTCTTCCCTACATTATGCTTCCAGAAATCTTGCAAGGTAACTAAGCCATAAGGAGAGCACTGTGTTCACCGATACACTTTCAGGTAGAGTCAGCCGCGTGTGCTTACAAAACCAGTAAATGGAGGTGAAAGGACTTGAACCTGTATCTCTGTCCACTGTCCTCTCATACTTCCTGCTCGCTTGGTGACTTTATTTAGCCACATTCAGTGAGTAAGTGATCCCTGAAGACCACATGTATCCTTCGTCTGGTCCGGTTGTCGAAAGAAAAGTGTACTTGCTTCTTTGCACACCACCATGTTTGAGGGACATCGGCGTGATCACTGCTGATAGGTGCAGGGACAATTATAAAGGAACACCTATTTCTGGACAGGAGCAGTTGGGAACAAAGAGTGTGTTGTGGAGTGAAGTGTTTATTTGAGGGTCCAAACTTCCCTCCTTAGGTGGGTATTACTTCTTTACATTCGTGAACATCATAAAAAGCAATGATTTTAGAAGCCCAGACGCATATTATTACAGCAATTCATTTGTTGAGGTGAGAGGAAATGAGAAGGAACTTGCTGCACCACTAAATCTATGCCTGAGCACTGCTGAAATCAAACAAAAAGAATTCACGGTGGCTAGATAGGGCTATTTTCTACTGACTCTCTCTGGGGACTCAAACAGAATTCATTTGTTTGTTTGTTTCTTATTTTCACTTGTATAGGTAATCTGTCCCCGCCCCTTCAGCTTGTAGTTTGTCTGTGTCCTTGGATCTCAAGTGAGTCTCCAGTAAGGGAGCACGTAGGAGATCTTGCGTTTTCATCAGTTCTTCTAACACTGGGTCTTTTGATTGAAGCACTCAAAGCCTGTACTTTTATTTATTCTGATATTTGAGAGCTGTGCTCTTACTGCACTTTGAAATTCTTTTTGTTCTCATTAATATACAATCACATGCAGAACATTATGTTTTCCAGTCTACACCCTTCACCAAGTCCCCGGCAAAAGCCAGTTACAGTCGCTGTCGGTCAGCGTGTACTAAGATGCTGTAGAATCACTACATGTCTTCTCTGTGTTATGCAGCCGTACAAATGACCCCCCAAGTTACACACTATACATGCTAATCCTAATGCCCCCATTCTTTTTCCCCGCCCTTATTACTCCCTTCCCAAAAACCCTCCCCAGTCCCTTTCTCTTTGGTAACTGTTAGTCCACTCTCGGGTTCTGTGAGTCTGCTGCTGTCTTTTCCCTCAGTTTTTCTTTGTTATCATACTCCACACATGAGTGAAATCATTTGGTACATGTATTTCTCCTCCTCGAATATTTAACTGAGCATAATACCCTCTAGCTCCATCCACGTTATTGCAAATAATAGGATTTGTTTTCTTCTTATGGCTGCCTACTGCACTTTTTAAACTGGATTTCATTCTTCTTTTTTGTTTGTAGTTTCGCTATGTGCTTTCACCATTGCTCTCCTGGTTATGAGAAGTAGCTTTTTGTTAATCGATATGTACCTATATCTATCTATCTGTCTGTCTATCTATTTATCAATCAATCAATCAATCAATCAATCATCTTTTTGTCTGCCCATCTGTCCTTGTGTACAGAACAGTTAACCATATATCCTATATCACTTTCCTACACTATGCTTCCAAAAATCCTGCAAAGTATCTAGGCTGTAGAGAGACCACTGGGTTCACCGAGACACTTGCAGTTCGAGGCGGCCGCGTGTACCTACAAAACCATTAAATAGTTGTGCCGGGACTTGAACCCGTGTCTCTATCCTCTGTCTTCTTTCATCTCCTTCTAACTTACTGTCTGTATTTAGCCACATTCTTTGACTAAGTGCTCCCTGAAGACCACAAGTATCATTCCTCTGGGCCTGTTGTCTCGAGAAAAGAAAACTTGTTCTTTGCTCACCACCATGTTTGAAGGACATCAGCGTGATCACCGGCGATAGGACGGAGGGTCAAATAAAAAGGAACACCAATTTCTAGACAGGAGCAGTTGGGAGCTAAGAGTGTTTTGTGGGGTGACGTGTTTATTTGAGTGTCCAAACTTCCCTCTTTAGGTAGTTATTAGATCCTCCCATTCGTGAACATCATAAAACCCACTGATTTCAAAGGCCCAGACGCTTATTATTACAGCAACTCAGTTGTCGAGGTGAGAGAAAATGAGAAGTATGTTGCTGCACCACTAAATCAATGGCTGGGAACGGCTGAAACCAAACAAAAAGAATTCACGGAGGCCAGATAGGGCTATTTTCTTCTGACTGTCTCAATGGACTCACACAGAATCCATTTGTTTGATTGTTTGTTTTTCAGTTTCACTCGTGTAGGGTACTTGTCCACACACCTTCGCCTTGTAGTGTGTCTGTGTCCTTGGATCTCAAGTGAGTCTCCTGTAAGTAAGCACGTACGTGTCTTGAGTTTTCATCCCTTCTTTTAACCCTGTGTCTTTTGTTTGCTGCACTCAGTGCCTGACCTTTTATTCTGATGATTCAGAGCTGTGCACTTATTGCACTTAAAGAATTTTTTTTATCATTAAGCTAAAATCAATTGAAGGACATTATGTTTACTATGCTCCCCCCTTCACCAAGTACATCTGAAAAACCTCTTCAGTCGCTGTCGATCTGCGTAGTTGGATACTGTAGACCCCTTCACCATGTCCCTCCCAACAGACCCCATTACAGTCGCTGTCCATCAGTGAGTAGTAAGATGCTATATGATCTCTTCTAGCCTTCTCTGTGTTGTACAGCACTCCCCATGACCCCTCGACCCAAAGCATTATACATGCTAAAACTAATGCCCCCATTCTTTCTCCTCACACTTATCCCTCCCTTCAGACCAACCCTGCCCAGTCCTTTTCCCTTTGGTAACTTTTAGTCAACTCTCGGGTTCTGTGAGTCTGCTGCTGTTTTTCTCCTTCAGTTTTTCTTTGTTGTTGTACTACACACATGAGTGAAAACACTTGGTACTTGTCTTTCTCCGCCTGGCCTATTTCTCTGAACATACTACCGTCTAGCTCCATCCAGGTCATTACAAATGGTAGGATTTGTTTTCTTCTTAAGGCTGCTTACTGCACTTTTAAAACTGGAATTCATTCTTCCTTTTTGTTTGTAGTTTAGCTATGTTATTCAAAATTCAACTCCGGGTTATGAACAATAGCTTTGTGTCAATCGATATGTATCTGTATCTATCTATCTAATGGTCTGTCTGTCTATCTATGTTTCTACGTATGTATGTATGTATCTATGTATCTATCTATCTATCTCTCTTCCTATCATCTATCTATGATGTCTATCATCGATCAATCCATGTACCTATCTATCTATCTTTCATCTGTCATCTGTGTACCTATCTATCTATGAATCAATCATCTTTTTGTCTGCCCATCTATCCTTCTGTACAGAACAGTTAACAACATAGCCTATGTCTCTTCCCTACATTATGCTTCCAGAAATCTTGCAAGGTAACTAAGCCATAAGGAGAGCACTGTGTTCACCGATACACTTTCAGGTAGAGTCAGCCGCGTGTGCTTACAAAACCAGTAAATGGAGGTGAAAGGACTTGAACCTGTATCTCTGTCCACTGTCCTCTCATACTTCCTGCTCGCTTGGTGACTTTATTTAGCCACATTCAGTGAGTAAGTGATCCCTGAAGACCACAAGTATCCTTCGTCTGGTCCTTTTGTCGAAAGAAAAGTGTACTTGCTTCTTTGCACACCACCATGTTTGAGGGACATCGGCGTGATCACTGCTGATAGGTGCAGGGACAATTATAAAGGAACACCTATTTCTGGACAGGAGCAGTTGGGAACAAAGAGTGTGTTGTGGAGTGAAGTGTTTATTTGAGGGTCCAAACTTCCCTCCTTAGGTGGTTATTACTTCTTTACATTCGTGAACATCATAAAAAGCAATGATTTTAGAAGCCCAGACGCATATTATTACAGCAATTCATTTGTTGTGGTGAGAGGAAATGAGAAGGAACTTGCTGCACCACTAAATCTATGCCTGAGCACTGCTGAAATCAAACAAAAAGAATTCACGGTGGCTAGATAGGGCTATTTTCTACTGACTCTCTCTGGGGACTCAAACAGAATTCATTTGTTTGTTTGTTTCTTATTTTCACTTGTATAGGTAATCTGTCCCCACCCCTTCAGCTTGTAGTTTGTCTGTGTCCTTGGATCTCAAGTGAGTCTCCAGTAAGGGAGCACGTAGGAGATCTTGCGTTTTCATCAGTTCTTCTAACACTGGGTCTTTTGATTGAAGCACTCAAAGCCTGTACTTTTATTCTGATATTTGAGAGCTGTGCTCTTACTGCACTTTGAAATTCTTTTTGTTCTCATTAATATACAATCACATGCAGAACATTATGTTTTCCAGTCTACACCCTTCAGCAAGTCCCCGGCAAAAGCCAGTTACAGTCGCTGTCCGTCAGCGTGTACTAAGATGCTGTAGAATCACTACATGTCTTCTCTGTGTTATGCAGCCGTACAAATGACCCCCCAAGTTACACACTATACATGCTAATCCTAATGCCCCCATTATTTTTCCCCGCCCTTATTACTCCCTTCCCAAAAACCCTCCCCAGTCCCTTTCTCTTTGGTAACTGTTAGTCCACTCTCGGGTTCTGTGAGTCTGCTGCTGTCTTTTCCTTCAGTTTTTCTTTGTTATCATACTCCACACATGAGTGAAATCATTTGGTACATGAATTTCTCCTCCTTGAATATTTGACTGAGCATAATACCCTCTAGCTCCATCCACGTTATTGCAAATAATAGGATTTGTTTTCTTCTTATGGCTGCCTACTGCACTTTTTAAACTGGATTTCATTCTTCTTTTTTGTTTGTAGTTTCGCTATGTGCTTTCACCATTGCTCTCCTGGTTATGAAAAGTAGCTTTGTGTTAATCGATATGTACCTATATCTATCTATCTGTCTGTCTATCTATTTATCAATCAATCAATCAATCAATCAATCATCTTTTTGTCTGCCCATCTGTCCTTGTGTACAGAACAGTTAACCATATATCCTATATCACTTTCCTACACTATGCTTCCAAAAATCCTGCAAAGTATCTAGGCTGTAGAGAGACCACTGGGTTCACCGAGACACTTGCAGTTCGAGGCGGCCGCGTGTACCTACAAAACCAGGAAATAGTTGTGCCGGGACTTGAACCCGTGTCTCTATCCTCTGTCTTCTTTCATCTCCTTCTAACTTACTGTCTGTATTTAGCCACATTCTTTGACTAAGTGCTCCCTGAAGACCACAAGTATCATTCCTCTGGGCCTGTTGTCTCGAGAAAAGAAAACTTGTTCTTTGCTCACCACCATGTTTGAAGGACATCAGCGTGATCACCGGCGATAGGACGGAGGTTCAAATAAAAAGGAACACCAATTTCTAGACAGGAGCAGTTGGGAGCTAAGAGTGTTTTGTGGGGTGACGTGTTTATTTGAGTGTCCAAACTTCCCTCTTTAGGTAGTTATTAGATCCTCCCATTCGTGAACATCATAAAACCCACTGATTTCAAAGGCCCAGACGCTTATTATTACAGCAACTCAGTTGTCGAGGTGAGAGAAAATGAGAAGTATGTTGCTGCACCACTAAATCAATGGCTGGGAACGGCTGAAACCAAACAAAAAGAATTCACGGAGGCCAGATAGGGCTATTTTCTTCTGACTGTCTCAATGGACTCACACAGAATCCATTTGTTTGATTGTTTGTTTTTCAGTTTCACTCGTGTAGGGTACTTGTCCACACACCTTCGGCTTGTAGTGTGTCTGTGTCCTTGGATCTCAAGTGAGTCTCCTGTAAGTAAGCACGTACGTGTCTTGAGTTTTCATCCCTTCTTTTAACCCTGTGTCTTTTGTTTGCTGCACTCAGTGCCTGACCTTTTATTCTGATGATTCAGAGCTGTGCACTTATTGCACTTAAAGAATCTTTTTTATCATTAAGCTAAAATCAATTGAAGGACATTATGTTTACTATGCTCCCCCCTTCACCAAGTACATCTGAAAAACCTCTTCAGTCGCTGTCGATCTGCGTAGTTGGATACTGTAGACCCCTTCACCATGTCCCTCCCAGCAGACCCCATTACAGTCGCTGTCCATCAGTGAGTAGTAAGATGCTATATGATCTCTACTAGCCTTCTCTGTGTTGTACAGCACTCCCCATGACCCCTCGACCCAAAGCATTATACATGCTAAAACTAATGCCCCCATTCTTTCTCCTCAAACTTATCCCTCCCTTCAGACCAACCCTGCCCAGTCCTTTTCCCTTTGGTAACTTTTAGTCAACTCTCGGGTTCTGTGAGTCTGCTGCTGTTTTTCTCCTTCAGTTTTTCTTTGTTGTTGTACTACACACATGAGTGAAAACACTTGGTACTTGTCTTTCTCCGCCTGGCCTATTTCTCTGAACATACTACCGTCTAGCTCCATCCAGGTCATTACAAATGGTAGGATTTGTTTTCTTCTTAAGGCTGCTTACTGCACTTTTAAAACTGGAATTCATTCTTCCTTTTTGTTTGTAGTTTAGCTATGTTATTCACCATTCAACTCCTGGTTATGAACAATAGCTTTGTGTCAATCGATATGTATCTGTATCTATCTATCTAATGGTCTGTCTGTCTATCTATGTTTCTACGTATGTATGTATGTATCTATGTATCTATGTATCTATCTCTCTTCCTATCATCTATCTATGATGTCTATCATCGATCAATCCATGTACCTATCTATCTATCTTTCATCTGTCATCTGTGTACCTATCTATCTATGAATCAATCATCTTTTTGTCTGCCCATCTATCCTTCTGTACAGAACAGTTAACAACATAGCCTATGTCTCTTCCCTACATTATGCTTCCAGAAATCTTGCAAGGTAACTAAGCCATAAGGAGAGCACTGTGTTCACCGATACACTTTCAGGTAGAGTCAGCCGCGTGTGCTTACAAAACCAGTAAATGGAGGTGAAAGGACTTGAACCTGTATCTCTGTCCACTGTCCTCTCATACTTCCTGCTCGCTTGGTGACTTTATTTAGCCACATTCAGTGAGTAAGTGATCCCTGAAGACCACAAGTATCCTTCGTCTGGTCCGGTTGTCGAAAGAAAAGTGTACTTGCTTCTTTGCACACCACCATGTTTGAGGGACATCGGCGTGATCACTGCTGATAGGTGCAGAAACAATTATAAAGGAACACCTATTTCTGGACAGGAGCAGTTGGGAACAAAGAGTGTGTTGTGGAGTGAAGTGTTTATTTGAGGGTCCAAACTTCCCTCCTTAGGTGGGTATTACTTCTTTACATTCGTGAACATCATAAAAAGCAATGATTTTAGAAGCCCAGACGCATATTATTACAGCAATTCATTTGTTGAGGTGAGAGGAAATGAGAAGGAACTTGCTGCACCACTAAATCTATGCCTGAGCACTGCTGAAATCAAACAAAAAGAATTCACGGTGGCTAGATAGGGCTATTTTCTACTGACTCTCTCTGGGGACTCAAACAGAATTCATTTGTTTGTTTGTTTCTTATTTTCACTTGTATAGGTAATCTGTCCCCGCCCCTTCAGCTTGTAGTTTGTCTGTGTCCTTGGATCTCAAGTGAGTCTCCAGTAAGGGAGCACGTAGGAGATCTTGCCTTTTCATCAGTTCTTCTAACACTGGGTCTTTTGATTGAAGCACTCAAAGCCTGTACTTTTATTTATTCTGATATTTGAGAGCTGTGCTCTTACTGCACTTTGAAATTCTTTTTGTTCTCATTAATATACAATCACATGCAGAACATTATGTTTTCCAGTCTACACCCTTCACCAAGTCCCCGGCAAAAGCCAGTTACAGTCGCTGTCGGTCAGCGTGTACTAAGATGCTGTAGAATCACTACATGTCTTCTCTGTGTTATGCAGCCGTACAAATGACCCCCCAAGTTACACACTATACATGCTAATCCTAATGCCCCCATTCTTTTTCCCCGCCCTTATTACTCCCTTCCCAAAAACCCTCCCCAGTCCCTTTCTCTTTGGTAACTGTTAGTCCACTCTCGGGTTCTGTGAGTCTGCTGCTGTCTTTTCCCTCAGTTTTTCTTTGTTATCATACTCCACACATGAGTGAAATCATTTGGTACATGTATTTCTCCTCCTTGAATATTTGACTGAGCATAATACCCTCTAGCTCCATCCACGTTATTGCAAATAATAGGATTTGTTTTCTTCTTATGGCTGCCTACTGCACTTTTTAAACTGGATTTCATTCTTCTTTTTTGTTTGTAGTTTCGCTATGTGCTTTCACCATTGCTCTCCTGGTTATGAGCAGTAGCTTTTTGTTAATCGATATGTACCTATATCTATCTATCTGTCTGTCTATCTATTTATCAATCAATCAATCAATCAATCAATCAATCATCTTTTTGTCTGCCCATCTGTCCTTGTGTACAGAACAGTTAACCATATATCCTATATCACTTTCCTACACTATGCTTCCAAAAATCCTGCAAAGTATCTAGGCTGTAGAGAGACCACTGGGTTCACCGAGACACTTGCAGTTCGAGGCGGCCGCGTGTACCTACAAAACCAGGAAATAGTTGTGCCGGGACTTGAACCCGTGTCTCTATCCTCTGTCTTCTTTCATCTCCTTCTAACTTACTGTCTGTATTTAGCCACATTCTTTGACTAAGTGCTCCCTGAAGACCACAAGTATCATTCCTCTGGGCCTGTTGTCTCGAGAAAAGAAAACTTGTTCTTTGCTCACCACCATGTTTGAAGGACATCAGCGTGATCACCGGCGATAGGACGGAGGGTCAAATAAAAAGGAACACCAATTTCTAGACAGGAGCAGTTGGGAGCTAAGAGTGTTTTGTGGGGTGACGTGTTTATTTGAGTGTCCAAACTTCCCTCTTTAGGTAGTTATTAGATCCTCCCATTCGTGAACATCATAAAACCCACTGATTTCAAAGGCCCAGACGCTTATTATTACAGCAACTCAGTTGTCGAGGTGAGAGAAAATGAGAAGTATGTTGCTGCACCACTAAATCAATGGCTGGGAACGGCTGAAACCAAACAAAAAGAATTCACGGAGGCCAGATAGGGCTAATTTTCTTCTGACTGTCTCAATGGACTCACACAGAATCCATTTGTTTGATTGTTTGTTTTTCAGTTTCACTCGTGTAGGGTACTTGTCCACACACCTTCGGCTTGTAGTGTGTCTGTGTCCTTGGATCTCAAGTGAGTCTCCTGTAAGTAAGCACGTGTCTTGAGTTTTCATCCCCTCTTTTAACCCTGTGTCTTTTTTTTGCTGCACTCAGTGCCTGACCTTTTATTCTGATGATTCAGAGCTGAGCACTTATTGCACTTAAAGAATTTTTTTTATCATTAAGCTAAAATCAATTGAAGGACATTATGTTTACTATGCTCCCCCCTTCACCAAGTACATCTGAAAAACCTCTTCAGTCGCTGTCGATCTGCGTAGTTGGATGCTGTAG
This sequence comes from Manis pentadactyla, assembly GCF_030020395.1. Taxonomy (NCBI): domain Eukaryota; kingdom Metazoa; phylum Chordata; class Mammalia; order Pholidota; family Manidae; genus Manis; species Manis pentadactyla. Next base: position 720,121 of record NW_026644987.1, on the reverse strand, counting down.
ACCCCTTCACCATGTCCCTCCCAACAGACCCCATTACAGTCGCTGTCCATCAGTGAGTAGTAAGATGCTATATGATCTCTACTAGCCTTCTCTGTGTTGTACAGCACTCCCCATGACCCCTCGACCCAAAGCATTATACATGCTAAAACTAATGCCCCCATTCTTTCTCCTCACACTTATCCCTCCCTTCAGACCAACCCTGCCCAGTCCTTTTCCCTTTGGTAACTTTTAGTCAACTCTCGGGTTCTGTGAGTCTGCTGCTGTTTTTCTCCTTCAGTTTTTCTTTGTTGTTGTACTACACACATGAGTGAAAACACTTGGTACTTGTCTTTCTCCGCCTGGCCTATTTCTCTGAACATACTACCGTCTAGCTCCATCCAGGTCATTACAAATGGTAGGATTTGTTTCCTTCTTAAGGCTGCTTACTGCACTTTTAAAACTGGATTTCATTCTTCCTTTTTGTTTGTAGTTTAGCTATGTTATTCACCATTCAACTCCTGGTTATGAACAATAGCTTTGTGTCAATCGATATGTATCTGTTTCTATCTATCTAATGGTCTGTCTGTCTATCTATGTTTCTACGTATGTATGTATGTATCTATGTATCTATCTATCTATCTCTCTTCCTATCATCTATCTATGATGTCTATCATCGATCAATCCATGTACCTATCTATCTATCTTTCATCTGTCATCTGTGTACCTATCTATCTATGAATCAATCATCTTTTTGTCTGCCCATCTATCCTTCTGTACAGAACAGTTAACAACATAGCCTATGTCTCTTCCCTACATTATGCTTCCAGAAATCTTGCAAGGTAACTAAGCCATAAGGAGAGCACTGTGTTCACCGATACACTTTCAGGTAGAGTCAGCCGCGTGTGCTTACAAAACCAGTAAATGGAGGTGAAAGGACTTGAACCTGTATCTCTGTCCACTGTCCTCTCATACTTCCTGCTCGCTTGGTGACTTTATTTAGCCACATTCAGTGAGTAAGTGATCCCTGAAGACCACAAGTATCCTTCGTCTGGTCCGGTTGTCGAAAGAAAAGTGTACTTGGTTCTTTGCACACCACCATGTTTGAGGGACATCGGCGTGATCACTGCTGATAGGTGCAGGGACAATTATAAAGGAACACCTATTTCTGGACAGGAGCAGTTGGGAACAAAGAGTGTGTTGTGGAGTGAAGTGTTTATTTGAGGGTCCAAACTTCCCTCCTTAGGTGGGTATTACTTCTTTACATTCGTGAACATCATAAAAAGCAATGATTTTAGAAGCCCAGACGCATATTATTACAGCAATTCATTTGTTGAGGTGAGAGGAAATGAGAAGGAACTTGCTGCACCACTAAATCTATGCCTGAGCACTGCTGAAATCAAACAAAAAGAATTCACGGTGGCTAGATAGGGCTATTTTCTACTGACTCTCTCTGGGGACTCAAACAGAATTCATTTGTTTGTTTGTTTCTTATTTTCACTTGTATAGGTAATCTGTCCCCGCCCCTTCAGCTTGTAGTTTGTCTGTGTCCTTGGATCTCAAGTGAGTCTCCAGTAAGGGAGCACGTAGGAGATCTTGCGTTTTCATCAGTTCTTCTAACACTGGGTCTTTTGATTGAAGCACTCAAAGCCTGTACTTTTATTTATTCTGATATTTGAGAGCTGTGCTCTTACTGCACTTTGAAATTCTTTTTGTTCTCATTAATATACAATCACATGCAGAACATTATGTTTTCCAGTCTACACCCTTCACCAAGTCCCCGGCAAAAGCCAGTTACAGTCGCTGTCCGTCAGCGTGTACTAAGATGCTGTAGAATCACTACATGTCTTCTCTGTGTTATGCAGCCGTACAAATGACCCCCCAAGTTACACACTATACATGCTAATCCTAATGCCCCCATTCTTTTTCCCCGCCCTTATTACTCCCTTCCCAAAAACCCTCCCCAGTCCCTTTCTCTTTGGTAACTGTTAGTCCACTCTCGGGTTCTGTGAGTCTGCTGCTGTCTTTTCCTTCAGTTTTTCTTTGTTATCATACTCCACACATGAGTGAAATCATTTGGTACATGTATTTCTCCTCCTTGAATATTTGACTGAGCATAATACCCTCTAGCTCCATCCACGTTATTGCAAATAATAGGATTTGTTTTCTTCTTATGGCTGCCTACTGCACTTTTTAAACTGGATTTCATTCTTCTTTTTTGTTTGTAGTTTCGCTATGTGCTTTCACCATTGCTCTCCTGGTTATGAGCAGTAGCTTTTTGTTAATCGATATGTACCTATATCTATCTATCTGTCTGTCTATCTATTTATCAATCAATCAATCAATCAATCAATCATCTTTTTGTCTGCCCATCTGTCCTTGTGTACAGAACAGTTAACCATATATCCTATATCACTTTCCTACACTATGCTTCCAAAAATCCTGCAAAGTATCTAGGCTGTAGAGAGACCACTGGGTTCACCGAGACACTTGCAGTTCGAGGCGGCCGGGTGTACCTACAAAACCAGGAAATAGTTGTGCCGGGACTTGAACCCGTGTCTCTATCCTCTGTCTTCTTTCATCTCCTTCTAACTTACTGTCTGTATTTAGCCACATTCTTTGACTAAGTGCTCCCTGAAGACCACAAGTATCATTCCTCTGGGCCAGTTGTCTCGAGAAAAGAAAACTTGTTCTTTGCTCACCACCATGTTTGAAGGACATCAGCGTGATCACCGGCGATAGGACGGAGGGTCAAATAAAAAGGAACACCAATTTCTAGACAGGAGCAGTTGGGAGCTAAGAGTGTTTTGTGGGGTGACGTGTTTATTTGAGTGTCCAAACTTCCCTCTTTAGGTAGTTATTAGATCCTCCCATTCGTGAACATCATAAAACCCACTGATTTCAAAGGCCCAGACGCTTATTATTACAGCAACTCAGTTGTCGAGGTGAGAGAAAATGAGAAGTATGTTGCTGCACCACGAAATCAATGGCTGGGAACGGCTGAAACCAAACAAAAAGAATTCACGGAGGCCAGATAGGGCTATTTTCTTCTGACTGTCTCAATGGACTCACACAGAATCCATTTGTTTGATTGTTTGTTTTTCAGTTTCACTCGTGTAGGGTACTTGTCCACACACCTTCGGCTTGTAGTGTGTCTGTGTCCTTGGATCTCAAGTGAGTCTCCTGTAAGTAAGCACGTACGTGTCTTGAGTTTTCATCCCCTCTTTTAACCCTGTGTCTTTTGTTTGCTGCACTCAGTGCCTGACCTTTTATTCTGATGATTCAGAGCTGTGCACTTATTGCACTTAAAGAATTTTTTTTATCATTAAGCTAAAATCAATTGAAGGACATTATGTTTACTATGCTCCCCCCTTCACCAAGTACATCTGAAAAATCTCTTCAGTCGCTGTCGATCTGCGTAGTTGGATGCTGTAGACCCCTTCACCATGTCCCTTCCAACAGACCCCATTACAGTCGCTGTCCATCAGTGAGTAGTAAGATGCTATATGATCTCTACTAGCCTTCTCTGTGTTGTACAGCACTCCCCATGACCCCTCGACCCAAAGCATTATACATGCTAAAACTAATGCCCCCATTCTTTCTCCTCACACTTATCCCTCCCTTCAGACCAACCCTGCCCAGTCCTTTTCCCTTTGGTAACTTTTAGTCAACTCTCGGGTTCTGTGAGTCTGCTGCTGTTTTTCTCCTTCAGTTTTTCTTTGTTGTTGTACTACACACATGAGTGAAAACACTTGGTACTTGTCTTTCTCCGCCTGGCCTATTTCTCTGAACATACTACCGTCTAGCTCCATCCAGGTCATTACAAATGGTAGGATTTGTTTTCTTCTTCAGGCTGTTTACTGCACTTTTAAAACTGGAATTCATTCTTCCTTTTTGTTTGTAGTTTAGCTATGTTATTCACCATTCAACTCCTGGTTATGAACAATAGCTTTGTGTCAATCGATATGTATCTGTATCTATCTATCTAATGGTCTGTCTGTCTATCTATGTTTCTACGTATGTATGTATGTATGTATCTATGTATCTATCTATCTATCTCTCTTCCTATCATCTATCTATGATGTCTATCATCGATCAATCCATGTACCTATCTATCTATCTTTCATCTGTCATCTGTGTACCTATCTATCTATGAATCAATCATCTTTTTGTCTGCCCATCTATCCTTCTGTACAGAACAGTTAACAACATAGCCTATGTCTCTTCCCTACATTATGCTTCCAGAAATCTTGCAAGGTAACTAAGCCATAAGGAGAGCACTGTGTTCACCGATACACTTTCAGGTAGAGTCAGCCGCGTGTGCTTACAAAACCAGTAAATGGAGGTGAAAGGACTTGAACCTGTATCTCTGTCCACTGTCCTCTCATACTTCCTGCTCGCTTGGTGACTTTATTTAGCCACATTCAGTGAGTAAGTGATCCCTGAAGACCACAAGTATCCTTCGTCTGGTCCGGTTGTCGAAAGAAAAGTGTAATTGCTTCTTTGCACACCACCATGTTTGAGGGACATCGGCGTGATCACTGCTGATAGGTGCAGGGACAATTATAAAGGAACACCTATTTCTGGACAGGAGCAGTTGGGAACAAAGAGTGTGTTGTGGAGTGAAGTGTTTATTTGAGGGTCCAAACTTCCCTCCTTAGGTGGGTATTACTTCTTTACATTCGTGAACATCATAAAAAGCAATGATTTTAGAAGCCCAGACGCATATTATTACAGCAATTCATTTGTTGAGGTGAGAGGAAATGAGAAGGAACTTGCTGCACCACTAAATCTATGCCGGAGCACTGCTGAAATCAAACAAAAAGAATTCACGGTGGCTAGATAGGGCTATTTTCTACTGACTCTCTCTGGGGACTCAAACAGAATTCATTTGTTTGTTTGTTTCTTATTTTCACTTGTATAGGTAATCTGTCCCCGCCCCTTCAGCTTGTAGTTTGTCTGTGTCCTTGGATCTCAAGTGAGTCTCCAGTAAGGGAGCACGTAGGAGATCTTGCGTTTTCATCAGTTCTTCTAACACTGGGTCTTTTGATTGAAGCACTCAAAGCCTGTACTTTTATTTATTCTGATATTTGAGAGCTGTGCTCTTACTGCACTTTGAAATTCTTTTTGTTCTCATTAATATACAATCACATGCAGAACATTATGTTTTCCAGTCTACACCCTTCACCAAGTCCCCGGCAAAAGCCAGTTACAGTCGCTGTCCGTCAGCGTGTACTAAGATGCTGTAGAATCACTACATGTCTTCTCTGTGTTATGCAGCCGTACAAATGACCCCCCAAGTTACACACTATACATGCTAATCCTAATGCCCCCATTCTTTTTCCCCGCCCTTATTACTCCCTTCCCAAAAACCCTCCCCAGTCCCTTTCTCTTTGGTAACTGTTAGTCCACTCTCGGGTTCTGTGAGTCTGCTGCTGTCTTTTCCTTCAGTTTTTCTTTGTTATCATACTCCACACATGAGTGAAATCATTTGGTACATGTATTTCTCCTCCTTGAATATTTGACTGAGCATAATACCCTCTAGCTCCATCCACGTTATTGCAAATAATAGGATTTGTTTTCTTCTTATGGCTGCCTACTGCACTTTTTAAACTGGATTTCATTCTTCTTTTTTGTTTGTAGTTTCGCTATGTGCTTTCACCATTGCTCTCCTGGTTATGAGCAGTAGCTTTTCGTTAATCGATATGTACCTATATCTATCTATCTGTCTGTCTATCTATTTATCAATCAATCAATCAATCAATCAATCATCTTTTTGTCTGCCCATCTGTCCTTGTGTACAGAACAGTTAACCATATATCCTATATCACTTTCCTACACTATGCTTCCAAAAATCCTGCAAAGTATCTAGGCTGTAGAGAGACCACTGGGTTCACCGAGACACTTGCAGTTCGAGGCGGCCGCGTGTACCTACAAAACCAGGAAATAGTTGTGCCGGGACTTGAACCCGTGTCTCTATCCTCTGTCTTCTTTCATCTCCTTCTAACTTACTGTCTGTATTTAGCCACATTCTTTGACTAAGTGCTCCCTGAAGACCACAAGTATCATTCCTCTGGGCCTGTTGTCTCGAGAAAAGAAAACTTGTTCTTTGCTCACCACCATGTTTGAAGGACATCAGCGTGATCACCGGCGATAGGACGGAGGGTCAAATAAAAAGGAACACCAATTTCTAGACAGGAGCAGTTGGGAGCTAAGAGTGTTTTGTGGGGTGACGTGTTTATTTGAGTGTCCAAACTTCCCTCTTTAGGTAGTTATTAGATCCTCCCATTCGTGAACATCATAAAACCCACTGATTTCAAAGGCCCAGACGCTTATTATTACAGCAACTCAGTTGTCGAGGTGAGAGAAAATGAGAAGTATGTTGCTGCACCACGAAATCAATGGCTGGGAACGGCTGAAACCAAACAAAAAGAATTCACGGAGGCCAGATAGGGCTATTTTCTTCTGACTGTCTCAATGGACTCACACAGAATCCATTTGTTTGATTGTTTGTTTTTCAGTTTCACTCGTGTAGGGTACTTGTCCACACACCTTCGGCTTGTAGTGTGTCTGTGTCCTTGGATCTCAAGTGAGTCTCCTGTAAGTAAGCACGTACGTGTCTTGAGTTTTCATCCCCTCTTTTAACCCTGTGTCTTTTGTTTGCTGCACTCAGTGCCTGACCTTTTATTCTGATGATTCAGAGCTGTGCACTTATTGCACTTAAAGAATTTTTTTTATCATTAAGCTAAAATCAATTGAAGGACATTATGTTTACTATGCTCCCCCCTTCACCAAGTACATCTGAAAAACCTCTTCAGTCGCTGTCGATCTGCGTAGTTGGATGCTGTAGACCCCTTCACCATGTCCCTCCCAACAGACCCCATTACAGTCGCTGTCCATCAGTGAGTAGTAAGATGCTATATGATCTCTACTAGCCTTCTCTGTGTTGTACAGCACTCCCCATGACCCCTCGACCCAAAGCATTATACATGCTAAAACTAATGCCCCCATTCTTTCTCCTCACACTTATCCCTCCCTTCAGACCAACCCTGCCCAGTCCTTTTCCCTTTGGTAACTTTTAGTCAACTCTCGGGTTCTGTGAGTCTGCTGCTGTTTTTCTCCTTCAGTTTTTCTTTGTTGTTGTACTACACACATGAGTGAAAACACTTGGTACTTGTCTTTCTCCGCCTGGCCTATTTCTCTGAACATACTACCGTCTAGCTCCATCCAGGTCATTACAAATGGTAGGATTTGTTTTCTTCTTCAGGCTGTTTACTGCACTTTTAAAACTGGAATTCATTCTTCCTTTTTGTTTGTAGTTTAGCTATGTTATTCACCATTCAACTCCTGGTTATGAACAATAGCTTTGTGTCAATCGATATGTATCTGTATCTATCTATCTAATGGTCTGTCTGTCTATCTATGTTTCTACGTATGTATGTATGTATGTATCTATGTATCTATCTATCTATCTCTCTTCCTATCATCTATCTATGATGTCTATCATCGATCAATCCATGTACCTATCTATCTATCTTTCATCTGTCATCTGTGTACCTATCTATCTATGAATCAATCATCTTTTTGTCTGCCCATCTATCCTTCTGTACAGAACAGTTAACAACATAGCCTATGTCTCTTCCCTACATTATGCTTCCAGAAATCTTGCAAGGTAACTAAGCCATAAGGAGAGCACTGTGTTCACCGATACACTTTCAGGTAGAGTCAGCCGCGTGTGCTTACAAAACCAGTAAATGGAGGTGAAAGGACTTGAACCTGTATCTCTGTCCACTGTCCTCTCATACTTCCTGCTCGCTTGGTGACTTTATTTAGCCACATTCAGTGAGTAAGTGATCCCTGAAGACCACAAGTATCCTTCGTCTGGTCCGGTTGTCGAAAGAAAAGTGTACTTGCTTCTTTGCACACCACCATGTTTGAGGGACATCGGCGTGATCACTGCTGATAGGTGCAGGGACAATTATAAAGGAACACCTATTTCTGGACAGGAGCAGTTGGGAACAAAGAGTGTGTTGTGGAGTGAAGTGTTTATTTGAGGGTCCAAACTTCCCTCCTTAGGTGGGTATTACTTCTTTACATTCGTGAACATCATAAAAAGCAATGATTTTAGAAGCCCAGACGCATATTATTACAGCAATTCATTTGTTGAGGTGAGAGGAAATGAGAAGGAACTTGCTGCACCACTAAATCTATGCCGGAGCACTGCTGAAATCAAACAAAAAGAATTCACGGTGGCTAGATAGGGCTATTTTCTACTGACTCTCTCTGGGGACTCAAACAGAATTCATTTGTTTGTTTGTTTCTTATTTTCACTTGTATAGGTAATCTGTCCCCGCCCCTTCAGCTTGTAGTTTGTCTGTGTCCTTGGATCTCAAGTGAGTCTCCAGTAAGGGAGCACGTAGGAGATCTTGCGTTTTCATCAGTTCTTCTAACACTGGGTCTTTTGATTGAAGCACTCAAAGCCTGTACTTTTATTTATTCTGATATTTGAGAGCTGTGCTCTTACTGCACTTTGAAATTCTTTTTGTTCTCATTAATATACAATCACATGCAGAACATTATGTTTTCCAGTCTACACCCTTCACCAAGTCCCCGGCAAAAGCCAGTTACAGTCGCTGTCCGTCAGCGTGTACTAAGATGCTGTAGAATCACTACATGTCTTCTCTGTGTTATGCAGCCGTACAAATGACCCCCCAAGTTACACACTATACATGCTAATCCTAATGCCCCCATTCTTTTTCCCCGCCCTTATTACTCCCTTCCCAAAAACCCTCCCCAGTCCCTTTCTCTTTGGTAACTGTTAGTCCACTCTCGGGTTCTGTGAGTCTGCTGCTGTCTTTTCCTTCAGTTTTTCTTTGTTATCATACTCCACACATGAGTGAAATCATTTGGTACATGTATTTCTCCTCCTTGAATATTTGACTGAGCATAATACCCTCTAGCTCCATCCACGTTATTGCAAATAATAGGATTTGTTTTCTTCTTATGGCTGCCTACTGCACTTTTTAAACTGGATTTCATTCTTCTTTTTTGTTTGTAGTTTCGCTATGTGCTTTCACCATTGCTCTCCTGGTTATGAGCAGTAGCTTTTCGTTAATCGATATGTACCTATATCTATCTATCTGTCTGTCTATCTATTTATCAATCAATCAATCAATCAATCAATCATCTTTTTGTCTGCCCATCTGTCCTTGTGTACAGAACAGTTAACCATATATCCTATATCACTTTCCTACACTATGCTTCCAAAAATCCTGCAAAGTATCTAGGCTGTAGAGAGACCACTGGGTTCACCGAGACACTTGCAGTTCGAGGCGGCCGCGTGTACCTACAAAACCAGGAAATAGTTGTGCCGGGACTTGAACCCGTGTCTCTATCCTCTGTCTTCTTTCATCTCCTTCTAACTTACTGTCTGTATTTAGCCACATTCTTTGACTAAGTGCTCCCTGAAGACCACAAGTATCATTCCTCTGGGCCTGTTGTCTCGAGAAAAGAAAACTTGTTCTTTGCTCACCACCATGTTTGAAGGACATCAGCGTGATCACCGGCGATAGGACGGAGGGTCAAATAAAAAGGAACACCAATTTCTAGACAGGAGCAGTTGGGAGCTAAGAGTGTTTTGTGGGGTGACGTGTTTATTTGAGTGTCCAAACTTCCCTCTTTAGGTAGTTATTAGATCCTCCCATTCGTGAACATCATAAAACCCACTGATTTCAAAGGCCCAGACGCTTATTATTACAGCAACTCAGTTGTCGAGGTGAGAGAAAATGAGAAGTATGTTGCTGCACCACGAAATCAATGGCTGGGAACGGCTGAAACCAAACAAAAAGAATTCACGGAGGCCAGATAGGGCTATTTTCTTCTGACTGTCTCAATGGACTCACACAGAATCCATTTGTTTGATTGTTTGTTTTTCAGTTTCACTCGTGTAGGGTACTTGTCCACACACAATCGGCTTGTAGTGTGTCTGTGTCCTTGGATCTCAAGTGAGTCTCCTGTAAGTAAGCACGTACGTGTCTTGAGTTTTCATCCCCTCTTTTAACCCTGTGTCTTTTGTTTGCTGCACTCAGTGCCTGACCTTTTATTCTGATGATTCAGAGCTGTGCACTTATTGCACTTAAAGAATTTTTTTTATCATTAAGCTAAAATCAATTGAAGGACATTATGTTTACTATGCTCCCCCCTTCACCAAGTACATCTGAAAAACCTCTTCAGTCGCTGTCGATCTGCGTAGTTGGATGCTGTAGACCCCTTCACCATGTCCCTCCCAACAGACCCCATTACAGTCGCTGTCCATCAGTGAGTAGTAAGATGCTATATGATCTCTACTAGCCTTCTCTGTGTTGTACAGCACTCCCCATGACCCCTCGACCCAAAGCATTATACATGCTAAAACTAATGCCCCCATTCTTTCTCCTCACACTTATCCCTCCCTTCAGACCAACCCTGCCCAGTCCTTTTCCCTTTGGTAACTTTTAGTCAACTCTCGGGTTCTGTGAGTCTGCTGCTGTTTTTCTCCTTCAGTTTTTCTTTGTTGTTGTACTACACACATGAGTGAAAACACTTGGTACTTGTCTTTCTCCGCCTGGCCTATTTCTCTGAACATACTACCGTCTAGCTCCATCCAGGTCATTACAAATGGTAGGATTTGTTTTCTTCTTCAGGCTGTTTACTGCACTTTTAAAACTGGAATTCATTCTTCCTTTTTGTTTGTAGTTTAGCTATGTTATTCACCATTCAACTCCTGGTTATGAACAATAGCTTTGTGTCAATCGATATGTATCTGTATCTATCTATCTAATGGTCTGTCTGTCTATCTATGTTTCTACGTATGTATGTATGTATGTATCTATGTATCTATCTATCTATCTCTCTTCCTATCATCTATCTATGATGTCTATCATCGATCAATCCATGTACCTATCTATCTATCTTTCATCTGTCATCTGTGTACCTATCTATCTATGAATCAATCATCTTTTTGTCTGCCCATCTATCCTTCTGTACAGAACAGTTAACAACATAGCCTATGTCTCTTCCCTACATTATGCTTCCAGAAATCTTGCAAGGTAACTAAGCCATAAGGAGAGCACTGTGTTCACCGATACACTTTCAGGTAGAGTCAGCCGCGTGTGCTTACAAAACCAGTAAATGGAGGTGAAAGGACTTGAACCTGTATCTCTGTCCACTGTCCTCTCATACTTCCTGCTCGCTTGGTGACTTTATTTAGCCACATTCAGTGAGTAAGTGATCCCTGAAGACCACAAGTATCCTTCGTCTGGTCCGGTTGTCGAAAGAAAAGTGTACTTGCTTCTTTGCACACCACCATGTTTGAGGGACATCGGCGTGATCACTGCTGATAGGTGCAGGGACAATTATAAAGGAACACCTATTTCTGGACAGGAGCAGTTGGGAACAAAGAGTGTGTTGTGGAGTGAAGTGTTTATTTGAGGGTCCAAACTTCCCTCCTTAGGTGGGTATTACTTCTTTACATTCGTGAACATCATAAAAAGCAATGATTTTAGAAGCCCAGACGCATATTATTACAGCAATTCATTTGTTGAGGTGAGAGGAAATGAGAAGGAACTTGCTGCACCACTAAATCTATGCCGGAGCACTGCTGAAATCAAACAAAAAGAATTCACGGTGGCTAGATAGGGCTATTTTCTACTGACTCTCTCTGGGGACTCAAACAGAATTCATTTGTTTGTTTGTTTCTTATTTTCACTTGTATAGGTAATCTGTCCCCGCCCCTTCAGCTTGTAGTTTGTCTGTGTCCTTGGATCTCAAGTGAGTCTCCAGTAAGGGAGCACGTAGGAGATCTTGCGTTTTCATCAGTTCTTCTAACACTGGGTCTTTTGATTGAAGCACTCAAAGCCTGTACTTTTATTTATTCTGATATTTGAGAGCTGTGCTCTTACTGCACTTTGAAATTCTTTTTGTTCTCATTAATATACAATCACATGCAGAACATTATGTTTTCCAGTCTACACCCTTCACCAAGTCCCCGGCAAAAGCCAGTTACAGTCGCTGTCCGTCAGCGTGTACTAAGATGCTGTAGAATCACTACATGTCTTCTCTGTGTTATGCAGCCGTACAAATGACCCCCCAAGTTACACACTATACATGCTAATCCTAATGCCCCCATTCTTTTTCCCCGCCCTTATTACTCCCTTCCCAAAAACCCTCCCCAGTCCCTTTCTCTTTGGTAACTGTTAGTCCACTCTCGGGTTCTGTGAGTCTGCTGCTGTCTTTTCCTTCAGTTTTTCTTTGTTATCATACTCCACACATGAGTGAAATCATTTGGTACATGTATTTCTCCTCCTTGAATATTTGACTGAGCATAATACCCTCTAGCTCCATCCACGTTATTGCAAATAATAGGATTTGTTTTCTTCTTATGGCTGCCTACTGCACTTTTTAAACTGGATTTCATTCTTCTTTTTTGTTTGTAGTTTCGCTATGTGCTTTCACCATTGCTCTCCTGGTTATGAGCAGTAGCTTTTCGTTAATCGATATGTACCTATATCTATCTATCTGTCTGTCTATCTATTTATCAATCAATCAATCAATCAATCAATCATCTTTTTGTCTGCCCATCTGTCCTTGTGTACAGAACAGTTAACCATATATCCTATATCACTTTCCTACACTATGCTTCCAAAAATCCTGCAAAGTATCTAGGCTGTAGAGAGACCACTGGGTTCACCGAGACACTTGCAGTTCGAGGCGGCCGCGTGTACCTACAAAACCAGGAAATAGTTGTGCCGGGACTTGAACCCGTGTCTCTATCCTCTGTCTTCTTTCATCTCCTTCTAACTTACTGTCTGTATTTAGCCACATTCTTTGACTAAGTGCTCCCTGAAGACCACAAGTATCATTCCTCTGGGCCTGTTGTCTCGAGAAAAGAAAACTTGTTCTTTGCTCACCACCATGTTTGAAGGACATCAGCGTGATCACCGGCGATAGGACGGAGGGTCAAATAAAAAGGAACACCAATTTCTAGACAGGAGCAGTTGGGAGCTAAGAGTGTTTTGTGGGGTGACGTGTTTATTTGAGTGTCCAAACTTCCCTCTTTAGGTAGTTATTAGATCCTCCCATTCGTGAACATCATAAAACCCACTGATTTCAAAGGCCCAGACGCTTATTATTACAGCAACTCAGTTGTCGAGGTGAGAGAAAATGAGAAGTATGTTGCTGCACCACTAAATCAATGGCTGGGAACGGCTGAAACCAAACAAAAAGAATTCACGGAGGCCAGATAGGGCTATTTTCTTCTGACTGTCTCAATGGACTCACACAGAATCCATTTGTTTGATTGTTTGTTTTTCAGTTTCACTCGTGTAGGGTACTTGTCCACACACCTTCGGCTTGTAGTGTGTCTGTGTCCTTGGATCTCAAGTGAGTCTCCTGTAAGTAAGCACGTACGTGTCTTGAGTTTTCATCCCCTCTTTTAACCCTGTGTCTTTTGTTTGCTGCACTCAGTGCCTGACCTTTTATTCTGATGATTCAGAGCTGTGCACTTATTGCACTTAAAGAATTTTTTTTATCATTAAGCTAAAATCAATTGAAGGACATTATGTTTACTATGCTCCCCCCTTCACCAAGTACATCTGAAAAACCTCTTCAGTCGCTGTCGATCTGCGTAGTTGGATGCTGTAGACCCCTTCACCATGTCCCTCCCAACAGACCCCATTACAGTCGCTGTCCATCAGTGAGTAGTAAGATGCTATATGATCTCTACTAGCCTTCTCTGTGTTGTACAGCACTCCCCATGACCCCTCGACCCAAAGCATTATACATGCTAAAACTAATGCCCCCATTCTTTCTCCTCACACTTATCCCTCCCTTCAGACCAACCCTGCCCAGTCCTTTTCCCTTTGGTAACTTTTAGTCAACTCTCGGGTTCTGTGAGTCTGCTGCTGTTTTTCTCCTTCAGTTTTTCTTTGTTGTTGTACTACACACATGAGTGAAAACACTTGGTACTTGTCTTTCTCCGCCTGGCCTATTTCTCTGAACATACTACCGTCTAGCTCCATCCAGGTCATTACAAATGGTAGGATTTGTTTTCTTCTTCAGGCTGTTTACTGCACTTTTAAAACTGGAATTCATTCTTCCTTTTTGTTTGTAGTTTAGCTATGTTATTCACCATTCAACTCCTGGTTATGAACAATAGCTTTGTGTCAATCGATATGTATCTGTATCTATCTATCTAATGGTCTGTCTGTCTATCTATGTTTCTACGTATGTATGTATGTATGTATCTATGTATCTATCTATCTATCTCTCTTCCTATCATCTATCTATGATGTCTATCATCGATCAATCCATGTACCTATCTATCTATCTTTCATCTGTCATCTGTGTACCTATCTATCTATGAATCAATCATCTTTTTGTCTGCCCATCTATCCTTCTGTACAGAACAGTTAACAACATAGCCTATGTCTCTTCCCTACATTATGCTTCCAGAAATCTTGCAAGGTAACTAAGCCATAAGGAGAGCACTGTGTTCACCGATACACTTTCAGGTAGAGTCAGCCGCGTGTGCTTACAAAACCAGTAAATGGAGGTGAAAGGACTTGAACCTGTATCTCTGTCCACTGTCCTCTCATACTTCCTGCTCGCTTGGTGACTTTATTTAGCCACATTCAGTGAGTAAGTGATCCCTGAAGACCACAAGTATCCTTCGTCTGGTCCGGTTGTCGAAAGAAAAGTGTACTTGCTTCTTTGCACACCACCATGTTTGAGGGACATCGGCGTGATCACTGCTGATAGGTGCAGGGACAATTATAAAGGAACACCTATTTCTGGACAGGAGCAGTTGGGAACAAAGAGTGTGTTGTGGAGTGAAGTGTTTATTTGAGGGTCCAAACTTCCCTCCTTAGGTGGGTATTACTTCTTTACATTCGTGAACATCATAAAAAGCAATGATTTTAGAAGCCCAGACGCATATTATTACAGCAATTCATTTGTTGAGGTGAGAGGAAATGAGAAGGAACTTGCTGCACCACTAAATCTATGCCGGAGCACTGCTGAAATCAAACAAAAAGAATTCACGGTGGCTAGATAGGGCTATTTTCTACTGACTCTCTCTGGGGACTCAAACAGAATTCATTTGTTTGTTTGTTTCTTATTTTCACTTGTATAGGTAATCTGTCCCCGCCCCTTCAGCTTGTAGTTTGTCTGTGTCCTTGGATCTCAAGTGAGTCTCCAGTAAGGGAGCACGTAGGAGATCTTGCGTTTTCATCAGTTCTTCTAACACTGGGTCTTTTGATTGAAGCACTCAAAGCCTGTACTTTTATTTATTCTGATATTTGAGAGCTGTGCTCTTACTGCACTTTGAAATTCTTTTTGTTCTCATTAATATACAATCACATGCAGAACATTATGTTTTCCAGTCTACACCCTTCACCAAGTCCCCGGCAAAAGCCAGTTACAGTCGCTGTCCGTCAGCGTGTACTAAGATGCTGTAGAATCACTACATGTCTTCTCTGTGTTATGCAGCCGTACAAATGACCCCCCAAGTTACACACTATACATGCTAATCCTAATGCCCCCATTCTTTTTCCCCGCCCTTATTACTCCCTTCCCAAAAACCCTCCCCAGTCCCTTTCTCTTTGGTAACTGTTAGTCCACTCTCGGGTTCTGTGAGTCTGCTGCTGTCTTTTCCTTCAGTTTTTCTTTGTTATCATACTCCACACATGAGTGAAATCATTTGGTACATGTATTTCTCCTCCTTGAATATTTGACTGAGCATAATACCCTCTAGCTCCATCCACGTTATTGCAAATAATAGGATTTGTTTTCTTCTTATGGCTGCCTACTGCACTTTTTAAACTGGATTTCATTCTTCTTTTTTGTTTGTAGTTTCGCTATGTGCTTTCACCATTGCTCTCCTGGTTATGAGCAGTAGCTTTTCGTTAATCGATATGTACCTATATCTATCTATCTGTCTGTCTATCTATTTATCAATCAATCAATCAATCAATCAATCATCTTTTTGTCTGCCCATCTGTCCTTGTGTACAGAACAGTTAACCATATATCCTATATCACTTTCCTACACTATGCTTCCAAAAATCCTGCAAAGTATCTAGGCTGTAGAGAGACCACTGGGTTCACCGAGACACTTGCAGTTCGAGGCGGCCGCGTGTACCTACAAAACCAGGAAATAGTTGTGCCGGGACTTGAACCCGTGTCTCTATCCTCTGTCTTCTTTCATCTCCTTCTAACTTACTGTCTGTATTTAGCCACATTCTTTGACTAAGTGCTCCCTGAAGACCACAAGTATCATTCCTCTGGGCCTGTTGTCTCGAGAAAAGAAAACTTGTTCTTTGCTCACCACCATGTTTGAAGGACATCAGCGTGATCACCGGCGATAGGACGGAGGGTCAAATAAAAAGGAACACCAATTTCTAGACAGGAGCAGTTGGGAGCTAAGAGTGTTTTGTGGGGTGACGTGTTTATTTGAGTGTCCAAACTTCCCTCTTTAGGTAGTTATTAGATCCTCCCATTCGTGAACATCATAAAACCCACTGATTTCAAAGGCCCAGACGCTTATTATTACAGCAACTCAGTTGTCGAGGTGAGAGAAAATGAGAAGTATGTTGCTGCACCACTAAATCAATGGCTGGGAACGGCTGAAACCAAACAAAAAGAATTCACGGAGGCCAGATAGGGCTATTTTCTTCTGACTGTCTCAATGGACTCACACAGAATCCATTTGTTTGATTGTTTGTTTTTCAGTTTCACTCGTGTAGGGTACTTGTCCACACACCTTCGGCTTGTAGTGTGTCTGTGTCCTTGGATCTCAAGTGAGTCTCCTGTAAGTAAGCACGTACGTGTCTTGAGTTTTCATCCCCTCTTTTAACCCTGTGTCTTTTGTTTGCTGCACTCAGTGCCTGACCTTTTATTCTGATGATTCAGAGCTGTGCACTTATTGCACTTAAAGAATTTTTTTTATCATTAAGCTAAAATCAATTGAAGGACATTATGTTTACTATGCTCCCCCCTTCACCAAGTACATCTGAAAAACCTCTTCAGTCGCTGTCGATCTGCGTAGTTGGATGCTGTAGACCCCTTCACCATGTCCCTCCCAACAGACCCCATTACAGTCGCTGTCCATCAGTGAGTAGTAAGATGCTATATGATCTCTACTAGCCTTCTCTGTGTTGTACAGCACTCCCCATGACCCCTCGACCCAAAGCATTATACATGCTAAAACTAATGCCCCCATTCTTTCTCCTCACACTTATCCCTCCCTTCAGACCAACCCTGCCCAGTCCTTTTCCCTTTGGTAACTTTTAGTCAACTCTCGGGTTCTGTGAGTCTGCTGCTGTTTTTCTCCTTCAGTTTTTCTTTGTTGTTGTACTACACACATGAGTGAAAACACTTGGTACTTGTCTTTCTCCGCCTGGCCTATTTCTCTGAACATACTACCGTCTAGCTCCATCCAGGTCATTACAAATGGTAGGATTTGTTTTCTTCTTCAGGCTGTTTACTGCACTTTTAAAACTGGAATTCATTCTTCCTTTTTGTTTGTAGTTTAGCTATGTTATTCACCATTCAACTCCTGGTTATGAACAATAGCTTTGTGTCAATCGATATGTATCTGTATCTATCTATCTAATGGTCTGTCTGTCTATCTATGTTTCTACGTATGTATGTATGTATGTATCTATGTATCTATCTATCTATCTCTCTTCCTATCATCTATCTATGATGTCTATCATCTATCAATCCATGTACCTATCTATCTATCTTTCATCTGTCATCTGTGTACCTATCTATCTATGAATCAATCATCTTTTTGTCTGCCCATCTATCCTTCTGTACAGAACAGTTAACAACATAGCCTATGTCTCTTCCCTACATTATGCTTCCAGAAATCTTGCAAGGTAACTAAGCCATAAGGAGAGCACTGTGTTCACCGATACACTTTCAGGTAGAGTCAGCCGCGTGTGCTTACAAAACCAGTAAATGGAGGTGAAAGGACTTGAACCTGTATCTCTGTCCACTGTCCTCTCATACTTCCTGCTCGCTTGGTGACTTTATTTAGCCACATTCAGTGAGTAAGTGATCCCTGAAGACCACAAGTATCCTTCGTCTGGTCCGGTTGTCGAAAGAAAAGTGTACTTGCTTCTTTGCACACCACCATGTTTGAGGGACATCGGCGTGATCACTGCTGATAGGTGCAGGGACAATTATAAAGGAACACCTATTTCTGGACAGGAGCAGTTGGGAACAAAGAGTGTGTTGTGGAGTGAAGTGTTTATTTGAGGGTCCAAACTTCCCTCCTTAGGTGGGTATTACTTCTTTACATTCGTGAACATCATAAAAAGCAATGATTTTAGAAGCCCAGACGCATATTATTACAGCAATTCATTTGTTGAGGTGAGAGGAAATGAGAAGGAACTTGCTGCACCACTAAATCTATGCCTGAGCACTGCTGAAATCAAACAAAAAGAATTCACGGTGGCTAGATAGGGCTATTTTCTACTGACTCTCTCTGGGGACTCAAACAGAATTCATTTGTTTGTTTGTTTCTTATTTTCACTTGTATAGGTAATCTGTCCCCGCCCCTTCAGCTTGTAGTTTGTCTGTGTCCTTGGATCTCAAGTGAGTCTCCAGTAAGGGAGCACGTAGGAGATCTTGCGTTTTCATCAGTTCTTCTAACACTGGGTCTTTTGATTGAAGCACTCAAAGCCTGTACTTTTATTTATTCTGATATTTGAGAGCTGTGCTCTTACTGCACTTTGAAATTCTTTTTGTTCTCATTAATATACAATCACATGCAGAACATTATGTTTTCCAGTCTACACCCTTCACCAAGTCCCCGGCAAAAGCCAGTTACAGTCGCTGTCGGTCAGCGTGTACTAAGATGCTGTAGAATCACTACATGTCTTCTCTGTGTTATGCAGCCGTACAAATGACCCCCCAAGTTACACACTATACATGCTAATCCTAATGCCCCCATTCTTTTTCCCCGCCCTTATTACTCCCTTCCCAAAAACCCTCCCCAGTCCCTTTCTCTTTGGTAACTGTTAGTCCACTCTCGGGTTCTGTGAGTCTGCTGCTGTCTTTTCCCTCAGTTTTTCTTTGTTATCATACTCCACACATGAGTGAAATCATTTGGTACATGTATTTCTCCTCCTTGAATATTTGACTGAGCATAATACCCTCTAGCTCCATCCACGTTATTGCAAATAATAGGATTTGTTTTCTTCTTATGGCTGCCTACTGCACTTTTTAAACTGGATTTCATTCTTCTTTTTTGTTTGTAGTTTCGCTATGTGCTTTCACCATTGCTCTCCTGGTTATGAGCAGTAGCTTTTTGTTAATCGATATGTACCTATATCTATCTATCTGTCTGTCTATCTATTTATCAATCAATCAATCAATCAATCAATCAATCAATCATCTTTTTGTCTGCCCATCTGTCCTTGTGTACAGAACAGTTAACCATATATCCTATATCACTTTCCTACACTATGCTTCCAAAAATCCTGCAAAGTATCTAGGCTGTAGAGAGACCACTGGGTTCACCGAGACACTTGCAGTTCGAGGCGGCCGCGTGTACCTACAAAACCAGGAAATAGTTGTGCCGGGACTTGAACCCGTGTCTCTATCCTCTGTCTTCTTTCATCTCCTTCTAACTTACTGTCTGTATTTAGCCACATTCTTTGACTAAGTGCTCCCTGAAGACCACAAGTATCATTCCTCTGGGCCTGTTGTCTCGAGAAAAGAAAACTTGTTCTTTGCTCACCACCATGTTTGAAGGACATCAGCGTGATCACCGGCGATAGGACGGAGGGTCAAATAAAAAGGAACACCAATTTCTAGACAGGAGCAGTTGGGAGCTAAGAGTGTTTTGTGGGGTGACGTGTTTATTTGAGTGTCCAAACTTCCCTCTTTAGGTAGTTATTAGATCCTCCCATTCGTGAACATCATAAAACCCACTGATTTCAAAGGCCCAGACGCTTATTATTACAGCAACTCAGTTGTCGAGGTGAGAGAAAATGAGAAGTATGTTGCTGCACCACGAAATCAATGGCTGGGAACGGCTGAAACCAAACAAAAAGAATTCACGGAGGCCAGATAGGGCTATTTTCTTCTGACTGTCTCAATGGACTCACACAGAATCCATTTGTTTGATTGTTTGTTTTTCAGTTTCACTCGTGTAGGGTACTTGTCCACACACCTTCGGCTTGTAGTGTGTCTGTGTCCTTGGATCTCAAGTGAGTCTCCTGTAAGTAAGCACGTACGTGTCTTGAGTTTTCATCCCCTCTTTTAACCCTGTGTCTTTTGTTTGCTGCACTCAGTGCCTGACCTTTTATTCTGATGATTCAGAGCTGTGCACTTATTGCACTTAAAGAATTTTTTTTATCATTAAGCTAAAATCAATTGAAGGACATTATGTTTACTATGCTCCCCCCTTCACCAAGTACATCTGAAAAACCTCTTCAGTCGCTGTCGATCTGCGTAGTTGGATGCTGTAGACCCCTTCACCATGTCCCTCCCAACAGACCCCATTACAGTCGCTGTCCATCAGTGAGTAGTAAGATGCTATATGATCTCTACTAGCCTTCTCTGTGTTGTACAGCACTCCCCATGACCCCTCGACCCAAAGCATTATACATGCTAAAACTAATGCCCCCATTCTTTCTCCTCACACTTATCCCTCCCTTCAGACCAACCCTGCCCAGTCCTTTTCCCTTTGGTAACTTTTAGTCAACTCTCGGGTTCTGTGAGTCTGCTGCTGTTTTTCTCCTTCAGTTTTTCTTTGTTGTTGTACTACACACATGAGTGAAAACACTTGGTACTTGTCTTTCTCCGCCTGGCCTATTTCTCTGAACATACTACCGTCTAGCTCCATCCAGGTCATTACAAATGGTAGGATTTGTTTTCTTCTTCAGGCTGTTTACTGCACTTTTAAAACTGGAATTCATTCTTCCTTTTTGTTTGTAGTTTAGCTATGTTATTCACCATTCAACTCCTGGTTATGAACAATAGCTTTGTGTCAATCGATATGTATCTGTATCTATCTATCTAATGGTCTGTCTGTCTATCTATGTTTCTACGTATGTATGTATGTATGTATCTATGTATCTATCTATCTATCTCTCTTCCTATCATCTATCTATGATGTCTATCATCGATCAATCCATGTACCTATCTATCTATCTTTCATCTGTCATCTGTGTACCTATCTATCTATGAATCAATCATCTTTTTGTCTGCCCATCTATCCTTCTGTACAGAACAGTTAACAACATAGCCTATGTCTCTTCCCTACATTATGCTTCCAGAAATCTTGCAAGGTAACTAAGCCATAAGGAGAGCACTGTGTTCACCGATACACTTTCAGGTAGAGTCAGCCGCGTGTGCTTACAAAACCAGTAAATGGAGGTGAAAGGACTTGAACCTGTATCTCTGTCCACTGTCCTCTCATACTTCCTGCTCGCTTGGTGACTTTATTTAGCCACATTCAGTGAGTAAGTGATCCCTGAAGACCACAAGTATCCTTCGTCTGGTCCGGTTGTCGAAAGAAAAGTGTACTTGCTTCTTTGCACACCACCATGTTTGAGGGACATCGGCGTGATCACTGCTGATAGGTGCAGGGACAATTATAAAGGAACACCTATTTCTGGACAGGAGCAGTTGGGAACAAAGAGTGTGTTGTGGAGTGAAGTGTTTATTTGAGGGTCCAAACTTCCCTCCTTAGGTGGGTATTACTTCTTTACATTCGTGAACATCATAAAAAGCAATGATTTTAGAAGCCCAGACGCATATTATTACAGCAATTCATTTGTTGAGGTGAGAGGAAATGAGAAGGAACTTGCTGCACCACTAAATCTATGCCGGAGCACTGCTGAAATCAAACAAAAAGAATTCACGGTGGCTAGATAGGGCTATTTTCTACTGACTCTCTCTGGGGACTCAAACAGAATTCATTTGTTTGTTTGTTTCTTATTTTCACTTGTATAGGTAATCTGTCCCCGCCCCTTCAGCTTGTAGTTTGTCTGTGTCCTTGGATCTCAAGTGAGTCTCCAGTAAGGGAGCACGTAGGAGATCTTGCGTTTTCATCAGTTCTTCTAACACTGGGTCTTTTGATTGAAGCACTCAAAGCCTGTACTTTTATTTATTCTGATATTTGAGAGCTGTGCTCTTACTGCACTTTGAAATTCTTTTTGTTCTCATTAATATACAATCACATGCAGAACATTATGTTTTCCAGTCTACACCCTTCACCAAGTCCCCGGCAAAAGCCAGTTACAGTCGCTGTCCGTCAGCGTGTACTAAGATGCTGTAGAATCACTACATGTCTTCTCTGTGTTATGCAGCCGTACAAATGACCCGCCAAGTTACACACTATACATGCTAATCCTAATGCCCCCATTCTTTTTCCCCGCCCTTATTACTCCCTTCCCAAAAACCCTCCCCAGTCCCTTTCTCTTTGGTAACTGTTAGTCCACTCTCGGGTTCTGTGAGTCTGCTGCTGTCTTTTCCTTCAGTTTTTCTTTGTTATCATACTCCACACATGAGTGAAATCATTTGGTACATGTATTTCTCCTCCTTGAATATTTGACTGAGCATAATACCCTCTAGCTCCATCCACGTTATTGCAAATAATAGGATTTGTTTTCTTCTTATGGCTGCCTACTGCACTTTTTAAACTGGATTTCATTCTTCTTTTTTGTTTGTAGTTTCGCTATGTGCTTTCACCATTGCTCTCCTGGTTATGAGCAGTAGCTTTTCGTTAATCGATATGTACCTATATCTATCTATCTGTCTGTCTATCTATTTATCAATCAATCAATCAATCAATCAATCAATCATCTTTTTGTCTGCCCATCTGTCCTTGTGTACAGAACAGTTAACCATATATCCTATATCACTTTCCTACACTATGCTTCCAAAAATCCTGCAAAGTATCTAGGCTGTAGAGAGACCACTGGGTTCACCGAGACACTTGCAGTTCGAGGCGGCCGCGTGTACCTACAAAACCAGGAAATAGTTGTGCCGGGACTTGAACCCGTGTCTCTATCCTCTGTCTTCTTTCATCTCCTTCTAACTTACTGTCTGTATTTAGCCACATTCTTTGACTAAGTGCTCCCTGAAGACCACAAGTATCATTCCTCTGGGCCTGTTGTCTCGAGAAAAGAAAACTTGTTCTTTGCTCACCACCATGTTTGAAGGACATCAGCGTGATCACCGGCGATAGGACGGAGGGTCAAATAAAAAGGAACACCAATTTCTAGACAGGAGCAGTTGGGAGCTAAGAGTGTTTTGTGGGGTGACGTGTTTATTTGAGTGTCCAAACTTCCCTCTTTAGGTAGTTATTAGATCCTCCCATTCGTGAACATCATAAAACCCACTGATTTCAAAGGCCCAGACGCTTATTATTACAGCAACTCAGTTGTCGAGGTGAGAGAAAATGAGAAGTATGTTGCTGCACCACGAAATCAATGGCTGGGAACGGCTGAAACCAAACAAAAAGAATTCACGGAGGCCAGATAGGGCTATTTTCTTCTGACTGTCTCAATGGACTCACACAGAATCCATTTGTTTGATTGTTTGTTTTTCAGTTTCACTCGTGTAGGGTACTTGTCCACACACCTTCGGCTTGTAGTGTGTCTGTGTCCTTGGATCTCAAGTGAGTCTCCTGTAAGTAAGCACGTACGTGTCTTGAGTTTTCATCCCCTCTTTTAACCCTGTGTCTTTTGTTTGCTGCACTCAGTGCCTGACCTTTTATTCTGATGATTCAGAGCTGTGCACTTATTGCACTTAAAGAATTTTTTTTATCATTAAGCTAAAATCAATTGAAGGACATTATGTTTACTATGCTCCCCCCTTCACCAAGTACATCTGAAAAACCTCTTCAGTCGCTGTCGATCTGCGTAGTTGGATGCTGTAGACCCCTTCACCATGTCCCTCCCAACAGACCCCATTACAGTCGCTGTCCATCAGTGAGTAGTAAGATGCTATATGATCTCTACTAGCCTTCTCTGTGTTGTACAGCACTCCCCATGACCCCTCGACCCAAAGCATTATACATGCTAAAACTAATGCCCCCATTCTTTCTCCTCACACTTATCCCTCCCTTCAGACCAACCCTGCCCAGTCCTTTTCCCTTTGGTAACTTTTAGTCAACTCTCGGGTTCTGTGAGTCTGCTGCTGTTTTTCTCCTTCAGTTTTTCTTTGTTGTTGTACTACACACATGAGTGAAAACACTTGGTACTTGTCTTTCTCCGCCTGGCCTATTTCTCTGAACATACTACCGTCTAGCTCCATCCAGGTCATTACAAATGGTAGGATTTGTTTTCTTCTTCAGGCTGTTTACTGCACTTTTAAAACTGGAATTCATTCTTCCTTTTTGTTTGTAGTTTAGCTATGTTATTCACCATTCAACTCCTGGTTATGAACAATAGCTTTGTGTCAATCGATATGTATCTGTATCTATCTATCTAATGGTCTGTCTGTCTATCTATGTTTCTACGTATGTATGTATGTATGTATCTATGTATCTATCTATCTATCTCTCTTCCTATCATCTATCTATGATGTCTATCATCGATCAATCCATGTACCTATCTATCTATCTTTCATCTGTCATCTGTGTACCTATCTATCTATGAATCAATCATCTTTTTGTCTGCCCATCTATCCTTCTGTACAGAACAGTTAACAACATAGCCTATGTCTCTTCCCTACATTATGCTTCCAGAAATCTTGCAAGGTAACTAAGCCATAAGGAGAGCACTGTGTTCACCGATACACTTTCAGGTAGAGTCAGCCGCGTGTGCTTACAAAACCAGTAAATGGAGGTGAAAGGACTTGAACCTGTATCTCTGTCCACTGTCCTCTCATACTTCCTGCTCGCTTGGTGACTTTATTTAGCCACATTCAGTGAGTAAGTGATCCCTGAAGACCACAAGTATCCTTCGTCTGGTCCGGTTGTCGAAAGAAAAGTGTACTTGCTTCTTTGCACACCACCATGTTTGAGGGACATCGGCGTGATCACTGCTGATAGGTGCAGGGACAATTATAAAGGAACACCTATTTCTGGACAGGAGCAGTTGGGAACAAAGAGTGTGTTGTGGAGTGAAGTGTTTATTTGAGGGTCCAAACTTCCCTCCTTAGGTGGGTATTACTTCTTTACATTCGTGAACATCATAAAAAGCAATGATTTTAGAAGCCCAGACGCATATTATTACAGCAATTCATTTGTTGAGGTGAGAGGAAATGAGAAGGAACTTGCTGCACCACTAAATCTATGCCGGAGCACTGCTGAAATCAAACAAAAAGAATTCACGGTGGCTAGATAGGGCTATTTTCTACTGACTCTCTCTGGGGACTCAAACAGAATTCATTTGTTTGTTTGTTTCTTATTTTCACTTGTATAGGTAATCTGTCCCCGCCCCTTCAGCTTGTAGTTTGTCTGTGTCCTTGGATCTCAAGTGAGTCTCCAGTAAGGGAGCACGTAGGAGATCTTGCGTTTTCATCAGTTCTTCTAACACTGGGTCTTTTGATTGAAGCACTCAAAGCCTGTACTTTTATTTATTCTGATATTTGAGAGCTGTGCTCTTACTGCACTTTGAAATTCTTTTTGTTCTCATTAATATACAATCACATGCAGAACATTATGTTTTCCAGTCTACACCCTTCACCAAGTCCCCGGCAAAAGCCAGTTACAGTCGCTGTCGGTCAGCGTGTACTAAGATGCTGTAGAATCACTACATGTCTTCTCTGTGTTATGCAGCCGTACAAATGACCCGCCAAGTTACACACTATACATGCTAATCCTAATGCCCCCATTCTTTTTCCCCGCCCTTATTACTCCCTTCCCAAAAACCCTCCCCAGTCCCTTTCTCTTTGGTAACTGTTAGTCCACTCTCGGGTTCTGTGAGTCTGCTGCTGTCTTTTCCTTCAGTTTTTCTTTGTTATCATACTCCACACATGAGTGAAATCATTTGGTACATGTATTTCTCCTCCTTGAATATTTGACTGAGCATAATACCCTCTAGCTCCATCCACGTTATTGCAAATAATAGGATTTGTTTTCTTCTTATGGCTGCCTACTGCACTTTTTAAACTGGATTTCATTCTTCTTTTTTGTTTGTAGTTTCGCTATGTGCTTTCACCATTGCTCTCCTGGTTATGAGCAGTATCTTTGTGTTAATCGATATGTACCTATATTTATCTATCTGTCTGTCTATCTATTTATCAATCAATCAATCAATCAATCAATCATCTTTTTGTCTGCCCATCTGTCCTTGTGTACAGAACAGTTAACCATATATCCTATATCACTTTCCTACACTATGCTTCCAAAAATCCTGCAAAGTATCTAGGCTGTAGAGAGACCACTGGGTTCACCGAGACACTTGCAGTTCGAGGCGGCCGCGTGTACCTACAAAACCAGGAAATAGTTGTGCCGGGACTTGAACCCGTGTCTCTATCCTCTGTCTTCTTTCATCTCCTTCTAACTTACTGTCTGTATTTAGCCACATTCTTTGACTAAGTGCTCCCTGAAGACCACAATTATCATTCATCTTGGCCTGTTGTCTCGAGAAAAGAAAACTTGTTCTTTGCTCACCACCATGTTTGAAGGACATCAGTGTGATCACCGGCGATAGGACGGAGGGTCAAATAAAAAGGAACACCAATTTCTAGACAGGAGCAGTTGGGAGCTAAGAGTGTTTTGTGGGGTGACGTGTTTATTTGAGTGTCCAAACTTCCCTCTTTAGGTAGTTATTAGATCCTCCCATTCGTGAACATCATAAAACCCACTGATTTCAAAGGCCCAGACGCTTATTATTACAGCAACTCAGTTGTCGAGGTGAGAGAAAATGAGAAGTATGTTGCTGCACCACTAAATCAATGGCTGGGAACGGCTGAAACCAAACAAAAAGAATTCACGGAGGCCAGATAGGGCTATTTTCTTCTGACTGTCTCAATGGACTCACACAGAATCCATTTGTTTGATTGTTTGTTTTTCAGTTTCACTCGTGTAGGGTACTTGTCCACACACCTTCGGCTTGTAGTGTGTCTGTGTCCTTGGATCTCAAGTGAGTCTCCTGTAAGTAAGCACGTACGTGTCTTGAGTTTTCATCCCCTCTTTTAACCCTGTGTCTTTTTTTTGCTGCACTCAGTGCCTGACCTTTTATTCTGATGATTCAGAGCTGTGCACTTATTGCACTTAAAGAATTTTTTTTATCATTAAGCTAAAATCAATTGAAGGACATTATGTTTACTATGCTCCCCCCTTCACCAAGTACATCTGAAAAACCTCTTCAGTCGCTGTCGATCTGCGTAGTTGGATGCTGTAGACCCCTTCACCATGTCCCTCCCAACAGACCCCATTACAGTCGCTGTCCATCAGTGAGTAGTAAGATGCTATATGATCTCTACTAGCCTTCTCTGTGTTGTACAGCACTCCCCATGACCCCTCGACCCAAAGCATTATACATGCTAAAACTAATGCCCCCATTCTTTCTCCTCACACTTATCCCTCCCTTCAGACCAACCCTGCCCAGTCCTTTTCCCTTTGGTAACTTTTAGTCAACTCTCGGGTTCTGTGAGTCTGCTGCTGTTTTTCTCCTTCAGTTTTTCTTTGTTGTTGTACTACACACATGAGTGAAAACACTTGGTACTTGTCTTTCTCCGCCTGGCCTATTTCTCTGAACATACTACCGTCTAGCTCCATCCAGGTCATTACAAATGGTAGGATTTGTTTTCTTCTTAAGGCTGCTTACTGCACTTTTAAAACTGGAATTCATTCTTCCTTTTTGTTTGTAGTTTAGCTATGTTATTCACCATTCAACTCCTGGTTATGAACAATAGCTTTGTGTCAATCGATATGTATCTGTATCTATCTATCTAATGGTCTGTCTGTCTATCTATGTTTCTACGTATGTATGTATGTATCTATGTATCTATCTATCTATCTCTCTTCCTATCATCTATCTATGATGTCTATCATCGATCAATCCATGTACCTATCTATCTATCTTTCATCTGTCATCTGTGTACCTATCTATCTATGAATCAATCATCTTTTTGTCTGCCCATCTATCCTTCTGTACAGAACAGTTAACAACATAGCCTATGTCTCTTCCCTACATTATGCTTCCAGAAATCTTGCAAGGTAACTAAGCCATAAGGAGAGCACTGTGTTCACCGATACACTTTCAGGTAGAGTCAGCCGCGTGTGCTTACAAAACCAGTAAATGGAGGTGAAAGGACTTGAACCTGTATCTCTGTCCACTGTCCTCTCATACTTCCTGCTCGCTTGGTGACTTTATTTAGCCACATTCAGTGAGTAAGTGATCCCTGAAGACCACAAGTATCCTTCGTCTGGTCCGGTTGTCGAAAGAAAAGTGTACTTGGTTCTTTGCACACCACCATGTTTGAGGGACATCGGCGTGATCACTGCTGATAGGTGCAGGGACAATTATAAAGGAACACCTATTTCTGGACAGGAGCAGTTGGGAACAAAGAGTGTGTTGTGGAGTGAAGTGTTTATTTGAGGGTCCAAACTTCCCTCCTTAGGTGGTTATTACTTCTTTACATTCGTGAACATCATAAAAAGCAATGATTTTAGAAGCCCAGACGCATATTATTACAGCAATTCATTTGTTGAGGTGAGAGGAAATGAGAAGGAACTTGCTGCACCACTAAATCTATGCCTGAGCACTGCTGAAATCAAACAAAAAGAATTCACGGTGGCTAGATAGGGCTATTTTCTACTGACTCTCTCTGGGGACTCAAACAGAATTCATTTGTTGGTTTTTTTCTTATTTTCACTTATATAGGTAATCTGTCCCCACCCCTTCAGCTTGTAGTTTGTCTGTGTCCTTGGATCTCAAGTGAGTCTCCAGTAAGGGAGCACGTAGGAGATCTTGCGTTTTCATCAGTTCTTCTAACACTGGGTCTTTTGATTGAAGCACTCAAAGCCTGTACTTTTATTCTGATATTTGAGAGCTGTGCTCTTACTGCACTTTGAAATTCTTTTTGTTCTCATTAATATACAATCACATGCAGAACATTATGTTTTCCAGTCTACACCCTTCACCAAGTCCCCGGCAAAAGCCAGTTACAGTCGCTGTCCGTCAGCGTGTACTAAGATGCTGTAGAATCACTACATGTCTTCTCTGTGTTATGCAGCCGTACAAATGACCCCCCAAGTTACACACTATACATGCTAATCCTAATGCCCCCATTCTTTTTCCCCACCCTTATTACTCCCTTCCCAAAAACCCTCCCCAGTCCCTTTCTCTTTGGTAACTGTTAGTCCACTCTCGGGTTCTGTGAGTCTGCTGCTGTCTTTTCCTTCAGTTTTTCTTTGTTATCATACACCACACATGAATGAAATCATTTGGTACATGTATTTCTCCACCTTGAATATTTGAGTGAGCATAATACCCTCTAGCTCCATACACGTTATTGCAAATAATAGGATTTGTTTTCTTCTTATGACTGCCTACTGCACTTTTTAAACTGGATTTCATTCTTCTTTTTTGTTTGTAGTTTCGCTATGTGCTTTCACCATTGCTCTCCTGGTTATGAGCAGTATCTTTGTGTTAATCGATATGTACCTATATTTATCTATCTGTCTGTCTATCTATTTATCAATCAATCAATCAATCAATCAATCATCTTTTTGTCTGCCCATCTGTCCTTGTGTACAGAACAGTTAACCATATATCCTATATCACTTTCCTACACTATGCTTCCAAAAATCCTGCAAAGTATCTAGGCTGTAGAGAGACCACTGGGTTCACCGAGACACTTGCAGTTCGAGGCGGCCGCGTGTACCTACAAAACCAGGAAATAGTTGTGCCGGGACTTGAACCCGTGTCTCTATCCTCTGTCTTCTTTCATCTCCTTCTAACTTACTGTCTGTATTTAGCCACATTCTTTGACTAAGTGCTCCCTGAAGACCACAAGTATCATTCCTCTGGGCCTGTTGTCTCGAGAAAAGAAAACTTGTTCTTTGCTCACCACCATGTTTGAAGGACATCAGCGTGATCACCGGCGATAGGACGGAGGGTCAAATAAAAAGGAACACCAATTTCTAGACAGGAGCAGTTGGGAGCTAAGAGTGTTTTGTGGGGTGACGTGTTTATTTGAGTGTCCAAACTTCCCTCTTTAGGTAGTTATTAGATCCTCCCATTCGTGAACATCATAAAACCCACTGATTTCAAAGGCCCAGACGCTTATTATTACAGCAACTCAGTTGTCGAGGTGAGAGAAAATGAGAAGTATGTTGCTGCACCACTAAATCAATGGCTGGGAACGGCTGAAACCAAACAAAAAGAATTCACGGAGGCCAGATAGGGCTATTTTCTTCTGACTGTCTCAATGGACTCACACAGAATCCATTTGTTTGATTGTTTGTTTTTCAGTTTCACTCGTGTAGGGTACTTGTCCACACACCTTCGGCTTGTAGTGTGTCTGTGTCCTTGGATCTCAAGTGAGTCTCCTGTAAGTAATCACGTACGTGTCTTGAGTTTTCATCCCCTCTTTTAACCCTGTGTCTTTTGTTTGCTGCACTCAGTGCCTGACCTTTTATTCTGATGATTCAGAGCTGTGCACTTATTGCACTTAAAGAATTTTTTTTATCATTAAGCTAAAATCAATTGAAGGACATTATGTTTACTATGCTCCCCCCTTCACCAAGTACATCTGAAAAACCTCTTCAGTCGCTGTCGATCTGCGTAGTTGGATGCTGTAGACCCCTTCACCATGTCCCTCCCAACAGACCCCATTACAGTCGCTGTCCATTAGTGAGTAGTAAGATGCTATATGATCTCTACTAGCCTTCTCTGTGTTGTACAGCACTCCCCATGACCCCTCGACCCAAAGCATTATACATGCTAAAACTAATGCCCCAATTCTTTCTCCTCACACTTATCCCTCCCTTCAGACCAACCCTGCCCAGTCCTTTTCCCTTTGGTAACTTTTAGTCAACTCTCGGGTTCTGTGAGTCTGCTGCTGTTTTTCTCCTTCAGTTTTTCTTAGTTGTTGTACTACACACATGAGTGAAAACACTTGGTACTTGTCTTTCTCCGCCTGGCCTATTTCTCTGAACATACTACCGTCTAGCTCCATCCAGGTCATTACAAATGGTAGGATCTGTTTTCTTCTTAAGGCTGCTTACTGCACTTTTAAAACTGGATTTCATTCTTCCTTTTTGTTTGTAGTTTAGCTATGTTATTCACCATTCAACTCCTGGTTATGAACAATAGCTTTGTGTCAATCGATATGTATCTGTATCTATCTATCTAATGGTCTGTCTGTCTATCTATGTTTCTACGTATGTACGTATGTATGTATCTATCTCTCTTCCTATCATCTATCTATGATGTCTATCATCTATCAATCCATGTACCTATCTATCTATCTTTCATCTGTCATCTGTGTACCTATCTATCTATGAATCAATCATCTTTTTGTCTGCCCATCTATCCTTCTGTACAGAACAGTTAACAACATAGCCTATGTCTCTTCCCTACATTATGCTTCCAGAAATCTTGCAAGGTAACTAAGCCATAAGGAGAGCACTGTGTTCACCGATACACTTTCAGGTAGAGTCAGCCGCGTGTGCTTACAAAACCAGTAAATGGAGGTGAAAGGACTTGAACCTGTATCTCTGTCCACTGTCCTCTCATACTTCCTGCTCGCTTGGTGACTTTATTTAGCCACATTCAGTGAGTAAGTGATCCCTGAAGACCACAAGTATCCTTCGTCTGGTCCGGTTGTCGAAAGAAAAGTGTACTTGCTTCTTTGCACACCACCATGTTTGAGGGACATCGGCGTGATCACTGCTGATAGGTGCAGGGACAATTATAAAGGAACACCTATTTCTGGACAGGAGCAGTTGGGAACAAAGAGTGTGTTGTGGAGTGAAGTGTTTATTTGAGGGTCCAAACTTCCCTCCTTAGGTGGTTATTACTTCTTTACATTCGTGAACATCATAAAAAGCAATGATTTTAGAAGCCCAGACGCATATTATTACAGCAATTCATTTGTTGAGGTGAGAGGAAATGAGAAGGAACTTGCTGCACCACTAAATCTATGCCTGAGCACTGCTGAAATCAAACAAAAAGAATTCACGGTGGCTAGATAGGGCTATTTTCTACTGACTCTCTCTGGGGACTCAAACAGAATTCATTTGTTTGTTTGTTTCTTAATTTCACTTGTATAGGTAATCTGTCCCCGCCCCTTCAGCTTGTAGTTTGTCTGTGTCCTTGGATCTCAAGTGAGTCTCCAGTAAGGGAGCACGTAGGAGATCTTGCGTTTTCATCAGTTCTTCTAACACTGGGTCTTTTGATTGAAGCACTCAAAGCCTGTACTTTTATTCTGATATTTGAGAGCTGTGCTCTTACTGCACTTTGAAATTCTTTTTGTTCTCATTAATATACAATCACATGCAGAACATTATGTTTTCCAGTCTACACCCTTCAGCAAGTCCCCGGCAAAAGCCAGTTACAGTCGCTGTCCGTCAGCGTGTACTAAGATGCTGTAGAATCACTACATGTCTTCTCTGTGTTATGCAGCCGTACAAATGAGCCCCCAAGTTACACACTATACATGCTAATCCTAATGCCCCCATTCTTTTTCCCCGCCCTTATTACTCCCTTCCCAAAAACCCTCCCCAGTCCCTTTCTCTTTGGTAACTGTTAGTCCACTCTCGGGTTCTGTGAGTCTGCTGCTGTCTTTTCCTTCAGTTTTTCTTTGTTATCATACTCCACACATGAGTGAAATCATTTGGTACATGTATTTCTCCTCCTTGAATATTTGACTGAGCATAATACCCTCTAGCTCCATCCACGTTATTGCAAATAATAGGATTTGTTTTCTTCTTATGGCTGCCTACTGCACTTTTTAAACTGGATTTCATTCTTCTTTTTTGTTTGTAGTTTCGCTATGTGCTTTCACCATTGCTCTCCTGGTTATGAGCAGTAGCTTTGTGTTAATCGATATGTACCTATATCTATCTATCTGTCTGTCTATCTATTTATCAATCAATCAATCAATCAATCATCTTTTTGTCTGCCCATCTGTCCTTGTGTACAGAACAGTTAACCATATATCCTATATCACTTTCCTACACTATGCTTCCAAAAATCCTGCAAAGTATCTAGGCTGTAGAGAGACCACTGGGTTCACCGAGACACTTGCAGTTCGAGGCGGCCGCGTGTACCTACAAAACCAGGAAATAGTTGTGCCGGGACTTGAACCCGTGTCTCTATCCTCTGTCTTCTTTCATCTCCTTCTAACTTACTGTCTGTATTTAGCCACATTCTTTGACTAAGTGCTCCCTGAAGACCACAAGTATCATTCCTCTGGGCCTGTTGTCTCGAGAAAAGAAAACTTGTTCTTTGCTCACCACCATGTTTGAAGGACATCAGCATGATCACCGGCGATAGGACGGAGGGTCAAATAAAAAGGAACACCAATTTCTAGACAGGAGCAGTTGGGAGCTAAGAGTGTTTTGTGGGGTGACGTGTTTATTTGAGTGTCCAAACTTCCCTCTTTAGGTAGTTATTAGATCCTCCCATTCGTGAACATCATAAAACCCACTGATTTCAAAGGCCCAGACGCTTATTATTACAGCAACTCAGTTGTCGAGGTGAGAGAAAATGAGAAGTATGTTGCTGCACCACTAAATCAATGGCTGGGAACGGCTGAAACCAAACAAAAAGAATTCACGGAGGCCAGATAGGGCTATTTTCTTCTGACTGTCTCAATGGACTCACACAGAATCCATTTGTTTGATTGTTTGTTTTTCAGTTTCACTCGTGTAGGGTACTTGTCCACACACCTTCGGCTTGTAGTGTGTCTGTGTCCTTGGATCTCAAGTGAGTCTCCTGTAAGTAAGCACGTACGTGTCTTGAGTTTTCATCCCTTCTTTTAACCCTGTGTCTTTTTTTTGCTGCACTCAGTGCCTGACCTTTTATTCTGATGATTCAGAGCTGTGCACTTATTGCACTTAAAGAATTTTTTTTATCATTAAGCTAAAATCAATTGAAGGACATTATGTTTACTATGCTCCCCCTTCAACAAGTACATCTGAAAAACCTCTTCAGTCGCTGTCGATCTGCGTAGTTGGATGCTGTAGACCCCTTCACCATGTCCCTCCCAACAGACCCCATTACAGTCGCTGTCCATTAGTGAGTAGTAAGATGCTATATGATCTCTACTAGCCTTCTCTGTGTTGTACAGCACTCCCCATGACCCCTCGACCCAAAGCATTATACATGCTAAAACTAATGCCCCCATTCTTTCTCCTCACACTTATCCCTCCCTTCAGACCAACCCTGCCCAGTCCTTTTCCCTTTGGTAACTTTTAGTCAACTCTCGGGTTCTGTGAGTCTGCTGCTGTTTTTCTCCTTCAGTTTTTCTTAGTTGTTGTACTACACACATGAGTGAAAACACTTGGTACTTGTCTTTCTCCGCCTGGCCTATTTCTCTGAACATACTACCGTCTAGCTCCATCCAGGTCATTACAAATGGTAGGATTTGTTTTATTCTTAAGGCTGCTTACTGCACTTTTAAAACTGGATTTCATTCTTCCTTTTTGTTTTTAGTTTAGCTATATTATTCACCATTCAACTCCTGGTTATGAACAATAGCTTTGTGTCAATCGATATGTATCTGTATCTATCTATCTAATGGTCTGTCTGTCTATTTTTGTTTCTACGTATGTATGTATGTATGTATCTATCTCTCTTCCTATCATCTATCTATGATGTCTATCATCTATCAATCCATGTACCTATCTATCTATCTTTCATCTGTCATCTGTGTACCTATCTATCTATGAATCAATCATCTTTTTGTCTGCCCATCTATCCTTCTGTACAGAACAGTTAACAACATAGCCTATGTCTCTTCCCTACATTATGCTTCCAGAAATCTTGCAAGGTAACTAAGCCATAAGGAGAGCACTGTGTTCACCGATACACTTTCAGGTAGAGTCAGCCGCGTGTGCTAACAAAACCAGTAAATGGAGGTGAAAGGACTTGAACCTGTATCTCTGTCCACTGTCCTCTCATACTTCCTGCTCGCTTGGTGACTTTATTTAGCCACATTCAGTGAGTAAGTGATCCCTGAAGACCACAAGTATCCTTCGTCTGGTCCGGTTGTCGAAAGAAAAGTGTACTTGCTTCTTTGCACACCACCATGTTTGAGGGACATCGGCGTGATCACTGCTGATAGGTGCAGGGACAATTATAAAGGAACACCTATTTCTGGACAGGAGCAGTTGGGAACAAAGAGTGTGTTGTGGAGTGAAGTGTTTATTTGAGGGTCCAAACTTCCCTCCTTAGGTGGTTATTACTTCTTTACATTCGTGAACATCATAAAAAGCAATGATTTTAGAAGCCCAGACGCATATTATTACAGCAATTCATTTGTTGTGGTGAGAGGAAATGAGAAGGAACTTGCTGCACCACTAAATCTATGCCTGAGCACTGCTGAAATCAAACAAAAAGAATTCACGGTGGCTAGATAGGGCTATTTTCTACTGACTCTCTCTGGGGACTCAAACAGAATTCATTTGTTTGTTTGTTTCTTATTTTCACTTGTATAGGTAATCTGTCCCCACCCCTTCAGCTTGTAGTTTGTCTGTGTCCTTGGATCTCAAGTGAGTCTCCAGTAAGGGAGCACGTAGGAGATCTTGCGTTTTCATCAGTTCTTCTAACACTGGGTCTTTTGATTGAAGCACTCAAAGCCTGTACTTTTATTCTGATATTTGAGAGCTGTGCTCTTACTGCACTTTGAAATTCTTTTTGTTCTCATTAATATACAATCACATGCAGAACATTATGTTTTCCAGTCTACACCCTTCAGCAAGTCCCCGGCAAAAGCCAGTTACAGTCGCTGTCCGTCAGCGTGTACTAAGATGCTGTAGAATCACTACATGTCTTCTCTGTGTTATGCAGCCGTACAAATGACCCCCCAAGTTACACACTATACATGCTAATCCTAATGCGCCCATTCTTTTTCCCCGCCCTTATTACTCCCTTCCCAAAAACCCTCCCCAGTCCCTTTCTCTTTGGTAACTGTTAGTCCACTCTCGGGTTCTGTGAGTCTGCTGCTGTCTTTTCCTTCAGTTTTTCTTTGTTATCATACTCCACACATGAGTGAAATCATTTGGTACATGTATTTCTCCTCCTTGAATATTTGACTGAGCATAATACCCTCTAGCTCCATCCACGTTATTGCAAATAATAGGATTTGTTTTCTTCTTATGGCTGCCTACTGCACTTTTTAAACTGGATTTCATTCTTCTTTTTTGTTTGTAGTTTCGCTATGTGCTTTCACCATTGCTCTCCTGGTTATGAGCAGTAGCTTTGTGTTAATCGATATGTAAATATATCTATCTATCTGTCTGTCTATC
This sequence comes from Manis pentadactyla, assembly GCF_030020395.1. Taxonomy (NCBI): domain Eukaryota; kingdom Metazoa; phylum Chordata; class Mammalia; order Pholidota; family Manidae; genus Manis; species Manis pentadactyla. Next base: position 683,713 of record NW_026644987.1, on the reverse strand, counting down.
TATTTATCATCAATCAATCAATCAATCAATCAACTTTTTGTCTGCCCATCTGTCCTTGTGTACAGAACAGTTAACCATATATCCTATATCACTTTCCTACACTATGCTTCCAAAAATCCTGCAAAGTATCTAGGCTGTAGAGAGACCACTGGGTTCACCGAGACACTTGCAGTTCGAGGCGGCCGCGTGTACCTACAAAACCAGGAAATAGTTGTGCCGGGACTTGAACCCGTGTCTCTATCCTCTGTCTTCTTTCATCTCCTTCTAACTTACTGTCTGTATTTAGCCACATTCTTTGACTAAGTGCTCCCTGAAGACCACAAGTATCATTCCTCTGGGCCTGTTGTCTCGAGAAAAGAAAACTTGTTCTTTGCTCACCACCATGTTTGAAGGACATCAGCATGATCACCGGCGATAGGACGGAGGGTCAAATAAAAAGGAACACCAATTTCTAGACAGGAGCAGTTGGGAGCTAAGAGTGTTTTGTGGGGAGACGTGTTTATTTGAGTGTCCAAACTTCCCTCTTTAGGTAGTTATTAGATCCTCCCATTCGTGAGCATCATAAAACCCACTGATTTCAAAGGCCCAGACGCTTATTATTACAGCAACTCAGTTGTCGAGGTGAGAGAAAATGAGAAGTATGTTGCTGCACCACTAAATCAATGGCTGGGAACGGCTGAAACCAAACAAAAAGAATTCACGGAGGCCAGATAGGGCTATTTTCTTCTGACTGTCTCAATGGACTCACACAGAATCCATTTGTTTGATTGTTTGTTTTTCAGTTTCACTCGTGTAGGGTACTTGTCCACACACCTTCGGCTTGTAGTGTGTCTGTGTCCTTGGATCTCAAGTGAGTCTCCTGTAAGTAAGCACGTACGTGTCTTGAGTTTTCATCCCTTCTTTTAACCCTGTGTCTTTTGTTTGCTGCACTCAGTGCCTGACCTTTTATTCTGATGATTCAGAGCTGTGCACTTATTGCACTTAAAGAATTTTTTTTATCATTAAGCTAAAATCAATTGAAGAACATTATGTTTACTATGCTCCCCCCTTCACCAAGTACATCTGAAAAACCTCTTCAGTCGCTGTCGATCTGCGTAGTTGGATGCTGTAGACCCCTTCACCATGTCCCTCCCAACAGACCCCATTACAGTCGCTGTCCATTAGTGAGTAGTAAGATGCTATATGATCTCTACTAGCCTTCTCTGTGTTGTACAGCACTCCCCATGACCCCTCGACCCAAAGCATTATACATGCTAAAACTAATGCCCCCATTCTTTCTCCTCACACTTATCCCTCCCTTCAGACCAACCCTGCCCAGTCCTTTTCCCTTTGGTAACTTTTAGTCAACTCTCGGGTTCTGTGAGTCTGCTGCTGTTTTTCTCCTTCAGTTTTTCTTTGTTGTTGTACTACACACATGAGTGAAAACACTTGGTACTTGTCTTTCTCCGCCTGGCCTTTTTCTCTGAACATACTACCGTCTAGCTCCATCCAGGTCATTACATATGGTAGGATTTGTTTTCTTCTTAAGGCTGCTTACTGCACTTTTAAAACTGGATTTCATTCTTCCTTTTTGTTTGTAGTTTAGCTATGTTATTCACCATTCAACTCCTGGTTATGAACAATAGCTTTGTGTCAATCGATATGTATCTGTATCTATCTATCTAATGGTCTGTCTGTCTATCTATGTTTCTACGTATGTATGTATGTATGTATCTATCTTTCTTCCTATCATCTATCTATGATGTCTATCATCTATCAATCCATGTACCTATCTATCTATCTTTCATCTGTCATCTGTGTACCTATCTATCTATGAATCAATCATCTTTTTGTCTGCCCATCTATCCTTCTGTACAGAACAGTTAACAACATAGCCTATGTCTCTTCCCTACATTATGCTTCCAGAAATCTTGCAAGGTAAGTAAGCCATAAGGAGAGCACTGTGTTCACCGATACACTTTCAGGTAGAGTCTGCCACGTGTGCTTACAAAACCAGTAAATGGAGGTGAAAGGACTTGAACCTGTATCTCTGTCCACTGTCCTCTCATACTTCCTGCTCGCTTGGTGACTTTATTTAGCCACATTCAGTGAGTAAGTGATCCCTGAAGACCACAAGTATCCTTCGTCTGGTCCGGTTGTCGAAAGAAAAGTGTACTTGGTTCTTTGCACACCACCATGTTTGAGGGACATCGGCGTGATCACTGCTGATAGGTGCAGGGACAATTATAAAGGAACACCTATTTCTGGACAGGAGCAGTTGGGAACAAAGAGTGTGTTGTGGAGTGAAGTGTTTATTTGAGGGTCCAAACTTCCCTCCTTAGGTGGTTATTACTTCTTTACATTCGTGAACATCATAAAAAGCAATGATTTTAGAAGCCCAGACGCATATTATTACAGCAATTCATTTGTTGAGGTGAGAGTAAATGAGAAGGAACTTGCTGCACCACTAAATCTATGCCTGAGCACTGCTGAAATCAAACAAAAAGAATTCACAGTGGCTAGATATGGCTATTTTCTACTGACTCTCTCTGGGGACTCAAACAGAATTCATTTATTTGTTTGATTCTTATTTTCACTTGTATAGGTAATCTGTCCCCACCCCTTCAGCTTGTAGTTTGTCTGTGTCCTTGGATCTCAAGTGAGTCTCCAGTAAGGGAGCACGTAGGAGATCTTGCGTTTTCATCAGTTCTTCTAACACTGGGTCTTTTGATTGAAGCACTCAAAGCCTGTACTTTTATTCTGATATTTGAGAGCTGTGCTCTTACTGCACTTTGAAATTCTTTTTGTTCTCATTAATATACAATCACATGCAGAACATTATGTTTTCCTGTCTACACCCTTCACCAAGTCCCCGGCAAAAGCCAGTTACAGTCGCTGTCCGTCAGCGTGTACTAAGATGCTGTAGAATCACTACATGTCTTCTCTGTGTTATGCAGCCGTACAAATGACCCCCCAAGTTACACACTATACATGCTAATCCTAATGCCCCCATTCTTTTTCCCGCCCTTATTACTCCCTTCCCAAAAACCCTCCCCAGTCCCTTTCTCTTTGGTAACTGTTAGTCCACTCTCGGGTTCTGTGAGTCTGCTGCTGTCTTTTCCTTCAGCTTTCTTTGTTATCATACTCCACACATGAGTGAAATCATTTGGTACATGAATTTCTCATCCTTGAATATTTGACTGAGCATAATACCCTCTAGCTCCATCCACGTTATTGCAAATAATAGGATTTGTTTTCTTCTTATGGCTGCCTACTGCACTTTTTAAACTGGATTTCATTCTTCTTTTTTGTTTGTAGTTTCACTATGTGCTTTCACCATTGCTCTCCTGGTTATGAGCAGTAGCTTTGTGTTAATCGATATGTACCTATATCTATCTATCTGTCTGTCTATCTATTTATCAATCAATCAATCAATCAATCAATCATCTTTTTGTCTGCCCATCTGTCCTTGTGTACAGAACAGTTAACCATATATCCTATATCACTTTCCTACACTATGCTTCCAAAAATCCTGCAAAGTATCTAGGCTGTAGAGAGACCACTGGGTTCACCGAGACACTTGCAGTTCGAGGCGGCCGCGTGTACCTACAAAACCAGGAAATAGTTGTGCCGGGACTTGAACCCGTGTCTCTATCCTCTGTCTTCTTTCATCTCCTTCTAACTTACTGTCTGTATTTAGCCACATTCTTTGACTAAGTGCTCCCTGAAGACCACAAGTATCATTCCTCTGGGCCTGTTGTCTCGAGAAAAGAAAACTTGTTCTTTGCTCACCACCATGTTTGAAGGACATCAGCGTGATCACCGGCGATAGGACGGAGGGTCAAATAAAAAGGAACACCAATTTCTAGACAGGAGCAGTTGGGAGCTAAGAGTGTTTTGTGGGGTGACGTGTTTATTTGAGTGTCCACACTTCCCTCTTTAGGTAGTTATTAGATCCTCCCATTCGTGAACATCATAAAACCCACTGATTTCAAAGGCCCAGACGCTTATTATTACAGCAACTCAGTTGTCGAGGTGAGAGAAAATGAGAAGTATGTTGCTGCACCACTAAATCAATGGCTGGGAACGGCTGAAACCAAACAAAAAGAATTCACGGAGGCCAGATAGGGCTATTTTCTTCTGACTGTCTCAATGGACTCACACAGAATCCATTTGTTTGATTGTTTGTTTTTCAGTTTCACTCGTGTAGGGTACTTGTCCACACACCTTCGGCTTGTAGTGTGTCTGTGTCCTTGGATCTCAAGTGAGTCTCCTGAAAGTAAGCACGTACGTGTCTTGAGTTTTCATCCCTTCTTTTAACCCTGTGTCTTTTGTTTGCTGCACTCAGTGCCTGACCTTTTATTCTGATGATTCAGAGCTGTGCACTTATTGCACTTAAAGAATTTTTTTTATCATTAAGCTAAAATCAATTGAAGAACATTATGTTTACTATGCTCCCCCCTTCACCAAGTACATCTGAAAAACCTCTTCAGTCGCTGTCGATCTGCGTAGTTGGATGCTGTAGACCCCTTCACCATGTCCCTCCCAACAGACCCCATTACAGTCGCTGTCCATCAGTGAGTAGTAAGATGCTATATGATCTCTACTAGCCTTCTCTGTGTTGTACAGCACTCCCCATGACCCCTCGACCCAAAGCATTATACATGCTAAAACTAATGCCCCCATTCTTTCTCCTCACACTTATCCCTCCCTTCAGACCAACCCTGCCCAGTCCTTTTCCCTTTGGTAACTTTTAGTCAACTCTCGGGTTCTGTCAGTCTGCTGCTGTTTTTCTCCTTCAGTTTTTCTTTGTTGTTGTACTACACACATGAGTGAAAACACTTGGTACTTGTCTTTCTCCGCCTGGCCTATTTCTCTGAACATACTACCGTCTAGCTCCATCCAGGTCATTACAAATGGTAGGATTTGTTTTCTTCTTAAGGCTGCTTACTGCACTTTTAAAACTGGATTTCATTCTTCCTTTTTGTTTGTAGTTTAGCTATGTTATTCACCATTCAACTCCTGGTTATGAACAATAGCTTTGTGTCAATCGATATGTATCTGTATCTATCTATCTAATGGTCTGTCTGTCTATCTATGTTTCTACGTATGTATGTATGTATCTATGTATCTATCTATCTATCTCTCTTCCTATCATCTATCTATGATGTCTATCATCTATCAATCCATGTACCTATCTATCTATCATTCATCTGTCATCTGTGTACCTATCTATCTATGAATCAATCATCTTTTTGTCTGCCCATCTATCCTTCTGTACAGAACAGTTAACAACATAGCCTATGTCTCTTCCCTACATTATGCTTCCAGAAATCTTGCAAGGTAACTAAGCCATAAGGAGAGCACTGTGTTCACCGATACACTTTCAGGTAGAGTCAGCCGCGTGTGCTTACAAAACCAGTAAATGGAGGTGAAAGGACTTGAACCTGTATCTCTGTCCACTGTCCTCTCATACTTCCTGCTCGCTTGGTGACTTTATTTAGCCACATTCAGTGAGTAAGTGATCCCTGAAGACCACAAGTATCCTTCGTCTGGTCCGGTTGTCGAAAGAAAAGTGTACTTGGTTCTTTGCACACCACCATGTTTGAGGGACATCGGCGTGATCACTGCTGATAGGTGCAGGGACAATTATAAAGGAACACCTATTTCTGGACAGGAGCAGTTGGGAACAAAGAGTGTGTTGTGGAGTGAAGTGTTTATTTGAGGGTCCAAACTTCCCTCCTTAGGTGGTTATTACTTCTTTACATTCGTGAACATCATAAAAAGCAATGATTTTAGAAGCCCAGACGCATATTATTACAGCAATTCATTTGTTGAGGTGAGAGTAAATGAGAAGGAACTTGCTGCACCACTAAATCTATGCCTGAGCACTGCTGAAATCAAACAAAAAGAATTCACAGTGGCTAGATATGGCTATTTTCTACTGACTCTCTCTGGGGACTCAAACAGAATTCATTTATTTGTTTGATTCTTATTTTCACTTGTATAGGTAATCTGTCCCCACCCCTTCAGCTTGTAGTTTGTCTGTGTCCTTGGATCTCAAGTGAGTCTCCAGTAAGGGAGCACGTAGGAGATCTTGCGTTTTCATCAGTTCTTCTAACACTGGGTCTTTTGATTGAAGCACTCAAAGCCTGTACTTTTATTCTGATATTTGAGAGCTGTGCTCTTACTGCACTTTGAAATTCTTTTTGTTCTCATTAATATACAATCACATGCAGAACATTATGTTTTCCTGTCTACACCTTTCACCAAGTCCCCGGCAAAAGCCAGTTACAGTCGCTGTCCGTCAGCGTGTACTAAGATGCTGTAGAATCACTACATGTCTTCTCTGTGTTATGCAGCCGTACAAATGACCCCCCAAGTTACACACTATACATGCTAATCCTAATGCCCCCATTCTTTTTCCCGCCCTTATTACTCCCTTCCCAAAAACCCTCCCCAGTCCCTTTCTCTTTGGTAACTGTTAGTCCACTCTCGGGTTCTGTGAGTCTGCTGCTGTCTTTTCCTTCAGCTTTCTTTGTTATCATACTCCACACATGAGTGAAATCATTTGGTACATGAATTTCTCCTCCTTGAATATTTGACTGAGCATAATACCCTCTAGCTCCATCCACGTTATTGCAAATAATAGGATTTGTTTTCTTCTTATGGCTGCCTACTGCACTTTTTAAACTGGATTTCATTCTTCTTTTTTGTTTGTAGTTTCACTATGTGCTTTCACCATTGCTCTCCTGGTTATGAGCAGTAGCTTTGTGTTAATCGATATGTACCTATATCTATCTATCTGTCTGTCTATCTATTTATCAATCAATCAATCAATCAATCAATCATCTTTTTGTCTGCCCATCTGTCCTTGTGTACAGAACAGTTAACCATATATCCTATATCACTTTCCTACACTATGCTTCCAAAAATCCTGCAAAGTATCTAGGCTGTAGAGAGACCACTGGGTTCACCGAGACACTTGCAGTTCGAGGCGGCCGCGTGTACCTTCAAAACCAGGAAATAGTTGTGCCGGGACTTGAACCCGTGTCTCTATCCTCTGTCTTCTTTCATCTCCTTCTAACTTACTGTCTGTATTTAGCCACATTCTTTGACTAAGTGCTCCCTGAAGACCACAAGTATCATTCCTCTGGGCCTGTTGTCTCGAGAAAAGAAAACTTGTTCTTTGCTCACCACCATGTTTGAAGGACATCAGCGTGATCACCGGCGATAGGACGGAGGGTCAAATAAAAAGGAACACCAATTTCTAGACAGGAGCAGTTGGGAGCTAAGAGTGTTTTGTGGGGTGACGTGTTTATTTGAGTGTCCACACTTCCCTCTTTAGGTAATTATTAGATCCTCCCATTCGTGAACATCATAAAACCCACTGATTTCAAAGGCCCAGACGCTTATTATTACAGCAACTCAGTTGTCGAGGTGAGAGAAAATGAGAAGTATGTTGCTGCACCACTAAATCAATGGCTGGGAACGGCTGAAACCAAACAAAAAGAATTCACGGAGGCCAGATAGGGCTATTTTCTTCTGACTGTCTCAATGGACTCACACAGAATCCATTTGTTTGATTGTTTGTTTTTCAGTTTCACTCGTGTAGGGTACTTGTCCACACACCTTCGGCTTGTAGTGTGTCTGTGTCCTTGGATCTCAAGTGAGTCTCCTGAAAGTAAGCACGTACGTGTCTTGAGTTTTCATCCCTTCTTTTAACCCTGTGTCTTTTGTTTGCTGCACTCAGTGCCTGACCTTTTATTCTGATGATTCAGAGCTGTGCACTTATTGCACTTAAAGAATTTTTTTTATCATTAAGCTAAAATCAATTGAAGAACATTATGTTTACTATGCTCCCCCCTTCACCAAGTACATCTGAAAAACCTCTTCAGTCGCTGTCGATCTGCGTAGTTGGATGCTGTAGACCCCTTCACCATGTCCCTCCCAACAGACCCCATTACAGTCGCTGTCCATCAGTGAGTAGTAAGATGCTATATGATCTCTACTAGCCTTCTCTGTGTTGTACAGCACTCCCCATGACCCCTCGACCCAAAGCATTATACATGCTAAAACTAATGCCCCCATTCTTTCTCCTCACACTTATCCCTCCCTTCAGACCAACCCTGCCCAGTCCTTTTCCCTTTGGTAACTTTTAGTCAACTCTCGGGTTCTGTCAGTCTGCTGCTGTTTTTCTCCTTCAGTTTTTCTTTGTTGTTGTACTACACACATGAGTGAAAACACTTGGTACTTGTCTTTCTCCGCCTGGCCTATTTCTCTGAACATACTACCGTCTAGCTCCATCCAGGTCATTACAAATGGTAGGATTTGTTTTCTTCTTAAGGCTGCTTACTGCACTTTTAAAACTGGATTTCATTCTTCCTTTTTGTTTGTAGTTTAGCTATGTTATTCACCATTCAACTCCTGGTTATGAACAATAGCTTTGTGTCAATCGATATGTATCTGTATCTATCTATCTAATGGTCTGTCTGTCTATCTATGTTTCTACGTATGTATGTATGTATCTATGTATCTATCTATCTATCTCTCTTCCTATCATCTATCTATGATGTCTATCATCTATCAATCCATGTACCTATCTATCTATCATTCATCTGTCATCTGTGTACCTATCTATCTATGAATCAATCATCTTTTTGTCTGCCCATCTATCCTTCTGTACAGAACAGTTAACAACATAGCCTATGTCTCTTCCCTACATTATGCTTCCAGAAATCTTGCAAGGTAACTAAGCCATAAGGAGAGCACTGTGTTCACCGATACACTTTCAGGTAGAGTCAGCCGCGTGTGCTTACAAAACCAGTAAATGGAGGTGAAAGGACTTGAACCTGTATCTCTGTCCACTGTCCTCTCATACTTCCTGCTCGCTTGGTGACTTTATTTAGCCACATTCAGTGAGTAAGTGATCCCTGAAGACCACAAGTATCCTTCGTCTGGTCCGGTTGTCGAAAGAAAAGTGTACTTGCTTCTTTGCACACCACCATGATTGAGGGACATCGGCGTGATCACTGCTGATAGGTGCAGGGACAATTATAAAGGAACACCTATTTCTGGACAGGAGCAGTTGGGAACAAAGAGTGTGTTGTGGAGTGAAGTGTTTATTTGAGGGTCCAAACTTCCCTCCTTAGGTTTGTATTACTTCTTTACATTCGTGAACATCATAAAAAGCAATGATTTTAGAAGCCCAGACGCATATTATTACAGCAATTCATTTGTTGAGGTGAGAGGAAATGAGAAGGAACTTGCTGCACCACTAAATCTATGCCTGAGCACTGCTGAAATCAAACAAAAAGAATTCACGGTGGCTAGATAGGGCTATTTTCTACTGACTCTCTCTGGGGACTCAAACAGAATTCATTTGTTTGTTGGTTTCTTATTTTCACTTGTATAGGTAATCTGTCCCCGCCCCTTCAGCTTGTAGTTTGTCTGTGTCCTTGGATCTCATGTAAGTCTCCAGTAAGGGAGCACTTAGGAGATCTTGCGTTTTCATTAGTTCTTCTAACACTGGGTCTTTTGATTGAAGCACTCAAAGCCTGTACTTTTATTCTGATATTTGAGAGCTGTGCTCTTACTGCACTTTGAAATTCTTTTTGTTCTCATTAATATACAATCACATGCAGAACATTATGTTTTCCAGTCTACACCCTTCAGCAAGTCCCCGGCAAAAGCCAGTTACAGTCACTGTCCGTCAGCGTGTACTAAGATGCTGTAGAATCACTACATGTCTTCTCTGTGTTATGCAGCCGTACAAATGACCCCCCAAGTTACACACTATACATGCTAATCCTAATGCCCCCATTCTTTTTCCCCGCCCTTATTACTCCCTTCCCAAAAACCCTCCCCAGTCCCATTCTCTTTGGTAACTGTTAGTCCACTCTCGGGTTCTGTGAGTCTGCTGCTGTCTTTTCCTTCAGTTTTTCTTTGTTATCATACTCCACACATGAGTGAAATCATTTGGTACATGTATTTCTCCACCTTGAATATTTGACTGAGCATAATACCCTCTAGCTCCATACACGTTATTGCAAATAATAGGATTTGTTTTCTTCTTATGACTGCCTACTGCACTTTTTAAACTGGATTTCTTTCTTCTTTTTTGTTTGTAGTTTCGCTATGTGCTTTCACCATTGCTCTCCTGGTTATGAGCAGTATCTTTGTGTTAATCGATATGTACCTATATCTATCTATCTGTCTGTCTATCTATTTATCAATCAATCAATCAATCAATCATCTTTTTGTCTGCCCATCTGTCCTTGTGTACAGAACAGTTAACCATATATCCTATATCACTTTCCTACACTATGCTTCCAAAAATCCTGCAAAGTATCTAGGCTGTAGAGAGACCACTGGGTTCACCGAGACACTTGCAGTTCGAGGCGGCCGCGTGTACCTACAAAACCAGGAAATAGTTGTGCCGGGACTTGAACCCGTGTCTCTATCCTCTGTCTTCTTTCATCTCCTTCTAACTTACTGTCTGTATTTAGCCACATTCTTTGACTAAGTGCTCCCTGAAGACCACAAGTATCATTCCTCTGGGCCTGTTGTCTCGAGAAAAGAAAACTTGTTCTTTGCTCACCACCATGTTTGAAGGACATCAGCGTGATCACCGGCGATAGGACGGAGGGTCAAATAAAAAGGAACACCAATTTCTAGACAGGAGCAGTTGAGAGCTAAGAGTGTTTTGTGGGGTGACGTGTTTATTTGAGTGTCCAAACTTCCCTCTTTAGGTAGTTATTAGATCCTCCCATTCGTGAACATCATAAAACGCACTGATTTCAAAGGCCCAGACGCTTATTATTACAGCAACTCAGTTGTCGAGGTGAGAGAAAATGAGAAGTATGTTGCTGCACCACTAAATCAATGGCTGGGAACGGCTGAAACCAAACAAAAAGAATTCACGGAGGCCAGATAGGGCTATTTTCTTCTGACTGTCTCAATTTACTCACACAGAATCCATTTGTTTGATTGTTTGTTTTTCAGTTTCACTCGTGTAGGGTACTTGTCCACACACCTTCGGCTTGTAGTGTGTCTGTGTCCTTGGATCTCAAGTGAGTCTCCTGAAAGTAAGCACGTACGTGTCTTGAGTTTTCATCCCTTCTTTTAACCCTGTGTCTTTTGTTTGCTGCACTCAGTGCCTGACCTTTTATTCTGATGATTCAGAGCTGTGCACTTATTGCACTTAAAGAATTTTTTTTATCATTAAGCTAAAATCAATTGAAGAACATTATGTTTACTATGCTCCCCCCTTCACCAAGTACATCTGAAAAACCTCTTCAGTCGCTGTCGATCTGCGTAGTTGGATGCTGTAGACCCCTTCACCATGTCCCTCCCAACAGACCCCATTACAGTCGCTGTCCATCAGTGAGTAGTAAGATGCTATATGATCTCTACTAGCCTTCTCTGTGTTGTACAGCACTCCCCATGACCCCTCGACCCAAAGCATTATACATGCTAAAACTAATGCCCCCATTCTTTCTCCTCACACTTATCCCTCCCTTCAGACCAACCCTGCCCAGTCCTTTTCCCTTTGGTAACTTTTAGTCAACTCTCGGGTTCTGTCAGTCTGCTGCTGTTTTTCTCCTTCAGTTTTTCTTTGTTGTTGTACTACACACATGAGTGAAAACACTTGGTACTTGTCTTTCTCCGCCTGGCCTATTTCTCTGAACATACTACCGTCTAGCTCCATCCAGGTCATTACAAATGGTAGGATTTGTTTTCTTCTTAAGGCTGCTTACTGCACTTTTAAAACTGGATTTCATTCTTCCTTTTTGTTTGTAGTTTAGCTATGTTATTCACCATTCAACTCCTGGTTATGAACAATAGCTTTGTGTCAATCGATATGTATCTGTATCTATCTATCTAATGGTCTGTCTGTCTATCTATGTTTCTACGTATGTATGTATGTATCTATGTATCTATCTATCTATCTCTCTTCCTATCATCTATCTATGATGTCTATCATCTATCAATCCATGTACCTATCTATCTATCATTCATCTGTCATCTGTGTACCTATCTATCTATGAATCAATCATCTTTTTGTCTGCCCATCTATCCTTCTGTACAGAACAGTTAACAACATAGCCTATGTCTCTTCCCTACATTATGCTTCCAGAAATCTTGCAAGGTAACTAAGCCATAAGGAGAGCACTGTGTTCACCGATACACTTTCAGGTAGAGTCAGCCGCGTGTGCTTACAAAACCAGTAAATGGAGGTGAAAGGACTTGAACCTGTATCTCTGTCCACTGTCCTCTCATACTTCCTGCTCGCTTGGTGACTTTATTTAGCCACATTCAGTGAGTAAGTGATCCCTGAAGACCACAAGTATCCTTCGTCTGGTCCGGTTGTCGAAAGAAAAGTGTACTTGCTTCTTTGCACACCACCATGTTTGAGGGACATCGGCGTGATCACTGCTGATAGGTGCAGGGACAATTATAAAGGAACACCTATTTCTGGACAGGAGCAGTTGGGAACAAAGAGTGTGTTGTGGAGTGAAGTGTTTATTTGAGGGTCCAAACTTCCCTCCTTAGGTGGGTATTACTTCTTTACATTCGTGAACATCATAAAAAGCAATGATTTTAGAAGCCCAGACGCATATTATTACAGCAATTCATTTGTTGAGGTGAGAGGAAATGAGAAGGAACTTGCTGCACCACTAAATCTATGCCTGAGCACTGCTGAAATCAAACAAAAAGAATTCACGGTGGCTAGATAGGGCTATTTTCTACTGACTCTCTCTGGGGACTCAAACAGAATTCATTTGTTTGTTGGTTTCTTATTTTCACTTGTATAGGTAATCTGTCCCCGCCCCTTCAGCTTGTAGTTTGTCTGTGTCCTTGGATCTCATGTAAGTCTCCAGTAAGGGAGCACTTAGGAGATCTTGCGTTTTCATTAGTTCTTCTAACACTGGGTCTTTTGATTGAAGCACTCAAAGCCTGTACTTTTATTCTGATATTTGAGAGCTGTGCTCTTACTGCACTTTGAAATTCTTTTTGTTCTCATTAATATACAATCACATGCAGAACATTATGTTTTCCAGTCTACACCCTTCAGCAAGTCCCCGGCAAAAGCCAGTTACAGTCACTGTCCGTCAGCGTGTACTAAGATGCTGTAGAATCACTACATGTCTTCTCTGTGTTATGCAGCCGTACAAATGACCCCCCAAGTTACACACTATACATGCTAATCCTAATGCCCCCATTCTTTTTCCCCGCCCTTATTACTCCCTTCCCAAAAACCCTCCCCAGTCCCATTCTCTTTGGTAACTGTTAGTCCACTCTCGGGTTCTGTGAGTCTGCTGCTGTCTTTTCCTTCAGTTTTTCTTTGTTATCATACTCCACACATGAGTGAAATCATTTGGTACATGTATTTCTCCACCTTGAATATTTGACTGAGCATAATACCCTCTAGCTCCATACACGTTATTGCAAATAATAGGATTTGTTTTCTTCTTATGACTGCCTACTGCACTTTTTAAACTGGATTTCTTTCTTCTTTTTTGTTTGTAGTTTCGCTATGTGCTTTCACCATTGCTCTCCTGGTTATGAGCAGTATCTTTGTGTTAATCGATATGTACCTATATCTATCTATCTGTCTGTCTATCTATTTATCAATCAATCAATCAATCAATCATCTTTTTGTCTGCCCATCTGTCCTTGTGTACAGAACAGTTAACCATATATCCTATATCACTTTCCTACACTATGCTTCCAAAAATCCTGCAAAGTATCTAGGCTGTAGAGAGACCACTGGGTTCACCGAGACACTTGCAGTTCGAGGCGGCCGCGTGTACCTACAAAACCAGGAAATAGTTGTGCCGGGACTTGAACCCGTGTCTCTATCCTCTGTCTTCTTTCATCTCCTTCTAACTTACTGTCTGTATTTAGCCACATTCTTTGACTAAGTGCTCCCTGAAGACCACAAGTATCATTCCTCTGGGCCTGTTGTCTCGAGAAAAGAAAACTTGTTCTTTGCTCACCACCATGTTTGAAGGACATCAGCGTGATCACCGGCGATAGGACGGAGGGTCAAATAAAAAGGAACACCAATTTCTAGACAGGAGCAGTTGAGAGCTAAGAGTGTTTTGTGGGGTGACGTGTTTATTTGAGTGTCCAAACTTCCCTCTTTAGGTAGTTATTAGATCCTCCCATTCGTGAACATCATAAAACGCACTGATTTCAAAGGCCCAGACGCTTATTATTACAGCAACTCAGTTGTCGAGGTGAGAGAAAATGAGAAGTATGTTGCTGCACCACTAAATCAATGGCTGGGAACGGCTGAAACCAAACAAAAAGAATTCACGGAGGCCAGATAGGGCTATTTTCTTCTGACTGTCTCAATTTACTCACACAGAATCCATTTGTTTGATTGTTTGTTTTTCAGTTTCACTCGTGTAGGGTACTTGTCCACACACCTTCGGCTTGTAGTGTGTCTGTGTCCTTGGATCTCAAGTGAGTCTCCTGAAAGTAAGCACGTACGTGTCTTGAGTTTTCATCCCTTCTTTTAACCCTGTGTCTTTTGTTTGCTGCACTCAGTGCCTGACCTTTTATTCTGATGATTCAGAGCTGTGCACTTATTGCACTTAAAGAATTTTTTTTATCATTAAGCTAAAATCAATTGAAGAACATTATGTTTACTATGCTCCCCCCTTCACCAAGTACATCTGAAAAACCTCTTCAGTCGCTGTCGATCTGCGTAGTTGGATGCTGTAGACCCCTTCACCATGTCCCTCCCAACAGACCCCATTACAGTCGCTGTCCATCAGTGAGTAGTAAGATGCTATATGATCTCTACTAGCCTTCTCTGTGTTGTACAGCACTCCCCATGACCCCTCGACCCAAAGCATTATACATGCTAAAACTAATGCCCCCATTCTTTCTCCTCACACTTATCCCTCCCTTCAGACCAACCCTGCCCAGTCCTTTTCCCTTTGGTAACTTTTAGTCAACTCTCGGGTTCTGTCAGTCTGCTGCTGTTTTTCTCCTTCAGTTTTTCTTTGTTGTTGTACTACACACATGAGTGAAAACACTTGGTACTTGTCTTTCTCCGCCTGGCCTATTTCTCTGAACATACTACCGTCTAGCTCCATCCAGGTCATTACAAATGGTAGGATTTGTTTTCTTCTTAAGGCTGCTTACTGCACTTTTAAAACTGGATTTCATTCTTCCTTTTTGTTTGTAGTTTAGCTATGTTATTCACCATTCAACTCCTGGTTATGAACAATAGCTTTGTGTCAATCGATATGTATCTGTATCTATCTATCTAATGGTCTGTCTGTCTATCTATGTTTCTACGTATGTATGTATGTATCTATGTATCTATCTATCTATCTCTCTTCCTATCATCTATCTATGATGTCTATCATCTATCAATCCATGTACCTATCTATCTATCATTCATCTGTCATCTGTGTACCTATCTATCTATGAATCAATCATCTTTTTGTCTGCCCATCTATCCTTCTGTACAGAACAGTTAACAACATAGCCTATGTCTCTTCCCTACATTATGCTTCCAGAAATCTTGCAAGGTAACTAAGCCATAAGGAGAGCACTGTGTTCACCGATACACTTTCAGGTAGAGTCAGCCGCGTGTGCTTACAAAACCAGTAAATGGAGGTGAAAGGACTTGAACCTGTATCTCTGTCCACTGTCCTCTCATACTTCCTGCTCGCTTGGTGACTTTATTTAGCCACATTCAGTGAGTAAGTGATCCCTGAAGACCACAAGTATCCTTCGTCTGGTCCGGTTGTCGAAAGAAAAGTGTACTTGCTTCTTTGCACACCACCATGATTGAGGGACATCGGCGTGATCACTGCTGATAGGTGCAGGGACAATTATAAAGGAACACCTATTTCTGGACAGGAGCAGTTGGGAACAAAGAGTGTGTTGTGGAGTGAAGTGTTTATTTGAGGGTCCAAACTTCCCTCCTTAGGTGGGTATTACTTCTTTACATTCGTGAACATCATAAAAAGCAATGATTTTAGAAGCCCAGACGCATATTATTACAGCAATTCATTTGTTGAGGTGAGAGGAAATGAGAAGGAACTTGCTGCACCACTAAATCTATGCCTGAGCACTGCTGAAATCAAACAAAAAGAATTCACGGTGGCTAGATAGGGCTATTTTCTACTGACTCTCTCTGGGGACTCAAACAGAATTCATTTGTTTGTTGGTTTCTTATTTTCACTTGTATAGGTAATCTGTCCCCGCCCCTTCAGCTTGTAGTTTGTCTGTGTCCTTGGATCTCATGTAAGTCTCCAGTAAGGGAGCACTTAGGAGATCTTGCGTTTTCATTAGTTCTTCTAACACTGGGTCTTTTGATTGAAGCACTCAAAGCCTGTACTTTTATTCTGATATTTGAGAGCTGTGCTCTTACTGCACTTTGAAATTCTTTTTGTTCTCATTAATATACAATCACATGCAGAACATTATGTTTTCCAGTCTACACCCTTCAGCAAGTCCCCGGCAAAAGCCAGTTACAGTCACTGTCCGTCAGCGTGTACTAAGATGCTGTAGAATCACTACATGTCTTCTCTGTGTTATGCAGCCGTACAAATGACCCCCCAAGTTACACACTATACATGCTAATCCTAATGCCCCCATTCTTTTTCCCCGCCCTTATTACTCCCTTCCCAAAAACCCTCCCCAGTCCCATTCTCTTTGGTAACTGTTAGTCCACTCTCGGGTTCTGTGAGTCTGCTGCTGTCTTTTCCTTCAGTTTTTCTTTGTTATCATACTCCACACATGAGTGAAATCATTTGGTACATGTATTTCTCCACCTTGAATATTTGACTGAGCATAATACCCTCTAGCTCCATACACGTTATTGCAAATAATAGGATTTGTTTTCTTCTTATGACTGCCTACTGCACTTTTTAAACTGGATTTCTTTCTTCTTTTTTGTTTGTAGTTTCGCTATGTGCTTTCACCATTGCTCTCCTGGTTATGAGCAGTATCTTTGTGTTAATCGATATGTACCTATATCTATCTATCTGTCTGTCTATCTATTTATCAATCAATCAATCAATCAATCATCTTTTTGTCTGCCCATCTGTCCTTGTGTACAGAACAGTTAACCATATATCCTATATCACTTTCCTACACTATGCTTCCAAAAATCCTGCAAAGTATCTAGGCTGTAGAGAGACCACTGGGTTCACCGAGACACTTGCAGTTCGAGGCGGCCGCGTGTACCTACAAAACCAGGAAATAGTTGTGCCGGGACTTGAACCCGTGTCTCTATCCTCTGTCTTCTTTCATCTCCTTCTAACTTACTGTCTGTATTTAGCCACATTCTTTGACTAAGTGCTCCCTGAAGACCACAAGTATCATTCCTCTGGGCCTGTTGTCTCGAGAAAAGAAAACTTGTTCTTTGCTCACCACCATGTTTGAAGGACATCAGCGTGATCACCGGCGATAGGACGGAGGGTCAAATAAAAAGGAACACCAATTTCTAGACAGGAGCAGTTGAGAGCTAAGAGTGTTTTGTGGGGTGACGTGTTTATTTGAGTGTCCAAACTTCCCTCTTTAGGTAGTTATTAGATCCTCCCATTCGTGAACATCATAAAACCCACTGATTTCAAAGGCCCAGACGCTTATTATTACAGCAACTCAGTTGTCGAGGTGAGAGAAAATGAGAAGTATGTTGCTGCACCACTAAATCAATGGCTGGGAACGGCTGAAACCAAACAAAAAGAATTCACGAAGGCCAGATAGGGCTATTTTCTTCTGACTGTCTCAATGGACTCACACAGAATCCATTTGTTTGATTGTTTGTTTTTCAGTTTCACTCGTGTAGGGTACTTGTCCACACACCTTCGGCTTGTAGTGTGTCTGTGTCCTTGGATCTCAAGTGAGTCTCCTGTAAGTAAGCACGTACGTGTCTTGAGTTTTCATCCCCTCTTTTAACCCTGTGTCTTTTTTTTGCTGCACTCAGTGCCTGACCTTTTATTCTGATGATTCAGAGCTGAGCACTTATTGCACTTAAAGAATTTTTTTTATCATTAAGCTAAAATCAATTGAAGGACATTATGTTTACTATGCTCCCCCCTTCACCAAGTACATCTGAAAAACCTCTTCAGTCGCTGTCGATCTGCGTAGTTGGATGCTGTAGACCCCTTCACCATGTCCCTCCCAACAGACCCCATTACAGTCGCTGTCCATCAGTGAGTAGTAAGATGCTATATGATCTCTACTAGCCTTCTCTGTGTTGTACAGCACTCCCCATGACCCCTCGACCCAAAGCATTATACATGCTAAAACTAATGCCCCCATTCTTTCTCCTCACACTTATCCCTCCCTTCAGACCAACCCTGCCCAGTCCTTTTCCCTTTGGTAACTTTTAGTCAACTCTCGGGATCTGTGAGTCTGCTGCTGTTTTTCTCCTTCAGTTTTTCTTTGTTGTTGTACTACACACATGAGTGAAAACACTTGGTACTTGTCTTTCTCCGCCTGGCCTATTTCTCTGAACATACTACCGTCTAGCTCCATCCAGGTCATTACAAATGGTAGGATTTGTTTTCTTCTTAAGGCTGCTTACTGCACTATTAAAACTGGATTTCATTCTTCCTTTTTGTTTGTAGTTTAGCTATGTTATTCACCATTCAACTCCTGGTTATGAACAATAGCTTTGTGTCAATCGATATGTATCTGTTTCTATCTATCTAATGGTCTGTCTGTCTATCTATGTTTCTACGTATGTATGTATGTATGTATCTATCTCTCTTCCTATCATCTATCTATGATGTCTATCATCTATCAATCCATGTACCTATCTATCTATCTTTCATCTGTCATCTGTGTACCTATCTATCTATGAATCAATCATCTTTTTGTCTGCCCATCTATCCTTCTGTACAGAACAGTTAACAACATAGCCTATGTCTCTTCCCTACATTATGCTTCCAGAAATCTTGCAAGGTAACTAAGCCATAAGGAGAGCACTGTGTTCACCGATACACTTTCAGGTAGAGTCAGCCGCGTGTGCTTACAAAACCAGTAAATGGAGGTGGAAGGACTTGAACCTGTATCTCTGTCCACTGTCCTCTCATACTTCCTGCTCGCTTGGTGACTTTATTTAGCCACATTCAGTGAGTAAGTGATCCCTGAAGACCACAAGTATCCTTCGTCTGGTCCGGTTGTCGAAAGAAAAGTGTACTTGGTTCTTTGCACACCACCATGTTTGAGGGACATCGGCGTGATCACTGCTGATAGGTGCAGGGACAATTATAAAGGAACACCTATTTCTGGACAGGAGCAGTTGGGAACAAAGAGTGTGTTGTGGAGTGAAGTGTTTATTTGAGGGTCCAAACTTCCCTCCTTAGGTGGGTATTAATTCTTTACATTCGTGAACATCATAAAAAGCAATGATTTTAGAAGCCCAGACGCATATTATTACAGCAATTCATTTGTTGAGGTGAGAGGAAATGAGAAGGAACTTGCTGCACCACTAAATCTATGCCTGAGCACTGCTGAAATCAAACAAAAAGAATTCATGGTGGCTAGATAGGGCTATTTTCTACTGACTCTCTCTGGGGACTCAAACAGAATTCATTTGTTTGTTTGTTTCTTATTTTCACTTGTATAGGTAATCTGTCCCCACCCCTTCAGCTTGTAGTTTGTCTGTGTCCTTGGATCTCAAGTGAGTCTCCAGTAAGGGAGCACGTAGGAGATCTTGCGTTTTCATCAGTTCTTCTAACACTGGGTCTTTTGATTGAAGCCCTCAAAGCCTGTACTTTTATTTATTCTGATATTTGAGAGCTGTGCTCTTACTGCACTTTGAAATTCTTTTTGTTCTCATTAATATACAATCACATGCAGAACATTATGTTTTCCAGTCTACACCCTTCACCAAGTCCCCGGCAAAAGCCAGTTACAGTCGCTGTCCGTCAGCGTGTACTAAGATGCTGTAGAATCACTACATGTCTTCTCTGTGTTATGCAGCCGTACAAATGACCCCCCAAGTTACACACTATACATGCTAATCCTAATGCCCCCATTCTTTTTCCCCGCCCTTATTACTCACTTCCCAAAAACCCTCCCCAGTCCCTTTCTCTTTGGTAACTGTTAGTCCACTCTCGGGTTCTGTGAGTCTGCTGCTGTCTTTTCCTTCAGTTTTTCTTTGTTATCATACTCCACACATGAGTGAAATCATTTGGTACATGTATTTCTCCTCCTTGAATATTTGACTGAGCATAATACCCTCTAGCTCCATCCACGTTATTGCAAATAATAGGATTTGTTTTCTTCTTATGACTGCCTACTGCACTTTTTAAACTGGATTTCATTCTTCTTTTTTGTTTGTAGTTTCGCTATGTGCTTTCACCATTGCTCTCCTGGTTATGAGCAGTAGCTTTGTGTTAATCGATATGTACCTATATCTATCTATCTGTCTGTCTATCTATTTATCAATCAATCAATCAATCAATCATCTTTTTGTCTGCCCATCTGTCCTTGTGTACAGAACAGTTAACCATATATCCTATATCACTTTCCTACACTATGCTTCCAAAAATCCTGCAAAGTATCTAGGCTGTAGAGAGACCACTGGGTTCACCGAGACACTTGCAGTTCGAGGCGGCCGCGTGTACCTACAAAACCAGGAAATAGTTGTGCCGGGACTTGAACCCGTGTCTCTATCCTCTGTCTTCTTTCATCTCCTTCTAACTTACTGTCTGTATTTAGCCACATTCTTTGACTAAGTGCTCAATGAAGACCACAAGTATCATTCCTCTGAGCCTGTTGTCTCGAGAAAAGAAAACTTGTTCTTTGCTCACCACCATGTTTGAAGGACATCAGCGTGATCACCAGCGATAGGACGGAGGGTCAAATAAAAAGGAACACCAATTTCTAGACAGGAGCAGTTGGGAGCTAAGAGTGTTTTGTGGGGTGACGTGTTTATTTGAGTGTCCAAACTTCCCTCTTTAGGTAGTTATTAGATCCTCCCATTCGTGAACATCATAAAACCCACTGATTTCAAAGGCCCAGACGCTTATTATTACAGCAACTCAGTTGTCGAGGTGAGAGAAAATGAGAAGTATGTTGCTGCACCACTAAATCAATGGCTGGGAACGGCTGAAACCAAACAAAAAGAATTCACTGAGGCCAGATAGGGCTATTTTCTTCTGACTGTCTCAATGGACTCACACAGAATCCATTTGTTTGATTGTTTGTTTTTCAGTTTCACTTGTGTAGGGTACTTGTCCACACACCTTCGGCTTGTAGTGTGTCTGTGTCCTTGGATCTCAAGTGAGTCTCCTGTAAGTAAGCACGTACGTGTCTTGAGTTTTCATCCCTTCTTTTAACCCTGTGTCTTTTGTTTGCTGCACTCAGTGCCTGACCTTTTATTCTGATGATTCAGAGCTGTGCACTTATTGCACTTAAAGAATTTTTTTTATCATTAAGCTAAAATCAATTGAAGAACATTATGTTTACTATGCTCCCCCCTTCACCAAGTACATCTGAAAAACCTCTTCAGTCGCTGTCGATCTGCGTAGTTGGATGCTGTAGACCCCTTCACCATGTCCCTCCCAACAGACCCCATTACAGTCGCTGTCCATCAGTGAGTAGTAAGATGCTATATGATCTCTACTAGCCTTCTCTGTGTTGTACAGCACTCCCCATGACCCCTCGACCCAAAGCATTATACATGCTAAAACTAATGCCCCCATTCTTTCTCCTCACACTTATCCCTCCCTTCAGACCAACCCTGCCCAGTCCTTTTCCCTTTGGTAACTTTTAGTCAACTCTCGGGTTCTGTGAGTCTGCTGCTGTTTTTCTCCTTCAGTTTTTCTTTGTTGTTGTACTACACACATGAGTGAAAACACTTGGTACTTGTCTTTCTCCGCCTGGCCTATTTCTCTGAACATACTACCGTCTAGCTCCATCCAGGTCATTACAAATGGTAGGATTTGTTTTCTTCTTAAGGCTGCTTACTGCACTTTTAAAACTGGAATTCATTCTTCCTTTCTGTTTGTAGTTTAGCTATGTTATTCACCATTCAACTCCTGGTTATGAACAATAGCTTTGTGTCAATCGATATGTATCTGTATCTATCTATCTAATGGTCTGTCTGTCTATCTATGTTTCTACGTATGTATGTATGTATGTATCTATGTATCTATCTATCTATCTCTCTTCCTATCATCTATCTATGATGTCTATCATCTATCAATCCATGTACCTATCTATCTATCTTTCATCTGTCATCTGTGTACCTATCTATCTATGAATCAATCATCTTTTTGTCTGCCCATCTATCCTTCTGTACAGAACAGTTAACAACATAGCCTATGTCTCTTCCCTACATTATGCTTCCAGAAATATTGCAAGGTAACTAAGCCATAAGGAGAGCACTGTGTTCACCGATACACTTTCAGGTAGAGTCAGCCGCGTGTGCTTACAAAACCAGTAAATGGAGGTGAAAGTACTTGAACCTGTATCTCTGTCCACTGTCCTCTCATACTTCCTGCTCGCTTGGTGACTTTATTTAGCCACATTCAGTGAGTAAGTGATCCCTGAAGACCACAAGTATCCTTCGTCTGGTCCGGTTGTCGAAAGAAAATTGTTCTTGCTTCTTTGCACACCACCATGTTTGAGGGACATCGGCGTGATCACTGCTGATAGGTGCAGGGACAATTATAAAGGAACACCTATTTCTGGACAGGAGCAGTTGGGAACAAAGAGTGTGTTGTGGAGTGAAGTGTTTATTTGAGGGTCCAAACTTCCCTCCTTAGGTGGGTATTACTTCTTTACATTCGTGAACATGATAAAAAGCAATGATTTTAGAAGCCCAGACGCATATTATTACAGCAATTCATTTGTTGAGGTGAGAGGAAATGAGAAGGAACTTGCTGCACCACTAAATCTATGCCTGAGCACTGCTGAAATCAAACAAAAAGAATTCACGGTGGCTAGATAGGGCTATTTTCTACTGACTCTCTCTGGGGACTCAAACAGAATTCATTTGTTTGTTTGTTTCTTATTTTCACTTGTATAGGTAATCTGTCCCCGCCCCTTCAGCTTGTAGTTTGTCTGTGTCCTTGGATCTCAAGTGAGTCTCCAGTAAGGGAGCACGTAGGAGATCTTGCGTTTTCATCAGTTCTTCTAACACTGGGTCTTTTGATTGAAGCACTCAAAGCCTGTACTTTTATTTATTCTGATATTTGAGAGCTGTGCTCTTACTGCACTTTGAAATTCTTTTTGTTCTCATTAATATACAATCACATGCAGAACATTATGTTTTCCAGTCTACACCCTTCACCAAGTCCCCGGCAAAAGCCAGTTACAGTCGCTGTCCGTCAGCGTGTACTAAGATGCTGTAGAATCACTACATGTCTTCTCTGTGTTATGCAGCCGTACAAATGACCCCCCAAGTTACACACTATACATGCTAATCCTAATGCCCCCATTCTTTTTCCCCGCCCTTATTACTCCCTTCCCAAAAACCCTCCCCAGTCCCTTTCTCTTTGGTAACTGTTAGTCCACTCTCGGGTTCTGTGAGTCTGCTGCTGTCTTTTCCTTCAGTTTTTCTTTGTTATCATACTCCACACATGAGTGAAATCATTTGGTACATGTATTTCTCCTCCTTGAATATTTGACTGAGCATAATACCCTCTAGCTCCATCCACGTTATTGCAAATAATAGGATTTGTTTTCTTCTTATGACTGCCTACTGCACTTTTTAAACTGGATTTCATTCTTCTTTTTTGTTTGTAGTTTCGCTATGTGCTTTCACCATTGCTCTCCTGGTTATGAGCAGTAGCTTTGTGTTAATCGATATGTACCTATATCTATCTATCTGTCTGTCTATTTATCAATCAATCAATCAATCAATCATCTTTTTGTCTGCCCATCTGTCCTTGTGTACAGAACAGTTAACCATATATCCTATATCACTTTCCTACACTATGCTTCCAAAAATCCTGCAAAGTATCTAGGCTGTAGAGAGACCACTGGGTTCACCGAGACACTTGCAGTTCGAGGCGGCCGCGTGTACCTACAAAACCAGGAAATAGTTGTGCCGGGACTTGAACCCGTGTCTCTATCCTCTGTCTTCTTTCATCTCCTTCTAACTTACTGTCTGTATTTAGCCACATTCTTTGACTAAGTGCTCAATGAAGACCACAAGTATCATTCCTCTGAGCCTGTTGTCTCGAGAAAAGAAAACTTGTTCTTTGCTCACCACCATGTTTGAAGGACATCAGCGTGATCACCAGCGATAGGACGGAGGGTCAAATAAAAAGGAACACCAATTTCTAGACAGGAGCAGTTGGGAGCTAAGAGTGTTTTGTGGGGTGACGTGTTTATTTGAGTGTCCAAACTTCCCTCTTTAGGTAGTTATTAGATCCTCCCATTCGTGAACATCATAAAACCCACTGATTTCAAAGGC
Organism: Manis pentadactyla; assembly: GCF_030020395.1. Lineage (NCBI taxonomy): Eukaryota > Metazoa > Chordata > Mammalia > Pholidota > Manidae > Manis > Manis pentadactyla. The sequence continues at coordinate 659,319 of NW_026644987.1, read as the reverse complement.
CCAGACGCTTATTATTACAGCAACTCAGTTGTCGAGGTGAGAGAAAATGAGAAGTATGTTGCTGCACCACTAAATCAATGGCTGGGAACGGCTGAAACCAAACAAAAAGAATTCACGGAGGCCAGATAGGGCTATTTTCTTCTGACTGTCTCAATGGACTCACACAGAATCCATTTGTTTGATTGTTTGTTTTTCAGTTTCACTCGTGTAGGGTACTTGTCCACACACCTTCGGCTTGTAGTGTGTCTGTGTCCTTGGATCTCAAGTGAGTCTCCTGTAAGTAAGCACGTACGTGTCTTGAGTTTTCATCCCTTCTTTTAACCCTGTGTCTTTTGTTTGCTGCACTCAGTGCCTGACCTTTTATTCTGATGATTCAGAGCTGTGCACTTATTGCACTTAAAGAATTTTTTTTATCATTAAGCTAAAATCAATTGAAGAACATTATGTTTACTATGCTCCCCCCTTCACCAAGTACATCTGAAAAACCTCTTCAGTCGCTGTCGATCTGCGTAGTTGGATGCTGTAGACCCCTTCACCATGTCCCTCCCAACAGACCCCATTACAGTCGCTGTCCATCAGTGAGTAGTAAGATGCTATATGATCTCTACTAGCCTTCTCTGTGTTGTACAGCACTCCCCATGACCCCTCGACCCAAAGCATTATACATGCTAAAACTAATGCCCCCATTCTTTCTCCTCACACTTATCCCTCCCTTCAGACCAACCCTGCCCAGTCCTTTTCCCTTTGGTAACTTTTAGTCAACTCTCGGGTTCTGTGAGTCTGCTGCTGTTTTTCTCCTTCAGTTTTTCTTTGTTGTTGTACTACACACATGAGTGAAAACACTTGGTACTTGTCTTTCTCCGCCTGGCCTATTTCTCTGAACATACTACCGTCTAGCTCCATCCAGGTCATTACAAATGGTAGGATTTGTTTTCTTCTTAAGGCTGCTTACTGCACTTTTAAAACTGGAATTCATTCTTCCTTTCTGTTTGTAGTTTAGCTATGTTATTCACCATTCAACTCCTGGTTATGAACAATAGCTTTGTGTCAATCGATATGTATCTGTATCTATCTATCTAATGGTCTGTCTGTCTATCTATGTTTCTACGTATGTATGTATGTATGTATCTATCTCTCTTCCTATCATCTATCTATGATGTCTATCATCTATCAATCCATGTACCTATCTATCTATCTTTCATCTGTCATCTGTGTACCTATCTATCTATGAATCAATCATCTTTTTGTCTGCCCATCTATCCTTCTGTACAGAACAGTTAACAACATAGCCTATGTCTCTTCCCTACATTATGCTTCCAGAAATCTTGCAAGGTAACTAAGCCATAAGGAGAGCACTGTGTTCACCGATACACTTTCAGGTAGAGTCAGCCGCGTGTGCTTACAAAACCAGTAAATGGAGGTGAAAGGAGTTGAACCTGTATCTCTGTCCTCTGTCCTCTCATACTTCCTGCTCGCTTGGTGACTTTATTTAGCCACATTCAGTGAGTAAGTGATCCCTGAAGACCACAAGTATCCTTCGTCTGGTCCGGTTGTCGAAAGAAAATTGTTCTTGCTTCTTTGCACACCACCATGTTTGAGGGACATCGGCGTGATCACTGCTGATAGGTGCAGGGACAATTATAAAGGAACACCTATTTCTGGACAGGAGCAGTTGGGAACAAAGAGTGTGTTGTGGAGTGAAGTGTTTATTTGAGGGTCCAAACTTCCCTCCTTAGGTGGGTATTACTTCTTTACATTCGTGAACATGATAAAAAGCAATGATTTTAGAAGCCCAGACGCATATTATTACAGCAATTCATTTGTTGAGGTGAGAGGAAATGAGAAGGAACTTGCTGCACCACTAAATCTATGCCTGAGCACTGCTGAAATCAAACAAAAAGAATTCACGGTGGCTAGATAGGGCTATTTTCTACTGACTCTCTCTGGGGACTCAAACAGAATTCATTTGTTTGTTTGTTTCTTATTTTCACTTGTATAGGTAATCTGTCCCCGCCCCTTCAGCTTGTAGTTTGTCTGTGTCCTTGGATCTCAAGTGAGTCTCCAGTAAGGGAGCACGTAGGAGATCTTGCGTTTTCATCAGTTCTTCTAACACTGGGTCTTTTGATTGAAGCACTCAAAGCCTGTACTTTTATTTATTCTGATATTTGAGAGCTGTGCTCTTACTGCACTTTGAAATTCTTTTTGTTCTCATTAATATACAATCACATGCAGAACATTATGTTTTCCAGTCTACACCCTTCACCAAGTCCCCGGCAAAAGCCAGTTACAGTCGCTGTCCGTCAGCGTGTACTAAGATGCTGTAGAATCACTACATGTCTTCTCTGTGTTATGCAGCCGTACAAATGACCCCCCAAGTTACACACTATACATGCTAATCCTAATGCCCCCATTCTTTTTCCCCGCCCTTATTACTCCCTTCCCAAAAACCCTCCCCAGTCCCTTTCTCTTTGGTAACTGTTAGTCCACTCTCGGGTTCTGTGAGTCTGCTGCTGTCTTTTCCTTCAGTTTTTCTTTGTTATCATACTCCACACATGAGTGAAATCATTTGGTACATGTATTTCTCCTCCTTGAATATTTGACTGAGCATAATACCCTCTAGCTCCATCCACGTTATTGCAAATAATAGGATTTGTTTTCTTCTTATGACTGCCTACTGCACTTTTTAAACTGGATTTCATTCTTCTTTTTTGTTTGTAGTTTCGCTATGTGCTTTCACCATTGCTCTCCTGGTTATGAGCAGTAGCTTTGTGTTAATCGATATGTACCTATATCTATCTATCTGTCTGTCTATCTATTTATCAATCAATCAATCAATCAATCATCTTTTTGTCTGCCCATCTGTCCTTGTGTACAGAACAGTTAACCATATATCCTATATCACTTTCCTACACTATGCTTCCAAAAATCCTGCAAAGTATCTAGGCTGTAGAGAGACCACTGGGTTCACCGAGACACTTGCAGTTCGAGGCGGCCGCGTGTACCTACAAAACCAGGAAATAGTTGTGCCGGGACTTGAACCCGTGTCTCTATCCTCTGTCTTCTTTCATCTCCTTCTAACTTACTGTCTGTATTTAGCCACATTCTTTGACTAAGTGCTCAATGAAGACCACAAGTATCATTCCTCTGAGCCTGTTGTCTCGAGAAAAGAAAACTTGTTCTTTGCTCACCACCATGTTTGAAGGACATCAGCGTGATCACCAGCGATAGGACGGAGGGTCAAATAAAAAGGAACACCAATTTCTAGACAGGAGCAGTTGGGAGCTAAGAGTGTTTTGTGGGGTGACGTGTTTATTTGAGTGTCCAAACTTCCCTCTTTAGGTAGTTATTAGATCCTCCCATTCGTGAACATCATAAAACCCACTGATTTCAAAGGCCCAGACGCTTATTATTACAGCAACTCAGTTGTCGAGGTGAGAGAAAATGAGAAGTATGTTGCTGCACCACTAAATCAATGGCTGGGAACGGCTGAAACCAAACAAAAAGAATTCACGGAGGCCAGATAGGGCTATTTTCTTCTGACTGTCTCAATGGACTCACACAGAATCCATTTGTTTGATTGTTTGTTTTTCAGTTTCACTCGTGTAGGGTACTTGTCCACACACCTTCGGCTTGTAGTGTGTCTGTGTCCTTGGATCTCAAGTGAGTCTCCTGTAAGTAAGCACGTACGTGTCTTGAGTTTTCATCCCTTCTTTTAACCCTGTGTCTTTTGTTTGCTGCACTCAGTGCCTGACCTTTTATTCTGATGATTCAGAGCTGTGCACTTATTGCACTTAAAGAATTTTTTTTATCATTAAGCTAAAATCAATTGAAGAACATTATGTTTACTATGCTCCCCCCTTCACCAAGTACATCTGAAAAACCTCTTCAGTCGCTGTCGATCTGCGTAGTTGGATGCTGTAGACCCCTTCACCATGTCCCTCCCAACAGACCCCATTACAGTCGCTGTCCATCAGTGAGTAGTAAGATGCTATATGATCTCTACTAGCCTTCTCTGTGTTGTACAGCACTCCCCATGACCCCTCGACCCAAAGCATTATACATGCTAAAACTAATGCCCCCATTCTTTCTCCTCACACTTATCCCTCCCTTCAGACCAACCCTGCCCAGTCCTTTTCCCTTTGGTAACTTTTAGTCAACTCTCGGGTTCTGTGAGTCTGCTGCTGTTTTTCTCCTTCAGTTTTTCTTTGTTGTTGTACTACACACATGAGTGAAAACACTTGGTACTTGTCTTTCTCCGCCTGGCCTATTTCTCTGAACATACTACCGTCTAGCTCCATCCAGGTCATTACAAATGGTAGGATTTGTTTTCTTCTTAAGGCTGCTTACTGCACTTTTAAAACTGGAATTCATTCTTCCTTTCTGTTTGTAGTTTAGCTATGTTATTCACCATTCAACTCCTGGTTATGAACAATAGCTTTGTGTCAATCGATATGTATCTGTATCTATCTATCTAATGGTCTGTCTGTCTATCTATGTTTCTACGTATGTATGTATGTATGTATCTATCTCTCTTCCTATCATCTATCTATGATGTCTATCATCTATCAATCCATGTACCTATCTATCTATCTTTCATCTGTCATCTGTGTATCTATCTATCTATGAATCAATCATCTTTTTGTCTGCCCATCTATCCTTCTGTACAGAACAGTTAACAACATAGCCTATGTCTCTTCCCTACATTATGCTTCCAGAAATCTTGCAAGGTAACTAAGCCATAAGGAGAGCACTGTGTTCACCGATACACTTTCAGGTAGAGTCAGCCGCGTGTGCTTACAAAACCAGTAAATGGAGGTGAAAGGACTTGAACCTGTATCTCTGTCCACTGTCCTCTCATACTTCCTGCTCGCTTGGTGACTTTATTTAGCCACATTCAGTGAGTAAGTGATCCCTGAAGACCACAAGTATCCTTCGTCTGGTCCGGTTGTCGAAAGAAAATTGTTCTTGCTTCTTTGCACACCACCATGTTTGAGGGACATCGGCGTGATCACTGCTGATAGGTGCAGGGACAATTATAAAGGAACACCTATTTCTGGACAGGAGCAGTTGGGAACAAAGAGTGTGTTGTGGAGTGAAGTGTTTATTTGAGGGTCCAAACTTCCCTCCTTAGGTGGGTATTACTTCTTTACATTCGTGAACATGATAAAAAGCAATGATTTTAGAAGCCCAGACGCATATTATTACAGCAATTCATTTGTTGAGGTGAGAGGAAATGAGAAGGAACTTGCTGCACCACTAAATCTATGCCTGAGCACTGCTGAAATCAAACAAAAAGAATTCACGGTGGCTAGATAGGGCTATTTTCTACTGACTCTCTCTGGGGACTCAAACAGAATTCATTTGTTTGTTTGTTTCTTATTTTCACTTGTATAGGTAATCTGTCCCCGCCCCTTCAGCTTGTAGTTTGTCTGTGTCCTTGGATCTCAAGTGAGTCTCCAGTAAGGGAGCACGTAGGAGATCTTGCGTTTTCATCAGTTCTTCTAACACTGGGTCTTTTGATTGAAGCACTCAAAGCCTGTACTTTTATTTATTCTGATATTTGAGAGCTGTGCTCTTACTGCACTTTGAAATTCTTTTTGTTCTCATTAATATACAATCACATGCAGAACATTATGTTTTCCAGTCTACACCCTTCACCAAGTCCCCGGCAAAAGCCAGTTACAGTCGCTGTCCGTCAGCGTGTACTAAGATGCTGTAGAATCACTACATGTCTTCTCTGTGTTATGCAGCCGTACAAATGACCCCCCAAGTTACACACTATACATGCTAATCCTAATGCCCCCATTCTTTTTCCCCGCCCTTATTACTCCCTTCCCAAAAACCCTCCCCAGTCCCTTTCTCTTTGGTAACTGTTAGTCCACTCTCGGGTTCTGTGAGTCTGCTGCTGTCTTTTCCTTCAGTTTTTCTTTGTTATCATACTCCACACATGAGTGAAATCATTTGGTACATGTATTTCTCCTCCTTGAATATTTGACTGAGCATAATACCCTCTAGCTCCATCCACGTTATTGCAAATAATAGGATTTGTTTTCTTCTTATGACTGCCTACTGCACTTTTTAAACTGGATTTCATTCTTCTTTTTTGTTTGTAGTTTCGCTATGTGCTTTCACCATTGCTCTCCTGGTTATGAGCAGTAGCTTTGTGTTAATCGATATGTACCTATATCTATCTATCTGTCTGTCTATCTATTTATCAATCAATCAATCAATCAATCATCTTTTTGTCTGCCCATCTGTCCTTGTGTACAGAACAGTTAACCATATATCCTATATCACTTTCCTACACTATGCTTCCAAAAATCCTGCAAAGTATCTAGGCTGTAGAGAGACCACTGGGTTCACCGAGACACTTGCAGTTCGAGGCGGCCGCGTGTACCTACAAAACCAGGAAATAGTTGTGCCGGGACTTGAACCTGTGTCTCTATCCTCTGTCTTCTTTCATCTCCTTCTAACTTACTGTCTGTATTTAGCCACATTCTTTGACTAAGTGCTCAATGAAGACCACAAGTATCATTCCTCTGAGCCTGTTGTCTCGAGAAAAGAAAACTTGTTCTTTGCTCACCACCATGTTTGAAGGACATCAGCGTGATCACCAGCGATAGGACGGAGGGTCAAATAAAAAGGAACACCAATTTCTAGACAGGAGCAGTTGGGAGCTAAGAGTGTTTTGTGGGGTGACGTGTTTATTTGAGTGTCCAAACTTCCCTCTTTAGGTAGTTATTAGATCCTCCCATTCGTGAACATCATAAAACCCACTGATTTCAAAGGCCCAGACGCTTATTATTACAGCAACTCAGTTGTCGAGGTGAGAGAAAATGAGAAGTATGTTGCTGCACCACTAAATCAATGGCTGGGAACGGCTGAAACCAAACAAAAAGAATTCACGGAGGCCAGATAGGGCTATTTTCTTCTGACTGTCTCAATGGACTCACACAGAATCCATTTGTTTGATTGTTTGTTTTTCAGTTTCACTCGTGTAGGGTACTTGTCCACACACCTTCGGCTTGTAGTGTGTCTGTGTCCTTGGATCTCAAGTGAGTCTCCTGTAAGTAAGCACGTACGTGTCTTGAGTTTTCATCCCTTCTTTTAACCCTGTGTCTTTTGTTTGCTGCACTCAGTGCCTGACCTTTTATTCTGATGATTCAGAGCTGTGCACTTATTGCACTTAAAGAATTTTTTTTATCATTAAGCTAAAATCAATTGAAGAACATTATGTTTACTATGCTCCCCCCTTCACCAAGTACATCTGAAAAACCTCTTCAGTCGCTGTCGATCTGCGTAGTTGGATGCTGTAGACCCCTTCACCATGTCCCTCCCAACAGACCCCATTACAGTCGCTGTCCATCAGTGAGTAGTAAGATGCTATATGATCTCTACTAGCCTTCTCTGTGTTGTACAGCACTCCCCATGACCCCTCGACCCAAAGCATTATACATGCTAAAACTAATGCCCCCATTCTTTCTCCTCACACTTATCCCTCCCTTCAGACCAACCCTGCCCAGTCCTTTTCCCTTTGGTAACTTTTAGTCAACTCTCGGGTTCTGTGAGTCTGCTGCTGTTTTTCTCCTTCAGTTTTTCTTTGTTGTTGTACTACACACATGAGTGAAAACACTTGGTACTTGTCTTTCTCCGCCTGGCCTATTTCTCTGAACATACTACCGTCTAGCTCCATCCAGGTCATTACAAATGGTAGGATTTGTTTTCTTCTTAAGGCTGCTTACTGCACTTTTAAAACTGGAATTCATTCTTCCTTTCTGTTTGTAGTTTAGCTATGTTATTCACCATTCAACTCCTGGTTATGAACAATAGCTTTGTGTCAATCGATATGTATCTGTATCTATCTATCTAATGGTCTGTCTGTCTATCTATGTTTCTACGTATGTATGTATGTATGTATCTATCTCTCTTCCTATCATCTATCTATGATGTCTATCATCTATCAATCCATGTACCTATCTATCTATCTTTCATCTGTCATCTGTGTACCTATCTATCTATGAATCAATCATCTTTTTGTCTGCCCATCTATCCTTCTGTACAGAACAGTTAACAACATAGCCTATGTCTCTTCCCTACATTATGCTTCCAGAAATCTTGCAAGGTAACTAAGCCATAAGGAGAGCACTGTGTTCACCGATACACTTTCAGGTAGAGTCAGCCGCGTGTGCTTACAAAACCAGTAAATGGAGGTGAAAGGACTTGAACCTGTATCTCTGTCCACTGTCCTCTCATACTTCCTGCTCGCTTGGTGACTTTATTTAGCCACATTCAGTGAGTAAGTGATCCCTGAAGACCACAAGTATCCTTCGTCTGGTCCGGTTGTCGAAAGAAAAGTGTTCTTGCTTCTTTGCACACCACCATGTTTGAGGGACATCGGCGTGATCACTGCTGATAGGTGCAGGGACAATTATAAAGGAACACCTATTTCTGGACAGGAGCAGTTGGGAACAAAGAGTGTGTTGTGGAGTGAAGTGTTTATTTGAGGGTCCAAACTTCCCTCCTTAGGTGGGTATTACTTCTTTACATTCGTGAACATGATAAAAAGCAATGATTTTAGAAGCCCAGACGCATATTATTACAGCAATTCATTTGTTGAGGTGAGAGGAAATGAGAAGGAACTTGCTGCACCACTAAATCTATGCCTGAGCACTGCTGAAATCAAACAAAAAGAATTCACGGTGGCTAGATAGGGCTATTTTCTACTGACTCTCTCTGGGGACTCAAACAGAATTCATTTGTTTGTTTGTTTCTTATTTTCACTTGTATAGGTAATCTGTCCCCGCCCCTTCAGCTTGTAGTTTGTCTGTGTCCTTGGATCTCAAGTGAGTCTCCAGTAAGGGAGCACGTAGGAGATCTTGCGTTTTCATCAGTTCTTCTAACACTGGGTCTTTTGATTGAAGCACTCAAAGCCTGTACTTTTATTTATTCTGATATTTGAGAGCTGTGCTCTTACTGCACTTTGAAATTCTTTTTGTTCTCATTAATATACAATCACATGCAGAACATTATGTTTTCCAGTCTACACCCTTCACCAAGTCCCCGGCAAAAGCCAGTTACAGTCGCTGTCCGTCAGCGTGTACTAAGATGCTGTAGAATCACTACATGTCTTCTCTGTGTTATGCAGCCGTACAAATGACCCCCCAAGTTACACACTATACATGCTAATCCTAATGCCCCCATTCTTTTTCCCCGCCTTTATTACTCCCTTCCCAAAAACCCTCCCCAGTCCCTTTCTCTTTGGTAACTGTTAGTCCACTCTCGGGTTCTGTGAGTCTGCTGCTGTCTTTTCCTTCAGTTTTTCTTTGTTATCATACTCCACACATGAGTGAAATCATTTGGTACATGTATTTCTCCTCCTTGAATATTTGACTGAGCATAATACCCTCTAGCTCCATCCACGTTATTGCAAATAATAGGATTTGTTTTCTTCTTATGGCTGCCTACTGCACTTTTTAAACTGGATTTCATTCTTCTTTTTGTTTGTAGTTTCGCTATGTGCTTTCACCATTGCTCTCCTGGTTATGAGCAGTAGCTTTGTGTTAATCGATATGTACCTATATCTATCTATCTGTCTGTCTATCTATTTATCAATCAATCAATCAATCAATCAATCATCTTTTTGTCTGCCCATCTGTCCTTGTGTACAGAACAGTTAACCATATATCCTATATCACTTTCCTACACTATGCTTCCAAAAATCCTGCAAAGTATCTAGGCTGTAGAGAGACCACTGGGTTCACCGAGACACTTGCAGTTCGAGGCGGCCGCGTGTACCTACAAAACCAGGAAATAGTTGTGCCGGGACTTGAACCCGTGTCTCTATCCTCTGTCTTCTTTCATCTCCTTCTAACTTACTGTCTGTATTTAGCCACATTCTTTGACTAAGTGCTCCCTGAAGACCACAAGTATCATTCCTCTGGGCCTGTTGTCTCGAGAAAAGAAAACTTGTTCTTTGCTCACCACCATGTTTGAAGGACATCAGCGTGATCACCGGCGATAGGACGGAGGGTCAAATAAAAAGGAACACCAATTTCTAGACAGGAGCAGTTGGGAGCTAAGAGTGTTTTGTGGGGTGACGTGTTTATTTGAGTGTCCAAACTTCCCTCTTTAGGTAGTTATTAGATCCTCCCATTCGTGAACATCATAAAACCCACTGATTTCAAAGGCCCAGACGCTTATTATTACAGCAACTCAGTTGTCGAGGTGAGAGAAAATGAGAAGTATGTTGCTGCACCACTAAATCAATGGCTGGGAACGGCTGAAACCAAACAAAAAGAATTCACGGAGGCCAGATAGGGCTATTTTCTTCTGACTGTCTCAATGGACTCACACAGAATCCATTTGTTTGATTGTTTGTTTTTCAGTTTCACTCGTGTAGGGTACTTGTCCACACACCTTCGGCTTGTAGTGTGTCTGTGTCCTTGGATCTCAAGTGAGTCTCCTGTAAGTAAGCACGTACGTGTCTTGAGTTTTCATCCCTTCTTTTAACCCTGTGTCTTTTGTTTGCTGCACTCAGTGCCTGACCTTTTATTCTGATGATTCAGAGCTGTGCACTTATTGCACTTAAAGAATTTTTTTTATCATTAAGCTAAAATCAATTGAAGGACATTATGTTTACTATGCTCCCCCCTTCACCAAGTACATCTGAAAAACCTCTTCAGTCGCTGTCGATCTGCGTAGTTGGATGCTGTAGACCCCTTCACCATGTCCCTCCCAACAGACCCCATTACAGTCGCTGTCCATCAGTGAGTAGTAAGATGCTATAAGATCTCTACTAGCCTTCTCTGTGTTGTACAGCACTCCCCATGACCCCTCGACCCAAAGCATTATACATGCTAAAACTAATGCCCCCATTCTTTCTCCTCACACTTATCCCTCCCTTCAGACCAACCCTGCCCAGTCCTTTTCCCTTTGGTAACTTTTAGTCAACTCTCGGGTTCTGTGAGTCTGCTGCTGTTTTTCTCCTTCAGTTTTTCTTTGTTGTTGTACTACACACATGAGTGAAAACACTTGGTACTTGTCTTTCTCCGCCTGGCCTATTTCTCTGAACATACGACCGTCTAGCTCCATCCAGGTCATTACAAATGGTAGGATTTGTTTTCTTCTTAAGGCTGCTTACTGCACTTTTAAAACTGGATTTCATTCTTCCTTTTTGTTTGTAGTTTAGCTATGTTATTCACCATTCAACTCCTGGTTATGAACAATAGCTTTGTGTCAATCGATATGTATCTGTATCTATCTATCTAATGGTCTGTCTGTCTATCTATGTTTCTACGTATGTATGTATGTATGTATCTATGTATCTATCTATCTATCTCTCTTCCTATCATCTATCTATGATGTCTATCATCGATCAATCCATGTACCTATCTATCTATCTTTCATCTGTCATCTGTGTACCTATCTATCTATGAATCAATCATCTTTTTGTCTGCCCATCTATCCTTCTGTACAGAACAGTTAACAACATAGCCTATGTCTCTTCCCTACATTATGCTTCCAGAAATCTTGCAAGGTAACTAAGCCATAAGGAGAGCACTGTGTTCACCGATACACTTTCAGGTAGAGTCAGCCGCGTGTGCTTACAAAACCAGTAAATGGAGGTGAAAGGACTTGAACCTGTATCTCTGTCCACTGTCCTCTCATACTTCCTGCTCGCTTGGTGACTTTATTTAGCCACATTCAGTGAGTAAGTGATCCCTGAAGACCACAAGTATCCTTCGTCTGGTCCGGTTGTCGAAAGAAAAGTGTACTTGCTTCTTTGCACACCACCATGTTTGAGGGACATCGGCGTGATCACTGCTGATAGGTGCAGGGACAATTATAAAGGAACACCTATTTCTGGACAGGAGCAGTTGGGAACAAAGAGTGTGTTGTGGAGTGAAGTGTTTATTTGAGGGTCCAAACTTCCCTCCTTAGGTGGGTATTACTTCTTTACATTCGTGAACATCATAAAAAGCAATGATTTTAGAAGCCCAGACGCATATTATTACAGCAATTCATTTGTTGAGGTGAGAGGAAATGAGAAGGAACTTGCTGCACCACTAAATCTATGCCTGAGCACTGCTGAAATCAAACAAAAAGAATTCACGGTGGCTAGATAGGGCTATTTTCTACTGACTCTCTCTGGGGACTCAAACAGAATTCATTTGTTTGTTTGTTTCTTATTTTCACTTGTATAGGTAATCTGTCCCCGCCCCTTCAGCTTGTAGTTTGTCTGTGTCCTTGGATCTCAAGTGAGTCTCCAGTAAGGGAGCACGTAGGAGATCTTGCGTTTTCATCAGTTCTTCTAACACTGGGTCTTTTGATTGAAGCACTCAAAGCCTGTACTTTTATTTATTCTGATATTTGAGAGCTGTGCTCTTACTGCACTTTGAAATTCTTTTTGTTCTCATTAATATACAATCACATGCAGAACATTATGTTTTCCAGTCTACACCCTTCAGCAAGTCCCCGGCAAAAGCCAGTTACAGTCGCTGTCCGTCAGCGTGTACTAAGATGCTGTAGAATCACTACATGTCTTCTCTGTGTTATGCAGCCGTACAAATGACCCCCCAAGTTACACACTATACATGCTAATCCTAATGCCCCCATTCTTTTTCCCCGCCCTTATTACTCCCTTCCCAAAAACCCTCCCCAGTCCCTTTCTCTTTGGTAACTGTTAGTCCACTCTCGGGTTCTGTGAGTCTGCTGCTGTCTTTTCCTTCAGTTTTTCTTTGTTATCATACTCCACACATGAGTGAAATCATTTGGTACATGTATTTCTCCTCCTTGAATATTTGACTGAGCATAATACCCTCTAGCTCCATCCACGTTATTGCAAATAATAGGATTTGTTTTCTTCTTAAGGCTGCTTACTGCACTTTTAAAACTGGAATTCATTCTTCCTTTTTGTTTGTAGTTTAGCTATGTTATTCACCATTCAACTCCTGGTTATGAACAATAGCTTTGTGTCAATCGATATGTATCTGTATCTATCTATCTAATGGTCTGTCTGTCTATCTATGTTTCTACGTATGTATGTATGTATGTATCTATGTATCTATCTATCTATCTCTCTTCCTATCATCTATCTATGATGTCTATCATCGATCAATCCATGTACCTATCTATCTATCTTTCATCTGTCATCTGTGTACCTATCTATCTATGAATCAATCATCTTTTTGTCTGCCCATCTATCCTTCTGTACAGAACAGTTAACAACATAGCCTATGTCTCTTCCCTACATTATGCTTCCAGAAATCTTGCAAGGTAACTAAGCCATAAGGAGAGCACTGTGTTCACCGATACACTTTCAGGTAGAGTCAGCCGCGTGTGCTTACAAAACCAGTAAATGGAGGTGAAAGTACTTGAACCTGTATCTCTGTCCACTGTCCTCTCATACTTCCTGCTCGCTTGGTGACTTTATTTAGCCACATTCAGTGAGTAACTGATCCCTGAAGACCACAAGTATCCTTCGTCTGGTCCGGTTGTCGAAAGAAAAGTGTACTTGCTTCTTTGCACACCACCATGTTTGAGGGACATCGGCGTGATCACTGCTGATAGGTGCAGGGACAATTATAAAGGAACAACTATTTCTGGACAGGAGCAGTTGTGAACAAAGAGTGTGTTGTGTAGTGAAGTGTTTATTTGAGGGTCCAAACTTCAGTCCTTAGGTGGTTATTACTTCTTTCATTCGTGAACATGATAAAAAGCAATGATTTTAGAAGCCCAGACGCATATTATTACAGCAATTCATTTGTTGAGGTGAGAGGAAATGAGAAGGAACTTGCTGCACCACTAAATCTATGCCTGAGCACTGCTGAAATCAAACAAAAAGAATTCACGGTGGCTAGATAGGGCTATTTTCTACTGACTCTCTCTGGGGACTCAAACAGAATTCATTAGTTTGTTTGTTTCTTATTTTCACTTGTATAGGTAATCTGTCCCCGCCCCTTCAGCTTGTAGTTTGTCTGTGTCCTTGGATCTCAAGTGAGTCTCCAGTAAGGGAGCACGTAGGAGATCTTGCGTTTTCATCAGTTCTTCTAACACTGGGTCTTTTGATTGAAGCACTCAAAGCCTGTACTTTTATTTATTCTGATATTTGAGAGCTGTGCTCTTACTGCACTTTGAAATTCTTTTTGTTCTCATTAATATACAATCACATGCAGAACATTATGTTTTCCAGTCTACACCCTTCACCAAGTCCCCGGCAAAAGCCAGTTACAGTCGCTGTCCGTCAGCGTGTACTAAGATGCTGTAGAATCACTACATGTCTTCTCTGTGTTATGCAGCCGTACAAATGACCCCCCAAGTTACACACTATACATGCTAATCCTAATGCCCCCATTCTTTTTCCCCGCCCTTATTACTCCCTTCCCAAAAACCCTCCCCAGTCCCTTTCTCTTTGGTAACTGTTAGTCCACTCTCGGGTTCTGTGAGTCTGCTGCTGTCTTTTCCTTCAGTTTTTCTTTGTTATCATACTCCACACATGAGTGAAATCATTTGGTACATGTATTTCTCCTCCTTGAATATTTGACTGAGCATAATACCCTCTAGCTCCATCCACGTTATTGCAAATAATAGGATTTGTTTTCTTCTTATGGCTGCCTACTGCACTTTTTAAACTGGATTTCATTCTTCTTTTTGTTTGTAGTTTCGCTATGTGCTTTCACCATTGCTCTCCTGGTTATGAGCAGTAGCTTTGTGTTAATCGATATGTACCTATATCTATCTATCTGTCTGTCTATCTATTTATCAATCAATCAATCAATCAATCAATCATCTTTTTGTCTGCCCATCTGTCCTTGTGTACAGAACAGTTTACCATATATCCTATATCACTTTCCTACACTATGCTTCCAAAAATCCTGCAAAGTATCTAGGCTGTAGAGAGACCACTGGGTTCACCGAGACACTTGCAGTTCGAGGCGGCCGCGTGTACCTACAAAACCAGGAAATAGTTGTGCCGGGACTTGAACCCGTGTCTCTATCCTCTGTCTTCTTTCATCTCCTTCTAACTTACTGTCTGTATTTAGCCACATTCTTTGACTAAGTGCTCCCTGAAGACCACAAGTATCATTCCTCTGGGCCTGTTGTCTCGAGAAAAGAAAACTTGTTCTTTGCTCACCACCATGTTTGAAGGACATCAGCGTGATCACCGGCGATAGGACGGAGGGTCAAATAAAAAGGAACACCAATTTCTAGACAGGAGCAGTTGGGAGCTAAGAGTGTTTTGTGGGGTGACGTGTTTATTTGAGTGTCCAAACTTCCCTCTTTAGGTAGTTATTAGATCCTCCCATTCGTGAACATCATAAAACCCACTGATTTCAAAGGCCCAGACGCTTATTATTACAGCAACTCAGTTGTCGAGGTGAGAGAAAATGAGAAGTATGTTGCTGCACCACTAAATCAATGGCTGGGAACGGCTGAAACCAAACAAAAAGAATTCACGGAGGCCAGATAGGGCTATTTTCTTCTGACTGTCTCAATGGACTCACACAGAATCCATTTGTTTGATTGTTTGTTTTTCAGTTTCACTCGTGTAGGGTACTTGTCCACACACCTTCGGCTTGTAGTGTGTCTGTGTCCTTGGATCTCAAGTGAGTCTCCTGTAAGTAAGCACGTACGTGTCTTGAGTTTTCATCCCTTCTTTTAACCCTGTGTCTTTTGTTTGCTGCACTCAGTGCCTGACCTTTTATTCTGATGATTCAGAGCTGTGCACTTATTGCACTTAAAGAATTTTTTTTATCATTAAGCTAAAATCAATTGCAGAACATTATGTTTACTATGCTCCCCCCTTCACCAAGTACATCTGAAAAACCTCTTCAGTCGCTGTCGATCTGCGTAGTTGGATGCTGTAGACCCCTTCACCATGTCCCTCCCAACAGACCCCATTACAGTCGCTGTCCATCAGTGAGTAGTAAGATGCTATATGATCTCTACTAGCCTTCTCTGTGTTGTACAGCACTCCCCATGACCCCTCGACCCAAAGCATTATACATGCTAAAACTAATGCCCCCATTCTTTCTCCTCACACTTATCCCTCCCTTCAGACCAACCCTGCCCAGTCCTTTTCCCTTTGGTAACTTTTAGTCAACTCTCGGGTTCTGTGAGTCTGCTGCTGTTTTTCTCCTTCAGTTTTTCTTTGTTGTTGTACTACACACATGAGTGAAAACACTTGGTACTTGTCTTTCTCCGCCTGGCCTATTTCTCTGAACATACTACCGTCTAGCTCCATCCAGGTCATTACAAATGGTAGGATTTGTTTTCTTCTTCAGGCTGCTTACTGCACTTTTAAAACTGGAATTCATTCTTCCTTTTTGTTTGTAGTTTAGCTATGTTATTCACCATTCAACTCCTGGTTATGAACAATAGCTTTGTGTCAATCGATATGTATCTGTATCTATCTATCTAATGGTCTGTCTGTCTATCTATGTTTCTACGTATGTATGTATGTATGTATCTATGTATCTATCTATCTATCTCTCTTCCTATCATCTATCTATGATGTCTATCATCGATCAATCCATGTACCTATCTATCTATCTTTCATCTGTCATCTGTGTACCTATCTATCTATGAATCAATCATCTTTTTGTCTGCCCATCTATCCTTCTGTACAGAACAGTTAACAACATAGCCTATGTCTCTTCCCTACATTAT
Organism: Manis pentadactyla; assembly: GCF_030020395.1. NCBI lineage: Eukaryota > Metazoa > Chordata > Mammalia > Pholidota > Manidae > Manis > Manis pentadactyla. The sequence continues at coordinate 642,651 of NW_026644987.1, read as the reverse complement.
GCTTCCAGAAATCTTGCAAGGTAACTAAGCCATAAGGAGAGCACTGTGTTCACCGATACACTTTCAGGTAGAGTCAGCCGCGTGTGCTTACAAAACCAGTAAATGGAGGTGAAAGGACTTGAACCTGTATCTCTGTCCACTGTCCTCTCATACTTCCTGCTCGCTTGGTGACTTTATTTAGCCACATTCAGTGAGTAAGTGATCCCTGAAGACCACAAGTATCCTTCGTCTGGTCCGGTTGTCGAAAGAAAAGTGTACTTGCTTCTTTGCACACCACCATGTTTGAGGGACATCGGCGTGATCACTGCTGATAGGTGCAGGGACAATTATAAAGGAACACCTATTTCTGGACAGGAGCAGTTGGGAACAAAGAGTGTGTTGTGGAGTGAAGTGTTTATTTGAGGGTCCAAACTTCCCTCCTTAGGTGGGTATTACTTCTTTACATTCGTGAACATCATAAAAAGCAATGATTTTAGAAGCCCAGACGCATATTATTACAGCAATTCATTTGTTGAGGTGAGAGGAAATGAGAAGGAACTTGCTGCACCACTAAATCTATGCCTGAGCACTGCTGAAATCAAACAAAAAGAATTCACGGTGGCTAGATAGGGCTATTTTCTACTGACTCTCTCTGGGGACTCAAACAGAATTCATTTGTTTGTTTGTTTCTTATTTTCACTTGTATAGGTAATCTGTCCCCGCCCCTTCAGCTTGTAGTTTGTCTGTGTCCTTGGATCTCAAGTGAGTCTCCAGTAAGGGAGCACGTAGGAGATCTTGCGTTTTCATCAGTTCTTCTAACACTGGGTCTTTTGATTGAAGCACTCAAAGCCTGTACTTTTATTTATTCTGATATTTGAGAGCTGTGCTCTTACTGCACTTTGAAATTCTTTTTGTTCTCATTAATATACAATCACATGCAGAACATTATGTTTTCCAGTCTACACCCTTCAGCAAGTCCCCGGCAAAAGCCAGTTACAGTCGCTGTCCGTCAGCGTGTACTAAGATGCTGTAGAATCACTACATGTCTTCTCTGTGTTATGCAGCCGTACAAATGACCCCCCAAGTTACACACTATACATGCTAATCCTAATGCCCCCATTCTTTTTCCCCGCCCTTATTACTCCCTTCCCAAAAACCCTCCCCAGTCCCTTTCTCTTTGGTAACTGTTAGTCCACTCTCGGGTTCTGTGAGTCTGCTGCTGTCTTTTCCTTCAGTTTTTCTTTGTTATCATACTCCACACATGAGTGAAATCATTTGGTACATGTATTTCTCCTCCTTGAATATTTGACTGAGCATAATACCCTCTAGCTCCATCCACGTTATTGCAAATAATAGGATTTGTTTTCTTCTTATGGCTGCCTACTGCACTTTTTAAACTGGATTTCATTCTTCTTTTTGTTTGTAGTTTCGCTATGTGCTTTCACCATTGCTCTCCTGGTTATGAGCAGTAGCTTTGTGTTAATCGATATGTACCTATATCTATCTATCTGTCTGTCTATCTATTTATCAATCAATCAATCAATCAATCAATCATCTTTTTGTCTGCCCATCTGTCCTTGTGTACAGAACAGTTAACCATATATCCTATATCACTTTCCTACACTATGCTTCCAAAAATCCTGCAAAGTATCTAGGCTGTAGAGAGACCACTGGGTTCACCGAGACACTTGCAGTTCGAGGCGGCCGCGTGTACCTACAAAACCAGGAAATAGTTGTGCCGGGACTTGAACCCGTGTCTCTATCCTCTGTCTTCTTTCATCTCCTTCTAACTTACTGTCTGTATTTAGCCACATTCTTTGATTAAGTGCTCCCTGAAGACCACAAGTATCATTCCTCTGGGCCTGTTGTCTCGAGAAAAGAAAACTTGTTCTTTGCTCACCACCATGTTTGAAGGACATCAGCGTGATCACCGGCGATAGGACGGAGGGTCAAATAAAAAGGAACACCAATTTCTAGACAGGAGCAGTTGGGAGCTAAGAGTGTTTTGTGGGGTGACGTGTTTATTTGAGTGTCCACACTTCCCTCTTTAGGTAGTTATTAGATCCTCCCATTCGTGAACATCATAAAACCCACTGATTTCAAAGGCCCAGACGCTTATTATTACAGCAACTCAGTTGTCGAGGTGAGAGAAAATGAGAAGTATGTTGCTGCACCACTAAATCAATGGCTGGGAACGGCTGAAACCAAACAAAAAGAATTCACGGAGGCCAGATAGGGCTATTTTCTTCTGACTGTCTCAATGGACTCACACAGAATCCATTTGTTTGATTGTTTGTTTTTCAGTTTCACTCGTGTAGGGTACTTGTCCACACACCTTCGGCTTGTAGTGTGTCTGTGTCCTTGGATCTCAAGTGAGTCTCCTGTAAGTAAGCACGTACGTGTCTTGAGTTTTCATCCCTTCTTTTAACCCTGTGTCTTTTGTTTGCTGCACTCAGTGCCTGACCTTTTATTCTGATGATTCAGAGCTGTGCACTTATTGCACTTAAAGAATTTTTTTTATCATTAAGCTAAAATCAATTGAAGAACATTATGTTTACTATGCTCCCCCCTTCACCAAGTACATCTGAAAAACCTCTTCAGTCGCTGTCGATCTGCGTAGTTGGATGCTGTAGACCCCTTCACCATGTCCCTCCCAACAGACCCCATTACAGTCGCTGTCCATCAGTGAGTAGTAAGATGCTATATGATCTCTACTAGCCTTCTCTGTGTTGTACAGCACTCCCCATGACCCCTCGACCCAAAGCATTATACATGCTAAAACTAATGCCCCCATTCTTTCTCCTCACACTTATCCCTCCCTTCAGACCAACCCTGCCCAGTCCTTTTCCCTTTGGTAACTTTTAGTCAACTCTCGGGTTCTGTGAGTCTGCTGCTGTTTTTCTCCTTCAGTTTTTCTTTGTTGTTGTACTACACACATGAGTGAAAACACTTGGTACTTGTCTTTCTCCGCCTGGCCTATTTCTCTGAACATACTACCGTCTAGCTCCATCCAGGTCATTACAAATGGTAGAATTTGTTTTCTTCTTAAGGCTGCTTACTGCACTTTTAAAACTGGAATTCATTCTTCCTTTTTGTTTGTAGTTTAGCTATGTTATTCACCATTCAACTCCTGGTTATGAACAATAGCTTTGTGTCAATCGATATGTATCTGTATCTATCTATCTAATGGTCTGTCTGTCTATCTATGTTTCTACGTATGTATGTATGTATGTATCTATGTATCTATCTATCTATCTCTCTTCCTATCATCTATCTATGATGTCTATCATCGATCAATCCATGTACCTATCTATCTATCTTTCATCTGTCATCTGTGTACCTATCTATCTATGAATCAATCATCTTTTTGTCTGCCCATCTATCCTTCTGTACAGAACAGTTAACAACATAGCCTATGTCTCTTCCCTACATTATGCTTCCAGAAATCTTGCAAGGTAACTAAGCCATAAGGAGAGCACTGTGTTCACCGATACACTTTCAGGTAGAGTCAGCCGCGTGTGCTTACAAAACCAGTAAATGGAGGTGAAAGGACTTGAACCTGTATCTCTGTCCACTGTCCTCTCATACTTCCTGCTCGCTTGGTGACTTTATTTAGCCACATTCAGTGAGTAAGTGATCCCTGAAGACCACAAGTATCCTTCGTCTGGTCCGGTTGTCGAAAGAAAAGTGTACTTGCTTCTTTGCACACCACCATGTTTGAGGGACATCGGCGTGATCACTGCTGATAGGTGCAGGGACAATTATAAAGGAACAACTATTTCTGGACAGGAGCAGTTGGGAACAAAGAGTGTGTTGTGTAGTGAAGTGTTTATTTGAGGGTCCAAACTTCCCTCCTTAGGTGGTTATTACTTCTTTCATTCGTGAACATCATAAAAAGAAATGATTTTAGAAGCCCAGACGCATATTATTACAGCAATTCATTTGTTGAGGTGAGAGGAAATGAGAAGGAACTTGCTGCACCACTAAATCTATGCCTGAGCACTGCTGAAATCAAACAAAAAGAATTCACGATGGCTAGATAGGGCTATTTTCTACTGACTCTCTCTGGGGACTCAAACAGAATTCATTTGTTTGTTTGTTTCTTATTTTCACTTGTATAGGTAATCTGTCCCCGCCCCTTCAGCTTGTAGTTTGTCTGTGTCCTTGGATCTCAAGTGAGTCTCCAGTAAGGGAGCACGTAGGAGATCTTGCGTTTTCATCAGTTCTTCTAACACTGGGTCTTTTGATTGAAGCACTCAAAGCCTGTACTTTTATTTATTCTGATATTTGAGAGCTGTGCTCTTACTGCACTTTGAAATTCTTTTTGTTCTCATTAATATACAATCACATGCAGAACATTATGTTTTCCAGTCTACACCCTTCAGCAAGTCCCCGGCAAAAGCCAGTTACAGTCGCTGTCCGTCAGCGTGTACTAAGATGCTGTAGAATCACTACATGTCTTCTCTGTGTTATGCAGCCGTACAAATGACCCCCCAAGTTACACACTATACATGCTAATCCTAATGCCCCCATTCTTTTTCCCCGCCCTTATTACTCCCTTCCCAAAAACCCTCCCCAGTCCCTTTCTCTTTGGTAACTGTTAGTCCACTCTCGGGTTCTGTGAGTCTGCTGCTGTCTTTTCCTTCAGTTTTTCTTTGTTATCATACTCCACACATGAGTGAAATCATTTGGTACATGTATTTCTCCTCCTTGAATATTTGACTGAGCATAATACCCTCTAGCTCCATCCACGTTATTACAAATAATAGGATTTGTTTTCTTCTTATGGCTGCCTACTGCACTTTTTAAACTGGATTTCATTCTTCTTTTTGTTTGTAGTTTCGCTATGTGCTTTCACCATTGCTCTCCTGGTTATGAGCAGTAGCTTTGTGTTAATCGATATGTACCTATATCTATCTATCTGTCTATCTATTTATCAATCAATCAATCAATCAATCAATCATCTTTTTGTCTGCCCATCTGTCCTTGTGTACAGAACAGTTAACCATATATCCTATATCACTTTCCTACACTATGCTTCCAAAAATCCTGCAAAGTATCTAGGCTGTAGAGAGACCACTGGGTTCACCGAGACACTTGCAGTTCGAGGCGGCCGCGTGTACCTACAAAACCAGGAAATAGTTGTGCCGGGACTTGAACCCGTGTCTCTATCCTCTGTCTTCTTTCATCTCCTTCTAACTTACTGTCTGTATTTAGCCACATTCTTTGACTAAGTGCTCCCTGAAGACCACAAGTATCATTCCTCTGGGCCTGTTGTCTCGAGAAAAGAAAACTTGTTCTTTGCTCACCACCATGTTTGAAGGACATCAGCGTGATCACCGGCGATAGGACGGAGGGTCAAATAAAAAGGAACACCAATTTCTAGACAGGAGCAGTTGGGAGCTAAGAGTGTTTTGTGGGGTGACGTGTTTATTTGAGTGTCCAAACTTCCCTCTTTAGGTAGTTATTAGATCCTCCCATTCGTGAACATCATAAAACGCACTGATTTCAAAGGCCCAGACGCTTATTATTACAGCAACTCAGTTGTCGAGGTGAGAGAAAATGAGAAGTATGTTGCTGCACCACTAAATCAATGGCTGGGAACGGCTGAAACCAAACAAAAAGAATTCACGGAGGCCAGATAGGGCTATTTTCTTCTGACTGTCTCAATGGACTCACACAGAATCCATTTGTTTGATTGTTTGTTTTTCAGTTTCACTCGTGTAGGGTACTTGTCCACACACCTTCGGCTTGTAGTGTGTCTGTGTCCTTGGATCTCAAGTGAGTCTCCTGTAAGTAAGCACGTACGTGTCTTGAGTTTTCATCCCTTCTTTTAACCCTGTGTCTTTTGTTTGCTGCACTCAGTGCCTGACCTTTTATTCTGATGATTCAGAGCTGTGCACTTATTGCACTTAAAGAATTTTTTTTATCATTAAGCTAAAATCAATTGAAGAACATTATGTTTACTATGCTCCCCCCTTCACCAAGTACATCTGAAAAACCTCTTCAGTCGCTGTCGATCTGCGTAGTTGGATGCTGTAGACCCCTTCACCATGTCCCTCCCAACAGACCCCATTACAGTCGCTGTCCATCAGTGAGTAGTAAGATGCTATATGATCTCTACTAGCCTTCTCTGTGTTGTACAGCACTCCCCATGACCCCTCGACCCAAAGCATTATACATGCTAAAACTAATGCCCCCATTCTTTCTCCTCACACTTATCCCTCCCTTCAGACCAACCCTGCCCAGTCCTTTTCCCTTTGGTAACTTTTAGTCAACTCTCGGGTTCTGTGAGTCTGCTGCTGTTTTTCTCCTTCAGTTTTTCTTTGTTGTTGTACTACACACATGAGTGAAAACACTTGGTACTTGTCTTTCTCCGCCTGGCCTATTTCTCTGAACATACTACCGTCTAGCTCCATCCAGGTCATTACAAATGGTAGGATTTGTTTTCTTCTTCAGGCTGCTTACTGCACTTTTAAAACTGGAATTCATTCTTCATTTTTGTTTGTAGTTTAGCTATGTTATTCACCATTCAACTCCTGGTTATGAACAATAGCTTTGTGTCAATCGATATGTATCTGTATCTATCTATCTAATGGTCTGTCTGTCTATCTATGTTTCTACGTATGTATGTATGTATGTATCTATGTATCTATCTATCTATCTCTCTTCCTATCATCTATCTATGATGTCTATCATCGATCAATCCATGTACCTATCTATCTATCTTTCATCTGTCATCTGTGTACCTATCTATCTATGAATCAATCATCTTTTTGTCTGCCCATCTATCCTTCTGTACAGAACAGTTAACAACATAGCCTATGTCTCTTCCCTACATTATGCTTCCAGAAATCTTGCAAGGTAACTAAGCCATAAGGAGAGCACTGTGTTCACCGATACACTTTCAGGTAGAGTCAGCCGCGTGTGCTTACAAAACCAGTAAATGGAGGTGAAAGGACTTGAACCTGTATCTCTGTCCACTGTCCTCTCATACTTCCTGCTCGCTTGGTGACTTTATTTAGCCACATTCAGTGAGTAAGTGATCCCTGAAGACCACAAGTATCCTTCGTCTGGTCCGGTTGTCGAAAGAAAAGTGTACTTGGTTCTTTGCACACCACCATGTTTGAGGGACATCGGCGTGATCACTGCAGATAGGTGCAGGGACAATTATAAAGGAACACCTATTTCTGGACAGGAGCAGTTGGGAACAAAGAGTGTGTTGTGGAGTGAAGTGTTTATTTGAGGGTCCAAACTTCCCTCCTTAGGTGGGTATTACTTCTTTACATTCGTGAACATCATAAAAAGCAATGATTTTAGAAGCCCAGACGCATATTATTACAGCAATTCATTTGTTGAGGTGAGAGGAAATGAGAAGGAACTTGCTGCACCACTAAATCTATGCCTGAACACTGCTGAAATCAAACAAAAAGAATTCACGGTGGCTAGATAGGGCTATTTTCTACTGACTCTCTCTGGGGACTCAAACAGAATTCATTTGTTTGTAGGTTTCTTATTTTCACTTGTATAGGTAATCTGTCCCCGCCCCTTCAGCTTGTAGTTTGTCTGTGTCCTCGGATCTCATGTGAGTCTCCAGTAAGGGAGCACGTATGAGATCTTACGTTTTCATTAGTTCTTCTAACACTGGGTCTTTTGATTGAAGCACTCAAAGCCTGTACTTTTATTCTGATATTTGAGAGCTGTGCTCTTACTGCACTTTGAAATTCTTTTTGTTCTCATTAATATACAATCACATGCAGAACATTATGTTTTCCAGTCTACACCCTTCACCAAGTCCCCGGCAAAAGCCAGTTACAGTCGCTGTCCGTCAGCGTGTACTAAGATGCTGTAGAATCACTACATGTCTTCTCTGTGTTATGCAGCCGTACAAATAACCCCCCAAGTTACACACTATACATGCTAATCCTAACGTCCCCATTCTTTTTCCCCGCCCTTATTACTCTCTTCCCAAAAACCCTCCCCAGTCCCTTTCTCTTTGGTAACTGTTAGTCCACTCTCGGGTTCTGTGAGTCTGCTGCTGTCTTTTCCTTCAGTTTTTCTTTGTTATCATACTCCACACATGAGTGAAATCATTTGGTACATGTATTTCTCCACCTTGAATATTTGACTGAGCATAATACCCTCTAGCTCCATACACGTTATTGCAAATAATAGGATTTGTTTTCTTCTTATGACTGCCTACTGCACTTTTTAAACTGGATTTCATTCTTCTTTTTTGTTTGTAGTTTCGCTATGTGCTTTCACCATTGCTCTCCTGGTTATGAGCAGTATCTTTGTGTTACTCGATATGTACCTATATCTATCTATCTGTCTGTCTATCTATTTATCAATCAATCAATCAATCAATCATCTTTTTGTCTGCCCATCTGTCCTTGTGTACAGAACAGTTAACCATATATCCTATATCACTTTCCTACACTATGCTTCCAAAAATCCTGCAAAGTATCTAGGCTGTAGAGAGACCACTGGGTTCACCGAGACACTTGCAGTTCGAGGCGGCCGCGTGTACCTACAAAACCAGGAAATAGTTGTGCCTGGACTTGAACCCGTGTCTCTATCCTCTGTCTTCTTTCATCTCCTTCTAACTTACTGTCTGTATTTAGCCACATTCTTTGACTAAGTGCTCCCTGAATACCACAAGTATCATTCCTCTGGGCCTGTTGTCTCGAGAAAAGAAAACTTGTTCTTTGCTCACCACCATGTTTGAAGGATATCAGCGTGATCACCGGCGATAGGACGGAGGGTCAAATAAAAAGGAACACCAATTTCTAGACAAGAGCAGTTGGGAGCTAAGAGTGTTTTGTGGCGTGACGTGTTTATTTGAGTGTCCAAACTTCCCTCTTTAGGTAGTTATTAGATCCTCCCATTCGTGAACATCATAAAACCCACTGATTTCAAAGGCCCAGACGCTTATTATTACAGCAACTCAGTTGTCGAGGTGAGAGAAAATGAGAAGTATGTTGCTGCACCACTAAATCAATGGCTGGGAACGGCTGAAACCAAACAAAAAGAATTCACGAAGGCCAGATAGGGCTATTTTCTTCTGACTGTCTCAATGGACTCACACAGAATCCATTTGTTTGATTGTTTGTTTTTCAGTTTCACTCGTGTAGGGTACTTGTCCACACACCTTCGGCTTGTAGTGTGTCTGTGTCCTTGGATCTCAAGTGAGTCTCCTGTAAGTAAGCACGTACGTGTCTTGAGTTTTCATCCCTTCTTTTAACCCTGTGTCTTTTGTTTGCTGCACTCAGTGCCTGACCTTTTATTCTGATGATTCAGAGCTGTGCACTTATTGCACTTAAAGAATTTTTTTTATCATTAAGCTAAAATCAATTGAAGAACATTATGTTTACTATGCTCCCCCCTTCACCAAGTACATCTGAAAAACCTCTTCAGTCGCTGTCGATCTGCGTAGTTGGATGCTGTAGACCCCTTCACCATGTCCCTCCCAACAGACCCCATTACAGTCGCTGTCCATCAGTGAGTAGTAAGATGCTATATGATCTCTACTAGCCTTCTCTGTGTTGTACAGCACTCCCCATGACCCCTCGACCCAAAGCATTATACATGCTAAAACTAATGCCCCCATTCTTTCTCCTCACACTTATCCCTCCCTTCAGACCAACCCTGCCCAGTCCTTTTCCCTTTGGTAACTTTTAGTCAACTCTCGGGTTCTGTGAGTCTGCTGCTGTTTTTCTCCTTCAGTTTTTCTTTGTTGTTGTACTACACACATGAGTGAAAACACTTGGTACTTGTCTTTCTCCGCCTGGCCTATTTCTCTGAACATACTACCGTCTAGCTCCATCCAGGTCATTACAAATGGTAGGATTTGTTTTCTTCTTAAGGCTGCTTACTGCACTTTTAAAACTGGATTTCATTCTTCCTTTTTGTTTGTAGTTTAGCTATGTTATTCAACATTCAACTCCTGGTTATGAACAATAGCTTTGTGTCAATCGATATGTATCTGTATCTATCTATCTAATGGTCTGTCTGTCTATCTATGTTTCTACGTATGTACGTATGTATGTATCTATGTATCTATCTATCTATCTCTCTTCCTATCATCTATCTATGATGTCTATCATCTATCAATCCATGTACCTATCTATCTATCTTTCATCTGTCATCTCTGTACCTATCTATCTATGAATCAATCATCTTATTGTCTGCCCATCTATCCTTCTGTACAGAACAGTTAACAACATAGCCTATGTCTCTTCCCTACATTATGCTTCCAGAAATCTTGCAAGGTAACTAAGCCATAAGGAGAGCACTGTGTTCACCGATACACTTTCAGGTAGAGTCAGCCGCGTGTGCTTACAAAACCAGTAAATGGAGGTGAAAGGACTTGAACCTGTATCTCTGTCCACTGTCCTCTCATACTTCCTGCTCGCTTGGTGACTTTATTTAGCCACATTCAGTGAGTAAGTGATCCCTGAAGACCACAAGTATCCTTCGTCTGGTCCGGTTGTCGAAAGAAAAGTGTACTTGCTTCTTTGCACACCACCATGTTTGAGGGACATCGGCATGATCACTGCTGATAGGTGCAGGGACAATTATAAAGGAACACCTATTTCTGGACAGGAGCAGTTGGGAACAAAGAGTGTGTTGTGGAGTGAAGTGTTTATTTGAGGTTCCAAACTTCCCTCCTTAGGTGGTTATTACTTCTTTACATTCGTGAACATCATAAAAAGCAATGATTTTAGAAGCCCAGACGCATATTATTACAGCAATTCATTTGTTGAGGTGAGAGGAAATGAGAAGGAACTTGCTGCACCACTAAATCTATGCCTGAGCACTGCTGAAATCAAACAAAAAGAATTCACGGTGGCTAGATAGGGCTATTTTCCAATGACTCTCTCTGGGGACTCAAACAGAATTCATTTGTTTGTTTGTTTCTTATTTTCACTTGTATAGGTAATCTGTCCCCGCCCCTTCAGCTTGTAGTTTGTCTGTGTCCTTGGATCTCATGTGAGTCTCCAGTAAGGGAGCACGTATGAGATCTTACGTTTTCATTAGTTCTTCTAACACTGGGTCTTTTGATTGAAGCACTCAAAGCCTGTACTTTTATTTATTCAGATATTTGAGAGCTGTGCTCTTACTGCACTTTGAAATTCTTTTTGTTCTCATTAATATACAATCACATGCAGAACATTATGTTTTCCAGTCTACACCCTTCACCAAGTCCCCGGCAAAAGCCAGTTACAGTCGCTGTCCGTCAGCGTGTACTAAGATGCTGTAGAATCACTACATGTCTTCTCTGTGTTATGCAGCCGTACAAATGACCCCCCAAGTTACACACTATACATGCTAATCCTAATGCCCCCATTCTTTTTCCCCGCCCTTATTACTCCCTTCCCAAAAACCCTCCCCAGTCCCTTTCTCTTTGGTAACTGTTAGTCCACTCTCGGGTTCTGTGAGTCTGCTGCTGTCTTTTCCTTCAGTTTTTCTTTGTTATCATACTCCACACATGAGTGAAATCATTTGGTACATGTATTTCTCCTCCTTGAATATTTGACTGAGCATAATACCCTCTAGCTCCATCCACGTTATTGCAAATAATAGGATTTGTTTTCTTCTTATGGCTGCCTACTGCACTTTTTAAACTGGATTTCATTCTTCTTTTTTGTTTGTAGTTTCGCTATGTGCTTTCACCATTGCTCTCCTGGTTATGAGCAGTAGCTTTGTGTTAATCGATATGTACCTATATCTATCTATCTGTCTGTCTATCTATTTATCAATCAATCAATCAATCAATCAATCATCTTTTTGTCTGCCCATCTGTCCTTGTGTACAGAACAGTTAACCATATATCCTATATCACTTTCCTACACTATGCTTCCAAAAATCCTGCAAAGTATCTAGGCTGTAGAGAGACCACTGGGTTCACCGAGACACTTGCAGTTCGAGGCGGCCGCGTGTACCTACAAAACCAGGAAATAGTTGTGCCGGGACTTGAACCCGTGTCTCTATCCTCTGTCTTCTTTCATCTCCTTCTAACTTACTGTCTGTATTTAGCCACATTCTTTGACTAAGTGCTCCCTGAAGACCACAAGTATCATTCCTCTGGGCCTGTTGTCTCGAGAAAAGAAAACTTGTTCTTTGCTCACCACCATGTTTGAAGGACATCAGCGTGATCACCGGCGATAGGACGGAGGGTCAAATAAAAAGGAACACCAATTTCTAGACAGGAGCAGTTGGGAGCTAAGAGTGTTTTGTGGGGTGACGTGTTTATTTGAGTGTCCACACTTCCCTCTTTAGGTAGTTATTAGATCCTCCCATTCGTGAACATCATAAAACCCACTGATTTCAAAGGCCCAGACGCTTATTATTACAGCAACTCAGTTGTCGAGGTGAGAGAAAATGAGAAGTATGTTGCTGCACCACTAAATCAATGGCTGGGAACGGCTGAAACCAAACAAAAAGAATTCACGGAGGCCAGATAGGGCTATTTTCTTCTGACTGTCTCAATGGACTCACACAGAATCCATTTGTTTGATTGTTTGTTTTTCAGTTTCACTCGTGTAGGGTACTTGTCCACACACCTTCGGCTTGTAGTGTGTCTGTGTCCTTGGATCTCAAGTGAGTCTCCTGTAAGTAAGCACGTACGTGTCTTGAGTTTTCATCCCTTCTTTTAACCCTGTGTCTTTTGTTTGCTGCACTCAGTGCCTGACCTTTTATTCTGATGATTCAGAGCTGTGCACTTATTGCACTTAAAGAATTTTTTTTATCATTAAGCTAAAATCAATTGAAGAACATTATGTTTACTATGCTCCCCCCTTCACCAAGTACATCTGAAAAACCTCTTCAGTCGCTGTCGATCTGCGTAGTTGGATGCTGTAGACCCCTTCACCATGTCCCTCCGAACAGACCCCATTACAGTCGCTGTCCATCAGTGAGTAGTAAGATGCTATATGATCTCTACTAGCCTTCTCTGTGTTGTACAGCACTCCCCATGACCCCTCGACCCAAAGCATTATACATGCTAAAACTAATGCCCCCATTCTTTCTCCTCACACTTATCCCTCCCTTCAGACCAACCCTGCCCAGTCCTTTTCCCTTTGGTAACTTTTAGTCAACTCTCGGGTTCTGTGAGTCTGCTGCTGTTTTTCTCCTTCAGTTTTTCTTTGTTGTTGTACTACACACATGAGTGAAAACACTTGGTACTTGTCTTTCTCCGCCTGGCCTATTTCTCTGAACATACTACCGTCTAGCTCCATCCAGGTCATTACAAATGGTAGGATTTGTTTTCTTCTTAAGGCTGCTTACTGCACTTTTAAAACTGGAATTCATTCTTCCTTTTTGTTTGTAGTTTAGCTATGTTATTCACCATTCAACTCCTGGTTATGAACAATAGCTTTGTGTCAATCGATATGTATCTGTATCTATCTATCTAATGGTCTGTCTGTCTATCTATGTTTCTACGTATGTATGTATGTATGTATCTATGTATCTATCTATCTATCTCTCTTCCTATCATCTATCTATGATGTCTATCATCTATCAATCCATGTACCTATCTATCTATCTTTCATCTGTCATCTGTGTACCTATCTATCTATGAATCAATCATCTTTTTGTCTGCCCATCTATCCTTCTGTACAGAACAGTTAACAACATAGCCTATGTCTCTTCCCTACATTATGCTTCCAGAAATCTTGCAAGGTAACTAAGCCATAAGGAGAGCACTGTGTTCACCGATACACTTTCAGGTAGAGTCAGCCGCGTGTGCTTACAAAACCAGTAAATGGAGGTGAAAGGACTTGAACCTGTATCTCTGTCCACTGTCCTCTCATACTTCCTGCTCGCTTGGTGACTTTATTTAGCCACATTCAGTGAGTAAGTGATCCCTGAAGACCACAAGTATCCTTCGTCTGGTCCGGTTGTCGAAAGAAAAGTGTACTTGGTTCTTTGCACACCACCATGTTTGAGGGACATCGGCGTGATCACTGCAGATAGGTGCAGGGACAATTATAAAGGAACACCTATTTCTGGACAGGAGCAGTTGGGAACAAAGAGTGTGTTGTGGAGTGAAGTGTTTATTTGAGGGTCCAAACTTCCCTCCTTAGGTGGGTATTACTTCTTTACATTCGTGAACATCATAAAAAGCAATGATTTTAGAAGCCCAGACGCATATTATTACAGCAATTCATTTGTTGAGGTGAGAGGAAATGAGAAGGAACTTGCTGCACCACTAAATCTATGCCTGAACACTGCTGAAATCAAACAAAAAGAATTCACGGTTTCTAGATAGGGCTATTTTCTACTGACTCTCTCTGGGGACTCAAACAGAATTCATTTGTTTGTAGGTTTCTTATTTTCACTTGTATAGGTAATCTGTCCCCGCCCCTTCAGCTTGTAGTTTGTCTGTGTCCTTGGATCTCATGTGAGTCTCCAGTAAGGGAGCACGTATGAGATCTTGCGTTTTCATTAGTTCTTCTAACACTGGGTCTTTTGATTGAAGCACTCAAAGCCTGTACTTTTATTCTGATATTTGAGAGCTGTGCTCTTACTGCACTTTGAAATTCTTTTTGTTCTCATTAATATACAATCACATGCAGAACATTATGTTTTCCAGTCTACACCCTTCACCAAGTCCCCGGCAAAAGCCAGTTACAGTCGCTGTCCGTCAGCGTGTACTAAGATGCTGTAGAATCACTACATGTCTTCTCTGTGTTATGCAGCCGTACAAATAACCCCCCAAGTTACACACTATACATGCTAATCCTAACGTCCCCATTCTTTTTCCCCGCCCTTATTACTCTCTTCCCAAAAACCCTCCCCAGTCCCTTTCTCTTTGGTAACTGTTAGTCCACTCTCGGGTTCTGTGAGTCTGCTGCTGTCTTTTCCTTCAGTTTTTCTTTGTTATCATACTCAACACATGAGTGAAATCATTTGGTACATGTATTTCTCCACCTTGAATATTTGACTGAGCATAATACCCTCTAGCTCCATACACGTTATTGCAAATAATAGGATTTGTTTTCTTCTTATGACTGCCTACTGCACTTTTTAAACTGGATTTCATTCTTCTTTTTTGTTTGTAGTTTCGCTATGTGCTTTCACCATTGCTCTCCTGGTTATGAGCAGTATCTTTGTGTTACTCGATATGTACCTATATCTATCTATCTGTCTGTCTATCTATTTATCAATCAATCAATCAATCAATCATCTTTTTGTCTGCCCATCTGTCCTTGTGTACAGAACAGTTAACCATATATCCTATATCACTTTCCTACACTATGCTTCCAAAAATCCTGCAAAGTATCTAGGCTGTAGAGAGACCACTGGGTTCACCGAGACACTTGCAGTTCGAGGCGGCCGCGTGTACCTACAAAACCAGGAAATAGTTGTGCCGGGACTTGAACCCGTGTCTCTATCCTCTGTCTTCTTTCATCTCCTTCTAACTTACTGTCTGTATTTAGCCACATTCTTTGACTAAGTGCTCCCTGAATACCACAAGTATCATTCCTCTGGGCCTGTTGTCTCGAGAAAAGAAAACTTGTTCTTTGCTCACCACCATGTTTGAAGGATATCTGCGTGATCACCGGCGATAGGACGGAGGGTCAAATAAAAAGGAACACCAATTTCTAGACAAGAGCAGTTGGGAGCTAAGAGTGTTTTGTAGCGTGACGTGTTTATTTGAGTGTCCAAACTTCCCTCTTTAGGTAGTTATTAGATCCTCCCATTCGTGAACATCATAAAACCCACTGATTTCAAAGGCCCAGACGCTTATTATTACAGCAACTCAGTTGTCGAGGTGAGAGAAAATGAGAAGTATGTTGCTGCACCACTAAATCAATGGCTGGGAACGGCTGAAACCAAACAAAAAGAATTCACGGAGGCCAGATAGGGCTATTTTCTTCTGACTGTCTCAATGGACTCACACAGAATCCATTTGTTTGATTGTTTGTTTTTCAGTTTCACTCGTGTAGGGTACTTGTCCACACACCTTCGGCTTGTAGTGTGTCTGTGTCCTTGGATCTCAAGTGAGTCTCCTGTAAGTAAGCACGTACGTGTCTTGAGTTTTCATCCCTTCTTTTAACCCTGTGTCTTTTGTTTGCTGCACTCAGTGCCTGACCTTTTATTCTGATGATTCAGAGCTGTGCACTTATTGCACTTAAAGAATTTTTTTTATCATTAAGCTAAAATCAATTGAAGAACATTATGTTTACTATGCTCCCCCCTTCACCAAGTACATCTGAAAAACCTCTTCAGTCGCTGTCGATCTGCGTAGTTGGATGCTGTAGACCCCTTCACCATGTCCCTCCCAACAGACCTCATTACAGTCGCTGTCCATCAGTGAGTAGTAAGATGCTATATGATCTCTACTAGCCTTCTCTGTGTTGTACAGCACTCCCCATGACCCCTCGACCCAAAGCATTATACATGCTAAAACTAATGCCCCCATTCTTTCTCCTCACACTTATCCCTCCCTTCAGACCAACCCTGCCCAGTCCTTTTCCCTTTGGTAACTTTTAGTCAACTCCGGGTTCTGTGAGTCTGCTGCTGTTTTTCTCCTTCAGTTTTTCTTTGTTGTTGTACTACACACATGAGTGAAAACACTTGGTACTTGTCTTTCTCCGCCTGGCCTATTTCTCTGAACATACTACCGTCTAGCTCCATCCAGGTCATTACAAATGGTAGGATTTGTTTTCTTCTTAAGGCTGCTTACTGCACTTTTAAAACTGGATTTCATTCTTCCTTTTTGTTTGTAGTTTAGCTATGTTATTCAACATTCAACTCCTGGTTATGAACAATAGCTTTGTGTCAATCGATATGTATCTGTATCTATCTATCTAATGGTCTGTCTGTCTATCTATGTTTCTACGTATGTACGTATGTATGTATCTATGTATCTATCTATCTATCTCTCTTCCTATCATCTATCTATGATGTCTATCATCTATCAATCCATGTACCTATCTATCTATCTTTCATCTGTCATCTGTGTACCTATTTATCTATGAATCAATCATCTTTTTGTCTGCCCATCTATCCTTCTGTACAGAACAGTTAACAACATAGCCTATGTCTCTTCCCTACATTATGCTTCCAGAAATCTTGCAAGGTAACTAAGCCATAAGGAGAGCACTGTGTTCACCGATACACTTTCAGGTAGAGTCAGCCGCGTGTGCTTACAAAACCAGTAAATGGAGGTGAAAGGACTTGAACCTGTATCTCTGTCCACTGTCCTCTCATACTTCCTGCTCGCTTGGTGACTTTATTTAGCCACATTCAGTGAGTAAGTGATCCCTGAAGACCACAAGTATCCTTCGTCTGGTCCGGTTGTCGAAAGAAAAGTGTACTTGCTTCTTTGCACACCACCATGTTTGAGGGACATCGGCGTGATCACTGCTGATAGGTGCAGGGACAATTATAAAGGAACACCTATTTCTGGACAGGAGCAGTTGGGAACAAAGAGTGTGTTGTGGAGTGAAGTGTTTATTTGAGGTTCCAAACTTCCCTCCTTAGGTGGTTATTACTTCTTTACATTCGTGAACATCATAAAAAGCAATGATTTTAGAAGCCCAGACGCATATTATTACAGCAATTCATTTGTTGAGGTGAGAGGAAATGAGAAGGAACTTGCTGCACCACTAAATCTATGCCTGAGCACTGCTGAAATCAAACAAAAAGAATTCACGGTGGCTAGATAGGGCTATTTTCTACTGACTCTCTCTGGGGACTCAAACAGAATTCATTTGTTTGTTTGTTTCTTATTTTCACTTGTATAGGTAATCTGTCCCCGCCCCTTCAGCTTGTAGTTTGTCTGTGTCCTTGGATCTCAAGTGAGTCTCCAGTAAGGGAGCACGTAGGAGATCTTGCGTTTTCATCAGTTCTTCTAACACTGGGTCTTTTGATTGAAGCACTCAAAGCCTGTACTTTTATTTATTCAGATATTTGAGAGCTGTGCTCTTACTGCACTTTGAAATTCTTTTTGTTCTCATTAATATACAATCACATGCAGAACATTATGTTTTCCAGTCTACACCCTTCACCAAGTCCCCGGCAAAAGCCAGTTACAGTCGCTGTCCATCAGCGTGTACTAAGATGCTGTAGAATCACTACATGTCTTCTCTGTGTTATGCAGCCGTACAAATGACCCCCCAAGTTACACACTATACATGCTAATCCTAATGCCCCCCATTCTTTTTCCCCGCCCTTATTACTCCCTTCCCAAAAACCCTCCCCAGTCCCTTTCTCTTTGGTAACTGTTAGTCCACTCTCGGGTTCTGTGAGTCTGCTGCTGTCTTTTCCTTCAGTTTTTCTTTGTTATCATACTCCACACATGAGTGAAATCATTTGGTACATGTATTTCTCCTCCTTGAATATTTGACTGAGCATAATACCCTCTAGCTCCATCCACGTTATTGCAAATAATAGGATTTGTTTTCTTCTTATGGCTGCCTACTGCACTTTTTAAACTGGATTTCATTCTTCTTTTTTGTTTGTAGTTTCGCTATGTGCTTTCACCATTGCTCTCCTGGTTATGAGCAGTAGCTTTGTGTTAATCGATATGTACCTATATCTATCTATCTGTCTGTCTATCTATTTATCAATCAATCAATCAATCAATCAATCATCTTTTTGTCTGCCCATCTGTCCTTGTGTACAGAACAGTTAACCATATATCCTATATCACTTTCCTACACTATGCTTCCAAAAATCCTGCAAAGTATCTAGGCTGTAGAGAGTCCACTGGGTTCACCGAGACACTTGCAGTTCGAGGCGGCCGCGTGTACCTACAAAACCAGGAAATAGTTGTGCCGGGACTTGAACCCGTGTCTCTATCCTCTGTCTTCTTTCATCTCCTTCTAACTTACTGTCTGTATTTAGCCACATTCTTTGACTAAGTGCTCCCTGAAGACCACAAGTATCATTCCTCTGGGCCTGTTGTCTCGAGAAAAGAAAACTTGTTCTTTGCTCACCACCATGTTTGAAGGACATCAGCGTGATCACCGGCGATAGGACGGAGGGTCAAATAAAAAGGAACACCAATTTCTAGACAGGAGCAGTTGGGAGCTAAGAGTGTTTTGTGGGGTGACGTGTTTATTTGAGTGTCCACACTTCCCTCTTTAGGTAGTTATTAGATCCTCCCATTCGTGAACATCATAAAACCCACTGATTTCAAAGGCCCAGACGCTTATTATTACAGCAACTCAGTTGTCGAGGTGAGAGAAAATGAGAAGTATGTTGCTGCACCACTAAATCAATGGCTGGGAACGGCTGAAACCAAACAAAAAGAATTCACGGAGGCCAGATAGGGCTATTTTCTTCTGACTGTCTCAATGGACTCACACAGAATCCATTTGTTTGATTGTTTGTTTTTCAGTTTCACTCGTGTAGGGTACTTGTCCACACACCTTCGGCTTGTAGTGTGTCTGTGTCCTTGGATCTCAAGTGAGTCTCCTGTAAGTAAGCACGTACGTGTCTTGAGTTTTCATCCCTTCTTTTAACCCTGTGTCTTTTGTTTGCTGCACTCAGTGCCTGACCTTTTATTCTGATGATTCAGAGCTGTGCACTTATTGCACTTAAAGAATTTTTTTTATCATTAAGCTAAAATCAATTGAAGAACATTATGTTTACTATGCTCCCCCCTTCACCAAGTACATCTGAAAAACCTCTTCAGTCGCTGTCGATCTGCGTAGTTGGATGCTGTAGACCCCTTCACCATGTCCCTCCCAACAGACCCCATTACAGTCGCTGTCCATCAGTGAGTAGTAAGATGCTATATGATCTCTACTAGCCTTCTCTGTGTTGTACAGCACTCCCCATGACCCCTCGACCCAAAGCATTATACATGCTAAAACTAATGCCCCCATTCTTTCTCCTCACACTTATCCCTCCCTTCAGACCAACCCTGCCCAGTCCTTTTCCCTTTGGTAACTTTTAGTCAACTCTCGGGTTCTGTGAGTCTGCTGCTGTTTTTCTCCTTCAGTTTTTCTTTGTTGTTGTACTACACACATGAGTGAAAACACTTGGTACTTGTCTTTCTCCGCCTGGCCTATTTCTCTGAACATACGACCGTCTAGCTCCATCCAGGTCATTACAAATGGTAGGATTTGTTTTCTTCTTAAGGCTGCTTACTGCACTTTTAAAACTGGATTTCATTCTTCCTTTTTGTTTGTAGTTTAGCTATGTTATTCACCATTCAACTCCTGGTTATGAACAATAGCTTTGTGTCAATCGATATGTATCTGTATCTATCTATCTAATGGTCTGTCTGTCTATCTATGTTTCTACGTATGTATGTATGTATGTATCTATGTATCTATCTATCTATCTCTCTTCCTATCATCTATCTATGATGTCTATCATCGATCAATCCATGTACCTATCTATCTATCTTTCATCTGTCATCTGTGTACCTATCTATCTATGAATCAATCATCTTTTTGTCTTCCCATCTATCCTTCTGTACAGAACAGTTAACAACATAGCCTATGTCTCTTCCCTACATTATGCTTCCAGAAATCTTGCAATGTAACTAAGCCATAAGGAGAGCACTGTGTTCACCGATACACTTTCAGGTAGAGTCAGCCGCGTGTGCTTACAAAACCAGTAAATGGAGGTGAAAGGACTTGAACCTGTATCTCTGTCCACTGTCCTCTCATACTTCCTGCTCGCTTGGTGACTTTATTTAGCCACATTCAGTGAGTAAGTGATCCCTGAAGACCACAAGTATCCTTCGTCTGGTCCGGTTGTCGAAAGAAAAGTGTACTTGCTTCTTTGCACACCACCATGTTTGAGGGACATCGGCGTGATCACTGCTGATAGGTGCAGGGACAATTATAAAGGAACACCTATTTCTGGACAGGAGCAGTTGGGAACAAAGAGTGTGTTGTGGAGTGAAGTGTTTATTTGAGGTTCCAAACTTCCCTCCTTAGGTGGTTATTACTTCTTTACATTCGTGAACATCATAAAAAGCAATGATTTTAGAAGCCCAGACGCATATTATTACAGCAATTCATTTGTTGAGGTGAGAGGAAATGAGAAGGAACTTGCTGCACCACTAAATCTATGCCTGAGCACTGCTGAAATCAAACAAAAAGAATTCACGGTGGCTAGATAGGGCTATTTTCTACTGACTCTCTCTGGGGACTCAAACAGAATTCATTTGTTTGTTTGTTTCTTATTTTCACTTGTATAGGTAATCTGTCCCCGCCCCTTCAGCTTGTAGTTTGTCTGTGTCCTTGGATCTCAAGTGAGTCTCCAGTAAGGGAGCACGTAGGAGATCTTGCGTTTTCATCAGTTCTTCTAACACTGGGTCTTTTGATTGAAGCACTCAAAGCCTGTACTTTTATTTATTCTGATATTTGAGAGCTGTGCTCTTACTGCACTTTGAAATTCTTTTTGTTCTCATTAATATACAATCACATGCAGAACATTATGTTTTCCAGTCTACACCCTTCACCAAGTCCCCGGCAAAAGCCAGTTACAGTCGCTGTCCGTCAGCGTGTACTAAGATGCTGTAGAATCACTACATGTCTTCTCTGTGTTATGCAGCCGTACAAATGACCCCCCAAGTTACACACTATACATGCTAATCCTAATGCCCCCCATTCTTTTTCCCCGCCCTTATTACTCCCTTCCCAAAAACCCTCCCCAGTCCCTTTCTCTTTGGTAACTGTTAGTCCACTCTCGGGTTCTGTGAGTCTGCTGCTGTCTTTTCCTTCAGTTTTTCTTTGTTATCATACTCCACACATGAGTGAAATCATTTGGTACATGTATTTCTCCTCCTTGAATATTTGACTGAGCATAATACCCTCTAGCTCCATCCACGTTATTGCAAATAATAGGATTTGTTTTCTTCTTATGGCTGCCTACTGCACTTTTTAAACTGGATTTCATTCTTCTTTTTTGTTTGTAGTTTCGCTATGTGCTTTCACCATTGCTCTCCTGGTTATGAGCAGTAGCTTTGTGTTAATCGATATGTACCTATATCTATCTATCTGTCTGTCTATCTATTTATCAATCAATCAATCAATCAATCAATCATCTTTTTGTCTGCCCATCTGTCCTTGTGTACAGAACAGTTAACCATATATCCTATATCACTTTCCTACACTATGCTTCCAAAAATCCTGCAAAGTATCTAGGCTGTAGAGAGTCCACTGGGTTCACCGAGACACTTGCAGTTCGAGGCGGCCGCGTGTACCTACAAAACCAGGAAATAGTTGTGCCGGGACTTGAACCCGTGTCTCTATCCTCTGTCTTCTTTCATCTCCTTCTAACTTACTGTCTGTATTTAGCCACATTCTTTGACTAAGTGCTCCCTGAAGACCACAAGTATCATTCCTCTGGGCCTGTTGTCTCGAGAAAAGAAAACTTGTTCTTTGCTCACCACCATGTTTGAAGGACATCAGCGTGATCACCGGCGATAGGACGGAGGGTCAAATAAAAAGGAACACCAATTTCTAGACAGGAGCAGTTGGGAGCTAAGAGTGTTTTGTGGGGTGACGTGTTTATTTGAGTGTCCAAACTTCCCTCTTTAGGTAGTTATTAGATCCTCCCATTCGTGAACATCATAAAACCCACTGATTTCAAAGGCCCAGACGCTTATTATTACAGCAACTCAGTTGTCGAGGTGAGAGAAAATGAGAAGTATGTTGCTGCACCACTAAATCAATGGCTGGGAACGGCTGAAACCAAACAAAAAGAATTCACGGAGGCCAGATAGGGCTATTTTCTTCTGACTGTCTCAATGGACTCACACAGAATCCATTTGTTTGATTGTTTGTTTTTCAGTTTCACTCGTGTAGGGTACTTGTCCACACACCTTCGGCTTGTAGTGTGTCTGTGTCCTTGGATCTCAAGTGAGTCTCCTGTAAGTAAGCACGTACGTGTCTTGAGTTTTCATCCCTTCTTTTAACCCTGTGTCTTTTGTTTGCTGCACTCAGTGCCTGACCTTTTATTCTGATGATTCAGAGCTGTGCACTTATTGCACTTAAAGAATTTTTTTTATCATTAAGCTAAAATCAATTGAAGAACATTATGTTTACTATGCTCCCCCCTTCACCAAGTACATCTGAAAAACCTCTTCAGTCGCTGTCGATCTGCGTAGTTGGATGCTGTAGACCCCTTCACCATGTCCCTCCCAACAGACCCCATTACAGTCGCTGTCCATCAGTGAGTAGTAAGATGCTATATGATCTCTACTAGCCTTCTCTGTGTTGTACAGCACTCCCCATGACCCCTCGACCCAAAGCATTATACATGCTAAAACTAATGCCCCCATTCTTTCTCCTCACACTTATCCCTCCCTTCAGACCAACCCTGCCCAGTCCTTTTCCCTTTGGTAACTTTTAGTCAACTCTCGGGTTCTGTGAGTCTGCTGCTGTTTTTCTCCTTCAGTTTTTCTTTGTTGTTGTACTACACACATGAGTGAAAACACTTGGTACTTGTCTTTCTCCGCCTGGCCTATTTCTCTGAACATACTACCGTCTAGCTCCATCCAGGTCATTACAAATGGTAGGATTTGTTTTCTTCTTAAGGCTGCTTACTGCACTTTTTTAAAACTGGAATTCATTCTTCCTTTTTGTTTGTAGTTTAGCTATGTTATTCACCATTCAACTCCTGGTTATGAACAATAGCTTTGTGTCAATCGATATGTATCTGTATCTATCTATCTAATGGTCTGTCTGTCTATCTATGTTTCTACGTATGTATGTATGTATGTATCTATGTATCTATCTATCTATCTCTCTTCCTATCATCTATCTATGATGTCTATCATCGATCAATCCATGTACCTATCTATCTATCTTTCATCTGTCATCTGTGTACCTATCTATCTATGAATCAATCATCTTTTTGTCTGCCCATCTATCCTTCTGTACAGAACAGTTAACAACATAGCCTATGTCTCTTCCCTACATTATGCTTCCAGAAATCTTGCAAGGTAACTAAGCCATAAGGAGAGCACTGTGTTCACCGATACACTTTCAGGTAGAGTCAGCCGCATGTGCTTACAAAACCAGTAAATGGAGGTGAAAGGACTTGAACCTGTATCTCTGTCCACTGTCCTCTCATACTTCCTGCTCGCTTGGTGACTTTATTTAGCCACATTCAGTGAGTAAGTGATCCCTGAAGACCACAAGTATCCTTCGTCTGGTCCGGTTGTCGAAAGAAAAGTGTACTTGGTTCTTTGCACACCACCATGTTTGAGGGACATCGGCGTGATCACTGCTGATAGGTGCAGGGACAATTATAAAGGAACACCTATTTCTGGACAGGAGCAGTTGGGAACAAAGAGTGTGTTGTGGAGTGAAGTGTTTATTTGAGGGTCCAAACTTCCCTCCTTAGGTGGGTATTAATTCTTTACATTCGTGAACATCATAAAAAGCAATGATTTTAGAAGCCCAGACGCATATTATTACAGCATTTCATTTGTTGAGGTGAGAGGAAATGAGAAGGAACTTGCTGCACCACTAAATCTATGCCTGAGCACTGCTGAAATCAAACAAAAAGAATTCACGGTGGCTAGATAGGGCTATTTTCTACTGACTCTCTCTGGGGACTCAAACAGAATTCATTTGTTTGTTTGTTTCTTATTTTCACTTGTATAGGTAATCTGTCCCCGCCCCTTCAGCTTGTAGTTTGTCTGTGTCCTTGGATCTCAAGTGAGTCTCCAGTAAGGGAGCACGTAGGAGATCTTGCGTTTTCATCAGTTCTTCTAACACTGGGTCTTTTGATTGAAGCACTCAAAGCCTGTACTTTTATTTATTCTGATATTTGAGAGCTGTGCTCTTACTGCACTTTGAAATTCTTTTTGTTCTCATTAATATACAATCACATGCAGAACATTATGTTTTCCAGTCTACACCCTTCAGCAAGTCCCCGGCAAAAGCCAGTTACAGTCGCTGTCCGTCAGCGTGTACTAAGATGCTGTAGAATCACTACATGTCTTCTCTGTGTTATGCAGCCGTACAAATGACCCCCCAAGTTACACACTATACATGCTAATCCTAATGCCCCCATTCTTTTTCCCCGCCCTTATTACTCCCTTCCCAAAAACCCTCCCCAGTCCCTTTCTCTTTGGTAACTGTTAGTCCACTCTCGGGTTCTGTGAGTCTGCTGCTGTCTTTTCCTTCAGTTTTTCTTTGTTATCATACACCACACATGAGTGAAATCATTTGGTACATGTATTTCTCCTCCTTGAATATTTGACTGAGCATAATACCCTCTAGCTCCATCCACGTTATTGCAAATAATAGGATTTGTTTTCTTCTTATGGCTGCCTACTGCACTTTTTAAACTGGATTTCATTCTTCTTTTTGTTTGTAGTTTCGCTATGTGCTTTCACCATTGCTCTCCTGGTTATGAGCAGTAGCTTTGTGTTAATCGATAGGTACCTATATCTATCTATCTGTCTGTCTATCTATTTATCAATCAATCAATCAATCAATCAATCATCTTTTTGTCTGCCCATCTGTCCTTGTGTACAGAACAGTTAACCATATATCCTATATCACTTTCCTACACTATGCTTCCAAAAATCCTGCAAAGTATCTAGGCTGTAGAGAGACCACTGGGTTCACCGAGACACTTGCAGTTCGAGGCGGCCGCGTGTACCTACAAAACCAGGAAATAGTTGTGCCGGGACTTGAACCCGTGTCTCTATCCTCTGTCTTCTTTCATCTCCTTCTAACTTACTGTCTGTATTTAGCCACATTCTTTGACTAAGTGCTCCCTGAAGACCACAAGTATCATTCCTCTGGGCCTGTTGTCTCGAGAAAAGAAAACTTGTTCTTTGCTCACCACCATGTTTGAAGGACATCAGCGTGATCACCGGCGATAGGACGGAGGGTCAAATAAAAAGGAACACCAATTTCTAGACAGGAGCAGTTGGGAGCTAAGAGTGTTTTGTAGCGTGACGTGTTTATTTGAGTGTCCAAACTTCCCTCTTTAGGTAGTTATTAGATCCTCCCATTCGTGAACATCATAAAACCCACTGATTTCAAAGGCCCAGACGCTTATTATTACAGCAACTCAGTTGTCGAGGTGAGAGAAAATGAGAAGTATGTTGCTGCACCACTAAATCAATGGCTGGGAACGGCTGAAACCAAACAAAAAGAATTCACGGAGGCCAGATAGGGCTATTTTCTTCTGACTGTCTCAATGGACTCACACAGAATCCATTTGTTTGATTGTTTGTTTTTCAGTTTCACTCGTGTAGGGTACTTGTCCACACACCTTCGGCTTGTAGTGTGTCTGTGTCCTTGGATCTCAAGTGAGTCTCCTGTAAGTAAGCACGTACGTGTCTTGAGTTTTCATCCCTTCTTTTAACCCTGTGTCTTTTGTTTGCTGCACTCAGTGCCTGACCTTTTATTCTGATGATTCAGAGCTGTGCACTTATTGCACTTAAAGAATTTTTTTTATCATTAAGCTAAAATCAATTGAAGAACATTATGTTTACTATGCTCCCCCCTTCACCAAGTACATCTGAAAAACCTCTTCAGTCGCTGTCGATCTGCGTAGTTGGATGCTGTAGACCCCTTCACCATGTCCCTCCCAACAGACCCCATTACAGTCGCTGTCCATCAGTGAGTAGTAAGATGCTATATGATCTCTACTAGCCTTCTCTGTGTTGTACAGCACTCCCCATGACCCCTCGACCCAAAGCATTATACATGCTAAAACTAATGCCCCCATTCTTTCTCCTCACACTTATCCCTCCCTTCAGACCAACCCTGCCCAGTCCTTTTCCCTTTGGTAACTTTTAGTCAACTCTCGGGTTCTGTGAGTCTGCTGCTGTTTTTCTCCTTCAGTTTTTCTTTGTTGTTGTACTACACACATGAGTGAAAACACTTGGTACTTGTCTTTCTCCGCCTGGCCTATTTCTCTGAACATACGACCGTCTAGCTCCATCCAGGTCATTACAAATGGTAGGATTTGTTTTCTTCTTAAGGCTGCTTACTGCACTTTTAAAACTGGATTTCATTCTTCCTTTTTGTTTGTAGTTTAGCTATGTTATTCACCATTCATCTCCTGGTTATGAACAATAGCTTTGTGTCAATCGATATGTATCTGTATCTATCTATCTAATGGTCTGTCTGTCTATCTATGTTTCTACGTATGTATGTATGTATGTATCTATCTCTCTTCCTATCATCTATCTATGATGTCTATCATCTATCAATCCATGTACCTATCTATCTATCTTTCATCTGTCATCTGTGTACCTATCTATCTATGAATCAATCATCTTTTTGTCTGCCCATCTATCCTTCTGTACAGAACAGTTAACAACATAGCCTATGTCTCTTCCCTACATTATGCTTCCAGAAATCTTGCAAGGTAACTAAGCCATAAGGAGAGCACTGTGTTCACCGATACACTTTCAGGTAGAGTCAGCCGTGTGTGCTTACAAAACCAGTAAATGGAGGTGAAAGGACTTGAACCTGTATCTCTGTCCACTGTCCTCTCATACTTCCTGCTCGCTTGGTGACTTTATTTAGCCACATTCAGTGAGTAAGTGATCCCTGAAGTCCACAAGTATCCTTCGTCTGGTCCGGTTGTCGAAAGAAAAGTGTACTTGCTTCTTTGCACACCACCATGTTTGAGGGACATCGGCCTGATCACTGCTGATAGCTGCAGGGACAATTATAAAGGAACAACTATTTCTGGACAGGAGCAGTTGGGAACAAAGAGTGTGTTGTGGAGTGAAGTGTTTATTTGAGGGTCCAAACTTCCCTCCTTAGGTGGGTATTACTTCTTTACATTCGTGAACATCATAAAAAGCAATGATTTTAGAAGCCCAGACGCATATTATTACAGCAATTCATTTGTTGAGGTGAGAGGAAATGAGAAGGAACTTGCTGCACCACTAAATCTATGCCTGAGCACTGCTGAAATCAAACAAAAAGAATTCACGGTGGCTAGATAGGGCTATTTTCTACTGACTCTCTCTGGGGACTCAAACAGAATTCATTTGTTTGTTTGTTTCTTATTTTCACTTGTATAGGTAATCTGTCCCCGCCCCTTCAGCTTGTAGTTTGTCTGTGTCCTTGGATCTCAAGTGAGTCTCCAGTAAGGGAGCACGTAGGAGATCTTGCGTTTTCATCAGTTCTTCTAACACTGGGTCTTTTGATTGAAGCACTCAAAGCCTGTACTTTTATTTATTCTGATATTTGAGAGCTGTGCTCTTACTGCACTTTGAAATTCTTTTTGTTCTCATTAATATACAATCACATGCAGAACATTATGTTTTCCAGTCTACACCCTTCAGCAAGTCCCCGGCAAAAGCCAGTTACAGTCGCTGTCCGTCAGCGTGTACTAAGATGCTGTAGAATCACTACATGTCTTCTCTGTGTTATGCAGCCGTACAAATGACCCCCCAAGTTACACACTATACATGCTAATCCTAACGTCCCCATTCTTTTTCCCCGTCCTTATTACTCCCTTCCCAAAAACCCTCCCCAGTCCCTTTCTCTTTGGTAACTGTTAGTCCACTCTCGGGTTCTGTGAGTCTGCTGCTGTCTTTTCCTTCAGTTTTTCTTTGTTATCATACTCCACACATGAGTGAAATCATTTGGTACATGTATTTCTCCACCTTGAATATTTGACTGAGCATAATACCCTCTAGCTCCATACACGTTATTGCAAATAATAGGATTTGTTTTCTTCTTATGACTGCCTACTGCACTTTTTAAACTGGATTTCATTCTTCTTTTTTGTTTGTAGTTTCGCTATGTGCTTTCACCATTGCTCTCCTGGTTATGAGCAGTAGCTTTTTGTTAATCGATATGTACCTATATCTATCTATCTGTCTGTCTATCTATTTATCAATCAATCAATCAATCAATCAATCATCTTTTTGTCTGCCCATCTGTCCTTGTGTACAGAACAGTTAACCATATATCCTATATCACTTTCCTACACTATGCTTCCAAAAATCCTGCAAAGTATCTAGGCTGTAGAGAGACCACTGGGTTCACCGAGACACTTGCAGTTCGAGGCGGCCGCGTGTACCTACAAAACCAGGAAATAGTTGTGCCGGGACTTGAACCCGTGTCTCTATCCTCTGTCTTCTTTCATCTCCTTCTAACTTACTGTCTGTATTTAGCCACATTCTTTGACTAAGTGCTCCCTGAAGACCACAAGTATCATTCCTCTGGGCCTGTTGTCTCGAGAAAAGAAAACTTGTTCTTTGCTCACCACCATGTTTGAAGGACATCAGCGTGATCACCGGCGATAGGACGGAGGGTCAAATAAAAAGGAACACCAATTTCTAGACAGGAGCAGTTGGGAGCTAAGAGTGTTTTGTGGGGTGACGTGTTTATTTGAGTGTCCAAACTTCCCTCTTTAGGTAGTTATTAGATCCTCCCATTCGTGAACATCATAAAACCCACTGATTTCAAAGGCCCAGACGCTTATTATTACAGCAACTCAGTTGTCGAGGTGAGAGAAAATGAGAAGTATGTTGCTGCACCACTAAATCAATGGCTGGGAACGGCTGAAACCAAACAAAAAGAATTCACGGAGGCCAGATAGGGCTATTTTCTTCTGTCTGTCTCAATGGACTCACACAGAATCCATTTGTTTGATTGTTTGTTTTTCAGTTTCACTCGTGTAGGGTACTTGTCCACACACCTTCGGCTTGTAGTGTGTCTGTGTCCTTGGATCTCAAGTGAGTCTCCTGTAAGTAAGCACGTACGTGTCTTGAGTTTTCATCCCTTCTTTTAACCCTGTGTCTTTTGTTTGCTGCACTCAGTGCCTGACCTTTTATTCTGATGATTCAGAGCTGTGCACTTATTGCACTTAAAGAATTTTTTTTATCATTAAGCTAAAATCAATTGAAGAACATTATGTTTACTATGCTCCCCCCTTCACCAAGTACATCTGAAAAACCTCTTCAGTCGCTGTCGATCTGCGTAGTTGGATGCTGTAGACCCCTTCACCATGTCCCTCCCAACAGACCCCATTACAGTCGCTGTCCATCAGTGAGTAGTAAGATGCTATATGATCTCTACTAGCCTTCTCTGTGTTGTACAGCACTCCCCATGACCCCTCGACCCAAAGCATTATACATGCTAAAACTAATGCCCCCATTCTTTCTCCTCACACTTATCCCTCCCTTCAGACCAACCCTGCCCAGTCCTTTTCCCTTTGGTAACTTTTAGTCAACTCTCGGGTTCTGTGAGTCTGCTGCTGTTTTTCTCCTTCAGTTTTTCTTTGTTGTTGTACTACACACATGAGTGAAAACACTTGGGACATGTCTTTCTCCGCCTGGCCTATTTCTCTGAACATACGACCGTCTAGCTCCATCCAGGTCATTACAAATGGTAGGATTTGTTTTCTTCTTAAGGCTGCTTACTGCACTTTTAAAACTGGATTTCATTCTTCCTTTTTGTTTGTAGTTTAGCTATGTTATTCACCATTCAACTCCTGGTTATGAACAATAGCTTTGTGTCAATCGATATGTATCTGTATCTATCTATCTAATGGTCTGTCTGTCTATCTATGTTTCTACGTATGTATGTATGTATGTATCTATGTATCTATCTATCTATCTCTCTTCCTATCATCTATCTATGATGTCTATCATCGATCAATCCATGTACCTATCTATCTATCTTTCATCTGTCATCTGTGTACCTATTTATCTATGAATCAATCATCTTTTTGTCTGCCCATCTATCCTTCTGTACAGAACAGTTAACAACATAGCCTATGTCTCTTCCCTACATTATGCTTCCAGAAATCTTGCAAGGTAACTAAGCCATAAGGAGAGCACTGTGTTCACCGATACACTTTCAGGTAGAGTCAGCCGCGTGTGCTTACAAAACCAGTAAATGGAGGTGAAAGGACTTGAACCTGTATCTCTGTCCACTGTCCTCTCATACTTCCTGCTCGCTTGGTGACTTTATTTAGCCACATTCAGTGAGTAAGTGATCCCTGAAGACCACAAGTATCCTTCGTCTGGTCCGGTTGTCGAAAGAAAAGTGTTCTTGCTTCTTTGCACACCACCATGTTTGAGGGACATCGGCGTGATCACTGCTGATAGGTGCAGGGACAATTATAAAGGAACACCTATTTCTGGACAGGAGCAGTTGGGAACAAAGAGTGTGTTGTGGAGTGAAGTGTTTATTTGAGGGTCCAAACTTCCCTCCTTAGGTGGGTATTAATTCTTTACATTCGTGAACATCATAAAAAGCAATGATTTTAGAAGCCCAGACGCATATTATTACAGCAATTCATTTGTTGAGGTGAGAGGAAATGAGAAGGAACTTGCTGCACCACTAAATCTATGCCTGAGCACTGCTGAAATCAAACAAAAAGAATTCACGGTGGCTAGATAGGGCTATTTTCCACTGACTCTCTCTGGGGACTCAAACAGAATTCATTTGTTTGTTTGTTTCTTATTTTCACTTGTATAGGTAATCTGTCCCCGCCCCTTCAGCTTGTAGTTTGTCTGTGTCCTTGGATCTCAAGTGAGTCTCCAGTAAGGGAGCACGTAGGAGATCTTGCGTTTTCATCAGTTCTTCTAACACTGGGTCTTTTGATTGAAGCACTCAAAGCCTGTACTTTTATTTATTCTGATATTTGAGAGCTGTGCTCTTACTGCACTTTGAAATTCTTTTTGTTCTCATTAATATACAATCACATGCAGAACATTATGTTTTCCAGTCTACACCCTTCAGCAAGTCCCCGGCAAAAGCCAGTTACAGTCGCTGTCCGTCAGCGTGTACTAAGATGCTGTAGAATCACTACATGTCTTCTCTGTGTTATGCAGCCGTACAAATGACCCCCCAAGTTACACACTATACATGCTAATCCTAATGCCCCCATTCTTTTTCCCCGCCCTTATTACTCCCTTCCCAAAAACCCTCCCCAGTCCCTTTCTCTTTGGTAACTGTTAGTCCACTCTCGGGTTCTGTGAGTCTGCTGCTGTCTTTTCCTTCAGTTTTTCTTTGTTATCATACTCCACACATGAGTGAAATCATTTGGTACATGTATTTCTCCTCCTTGAATATTTGACTGAGCATAATACCCTCTAGCTCCATCCACGTTATTGCAAATAATAGGATTTGTTTTCTTCTTATGGCTGCCTACTGCACTTTTTAAACTGGATTTCATTCTTCTTTTTGTTTGTAGTTTCGCTATGTGCTTTCACCATTGCTCTCCTGGTTATGAGCAGTAGCTTTGTGTTAATCGATATGTACCTATATCTATCTATCTGTCTGTCTATCTATTTATCAATCAATCAATCAATCAATCAATCATCTTTTTGTCTGCCCATCTGTCCTTGTGTACAGAACAGTTAACCATATATCCTATATCACTTTCCTACACTATGCTTCCAAAAATCCTGCAAAGTATCTAGGCTGTAGAGAGACCACTGGGTTCACCGAGACACTTGCAGTTCGAGGCGGCCGCGTGTACCTACAAAACCAGGAAATAGTTGTGCCGGGACTTGAACCCGTGTCTCTATCCTCTGTCTTCTTTCATCTCCTTCTAACTTACTGTCTGTATTTAGCCACATTCTTTGACTAAGTGCTCCCTGAAGACCACAAGTATCATTCCTCTGGGCCTGTTGTCTCGAGAAAAGAAAACTTGTTCTTTGCTCACCACCATGTTTGAAGGACATCAGCGTGATCACCGGCGATAGGACGGAGGGTCAAATAAAAAGGAACACCAATTTCTAGACAGGAGCAGTTGGGAGCTAAGAGTGTTTTGTGGGGTGACGTGTTTATTTGAGTGTCCAAACTTCCCTCTTTAGGTAGTTATTAGATCCTCCCATTCGTGAACATCATAAAACGCACTGATTTCAAAGGCCCAGACGCTTATTATTACAGCAACTCAGTTGTCGAGGTGAGAGAAAATGAGAAGTATGTTGCTGCACCACTAAATCAATGGCTGGGAACGGCTGAAACCAAACAAAAAGAATTCACGGAGGCCAGATAGGGCTATTTTCTTCTGACTGTCTCAATGGACTCACACAGAATCCATTTGTTTGATTGTTTGTTTTTCAGTTTCACTCGTGTAGGGTACTTGTCCACACACCTTCGGCTTGTAGTGTGTCTGTGTCCTTGGATCTCAAGTGAGTCTCCTGTAAGTAAGCACGTACGTGTCTTGAGTTTTCATCCCTTCTTTTAACCCTGTGTCTTTTGTTTGCTGCACTCAGTGCCTGACCTTTTATTCTGATGATTCAGAGCTGTGCACTTATTGCACTTAAAGAATTTTTTTTATCATTAAGCTAAAATCAATTGAAGAACATTATGTTTACTATGCTCCCCCCTTCACCAAGTACATCTGAAAAACCTCTTCAGTCGCTGTCGATCTGCGTAGTTGGATGCTGTAGACCCCTTCACCATGTCCCTCCCAACAGACCCCATTACAGTCGCTGTCCATCAGTGAGTAGTAAGATGCTATATGATCTCTACTAGCCTTCTCTGTGTTGTACAGCACTCCCCATGACCCCTCGACCCAAAGCATTATACATGCTAAAACTAATGCCCCCATTCTTTCTCCTCACACTTATCCCTCCCTTCAGACCAACCCTGCCCAGTCCTTTTCCCTTTGGTAACTTTTAGTCAACTCTCGGGTTCTGTGAGTCTGCTGCTGTTTTTCTCCTTCAGTTTTTCTTTGTTGTTGTACTACACACATGAGTGAAAACACTTGGTACTTGTCTTTCTCCGCCTGGCCTATTTCTCTGAACATACGACCGTCTAGCTCCATCCAGGTCATTACAAATGGTAGGATTTGTTTTCTTCTTAAGGCTGCTTACTGCACTTTTAAAACTGGATTTCATTCTTCCTTTTTGTTTGTAGTTTAGCTATGTTATTCACCATTCAACTCCTGGTTATGAACAATAGCTTTGTGTCAATCGATATGTATCTGTATCTATCTATCTAATGGTCTGTCTGTCTATCTATGTTTCTACGTATGTATGTATGTATGTATCTATGTATCTATCTATCTATCTCTCTTCCTATCATCTATCTATGATGTCTATCATCGATCAATTTATGTACCTATCTATCTATCTTTCATCTGTCATCTGTGTACCTATTTATCTATGAATCAATCATCTTTTTGTCTGCCCATCTATCCTTCTGTACAGAACAGTTAACAACATAGCCTTTGTCTCTTCCCTACATTATGTTTCCAGAAATCTTGCAAGGTAACTAAGCCATAAGGAGAGCACTGTGTTCACCGATACACTTTCAGGTAGAGTCAGCCGCGTGTGCTTACAAAACCAGTAAATGGAGGTGAAAGGACTTGAACCTGTATCTCTGTCCACTGTCCTCTCATACTTCCTGCTCGCTTGGTGACTTTATTTAGCCACATTCAGTGAGTAAGTGATCCCTGAAGACCACAAGTATCCTTCGTCTGGTCCGGTTGTCGAAAGAAAAGTGTACTTGCTTCTTTGCACACCACCATGTTTGAGGGACATCGGCGTGATCACTGCTGATAGGTGCAGGGACAATTATAAAGGAACACCTATTTCTGGACAGGAGCAGTTGGGAACAAAGAGTGTGTTGTGGAGTGAAGTGTTTATTTGAGGTTCCAAACTTCCCTCCTTAGGTGGTTATTACTTCTTTACATTCGTGAACATCATAAAAAGCAATGATTTTAGAAGCCCAGACGCATATTATTACAGCAATTCATTTGTTGAGGTGAGAGGAAATGAGAAGGAACTTGCTGCACCACTAAATCTATGCCTGAGCACTGCTGAAATCAAACAAAAAGAATTCACGGTGGCTAGATAGGGCTATTTTCTACTGACTCTCTCTGGGGACTCAAACAGAATTCATTTGTTTGTTTGTTTCTTATTTTCACTTGTATAGGTAATCTGTCCCCGCCCCTTCAGCTTGTAGTTTGTCTGTGTCCTTGGATCTCAAGTGAGTCTCCAGTAAGGGAGCACGTAGGAGATCTTGCGTTTTCATCAGTTCTTCTAACACTGGGTCTTTTGATTGAAGCACTCAAAGCCTGTACTTTTATTTATTCTGATATTTGAGAGCTGTGCTCTTACTGCACTTTGAAATTCTTTTTGTTCTCATTAATATACAATCACATGCAGAACATTATGTTTTCCAGTCTACACACTTCACCAAGTCCCCGGCAAAAGCCAGTTACAGTCGCTGTCCGTCAGCGTGTACTAAGATGCTGTAGAATCACTACATGTCTTCTCTGTGTTATGCAGCCGTACAAATGACCCCCCAAGTTACACACTATACATGCTAATCCTAATGCCCCCCATTCTTTTTCCCCGCCCTTATTACTCCCTTCCCAAAAACCCTCCCCAGTCCCTTTCTCTTTGGTAACTGTTAGTCCACTCTCGGGTTCTGTGAGTCTTCTGCTGTCTTTTCCTTCAGTTTTTCTTTGTTATCATACTCCACACATGAGTGAAATCATTTGGTACATGTATTTCTCCTCCTTGAATATTTGACTGAGCATAATACCCTCTAGCTCCATCCACGTTATTGCAAATAATAGGATTTGTTTTCTTCTTATGGCTGCCTACTGCACTTTTTAAACTGGATTTCATTCTTCTTTTTTGTTTGTAGTTTCGCTATGTGCTTTCACCATTGCTCTCCTGGTTATGAGCAGTAGCTTTGTGTTAATCGATATGTACCTATATCTATCTATCTGTCTGTCTATCTATTTATCAATCAATCAATCAATCAATCAATCATCTTTTTGTCTGCCCATCTGTCCTTGTGTATAGAACAGTTAACCATATATCCTATATCACTTTCCTACACTATGCTTCCAAAAATCCTGCAAAGTATCTAGGCTGTAGAGAGACCACTGGGTTCACCGAGACACTTGCAGTTCGAGGCGGCCGCGTGTACCTACAAAACCAGGAAATAGTTGTGCCGGGACTTGAACCCGTGTCTCTATCCTCTGTCTTCTTTCATCTCCTTCTAACTTACTGTCTGTATTTAGCCACATTCTTTGACTAAGTGCTCCCTGAAGACCACAAGTATCATTCCTCTGGGCCTGTTGTCTCGAGAAAAGAAAACTTGTTCTTTGCTCACCACCATGTTTGAAGGACATCAGCGTGATCACCGGCGATAGGACGGAGGGTCAAATAAAAAGGAACACCAATTTCTAGACAGGAGCAGTTGGGAGCTAAGAGTGTTTTGTGGGGTGACGTGTTTATTTGAGTGTCCAAACTTCCCTCTTTAGGTAGTTATTAGATCCTCCCATTCGTGAACATCATAAAACGCACTGATTTCAAAGGCCCAGACGCTTATTATTACAGCAACTCAGTTGTCGAGGTGAGAGAAAATGAGAAGTATGTTGCTGCACCACTAAATCAATGGCTGGGAACGGCTGAAACCAAACAAAAAGAATTCACGGAGGCCAGATAGGGCTATTTTCTTCTGACTGTCTCAATGGACTCACACAGAATCCATTTGTTTGATTGTTTGTTTTTCAGTTTCACTCGTGTAGGGTACTTGTCCACACACCTTCGGCTTGTAGTGTGTCTGTGTCCTTGGATCTCAAGTGAGTCTCCTGTAAGTAAGCACGTACGTGTCTTGAGTTTTCATCCCTTCTTTTAACCCTGTGTCTTTTGTTTGCTGCACTCAGTGCCTGACCTTTTATTCTGATGATTCAGAGCTGTGCACTTATTGCACTTAAAGAATTTTTTTTATCATTAAGCTAAAATCAATTGAAGAACATTATGTTTACTATGCTCCCCCCTTCACCAAGTACATCTGAAAAACCTCTTCAGTCGCTGTCGATCTGCGTAGTTGGATGCTGTAGACCCCTTCACCATGTCCCTCCCAACAGACCCCATTACAGTCGCTGTCCATCAGTGAGTAGTAAGATGCTATATGATCTCTACTAGCCTTCTCTGTGTTGTACAGCACTCCCCATGACCCCTCGACCCAAAGCATTATACATGCTAAAACTAATGCCCCCATTCTTTCTCCTCACACTTATCCCTCCCTTCAGACCAACCCTGCCCAGTCCTTTTCCCTTTGGTAACTTTTAGTCAACTCTCGGGTTCTGTGAGTCTGCTGCTGTTTTTCTCCTTCAGTTTTTCTTTGTTGTTGTACTACACACATGAGTGAAAACACTTGGTACTTGT
Source organism: Manis pentadactyla (assembly GCF_030020395.1). Lineage (NCBI taxonomy): Eukaryota > Metazoa > Chordata > Mammalia > Pholidota > Manidae > Manis > Manis pentadactyla. The sequence goes on along the minus strand of NW_026644987.1, from coordinate 605,597 downwards.
CTTTCTCCGCCTGGCCTATTTCTCTGAACATACGACCGTCTAGCTCCATCCAGGTCATTACAAATGGTAGGATTTGTTTTCTTCTTAAGGCTGCTTACTGCACTTTTAAAACTGGATTTCATTCTTCCTTTTTGTTTGTAGTTTAGCTATGTTATTCACCATTCAACTCCTGGTTATGAACAATAGCTTTGTGTCAATCGATATGTATCTGTATCTATCTATCTAATGGTCTGTCTGTCTATCTATGTTTCTACGTATGTATGTATGTATGTATCTATCTCTCTTCCTATCATCTATCTATGATGTCTATCATCTATCAATCCATGTACCTATCTATCTATCTTTCATCTGTCATCTGTGTACCTATCTATCTATGAATCAATCATCTTTTTGTCTGCCCATCTATCCTTCTGTACAGAACAGTTAACAACATAGCCTATGTCTCTTCCCTACATTATGCTTCCAGAAATCTTGCAAGGTAACTAAGCCATAAGGAGAGCACTGTGTTCACCGATACACTTTCAGGTAGAGTCAGCCGTGTGTGCTTACAAAACCAGTAAATGCAGGTGAAAGGACTTGAACCTGTATCTCTGTCCACTGTCCTCTCATACTTCCTGCTCGCTTGGTGACTTTATTTAGCCACATTCAGTGAGTAAGTGATCCCTGAAGTCCACAAGTATCCTTCGTCTGGTCCGGTTGTCGAAAGAAAAGTGTACTTGCTTCTTTGCACACCACCATGTTTGAGGGACATCGGCCTGATCACTGCTGATAGCTGCAGGGACAATTATAAAGGAACAACTATTTCTGGACAGGAGCAGTTGGGAACAAAGAGTGTGTTGTGGAGTGAAGTGTTTATTTGAGGGTCCAAACTTCCCTCCTTAGGTGGGTATTACTTCTTTACATTCGTGAACATCATAAAAAGCAATGATTTTAGAAGCCCAGACGCATATTATTACAGCAATTCATTTGTTGAGGTGAGAGGAAATGAGAAGGAACTTGCTGCACCACTAAATCTATGCCTGAGCACTGCTGAAATCAAACAAAAAGAATTCACGGTGGCTAGATAGGGCTATTTTCTACTGACTCTCTCTGGGGACTCAAACAGAATTCATTTGTTTGTTTGTTTCTTATTTTCACTTGTATAGGTAATCTGTCCCCGCCCCTTCAGCTTGTAGTTTGTCTGTGTCCTTGGATCTCAAGTGAGTCTCCAGTAAGGGAGCACGTAGGAGATCTTGCGTTTTCATCAGTTCTTCTAACACTGGGTCTTTTGATTGAAGCACTCAAAGCCTGTACTTTTATTTATTCTGATATTTGAGAGCTGTGCTCTTACTGCACTTTGAAATTCTTTTTGTTCTCATTAATATACAATCACATGCAGAACATTATGTTTTCCAGTCTACACCCTTCAGCAAGTCCCCGGCAAAAGCCAGTTACAGTCGCTGTCCGTCAGCGTGTACTAAGATGCTGTAGAATCACTACATGTCTTCTCTGTGTTATGCAGCCGTACAAATGACCCCCCAAGTTACACACTATACATGCTAATCCTAACGTCCCCATTCTTTTTCCCCGTCCTTATTACTCCCTTCCCAAAAACCCTCCCCAGTCCCTTTCTCTTTGGTAACTGTTAGTCCACTCTCGGGTTCTGTGAGTCTGCTGCTGTCTTTTCCTTCAGTTTTTCTTTGTTATCATACTCCACACATGAGTGAAATCATTTGGTACATGTATTTCTCCACCTTGAATATTTGACTGAGCATAATACCCTCTAGCTCCATACACGTTATTGCAAATAATAGGATTTGTTTTCTTCTTATGACTGCCTACTGCACTTTTTAAACTGGATTTCATTCTTCTTTTTTGTTTGTAGTTTCGCTATGTGCTTTCACCATTGCTCTCCTGGTTATGAGCAGTAGCTTTTTGTTAATCGATATGTACCTATATCTATCTATCTGTCTGTCTATCTATTTATCAATCAATCAATCAATCAATCAATCATCTTTTTGTCTGCCCATCTGTCCTTGTGTACAGAACAGTTAACCATATATCCTATATCACTTTCCTACACTATGCTTCCAAAAATCCTGCAAAGTATCTAGGCTGTAGAGAGACCACTGGGTTCACCGAGACACTTGCAGTTCGAGGCGGCCGCGTGTACCTACAAAACCAGGAAATAGTTGTGCCGGGACTTGAACCCGTGTCTCTATCCTCTGTCTTCTTTCATCTCCTTCTAACTTACTGTCTGTATTTAGCCACATTCTTTGACTAAGTGCTCCCTGAAGACCACAAGTATCATTCCTCTGGGCCTGTTGTCTCGAGAAAAGAAAACTTGTTCTTTGCTCACCACCATGTTTGAAGGACATCAGCGTGATCACCGGCGATAGGACGGAGGGTCAAATAAAAAGGAACACCAATTTCTAGACAGGAGCAGTTGGGAGCTAAGAGTGTTTTGTGGGGTGACGTGTTTATTTGAGTGTCCAAACTTCCCTCTTTAGGTAGTTATTAGATCCTCCCATTCGTGAACATCATAAAACCCACTGATTTCAAAGGCCCAGACGCTTATTATTACAGCAACTCAGTTGTCGAGGTGAGAGAAAATGAGAAGTATGTTGCTGCACCACTAAATCAATGGCTGGGAACGGCTGAAACCAAACAAAAAGAATTCACGGAGGCCAGATAGGGCTATTTTCTTCTGTCTGTCTCAATGGACTCACACAGAATCCATTTGTTTGATTGTTTGTTTTTCAGTTTCACTCGTGTAGGGTACTTGTCCACACACCTTCGGCTTGTAGTGTGTCTGTGTCCTTGGATCTCAAGTGAGTCTCCTGTAAGTAAGCACGTACGTGTCTTGAGTTTTCATCCCTTCTTTTAACCCTGTGTCTTTTGTTTGCTGCACTCAGTGCCTGACCTTTTATTCTGATGATTCAGAGCTGTGCACTTATTGCACTTAAAGAATTTTTTTTATCATTAAGCTAAAATCAATTGAAGAACATTATGTTTACTATGCTCCCCCCTTCACCAAGTACATCTGAAAAACCTCTTCAGTCGCTGTCGATCTGCGTAGTTGGATGCTGTAGACCCCTTCACCATGTCCCTCCCAACAGACCCCATTACAGTCGCTGTCCATCAGTGAGTAGTAAGATGCTATATGATCTCTACTAGCCTTCTCTGTGTTGTACAGCACTCCCCATGACCCCTCGACCCAAAGCATTATACATGCTAAAACTAATGCCCCCATTCTTTCTCCTCACACTTATCCCTCCCTTCAGACCAACCCTGCCCAGTCCTTTTCCCTTTGGTAACTTTTAGTCAACTCTCGGGTTCTGTGAGTCTGCTGCTGTTTTTCTCCTTCAGTTTTTCTTTGTTGTTGTACTACACACATGAGTGAAAACACTTGGTACATGTCTTTCTCCGCCTGGCCTATTTCTCTGAACATACGACCGTCTAGCTCCAACCAGGTCATTACAAATGGTAGGATTTGTTTTCTTCTTAAGGCTGCTTACTGCACTTTTAAAACTGGATTTCATTCTTCCTTTTTGTTTGTAGTTTAGCTATGTTATTCACCATTCAACTCCTGGTTATGAACAATAGCTTTGTGTCAATCGATATGTATCTGTATCTATCTATCTAATGGTCTGTCTGTCTATCTATGTTTCTACGTATGTATGTATGTATGTATCTATGTATCTATCTATCTATCTCTCTTCCTATCATCTATCTATGATGTCTATCATCGATCAATCCATGTACCTATCTATCTATCTTTCATCTGTCATCTGTGTACCTATTTATCTATGAATCAATCATCTTTTTGTCTGCCCATCTATCCTTCTGTACAGAACAGTTAACAACATAGCCTATGTCTCTTCCCTACATTATGCTTCCAGAAATCTTGCAAGGTAACTAAGCCATAAGGAGAGCACTGTGTTCACCGATACACTTTCAGGTAGAGTCAGCCGCGTGTGCTTACAAAACCAGTAAATGGAGGTGAAAGGACTTGAACCTGTATCTCTGTCCACTGTCCTCTCATACTTCCTGCTCGCTTGGTGACTTTATTTAGCCACATTCAGTGAGTAAGTGATCCCTGAAGACCACAAGTATCCTTCGTCTGGTCCGGTTGTCGAAAGAAAAGTGTTCTTGCTTCTTTGCACACCACCATGTTTGAGGGACATCGGCGTGATCACTGCTGATAGGTGCAGGGACAATTATAAAGGAACACCTATTTCTGGACAGGAGCAGTTGGGAACAAAGAGTGTGTTGTGGAGTGAAGTGTTTATTTGAGGGTCCAAACTTCCCTCCTTAGGTGGGTATTAATTCTTTACATTCGTGAACATCATAAAAAGCAATGATTTTAGAAGCCCAGACGCATATTATTACAGCAATTCATTTGTTGAGGTGAGAGGAAATGAGAAGGAACTTGCTGCACCACTAAATCTATGCCTGAGCACTGCTGAAATCAAACAAAAAGAATTCACGGTGGCTAGATAGGGCTATTTTCCACTGACTCTCTCTGGGGACTCAAACAGAATTCATTTGTTTGTTTGTTTCTTATTTTCACTTGTATAGGTAATCTGTCCCCGCCCCTTCAGCTTGTAGTTTGTCTGTGTCCTTGGATCTCAAGTGAGTCTCCAGTAAGGGAGCACGTAGGAGATCTTGCGTTTTCATCAGTTCTTCTAACACTGGGTCTTTTGATTGAAGCACTCAAAGCCTGTACTTTTATTTATTCTGATATTTGAGAGCTGTGCTCTTACTGCACTTTGAAATTCTTTTTGTTCTCATTAATATACAATCACATGCAGAACATTATGTTTTCCAGTCTACACCCTTCAGCAAGTCCCCGGCAAAAGCCAGTTACAGTCGCTGTCCGTCAGCGTGTACTAAGATGCTGTAGAATCACTACATGTCTTCTCTGTGTTATGCAGCCGTACAAATGACCCCCCAAGTTACACACTATACATGCTAATCCTAATGCCCCCATTCTTTTTCCCCGCCCTTATTACTCCCTTCCCAAAAACCCTCCCCAGTCCCTTTCTCTTTGGTAACTGTTAGTCCACTCTCGGGTTCTGTGAGTCTGCTGCTGTCTTTTCCTTCAGTTTTTCTTTGTTATCATACTCCACACATGAGTGAAATCATTTGGTACATGTATTTCTCCTCCTTGAATATTTGACTGAGCATAATACCCTCTAGCTCCATCCACGTTATTGCAAATAATAGGATTTGTTTTCTTCTTATGGCTGCCTACTGCACTTTTTAAACTGGATTTCATTCTTCTTTTTGTTTGTAGTTTCGCTATGTGCTTTCACCATTGCTCTCCTGGTTATGAGCAGTAGCTTTGTGTTAATCGATATGTACCTATATCTATCTATCTGTCTGTCTATCTATTTATCAATCAATCAATCAATCAATCAATCATCTTTTTGTCTGCCCATCTGTCCTTGTGTACAGAACAGTTAACCATATATCCTATATCACTTTCCTACACTATGCTTCCAAAAATCCTGCAAAGTATCTAGGCTGTAGAGAGACCACTGGGTTCACCGAGACACTTGCAGTTCGAGGCGGCCGCGTGTACCTACAAAACCAGGAAATAGTTGTGCCGGGACTTGAACCCGTGTCTCTATCCTCTGTCTTCTTTCATCTCCTTCTAACTTACTGTCTGTATTTAGCCACATTCTTTGACTAAGTGCTCCCTGAAGACCACAAGTATCATTCCTCTGGGCCTGTTGTCTCGAGAAAAGAAAACTTGTTCTTTGCTCACCACCATGTTTGAAGGACATCAGCGTGATCACCGGCGATAGGACGGAGGGTCAAATAAAAAGGAACACCAATTTCTAGACAGGAGCAGTTGGGAGCTAAGAGTGTTTTGTGGGGTGACGTGTTTATTTGAGTGTCCAAACTTCCCTCTTTAGGTAGTTATTAGATCCTCCCATTCGTGAACATCATAAAACGCACTGATTTCAAAGGCCCAGACGCTTATTATTACAGCAACTCAGTTGTCGAGGTGAGAGAAAATGAGAAGTATGTTGCTGCACCACTAAATCAATGGCTGGGAACGGCTGAAACCAAACAAAAAGAATTCACGGAGGCCAGATAGGGCTATTTTCTTCTGACTGTCTCAATGGACTCACACAGAATCCATTTGTTTGATTGTTTGTTTTTCAGTTTCACTCGTGTAGGGTACTTGTCCACACACCTTCGGCTTGTAGTGTGTCTGTGTCCTTGGATCTCAAGTGAGTCTCCTGTAAGTAAGCACGTACGTGTCTTGAGTTTTCATCCCTTCTTTTAACCCTGTGTCTTTTGTTTGCTGCACTCAGTGCCTGACCTTTTATTCTGATGATTCAGAGCTGTGCACTTATTGCACTTAAAGAATTTTTTTTATCATTAAGCTAAAATCAATTGAAGAACATTATGTTTACTATGCTCCCCCCTTCACCAAGTACATCTGAAAAACCTCTTCAGTCGCTGTCGATCTGCGTAGTTGGATGCTGTAGACCCCTTCACCATGTCCCTCCCAACAGACCCCATTACAGTCGCTGTCCATCAGTGAGTAGTAAGATGCTATATGATCTCTACTAGCCTTCTCTGTGTTGTACAGCACTCCCCATGACCCCTCGACCCAAAGCATTATACATGCTAAAACTAATGCCCCCATTCTTTCTCCTCACACTTATCCCTCCCTTCAGACCAACCCTGCCCAGTCCTTTTCCCTTTGGTAACTTTTAGTCAACTCTCGGGTTCTGTGAGTCTGCTGCTGTTTTTCTCCTTCAGTTTTTCTTTGTTGTTGTACTACACACATGAGTGAAAACACTTGGTACTTGTCTTTCTCCGCCTGGCCTATTTCTCTGAACATACGACCGTCTAGCTCCATCCAGGTCATTACAAATGGTAGGATTTGTTTTCTTCTTAAGGCTGCTTACTGCACTTTTAAAACTGGATTTCATTCTTCCTTTTTGTTTGTAGTTTAGCTATGTTATTCACCATTCAACTCCTGGTTATGAACAATAGCTTTGTGTCAATCGATATGTATCTGTATCTATCTATCTAATGGTCTGTCTGTCTATCTATGTTTCTACGTATGTATGTATGTATGTATCTATGTATCTATCTATCTATCTCTCTTCCTATCATCTATCTATGATGTCTATCATCGATCAATTTATGTACCTATCTATCTATCTTTCATCTGTCATCTGTGTACCTATTTATCTATGAATCAATCATCTTTTTGTCTGCCCATCTATCCTTCTGTACAGAACAGTTAACAACATAGCCTTTGTCTCTTCCCTACATTATGTTTCCAGAAATCTTGCAAGGTAACTAAGCCATAAGGAGAGCACTGTGTTCACCGATACACTTTCAGGTAGAGTCAGCCGCGTGTGCTTACAAAACCAGTAAATGGAGGTGAAAGGACTTGAACCTGTATCTCTGTCCACTGTCCTCTCATACTTCCTGCTCGCTTGGTGACTTTATTTAGCCACATTCAGTGAGTAAGTGATCCCTGAAGACCACAAGTATCCTTCGTCTGGTCCGGTTGTCGAAAGAAAAGTGTACTTGCTTCTTTGCACACCACCATGTTTGAGGGACATCGGCGTGATCACTGCTGATAGGTGCAGGGACAATTATAAAGGAACACCTATTTCTGGACAGGAGCAGTTGGGAACAAAGAGTGTGTTGTGGAGTGAAGTGTTTATTTGAGGTTCCAAACTTCCCTCCTTAGGTGGTTATTACTTCTTTACATTCGTGAACATCATAAAAAGCAATGATTTTAGAAGCCCAGACGCATATTATTACAGCAATTCATTTGTTGAGGTGAGAGGAAATGAGAAGGAACTTGCTGCACCACTAAATCTATGCCTGAGCACTGCTGAAATCAAACAAAAAGAATTCACGGTGGCTAGATAGGGCTATTTTCTACTGACTCTCTCTGGGGACTCAAACAGAATTCATTTGTTTGTTTGTTTCTTATTTTCACTTGTATAGGTAATCTGTCCCCGCCCCTTCAGCTTGTAGTTTGTCTGTGTCCTTGGATCTCAAGTGAGTCTCCAGTAAGGGAGCACGTAGGAGATCTTGCGTTTTCATCAGTTCTTCTAACACTGGGTCTTTTGATTGAAGCACTCAAAGCCTGTACTTTTATTTATTCTGATATTTGAGAGCTGTGCTCTTACTGCACTTTGAAATTCTTTTTGTTCTCATTAATATACAATCACATGCAGAACATTATGTTTTCCAGTCTACACACTTCACCAAGTCCCCGGCAAAAGCCAGTTACAGTCGCTGTCCGTCAGCGTGTACTAAGATGCTGTAGAATCACTACATGTCTTCTCTGTGTTATGCAGCCGTACAAATGACCCCCCAAGTTACACACTATACATGCTAATCCTAATGCCCCCCATTCTTTTTCCCCGCCCTTATTACTCCCTTCCCAAAAACCCTCCCCAGTCCCTTTCTCTTTGGTAACTGTTAGTCCACTCTCGGGTTCTGTGAGTCTTCTGCTGTCTTTTCCTTCAGTTTTTCTTTGTTATCATACTCCACACATGAGTGAAATCATTTGGTACATGTATTTCTCCTCCTTGAATATTTGACTGAGCATAATACCCTCTAGCTCCATCCACGTTATTGCAAATAATAGGATTTGTTTTCTTCTTATGGCTGCCTACTGCACTTTTTAAACTGGATTTCATTCTTCTTTTTTGTTTGTAGTTTCGCTATGTGCTTTCACCATTGCTCTCCTGGTTATGAGCAGTAGCTTTGTGTTAATCGATATGTACCTATATCTATCTATCTGTCTGTCTATCTATTTATCAATCAATCAATCAATCAATCAATCATCTTTTTGTCTGCCCATCTGTCCTTCTGTATAGAACAGTTAACCATATATCCTATATCACTTTCCTACACTATGCTTCCAAAAATCCTGCAAAGTATCTAGGCTGTAGAGAGACCACTGGGTTCACCGAGACACTTGCAGTTCGAGGCGGCCGCGTGTACCTACAAAACCAGGAAATAGTTGTGCCGGGACTTGAACCCGTGTCTCTATCCTCTGTCTTCTTTCATCTCCTTCTAACTTACTGTCTGTATTTAGCCACATTCTTTGACTAAGTGCTCCCTGAAGACCACAAGTATCATTCCTCTGGGCCTGTTGTCTCGAGAAAAGAAAACTTGTTCTTTGCTCACCACCATGTTTGAAGGACATCAGCGTGATCACCGGCGATAGGACGGAGGGTCAAATAAAAAGGAACACCAATTTCTAGACAGGAGCAGTTGGGAGCTAAGAGTGTTTTGTGGGGTGACGTGTTTATTTGAGTGTCCAAACTTCCCTCTTTAGGTAGTTATTAGATCCTCCCATTCGTGAACATCATAAAACGCACTGATTTCAAAGGCCCAGACGCTTATTATTACAGCAACTCAGTTGTCGAGGTGAGAGAAAATGAGAAGTATGTTGCTGCACCACTAAATCAATGGCTGGGAACGGCTGAAACCAAACAAAAAGAATTCACGGAGGCCAGATAGGGCTATTTTCTTCTGACTGTCTCAATGGACTCACACAGAATCCATTTGTTTGATTGTTTGTTTTTCAGTTTCACTCGTGTAGGGTACTTGTCCACACACCTTCGGCTTGTAGTGTGTCTGTGTCCTTGGATCTCAAGTGAGTCTCCTGTAAGTAAGCACGTACGTGTCTTGAGTTTTCATCCCTTCTTTTAACCCTGTGTCTTTTGTTTGCTGCACTCAGTGCCTGACCTTTTATTCTGATGATTCAGAGCTGTGCACTTATTGCACTTAAAGAATTTTTTTTATCATTAAGCTAAAATCAATTGAAGAACATTATGTTTACTATGCTCCCCCCTTCACCAAGTACATCTGAAAAACCTCTTCAGTCGCTGTCGATCTGCGTAGTTGGATGCTGTAGACCCCTTCACCATGTCCCTCCCAACAGACCCCATTACAGTCGCTGTCCATCAGTGAGTAGTAAGATGCTATATGATCTCTACTAGCCTTCTCTGTGTTGTACAGCACTCCCCATGACCCCTCGACCCAAAGCATTATACATGCTAAAACTAATGCCCCCATTCTTTCTCCTCACACTTATCCCTCCCTTCAGACCAACCCTGCCCAGTCCTTTTCCCTTTGGTAACTTTTAGTCAACTCTCGGGTTCTGTGAGTCTGCTGCTGTTTTTCTCCTTCAGTTTTTCTTTGTTGTTGTACTACACACATGAGTGAAAACACTTGGTACTTGTCTTTCTCCGCCTGGCCTATTTCTCTGAACATACTACCGTCTAGCTCCATCCAGGTCATTACAAATGGTAGGATTTGTTTTCTTCTTAAGGCTGCTTACTGCACTTTTAAAACTGGAATTCATTCTTCCTTTTTGTTTGTAGTTTAGCTATGTTATTCACCATTCAACTCCTGGTTATGAACAATAGCTTTGTGTCAATCGATATGTATCTGTATCTATCTATCTAATGGTCTGTCTGTCTATCTATGTTTCTACGTATGTATGTATGTATGTATCTATGTATCTATCTATCTATCTCTCTTCCTATCATCTATCTATGATGTCTATCATCGATCAATCCATGTACCTATCTATCTATCTTTCATCTGTCATCTGTGTACCTATCTATCTATGAATCAATCATCTTTTTGTCTGCCCATCTATCCTTCTGTACAGAACAGTTAACAACATAGCCTATGTCTCTTCCCTACATTATGCTTCCAGAAATCTTGCAAGGTAACTAAGCCATAAGGAGAGCACTGTGTTCACCGATACACTTTCAGGTAGAGTCAGCCGCATGTGCTTACAAAACCAGTAAATGGAGGTGAAAGGACTTGAACCTGTATCTCTGTCCACTGTCCTCTCATACTTCCTGCTCGCTTGGTGACTTTATTTAGCCACATTCAGTGAGTAAGTGATCCCTGAAGACCACAAGTATCCTTCGTCTGGTCCGGTTGTCGAAAGAAAAGTGTACTTGCTTCTTTGCACACCACCATGTTTGAGGGACATCGGCGTGATCACTGCTGATAGGTGCAGGGACAATTATAAAGGAACACCTATTTCTGGACAGGAGCAGTTGGGAACAAAGAGTGTGTTGTGGAGTGAAGTGTTTATTTGAGGTTCCAAACTTCCCTCCTTAGGTGGTTATTACTTCTTTACATTCGTGAACATCATAAAAAGCAATGATTTTAGAAGCCCAGACGCATATTATTACAGCAATTCATTTGTTGAGGTGAGAGGAAATGAGAAGGAACTTGCTGCACCACTAAATCTATGCCTGAGCACTGCTGAAATCAAACAAAAAGAATTCACGGTGGCTAGATAGGGCTATTTTCTACTGACTCTCTCTGGGGACTCAAACAGAATTCATTTGTTTGTTTGTTTCTTATTTTCACTTGTATAGGTAATCTGTCCCCGCCCCTTCAGCTTGTAGTTTGTCTGTGTCCTTGGATCTCAAGTGAGTCTCCAGTAAGGGAGCACGTAGGAGATCTTGCGTTTTCATCAGTTCTTCTAACACTGGGTCTTTTGATTGAAGCACTCAAAGCCTGTACTTTTATTTATTCTGATATTTGAGAGCTGTGCTCTTACTGCACTTTGAAATTCTTTTTGTTCTCATTAATATACAATCACATGCAGAACATTATGTTTTCCAGTCTACACACTTCACCAAGTCCCCGGCAAAAGCCAGTTACAGTCGCTGTCCGTCAGCGTGTACTAAGATGCTGTAGAATCACTACATGTCTTCTCTGTGTTATGCAGCCGTACAAATGACCCCCCAAGTTACACACTATACATGCTAATCCTAATGCCCCCCATTCTTTTTCCCCGCCCTTATTACTCCCTTCCCAAAAACCCTCCCCAGTCCCTTTCTCTTTGGTAACTGTTAGTCCACTCTCGGGTTCTGTGAGTCTTCTGCTGTCTTTTCCTTCAGTTTTTCTTTGTTATCATACTCCACACATGAGTGAAATCATTTGGTACATGTATTTCTCCTCCTTGAATATTTGACTGAGCATAATACCCTCTAGCTCCATCCACGTTATTGCAAATAATAGGATTTGTTTTCTTCTTATGGCTGCCTACTGCACTTTTTAAACTGGATTTCATTCTTCTTTTTTGTTTGTAGTTTCGCTATGTGCTTTCACCATTGCTCTCCTGGTTATGAGCAGTAGCTTTGTGTTAATCGATATGTACCTATATCTATCTATCTGTCTGTCTATCTATTTATCAATCAATCAATCAATCAATCAATCATCTTTTTGTCTGCCCATCTGTCCTTGTGTACAGAACAGTTAACCATATATCCTATATCACTTTCCTACACTATGCTTCCAAAAATCCTGCAAAGTATCTAGGCTGTAGAGAGACCACTGGATTCACCGAGACACTTGCAGTTCGAGGCGGCCGCGTGTACCTACAAAACCAGGAAATAGTTGTGCCGGGACTTGAACCCGTGTCTCTATCCTCTGTCTTCTTTCATCTCCTTCTAACTTACTGTCTGTATTTAGCCACATTCTTTGACTAAGTGCTCCCTGAAGACCACAAGTATCATTCCTCTGGGCCTGTTGTCTCGAGAAAAGAAAACTTGTTCTTTGCTCACCACCATGTTTGAAGGACATCAGCGTGATCACCGGCGATAGGACGGAGGGTCAAATAAAAAGGAACACCAATTTCTAGACAGGAGCAGTTGGGAGCTAAGAGTGTTTTGTGGGGTGACGTGTTTATTTGAGTGTCCAAACTTCCCTCTTTAGGTAGTTATTAGATCCTCCCATTCGTGAACATCATAAAACCCACTGATTTCAAAGGCCCAGACGCTTATTATTACAGCAACTCAGTTGTCGAGGTGAGAGAAAATGAGAAGTATGTTGCTGCACCACTAAATCAATGGCTGGGAACGGCTGAAACCAAACAAAAAGAATTCACGGAGGCCAGATAGGGCTATTTTCTTCTGACTGTCTCAATGGACTCACACAGAATCCATTTGTTTGATTGTTTGTTTTTCAGTTTCACTCGTGTAGGGTACTTGTCCACACACCTTCGGCTTGTAGTGTGTCTGTGTCCTTGGATCTCAAGTGAGTCTCCTGTAAGTAAGCACGTACGTGTCTTGAGTTTTCATCCCTTCTTTTAACCCTGTGTCTTTTGTTTGCTGCACTCAGTGCCTGACCTTTTATTCTGATGATTCAGAGCTGTGCACTTATTGCACTTAAAGAATTTTTTTTATCATTAAGCTAAAATCAATTGAAGAACATTATGTTTACTATGCTCCCCCCTTCACCAAGTACATCTGAAAAACCTCTTCAGTCGCTGTCGATCTGCGTAGTTGGATGCTGTAGACCCCTTCACCATGTCCCTCCCAACAGACCCCATTACAGTCGCTGTCCATCAGTGAGTAGTAAGATGCTATATGATCTCTACTAGCCTTCTCTGTGTTGTACAGCACTCCCCATGACCCCTCGACCCAAAGCATTATACATGCTAAAACTAATGCCCCCATTCTTTCTCCTCACACTTATCCCTCCCTTCAGACCAACCCTGCCCAGTCCTTTTCCCTTTGGTAACTTTTAGTCAACTCTCGGGTTCTGTGAGTCTGCTGCTGTTTTTCTCCTTCAGTTTTTCTTTGTTGTTGTACTACACACATGAGTGAAAACACTTGGTACTTGTCTTTCTCCGCCTGGCCTATTTCTCTGAACATACTACCGTCTAGCTCCATCCAGGTCATTACAAATGGTAGGATTTGTTTTCTTCTTAAGGCTGCTTACTGCACTTTTAAAACTGGAATTCATTCTTCCTTTTTGTTTGTAGTTTAGCTATGTTATTCACCATTCAACTCCTGGTTATGAACAATAGCTTTGTGTCAATCGATATGTATCTGTATCTATCTATCTAATGGTCTGTCTGTCTATCTATGTTTCTACGTATGTATGTATGTATGTATCTATGTATCTATCTATCTATCTCTCTTCCTATCATCTATCTATGATGTCTATCATCGATCAATCCATGTACCTATCTATCTATCTTTCATCTGTCATCTGTGTACCTATCTATCTATGAATCAATCATCTTTTTGTCTGCCCATCTATCCTTCTGTACAGAACAGTTAACAACATAGCCTATGTCTCTTCCCTACATTATGCTTCCAGAAATCTTGCAAGGTAACTAAGCCATAAGGAGAGCACTGTGTTCACCGATACACTTTCAGGTAGAGTCAGCCGCATGTGCTTACAAAACCAGTAAATGGAGGTGAAAGGACTTGAACCTGTATCTCTGTCCACTGTCCTCTCATACTTCCTGCTCGCTTGGTGACTTTATTTAGCCACATTCAGTGAGTAAGTGATCCCTGAAGACCACAAGTATCCTTCGTCTGGTCCGGTTGTCGAAAGAAAAGTGTACTTGGTTCTTTGCACACCACCATGTTTGAGAGACATCGGCGTGATCACTGCTGATAGGTGCAGGGACAATTATAAAGGAACACCTATTTCTGGACAGGAGCAGTTGGGAACAAAGAGTGTGTTGTGGAGTGAAGTGTTTATTTTAGGGTCCAAACTTCCCTCCTTAGGTGGTTATTACTTCTTTACATTCGTGAACATCATAAAAAGCAATGATTTTAGAAGCCCAGACGCATATTATTACAGCAATTCATTTGTTGAGGTGAGAGGAAATGAGAAGGAACTTGCTGCACCACTAAATCTATGCCTGAGCACTGCTGAAATCAAACAAAAAGAATTCACGGTGGCTAGATAGGGCTATTTTCTACTGACTCTCTCTGGGGACTCAAACAGAATTCATTTGTTTGTTTGTTTCTTATTTTCACTTGTATAGGTAATCTGTCCCCGCCCCTTCAGCTTGTAGTTTGTCTGTGTCCTTGGATCTCAAGTGAGTCTCCAGTAAGGGAGCACGTAGGAGATCTTGCGTTTTCATCAGTTCTTCTAACACTGGGTCTTTTGATTGAAGCACTCAAAGCCTGTACTTTTATTTATTCTGATATTTGAGAGCTGTGCTCTTACTGCACTTTGAAATTCTTTTTGTTCTCATTAATATACAATCACATGCAGAACATTATGTTTTCCAGTCTACACCCTTCAGCAAGTCCCCGGCAAAAGCCAGTTACAGTCGCTGTCCGTCAGCGTGTACTAAGATGCTGTAGAATCACTACATGTCTTCTCTGTGTTATGCAGCCGTACAAATGACCCCCCAAGTTACACACTATACATGCTAATCCTAATGCCCCCATTCTTTTTCCCCGCCCTTATTACTCCCTTCCCAAAAACCCTCCCCAGTCCCTTTCTCTTTGGTAACTGTTAGTCCACTCTCGGGTTCTGTGAGTCTGCTGCTGTCTTTTCCTTCAGTTTTTCTTTGTTATCATACTCCACACATGAGTGAAATCATTTGGTACATGTATTTCTCCTCCTTGAATATTTGACTGAGCATAATACCCTCTAGCTCCATCCACGTTATTGCAAATAATAGGATTTGTTTTCTTCTTATGGCTGCCTACTGCACTTTTTAAACTGGATTTCATTCTTCTTTTTTGTTTGTAGTTTCGCTATGTGCTTTCACCATTGCTCTCCTGGTTATGAGCAGTAGCTTTTTGTTAATCGATATGTACCTATATCTATCTATCTGTCTGTCTATCTATTTATCAATCAATCAATCAATCAATCAATCATCTTTTTGTCTGCCCATCTGTCCTTGTGTACAGAACAGTTAACCATATATCCTATATCACTTTCCTACACTATGCTTCCAAAAATCCTGCAAAGTATCTAGGCTGTAGAGAGACCACTGGGTTCACCGAGACACTTGCAGTTCGAGGCGGCCGCGTGTACCTACAAAACCAGGAAATAGTTGTGCCGGGACTTGAACCCGTGTCTCTATCCTCTGTCTTCTTTCATCTCCTTCTAACTTACTGTCTGTATTTAGCCACATTCTTTGACTAAGTGCTCCCTGAAGACCACAAGTATCATTCCTCTGGGCCTGTTGTCTCGAGAAAAGAAAACTTGTTCTTTGCTCACCACCATGTTTGAAGGACATCAGCGTGATCACCGGCGATAGGACGGAGGGTCAAATAAAAAGGAACACCAATTTCTAGACAGGAGCAGTTGGGAGCTAAGAGTGTTTTGTGGGGTGACGTGTTTATTTGAGTGTCCACACTTCCCTCTTTAGGTAGTTATTAGATCCTCCCATTCGTGAACATCATAAAACCCACTGATTTCAAAGGCCCAGACGCTTATTATTACAGCAACTCAGTTGTCGAGGTGAGAGAAAATGAGAAGTATGTTGCTGCACCACTAAATCAATGGCTGGGAACGGCTGAAACCAAACAAAAAGAATTCACGGAGGCCAGATAGGGCTATTTTCTTCTGACTGTCTCAATGGACTCACACAGAATCCATTTGTTTGATTGTTTGTTTTTCAGTTTCACTCGTGTAGGGTACTTGTCCACACACCTTCGGCTTGTAGTGTGTCTGTGTCCTTGGATCTCAAGTGAGTCTCCTGTAAGTAAGCACGTACGTGTCTTGAGTTTTCATCCCTTCTTTTAACCCTGTGTCTTTTGTTTGCTGCACTCAGTGCCTGACCTTTTATTCTGATGATTCAGAGCTGTGCACTTATTGCACTTAAAGAATTTTTTTTATCATTAAGCTAAAATCAATTGAAGAACATTATGTTTACTATGCTCCCCCCTTCACCAAGTACATCTGAAAAACCTCTTCAGTCGCTGTCGATCTGCGTAGTTGGATGCTGTAGACCCCTTCACCATGTCCCTCCCAACAGACCCCATTACAGTCGCTGTCCATCAGTGAGTAGTAAGATGCTATATGATCTCTACTAGCCTTCTCTGTGTTGTACAGCACTCCCCATGACCCCTCGACCCAAAGCATTATACATGCTAAAACTAATGCCCCCATTCTTTCTCCTCACACTTATCCCTCCCTTCAGACCAACCCTGCCCAGTCCTTTTCCCTTTGGTAACTTTTAGTCAACTCTCGGGTTCTGTGAGTCTGCTGCTGTTTTTCTCCTTCAGTTTTTCTTTGTTGTTGTACTACACACATGAGTGAAAACACTTGGTACTTGTCTTTCTCCGCCTGGCCTATTTCTCTGAACATACTACCGTCTAGCTCCATCCAGGTCATTACAAATGGTAGGATTTGTTTTCTTCTTAAGGCTGCTTACTGCACTTTTAAAACTGGAATTCATTCTTCCTTTTTGTTTGTAGTTTAGCTATGTTATTCACCATTCAACTCCTGGTTATGAACAATAGCTTTGTGTCAATCGATATGTATCTGTATCTATCTATCTAATGGTCTGTCTGTCTATCTATGTTTCTACGTATGTATGTATGTATGTATCTATGTATCTATCTATCTATCTCTCTTCCTATCATCTATCTATGATGTCTATCATCGATCAATCCATGTACCTATCTATCTATCTTTCATCTGTCATCTGTGTACCTATCTATCTATGAATCAATCATCTTTTTGTCTGCCCATCTATCCTTCTGTACAGAACAGTTAACAACATAGCCTATGTCTCTTCCCTACATTATGCTTCCAGAAATCTTGCAAGGTAACTAAGCCATAAGGAGAGCACTGTGTTCACCGATACACTTTCAGGTAGAGTCAGCCGCATGTGCTTACAAAACCAGTAAATGGAGGTGAAAGGACTTGAACCTGTATCTCTGTCCACTGTCCTCTCATACTTCCTGCTCGCTTGGTGACTTTATTTAGCCACATTCAGTGAGTAAGTGATCCCTGAAGACCACAAGTATCCTTCGTCTGGTCCGGTTGTCGAAAGAAAAGTGTACTTGGTTCTTTGCACACCACCATGTTTGAGAGACATCGGCGTGATCACTGCTGATAGGTGCAGGGACAATTATAAAGGAACACCTATTTCTGGACAGGAGCAGTTGGGAACAAAGAGTGTGTTGTGGAGTGAAGTGTTTATTTTAGGGTCCAAACTTCCCTCCTTAGGTGGTTATTACTTCTTTACATTCGTGAACATCATAAAAAGCAATGATTTTAGAAGCCCAGACGCATATTATTACAGCAATTCATTTGTTGAGGTGAGAGGAAATGAGAAGGAACTTGCTGCACCACTAAATCTATGCCTGAGCACTGCTGAAATCAAACAAAAAGAATTCACGGTGGCTAGATAGGGCTATTTTCTACTGACTCTCTCTGGGGACTCAAACAGAATTCATTTGTTTGTTTGTTTCTTATTTTCACTTGTATAGGTAATCTGTCCCCGCCCCTTCAGCTTGTAGTTTGTCTGTGTCCTTGGATCTCAAGTGAGTCTCCAGTAAGGGAGCACGTAGGAGATCTTGCGTTTTCATCAGTTCTTCTAACACTGGGTCTTTTGATTGAAGCACTCAAAGCCTGTACTTTTATTTATTCTGATATTTGAGAGCTGTGCTCTTACTGCACTTTGAAATTCTTTTTGTTCTCATTAATATACAATCACATGCAGAACATTATGTTTTCCAGTCTACACCCTTCAGCAAGTCCCCGGCAAAAGCCAGTTACAGTCGCTGTCCGTCAGCGTGTACTAAGATGCTGTAGAATCACTACATGTCTTCTCTGTGTTATGCAGCCGTACAAATGACACCCCAAGTTACACACTATACATGCTAATCCTAATGCCCCCATTCTTTTTCCCCGCCCTTATTACTCCCTTCCCAAAAACCCTCCCCAGTCCCTTTCTCTTTGGTAACTGTTAGTCCACTCTCGGGTTCTGTGAGTCTGCTGCTGTCTTTTCCTTCAGTTTTTCTTTGTTATCATACTCCACACATGAGTGAAATCATTTGGTACATGTATTTCTCCTCCTTGAATATTTGACTGAGCATAATACCCTCTAGCTCCATCCACGTTATTGCAAATAATAGGATTTGTTTTCTTCTTATGGCTGCCTACTGCACTTTTTAAACTGGATTTCATTCTTCTTTTTTGTTTGTAGTTTCGCTATGTGCTTTCACCATTGCTCTCCTGGTTATGAGCAGTAGCTTTTTGTTAATCGATATGTACCTATATCTATCTATCTGTCTGTCTATCTATTTATCAATCAATCAATCAATCAATCAATCATCTTTTTGTCTGCCCATCTGTCCTTGTGTACAGAACAGTTAACCATATATCCTATATCACTTTCCTACACTATGCTTCCAAAAATCCTGCAAAGTATCTAGGCTGTAGAGAGACCACTGGGTTCACCGAGACACTTGCAGTTCGAGGCGGCCGCGTGTACCTACAAAACCAGGAAATAGTTGTGCCGGGACTTGAACCCGTGTCTCTATCCTCTGTCTTCTTTCATCTCCTTCTAACTTACTGTCTGTATTTAGCCACATTCTTTGACTAAGTGCTCCCTGAAGACCACAAGTATCATTCCTCTGGGCCTGTTGTCTCGAGAAAAGAAAACTTGTTCTTTGCTCACCACCATGTTTGAAGGACATCAGCGTGATCACCGGCGATAGGACGGAGGGTCAAATAAAAAGGAACACCAATTTCTAGACAGGAGCAGTTGGGAGCTAAGAGTGTTTTGTGGGGTGACGTGTTTATTTGAGTGTCCAAACTTCCCTCTTTAGGTAGTTATTAGATCCTCCCATTCGTGAACATCATAAAACCCACTGATTTCAAAGGCCCAGACGCTTATTATTACAGCAACTCAGTTGTCGAAGTGAGAGAAAATGAGAAGTATGTTGCTGCACCACTAAATCAATGGCTGGGAACGGCTGAAACCAAACAAAAAGAATTCACGGAGGCCAGATAGGGCTATTTTCTTCTGACTGTCTCAATGGACTCACACAGAATCCATTTGTTTGATTGTTTGTTTTTCAGTTTCACTCGTGTAGGGTACTTGTCCACACACCTTCGGCTTGTAGTGTGTCTGTGTCCTTGGATCTCAAGTGAGTCTCCTGTAAGTAAGCACGTACGTGTCTTGAGTTTTCATCCCTTCTTTTAACCCTGTGTCTTTTGTTTGCTGCACTCAGTGCCTGACCTTTTATTCTGATGATTCAGAGCTGTGCACTTATTGCACTTAAAGAATTTTTTTTATCATTAAGCTAAAATCAATTGAAGAACATTATGTTTACTATGCTCCCCCCTTCACCAAGTACATCTGAAAAACCTCTTCAGTCGCTGTCGATCTGCGTAGTTGGATGCTGTAGACCCCTTCACCATGTCCCTCCCAACAGACCCCATTACAGTCGCTGTCCATCAGTGAGTAGTAAGATGCTATATGATCTCTACTAGCCTTCTCTGTGTTGTACAGCACTCCCCATGACCCCTCGACCCAAAGCATTATACATGCTAAAACTAATGCCCCCATTCTTTCTCCTCACACTTATCCCTCCCTTCAGACCAACCCTGCCCAGTCCTTTTCCCTTTGGTAACTTTTAGTCAACTCTCGGGTTCTGTGAGTCTGCTGCTGTTTTTCTCCTTCAGTTTTTCTTTGTTGTTGTACTACACACATGAGTGAAAACACTTGGTACTTGTCTTTCTCCGCCTGGCCTATTTCTCTGAACATACTACCGTCTAGCTCCATCCAGGTCATTACAAATGGTAGGATTTGTTTTCTTCTTCAGGCTGCTTACTGCACTTTTAAAACTGGAATTCATTCTTCCTTTTTGTTTGTAGTTTAGCTATGTTATTCACCATTCAACTCCTGGTTATGAACAATAGCTTTGTGTCAATCGATATGTATCTGTATCTATCTATCTAATGGTCTGTCTGTCTATCTATGTTTCTACGTATGTATGTATGTATGTATCTATGTATCTATCTATCTATCTCTCTTCCTATCATCTATCTATGATGTCTATCATCGATCAATCCATGTACCTATCTATCTATCTTTCATCTGTCATCTGTGTACCTATCTATCTATGAATCAATCATCTTTTTGTCTGCCCATCTATCCTTCTGTACAGAACAGTTAACAACATAGCCTATGTCTCTTCCCTACAT
Source organism: Manis pentadactyla (assembly GCF_030020395.1). Classification (NCBI taxonomy): domain Eukaryota; kingdom Metazoa; phylum Chordata; class Mammalia; order Pholidota; family Manidae; genus Manis; species Manis pentadactyla. The sequence goes on along the minus strand of NW_026644987.1, from coordinate 584,651 downwards.
TATGCTTCCAGAAATCTTGCAAGGTAACTAAGCCATAAGGAGAGCACTGTGTTCACCGATACACTTTCAGGTAGAGTCAGCCGCGTGTGCTTACAAAACCAGTAAATGGAGGTGAAAGGACTTGAACCTGTATCTCTGTCCACTGTCCTCTCATACTTCCTGCTCGCTTGGTGACTTTATTTAGCCACATTCAGTGAGTAAGTGATCCCTGAAGACCACAAGTATCCTTCGTCTGGTCCGGTTGTCGAAAGAAAAGTGTACTTGGTTCTTTGCACACCACCATGTTTGAGAGACATCGGCGTGATCACTGCTGATAGGTGCAGGGACAATTATAAAGGAACACCTATTTCTGGACAGGAGCAGTTGGGAACAAAGAGTGTGTTGTGGAGTGAAGTGTTTATTTTAGGGTCCAAACTTCCCTCCTTAGGTGGTTATTACTTCTTTACATTCGTGAACATCATAAAAAGCAATGATTTTAGAAGCCCAGACGCATATTATTACAGCAATTCATTTGTTGAGGTGAGAGGAAATGAGAAGGAACTTGCTGCACCACTAAATCTATGCCTGAGCACTGCTGAAATCAAACAAAAAGAATTCACGGTGGCTAGATAGGGCTATTTTCTACTGACTCTCTCTGGGGACTCAAACAGAATTCATTTGTTTGTTTGTTTCTTATTTTCACTTGTATAGGTAATCTGTCCCCGCCCCTTCAGCTTGTAGTTTGTCTGTGTCCTTGGATCTCAAGTGAGTCTCCAGTAAGGGAGCACGTAGGAGATCTTGCGTTTTCATCAGTTCTTCTAACACTGGGTCTTTTGATTGAAGCACTCAAAGCCTGTACTTTTATTTATTCTGATATTTGAGAGCTGTGCTCTTACTGCACTTTGAAATTCTTTTTGTTCTCATTAATATACAATCACATGCAGAACATTATGTTTTCCAGTCTACACCCTTCACCAAGTCCCCGGCAAAAGCCAGTTACAGTCGCTGTCCGTCAGCGTGTACTAAGATGCTGTAGAATCACTACATGTCTTCTCTGTGTTATGCAGCCGTACAAATGACCCCCCAAGTTACACACTATACATGCTAATCCTAATGCCCCCATTCTTTTTCCCCGCCCTTATTACTCCCTTCCCAAAAACCCTCCCCAGTCCCTTTCTCTTTGGTAACTGTTAGTCCACTCTCGGGTTCTGTGAGTCTGCTGCTGTCTTTTCCTTCAGTTTTTCTTTGTTATCATACTCCACACATGAGTGAAATCATTTGGTACATGTATTTCTCCTCCTTGAATATTTGACTGAGCATAATACCCTCTAGCTCCATCCACGTTATTGCAAATAATAGGATTTGTTTTCTTCTTATGGCTGCCTACTGCACTTTTTAAACTGGATTTCATTCTTCTTTTTTGTTTGTAGTTTCGCTATGTGCTTTCACCATTGCTCTCCTGGTTATGAGCAGTAGCTTTGTGTTAATCGATATGTACCTATATCTATCTATCTGTCTGTCTATCTATTTATCAATCAATCAATCAATCAATCAATCATCTTTTTGTCTGCCCATCTGTCCTTGTGTACAGAACAGTTAACCATATATCCTATATCACTTTCCTACACTATGCTTCCAAAAATCCTGCAAAGTATCTAGGCTGTAGAGAGACCACTGGGTTCACCGAGACACTTGCAGTTCGAGGCGGCCGCGTGTACCTACAAAACCAGGAAATAGTTGTGCCGGGACTTGAACCCGTGTCTCTATCCTCTGTCTTCTTTCATCTCCTTCTAACTTACTGTCTGTATTTAGCCACATTCTTTGACTAAGTGCTCCCTGAAGACCACAAGTATCATTCCTCTGGGCCTGTTGTCTCGAGAAAAGAAAACTTGTTCTTTGCTCACCACCATGTTTGAAGGACATCAGCGTGATCACCGGCGATAGGACGGAGGGTCAAATAAAAAGGAACACCAATTTCTAGACAGGAGCAGTTGGGAGCTAAGAGTGTTTTGTGGGGTGACGTGTTTATTTGAGTGTCCAAACTTCCCTCTTTAGGTAGTTATTAGATCCTCCCATTCGTGAACATCATAAAACCCACTGATTTCAAAGGCCCAGACGCTTATTATTACAGCAACTCAGTTGTCGAGGTGAGAGAAAATGAGAAGTATGTTGCTGCACCACTAAATCAATGGCTGGGAACGGCTGAAACCAAACAAAAAGAATTCACGGAGGCCAGATAGGGCTATTTTCTTCTGACTGTCTCAATGGACTCACACAGAATCCATTTGTTTGATTGTTTGTTTTTCAGTTTCACTCGTGTAGGGTACTTGTCCACACACCTTCGGCTTGTAGTGTGTCTGTGTCCTTGGATCTCAAGTGAGTCTCCTGTAAGTAAGCACGTACGTGTCTTGAGTTTTCATCCCTTCTTTTAACCCTGTGTCTTTTGTTTGCTGCACTCAGTGCCTGACCTTTTATTCTGATGATTCAGAGCTGTGCACTTATTGCACTTAAAGAATTTTTTTTATCATTAAGCTAAAATCAATTGAAGAACATTATGTTTACTATGCTCCCCCCTTCACCAAGTACATCTGAAAAACCTCTTCAGTCGCTGTCGATCTGCGTAGTTGGATGCTGTAGACCCCTTCACCATGTCCCTCCCAACAGACCCCATTACAGTCGCTGTCCATCAGTGAGTAGTAAGATGCTATATGATCTCTACTAGCCTTCTCTGTGTTGTACAGCACTCCCCATGACCCCTCGACCCAAAGCATTATACATGCTAAAACTAATGCCCCCATTCTTTCTCCTCACACTTATCCCTCCCTTCAGACCAACCCTGCCCAGTCCTTTTCCCTTTGGTAACTTTTAGTCAACTCTCGGGTTCTGTGAGTCTGCTGCTGTTTTTCTCCTTCAGTTTTTCTTTGTTGTTGTACTACACACATGAGTGAAAACACTTGGTACTTGTCTTTCTCCGCCTGGCCTATTTCTCTGAACATACTACCGTCTAGCTCCATCCAGGTCATTACAAATGGTAGGATTTGTTTTCTTCTTAAGGCTGCTTACTGCACTTTTAAAACTGGAATTCATTCTTCCTTTTTGTTTGTAGTTTAGCTATGTTATTCACCATTCAACTCCTGGTTATGAACAATAGCTTTGTGTCAATCGATATGTATCTGTATCTATCTATCTAATGGTCTGTCTGTCTATCTATGTTTCTACGTATGTATGTATGTATGTATCTATGTATCTATCTATCTATCTCTCTTCCTATCATCTATCTATGATGTCTATCATCGATCAATCCATGTACCTATCTATCTATCTTTCATCTGTCATCTGTGTACCTATCTATCTATGAATCAATCATCTTTTTGTCTGCCCATCTATCCTTCTGTACAGAACAGTTAACAACATAGCCTATGTCTCTTCCCTACATTATGCTTCCAGAAATCTTGCAAGGTAACTAAGCCATAAGGAGAGCACTGTGTTCACCGATACACTTTCAGGTAGAGTCAGCCGCGTGTGCTTACAAAACCAGTAAATGGAGGTGAAAGGACTTGAACCTGTATCTCTGTCCACTGTCCTCTCATACTTCCTGCTCGCTTGGTGACTTTATTTAGCCACATTCAGTGAGTAAGTGATCCCTGAAGACCACAAGTATCCTTCGTCTGGTCCGGTTGTCGAAAGAAAAGTGTACTTGGTTCTTTGCACACCACCATGTTTGAGAGACATCGGCGTGATCACTGCTGATAGGTGCAGGGACAATTATAAAGGAACACCTATTTCTGGACAGGAGCAGTTGGGAACAAAGAGTGTGTTGTGGAGTGAAGTGTTTATTTGAGGGTCCAAACTTCCCTCCTTAGGTGGGTATTACTTCTTTACATTCGTGAACATCATAAAAAGCAATGATTTTAGAAGCCCAGACGCATATTATTACAGCAATTCATTTGTTGAGGTGAGAGGAAATGAGAAGGAACTTGCTGCACCACTAAATCTATGCCTGAGCACTGCTGAAATCAAACAAAAAGAATTCACGGTGGCTAGATAGGGCTATTTTCTACTGACTCTCTCTGGGGACTCAAACAGAATTCATTTGTTTGTTTGTTTCTTATTTTCACTTGTATAGGTAATCTGTCCCCGCCCCTTCAGCTTGTAGTTTGTCTGTGTCCTTGGATCTCAAGTGAGTCTCCAGTAAGGGAGCACGTAGGAGATCTTGCGTTTTCATCAGTTCTTCTAACACTGGGTCTTTTGATTGAAGCACTCAAAGCCTGTACTTTTATTTATTCTGATATTTGAGAGCTGTGCTCTTACTGCACTTTGAAATTCTTTTTGTTCTCATTAATATACAATCACATGCAGAACATTATGTTTTCCAGTCTACACCCTTCAGCAAGTCCCCGGCAAAAGCCAGTTACAGTCGCTGTCCGTCAGCGTGTACTAAGATGCTGTAGAATCACTACATGTCTTCTCTGTGTTATGCAGCCGTACAAATGACCCCCCAAGTTACACACTATACATGCTAATCCTAATGCCCCCATTCTTTTTCCCCGCCCTTATTACTCCCTTCCCAAAAACCCTCCCCAGTCCCTTTCTCTTTGGTAACTGTTAGTCCACTCTCGGGTTCTGTGAGTCTGCTGCTGTCTTTTCCTTCAGTTTTTCTTTGTTATCATACACCACACATGAGTGAAATCATTTGGTACATGTATTTCTCCTCCTTGAATATTTGACTGAGCATAATACCCTCTAGCTCCATCCACGTTATTGCAAATAATAGGATTTGTTTTCTTCTTATGGCTGCCTACTGCACTTTTTAAACTGGATTTCATTCTTCTTTTTTGTTTGTAGTTTCGCTATGTGCTTTCACCATTGCTCTCCTGGTTATGAGCAGTAGCTTTTTGTTAATCGATATGTACCTATATCTATCTATCTGTCTGTCTATCTATTTATCAATCAATCAATCAATCAATCAATCATCTTTTTGTCTGCCCATCTGTCCTTGTGTACAGAACAGTTAACCATATATCCTATATCACTTTCCTACACTATGCTTCCAAAAATCCTGCAAAGTATCTAGGCTGTAGAGAGACCACTGGGTTCACCGAGACACTTGCAGTTCGAGGCGGCCGCGTGTACCTACAAAACCAGGAAATAGTTGTGCCGGGACTTGAACCCGTGTCTCTATCCTCTGTCTTCTTTCATCTCCTTCTAACTTACTGTCTGTATTTAGCCACATTCTTTGACTAAGTGCTCCCTGAAGACCACAAGTATCATTCCTCTGGGCCTGTTGTCTCGAGAAAAGAAAACTTGTTCTTTGCTCACCACCATGTTTGAAGGACATCAGCGTGATCACCGGCGATAGGACGGAGGGTCAAATAAAAAGGAACACCAATTTCTAGACAGGAGCAGTTGGGAGCTAAGAGTGTTTTGTGGGGTGACGTGTTTATTTGAGTGTCCACACTTCCCTCTTTAGGTAGTTATTAGATCCTCCCATTCGTGAACATCATAAAACCCACTGATTTCAAAGGCCCAGACGCTTATTATTACAGCAACTCAGTTGTCGAGGTGAGAGAAAATGAGAAGTATGTTGCTGCACCACTAAATCAATGGCTGGGAACGGCTGAAACCAAACAAAAAGAATTCACGGAGGCCAGATAGGGCTATTTTCTTCTGACTGTCTCAATGGACTCACACAGAATCCATTTGTTTGATTGTTTGTTTTTCAGTTTCACTCGTGTAGGGTACTTGTCCACACACCTTCGGCTTGTAGTGTGTCTGTGTCCTTGGATCTCAAGTGAGTCTCCTGTAAGTAAGCACGTACGTGTCTTGAGTTTTCATCCCTTCTTTTAACCCTGTGTCTTTTGTTTGCTGCACTCAGTGCCTGACCTTTTATTCTGATGATTCAGAGCTGTGCACTTATTGCACTTAAAGAATTTTTTTTATCATTAAGCTAAAATCAATTGAAGAACATTATGTTTACTATGCTCCCCCCTTCACCAAGTACATCTGAAAAACCTCTTCAGTCGCTGTCGATCTGCGTAGTTGGATGCTGTAGACCCCTTCACCATGTCCCTCCGAACAGACCCCATTACAGTCGCTGTCCATCAGTGAGTAGTAAGATGCTATATGATCTCTACTAGCCTTCTCTGTGTTGTACAGCACTCCCCATGACCCCTCGACCCAAAGCATTATACATGCTAAAACTAATGCCCCCATTCTTTCTCCTCACACTTATCCCTCCCTTCAGACCAACCCTGCCCAGTCCTTTTCCCTTTGGTAACTTTTAGTCAACTCTCGGGTTCTGTGAGTCTGCTGCTGTTTTTCTCCTTCAGTTTTTCTTTGTTGTTGTACTACACACATGAGTTAAAACACTTGGTACTTGTCTTTCTCCGCCTGGCCTATTTCTCTGAACATACTACCGTCTAGCTCCATCCAGGTCATTACAAATGGTAGGATTTGTTTTCTTCTTCAGGCTGCTTACTGCACTTTTAAAACTGGAATTCATTCTTCCTTTTTGTTTGTAGTTTAGCTATGTTATTCACCATTCAACTCCTGGTTATGAACAATAGCTTTGTGTCAATCGATATGTATCTGTATCTATCTATCTAATGGTCTGTCTGTCTATCTATGTTTCTACGTATGTATGTATGTATGTATCTATGTATCTATCTATCTATCTCTCTTCCTATCATCTATCTATGATGTCTATCATCGATCAATCCATGTACCTATCTATCTATCTTTCATCTGTCATCTGTGTACCTATCTATCTATGAATCAATCATCTTTTTGTCTGCCCATCTATCCTTCTGTACAGAACAGTTAACAACATAGCCTATGTCTCTTCCCTACATTATGCTTCCAGAAATCTTGCAAGGTAACTAAGCCATAAGGAGAGCACTGTGTTCACCGATACACTTTCAGGTAGAGTCAGCCGCGTGTGCTTACAAAACCAGTAAATGGAGGTGAAAGGACTTGAACCTGTATCTCTGTCCACTGTCCTCTCATACTTCCTGCTCGCTTGGTGACTTTATTTAGCCACATTCAGTGAGTAAGTGATCCCTGAAGACCACAAGTATCCTTCGTCTGGTCCGGTTGTCGAAAGAAAAGTGTACTTGCTTCTTTGCACACCACCATGTTTGAGGGACATCGGCGTGATCACTGCTGATAGGTGCAGGGACAATTATAAAGGAACACCTATTTCTGGACAGGAGCAGTTGGGAACAAAGAGTGTGTTGTGGACTGAAGTGTTTATTTGAGGGTCCAAACTTCCCTCCTTAGGTGGGTATTACTTCTTTACATTCGTGAACATCATAAAAAGCAATGATTTTAGAAGCCCAGACGCATATTATTACAGCAATTCATTTGTTGAGGTGAGAGGAAATGAGAAGGAACTTGCTGCACCACTAAATCTATGCCTGAGCACTGCTGAAATCAAACAAAAAGAATTCACGGTGGCTAGATAGGGCTATTTTCTACTGACTCTCTCTGGGGACTCAAACAGAATTCATTTGTTTGTTTGTTTCTTATTTTCACTTGTATAGGTAATCTGTCCCCGCCCCTTCAGCTTGTAGTTTGTCTGTGTCCTTGGATCTCAAGTGAGTCTCCAGTAAGGGAGCACGTAGGAGATCTTGCGTTTTCATCAGTTCTTCTAACACTGGGTCTTTTGATTGAAGCACTCAAAGCCTGTACTTTTATTTATTCTGATATTTGAGAGCTGTGCTCTTACTGCACTTTGAAATTCTTTTTGTTCTCATTAATATACAATCACATGCAGAACATTATGTTTTCCAGTCTACACCCTTCAGCAAGTCCCCGGCAAAAGCCAGTTACAGTCGCTGTCCGTCAGCGTGTACTAAGATGCTGTAGAATCACTACATGTCTTCTCTGTGTTATGCAGCCGTACAAATGACCCCCCAAGTTACACACTATACATGCTAATCCTAATGCCCCCATTCTTTTTCCCCGCCCTTATTACTCCCTTCCCAAAAACCCTCCCCAGTCCCTTTCTCTTTGGTAACTGTTAGTCCACTCTCGGGTTCTGTGAGTCTGCTGCTGTCTTTTCCTTCAGTTTTTCTTTGTTATCATACACCACACATGAGTGAAATCATTTGGTACATGTATTTCTCCTCCTTGAATATTTGACTGAGCATAATACCCTCTAGCTCCATCCACGTTATTGCAAATAATAGGATTTGTTTTCTTCTTATGGCTGCCTACTGCACTTTTTAAACTGGATTTCATTCTTCTTTTTTGTTTGTAGTTTCGCTATGTGCTTTCACCATTGCTCTCCTGGTTATGAGCAGTAGCTTTTTGTTAATCGATATGTACCTATATCTATCTATCTGTCTGTCTATCTATTTATCAATCAATCAATCAATCAATCAATCATCTTTTTGTCTGCCCATCTGTCCTTGTGTACAGAACAGTTAACCATATATCCTATATCACTTTCCTACACTATGCTTCCAAAAATCCTGCAAAGTATCTAGGCTGTAGAGAGACCACTGGGTTCACCGAGACACTTGCAGTTCGAGGCGGCCGCGTGTACCTACAAAACCAGGAAATAGTTGTGCCGGGACTTGAACCCGTGTCTCTATCCTCTGTCTTCTTTCATCTCCTTCTAACTTACTGTCTGTATTTAGCCACATTCTTTGACTAAGTGCTCCCTGAAGACCACAAGTATCATTCCTCTGGGCCTGTTGTCTCGAGAAAAGAAAACTTGTTCTTTGCTCACCACCATGTTTGAAGGACATCAGCGTGATCACCGGCGATAGGACGGAGGGTCAAATAAAAAGGAACACCAATTTCTAGACAGGAGCAGTTGGGAGCTAAGAGTGTTTTGTGGGGTGACGTGTTTATTTGAGTGTCCACACTTCCCTCTTTAGGTAGTTATTAGATCCTCCCATTCGTGAACATCATAAAACCCACTGATTTCAAAGGCCCAGACGCTTATTATTACAGCAACTCAGTTGTCGAGGTGAGAGAAAATGAGAAGTATGTTGCTGCACCACTAAATCAATGGCTGGGAACGGCTGAAACCAAACAAAAAGAATTCACGGAGGCCAGATAGGGCTATTTTCTTCTGACTGTCTCAATGGACTCACACAGAATCCATTTGTTTGATTGTTTGTTTTTCAGTTTCACTCGTGTAGGGTACTTGTCCACACACCTTCGGCTTGTAGTGTGTCTGTGTCCTTGGATCTCAAGTGAGTCTCCTGTAAGTAAGCACGTACGTGTCTTGAGTTTTCATCCCTTCTTTTAACCCTGTGTCTTTTGTTTGCTGCACTCAGTGCCTGACCTTTTATTCTGATGATTCAGAGCTGTGCACTTATTGCACTTAAAGAATTTTTTTTATCATTAAGCTAAAATCAATTGAAGAACATTATGTTTACTATGCTCCCCCCTTCACCAAGTACATCTGAAAAACCTCTTCAGTCGCTGTCGATCTGCGTAGTTGGATGCTGTAGACCCCTTCACCATGTCCCTCCGAACAGACCCCATTACAGTCGCTGTCCATCAGTGAGTAGTAAGATGCTATATGATCTCTACTAGCCTTCTCTGTGTTGTACAGCACTCCCCATGACCCCTCGACCCAAAGCATTATACATGCTAAAACTAATGCCCCCATTCTTTCTCCTCACACTTATCCCTCCCTTCAGACCAACCCTGCCCAGTCCTTTTCCCTTTGGTAACTTTTAGTCAACTCTCGGGTTCTGTGAGTCTGCTGCTGTTTTTCTCCTTCAGTTTTTCTTTGTTGTTGTACTACACACATGAGTGAAAACACTTGGTACTTGTCTTTCTCCGCCTGGCCTATTTCTCTGAACATACTACCGTCTAGCTCCATCCAGGTCATTACAAATGGTAGGATTTGTTTTCTTCTTCAGGCTGCTTACTGCACTTTTAAAACTGGAATTCATTCTTCCTTTTTGTTTGTAGTTTAGCTATGTTATTCACCATTCAACTCCTGGTTATGAACAATAGCTTTGTGTCAATCGATATGTATCTGTATCTATCTATCTAATGGTCTGTCTGTCTATCTATGTTTCTACGTATGTATGTATGTATGTATCTATGTATCTATCTATCTATCTCTCTTCCTATCATCTATCTATGATGTCTATCATCGATCAATCCATGTACCTATCTATCTATCTTTCATCTGTCATCTGTGTACCTATCTATCTATGAATCAATCATCTTTTTGTCTGCCCATCTATCCTTCTGTACAGAACAGTTAACAACATAGCCTATGTCTCTTCCCTACATTATGCTTCCAGAAATCTTGCAAGGTAACTAAGCCATAAGGAGAGCACTGTGTTCACCGATACACTTTCAGGTAGAGTCAGCCGCGTGTGCTTACAAAACCAGTAAATGGAGGTGAAAGGACTTGAACCTGTATCTCTGTCCACTGTCCTCTCATACTTCCTGCTCGCTTGGTGACTTTATTTAGCCACATTCAGTGAGTAAGTGATCCCTGAAGACCACAAGTATCCTTCGTCTGGTCCGGTTGTCGAAAGAAAAGTGTACTTGCTTCTTTGCACACCACCATGTTTGAGGGACATCGGCGTGATCACTGCTGATAGGTGCAGGGACAATTATAAAGGAACACCTATTTCTGGACAGGAGCAGTTGGGAACAAAGAGTGTGTTGTGGACTGAAGTGTTTATTTGAGGGTCCAAACTTCCCTCCTTAGGTGGGTATTACTTCTTTACATTCGTGAACATCATAAAAAGCAATGATTTTAGAAGCCCAGATGCATATTATTACAGCAATTCATTTGTTGAGGTGAGAGGAAATGAGAAGGAACTTGCTGCACCACTAAATCTATGCCTGAACACTGCTGAAATCAAACAAAAAGAATTCACGGTGGCTAGATAGGGCTATTTTCTACTGACTCTCTCTGGGGACTCAAACAGAATTCATTTGTTTGTTTGTTTCTTATTTTCACTTGTATAGGTAATCTGTCCCCGCCCCTTCAGCTTGTAGTTTGTCTGTGTCCTTGGATCTCAAGTGAGTCTCCAGTAAGGGAGCACGTAGGAGATCTTGCGTTTTCATCAGTTCTTCTAACACTGGGTCTTTTGATTGAAGCACTCAAAGCCTGTACTTTTATTTATTCTGATATTTGAGAGCTGTGCTCTTACTGCACTTTGAAATTCTTTTTGTTCTCATTAATATACAATCACATGCAGAACATTATGTTTTCCAGTCTACACCCTTCACCAAGTCCCCGGCAAAAGCCAGTTACAGTCGCTGTCCGTCAGCGTGTACTAAGATGCTGTAGAATCACTACATGTCTTCTCTGTGTTATGCAGCCGTACAAATGACCCCCCAAGTTACACACTATACATGCTAATCCTAATGCCCCCATTCTTTTTCCCCGCCCTTATTACTCCCTTCCCAAAAACCCTCCCCAGTCCCTTTCTCTTTGGTAACTGTTAGTCCACTCTCGGGTTCTGTGAGTCTGCTGCTGTCTTTTCCTTCAGTTTTTCTTTGTTATCATACTCCACACATGAGTGAAATCATTTGGTACATGTATTTCTCCTTCTTGAATATTTGACTGAGCATAATACCCTCTAGCTCCATCCACGTTATTGCAAATAATAGGATTTGTTTTCTTCTTATGGCTGCCTACTGCACTTTTTAAACTGGATTTCATTCTTCTTTTTTGTTTGTAGTTTCGCTATGTGCTTTCACCATTGCTCTCCTGGTTATGAGCAGTAGCTTTTTGTTAATCGATATGTACCTATATCTATCTATCTGTCTGTCTATCTATTTATCAATCAATCAATCAATCAATCAATCATCTTTTTGTCTGCCCATCTGTCCTTGTGTACAGAACAGTTAACCATATATCCTATATCACTTTCCTACACTATGCTTCCAAAAATCCTGCAAAGTATCTAGGCTGTAGAGAGACCACTGGGTTCACCGAGACACTTGCAGTTCGAGGCGGCCGCGTGTACCTACAAAACCAGGAAATAGTTGTGCCGGGACTTGAACCCGTGTCTCTATCCTCTGTCTTCTTTCATCTCCTTCTAACTTACTGTCTGTATTTAGCCACATTCTTTGACTAAGTGCTCCCTGAAGACCACAAGTATCATTCCTCTGGGCCTGTTGTCTCGAGAAAAGAAAACTTGTTCTTTGCTCACCACCATGTTTGAAGGACATCAGCGTGATCACCGGCGATAGGACGGAGGGTCAAATAAAAAGGAACACCAATTTCTAGACAGGAGCAGTTGGGAGCTAAGAGTGTTTTGTGGGGTGACGTGTTTATTTGAGTGTCCAAACTTCCCTCTTTAGGTAGTTATTAGATCCTCCCATTCGTGAACATCATAAAACCCACTGATTTCAAAGGCCCAGACGCTTATTATTACAGCAACTCAGTTGTCGAGGTGAGAGAAAATGAGATGTATGTTGCTGCACCACTAAATCAATGGCTGGGAACGGCTGAAACCAAACAAAAAGAATTCACGGAGGCCAGATAGGGCTATTTTCTTCTGACTGTCTCAATGGACTCACACAGAATCCATTTGTTTGATTGTTTGTTTTTCAGTTTCACTCGTGTAGGGTACTTGTCCACACACCTTCGGCTTGTAGTGTGTCTGTGTCCTTGGATCTCAAGTGAGTCTCCTGTAAGTAAGCACGTACGTGTCTTGAGTTTTCATCCCTTCTTTTAACCCTGTGTCTTTTGTTTGCTGCACTCAGTGCCTGACCTTTTATTCTGATGATTCAGAGCTGTGCACTTATTGCACTTAAAGAATTTTTTTTATCATTAAGCTAAAATCAATTGAAGAACATTATGTTTACTATGCTCCCCCCTTCACCAAGTACATCTGAAAAACCTCTTCAGTCGCTGTCGATCTGCGTAGTTGGATGCTGTAGACCCCTTCACCATGTCCCTCCCAACAGACCCCATTACAGTCGCTGTCCATCAGTGAGTAGTAAGATGCTATATGATCTCTACTAGCCTTCTCTGTGTTGTACAGCACTCCCCATGACCCCTCGACCCAAAGCATTATACATGCTAAAACTAATGCCCCCATTCTTTCTCCTCACACTTATCCCTCCCTTCAGACCAACCCTGCCCAGTCCTTTTCCCTTTGGTAACTTTTAGTCAACTCTCGGGTTCTGTGAGTCTGCTGCTGTTTTTCTCCTTCAGTTTTTCTTTGTTGTTGTACTACACACATGAGTGAAAACACTTGGTACTTGTCTTTCTCCGCCTGGCCTATTTCTCTGAACATACTACCGTCTAGCTCCATCCAGGTCATTACAAATGGTAGGATTTGTTTTCTTCTTAAGGCTGCTTACTGCACTTTTAAAACTGGATTTCATTCTTCCTTTTTGTTTGTAGTTTAGCTATGTTATTCACCATTCAACTCCTGGTTATGAAAAATAGCTTTGTGTCAATCGATATGTATCTGTATCTATCTATCTAATGGTCTGTCTGTCTATCTATGTTTCTACGTATGTATGTATGTATGTATCTATGTATCTATCTATCTATCTCTCTTCCTATCATCTATCTATGATGTCTATCATCGATCAATCCATGTACCTATCTATCTATCTTTCATCTGTCATCTGTGTACCTATCTATCTATGAATCAATCATCTTTTTGTCTGCCCATCTATCCTTCTGTACAGAACAGTTAACAACATAGCCTATGTCTCTTCCCTACATTATGCTTCCAGAAATCTTGCAAGGTAACTAAGCCATAAGGAGAGCACTGTGTTCACCGATACACTTTCAGGTAGAGTCAGCCGCGTGTGCTTACAAAACCAGTAAATGGAGGTGAAAGGACTTGAACCTGTATCTCTGTCCACTGTCCTCTCATACTTCCTGCTCGCTTGGTGACTTTATTTAGCCACATTCAGTGAGTAAGTGATCCCTGAAGACCACAAGTATCCTTCGTCTGGTCCGGTTGTCGAAAGAAAAGTGTACTTGCTTCTTTGCACACCACCATGTTTGAGGGACATCGGCGTGATCACTGCTGATAGGTGCAGGGACAATTATAAAGGAACACCTATTTCTGGACAGGAGCAGTTGGGAACAAAGAGTGTGTTGTGGAGTGAAGTGTTTATTTGAGGGTCCAAACTTCCCTCCTTAGGTGGGTATTACTTCTTTACATTCGTGAACATCATAAAAAGCAATGATTTTAGAAGCCCAGACGCATATTATTACAGCAATTCATTTGTTGAGGTGAGAGGAAATGAGAAGGAACTTGCTGCACCACTAAATCTATGCCTGAACACTGCTGAAATCAAACAAAAAGAATTCACGGTGGCTAGATAGGGCTATTTTCTACTGACTCTCTCTGGGGACTCAAACAGAATTCATTTGTTTGTTTGTTTCTTATTTTCACTTGTATAGGTAATCTGTCCCCGCCCCTTCAGCTTGTAGTTTGTCTGTGTCCTTGGATCTCAAGTGAGTCTCCAGTAAGGGAGCACGTAGGAGATCTTGCGTTTTCATCAGTTCTTCTAACACTGGGTCTTTTGATTGAAGCACTCAAAGCCTGTACTTTTATTTATTCTGATATTTGAGAGCTGTGCTCTTACTGCACTTTGAAATTCTTTTTGTTCTCATTAATATACAATCACATGCAGAACATTATGTTTTCCAGTCTACACCCTTCACCAAGTCCCCGGCAAAAGCCAGTTACAGTCGCTGTCCGTCAGCGTGTACTAAGATGCTGTAGAATCACTACATGTCTTCTCTGTGTTATGCAGCCGTACAAATGACCCCCCAAGTTACACACTATACATGCTAATCCTAATGCCCCCATTCTTTTTCCCCGCCCTTATTACTCCCTTCCCAAAAACCCTCCCCAGTCCCTTTCTCTTTGTTAACTGTTAGTCCACTCTCGGGTTCTGTGAGTCTGCTGCTGTCTTTTCCTTCAGTTTTTCTTTGTTATCATACTCCACACATGAGTGAAATCATTTGGTACATGTATTTCTCCTCCTTGAATATTTGACTGAGCATAATACCCTCTAGCTCCATCCACGTTATTGCAAATAATAGGATTTGTTTTCTTCTTATGGCTGCCTACTGCACTTTTTAAACTGGATTTCATTCTTCTTTTTTGTTTGTAGTTTCGCTATGTGCTTTCACCATTGCTCTCCTGGTTATGAGCAGTAGCTTTGTGTTAATCGATATGTACCTATATCTATCTATCTGTCTGTCTATCTATTTATCAATCAATCAATCAATCAATCAATCATCTTTTTGTCTGCCCATCTGTCCTTGTGTACAGAACAGTTAACCATATATCCTATATCACTTTCCTACACTATGCTTCCAAAAATCCTGCAAAGTATCTAGGCTGTAGAGAGACCACTGGGTTCACCGAGACACTTGCAGTTCGAGGCGGCCGCGTGTACCTACAAAACCAGGAAATAGTTGTGCCGGGACTTGAACCCGTGTCTCTATCCTCTGTCTTCTTTCATCTCCTTCTAACTTACTGTCTGTATTTAGCCACATTCTTTGACTAAGTGCTCCCTGAAGACCACAAGTATCATTCCTCTGGGCCTGTTGTCTCGAGAAAAGAAAACTTGTTCTTTGCTCACCACCATGTTTGAAGGACATCAGCGTGATCACCGGCGATAGGACGGAGGGTCAAATAAAAAGGAACACCAATTTCTAGACAGGAGCAGTTGGGAGCTAAGAGTGTTTTGTGGGGTGACGTGTTTATTTGAGTGTCCAAACTTCCCTCTTTAGGTAGTTATTAGATCCTCCCATTCGTGAACATCATAAAACCCACTGATTTCAAAGGCCCAGACGCTTATTATTACAGCAACTCAGTTGTCGAGGTGAGAGAAAATGAGAAGTATGTTGCTGCACCACTAAATCAATGGCTGGGAACGGCTGAAACCAAACAAAAAGAATTCACGGAGGCCAGATAGGGCTATTTTCTTCTGACTGTCTCAATGGACTCACACAGAATCCATTTGTTTGATTGTTTGTTTTTCAGTTTCACTCGTGTAGGGTACTTGTCCACACACCTTCGGCTTGTAGTGTGTCTGTGTCCTTGGATCTCAAGTGAGTCTCCTGTAAGTAAGCACGTACGTGTCTTGAGTTTTCATCCCTTCTTTTAACCCTGTGTCTTTTGTTTGCTGCACTCAGTGCCTGACCTTTTATTCTGATGATTCAGAGCTGTGCACTTATTGCACTTAAATAATTTTTTTTATCATTAAGCTAAAATCAATTGAAGAACATTATGTTTACTATGCTCCCCCCTTCACCAAGTACATCTGAAAAACCTCTTCAGTCGCTGTCGATCTGCGTAGTTGGATGCTGTAGACCCCTTCACCATGTCCCTCCCAACAGACCCCATTACAGTCGCTGTCCATCTGTGAGTAGTAAGATGCTATATGATCTCTACTAGCCTTCTCTGTGTTGTACAGCACTCCCCATGACCCCTCGACCCAAAGCATTATACATGCTAAAACTAATGCCCCCATTCTTTCTCCTCACACTTATCCCTCCCTTCAGACCAACCCTGCCCAGTCCTTTTCCCTTTGGTAACTTTTAGTCAACTCTCGGGTTCTGTGAGTCTGCTGCTGTTTTTCTCCTTCAGTTTTTCTTTGTTGTTGTACTACACACATGAGTGAAAACACTTGGTACTTGTCTTTCTCCGCCTGGCCTATTTCTCTGAACATACTACCGTCTAGCTCCATCCAGGTCATTACAAATGGTAGGATTTGTTTTCTTCTTAAGGCTGCTTACTGCACTTTTAAAACTGGATTTCATTCTTCCTTTTTGTTTGTAGTTTAGCTATGTTATTCACCATTCAACTCCTGGTTATGAACAATAGCTTTGTGTCAATCGATATGTATCTGTATCTATCTATCTAATGGTCTGTCTGTCTATCTATGTTTCTACGTATGTACGTATGTATGTATCTATGTATCTATCTATCTATCTCTCTTCCTATCATCTATCTATGATGTCTATCATCGATCAATCCATGTACCTATCTATCTATCTTTCATCTGTCATCTGTGTACCTATCTATCTATGAATCAATCATCTTTTTGTCTGCCCATCTATCCTTCTGTACAGAACAGTTAACAACATAGCCTATGTCTCTTCCCTACATTATGCTTCCAGAAATCTTGCAAGGTAACTAAGCCATAAGGAGAGCACTGTGTTCACCGATACACTTTCAGGTAGAGTCAGCCGCGTGTGCTTACAAAACCAGTAAATGGAGGTGAAAGGACTTGAACCTGTATCTCTGTCCACTGTCCTCTCATACTTCCTGCTCGCTTGGTGACTTTATTTAGCCACATTCAGTGAGTAAGTGATCCCTGAAGACCACAAGTATCCTTCGTCTGGTCCGGTTGTCGAAAGAAAAGTGTACTTGCTTCTTTGCACACCACCATGTTTGAGGGACATCGGCGTGATCACTGCTGATAGGTGCAGGGACAATTATAAAGGAACACCTATTTCTGGACAGGAGCAGTTGGGAACAAAGAGTGTGTTGTGGACTGAAGTGTTTATTTGAGGGTCCAAACTTCCCTCCTTAGGTGGGTATTACTTCTTTACATTCGTGAACATCATAAAAAGCAATGATTTTAGAAGCCCAGATGCATATTATTACAGCAATTCATTTGTTGAGGTGAGAGGAAATGAGAAGGAACTTGCTGCACCACTAAATCTATGCCTGAACACTGCTGAAATCAAACAAAAAGAATTCACGGTGGCTAGATAGGGCTATTTTCTACTGACTCTCTCTGGGGACTCAAACAGAATTCATTTGTTTGTTTGTTTCTTATTTTCACTTGTATAGGTAATCTGTCCCCGCCCCTTCAGCTTGTAGTTTGTCTGTGTCCTTGGATCTCAAGTGAGTCTCCAGTAAGGGAGCACGTAGGAGATCTTGCGTTTTCATCAGTTCTTCTAACACTGGGTCTTTTGATTGAAGCACTCAAAGCCTGTACTTTTATTTATTCTGATATTTGAGAGCTGTGCTCTTACTGCACTTTGAAATTCTTTTTGTTCTCATTAATATACAATCACATGCAGAACATTATGTTTTCCAGTCTACACCCTTCACCAAGTCCCCGGCAAAAGCCAGTTACAGTCGCTGTCCGTCAGCGTGTACTAAGATGCTGTAGAATCACTACATGTCTTCTCTGTGTTATGCAGCCGTACAAATGACCCCCCAAGTTACACACTATACATGCTAATCCTAATGCCCCCATTCTTTTTCCCCGCCCTTATTACTCCCTTCCCAAAAACCCTCCCCAGTCCCTTTCTCTTTGGTAACTGTTAGTCCACTCTCGGGTTCTGTGAGTCTGCTGCTGTCTTTTCCTTCAGTTTTTCTTTGTTATCATACTCCACACATGAGTGAAATCATTTGGTACATGTATTTCTCCTCCTTGAATATTTGACTGAGCATAATACCCTCTAGCTCCATCCACGTTATTGCAAATAATAGGATTTGTTTTCTTCTTATGGCTGCCTACTGCACTTTTTAAACTGGATTTCATTCTTCTTTTTTGTTTGTAGTTTCGCTATGTGCTTTCACCATTGCTCTCCTGGTTATGAGCAGTAGCTTTTTGTTAATCGATATGTACCTATATCTATCTATCTGTCTGTCTATCTATTTATCAATCAATCAATCAATCAATCAATCATCTTTTTGTCTGCCCATCTGTCCTTGTGTACAGAACAGTTAACCATATATCCTATATCACTTTCCTACACTATGCTTCCAAAAATCCTGCAAAGTATCTAGGCTGTAGAGAGACCACTGGGTTCACCGAGACACTTGCAGTTCGAGGCGGCCGCGTGTACCTACAAAACCAGGAAATAGTTGTGCCGGGACTTGAACCCGTGTCTCTATCCTCTGTCTTCTTTCATCTCCTTCTAACTTACTGTCTGTATTTAGCCACATTCTTTGACTAAGTGCTCCCTGAAGACCACAAGTATCATTCCTCTGGGCCTGTTGTCTCGAGAAAAGAAAACTTGTTCTTTGCTCACCACCATGTTTGAAGGACATCAGCGTGATCACCGGCGATAGGACGGAGGGTCAAATAAAAAGGAACACCAATTTCTAGACAGGAGCAGTTGGGAGCTAAGAGTGTTTTGTGGGGTGACGTGTTTATTTGAGTATCCAAACTTCCCTCTTTAGGTAGTTATTAGATCCTCCCATTCGTGAACATCATAAAACCCACTGATTTCAAAGGCCCAGACGCTTATTATTACAGCAACTCAGTTGTCGAGGTGAGAGAAAATGAGATGTATGTTGCTGCACCACTAAATCAATGGCTGGGAACGGCTGAAACCAAACAAAAAGAATTCACGGAGGCCAGATAGGGCTATTTTCTTCTGACTGTCTCAATGGACTCACACAGAATCCATTTGTTTGATTGTTTGTTTTTCAGTTTCACTCGTGTAGGGTACTTGTCCACACACCTTCGGCTTGTAGTGTGTCTGTGTCCTTGGATCTCAAGTGAGTCTCCTGTAAGTAAGCACATACGTGTCTTGAGTTTTCATCCCTTCTTTTAACCCTGTGTCTTTTGTTTGCTGCACTCAGTGCCTGACCTTTTATTCTGATGATTCAGAGCTGTGCACTTATTGCACTTAAAGAATTTTTTTTATCATTAAGCTAAAATCAATTGAAGAACATTATGTTTACTATGCTCCCCCCTTCACCAAGTACATCTGAAAAACCTCTTCAGTCGCTGTCGATCTGCGTAGTTGGATGCTGTAGACCCCTTCACCATGTCCCTCCCAACAGACCCCATTACAGTCGCTGTCCATCAGTGAGTAGTAAGATGCTATATGATCTCTACTAGCCTTCTCTGTGTTGTACAGCACTCCCCATGACCCCTCGACCCAAAGCATTATACATGCTAAAACTAATGCCCCCATTCTTTCTCCTCACACTTATCCCTCCCTTCAGACCAACCCTGCCCAGTCCTTTTCCCTTTGGTAACTTTTAGTCAACTCTCGGGTTCTGTGAGTCTGCTGCTGTTTTTCTCCTTCAGTTTTTCTTTGTTGTTGTACTACACACATGAGTGAAAACACTTGGTACTTGTCTTTCTCCGCCTGGCCTATTTCTCTGAACATACTACCGTCTAGCTCCATCCAGGTCATTACAAATGGTAGGATTTGTTTTCTTCTTAAGGCTGCTTACTGCACTTTTAAAACTGGATTTCATTCTTCCTTTTTGTTTGTAGTTTAGCTATGTTATTCACCATTCAACTCCTGGTTATGAACAATAGCTTTGTGTCAATCGATATGTATCTGTATCTATCTATCTAATGGTCTGTCTGTCTATCTATGTTTCTACGTATGTATGTATGTATGTATGTATGTATCTATCTATCTATCTCTCTTCCTATCATCTATCTATGATGTCTATCATCTATCAATCCATGTACCTTCTATCTATCTTTCATCTGTCATCTGTGTACCTATCTATCTATGAATCAATCATCTTTTTGTCTGCCCATCTATCCTTCTGTACAGAACAGTTAACAACATAGCCTATGTCTCTTCCCTACATTATGCTTCCAGAAATCTTGCAAGGTAACTAAGCCATAAGGAGAGCACTGTGTTCACCGATACACTTTCAGGTAGAGTCAGCCGCGTGTGCTTACAAAACCAGTAAATGGAGGTGAAAGGACTTGAACCTGTATCTCTGTCCACTGTCCTCTCATACTTCCTGCTCGCTTGGTGACTTTATTTAGCCACATTCAGTGAGTAAGTGATCCCTGAAGACCACAAGTATCCTTCGTCTGGTCCGGTTGTCGAAAGAAAAGTGTACTTGCTTCTTTGCACACCACCATGTTTGAGGGACATCGGCGTGATCACTGCTGATAGGTGCAGGGACAATTATAAAGGAACACCTATTTCTGGACAGGAGCAGTTGGGAACAAAGAGTGTGTTGTGGAGTGAAGTGTTTATTTGAGGGTCCAAACTTCCCTCCTTAGGTGGGTATTACTTCTTTACATTCGTGAACATCATAAAAAGCAATGATTTTAGAAGCCCAGACGCATATTATTACAGCAATTCATTTGTTGAGGTGAGAGGAAATGAGAAGGAACTTGCTGCACCACTAAATCTATGCCTGAACACTGCTGAAATCAAACAAAAAGAATTCACGGTGGCTAGATAGGGCTATTTTCTACTGACTCTCTCTGGGGACTCAAACAGAATTCATTTGTTTGTTTGTTTCTTATTTTCACTTGTATAGGTAATCTGTCCCCGCCCCTTCAGCTTGTAGTTTGTCTGTGTCCTTGGATCTCAAGTGAGTCTCCAGTAAGGGAGCACGTAGGAGATCTTGCGTTTTCATCAGTTCTTCTAACACTGGGTCTTTTGATTGAAGCACTCAAAGCCTGTACTTTTATTTATTCTGATATTTGAGAGCTGTGCTCTTACTGCACTTTGAAATTCTTTTTGTTCTCATTAATATACAATCACATGCAGAACATTATGTTTTCCAGTCTACACCCTTCACCAAGTCCCCGGCAAAAGCCAGTTACAGTCGCTGTCCGTCAGCGTGTACTAAGATGCTGTAGAATCACTACATGTCTTCTCTGTGTTATGCAGCCGTACAAATGACCCCCCAAGTTACACACTATACATGCTAATCCTAATGCCCCCATTCTTTTTCCCCGCCCTTATTACTCCCTTCCCAAAAACCCTCCCCAGTCCCTTTCTCTTTGTTAACTGTTAGTCCACTCTCGGGTTCTGTGAGTCTGCTGCTGTCTTTTCCTTCAGTTTTTCTTTGTTATCATACTCCACACATGAGTGAAATCATTTGGTACATGTATTTCTCCTCCTTGAATATTTGACTGAGCATAATACCCTCTAGCTCCATCCACGTTATTGCAAATAATAGGATTTGTTTTCTTCTTATGGCTGCCTACTGCACTTTTTAAACTGGATTTCATTCTTCTTTTTTGTTTGTAGTTTCGCTATGTGCTTTCACCATTGCTCTCCTGGTTATGAGCAGTAGCTTTGTGTTAATCGATATGTACCTATATCTATCTATCTGTCTGTCTATCTATTTATCAATCAATCAATCAATCAATCAATCATCTTTTTGTCTGCCCATCTGTCCTTGTGTACAGAACAGTTAACCATATATCCTATATCACTTTCCTACACTATGCTTCCAAAAATCCTGCAAAGTATCTAGGCTGTAGAGAGACCACTGGGTTCACCGAGACACTTGCAGTTCGAGGCGGCCGCGTGTACCTACAAAACCAGGAAATAGTTGTGCCGGGACTTGAACCCGTGTCTCTATCCTCTGTCTTCTTTCATCTCCTTCTAACTTACTGTCTGTATTTAGCCACATTCTTTGACTAAGTGCTCCCTGAAGACCACAAGTATCATTCCTCTGGGCCTGTTGTCTCGAGAAAAGAAAACTTGTTCTTTGCTCACCACCATGTTTGAAGGACATCAGCGTGATCACCGGCGATAGGACGGAGGGTCAAATAAAAAGGAACACCAATTTCTAGACAGGAGCAGTTGGGAGCTAAGAGTGTTTTGTGGGGTGACGTGTTTATTTGAGTGTCCAAACTTCCCTCTTTAGGTAGTTATTAGATCCTCCCATTCGTGAACATCATAAAACCCACTGATTTCAAAGGCCCAGACGCTTATTATTACAGCAACTCAGTTGTCGAGGTGAGAGAAAATGAGATGTATGTTGCTGCACCACTAAATCAATGGCTGGGAACGGCTGAAACCAAACAAAAAGAATTCACGGAGGCCAGATAGGGCTATTTTCTTCTGACTGTCTCAATGGACTCACACAGAATCCATTTGTTTGATTGTTTGTTTTTCAGTTTCACTCGTGTAGGGTACTTGTCCACACACCTTCGGCTTGTAGTGTGTCTGTGTCCTTGGATCTCAAGTGAGTCTCCTGTAAGTAAGCACGTACGTGTCTTGAGTTTTCATCCCTTCTTTTAACCCTGTGTCTTTTGTTTGCTGCACTCAGTGCCTGACCTTTTATTCTGATGATTCAGAGCTGTGCACTTATTGCACTTAAAGAATTTTTTTTATCATTAAGCTAAAATCAATTGAAGAACATTATGTTTACTATGCTCCCCCCTTCACCAAGTACATCTGAAAAACCTCTTCAGTCGCTGTCGATCTGCGTAGTTGGATGCTGTAGACCCCTTCACCATGTCCCTCCCAACAGACCCCATTACAGTCGCTGTCCATCTGTGAGTAGTAAGATGCTATATGATCTCTACTAGCCTTCTCTGTGTTGTACAGCACTCCCCATGACCCCTCGACCCAAAGCATTATACATGCTAAAACTAATGCCCCCATTCTTTCTCCTCACACTTATCCCTCCCTTCAGACCAACCCTGCCCAGTCCTTTTCCCTTTGGTAACTTTTAGTCAACTCTCGGGTTCTGTGAGTCTGCTGCTGTTTTTCTCCTTCAGTTTTTCTTTGTTGTTGTACTACACACATGAGTGAAAACACTTGGTACTTGTCTTTCTCCGCCTGGCCTATTTCTCTGAACATACTACCGTCTAGCTCCATCCAGGTCATTACAAATGGTAGGATTTGTTTTCTTCTTAAGGCTGCTTACTGCACTTTTAAAACTGGATTTCATTCTTCCTTTTTGTTTGTAGTTTAGCTATGTTATTCACCATTCAACTCCTGGTTATGAACAATAGCTTTGTGTCAATCGATATGTATCTGTATCTATCTATCTAATGGTCTGTCTGTCTATCTATGTTTCTACGTATGTACGTATGTATGTATCTATGTATCTATCTATCTATCTCTCTTCCTATCATCTATCTATGATGTCTATCATCGATCAATCCATGTACCTATCTATCTATCTTTCATCTGTCATCTGTGTACCTATCTATCTATGAATCAATCATCTTTTTGTCTGCCCATCTATCCTTCTGTACAGAACAGTTAACAACATAGCCTATGTCTCTTCCCTACATTATGCTTCCAGAAATCTTGCAAGGTAACTAAGCCATAAGGAGAGCACTGTGTTCACCGATACACTTTCAGGTAGAGTCAGCCGCGTGTGCTTACAAAACCAGTAAATGGAGGTGAAAGGACTTGAACCTGTATCTCTGTCCACTGTCCTCTCATACTTCCTGCTCGCTTGGTGACTTTATTTAGCCACATTCAGTGAGTAAGTGATCCCTGAAGACCACAAGTATCCTTCGTCTGGTCCGGTTGTCGAAAGAAAAGTGTACTTGCTTCTTTGCACACCACCATGTTTGAGGGACATCGGCGTGATCACTGCTGATAGGTGCAGGGACAATTATAAAGGAACACCTATTTCTGGACAGGAGCAGTTGGGAACAAAGAGTGTGTTGTGGACTGAAGTGTTTATTTGAGGGTCCAAACTTCCCTCCTTAGGTGGGTATTACTTCTTTACATTCGTGAACATCATAAAAAGCAATGATTTTAGAAGCCCAGATGCATATTATTACAGCAATTCATTTGTTGAGGTGAGAGGAAATGAGAAGGAACTTGCTGCACCACTAAATCTATGCCTGAACACTGCTGAAATCAAACAAAAAGAATTCACGGTGGCTAGATAGGGCTATTTTCTACTGACTCTCTCTGGGGACTCAAACAGAATTCATTTGTTTGTTTGTTTCTTATTTTCACTTGTATAGGTAATCTGTCCCCGCCCCTTCAGCTTGTAGTTTGTCTGTGTCCTTGGATCTCAAGTGAGTCTCCAGTAAGGGAGCACGTAGGAGATCTTGCGTTTTCATCAGTTCTTCTAACACTGGGTCTTTTGATTGAAGCACTCAAAGCCTGTACTTTTATTTATTCTGATATTTGAGAGCTGTGCTCTTACTGCACTTTGAAATTCTTTTTGTTCTCATTAATATACAATCACATGCAGAACATTATGTTTTCCAGTCTACACCCTTCACCAAGTCCCCGGCAAAAGCCAGTTACAGTCGCTGTCCGTCAGCGTGTACTAAGATGCTGTAGAATCACTACATGTCTTCTCTGTGTTATGCAGCCGTACAAATGACCCCCCAAGTTACACACTATACATGCTAATCCTAATGCCCCCATTCTTTTTCCCCGCCCTTATTACTCCCTTCCCAAAAACCCTCCCCAGTCCCTTTCTCTTTGGTAACTGTTAGTCCACTCTCGGGTTCTGTGAGTCTGCTGCTGTCTTTTCCTTCAGTTTTTCTTTGTTATCATACTCCACACATGAGTGAAATCATTTGGTACATGTATTTCTCCTCCTTGAATATTTGACTGAGCATAATACCCTCTAGCTCCATCCACGTTATTGCAAATAATAGGATTTGTTTTCTTCTTATGGCTGCCTACTGCACTTTTTAAACTGGATTTCATTCTTCTTTTTTGTTTGTAGTTTCGCTATGTGCTTTCACCATTGCTCTCCTGGTTATGAGCAGTAGCTTTTTGTTAATCGATATGTACCTATATCTATCTATCTGTCTGTCTATCTATTTATCAATCAATCAATCAATCAATCAATCATCTTTTTGTCTGCCCATCTGTCCTTGTGTACAGAACAGTTAACCATATATCCTATATCACTTTCCTACACTATGCTTCCAAAAATCCTGCAAAGTATCTAGGCTGTAGAGAGACCACTGGGTTCACCGAGACACTTGCAGTTCGAGGCGGCCGCGTGTACCTACAAAACCAGGAAATAGTTGTGCCGGGACTTGAACCCGTGTCTCTATCCTCTGTCTTCTTTCATCTCCTTCTAACTTACTGTCTGTATTTAGCCACATTCTTTGACTAAGTGCTCCCTGAAGACCACAAGTATCATTCCTCTGGGCCTGTTGTCTCGAGAAAAGAAAACTTGTTCTTTGCTCACCACCATGTTTGAAGGACATCAGCGTGATCACCGGCGATAGGACGGAGGGTCAAATAAAAAGGAACACCAATTTCTAGACAGGAGCAGTTGGGAGCTAAGAGTGTTTTGTGGGGTGACGTGTTTATTTGAGTATCCAAACTTCCCTCTTTAGGTAGTTATTAGATCCTCCCATTCGTGAACATCATAAAACCCACTGATTTCAAAGGCCCAGACGCTTATTATTACAGCAACTCAGTTGTCGAGGTGAGAG
Source organism: Manis pentadactyla (assembly GCF_030020395.1). Classification (NCBI taxonomy): domain Eukaryota; kingdom Metazoa; phylum Chordata; class Mammalia; order Pholidota; family Manidae; genus Manis; species Manis pentadactyla. The sequence continues at coordinate 558,614 of NW_026644987.1, read as the reverse complement.
AAAATGAGATGTATGTTGCTGCACCACTAAATCAATGGCTGGGAACGGCTGAAACCAAACAAAAAGAATTCACGGAGGCCAGATAGGGCTATTTTCTTCTGACTGTCTCAATGGACTCACACAGAATCCATTTGTTTGATTGTTTGTTTTTCAGTTTCACTCGTGTAGGGTACTTGTCCACACACCTTCGGCTTGTAGTGTGTCTGTGTCCTTGGATCTCAAGTGAGTCTCCTGTAAGTAAGCACATACGTGTCTTGAGTTTTCATCCCTTCTTTTAACCCTGTGTCTTTTGTTTGCTGCACTCAGTGCCTGACCTTTTATTCTGATGATTCAGAGCTGTGCACTTATTGCACTTAAAGAATTTTTTTTATCATTAAGCTAAAATCAATTGAAGAACATTATGTTTACTATGCTCCCCCCTTCACCAAGTACATCTGAAAAACCTCTTCAGTCGCTGTCGATCTGCGTAGTTGGATGCTGTAGACCCCTTCACCATGTCCCTCCCAACAGACCCCATTACAGTCGCTGTCCATCAGTGAGTAGTAAGATGCTATATGATCTCTACTAGCCTTCTCTGTGTTGTACAGCACTCCCCATGACCCCTCGACCCAAAGCATTATACATGCTAAAACTAATGCCCCCATTCTTTCTCCTCACACTTATCCCTCCCTTCAGACCAACCCTGCCCAGTCCTTTTCCCTTTGGTAACTTTTAGTCAACTCTCGGGTTCTGTGAGTCTGCTGCTGTTTTTCTCCTTCAGTTTTTCTTTGTTGTTGTACTACACACATGAGTGAAAACACTTGGTACTTGTCTTTCTCCGCCTGGCCTATTTCTCTGAACATACTACCGTCTAGCTCCATCCAGGTCATTACAAATGGTAGGATTTGTTTTCTTCTTAAGGCTGCTTACTGCACTTTTAAAACTGGATTTCATTCTTCCTTTTTGTTTGTAGTTTAGCTATGTTATTCACCATTCAACTCCTGGTTATGAACAATAGCTTTGTGTCAATCGATATGTATCTGTATCTATCTATCTAATGGTCTGTCTGTCTATCTATGTTTCTACGTATGTATGTATGTATGTATGTATGTATCTATCTATCTATCTCTCTTCCTATCATCTATCTATGATGTCTATCATCTATCAATCCATGTACCTTCTATCTATCTTTCATCTGTCATCTGTGTACCTATCTATCTATGAATCAATCATCTTTTTGTCTGCCCATCTATCCTTCTGTACAGAACAGTTAACAACATAGCCTATGTCTCTTCCCTACATTATGCTTCCAGAAATCTTGCAAGGTAACTAAGCCATAAGGAGAGCACTGTGTTCACCGATACACTTTCAGGTAGAGTCAGCCGCGTGTGCTTACAAAACCAGTAAATGGAGGTGAAAGGACTTGAACCTGTATCTCTGTCCACTGTCCTCTCATACTTCCTGCTCGCTTGGTGACTTTATTTAGCCACATTCAGTGAGTAAGTGATCCCTGAAGACCACAAGTATCCTTCGTCTGGTCCGGTTGTCGAAAGAAAAGTGTACTTGCTTCTTTGCACACCACCATGTTTGAGGGACATCGGCGTGATCACTGCTGATAGGTGCAGGGACAATTATAAAGGAACACCTATTTCTGGACAGGAGCAGTTGGGAACAAAGAGTGTGTTGTGGAGTGAAGTGTTTATTTGAGGGTCCAAACTTCCCTCCTTAGGTGGGTATTACTTCTTTACATTCGTGAACATCATAAAAAGCAATGATTTTAGAAGCCCAGACGCATATTATTACAGCAATTCATTTGTTGAGGTGAGAGGAAATGAGAAGGAACTTGCTGCACCACTAAATCTATGCCTGAACACTGCTGAAATCAAACAAAAAGAATTCACGGTGGCTAGATAGGGCTATTTTCTACTGACTCTCTCTGGGGACTCAAACAGAATTCATTTGTTTGTTTGTTTCTTATTTTCACTTGTATAGGTAATCTGTCCCCGCCCCTTCAGCTTGTAGTTTGTCTGTGTCCTTGGATCTCAAGTGAGTCTCCAGTAAGGGAGCACGTAGGAGATCTTGCGTTTTCATCAGTTCTTCTAACACTGGGTCTTTTGATTGAAGCACTCAAAGCCTGTACTTTTATTTATTCTGATATTTGAGAGCTGTGCTCTTACTGCACTTTGAAATTCTTTTTGTTCTCATTAATATACAATCACATGCAGAACATTATGTTTTCCAGTCTACACCCTTCACCAAGTCCCCGGCAAAAGCCAGTTACAGTCGCTGTCCGTCAGCGTGTACTAAGATGCTGTAGAATCACTACATGTCTTCTCTGTGTTATGCAGCCGTACAAATGACCCCCCAAGTTACACACTATACATGCTAATCCTAATGCCCCCATTCTTTTTCCCCGCCCTTATTACTCCCTTCCCAAAAACCCTCCCCAGTCCCTTTCTCTTTGTTAACTGTTAGTCCACTCTCGGGTTCTGTGAGTCTGCTGCTGTCTTTTCCTTCAGTTTTTCTTTGTTATCATACTCCACACATGAGTGAAATCATTTGGTACATGTATTTCTCCTCCTTGAATATTTGACTGAGCATAATACCCTCTAGCTCCATCCACGTTATTGCAAATAATAGGATTTGTTTTCTTCTTATGGCTGCCTACTGCACTTTTTAAACTGGATTTCATTCTTCTTTTTTGTTTGTAGTTTCGCTATGTGCTTTCACCATTGCTCTCCTGGTTATGAGCAGTAGCTTTGTGTTAATCGATATGTACCTATATCTATCTATCTGTCTGTCTATCTATTTATCAATCAATCAATCAATCAATCAATCATCTTTTTGTCTGCCCATCTGTCCTTGTGTACAGAACAGTTAACCATATATCCTATATCACTTTCCTACACTATGCTTCCAAAAATCCTGCAAAGTATCTAGGCTGTAGAGAGACCACTGGGTTCACCGAGACACTTGCAGTTCGAGGCGGCCGCGTGTACCTACAAAACCAGGAAATAGTTGTGCCGGGACTTGAACCCGTGTCTCTATCCTCTGTCTTCTTTCATCTCCTTCTAACTTACTGTCTGTATTTAGCCACATTCTTTGACTAAGTGCTCCCTGAAGACCACAAGTATCATTCCTCTGGGCCTGTTGTCTCGAGAAAAGAAAACTTGTTCTTTGCTCACCACCATGTTTGAAGGACATCAGCGTGATCACCGGCGATAGGACGGAGGGTCAAATAAAAAGGAACACCAATTTCTAGACAGGAGCAGTTGGGAGCTAAGAGTGTTTTGTGGGGTGACGTGTTTATTTGAGTGTCCAAACTTCCCTCTTTAGGTAGTTATTAGATCCTCCCATTCGTGAACATCATAAAACCCACTGATTTCAAAGGCCCAGACGCTTATTATTACAGCAACTCAGTTGTCGAGGTGAGAGAAAATGAGATGTATGTTGCTGCACCACTAAATCAATGGCTGGGAACGGCTGAAACCAAACAAAAAGAATTCACGGAGGCCAGATAGGGCTATTTTCTTCTGACTGTCTCAATGGACTCACACAGAATCCATTTGTTTGATTGTTTGTTTTTCAGTTTCACTCGTGTAGGGTACTTGTCCACACACCTTCGGCTTGTAGTGTGTCTGTGTCCTTGGATCTCAAGTGAGTCTCCTGTAAGTAAGCACGTACGTGTCTTGAGTTTTCATCCCTTCTTTTAACCCTGTGTCTTTTGTTTGCTGCACTCAGTGCCTGACCTTTTATTCTGATGATTCAGAGCTGTGCACTTATTGCACTTAAAGAATTTTTTTTATCATTAAGCTAAAATCAATTGAAGAACATTATGTTTACTATGCTCCCCCCTTCACCAAGTACATCTGAAAAACCTCTTCAGTCGCTGTCGATCTGCGTAGTTGGATGCTGTAGACCCCTTCACCATGTCCCTCCCAACAGACCCCATTACAGTCGCTGTCCATCTGTGAGTAGTAAGATGCTATATGATCTCTACTAGCCTTCTCTGTGTTGTACAGCACTCCCCATGACCCCTCGACCCAAAGCATTATACATGCTAAAACTAATGCCCCCATTCTTTCTCCTCACACTTATCCCTCCCTTCAGACCAACCCTGCCCAGTCCTTTTCCCTTTGGTAACTTTTAGTCAACTCTCGGGTTCTGTGAGTCTGCTGCTGTTTTTCTCCTTCAGTTTTTCTTTGTTGTTGTACTACACACATGAGTGAAAACACTTGGTACTTGTCTTTCTCCGCCTGGCCTATTTCTCTGAACATACTACCGTCTAGCTCCATCCAGGTCATTACAAATGGTAGGATTTGTTTTCTTCTTAAGGCTGCTTACTGCACTTTTAAAACTGGATTTCATTCTTCCTTTTTGTTTGTAGTTTAGCTATGTTATTCACCATTCAACTCCTGGTTATGAACAATAGCTTTGTGTCAATCGATATGTATCTGTATCTATCTATCTAATGGTCTGTCTGTCTATCTATGTTTCTACGTATGTACGTATGTATGTATCTATGTATCTATCTATCTATCTCTCTTCCTATCATCTATCTATGATGTCTATCATCTATCAATCCATGTACCTATCTATCTATCTTTCATCTGTCATCTGTGTACCTATCTATCTATGAATCAATCATCTTTTTGTCTGCCCATCTATCCTTCTGTACAGAACAGTTAACAACATAGCCTATGTCTCTTCCCTACATTATGCTTCCAGAAATCTTGCAAGGTAACTAAGCCATAAGGAGAGCACTGTGTTCACCGATACACTTTCAGGTAGAGTCAGCCGCGTGTGCTTACAAAACCAGTAAATGGAGGTGAAAGGACTTGAACCTGTATCTCTGTCCACTGTCCTCTCATACTTCCTGCTCGCTTGGTGACTTTATTTAGCCACATTCAGTGAGTAAGTGATCCCTGAAGACCACAAGTATCCTTCGTCTGGTCCGGTTGTCGAAAGAAAAGTGTACTTGCTTCTTTGCACACCACCATGTTTGAGGGACATCGGCGTGATCACTGCTGATAGGTGCAGGGACAATTATAAAGGAACACCTATTTCTGGACAGGAGCAGTTGGGAACAAAGAGTGTGTTGTGGAGTGAAGTGTTTATTTGAGGGTCCAAACTTCCCTCCTTAGGTGGGTATTAATTCTTTACATTCGTGAACATCATAAAAAGCAATGATTTTAGAAGCCCAGACGCGTATTATTACAGCAATTCATTTGTTGAGGTGAGAGGAAATGAGAAGGAACTTGCTGCACCACTAAATCTATGCCTGAGCACTGCTGAAATCAAACAAAAAGAATTCACGGTGGCTAGATAGGGCTATTTTCTACTGACTCTCTCTGGGGACTCAAACAGAATTCATTTGTTTGTTTGTTTCTTATTTTCACTTGTATAGGTAATCTGTCCCCGCCCCTTCAGCTTGTAGTTTGTCTGTGTCCTTGGATCTCAAGTGAGTCTCCAGTAAGGGAGCACGTAGGAGATCTTGCGTTTTCATCAGTTCTTCTAACACTGGGTCTTTTGATTGAAACACTCAAAGCCTGTACTTTTATTTATTCTGATATTTGAGAGCTGTGCTCTTACTGCACTTTGAAATTCTTTTTGTTCTCATTAATATACAATCACATGCAGAACATTATGTTTTCCAGTCTACACCCTTCAGCAAGTCCCCGGCAAAAGCCAGTTACAGTCGCTGTCCGTCAGCGTGTACTAAGATGCTGTAGAATCACTACATGTCTTCTCTGTGTTATGCAGCCGTACAAATGACCCCCCAAGTTACACACTATACATGCTAATCCTAATGCCCCCATTCTTTTTCCCCGCCCTTATTACTCCCTTCCCAAAAACCCTCCCCAGTCCCTTTCTCTTTGGTAACTGTTAGTCCACTCTCGGGTTCTGTGAGTCTGCTGCTGTCTTTTCCTTCAGTTTTTCTTTATCATACTCCACACATGAGTGAAATCATTTGGTACATGTATTTCTCCTCCTTGAATATTTGACTGAGCATAATACCCTCTAGCTCCATCCACGTTATTGCAAATAATAGGATTTGTTTTCTTCTTATGGCTGCCTACTGCACTTTTTAAACTGGATTTCATTCTTCTTTTTGTTTGTAGTTTCGCTATGTGCTTTCACCATTGCTCTCCTGGTTATGAGCAGTAGCTTTGTGTTAATCGATATGTACCTATATCTATCTATCTGTCTGTCTATCTATTTATCAATCAATCAATCAATAAATCAATCATCTTTTTGTCTGCCCATCTGTCCTTGTGTACAGAACAGTTAACCATATATCCTATATCACTTTCCTACACTATGCTTCCAAAAATCCTGCAAAGTATCTAGGCTGTAGAGAGACCACTGGGTTCACCGAGACACTTGCAGTTCGAGGCGGCCGCGTGTACCTACAAAACCAGGAAATAGTTGTGCCGGGACTTGAACCCGTGTCTCTATCCTCTGTCTTCTTTCATCTCCTTCTAACTTACTGTCTGTATTTAGCCACATTCTTTGACTAAGTGCTCCCTGAAGACCACAAGTATCATTCCTCTGGGCCTGTTGTCTCGAGAAAAGAAAACTTGTTCTTTGCTCACCACCATGTTTGAAGGACATCAGCGTGATCACCGGCGATAGGACGGAGGGTCAAATAAAAAGGAACACCAATTTCTAGACAGGAGCAGTTGGGAGCTAAGAGTGTTTTGTGGGGTGACGTGTTTATTTGAGTGTCCACACTTCCCTCTTTAGGTAGTTATTAGATCCTCCCATTCGTGAACATCATAAAACCCACTGATTTCAAAGGCCCAGACGCTTATTATTACAGCAACTCAGTTGTCGAGGTGAGAGAAAATGAGAAGTATGTTGCTGCACCACTAAATCAATGGCTGGGAACGGCTGAAACCAAACAAAAAGAATTCACGGAGGCCAGATAGGGCTATTTTCTTCTGACTGTCTCAATGGACTCACACAGAATCCATTTGTTTGATTGTTTGTTTTTCAGTTTCACTCGTGTAGGGTACTTGTCCACACACCTTCGGCTTGTAGTGTGTCTGTGTCCTTGGATCTCAAGTGAGTCTCCTGTAAGTAAGCACGTACGTGTCTTGAGTTTTCATCCCTTCTTTTAACCCTGTGTCTTTTGTTTGCTGCACTCAGTGCCTGACCTTTTATTCTGATGATTCAGAGCTGTGCACTTATTGCACTTAAAGAATTTTTTTTATCATTAAGCTAAAATCAATTGAAGAACATTATGTTTACTATGCTCCCCCCTTCACCAAGTACATCTGAAAAACCTCTTCAGTCGCTGTCGATCTGCGTAGTTGGATGCTGTAGACCCCTTCACCATGTCCCTCCCAACAGACCCCATTACAGTCGCTGTCCATCAGTGAGTAGTAAGATGCTATATGATCTCTACTAGCCTTCTCTGTGTTGTACAGCACTCCCCATGACCCCTCGACCCAAAGCATTATACATGCTAAAACTAATGCCCCCATTCTTTCTCCTCACACTTATCCCTCCCTTCAGACCAACCCTGCCCAGTCCTTTTCCCTTTGGTAACTTTTAGTCAACTCTCCGGTTCTGTGAGTCTGCTGCTGTTTTTCTCCTTCAGTTTTTCTTTGTTGTTGTACTACACACATGAGTGAAAACACTTGGTACTTGTCTTTCTCCGCCTGGCCTATTTCTCTGAACATACTACCGTCTAGCTCCATCCAGGTCATTACAAATGGTAGGATTTGTTTTCTTCTTAAGGCTGCTTACTGCACTTTTAAAACTGGAATTCATTCTTCCTTTTTGTTTGTAGTTTAGCTATGTTATTCACCATTCAACTCCTGGTTATGAACAATAGCTTTGTGTCAATCGATATGTATCTGTATCTATCTATCTAATGGTCTGTCTGTCTATCTATGTTTCTACGTATGTATGTATGTATGTATCTATGTATCTATCTATCTATCTCTCTTCCTATCATCTATCTATGATGTCTATCATCGATCAATCCATGTACCTATCTATCTATCTTTCATCTGTCATCTGTGTACCTATCTATCTATGAATCAATCATCTTTTTGTCTGCCCATCTATCCTTCTGTACAGAACAGTTAACAACATAGCCTATGTCTCTTCCCTACATTATGCTTAAAGAAATCTTGCAAGGTAACTAAGCCATAAGGAGAGCACTGTGTTCACCGATACACTTTCAGGTAGAGTCAGCCGCATGTGCTTACAAAACCAGTAAATGGAGGTGAAAGGACTTGAACCTGTATCTCTGTCCACTGTCCTCTCATACTTCCTGCTCGCTTGGTGACTTTATTTAGCCACATTCAGTGAGTAAGTGATCCCTGAAGACCACAAGTATCCTTCGTCTGGTCCGGTTGTCGAAAGAAAGGTATACTTGGTTCTTTGCACACCACCATGTTTGAGAGACATCGGCGTGATCACTGCTGATAGGTGCTGGGACAATTATAAAGGAACACCTATTTCTGGACAGGAGCAGTTGGGAACAAAGAGTGTGTTGTGGAGTGAAGTGTTTATTTGAGGGTCCAAACTTCCCTCCTTAGGTGGGTATTACTTCTTTACATTCGTGAACATCATAAAAAGCAATGATTTTAGAAGCCCAGACGCATATTATTACAGCAATTCATTTGTTGTGGTGAGAGGAAATGAGAAGGAACTTGCTGCACCACTAAATCTATGCCTGAGCACTGCTGAAATCAAACAAAAAGAATTCACGGTGGCTAGATAGGGCTATTTTCTACTGACTCTCTCTGGGGACTCAAACAGAATTCATTTGTTTGTTTGTTTCTTATTTTCACTTGTATAGGTAATCTGTCCCCGCCCCTTCAGCTTGTAGTTTGTCTGTGTCCTTGGATCTCAAGTGAGTCTCCAGTAAGGGAGCACGTAGGAGATCTTGCGTTTTCATCAGTTCTTCTAACACTGGGTCTTTTGATTGAAGCACTCAAAGCCTGTACTTTTATTTATTCTGATATTTGAGAGCTGTGCTCTTACTGCACTTTGAAATTCTTTTTGTTCTCATTAATATACAATCACATGCAGAACATTATGTTTTCCAGTCTACACCCTTCACCAAGTCCCCGGCAAAAGCCAGTTACAGTCGCTGTCCGTCAGCGTGTACTAAGATGCTGTAGAATCACTACATGTCTTCTCTGTGTTATGCAGCCGTACAAATGACCCCCCAAGTTACACACTATACATGCTAATCCTAATGCCCCCATTCTTTTTCCCCGCCCTTATTACTCCCTTCCCAAAAACCCTCCCCAGTCCCTTTCTCTTTGGTAACTGTTAGTCCACTCTCGGGTTCTGTGAGTCTGCTGCTGTCTTTTCCTTCAGTTTTTCTTTGTTATCATACTCCACACATGAGTGAAATCATTTGGTACATGTATTTCTCCTCCTTGAATATTTGACTGAGCATAATACCCTCTAGCTCCATCCACGTTATTGCAAATAATAGGATTTGTTTTCTTCTTATGGCTGCCTACTGCACTTTTTAAACTGGATTTCATTCTTCTTTTTTGTTTGTAGTTTCGCTATGTGCTTTCACCATTGCTCTCCTGGTTATGAGCAGTAGCTTTGTGTTAATCGATATGTACCTATATCTATCTATCTGTCTGTCTATCTATTTATCAATCAATCAATCAATAAATCAATCATCTTTTTGTCTGCCCATCTGTCCTTGTGTACAGAACAGTTAACCATATATCCTATATCACTTTCCTACACTATGCTTCCAAAAATCCTGCAAAGTATCTAGGCTGTAGAGAGACCACTGGGTTCACCGAGACACTTGCAGTTCGAGGCGGCCGCGTGTACCTACAAAACCAGGAAATAGTTGTGCCGGGACTTGAACCCGTGTCTCTATCCTCTGTCTTCTTTCATCTCCTTCTAACTTACTGTCTGTATTTAGCCACATTCTTTGACTAAGTGCTCCCTGAAGACCACAAGTATCATTCCTCTGGGCCTGTTGTCTCGAGAAAAGAAAACTTGTTCTTTGCTCACCACCATGTTTGAAGGACATCAGCGTGATCACCGGCGATAGGACGGAGGGTCAAATAAAAAGGAACACCAATTTCTAGACAGGAGCAGTTGGGAGCTAAGAGTGTTTTGTGGGGTGACGTGTTTATTTGAGTGTCCAAACTTCCCTCTTTAGGTAGTTATTAGATCCTCCCATTCGTGAACATCATAAAACCCACTGATTTCAAAGGCCCAGACGCTTATTATTACAGCAACTCAGTTGTCGAGGTGAGAGAAAATGAGAAGTATGTTGCTGCACCACTAAATCAATGGCTGGGAACGGCTGAAACCAAACAAAAAGAATTCACAGAGGCCAGATAGGGCTATTTTCTTCTGACTGTCTCAATGGACTCACACAGAATCCATTTGTTTGATTGTTTGTTTTTCAGTTTCACTCGTGTAGGGTACTTGTCCACACACCTTCGGCTTGTAGTGTGTATGTGTCCTTGGATCTCAAGTGAGTCTCCTGTAAGTAAGCACGTACGTGTCTTGAGTTTTCATCCCTTCTTTTAACCCTGTGTCTTTTGTTTGCTGCACTCAGTGCCTGACCTTTTATTCTGATGATTCAGAGCTGTGCACTTATTGCACTTAAAGAATTTTTTTTATCATTAAGCTAAAATCAATTGAAGAACATTATGTTTACTATGCTCCCCCCTTCACCAAGTACATCTGAAAAACCTCTTCAGTCGCTGTCGATCTGCGTAGTTGGATGCTGTAGACCCCTTCACCATGTCCCTCCCAACAGACCCCATTACAGTCGCTGTCCATCAGTGAGTAGTAAGATGCTATATGATCTCTACTAGCCTTCTCTGTGTTGTACAGCACTCCCCATGACCCCTCGACCCAAAGCATTATACATGCTAAAACTAATGCCCCCATTCTTTCTCCTCACACTTATCCCTCCCTTCAGACCAACCCTGCCCAGTCCTTTTCCCTTTGGTAACTTTTAGTCAACTCTCGGGTTCTGTGAGTCTGCTGCTGTTTTTCTCCTTCAGTTTTTCTTTGTTGTTGTACTACACACATGAGTGAAAACACTTGGTACTTGTCTTTCTCCGCCTGGCCTATTTCTCTGAACATACTACCGTCTAGCTCCATCCAGGTCATTACAAATGGTAGGATTTGTTTTCTTCTTAAGGCTGCTTACTGCACTTTTAAAACTGGATTTCATTCTTCCTTTTTGTTTGTAGTTTAGCTATGTTATTCACCATTCAACTCCTGGTTATGAACAATAGCTTTGTGTCAATCGATATGTATCTGTATCTATCTATCTAATGGTCTGTCTGTCTATCTATGTTTCTACGTATGTATGTATGTATGTATCTATGTATCTATCTATCTATCTCTCTTCCTATCATCTATCTATGATGTCTATCATCGATCAATCAATGTACCTATCTATCTATCTTTCATCTGTCATCTGTGTACCTATCTATCTATGAATCAATCATCTTTTTGTCTGCCCATCTATCCTTCTGTACAGAACAGTTAACAACATAGCCTATGTCTCTTCCCTACATTATGCTTCCAGAAATCTTGCAAGGTAACTAAGCCATAAGGAGAGCACTGTGTTCACCGATACACTTTCAGGTAGAGTCAGCCGCGTGTGCTTACAAAACCAGTAAATGGAGGTGAAAGGACTTGAACCTGTATCTCTGTCCACTGTCCTCTCATACTTCCTGCTCGCTTGGTGACTTTATTTAGCCACATTCAGTGAGTAAGTGATCCCTGAAGACCACAAGTATCCTTCATCTGGTCCGGTTGTCGAAAGAAAAGTGTACTTGCTTCTTTGCACACCACCATGTTTGAGGGACATCGGCGTGATCACTGCTGATAGGTGCAGGGACAATTATAAAGGAACACCTATTTCTGGACAGGAGCAGTTGGGAACAAAGAGTGTGTTGTGGAGTGAAGTGTTTATTTGAGGGTCCAAACTTCCCTCCTTAGGTGGGTATTACTTCTTTACATTCGTGAACATCATAAAAAGCAATGATTTTAGAAGCCCAGACGCATATTATTACAGCAATTCATTTGTTGAGGTGAGAGGAAATGAGAAGGAACTTGCTGCACCACTAAATCTATGCCTGAACACTGCTGAAATCAAACAAAAAGAATTCACGGTGGCTAGATAGGGCTATTTTCTACTGACTCTCTCTGGGGACTCAAACAGAATTCATTTGTTTGTTTGTTTCTTATTTTCACTTGTATAGGTAATCTGTCCCCGCCCCTTCAGCTTGTAGTTTGTCTGTGTCCTTGGATCTCAAGTGAGTCTCCAGTAAGGGAGCACGTAGGAGATCTTGCGTTTTCATCAGTTCTTCTAACACTGGGTCTTTTGATTGAAGCACTCAAAGCCTGTACTTTTATTTATTCTGATATTTGAGAGCTGTGCTCTTACTGCACTTTGAAATTCTTTTTGTTCTCATTAATATACAATCACATGCAGAACATTATGTTTTCCAGTCTACACCCTTCACCAAGTCCCCGGCAAAAGCCAGTTACAGTCGCTGTCCGTCAGCGTGTACTAAGATGCTGTAGAATCACTACATGTCTTCTCTGTGTTATGCAGCCGTACAAATGACCCCCCAAGTTACACACTATACATGCTAATCCTAATGCCCCCATTTTTTTTGCCCGCCCTTATTACTCCCTTCCCAAAAACCCTCCCCAGTCCCTTTCTCTTTGTTAACTGTTAGTCCACTCTCGGGTTCTGTGAGTCTGCTGCTGTCTTTTCCTTCAGTTTTTCTTTGTTATCATACTCCACACATGAGTGAAATCATTTGGTACATGTATTTCTCCTCCTTGAATATTTGACTGAGCATAATACCCTCTAGCTCCATCCACGTTATTGCAAATAATAGGATTTGTTTTCTTCTTATGGCTGCCTACTGCACTTTTTAAACTGGATTTCATTCTTCTTTTTTGTTTGTAGTTTCGCTATGTGCTTTCACCATTGCTCTCCTGGTTATGAGCAGTAGCTTTGTGTTAATCGATATGTACCTATATCTATCTATCTGTCTGTCTATCTATTTATCAATCAATCAATCAATCAATCAATCATCTTTTTGTCTGCCCATCTGTCCTTGTGTACAGAACAGTTAACCATATATCCTATATCACTTTCCTACACTATGCTTCCAAAAATCCTGCAAAGTATCTAGGCTGTAGAGAGACCACTGGGTTCACCGAGACACTTGCAGTTCGAGGCGGCCGCGTGTACCTACAAAACCAGGAAATAGTTGTGCCGGGACTTGAACCCGTGTCTCTATCCTCTGTCTTCTTTCATCTCCTTCTAACTTACTGTCTGTATTTAGCCACATTCTTTGACTAAGTGCTCCCTGAAGACCACAAGTATCATTCCTCTGGGCCTGTTGTCTCGAGAAAAGAAAACTTGTTCTTTGCTCACCACCATGTTTGAAGGACATCAGCGTGATCACCGGCGATAGGACGGAGGGTCAAATAAAAAGGAACACCAATTTCTAGACAGGAGCAGTTGGGAGCTAAGAGTGTTTTGTGGGGTGACGTGTTTATTTGAGTGTCCAAACTTCCCTCTTTAGGTAGTTATTAGATCCTCCCATTCGTGAACATCATAAAACCCACTGATTTCAAAGGCCCAGACGCTTATTATTACAGCAACTCAGTTGTCGAGGTGAGAGAAAATGAGATGTATGTTGCTGCACCACTAAATCAATGGCTGGGAACGGCTGAAACCAAACAAAAAGAATTCACGGAGGCCAGATAGGGCTATTTTCTTCTGACTGTCTCAATGGACTCACACAGAATCCATTTGTTTGATTGTTTGTTTTTCAGTTTCACTCGTGTAGGGTACTTGTCCACACACCTTCGGCTTGTAGTGTGTCTGTGTCCTTGGATCTCAAGTGAGTCTCCTGTAAGTAAGCACGTACGTGTCTTGAGTTTTCATCCCTTCTTTTAACCCTGTGTCTTTTGTTTGCTGCACTCAGTGCCTGACCTTTTATTCTGATGATTCAGAGCTGTGCACTTATTGCACTTAAAGAATTTTTTTTATCATTAAGCTAAAATCAATTGAAGAACATTATGTTTACTATGCTCCCCCCTTCACCAAGTACATCTGAAAAACCTCTTCAGTCGCTGTCGATCTGCGTAGTTGGATGCTGTAGACCCCTTCACCATGTCCCTCCCAACAGACCCCATTACAGTCGCTGTCCATCAGTGAGTAGTAAGATGCTATATGATCTCTACTAGCCTTCTCTGTGTTGTACAGCACTCCCCATGACCCCTCGACCCAAAGCATTATACATGCTAAAACTAATGCCCCCATTCTTTCTCCTCACACTTATCCCTCCCTTCAGACCAACCCTGCCCAGTCCTTTTCCCTTTGGTAACTTTTAGTCAACTCTCGGGTTCTGTGAGTCTGCTGCTGTTTTTCTCCTTCAGTTTTTCTTTGTTGTTGTACTACACACATGAGTGAAAACACTTGGTACTTGTCTTTCTCCGCCTGGCCTATTTCTCTGAACATACTACCGTCTAGCTCCATCCAGGTCATTACAAATGGTAGGATTTGTTTTCTTCTTAAGGCTGCTTACTGCACTTTTAAAACTGGATTTCATTCTTCCTTTTTGTTTGTAGTTTAGCTATGTTATTCACCATTCAACTCCTGGTTATGAACAATAGCTTTGTGTCAATCGATATGTATCTGTATCTATCTATCTAATGGTCTGTCTGTCTATCTATGTTTCTACGTATGTATGTATGTATGTATCTATGTATCTATCTATCTATCTCTCTTCCTATCATCTATCTATGATGTCTATCATCGATCAATCAATGTACCTATCTATCTATCTTTCATCTGTCATCTGTGTACCTATCTATCTATGAATCAATCATCTTTTTGTCTGCCCATCTATCCTTCTGTACAGAACAGTTAACAACATAGCCTATGTCTCTTCCCTACATTATGCTTCCAGAAATCTTGCAAGGTAACTAAGCCATAAGGAGAGCACTGTGTTCACCGATACACTTTCAGGTAGAGTCAGCCGCGTGTGCTTACAAAACCAGTAAATGGAGGTGAAAGGACTTGAACCTGTATCTCTGTCCACTGTCCTCTCATACTTCCTGCTCGCTTGGTGACTTTATTTAGCCACATTCAGTGAGTAAGTGATCCCTGAAGACCACAAGTATCCTTCATCTGGTCCGGTTGTCGAAAGAAAAGTGTACTTGCTTCTTTGCACACCACCATGTTTGAGGGACATCGGCGTGATCACTGCTGATAGGTGCAGGGACAATTATAAAGGAACACCTATTTCTGGACAGGAGCAGTTGGGAACAAAGAGTGTGTTGTGGAGTGAAGTGTTTATTTGAGGGTCCAAACTTCCCTCCTTAGGTGGGTATTACTTCTTTACATTCGTGAACATCATAAAAAGCAATGATTTTAGAAGCCCAGACGCATATTATTACAGCAATTCATTTGTTGAGGTGAGAGGAAATGAGAAGGAACTTGCTGCACCACTAAATCTATGCCTGAACACTGCTGAAATCAAACAAAAAGAATTCACGGTGGCTAGATAGGGCTATTTTCTACTGACTCTCTCTGGGGACTCAAACAGAATTCATTTGTTTGTTTGTTTCTTATTTTCACTTGTATAGGTAATCTGTCCCCGCCCCTTCAGCTTGTAGTTTGTCTGTGTCCTTGGATCTCAAGTGAGTCTCCAGTAAGGGAGCACGTAGGAGATCTTGCGTTTTCATCAGTTCTTCTAACACTGGGTCTTTTGATTGAAGCACTCAAAGCCTGTACTTTTATTTATTCTGATATTTGAGAGCTGTGCTCTTACTGCACTTTGAAATTCTTTTTGTTCTCATTAATATACAATCACATGCAGAACATTATGTTTTCCAGTCTACACCCTTCACCAAGTCCCCGGCAAAAGCCAGTTACAGTCGCTGTCCGTCAGCGTGTACTAAGATGCTGTAGAATCACTACATGTCTTCTCTGTGTTATGCAGCCGTACAAATGACCCCCCAAGTTACACACTATACATGCTAATCCTAATGCCCCCATTTTTTTTGCCCGCCCTTATTACTCCCTTCCCAAAAACCCTCCCCAGTCCCTTTCTCTTTGTTAACTGTTAGTCCACTCTCGGGTTCTGTGAGTCTGCTGCTGTCTTTTCCTTCAGTTTTTCTTTGTTATCATACTCCACACATGAGTGAAATCATTTGGTACATGTATTTCTCCTCCTTGAATATTTGACTGAGCATAATACCCTCTAGCTCCATCCACGTTATTGCAAATAATAGGATTTGTTTTCTTCTTATGGCTGCCTACTGCACTTTTTAAACTGGATTTCATTCTTCTTTTTTGTTTGTAGTTTCGCTATGTGCTTTCACCATTGCTCTCCTGGTTATGAGCAGTAGCTTTGTGTTAATCGATATGTACCTATATCTATCTATCTGTCTGTCTATCTATTTATCAATCAATCAATCAATCAATCAATCATCTTTTTGTCTGCCCATCTGTCCTTGTGTACAGAACAGTTAACCATATATCCTATATCACTTTCCTACACTATGCTTCCAAAAATCCTGCAAAGTATCTAGGCTGTAGAGAGACCACTGGGTTCACCGAGACACTTGCAGTTCGAGGCGGCCGCGTGTACCTACAAAACCAGGAAATAGTTGTGCCGGGACTTGAACCCGTGTCTCTATCCTCTGTCTTCTTTCATCTCCTTCTAACTTACTGTCTGTATTTAGCCACATTCTTTGACTAAGTGCTCCCTGAAGACCACAAGTATCATTCCTCTGGGCCTGTTGTCTCGAGAAAAGAAAACTTGTTCTTTGCTCACCACCATGTTTGAAGGACATCAGCGTGATCACCGGCGATAGGACGGAGGGTCAAATAAAAAGGAACACCAATTTCTAGACAGGAGCAGTTGGGAGCTAAGAGTGTTTTGTGGGGTGACGTGTTTATTTGAGTGTCCAAACTTCCCTCTTTAGGTAGTTATTAGATCCTCCCATTCGTGAACATCATAAAACCCACTGATTTCAAAGGCCCAGACGCTTATTATTACAGCAACTCAGTTGTCGAGGTGAGAGAAAATGAGATGTATGTTGCTGCACCACTAAATCAATGGCTGGGAACGGCTGAAACCAAACAAAAAGAATTCACGGAGGCCAGATAGGGCTATTTTCTTCTGACTGTCTCAATGGACTCACACAGAATCCATTTGTTTGATTGTTTGTTTTTCAGTTTCACTCGTGTAGGGTACTTGTCCACACACCTTCGGCTTGTAGTGTGTCTGTGTCCTTGGATCTCAAGTGAGTCTCCTGTAAGTAAGCACGTACGTGTCTTGAGTTTTCATCCCTTCTTTTAACCCTGTGTCTTTTGTTTGCTGCACTCAGTGCCTGACCTTTTATTCTGATGATTCAGAGCTGTGCACTTATTGCACTTAAAGAATTTTTTTTATCATTAAGCTAAAATCAATTGAAGAACATTATGTTTACTATGCTCCCCCCTTCACCAAGTACATCTGAAAAACCTCTTCAGTCGCTGTCGATCTGCGTAGTTGGATGCTGTAGACCCCTTCACCATGTCCCTCCCAACAGACCCCATTACAGTCGCTGTCCATCAGTGAGTAGTAAGATGCTATATGATCTCTACTAGCCTTCTCTGTGTTGTACAGCACTCCCCATGACCCCTCGACCCAAAGCATTATACATGCTAAAACTAATGCCCCCATTCTTTCTCCTCACACTTATCCCTCCCTTCAGACCAACCCTGCCCAGTCCTTTTCCCTTTGGTAACTTTTAGTCAACTCTCGGGTTCTGTGAGTCTGCTGCTGTTTTTCTCCTTCAGTTTTTCTTTGTTGTTGTACTACACACATGAGTGAAAACACTTGGTACTTGTCTTTCTCCGCCTGGCCTATTTCTCTGAACATACTACCGTCTAGCTCCATCCAGGTCATTACAAATGGTAGGATTTGTTTTCTTCTTAAGGCTGCTTACTGCACTTTTAAAACTGGATTTCATTCTTCCTTTTTGTTTGTAGTTTAGCTATGTTATTCACCATTCAACTCCTGGTTATGAACAATAGCTTTGTGTCAATCGATATGTATCTGTATCTATCTACCTAATGGTCTGTCTGTCTATCTATGTTTCTACGTATGTACGTATGTATGTATCTATGTATCTATCTATCTATCTCTCTTCCTATCATCTATCTATGATGTCTATCATCTATCAATCCATGTACCTATCTATCTATCTTTCATCTGTCATCTGTGTACCTATCTATCTATGAATCAATCATCTTTTTGTCTGCCCATCTATCCTTCTGTACAGAACAGTTAACAACATAGCCTATGTCTCTTCCCTACATTATGCTTCCAGAAATCTTGCAAGGTAACTAAGCCATAAGGAGAGCACTGTGTTCACCGATACACTTTCAGGTAGAGTCAGCCGCGTGTGCTTACAAAACCAGTAAATGGAGGTGAAAGGACTTGAACCTGTATCTCTGTCCACTGTCCTCTCATACTTCCTGCTCGCTTGGTGACTTTATTTAGCCACATTCAGTGAGTAAGTGATCCCTGAAGACCACAAGTATCCTTCGTCTGGTCCGGTTGTCGAAAGAAAAGTGTACTTGCTTCTTTGCACACCACCATGTTTGAGGGACATCGGCGTGATCACTGCTGATAGGTGCAGGGACAATTATAAAGGAACACCTATTTCTGGACAGGAGCAGTTGGGAACAAAGAGTGTGTTGTGGAGTGAAGTGTTTATTTGAGGGTCCAAACTTCCCTCCTTAGGTGGGTATTAATTCTTTACATTCGTGAACATCATAAAAAGCAATGATTTTAGAAGCCCAGACGCGTATTATTACAGCAATTCATTTGTTGAGGTGAGAGGAAATGAGAAGGAACTTGCTGCACCACTAAATCTATGCCTGAGCACTGCTGAAATCAAACAAAAAGAATTCACGGTGGCTAGATAGGGCTATTTTCTACTGACTCTCTCTGGGGACTCAAACAGAATTCATTTGTTTGTTTGTTTCTTATTTTCACTTGTATAGGTAATCTGTCCCCGCCCCTTCAGCTTGTAGTTTGTCTGTGTCCTTGGATCTCAAGTGAGTCTCCAGTAAGGGAGCACGTAGGAGATCTTGCGTTTTCATCAGTTCTTCTAACACTGGGTCTTTTGATTGAAACACTCAAAGCCTGTACTTTTATTTATTCTGATATTTGAGAGCTGTGCTCTTACTGCACTTTGAAATTCTTTTTGTTCTCATTAATATACAATCACATGCAGAACATTATGTTTTCCAGTCTACACCCTTCAGCAAGTCCCCGGCAAAAGCCAGTTACAGTCGCTGTCCGTCAGCGTGTACTAAGATGCTGTAGAATCACTACATGTCTTCTCTGTGTTATGCAGCCGTACAAATGACCCCCCAAGTTACACACTATACATGCTAATCCTAATGCCCCCATTCTTTTTCCCCGCCCTTATTACTCCCTTCCCAAAAACCCTCCCCAGTCCCTTTCTCTTTGGTAACTGTTAGTCCACTCTCGGGTTCTGTGAGTCTGCTGCTGTCTTTTCCTTCAGTTTTTCTTTGTTATCATACTCCACACATGATTGAAATCATTTGGTACATGTATTTCTCCTCCTTGAATATTTGACTGAGCATAATACCCTCTAGCTCCATCCACGTTATTGCAAATAATAGGATTTGTTTTCTTCTTATGGCTGCCTACTGCACTTTTTAAACTGGATTTCATTCTTCTTTTTGTTTGTAGTTTCGCTATGTGCTTTCACCATTGCTCTCCTGGTTATGAGCAGTAGCTTTGTGTTAATCGATATGTACCTATATCTATCTATCTGTCTGTCTATCTATTTATCAATCAATCAATCAATAAATCAATCATCTTTTTGTCTGCCCATCTGTCCTTGTGTACAGAACAGTTAACCATATATCCTATATCACTTTCGTACACTATGCTTCCAAAAATCCTGCAAAGTATCTAGGCTGTAGAGAGACCACTGGGTTCACCGAGACACTTGCAGTTCGAGGCGGCCGCGTGTACCTACAAAACCAGGAAATAGTTGTGCCGGGACTTGAACCCGTGTCTCTATCCTCTGTCTTCTTTCATCTCCTTCTAACTTACTGTCTGTATTTAGCCACATTCTTTGACTAAGTGCTCCCTGAAGACCACAAGTATCATTCCTCTGGGCCTGTTGTCTCGAGAAAAGAAAACTTGTTCTTTGCTCACCACCATGTTTGAAGGACATCAGCGTGATCACCGGCGATAGGACGGAGGGTCAAATAAAAAGGAACACCAATTTCTAGACAGGAGCAGTTGGGAGCTAAGAGTGTTTTGTGGGGTGACGTGTTTATTTGAGTGTCCAAACTTCCCTCTTTAGTTAGTTATTAGATCCTCCCATTCGTGAACATCATAAAACCCACTGATTTCAAAGGCCCAGACGCTTATTATTACAGCAACTCAGTTGTCGAGGTGAGAGAAAATGAGAAGTATGTTGCTGCACCACTAAATCAATGGCTGGGAACGGCTGAAACCAAACAAAAAGAATTCACGGAGGCCAGATAGGGCTATTTTCTTCTGACTGTCTCAATGGACTCACACAGAATCCATTTGTTTGATTGTTTGTTTTTCAGTTTCACTCGTGTAGGGTACTTGTCCACACACCTTCGGCTTGTAGTGTGTCTGTGTCCTTGGATCTCAAGTGAGTCTCCTGTAAGTAAGCACGTACGTGTCTTGAGTTTTCATCCCTTCTTTTAACCCTGTGTCTTTTGTTTGCTGCACTCAGTGCCTGACCTTTTATTCTGATGATTCAGAGCTGTGCACTTATTGCACTTAAAGAATTTTTTTTATCATTAAGCTAAAATCAATTGAAGAACATTATGTTTACTATGCTCCCCCCTTCACCAAGTACATCTGAAAAACCTCTTCAGTCGCTGTCGATCTGCGTAGTTGGATGCTGTAGACCCCTTCACCATGTCCCTCCCAACAGACCCCATTACAGTCGCTGTCCATCAGTGAGTAGTAAGATGCTATATGATCTCTACTAGCCTTCTCTGTGTTGTACAGCACTCCCCATGACCCCTCGACCCAAAGCATTATACATGCTAAAACTAATGCCCCCATTCTTTCTCCTCACACTTATCCCTCCCTTCAGACCAACCCTGCCCAGTCCTTTTCCCTTTGGTAACTTTTAGTCAACTCTCGGGTTCTGTGAGTCTGCTGCTGTTTTTCTCCTTCAGTTTTTCTTTGTTGTTGTACTACACACATGAGTGAAAACACTTGGTACTTGTCTTTCTCCGCCTGGCCTATTTCTCTGAACATACTACCGTCTAGCTCCATCCAGGTCATTACAAATGGTAGGATTTGTTTTCTTCTTAAGGCTGCTTACTGCACTTTTAAAACTGGATTTCATTCTTCCTTTTTGTTTGTAGTTTAGCTATGTTATTCACCATTCAACTCCTGGTTATGAACAATAGCTTTGTGTCAATCGATATGTATCTGTATCTATCTATCTAATGGTCTGTCTGTCTATCTATGTTTCTACGTATGTATGTATGTATGTATCTATGTATCTATCTATCTATCTCTCTTCCTATCATCTATCTATGATGTCTATCATCGATCAATCAATGTACCTATCTATCTATCTTTCATCTGTCATCTGTGTACCTATCTATCTATGAATCAATCATCTTTTTGTCTGCCCATCTATCCTTCTGTACAGAACAGTTAACAACATAGCCTATGTCTCTTCCCTACATTATGCTTCCAGAAATCTTGCAAGGTAACTAAGCCATAAGGAGAGCACTGTGTTCACCGATACACTTTCAGGTAGAGTCAGCCGCGTGTGCTTACAAAACCAGTAAATGGAGGTGAAAGGACTTGAACCTGTATCTCTGTCCACTGTCCTCTCATACTTCCTGCTCGCTTGGTGACTTTATTTAGCCACATTCAGTGAGTAAGTGATCCCTGAAGACCACAAGTATCCTTCGTCTGGTCCGGTTGTCGAAAGAAAAGTGTACTTGGTTCTTTGCACACCACCATGTTTGAGAGACATCGGCGTGATCACTGCTGATAGGTGCAGGGACAATTATAAAGGAACACCTATTTCTGGACAGGAGCAGTTGGGAACAAAGAGTGTGTTGTGGAGTGAAGTGTTTATTTGAGGGTCCAAACTTCCCTCCTTAGGTGGGTATTACTTCTTTACATTCGTGAACATCATAAAAAGCAATGATTTTAGAAGCCCAGACGCATATTATTACAGCAATTCATTTGTTGAGGTGAGAGGAAATGAGAAGGAACTTGCTGCACCACTAAATCTATGCCTGAGCACTGCTGAAATCAAACAAAAAGAATTCACGGTGGCTAGATAGGGCTATTTTCTACTGACTCTCTCTGGGGACTCAAACAGAATTCATTTGTTTGTTTGTTTCTTATTTTCACTTGTATAGGTAATCTGTCCCCGCCCCTTCAGCTTGTAGTTTGTCTGTGTCCTTGGATCTCAAGTGAGTCTCCAGTAAGGGAGCACGTAGGAGATCTTGCGTTTTCATCAGTTCTTCTAACACTGGGTCTTTTGATTGAAGCACTCAAAGCCTGTACTTTTATTTATTCTGATATTTGAGAGCTGTGCTCTTACTGCACTTTGAAATTCTTTTTGTTCTCATTAATATACAATCACATGCAGAACATTATGTTTTCCAGTCTACACCCTTCAGCAAGTCCCCGGCAAAAGCCAGTTACAGTCGCTGTCCGTCAGCGTGTACTAAGATGCTGTAGAATCACTACATGTCTTCTCTGTGTTATGCAGCCGTACAAATGACCCCCCAAGTTACACACTATACATGCTAATCCTAATGCCCCCATTCTTTTTCCCCGCCCTTATTACTCCCTTCCCAAAAACCCTCCCCAGTCCCTTTCTCTTTGGTAACTGTTAGTCCACTCTCGGGTTCTGTGAGTCTGCTGCTGTCTTTTCCTTCAGTTTTTCTTTGTTATCATACTCCACACATGAGTGAAATCATTTGGTACATGTATTTCTCCTCCTTGAATATTTGACTGAGCATAATACCCTCTAGCTCCATCCACGTTATTGCAAATAATAGGATTTGTTTTCTTCTTATGGCTGCCTACTGCACTTTTTAAACTGGATTTCATTCTTCTTTTTTGTTTGTAGTTTCGCTATGTGCTTTCACCATTGCTCTCCTGGTTATGAGCAGTAGCTTTGTGTTAATCGATATGTACCTATATCTATCTATCTGTCTGTCTATCTATTTATCAATCAATCAATCAATAAATCAATCATCTTTTTGTCTGCCCATCTGTCCTTGTGTACAGAACAGTTAACCATATATCCTATATCACTTTCCTACACTATGCTTCCAAAAATCCTGCAAAGTATCTAGGCTGTAGAGAGACCACTGGGTTCACCGAGACACTTGCAGTTCGAGGCGGCCGCGTGTACCTACAAAACCAGGAAATAGTTGTGCCGGGACTTGAACCCGTGTCTCTATCCTCTGTCTTCTTTCATCTCCTTCTAACTTACTGTCTGTATTTAGCCACATTCTTTGACTAAGTGCTCCCTGAAGACCACAAGTATCATTCCTCTGGGCCTGTTGTCTCGAGAAAAGAAAACTTGTTCTTTGCTCACCACCATGTTTGAAGGACATCAGCGTGATCACCGGCGATAGGACGGAGGGTCAAATAAAAAGGAACACCAATTTCTAGACAGGAGCAGTTGGGAGCTAAGAGTGTTTTGTGGGGTGACGTGTTTATTTGAGTGTCCAAACTTCCCTCTTTAGGTAGTTATTAGATCCTCCCATTCGTGAACATCATAAAACCCACTGATTTCAAAGGCCCAGACGCTTATTATTACAGCAACTCAGTTGTCGAGGTGAGAGAAAATGAGAAGTATGTTGCTGCACCACTAAATCAATGGCTGGGAACGGCTGAAACCAAACAAAAAGAATTCACAGAGGCCAGATAGGGCTATTTTCTTCTGACTGTCTCAATGGACTCACACAGAATCCATTTGTTTGATTGTTTGTTTTTCAGTTTCACTCGTGTAGGGTACTTGTCCACACACCTTCGGCTTGTAGTGTGTCTGTGTCCTTGGATCTCAAGTGAGTCTCCTGTAAGTAAGCACGTACGTGTCTTGAGTTTTCATCCCTTCTTTTAACCCTGTGTCTTTTGTTTGCTGCACTCAGTGCCTGACCTTTTATTCTGATGATTCAGAGCTGTGCACTTATTGCACTTAAAGAATTTTTTTTATCATTAAGCTAAAATCAATTGAAGAACATTATGTTTACTATGCTCCCCCCTTCACCAAGTACATCTGAAAAACCTCTTCAGTCGCTGTCGATCTGCGTAGTTGGATGCTGTAGACCCCTTCACCATGTCCCTCCCAACAGACCCCATTACAGTCGCTGTCCATCAGTGAGTAGTAAGATGCTATATGATCTCTACTAGCCTTCTCTGTGTTGTACAGCACTCCCCATGACCCCTCGACCCAAAGCATTATACATGCTAAAACTAATGCCCCCATTCTTTCTCCTCACACTTATCCCTCCCTTCAGACCAACCCTGCCCAGTCCTTTTCCCTTTGGTAACTTTTAGTCAACTCTCGGGTTCTGTGAGTCTGCTGCTGTTTTTCTCCTTCAGTTTTTCTTTGTTGTTGTACTACACACATGAGTGAAAACACTTGGTACTTGTCTTTCTCCGCCTGGCCTATTTCTCTGAACATACTACCGTCTAGCTCCATCCAGGTCATTACAAATGGTAGGATTTGTTTTCTTCTTAAGGCTGCTTACTGCACTTTTAAAACTGGATTTCATTCTTCCTTTTTGTTTGTAGTTTAGCTATGTTATTCACCATTCAACTCCTGGTTATGAACAATAGCTTTGTGTCAATCGATATGTATCTGTATCTATCTATCTAATGGTCTGTCTGTCTATCTATGTTTCTACGTATGTATGTATGTATGTATCTATGTATCTATCTATCTATCTCTCTTCCTATCATCTATCTATGATGTCTATCATCGATCAATCAATGTACCTATCTATCTATCTTTCATCTGTCATCTGTGTACCTATCTATCTATGAATCAATCATCTTTTTGTCTGCCCATCTATCCTTCTGTACAGAACAGTTAACAACATAGCCTATGTCTCTTCCCTACATTATGCTTCCAGAAATCTTGCAAGGTAACTAAGCCATAAGGAGAGCACTGTGTTCACCGATACACTTTCAGGTAGAGTCAGCCGCGTGTGCTTACAAAACCAGTAAATGGAGGTGAAAGGACTTGAACCTGTATCTCTGTCCACTGTCCTCTCATACTTCCTGCTCGCTTGGTGACTTTATTTAGCCACATTCAGTGAGTAAGTGATCCCTGAAGACCACAAGTATCCTTCGTCTGGTCCGGTTGTCGAAAGAAAAGTGTACTTGGTTCTTTGCACACCACCATGTTTGAGAGACATCGGCGTGATCACTGCTGATAGGTGCAGGGACAATTATAAAGGAACACCTATTTCTGGACAGGAGCAGTTGGGAACAAAGAGTGTGTTGTGGAGTGAAGTGTTTATTTGAGGGTCCAAACTTCCCTCCTTAGGTGGGTATTACTTCTTTACATTCGTGAACATCATAAAAAGCAATGATTTTAGAAGCCCAGACGCATATTATTACAGCAATTCATTTGTTGAGGTGAGAGGAAATGAGAAGGAACTTGCTGCACCACTAAATCTATGCCTGAGCACTGCTGAAATCAAACAAAAAGAATTCACGGTGGCTAGATAGGGCTATTTTCTACTGACTCTCTCTGGGGACTCAAACAGAATTCATTTGTTTGTTTGTTTCTTATTTTCACTTGTATAGGTAATCTGTCCCCGCCCCTTCAGCTTGTAGTTTGTCTGTGTCCTTGGATCTCAAGTGAGTCTCCAGTAAGGGAGCACGTAGGAGATCTTGCGTTTTCATCAGTTCTTCTAACACTGGGTCTTTTGATTGAAGCACTCAAAGCCTGTACTTTTATTTATTCTGATATTTGAGAGCTGTGCTCTTACTGCACTTTGAAATTCTTTTTGTTCTCATTAATATACAATCACATGCAGAACATTATGTTTTCCAGTCTACACCCTTCAGCAAGTCCCCGGCAAAAGCCAGTTACAGTCGCTGTCCGTCAGCGTGTACTAAGATGCTGTAGAATCACTACATGTCTTCTCTGTGTTATGCAGCCGTACAAATGACCCCCCAAGTTACACACTATACATGCTAATCCTAATGCCCCCATTCTTTTTCCCCGCCCTTATTACTCCCTTCCCAAAAACCCTCCCCAGTCCCTTTCTCTTTGGTAACTGTTAGTCCACTCTCGGGTTCTGTGAGTCTGCTGCTGTCTTTTCCTTCAGTTTTTCTTTGTTATCATACTCCACACATGAGTGAAATCATTTGGTACATGTATTTCTCCTCCTTGAATATTTGACTGAGCATAATACCCTCTAGCTCCATCCACGTTATTGCAAATAATAGGATTTGTTTTCTTCTTATGGCTGCCTACTGCACTTTTTAAACTGGATTTCATTCTTCTTTTTTGTTTGTAGTTTCGCTATGTGCTTTCACCATTGCTCTCCTGGTTATGAGCAGTAGCTTTGTGTTAATCGATATGTACCTATATCTATCTATCTGTCTGTCTATCTATTTATCAATCAATCAATCAATAAATCAATCATCTTTTTGTCTGCCCATCTGTCCTTGTGTACAGAACAGTTAACCATATATCCTATATCACTTTCCTACACTATGCTTCCAAAAATCCTGCAAAGTATCTAGGCTGTAGAGAGACCACTGGGTTCACCGAGACACTTGCAGTTCGAGGCGGCCGCGTGTACCTACAAAACCAGGAAATAGTTGTGCCGGGACTTGAACCCGTGTCTCTATCCTCTGTCTTCTTTCATCTCCTTCTAACTTACTGTCTGTATTTAGCCACATTCTTTGACTAAGTGCTCCCTGAAGACCACAAGTATCATTCCTCTGGGCCTGTTGTCTCGAGAAAAGAAAACTTGTTCTTTGCTCACCACCATGTTTGAAGGACATCAGCGTGATCACCGGCGATAGGACGGAGGGTCAAATAAAAAGGAACACCAATTTCTAGACAGGAGCAGTTGGGAGCTAAGAGTGTTTTGTGGGGTGACGTGTTTATTTGAGTGTCCAAACTTCCCTCTTTAGGTAGTTATTAGATCCTCCCATTCGTGAACATCATAAAACCCACTGATTTCAAAGGCCCAGACGCTTATTATTACAGCAACTCAGTTGTCGAGGTGAGAGAAAATGAGAAGTATGTTGCTGCACCACTAAATCAATGGCTGGGAACGGCTGAAACCAAACAAAAAGAATTCACAGAGGCCAGATAGGGCTATTTTCTTCTGACTGTCTCAATGGACTCACACAGAATCCATTTGTTTGATTGTTTGTTTTTCAGTTTCACTCGTGTAGGGTACTTGTCCACACACCTTCGGCTTGTAGTGTGTCTGTGTCCTTGGATCTCAAGTGAGTCTCCTGTAAGTAAGCACGTACGTGTCTTGAGTTTTCATCCCTTCTTTTAACCCTGTGTCTTTTGTTTGCTGCACTCAGTGCCTGACCTTTTATTCTGATGATTCAGAGCTGTGCACTTATTGCACTTAAAGAATTTTTTTTATCATTAAGCTAAAATCAATTGAAGAACATTATGTTTACTATGCTCCCCCCTTCACCAAGTACATCTGAAAAACCTCTTCAGTCGCTGTCGATCTGCGTAGTTGGATGCTGTAGACCCCTTCACCATGTCCCTCCCAACAGACCCCATTACAGTCGCTGTCCATCAGTGAGTAGTAAGATGCTATATGATCTCTACTAGCCTTCTCTGTGTTGTACAGCACTCCCCATGACCCCTCGACCCAAAGCATTATACATGCTAAAACTAATGCCCCCATTCTTTCTCCTCACACTTATCCCTCCCTTCAGACCAACCCTGCCCAGTCCTTTTCCCTTTGGTAACTTTTAGTCAACTCTCGGGTTCTGTGAGTCTGCTGCTGTTTTTCTCCTTCAGTTTTTCTTTGTTGTTGTACTACACACATGAGTGAAAACACTTGGTACTTGTCTTTCTCCGCCTGGCCTATTTCTCTGAACATACTACCGTCTAGCTCCATCCAGGTCATTACAAATGGTAGGATTTGTTTTCTTCTTAAGGCTGCTTACTGCACTTTTAAAACTGGATTTCATTCTTCCTTTTTGTTTGTAGTTTAGCTATGTTATTCACCATTCAACTCCTGGTTATGAACAATAGCTTTGTGTCAATCGATATGTATCTGTATCTATCTATCTAATGGTCTGTCTGTCTATCTATGTTTCTACGTATGTATGTATGTATGTATCTATGTATCTATCTATCTATCTCTCTTCCTATCATCTATCTATGATGTCTATCATCGATCAATCAATGTACCTATCTATCTATCTTTCATCTGTCATCTGTGTACCTATCTATCTATGAATCAATCATCTTTTTGTCTGCCCATCTATCCTTCTGTACAGAACAGTTAACAACATAGCCTATGTCTCTTCCCTACATTATGCTTCCAGAAATCTTGCAAGGTAACTAAGCCATAAGGAGAGCACTGTGTTCACCGATACACTTTCAGGTAGAGTCAGCCGCGTGTGCTTACAAAACCAGTAAATGGAGGTGAAAGGACTTGAACCTGTATCTCTGTCCACTGTCCTCTCATACTTCCTGCTCGCTTGGTGACTTTATTTAGCCACATTCAGTGAGTAAGTGATCCCTGAAGACCACAAGTATCCTTCGTCTGGTCCGGTTGTCGAAAGAAAAGTGTACTTGGTTCTTTGCACACCACCATGTTTGAGAGACATCGGCGTGATCACTGCTGATAGGTGCAGGGACAATTATAAAGGAACACCTATTTCTGGACAGGAGCAGTTGGGAACAAAGAGTGTGTTGTGGAGTGAAGTGTTTATTTGAGGGTCCAAACTTCCCTCCTTAGGTGGGTATTACTTCTTTACATTCGTGAACATCATAAAAAGCAATGATTTTAGAAGCCCAGACGCATATTATTACAGCAATTCATTTGTTGAGGTGAGAGGAAATGAGAAGGAACTTGCTGCACCACTAAATCTATGCCTGAGCACTGCTGAAATCAAACAAAAAGAATTCACGGTGGCTAGATAGGGCTATTTTCTACTGACTCTCTCTGGGGACTCAAACAGAATTCATTTGTTTGTTTGTTTCTTATTTTCACTTGTATAGGTAATCTGTCCCCGCCCCTTCAGCTTGTAGTTTGTCTGTGTCCTTGGATCTCAAGTGAGTCTCCAGTAAGGGAGCACGTAGGAGATCTTGCGTTTTCATCAGTTCTTCTAACACTGGGTCTTTTGATTGAAGCACTCAAAGCCTGTACTTTTATTTATTCTGATATTTGAGAGCTGTGCTCTTACTGCACTTTGAAATTCTTTTTGTTCTCATTAATATACAATCACATGCAGAACATTATGTTTTCCAGTCTACACCCTTCAGCAAGTCCCCGGCAAAAGCCAGTTACAGTCGCTGTCCGTCAGCATGTACTAAGATGCTGTAGAATCACTACATGTCTTCTCTGTGTTATGCAGCCGTACAAATGACCCCCCAAGTTACACACTATACATGCTAATCCTAATGCCCCCATTCTTTTTCCCCGCCCTTATTACTCCCTTCCCAAAAACCCTCCCCAGTCCCTTTCTCTTTGGTAACTGTTAGTCCACTCTCGGGTTCTGTGAGTCTGCTGCTGTCTTTTCCTTCAGTTTTTCTTTGTTATCATACTCCACACATGAGTGAAATCATTTGGTACATGTATTTCTCCTCCTTGAATATTTGACTGAGCATAATACCCTCTAGCTCCATCCACGTTATTGCAAATAATAGGATTTGTTTTCTTCTTATGGCTGCCTACTGCACTTTTTAAACTGGATTTCATTCTTCTTTTTTGTTTGTAGTTTCGCTATGTGCTTTCACCATTGCTCTCCTGGTTATGAGCAGTAGCTTTGTGTTAATCGATATGTACCTATATCTATCTATCTGTCTGTCTATCTATTTATCAATCAATCAATCAATAAATCAATCATCTTTTTGTCTGCCCATCTGTCCTTGTGTACAGAACAGTTAACCATATATCCTATATCACTTTCCTACACTATGCTTCCAAAAATCCTGCAAAGTATCTAGGCTGTAGAGAGACCACTGGGTTCACCGAGACACTTGCAGTTCGAGGCGGCCGCGTGTACCTACAAAACCAGGAAATAGTTGTGCCGGGACTTGAACCCGTGTCTCTATCCTCTGTCTTCTTTCATCTCCTTCTAACTTACTGTCTGTATTTAGCCACATTCTTTGACTAAGTGCTCCCTGAAGACCACAAGTATCATTCCTCTGGGCCTGTTGTCTCGAGAAAAGAAAACTTGTTCTTTGCTCACCACCATGTTTGAAGGACATCAGCGTGATCACCGGCGATAGGACGGAGGGTCAAATAAAAAGGAACACCAATTTCTAGACAGGAGCAGTTGGGAGCTAAGAGTGTTTTGTGGGGTGACGTGTTTATTTGAGTGTCCAAACTTCCCTCTTTAGGTAGTTATTAGATCCTCCCATTCGTGAACATCATAAAACCCACTGATTTCAAAGGCCCAGACGCTTATTATTACAGCAACTCAGTTGTCGAGGTGAGAGAAAATGAGAAGTATGTTGCTGCACCACTAAATCAATGGCTGGGAACGGCTGAAACCAAACAAAAAGAATTCACAGAGGCCAGATAGGGCTATTTTCTTCTGACTGTCTCAATGGACTCACACAGAATCCATTTGTTTGATTGTTTGTTTTTCAGTTTCACTCGTGTAGGGTACTTGTCCACACACCTTCGGCTTGTAGTGTGTCTGTGTCCTTGGATCTCAAGTGAGTCTCCTGTAAGTAAGCACGTACGTGTCTTGAGTTTTCATCCCTTCTTTTAACCCTGTGTCTTTTGTTTGCTGCACTCAGTGCCTGACCTTTTATTCTGATGATTCAGAGCTGTGCACTTATTGCACTTAAAGAATTTTTTTTATCATTAAGCTAAAATCAATTGAAGAACATTATGTTTACTATGCTCCCCCCTTCACCAAGTACATCTGAAAAACCTCTTCAGTCGCTGTCGATCTGCGTAGTTGGATGCTGTAGACCCCTTCACCATGTCCCTCCCAACAGACCCCATTACAGTCGCTGTCCATCAGTGAGTAGTAAGATGCTATATGATCTCTACTAGCCTTCTCTGTGTTGTACAGCACTCCCCATGACCCCTCGACCCAAAGCATTATACATGCTAAAACTAATGCCCCCATTCTTTCTCCTCACACTTATCCCTCCCTTCAGACCAACCCTGCCCAGTCCTTTTCCCTTTGGTAACTTTTAGTCAACTCTCGGGTTCTGTGAGTCTGCTGCTGTTTTTCTCCTGCAGTTTTTCTTTGTTGTTGTACTACACACATGAGTGAAAACACTTGGTACTTGTCTTTCTCCGCCTGGCCTATTTCTCTGAACATACTACCGTCTAGCTCCATCCAGGTCATTACAAATGGTAGGATTTGTTTTCTTCTTAAGGCTGCTTACTGCACTTTTAAAACTGGATTTCATTCTTCCTTTTTGTTTGTAGTTTAGCTATGTTATTCACCATTCAACTCCTGGTTATGAACAATAGCTTTGTGTCAATCGATATGTATCTGTATCTATCTATCTAATGGTCTGTCTGTCTATCTATGTTTCTACGTATGTACGTATGTATGTATCTATGTATCTATCTATCTATCTCTCTTCCTATCATCTATCTATGATGTCTATCATCGATCAATCAATGTACCTATCTATCTATCTTTCATCTGTCATCTGTGTACCTATCTATCTATGAATCAATCATCTTTTTGTCTGCCCATCTATCCTTCTGTACAGAACAGTTAACAACATAGCCTATGTCTCTTCCCTACATTATGCTTCCAGAAATCTTGCAAGGTAACTAAGCCATAAGGAGAGCACTGTGTTCACCGATACACTTTCAGGTAGAGTCAGCCGCGTGTGCTTACAAAACCAGTAAATGGAGGTGAAAGGACTTGAACCTGTATCTCTGTCCACTGTCCTCTCATACTTCCTGCTCGCTTGGTGACTTTATTTAGCCACATTCAGTGAGTAAGTGATCCCTGAAGACCACAAGTATCCTTCGTCTGGTCCGGTTGTCGAAAGAAAAGTGTACTTGCTTCTTTGCACACCACCATGTTTGAGGGACATCGGCGTGATCACTGCTGATAGGTGCAGGGACAATTATAAAGGAACACCTATTTCTGGACAGGAGCAGTTGGGAACAAAGAGTGTGTTGTGGAGTGAAGTGTTTATTTGAGGGTCCAAACTTCCCTCCTTAGGTGGGTATTAATTCTTTACATTCGTGAACATCATAAAAAGCAATGATTTTAGAAGCCCAGACGCGTATTATTACAGCAATTCATTTGTTGAGGTGAGAGGAAATGAGAAGGAACTTGCTGCACCACTAAATCTATGCCTGAGCACTGCTGAAATCAAACAAAAAGAATTCACGGTGGCTAGATAGGGCTATTTTCTACTGACTCTCTCTGGGGACTCAAACAGAATTCATTTGTTTGTTTGTTTCTTATTTTCACTTGTATAGGTAATCTGTCCCCGCCCCTTCAGCTTGTAGTTTGTCTGTGTCCTTGGATCTCAAGTGAGTCTCCAGTAAGGGAGCACGTAGGAGATCTTGCGTTTTCATCAGTTCTTCTAACACTGGGTCTTTTGATTGAAACACTCAAAGCCTGTACTTTTATTTATTCTGATATTTGAGAGCTGTGCTCTTACTGCACTTTGAAATTCTTTTTGTTCTCATTAATATACAATCACATGCAGAACATTATGTTTTCCAGTCTACACCCTTCAGCAAGTCCCCGGCAAAAGCCAGTTACAGTCGCTGTCCGTCAGCGTGTACTAAGATGCTGTAGAATCACTACATGTCTTCTCTGTGTTATGCAGCCGTACAAATGACCCCCCAAGTTACACACTATACATGCTAATCCTAATGCCCCCATTCTTTTTCCCCGCCCTTATTACTCCCTTCCCAAAAACCCTCCCCAGTCCCTTTCTCTTTGGTAACTGTTAGTCCACTCTCGGGTTCTGTGAGTCTGCTGCTGTCTTTTCCTTCAGTTTTTCTTTGTTATCATACTCCACACATGAGTGAAATCATTTGGTACATGTATTTCTCCTCCTTGAATATTTGACTGAGCATAATACCCTCTAGCTCCATCCACGTTATTGCAAATAATAGGATTTGTTTTCTTCTTATGGCTGCCTACTGCACTTTTTAAACTGGATTTCATTCTTCTTTTTGTTTGTAGTTTCGCTATGTGCTTTCACCATTGCTCTCCTGGTTATGAGCAGTAGCTTTGTGTTAATCGATATGTACCTATATCTATCTATCTGTCTGTCTATCTATTTATCAATCAATCAATCAATAAATCAATCATCTTTTTGTCTGCCCATCTGTCCTTGTGTACAGAACAGTTAACCATATATCCTATATCACTTTCCTACACTATGCTTCCAAAAATCCTGCAAAGTATCTAGGCTGTAGAGAGACCACTGGGTTCACCGAGACACTTGCAGTTCGAGGCGGCCGCGTGTACCTACAAAACCAGGAAATAGTTGTGCCGGGACTTGAACCCGTGTCTCTATCCTCTGTCTTCTTTCATCTCCTTCTAACTTACTGTCTGTATTTAGCCACATTCTTTGACTAAGTGCTCCCTGAAGACCACAAGTATCATTCCTCTGGGCCTGTTGTCTCGAGAAAAGAAAACTTGTTCTTTGCTCACCACCATGTTTGAAGGACATCAGCGTGATCACCGGCGATAGGACGGAGGGTCAAATAAAAAGGAACACCAATTTCTAGACAGGAGCAGTTGGGAGCTAAGAGTGTTTTGTGGGGTGACGTGTTTATTTGAGTGTCCAAACTTCCCTCTTTAGGTAGTTATTAGATCCTCCCATTCGTGAACATCATAAAACCCACTGATTTCAAAGGCCCAGACGCTTATTATTACAGCAACTCAGTTGTCGTGGTGAGAGAAAATGAGAAGTATGTTGCTGCACCACTAAATCAATGGCTGGGAACGGCTGAAACCAAACAAAAAGAATTCACGGAGGCCAGATAGGGCTATTTTCTTCTGACTGTCTCAATGGACTCACACAGAATCCATTTGTTTGATTGTTTGTTTTTCAGTTTCACTCGTGTAGGGTACTTGTCCACACACCTTCGGCTTGTAGTGTGTCTGTGTCCTTGGATCTCAAGTGAGTCTCCTGTAAGTAAGCACGTACGTGTCTTGAGTTTTCATCCCTTCTTTTAACCCTGTGTCTTTTGTTTGCTGCACTCAGTGCCTGACCTTTTATTCTGATGATTCAGAGCTGTGCACTTATTGCACTTAAAGAATTTTTTTTATCATTAAGCTAAAATCAATTGAAGAACATTATGTTTACTATGCTCCCCCCTTCACCAAGTACATCTGAAAAACCTCTTCAGTCGCTGTCGATCTGCGTAGTTGGATGCTGTAGACCCCTTCACCATGTCCCTCCCAACAGACCCCATTACAGTCGCTGTCCATCAGTGAGTAGTAAGATGCTATATGATCTCTACTAGCCTTCTCTGTGTTGTACAGCACTCCCCATGACCCCTCGACCCAAAGCATTATACATGCTAAAACTAATGCCCCCATTCTTTCTCCTCACACTTATCCCTCCCTT
This sequence comes from Manis pentadactyla, assembly GCF_030020395.1. NCBI lineage: Eukaryota > Metazoa > Chordata > Mammalia > Pholidota > Manidae > Manis > Manis pentadactyla. The sequence continues at coordinate 523,799 of NW_026644987.1, read as the reverse complement.
CAGACCAACCCTGCCCAGTCCTTTTCCCTTTGGTAACTTTTAGTCAACTCTCGGGTTCTGTGAGTCTGCTGCTGTTTTTCTCCTTCAGTTTTTCTTTGTTGTTGTACTACACACATGAGTGAAAACACTTGGTACTTGTCTTTCTCCGCCTGGCCTATTTCTCTGAACATACTACCGTCTAGCTCCATCCAGGTCATTACAAATGGTAGGATTTGTTTTCTTCTTAAGGCTGCTTACTGCACTTTTAAAACTGGATTTCATTCTTCCTTTTTGTTTGTAGTTTAGCTATGTTATTCACCATTCAACTCCTGGTTATGAACAATAGCTTTGTGTCAATCGATATGTATCTGTATCTATCTATCTAATGGTCTGTCTGTCTATCTATGTTTCTACGTATGTATGTATGTATGTATCTATGTATCTATCTATCTATCTCTCTTCCTATCATCTATCTATGATGTCTATCATCGATCAATCAATGTACCTATCGATCTATCTTTCATCTGTCATCTGTGTACCTATCTATCTATGAATCAATCATCTTTTTGTCTGCCCATCTATCCTTCTGTACAGAACAGTTAACAACATAGCCTATGTCTCTTCCCTACATTATGCTTCCAGAAATCTTGCAAGGTAACTAAGCCATAAGGAGTGCACTGTGTTCACCGATACACTTTCAGGTAGAGTCAGCCGCGTGTGCTTACAAAACCAGTAAATGGAGGTGAAAGGACTTGAACCTGTATCTCTGTCCACTGTCCTCTCATACTTCCTGCTCGCTTGGTGACTTTATTTAGCCACATTCAGTGAGTAAGTGATCCCTGAAGACCACAAGTATCCTTCGTCTGGTCCGGTTGTCGAAAGAAAAGTGTACTTGGTTCTTTGCACACCACCATGTTTGAGAGACATCGGCGTGATCACTGCTGATAGGTGCAGGGACAATTATAAAGGAACACCTATTTCTGGACAGGAGCAGTTGGGAACAAAGAGTGTGTTGTGGAGTGAAGTGTTTATTTGAGGGTCCAAACTTCCCTCCTTAGGTGGGTATTACTTCTTTACATTCGTGAACATCATAAAAAGCAATGATTTTAGAAGCCCAGACGCATATTATTACAGCAATTCATTTGTTGAGGTGAGAGAAAATGAGAAGGAACTTGCTGCACCACTAAATCTATGCCTGAGCACTGCTGAAATCAAACAAAAAGAATTCACGGTGGCTAGATAGGGCTATTTTCTACTGACTCTCTCTGGGGACTCAAACAGAATTCATTTGTTTGTTTGTTTCTTATTTTCACTTGTATAGGTAATCTGTCCCCGCCCCTTCAGCTTGTAGTTTGTCTGTGTCCTTGGATCTCAAGTGAGTCTCCAGTAAGGGAGCACGTAGGAGATCTTGCGTTTTCATCAGTTCTTCTAACACTGGGTCTTTTGATTGAAGCACTCAAAGCCTGTACTTTTATTTATTCTGATATTTGAGAGCTGTGCTCTTACTGCACTTTGAAATTCTTTTTGTTCTCATTAATATACAATCACATGCAGAACATTATGTTTTCCAGTCTACACCCTTCACCAAGTCCCCGGCAAAAGCCAGTTACAGTCGCTGTCCGTCAGCGTGTACTAAGATGCTGTAGAATCACTACATGTCTTCTCTGTGTTATGCAGCCGTACAAATGACCCCCCAAGTTACACACTATACATGCTAATCCTAATGCCCCCATTCTTTTTCCCCGCCCTTATTACTCCCTTCCCAAAAACCCTCCCCAGTCCCTTTCTCTTTGGTAACTGTTAGTCCACTCTCGGGTTCTGTGAGTCTGCTGCTGTCTTTTCCTTCAGTTTTTCTTTGTTATCATACTCCACACATGAGTGAAATCATTTGGTACATGTATTTCTCCTCCTTGAATATTTGACTGAGCATAATACCCTCTAGCTCCATCCACGTTATTGCAAATAATAGGATTTGTTTTCTTCTTATGGCTGCCTACTGCACTTTTTAAACTGGATTTCATTCTTCTTTTTTGTTTGTAGTTTCGCTATGTGCTTTCACCATTGCTCTCCTGGTTATGAGCAGTAGCTTTGTGTTAATCGATATGTACCTATATCTATCTATCTGTCTGTCTATCTATTTATCAATCAATCAATCAATCAATCAATCATCTTTTTGTCTGCCCATCTGTCCTTGTGTACAGAACAGTTAACCATATATCCTATATCACTTTCCTACACTATGCTTCCAAAAATCCTGCAAAGTATCTAGGCTGTAGAGAGACCACTGGGTTCACCGAGACACTTGCAGTTCGAGGCGGCCGCGTGTACCTACAAAACCAGGAAATAGTTGTGCCGGGACTTGAACCCGTGTCTCTATCCTCTGTCTTCTTTCATCTCCTTCTAACTTACTGTCTGTATTTAGCCACATTCTTTGACTAAGTGCTCCCTGAAGACCACAAGTATCATTCCTCTGGGCCTGTTGTCTCGAGAAAAGAAAACTTGTTCTTTGCTCACCACCATGTTTGAAGGACATCAGCGTGATCACCGGCGATAGGACGGAGGGTCAAATAAAAAGGAACACCAATTTCTAGACAGGAGCAGTTGGGAGCTAAGAGTGTTTTGTGGGGTGACGTGTTTATTTGAGTGTCCAAACTTCCCTCTTTAGGTAGTTATTAGATCCTCCCATTCGTGAACATCATAAAACCCACTGATTTCAAAGGCCCAGACGCTTATTATTACAGCAACTCAGTTGTCGAGGTGAGAGAAAATGAGAAGTATGTTGCTGCACCACTAAATCAATGGCTGGGAACGGCTGAAACCAAACAAAAAGAATTCACAGAGGCCAGATAGGGCTATTTTCTTCTGACTGTCTCAATGGACTCACACAGAATCCATTTGTTTGATTGTTTGTTTTTCAGTTTCACTCGTGTAGGGTACTTGTCCACACACCTTCGGCTTGTAGTGTGTCTGTGTCCTTGGATCTCAAGTGAGTCTCCTGTAAGTAAGCACGTACGTGTCTTGAGTTTTCATCCCTTCTTTTAACCCTGTGTCTTTTGTTTGCTGCACTCAGTGCCTGACCTTTTATTCTGATGATTCAGAGCTGTGCACTTATTGCACTTAAAGAATTTTTTTTATCATTAAGCTAAAATCAATTGAAGAACATTATGTTTACTATGCTCCCCCCTTCACCAAGTACATCTGAAAAACCTCTTCAGTCGCTGTCGATCTGCGTAGTTGGATGCTGTAGACCCCTTCACCATGTCCCTCCCAACAGACCCCATTACAGTCGCTGTCCATCAGTGAGTAGTAAGATGCTATATGATCTCTACTAGCCTTCTCTGTGTTGTACAGCACTCCCCATGACCCCTCGACCCAAAGCATTATACATGCTAAAACTAATGCCCCCATTCTTTCTCCTCACACTTATCCCTCCCTTCAGACCAACCCTGCCCAGTCCTTTTCCCTTTGGTAACTTTTAGTCAACTCTCGGGTTCTGTGAGTCTGCTGCTGTTTTTCTCCTTCAGTTTTTCTTTGTTGTTGTACTACACACATGAGTGAAAACACTTGGTACTTGTCTTTCTCCGCCTGGCCTATTTCTCTGAACATACTACCGTCTAGCTCCATCCAGGTCATTACAAATGGTAGGATTTGTTTTCTTCTTAAGGCTGCTTACTGCACTTTTAAAACTGGATTTCATTCTTCCTTTTTGTTTGTAGTTTAGCTATGTTATTCACCATTCAACTCCTGGTTATGAACAATAGCTTTGTGTCAATCGATATGTATCTGTATCTATCTATCTAATGGTCTGTCTGTCTATCTATGTTTCTACGTATGTATGTATTTATGTATCTATGTATCTATCTATCTATCTCTCTTCCTATCATCTATCTATGATGTCTATCATCGATCAATCCATGTACCTATCTATCTATCTTTCATCTGTCATCTGTGTACCTATCTATCTATGAATCAATCATCTTTTTGTCTGCCCATCTATCCTTCTGTACAGAACAGTTAACAACATAGCCTATGTCTCTTCCCTACATTATGCTTCCAGAAATCTTGCAAGGTAACTAAGCCATAAGGAGAGCACTGTGTTCACCGATACACTTTCAGGTAGAGTCAGCCGCGTGTGCTTACAAAACCAGTAAATGGAGGTGAAAGGACTTGAACCTGTATCTCTGTCCACTGTCCTCTCATACTTCCTGCTCGCTTGGTGACTTTATTTAGCCACATTCAGTGAGTAAGTGATCCCTGAAGACCACAAGTATCCTTCGTCTGGTCCGGTTGTCGAAAGAAAAGTGTACTTGGTTCTTTGCACACCACCATGTTTGAGAGACATCGGCGTGATCACTGCTGATAGGTGCAGGGACAATTATAAAGGAACACCTATTTCTGGACAGGAGCAGTTGGGAACAAAGAGTGTGTTGTGGAGTGAAGTGTTTATTTGAGGGTCCAAACTTCCCTCCTTAGGTGGGTATTACTTCTTTACATTCGTGAACATCATAAAAAGCAATGATTTTAGAAGCCCAGACGCATATTATTACAGCAATTCATTTGTTGAGGTGAGAGGAAATGAGAAGGAACTTGCTGCACCACTAAATCTATGCCTGAGCACTGCTGAAATCAAACAAAAAGAATTCACGGTGGCTAGATAGGGCTATTTTCTACTGACTCTCTCTGGGGACTCAAACAGAATTCATTTGTTTGTTTGTTTCTTATTTTCACTTGTATAGGTAATCTGTCCCCGCCCCTTCAGCTTGTAGTTTGTCTGTGTCCTTGGATCTCAAGTGAGTCTCCAGTAAGGGAGCACGTAGGAGATCTTGCGTTTTCATCAGTTCTTCTAACACTGGGTCTTTTGATTGAAGCACTCAAAGCCTGTACTTTTATTTATTCTGATATTTGAGAGCTGTGCTCTTACTGCACTTTGAAATTCTTTTTGTTCTCATTAATATACAATCACATGCAGAACATTATGTTTTCCAGTCTACACCCTTCAGCAAGTCCCCGGCAAAAGCCAGTTACAGTCGCTGTCCGTCAGCGTGTACTAAGATGCTGTAGAATCACTACATGTCTTCTCTGTGTTATGCAGCCGTACAAATGACCCCCCAAGTTACACACTATACATGCTAATCCTAATGCCCCCATTCTTTTTCCCCGCCCTTATTACTCCCTTCCCAAAAACCCTCCCCAGTCCCTTTCTCTTTGGTAACTGTTAGTCCACTCTCGGGTTCTGTGAGTCTGCTGCTGTCTTTTCCTTCAGTTTTTCTTTGTTATCATACTCCACACATGAGTGAAATCATTTGGTACATGTATTTCTCCTCCTTGAATATTTGACTGAGCATAATACCCTCTAGCTCCATCCACGTTATTGCAAATAATAGGATTTGTTTTCTTCTTATGGCTGCCTACTGCACTTTTTAAACTGGATTTCATTCTTCTTTTTTGTTTGTAGTTTCGCTATGTGCTTTCACCATTGCTCTCCTGGTTATGAGCAGTAGCTTTGTGTTAATCGATATGTACCTATATCTATCTATCTGTCTGTCTATCTATTTATCAATCAATCAATCAATCAATCAATCATCTTTTTGTCTGCCCATCTGTCCTTGTGTACAGAACAGTTAACCATATATCCTATATCACTTTCCTACACTATGCTTCCAAAAATCCTGCAAAGTATCTAGGCTGTAGAGAGACCACTGGGTTCACCGAGACACTTGCAGTTCGAGGCGGCCGCGTGTACCTACAAAACCAGGAAATAGTTGTGCCGGGACTTGAACCCGTGTCTCTATCCTCTGTCTTCTTTCATCTCCTTCTAACTTACTGTCTGTATTTAGCCACATTCTTTGACTAAGTGCTCCCTGAAGACCACAAGTATCATTCCTCTGGGCCTGTTGTCTCGAGAAAAGAAAACTTGTTCTTTGCTCACCACCATGTTTGAAGGACATCAGCGTGATCACCGGCGATAGGACGGAGGGTCAAATAAAAAGGAACACCAATTTCTAGACAGGAGCAGTTGGGAGCTAAGAGTGTTTTGTGGGGTGACGTGTTTATTTGAGTGTCCAAACTTCCCTCTTTAGGTAGTTATTAGATCCTCCCATTCGTGAACATCATAAAACCCACTGATTTCAAAGGCCCAGACGCTTATTATTACAGCAACTCAGTTGTCGAGGTGAGAGAAAATGAGAAGTATGTTGCTGCACCACTAAATCAATGGCTGGGAACGGCTGAAACCAAACAAAAAGAATTCACAGAGGCCAGATAGGGCTATTTTCTTCTGACTGTCTCAATGGACTCACACAGAATCCATTTGTTTGATTGTTTGTTTTTCAGTTTCACTCGTGTAGGGTACTTGTCCACACACCTTCGGCTTGTAGTGTGTCTGTGTCCTTGGATCTCAAGTGAGTCTCCTGTAAGTAAGCACGTACGTGTCTTGAGTTTTCATCCCTTCTTTTAACCCTGTGTCTTTTGTTTGCTGCACTCAGTGCCTGACCTTTTATTCTGATGATTCAGAGCTGTGCACTTATTGCACTTAAAGAATTTTTTTTATCATTAAGCTAAAATCAATTGAAGAACATTATGTTTACTATGCTCCCCCCTTCACCAAGTACATCTGAAAAACCTCTTCAGTCGCTGTCGATCTGCGTAGTTGGATGCTGTAGACCCCTTCACCATGTCCCTCCCAACAGACCCCATTACAGTCGCTGTCCATCAGTGAGTAGTAAGATGCTATATGATCTCTACTAGCCTTCTCTGTGTTGTACAGCACTCCCCATGACCCCTCGACCCAAAGCATTATACATGCTAAAACTAATGCCCCCATTCTTTCTCCTCACACTTATCCCTCCCTTCAGACCAACCCTGCCCAGTCCTTTTCCCTTTGGTAACTTTTAGTCAACTCTCGGGTTCTGTGAGTCTGCTGCTGTTTTTCTCCTGCAGTTTTTCTTTGTTGTTGTACTACACACATGAGTGAAAACACTTGGTACTTGTCTTTCTCCGCCTGGCCTATTTCTCTGAACATACTACCGTCTAGCTCCATCCAGGTCATTACAAATGGTAGGATTTGTTTTCTTCTTAAGGCTGCTTACTGCACTTTTAAAACTGGATTTCATTCTTCCTTTTTGTTTGTAGTTTAGCTATGTTATTCACCATTCAACTCCTGGTTATGAACAATAGCTTTGTGTCAATCGATATGTATCTGTATCTATCTATCTAATGGTCTGTCTGTCTATCTATGTTTCTACGTATGTACGTATGTATGTATCTATGTATCTATCTATCTATCTCTCTTCCTATCATCTATCTATGATGTCTATCATCGATCAATCAATGTACCTATCTATCTATCTTTCATCTGTCATCTGTGTACCTATCTATCTATGAATCAATCATCTTTTTGTCTGCCCATCTATCCTTCTGTACAGAACAGTTAACAACATAGCCTATGTCTCTTCCCTACATTATGCTTCCAGAAATCTTGCAAGGTAACTAAGCCATAAGGAGAGCACTGTGTTCACCGATACACTTTCAGGTAGAGTCAGCCGCGTGTGCTTACAAAACCAGTAAATGGAGGTGAAAGGACTTGAACCTGTATCTCTGTCCACTGTCCTCTCATACTTCCTGCTCGCTTGGTGACTTTATTTAGCCACATTCAGTGAGTAAGTGATCCCTGAAGACCACAAGTATCCTTCGTCTGGTCCGGTTGTCGAAAGAAAAGTGTACTTGCTTCTTTGCACACCACCATGTTTGAGGGACATCGGCGTGATCACTGCTGATAGGTGCAGGGACAATTATAAAGGAACACCTATTTCTGGACAGGAGCAGTTGGGAACAAAGAGTGTGTTGTGGAGTGAAGTGTTTATTTGAGGGTCCAAACTTCCCTCCTTAGGTGGGTATTAATTCTTTACATTCGTGAACATCATAAAAAGCAATGATTTTAGAAGCCCAGACGCGTATTATTACAGCAATTCATTTGTTGAGGTGAGAGGAAATGAGAAGGAACTTGCTGCACCACTAAATCTATGCCTGAGCACTGCTGAAATCAAACAAAAAGAATTCACGGTGGCTAGATAGGGCTATTTTCTACTGACTCTCTCTGGGGACTCAAACAGAATTCATTTGTTTGTTTGTTTCTTATTTTCACTTGTATAGGTAATCTGTCCCCGCCCCTTCAGCTTGTAGTTTGTCTGTGTCCTTGGATCTCAAGTGAGTCTCCAGTAAGGGAGCACGTAGGAGATCTTGCGTTTTCATCAGTTCTTCTAACACTGGGTCTTTTGATTGAAACACTCAAAGCCTGTACTTTTATTTATTCTGATATTTGAGAGCTGTGCTCTTACTGCACTTTGAAATTCTTTTTGTTCTCATTAATATACAATCACATGCAGAACATTATGTTTTCCAGTCTACACCCTTCAGCAAGTCCCCGGCAAAAGCCAGTTACAGTCGCTGTCCGTCAGCGTGTACTAAGATGCTGTAGAATCACTACATGTCTTCTCTGTGTTATGCAGCCGTACAAATGACCCCCCAAGTTACACACTATACATGCTAATCCTAATGCCCCCATTCTTTTTCCCCGCCCTTATTACTCCCTTCCCAAAAACCCTCCCCAGTCCCTTTCTCTTTGGTAACTGTTAGTCCACTCTCGGGTTCTGTGAGTCTGCTGCTGTCTTTTCCTTCAGTTTTTCTTTGTTATCATACTCCACACATGAGTGAAATCATTTGGTACATGTATTTCTCCTCCTTGAATATTTGACTGAGCATAATACCCTCTAGCTCCATCCACGTTATTGCAAATAATAGGATTTGTTTTCTTCTTATGGCTGCCTACTGCACTTTTTAAACTGGATTTCATTCTTCTTTTTGTTTGTAGTTTCGCTATGTGCTTTCACCATTGCTCTCCTGGTTATGAGCAGTAGCTTTGTGTTAATCGATATGTACCTATATCTATCTATCTGTCTGTCTATCTATTTATCAATCAATCAATCAATAAATCAATCATCTTTTTGTCTGCCCATCTGTCCTTGTGTACAGAACAGTTAACCATATATCCTATATCACTTTCCTACACTATGCTTCCAAAAATCCTGCAAAGTATCTAGGCTGTAGAGAGACCACTGGGTTCACCGAGACACTTGCAGTTCGAGGCGGCCGCGTGTACCTACAAAACCAGGAAATAGTTGTGCCGGGACTTGAACCCGTGTCTCTATCCTCTGTCTTCTTTCATCTCCTTCTAACTTACTGTCTGTATTTAGCCACATTCTTTGACTAAGTGCTCCCTGAAGACCACAAGTATCATTCCTCTGGGCCTGTTGTCTCGAGAAAAGAAAACTTGTTCTTTGCTCACCACCATGTTTGAAGGACATCAGCGTGATCACCGGCGATAGGACGGAGGGTCAAATAAAAAGGAACACCAATTTCTAGACAGGAGCAGTTGGGAGCTAAGAGTGTTTTGTGGGGTGACGTGTTTATTTGAGTGTCCAAACTTCCCTCTTTAGGTAGTTATTAGATCCTCCCATTCGTGAACATCATAAAACCCACTGATTTCAAAGGCCCAGACGCTTATTATTACAGCAACTCAGTTGTCGTGGTGAGAGAAAATGAGAAGTATGTTGCTGCACCACTAAATCAATGGCTGGGAACGGCTGAAACCAAACAAAAAGAATTCACGGAGGCCAGATAGGGCTATTTTCTTCTGACTGTCTCAATGGACTCACACAGAATCCATTTGTTTGATTGTTTGTTTTTCAGTTTCACTCGTGTAGGGTACTTGTCCACACACCTTCGGCTTGTAGTGTGTCTGTGTCCTTGGATCTCAAGTGAGTCTCCTGTAAGTAAGCACGTACGTGTCTTGAGTTTTCATCCCTTCTTTTAACCCTGTGTCTTTTGTTTGCTGCACTCAGTGCCTGACCTTTTATTCTGATGATTCAGAGCTGTGCACTTATTGCACTTAAAGAATTTTTTTTATCATTAAGCTAAAATCAATTGAAGAACATTATGTTTACTATGCTCCCCCCTTCACCAAGTACATCTGAAAAACCTCTTCAGTCGCTGTCGATCTGCGTAGTTGGATGCTGTAGACCCCTTCACCATGTCCCTCCCAACAGACCCCATTACAGTCGCTGTCCATCAGTGAGTAGTAAGATGCTATATGATCTCTACTAGCCTTCTCTGTGTTGTACAGCACTCCCCATGACCCCTCGACCCAAAGCATTATACATGCTAAAACTAATGCCCCCATTCTTTCTCCTCACACTTATCCCTCCCTTCAGACCAACCCTGCCCAGTCCTTTTCCCTTTGGTAACTTTTAGTCAACTCTCGGGTTCTGTGAGTCTGCTGCTGTTTTTCTCCTTCAGTTTTTCTTTGTTGTTGTACTACACACATGAGTGAAAACACTTGGTACTTGTCTTTCTCCGCCTGGCCTATTTCTCTGAACATACTACCGTCTAGCTCCATCCAGGTCATTACAAATGGTAGGATTTGTTTTCTTCTTAAGGCTGCTTACTGCACTTTTAAAACTGGATTTCATTCTTCCTTTTTGTTTGTAGTTTAGCTATGTTATTCACCATTCAACTCCTGGTTATGAACAATAGCTTTGTGTCAATCGATATGTATCTGTATCTATCTATCTAATGGTCTGTCTGTCTATCTATGTTTCTACGTATGTATGTATGTATGTATCTATGTATCTATCTATCTATCTCTCTTCCTATCATCTATCTATGATGTCTATCATCGATCAATCAATGTACCTATCTATCTATCTTTCATCTGTCATCTGTGTACCTATCTATCTATGAATCAATCATCTTTTTGTCTGCCCATCTATCCTTCTGTACAGAACAGTTAACAACATAGCCTATGTCTCTTCCCTACATTATGCTTCCAGAAATCTTGCAAGGTAACTAAGCCATAAGGAGAGCACTGTGTTCACCGATACACTTTCAGGTAGAGTCAGCCGCGTGTGCTTACAAAACCAGTAAATGGAGGTGAAAGGACTTGAACCTGTATCTCTGTCCACTGTCCTCTCATACTTCCTGCTCGCTTGGTGACTTTATTTAGCCACATTCAGTGAGTAAGTGATCCCTGAAGACCACAAGTATCCTTCGTCTGGTCCGGTTGTCGAAAGAAAAGTGTACTTGGTTCTTTGCACACCACCATGTTTGAGAGACATCGGCGTGATCACTGCTGATAGGTGCAGGGACAATTATAAAGGAACACCTATTTCTGGACAGGAGCAGTTGGGAACAAAGAGTGTGTTGTGGAGTGAAGTGTTTATTTGAGGGTCCAAACTTCCCTCCTTAGGTGGGTATTACTTCTTTACATTCGTGAACATCATAAAAAGCAATGATTTTAGAAGCCCAGACGCATATTATTACAGCAATTCATTTGTTGAGGTGAGAGGAAATGAGAAGGAACTTGCTGCACCACTAAATCTATGCCTGAGCACTGCTGAAATCAAACAAAAAGAATTCACGGTGGCTAGATAGGGCTATTTTCTACTGACTCTCTCTGGGGACTCAAACAGAATTCATTTGTTTGTTTGTTTCTTATTTTCACTTGTATAGGTAATCTGTCCCCGCCCCTTCAGCTTGTAGTTTGTCTGTGTCCTTGGATCTCAAGTGAGTCTCCAGTAAGGGAGCACGTAGGAGATCTTGCGTTTTCATCAGTTCTTCTAACACTGGGTCTTTTGATTGAAGCACTCAAAGCCTGTACTTTTATTTATTCTGATATTTGAGAGCTGTGCTCTTACTGCACTTTGAAATTCTTTTTGTTCTCATTAATATACAATCACATGCAGAACATTATGTTTTCCAGTCTACACCCTTCAGCAAGTCCCCGGCAAAAGCCAGTTACAGTCGCTGTCCGTCAGCGTGTACTAAGATGCTGTAGAATCACTACATGTCTTCTCTGTGTTATGCAGCCGTACAAATGACCCCCCAAGTTACACACTATACATGCTAATCCTAATGCCCCCATTCTTTTTCCCCGCCCTTATTACTCCCTTCCCAAAAACCCTCCCCAGTCCCTTTCTCTTTGGTAACTGTTAGTCCACTCTCGGGTTCTGTGAGTCTGCTGCTGTCTTTTCCTTCAGTTTTTCTTTGTTATCATACTCCACACATGAGTGAAATCATTTGGTACATGTATTTCTCCTCCTTGAATATTTGACTGAGCATAATACCCTCTAGCTCCATCCACGTTATTGCAAATAATAGGATTTGTTTTCTTCTTATGGCTGCCTACTGCACTTTTTAAACTGGATTTCATTCTTCTTTTTTGTTTGTAGTTTCGCTATGTGCTTTCACCATTGCTCTCCTGGTTATGAGCAGTAGCTTTGTGTTAATCGATATGTACCTATATCTATCTATCTGTCTGTCTATCTATTTATCAATCAATCAATCAATCAATCAATCATCTTTTTGTCTGCCCATCTGTCCTTGTGTACAGAACAGTTAACCATATATCCTATATCACTTTCCTACACTATGCTTCCAAAAATCCTGCAAAGTATCTAGGCTGTAGAGAGACCACTGGGTTCACCGAGACACTTGCAGTTCGAGGCGGCCGCGTGTACCTACAAAACCAGGAAATAGTTGTGCCGGGACTTGAACCCGTGTCTCTATCCTCTGTCTTCTTTCATCTCCTTCTAACTTACTGTCTGTATTTAGCCACATTCTTTGACTAAGTGCTCCCTGAAGACCACAAGTATCATTCCTCTGGGCCTGTTGTCTCGAGAAAAGAAAACTTGTTCTTTGCTCACCACCATGTTTGAAGGACATCAGCGTGATCACCGGCGATAGGACGGAGGGTCAAATAAAAAGGAACACCAATTTCTAGACAGGAGCAGTTGGGAGCTAAGAGTGTTTTGTGGGGTGACGTGTTTATTTGAGTGTCCAAACTTCCCTCTTTAGGTAGTTATTAGATCCTCCCATTCGTGAACATCATAAAACCCACTGATTTCAAAGGCCCAGACGCTTATTATTACAGCAACTCAGTTGTCGAGGTGAGAGAAAATGAGAAGTATGTTGCTGCACCACTAAATCAATGGCTGGGAACGGCTGAAACCAAACAAAAAGAATTCACAGAGGCCAGATAGGGCTATTTTCTTCTGACTGTCTCAATGGACTCACACAGAATCCATTTGTTTGATTGTTTGTTTTTCAGTTTCACTCGTGTAGGGTACTTGTCCACACACCTTCGGCTTGTAGTGTGTCTGTGTCCTTGGATCTCAAGTGAGTCTCCTGTAAGTAAGCACGTACGTGTCTTGAGTTTTCATCCCTTCTTTTAACCCTGTGTCTTTTGTTTGCTGCACTCAGTGCCTGACCTTTTATTCTGATGATTCAGAGCTGTGCACTTATTGCACTTAAAGAATTTTTTTTATCATTAAGCTAAAATCAATTGAAGAACATTATGTTTACTATGCTCCCCCCTTCACCAAGTACATCTGAAAAACCTCTTCAGTCGCTGTCGATCTGCGTAGTTGGATGCTGTAGACCCCTTCACCATGTCCCTCCCAACAGACCCCATTACAGTCGCTGTCCATCAGTGAGTAGTAAGATGCTATATGATCTCTACTAGCCTTCTCTGTGTTGTACAGCACTCCCCATGACCCCTCGACCCAAAGCATTATACATGCTAAAACTAATGCCCCCATTCTTTCTCCTCACACTTATCCCTCCCTTCAGACCAACCCTGCCCAGTCCTTTTCCCTTTGGTAACTTTTAGTCAACTCTCGGGTTCTGTGAGTCTGCTGCTGTTTTTCTCCTTCAGTTTTTCTTTGTTGTTGTACTACACACATGAGTGAAAACACTTGGTACTTGTCTTTCTCCGCCTGGCCTATTTCTCTGAACATACTACCGTCTAGCTCCATCCAGGTCATTACAAATGGTAGGATTTGTTTTCTTCTTAAGGCTGCTTACTGCACTTTTAAAACTGGATTTCATTCTTCCTTTTTGTTTGTAGTTTAGCTATGTTATTCACCATTCAACTCCTGGTTATGAACAATAGCTTTGTGTCAATCGATATGTATCTGTATCTATCTATCTAATGGTCTGTCTGTCTATCTATGTTTCTACGTATGTATGTATGTATGTATCTATGTATCTATCTATCTATCTCTCTTCCTATCATCTATCTATGATGTCTATCATCGATCAATCAATGTACCTATCTATCTATCTTTCATCTGTCATCTGTGTACCTATCTATCTATGAATCAATCATCTTTTTGTCTGCCCATCTATCCTTCTGTACAGAACAGTTAACAACATAGCCTATGTCTCTTCCCTACATTATGCTTCCAGAAATCTTGCAAGGTAACTAAGCCATAAGGAGAGCACTGTGTTCACCGATACACTTTCAGGTAGAGTCAGCCGCGTGTGCTTACAAAACCAGTAAATGGAGGTGAAAGGACTTGAACCTGTATCTCTGTCCACTGTCCTCTCATAATTCCTGCTCGCTTGGTGACTTTATTTAGCCACATTCAGTGAGTAAGTGATCCCTGAAGACCACAAGTATCCTTCGTCTGGTCCGGTTGTCGAAAGAAAAGTGTACTTGGTTCTTTGCACACCACCATGTTTGAGAGACATCGGCGTGATCACTGCTGATAGGTGCAGGGACAATTATAAAGGAACACCTATTTCTGGACAGGAGCAGTTGGGAACAAAGAGTGTGTTGTGGAGTGAAGTGTTTATTTGAGGGTCCAAACTTCCCTCCTTAGGTGGGTATTACTTCTTTACATTCGTGAACATCATAAAAAGCAATGATTTTAGAAGCCCAGATGCATATTATTACAGCAATTCATTTGTTGAGGTGAGAGGAAATGAGAAGGAACTTGCTGCACCACTAAATCTATGCCTGAGCACTGCTGAAATCAAACAAAAAGAATTCACGGTGGCTAGATAGGGCTATTTTCTACTGACTCTCTCTGGGGACTCAAACAGAATTCATTTGTTTGTTTGTTTCTTATTTTCACTTGTATAGGTAATCTGTCCCCGCCCCTTCAGCTTGTAGTTTGTCTGTGTCCTTGGATCTCAAGTGAGTCTCCAGTAAGGGAGCACGTAGGAGATCTTGCGTTTTCATCAGTTCTTCTAACACTGGGTCTTTTGATTGAAGCACTCAAAGCCTGTACTTTTATTTATTCTGATATTTGAGAGCTGTGCTCTTACTGCACTTTGAAATTCTTTTTGTTCTCATTAATATACAATCACATGCAGAACATTATGTTTTCCAGTCTACACCCTTCAGCAAGTCCCCGGCAAAAGCCAGTTACAGTTGCTGTCCGTCAGCGTGTACTAAGATGCTGTAGAATCACTACATGTCTTCTCTGTGTTATGCAGCCGTACAAATGACCCCCCAAGTTACACACTATACATGCTAATCCTAATGCCCCCATTCTTTTTCCCCGCCCTTATTACTCCCTTCCCAAAAACCCTCCCCATTCCCTTTCTCTTTGGTAACTGTTAGTCCACTCTCGGGTTCTGTGAGTCTGCTGCTGTCTTTTCCTTCAGTTTTTCTTTGTTATCATACTCCACACATGAGTGAAATCATTTGGTACATGTATTTCTCCTCCTTGAATATTTGACTGAGCATAATACCCTCTAGCTCCATCCACGTTATTGCAAATAATAGGATTTGTTTTCTTCTTATGGCTGCCTACTGCACTTTTTAAACTGGATTTCATTCTTCTTTTTTGTTTGTAGTTTCGCTATGTGCTTTCACCATTGCTCTCCTGGTTATGAGCAGTAGCTTTGTGTTAATCGATATGTACCTATATCTATCTATCTGTCTGTCTATCTATTTATCAATCAATCAATCAATCAATCAATCATCTTTTTGTCTGCCCATCTGTCCTTGTGTACAGAACAGTTAACCATATATCCTATATCACTTTCCTACACTATGCTTCCAAAAATCCTGCAAAGTATCTAGGCTGTAGAGAGACCACTGGGTTCACCGAGACACTTGCAGTTCGAGGCGGCCGCGTGTACCTACAAAACCAGGAAATAGTTGTGCCGGGACTTGAACCCGTGTCTCTATCCTCTGTCTTCTTTCATCTCCTTCTAACTTACTGTCTGTATTTAGCCACATTCTTTGACTAAGTGCTCCCTGAAGACCACAAGTATCATTCCTCTGGGCCTGTTGTCTCGAGAAAAGAAAACTTGTTCTTTGCTCACCACCATGTTTGAAGGACATCAGCGTGATCACCGGCGATAGGACGGAGGGTCAAATAAAAAGGAACACCAATTTCTAGACAGGAGCAGTTGGGAGCTAAGAGTGTTTTGTGGGGTGACGTGTTTATTTGAGTGTCCACACTTCCCTCTTTAGGTAGTTATTAGATCCTCCCATTCGTGAACATCATAAAACCCACTGATTTCAAAGGCCCAGACGCTTATTATTACAGCAACTCAGTTGTCGAGGTGAGAGAAAATGAGAAGTATGTTGCTGCACCACTAAATCAATGGCTGGGAACGGCTGAAACCAAACAAAAAGAATTCACAGAGGCCAGATAGGGCTATTTTCTTCTGACTGTCTCAATGGACTCACACAGAATCCATTTGTTTGATTGTTTGTTTTTCAGTTTCACTCGTGTAGGGTACTTGTCCACACACCTTCGGCTTGTAGTGTGTCTGTGTCCTTGGATCTCAAGTGAGTCTCCTGTAAGTAAGCACGTACGTGTCTTGAGTTTTCATCCCTTCTTTTAACCCTGTGTCTTTTGTTTGCTGCACTCAGTGCCTGACCTTTTATTCTGATGATTCAGAGCTGTGCACTTATTGCACTTAAAGAATTTTTTTTATCATTAAGCTAAAATCAATTGAAGAACATTATGTTTACTATGCTCCCCCCTTCACCAAGTACATCTGAAAAACCTCTTCAGTCGCTGTCGATCTGCGTAGTTGGATGCTGTAGACCCCTTCACCATGTCCCTCCCAACAGACCCCATTACAGTCGCTGTCCATCAGTGAGTAGTAAGATGCTATATGATCTCTACTAGCCTTCTCTGTGTTGTACAGCACTCCCCATGACCCCTCGACCCAAAGCATTATACATGCTAAAACTAATGCCCCCATTCTTTCTCCTCACACTTATCCCTCCCTTCAGACCAACCCTGCCCAGTCCTTTTCCCTTTGGTAACTTTTAGTCAACTCTCGGGTTCTGTGAGTCTGCTGCTGTTTTTCTCCTTCAGTTTTTCTTTGTTGTTGTACTACACACATGAGTGAAAACACTTGGTACTTGTCTTTCTCCGCCTGGCCTATTTCTCTGAACATACTACCGTCTAGCTCCATCCAGGTCATTACAAATGGTAGGATTTGTTTTCTTCTTAAGGCTGCTTACTGCACTTTTAAAACTGGATTTCATTCTTCCTTTTTGTTTGTAGTTTAGCTATGTTATTCACCATTCAACTCCTGGTTATGAACAATAGCTTTGTGTCAATCGATATGTATCTGTATCTATCTATCTAATGGTCTGTCTGTCTATCTATGTTTCTACGTATGTATGTATGTATGTATCTATGTATCTATCTATCTATCTCTCTTCCTATCATCTATCTATGATGTCTATCATCGATCAATCAATGTACCTATCTATCTATCTTTCATCTGTCATCTGTGTACCTATCTATCTATGAATCAATCATCTTTTTGTCTGCCCATCTATCCTTCTGTACAGAACAGTTAACAACATAGCCTATGTCTCTTCCCTACATTATGCTTCCAGAAATCTTGCAAGGTAACTAAGCCATAAGGAGAGCACTGTGTTCACCGATACACTTTCAGGTAGAGTCAGCCGCGTGTGCTTACAAAACCAGTAAATGGAGGTGAAAGGACTTGAACCTGTATCTCTGTCCACTGTCCTCTCATACTTCCTGCTCGCTTGGTGACTTTATTTAGCCACATTCAGTGAGTAAGTGATCCCTGAAGACCACAAGTATCCTTCGTCTGGTCCGGTTGTCGAAAGAAAAGTGTACTTGGTTCTTTGCACACCACCATGTTTGAGAGACATCGGCGTGATCACTGCTGATAGGTGCAGGGACAATTATAAAGGAACACCTATTTCTGGACAGGAGCAGTTGGGAACAAAGAGTGTGTTGTGGAGTGAAGTGTTTATTTGAGGGTCCAAACTTCCCTCCTTAGGTGGGTATTACTTCTTTACATTCGTGAACATCATAAAAAGCAATGATTTTAGAAGCCCAGACGCATATTATTACAGCAATTCATTTGTTGAGGTGAGAGGAAATGAGAAGGAACTTGCTGCACCACTAAATCTATGCCTGAGCACTGCTGAAATCAAACAAAAAGAATTCACGGTGGCTAGATAGGGCTATTTTCTACTGACTCTCTCTGGGGACTCAAACAGAATTCATTTGTTTGTTTGTTTCTTATTTTCACTTGTATAGGTAATCTGTCCCCGCCCCTTCAGCTTGTAGTTTGTCTGTGTCCTTGGATCTCAAGTGAGTCTCCAGTAAGGGAGCACGTAGGAGATCTTGCGTTTTCATCAGTTCTTCTAACACTGGGTCTTTTGATTGAAGCACTCAAAGCCTGTACTTTTATTTATTCTGATATTTGAGAGCTGTGCTCTTACTGCACTTTGAAATTCTTTTTGTTCTCATTAATATACAATCACATGCAGAACATTATGTTTTCCAGTCTACACCCTTCAGCAAGTCCCCGGCAAAAGCCAGTTACAGTCGCTGTCCGTCAGCGTGTACTAAGATGCTGTAGAATCACTACATGTCTTCTCTGTGTTATGCAGCCGTACAAATGACCCCCCAAGTTACACACTATACATGCTAATCCTAATGCCCCCATTCTTTTTCCCCACCCTTATTACTCCCTTCCCAAAAACCCTCCCCAGTCCCTTTCTCTTTGGTAACTGTTAGTCCACTCTCGGGTTCTGTGAGTCTGCTGCTGTCTTTTCCTTCAGTTTTTCTTTGTTATCATACTCCACACATGAGTGAAATCATTTGGTACATGTATTTCTCCTCCTTGAATATTTGACTGAGCATAATACCCTCTAGCTCCATCCACGTTATTGCAAATAATAGGATTTGTTTTCTTCTTATGGCTGCCTACTGCACTTTTTAAACTGGATTTCATTCTTCTTTTTTGTTTGTAGTTTCGCTATGTGCTTTCACCATTGCTCTCCTGGTTATGAGCAGTAGCTTTGTGTTAATCGATATGTACCTATATCTATCTATCTGTCTGTCTATCTATTTATCAATCAATCAATCAATCAATCATCTTTTTGTCTGCCCATCTGTCCTTGTGTACAGAACAGTTAACCATATATCCTATATCACTTTCCTACACTATGCTTCCAAAAATCCTGCAAAGTATCTAGGCTGTAGAGAGACCACTGGGTTCACCGAGACACTTGCAGTTCGAGGCGGCCGCGTGTACCTACAAAACCAGGAAATAGTTGTGCCGGGACTTGAACCCGTGTCTCTATCCTCTGTCTTCTTTCATCTCCTTCTAACTTACTGTCTGTATTTAGCCACATTCTTTGACTAAGTGCTCCCTGAAGACCACAAGTATCATTCCTCTGGGCCTGTTGTCTCGAGAAAAGAAAACTTGTTCTTTGCTCACCACCATGTTTGAAGGACATCAGCGTGATCACCGGCGATAGGACGGAGGGTCAAATAAAAAGGAACACCAATTTCTAGACAGGAGCAGTTGGGAGCTAAGAGTGTTTTGTGGGGTGACGTGTTTATTTGAGTGTCCAAACTTCCCTCTTTAGGTAGTTATTAGATCCTCCCATTCGTGAACATCATAAAACCCACTGATTTCAAAGGCCCAGACGCTTATTATTACAGCAACTCAGTTGTCGAGGTGAGAGAAAATGAGAAGTATGTTGCTGCACCACTAAATCAATGGCTGGGAACGGCTGAAACCAAACAAAAAGAATTCACAGAGGCCAGATAGGGCTATTTTCTTCTGACTGTCTCAATGGACTCACACAGAATCCATTTGTTTGATTGTTTGTTTTTCAGTTTCACTCGTGTAGGGTACTTGTCCACACACCTTCGGCTTGTAGTGTGTCTGTGTCCTTGGATCTCAAGTGAGTCTCCTGTAAGTAAGCACGTACGTGTCTTGAGTTTTCATCCCTTCTTTTAACCCTGTGTCTTTTGTTTGCTGCACTCAGTGCCTGACCTTTTATTCTGATGATTCAGAGCTGTGCACTTATTGCACTTAAAGAATTTTTTTTATCATTAAGCTAAAATCAATTGAAGAACATTATGTTTACTATGCTCCCCCCTTCACCAAGTACATCTGAAAAACCTCTTCAGTCGCTGTCGATCTGCGTAGTTGGATGCTGTAGACCCCTTCACCATGTCCCTCCCAACAGACCCCATTACAGTCGCTGTCCATCAGTGAGTAGTAAGATGCTATATGATCTCTACTAGCCTTCTCTGTGTTGTACAGCACTCCCCATGACCCCTCGACCCAAAGCATTATACATGCTAAAACTAATGCCCCCATTCTTTCTCCTCACACTTATCCCTCCCTTCAGACCAACCCTGCCCAGTCCTTTTCCCTTTGGTAACTTTTAGTCAACTCTCGGGTTCTGTGAGTCTGCTGCTGTTTTTCTCCTTCAGTTTTTCTTTGTTGTTGTACTACACACATGAGTGAAAACACTTGGTACTTGTCTTTCTCCGCCTGGCCTATTTCTCTGAACATACTACCGTCTAGCTCCATCCAGGTCATTACAAATGGTAGGATTTGTTTTCTTCTTAAGGCTGCTTACTGCACTTTTAAAACTGGATTTCATTCTTCCTTTTTGTTTGTAGTTTAGCTATGTTATTCACCATTCAACTCCTGGTTATGAACAATAGCTTTGTGTCAATCGATATGTATCTGTATCTATCTATCTAATGGTCTGTCTGTCTATCTATGTTTCTACGTATGTATGTATGTATGTATCTATGTATCTATCTATCTATCTCTCTTCCTATCATCTATCTATGATGTCTATCATCGATCAATCAATGTACCTATCTATCTATCTTTCATCTGTCATCTGTGTACCTATCTATCTATGAATCAATCATCTTTTTGTCTGCCCATCTATCCTTCTGTACAGAACAGTTAACAACATAGCCTATGTCTCTTCCCTACATTATGCTTCCAGAAATCTTGCAAGGTAACTAAGCCATAAGGAGAGCACTGTGTTCACCGATACACTTTCAGGTAGAGTCAGACGCGTGTGCTTACAAAACCAGTAAACGGAGGTGAAAGGACTTGAACCTGTATCTCTGTCCACTGTCCTCTCATACTTCCTGCTCGCTTGGTGACTTTATTTAGCCACATTCAGTGAGTAAGTGATCCCTGAAGACCACAAGTATCCTTCGTCTGGTCCGGTTGTCGAAAGAAAAGTGTACTTGGTTCTTTGCACACCACCATGTTTGAGAGACATCGGCGTGATCACTGCTGATAGGTGCAGGGACAATTATAAAGGAACACCTATTTCTGGACAGGAGCAGTTGGGAACAAAGAGTGTGTTGTGGAGTGAAGTGTTTATTTGAGGGTCCAAACTTCCCTCCTTAGGTGGGTATTACTTCTTTACATTCGTGAACATCATAAAAAGCAATGATTTTAGAAGCCCAGACGCATATTATTACAGCAATTCATTTGTTGAGGTGAGAGAAAATGAGAAGGAACTTGCTGCACCACTAAATCTATGCCTGAGCACTGCTGAAATCAAACAAAAAGAATTCACGGTGGCTAGATAGGGCTATTTTCTACTGACTCTCTCTGGGGACTCAAACAGAATTCATTTGTTTGTTTGTTTCTTATTTTCACTTGTATAGGTAATCTGTCCCCGCCCCTTCAGCTTGTAGTTTGTCTGTGTCCTTGGATCTCAAGTGAGTCTCCAGTAAGGGAGCACGTAGGAGATCTTGCGTTTTCATCAGTTCTTCTAACACTGGGTCTTTTGATTGAAGCACTCAAAGCCTGTACTTTTATTTATTCTGATATTTGAGAGCTGTGCTCTTACTGCACTTTGAAATTCTTTTTGTTCTCATTAATATACAATCACATGCAGAACATTATGTTTTCCAGTCTACACCCTTCAGCAAGTCCCCGGCAAAAGCCAGTTACAGTCGCTGTCCGTCAGCGTGTACTAAGATGCTGTAGAATCACTACATGTCTTCTCTGTGTTATGCAGCCGTACAAATGACCCCCCAAGTTACACACTATACATGCTAATCCTAATGCCCCCATTCTTTTTCCCCGCCCTTATTACTCCCTTCCCAAAAACCCTCCCCAGTCCCTTTCTCTTTGGTAACTGTTAGTCCACTCTCGGGTTCTGTGAGTCTGCTGCTGTCTTTTCCTTCAGTTTTTCTTTGTTATCATACTCCACACATGAGTGAAATCATTTGGTACATGTATTTCTCCTCCTTGAATATTTGACTGAGCATAATACCCTCTAGCTCCATCCACGTTATTGCAAATAATAGGATTTGTTTTCTTCTTATGGCTGCCTACTGCACTTTTTAAACTGGATTTCATTCTTCTTTTTTGTTTGTAGTTTCGCTATGTGCTTTCACCATTGCTCTCCTGGTTATGAGCAGTAGCTTTGTGTTAATCGATATGTACCTATATCTATCTATCTGTCTGTCTATCTATTTATCAATCAATCAATCAATCAATCAATCATCTTTTTGTCTGCCCATCTGTCCTTGTGTACAGAACAGTTAACCATATATCCTATATCACTTTCCTACACTATGCTTCCAAAAATCCTGCAAAGTATCTAGGCTGTAGAGAGACCACTGGGTTCACCGAGACACTTGCAGTTCGAGGCGGCCCCGTGTACCTACAAAACCAGGAAATAGTTGTGCCGGGACTTGAACCCGTGTCTCTATCCTCTGTCTTCTTTCATCTCCTTCTAACTTACTGTCTGTATTTAGCCACATTCTTTGACTAAGTGCTCCCTGAAGACCACAAGTATCATTCCTCTGGGCCTGTTGTCTCGAGAAAAGAAAACTTGTTCTTTGCTCACCACCATGTTTGAAGGACATCAGCGTGATCACCGGCGATAGGACGGAGGGTCAAATAAAAAGGAACACCAATTTCTAGACAGGAGCAGTTGGGAGCTAAGAGTGTTTTGTGGGGTGACGTGTTTATTTGAGTGTCCAAACTTCCCTCTTTAGGTAGTTATTAGATCCTCCCATTCGTGAACATCATAAAACCCACTGATTTCAAAGGCCCAGACGCTTATTATTACAGCAACTCAGTTGTCGAGGTGAGAGAAAATGAGAAGTATGTTGCTGCACCACTAAATCAATGGCTGGGAACGGCTGAAACCAAACAAAAAGAATTCACGGAGGCCAGATAGGGCTATTTTCTTCTGACTGTCTCAATGGACTCACACAGAATCCATTTGTTTGATTGTTTGTTTTTCAGTTTCACTCGTGTAGGGTACTTGTCCACACACCTTCGGCTTGTAGTGTGTCTGTGTCCTTGGATCTCAAGTGAGTCTCCTGTAAGTAAGCACGTACGTGTCTTGAGTTTTCATCCCTTCTTTTAACCCTGTGTCTTTTGTTTGCTGCACTCAGTGCCTGACCTTTTATTCTGATGATTCAGAGCTGTGCACTTATTGCACTTAAAGAATTTTTTTTATCATTAAGCTAAAATCAATTGAAGAACATTATGTTTACTATGCTCCCCCCTTCACCAAGTACATCTGAAAAACCTCTTCAGTCGCTGTCGATCTGCGTAGTTGGATGCTGTAGACCCCTTCACCATGTCCCTCCCAACAGACCCCATTACAGTCGCTGTCCATCAGTGAGTAGTAAAATGCTATATGATCTCTACTAGCCTTCTCTGTGTTGTACAGCACTCCCCATGACCCCTCGACCCAAAGCATTATACATGCTAAAACTAATGCCCCCATTCTTTCTCCTCACACTTATCCCTCCCTTCAGACCAACCCTGCCCAGTCCTTTTCCCTTTGGTAACTTTTAGTCAACTCTCGGGTTCTGTGAGTCTGCTGCTGTTTTTCTCCTTCAGTTTTTCTTTGTTGTTGTACTACACACATGAGTGAAAACACTTGGTACTTGTCTTTCTCCGCCTGGCCTAATTCTCTGAACATACTACCGTCTAGCTCAATCCAGGTCATTACAAATGGTAGGATTTGTTTTCTTCTTAAGGCTGCTTACTGCACTTTTAAAACTGGAATTCATTCTTCCTTTTTGTTTGTAGTTTAGCTATGTTATTCACCATTCAACTCCTGTTTATGAACAATAGCTTTGTGTCAATCGATATGTATCTGTATCTATCTATCTAATGGTCTGTCTGTCTACCTATGTTTCTACGTATGTATGTATGTATGTATCTATGTATCTATCTATCTATCTCTCTTCCTATCATCTATCTATGATGTCTATCATCGATCAATCCATGTACCTATCTATCTATCTTTCATCTGTCATCTGTGTACCTATCTATCTATGAATCAATCATCTTTTTGTCTGCCCATCTATCCTTCTGTACAGAACAGTTAACAACATAGCCTATGTCTCTTCCCTACATTATGCTTCCAGAAATCTTGCAAGGTAACTAAGCCATAAGGAGAGCACTGTGTTCACCGATACACTTTCAGGTAGAGTCAGCCGCGTGTGCTTACAAAACCAGTAAATGGAGGTGAAAGGACTTGAACCTGTATCTCTGTCCACTGTCCTCTCATAATTCCTGCTCGCTTGGTGACTTTATTTAGCCACATTCATTGAGTAAGTGATCCCTGAAGACCAGAAGTATCCTTCGTCTGGTCCGGTTGTCGAAAGAAAAGTGTACTTGGTTCTTTGCACACCACCATGTTTGAGAGACATCGGCGTGATCACTGCTGATAGGTGCAGGGACAATTATAAAGGAACACCTATTTCTGGACAGGAGCAGTTGGGAACAAAGAGTGTGTTGTGGAGTGAAGTGTTTATTTGAGGGTCCAAACTTCCCTCCTTAGGTGGGTATTACTTCTTTACATTCGTGAACATCATAAAAAGCAATGATTTTAGAAGCCCAGACGCATATTATTACAGCAATTCATTTGTTGAGGTGAGAGGAAATGAGAAGAAACTTGCTGCACCACTAAATCTATGCCTGAGCACTGCTGAAATCAAACAAAAAGAATTCACGGTGGCTAGATAGGGCTATTTTCTACTGACTCTCTCTGGGGACTCAAACAGAATTCATTTGTTTGTTTGTTTCTTATTTTCACTTGTATAGGTAATCTGTCCCCGCCCCTTCAGCTTGTAGTTTGGCTGTGTCCTTGGATCTCAAGTGAGTCTCCAGTAAGGGAGCACGTAGGAGATCTTGCGTTTTCATCAGTTCTTCTAACACTGGGTCTTTTGATTGAAGCACTCAAAGCCTGTACTTTTATTTATTCTGATATTTGAGAGCTGTGCTCTTACTGCATTTTGAAATTCTTTTTGTTCTCATTAATATACAATCACATGCAGAACATTATGTTTTCCAGTCTACACCCTTCAGCAAGTCCCCGGCAAAAGCCAGTTACAGTCGCTGTCTGTCAGCGTGTACTAAGATGCTGTAGAATCACTACATGTCTTCTCTGTGTTATGCAGCCGTACAAATGACCCCCCAAGTTACACACTATACATGCTAATCCTAATGCCCCCATTCTTTTTCCCCGCACTTATTACTCCCTTCCCAAAAACCCTCCCCAGTCCCTTTCTCTTTGGTAACTGTTAGTCCACTCTCGGGTTCTGTGAGTCTGCTGCTGTCTTTTCCTTCAGTTTTTCTTTGTTATCATACTCCACACATGAGTGAAATCATTTGGTACATGTATTTCTCCTCCTTGAATATTTGACTGAGCATAATACCCTCTAGCTCCATCCACGTTATTGCAAATAATAGGATTTGTTTTCTTCTTATGGCTGCCTACTGCACTTTTTAAACTGGATTTCATTCTTCTTTTTTGTTTGTAGTTTCGCTATGTGCTTTCACCATTGCTCTCCTGGTTATGAGCAGTAGCTTTGTGTTAATCGATATGTACCTATATCTATCTATCTGTCTGTCTATCTATTTATCAATCAATCAATCAATCAATCAATCATCTTTTTGTCTGCCCATCTGTCCTTGTGTACAGAACAGTTAACCATATATCCTATATCACTTTCCTACACTATGCTTCCAAAAATCCTGCAAAGTATCTAGGCTGTAGAGAGACCACTGGGTTCACCGAGACACTTGCAGTTCGAGGCGGCCGTGTGTACCTACAAAACCAGGAAATAGTTGTGCCGGGACTTGAACCCGTGTCTCTATCCTCTGTCTTCTTTCATCTCCTTCTAACTTACTGTCTGTATTTAGCCACATTCTTTGACTAAGTGCTCCCTGAAGACCACAAGTATCATTCCTCTGGGCCTGTTGTCTCGAGAAAAGAAAACTTGTTCTTTGCTCACCACCATGTTTGAAGGACATCAGCGTGATCACCGGCGATAGGACGGAGGGTCAAATAAAAAGGAACACCAATTTCTAGACAGGAGCAGTTGGGAGCTAAGAGTGTTTTGTGGGGTGACGTGTTTATTTGAGTGTCCAAACTTCCCTCTTTAGGTAGTTATTAGATCCTCCCATTCGTGAACATCATAAAACCCACTGATTTCAAAGGCCCAGACGCTTATTATTACAGCAACTCAGTTGTCGAGGTGAGAGAAAATGAGAAGTATGTTGCTGCACCACTAAATCAATGGCTGGGAACGGCTGAAACCAAACAAAAAGAATTCACGGAGGCCAGATAGGGCTATTTTCTTCTGACTGTCTCAATGGACTCACACAGAATCCATTTGTTTGATTGTTTGTTTTTCAGTTTCACTCGTGTAGGGTACTTGTCCACACACCTTCGGCTTGTAGTGTGTCTGTGTCCTTGGATCTCAAGTGAGTCTCCTGTAAGTAAGCACGTACGTGTCTTGAGTTTTCATCCCTTCTTTTAACCCTGTGTCTTTTGTTTGCTGCACTCAGTGCCTGACCTTTTATTCTGATGATTCAGAGCTGTGCACTTATTGCACTTAAAGAATTTTTTTATCATTAAGCTAAAATCAATTGAAGAACATTATGTTTACTATGCTCCCCCCTTCACCAAGTACATCTGAAAAACCTCTTCAGTCGCTGTCGATCTGCGTAGTTGGATGCTGTAGACCCCTTCACCATGTCCCTCCCAACAGACCCCATTACAGTCGCTGTCCATCAGTGAGTAGTAAAATGCTATATGATCTCTACTAGCCTTCTCTGTGTTGTACAGCACTCCCCATGACCCCTCGACCCAAAGCATTATACATGCTAAAACTAATGCCCCCATTCTTTCTCCTCACACTTATCCCTCCCTTCAGACCAACCCTGCCCAGTCCTTTTCCCTTTGGTAACTTTTAGTCAACTCTCGGGTTCTGTGAGTCTGCTGCTGTTTTTCTCCTTCAGTTTTTCTTTGTTGTTGTACTACACACATGAGTGAAAACACTTGGTACTTGTCTTTCTCCGCCTGGCCTAATTCTCTGAACATACTACCGTCTAGCTCAATCCAGGTCATTACAAATGGTAGGATTTGTTTTCTTCTTAAGGCTGCTTACTGCACTTTTAAAACTGGAATTCATTCTTCCTTTTTGTTTGTAGTTTAGCTATGTTATTCACCATTCAACTCCTGTTTATGAACAATAGCTTTGTGTCAATCGATATGTATCTGTATCTATCTATCTAATGGTCTGTCTGTCTACCTATGTTTCTACGTATGTATGTATGTATGTATCTATGTATCTATCTATCTATCTCTCTTCCTATCATCTATCTATGATGTCTATCATCGATCAATCCATGTACCTATCTATCTATCTTTCATCTGTCATCTGTGTACCTATCTATCTATGAATCAATCATCTTTTTGTCTGCCCATCTATCCTTCTGTACAGAACAGTTAACAACATAGCCTATGTCTCTTCCCTACATTATGCTTCCAGAAATCTTGCAAGGTAACTAAGCCATAAGGAGAGCACTGTGTTCACCGATACACTTTCAGGTAGAGTCAGCCGCGTGTGCTTACAAAACCAGTAAATGGAGGTGAAAGGACTTGAACCTGTATCTCTGTCCACTGTCCTCTCATAATTCCTGCTCGCTTGGTGACTTTATTTAGCCACATTCATTGAGTAAGTGATCCCTGAAGACCAGAAGTATCCTTCGTCTGGTCCGGTTGTCGAAAGAAAAGTGTACTTGGTTCTTTGCACACCACCATGTTTGAGAGACATCGGCGTGATCACTGCTGATAGGTGCAGGGACAATTATAAAGGAACACCTATTTCTGGACAGGAGCAGTTGGGAACAAAGAGTGTGTTGTG
The DNA here is from genome assembly GCF_030020395.1 of Manis pentadactyla. Taxonomy (NCBI): domain Eukaryota; kingdom Metazoa; phylum Chordata; class Mammalia; order Pholidota; family Manidae; genus Manis; species Manis pentadactyla. The sequence continues at coordinate 495,489 of NW_026644987.1, read as the reverse complement.
GAGTGAAGTGTTTATTTGAGGGTCCAAACTTCCCTCCTTAGGTGGGTATTACTTCTTTACATTCGTGAACATCATAAAAAGCAATGATTTTAGAAGCCCAGACGCATATTATTACAGCAATTCATTTGTTGAGGTGAGAGGAAATGAGAAGAAACTTGCTGCACCACTAAATCTATGCCTGAGCACTGCTGAAATCAAACAAAAAGAATTCACGGTGGCTAGATAGGGCTATTTTCTACTGACTCTCTCTGGGGACTCAAACAGAATTCATTTGTTTGTTTGTTTCTTATTTTCACTTGTATAGGTAATCTGTCCCCGCCCCTTCAGCTTGTAGTTTGGCTGTGTCCTTGGATCTCAAGTGAGTCTCCAGTAAGGGAGCACGTAGGAGATCTTGCGTTTTCATCAGTTCTTCTAACACTGGGTCTTTTGATTGAAGCACTCAAAGCCTGTACTTTTATTTATTCTGATATTTGAGAGCTGTGCTCTTACTGCATTTTGAAATTCTTTTTGTTCTCATTAATATACAATCACATGCAGAACATTATGTTTTCCAGTCTACACCCTTCAGCAAGTCCCCGGCAAAAGCCAGTTACAGTCGCTGTCTGTCAGCGTGTACTAAGATGCTGTAGAATCACTACATGTCTTCTCTGTGTTATGCAGCCGTACAAATGACCCCCCAAGTTACACACTATACATGCTAATCCTAATGCCCCCATTCTTTTTCCCCGCACTTATTACTCCCTTCCCAAAAACCCTCCCCAGTCCCTTTCTCTTTGGTAACTGTTAGTCCACTCTCGGGTTCTGTGAGTCTGCTGCTGTCTTTTCCTTCAGTTTTTCTTTGTTATCATACTCCACACATGAGTGAAATCATTTGGTACATGTATTTCTCCTCCTTGAATATTTGACTGAGCATAATACCCTCTAGCTCCATCCACGTTATTGCAAATAATAGGATTTGTTTTCTTCTTATGGCTGCCTACTGCACTTTTTAAACTGGATTTCATTCTTCTTTTTTGTTTGTAGTTTCGCTATGTGCTTTCACCATTGCTCTCCTGGTTATGAGCAGTAGCTTTGTGTTAATCGATATGTACCTATATCTATCTATCTGTCTGTCTATCTATTTATCAATCAATCAATCAATCAATCAATCATCTTTTTGTCTGCCCATCTGTCCTTGTGTACAGAACAGTTAACCATATATCCTATATCACTTTCCTACACTATGCTTCCAAAAATCCTGCAAAGTATCTAGGCTGTAGAGAGACCACTGGGTTCACCGAGACACTTGCAGTTCGAGGCGGCCGTGTGTACCTACAAAACCAGGAAATAGTTGTGCCGGGACTTGAACCCGTGTCTCTATCCTCTGTCTTCTTTCATCTCCTTCTAACTTACTGTCTGTATTTAGCCACATTCTTTGACTAAGTGCTCCCTGAAGACCACAAGTATCATTCCTCTGGGCCTGTTGTCTCGAGAAAAGAAAACTTGTTCTTTGCTCACCACCATGTTTGAAGGACATCAGCGTGATCACCGGCGATAGGACGGAGGGTCAAATAAAAAGGAACACCAATTTCTAGACAGGAGCAGTTGGGAGCTAAGAGTGTTTTGTGGGGTGACGTGTTTATTTGAGTGTCCAAACTTCCCTCTTTAGGTAGTTATTAGATCCTCCCATTCGTGAACATCATAAAACCCACTGATTTCAAAGGCCCAGACGCTTATTATTACAGCAACTCAGTTGTCGAGGTGAGAGAAAATGAGAAGTATGTTGCTGCACCACTAAATCAATGGCTGGGAACGGCTGAAACCAAACAAAAAGAATTCACGGAGGCCAGATAGGGCTATTTTCTTCTGACTGTCTCAATGGACTCACACAGAATCCATTTGTTTGATTGTTTGTTTTTCAGTTTCACTCGTGTAGGGTACTTGTCCACACACCTTCGGCTTGTAGTGTGTCTGTGTCCTTGGATCTCAAGTGAGTCTCCTTTAAGTAAGCACGTACGTGTCTTGAGTTTTCATCCCTTCTTTTAACCCTGTGTCTTTTGTTTGCTGCACTCAGTGCCTGACCTTTTATTCTGATGATTCAGAGCTGTGCACTTATTGCACTTAAAGAATTTTTTTTATCATTAAGCTAAAATCAATTGAAGAACATTATGTTTACTATGCTCCCCCCTTCACCAAGTACATCTGAAAAACCTCTTCAGTCGCTGTCGATCTGCGTAGTTGGATGCTGTAGACCCCTTCACCATGTCCCTCCCAACAGACCCCATTACAGTCGCTGTCCATCAGTGAGTAGTAAGATGCTATATGATCTCTACTAGCCTTCTCTGTGTTGTACAGCACTCCCCATGACCCCTCGACCCAAAGCATTATACATGCTAAAACTAATGCCCCCATTCTTTCTCCTCACACTTATCCCTCCCTTCAGACCAACCCTGCCCAGTCCTTTTCCCTTTGGTAACTTTTAGTCAACTCTCGGGTTCTGTGAGTCTGCTGCTGTTTTTCTCCTTCAGTTTTTCTTTGTTGTTGTACTACACACATGAGTGAAAACACTTGGTACTTGTCTTTCTCCGCCTGGCCTATTTCTCTGAACATACTACCGTCTAGCTCCATCCAGGTCATTACAAATGGTAGGATTTGTTTTCTTCTTAAGGCTGCTTACTGCACTTTTAAAACTGGAATTCATTCTTCCTTTTTGTTTGTAGTTTAGCTATGTTATTCACCATTCAACTCCTGTTTATGAACAATAGCTTTGTGTCAATCGATATGTATCTGTATCTATCTATCTAATGGTCTGTCTGTCTACCTATGTTTCTACGTATGTATGTATGTATGTATCTATGTATCTATCTATCTATCTCTCTTCCTATCATCTATCTATGATGTCTATCATCGATCAATCCATGTACCTATCTATCTATCTTTCATCTGTCATCTGTGTACCTATCTATCTATGAATCAATCATCTTTTTGTCTGCCCATCTATCCTTCTGTACAGAACAGTTAACAACATAGCCTATGTCTCTTCCCTACATTATGCTTCCAGAAATCTTGCAAGGTAACTAAGCCATAAGGAGAGCACTGTGTTCACCGATACACTTTCAGGTAGAGTCAGCCGCGTGTGCTTACAAAACCAGTAAATGGAGGTGAAAGGACTTGAACCTGTATCTCTGTCCACTGTCCTCTCATACTTCCTGCTCGCTTGGTGACTTTATTTAGCCACATTCAGTGAGTAAGTGATCCCTGAAGACCACAAGTATCCTTCGTCTGGTCCGGTTGTCGAAAGAAAAGTGTACTTGCTTCTTTGCACACCACCATGTTTGAGGGACATCGGCGTGATCACTGCTGATAGGTGCAGGGACAATTATAAAGGAACACCTATTTCTGGACAGGAGCAGTTGGGAACAAAGAGTGTGTTGTGGAGTGAAGTGTTTATTTGAGGGTCCAAACTTCCCTCCTTAGGTGGGTATTAATTCTTTACATTCGTGAACATCATAAAAAGCAATGATTTTAGAAGCCCAGACGCATATTATTACAGCAATTCATTTGTTGAGGTGAGAGGAAATGGGAAGGAACTTGCTGCACCACTAAATCTATGCCTGAGCACTGCTGAAATCAAACAAAAAGAATTCACGGTGGCTAGATAGGGCTATTTTCTACTGACTCTCTCTGGGGAATCAAACAGAATTCATTTGTTTGTTTGTTTCTTATTTTCACTTGTATAGGTAATCTGTCCCCGCCCCTTCAGCTTATAGTTTGTCTGTGTCCTTGGATCTCAAGTGAGTCTCCAGTAAGGGAGCACGTAGGAGATCTTGCATTTTCATCAGTTCTTCTAACACTGGGTCTTTTGATTGAAGCACTCAAAGCCTGTACTTTTATTTATTCTGATATTTGAGAGCTGTGCTCTTACTGCACTTTGAAATTCTTTTTGTTCTCATTAATATACAATCACATGCAGAACATTATGTTTTCCAGTCTACACCCTTCACCAAGTCCCCGGCAAAAGCCAGTTACAGTCGCTGTCCGTCAGCGTGTACTAAGATGCTGTAGAATCACTACATGTCTTCTCTGTGTTATGCAGCCGTACAAATGACCCCCCAAGTTACACACTATACATGCTAATCCTAATGCCCCCCATTCTTTTTCCCCGCCCTTATTACTCCCTTTTCAAAAACCCTCCCCAGTCCCTTTCTCTTTGGTAACTGTTAGTCCACTCTCGGGTTCTGTGTGTCTGCTGCTGTCTTTTCCTTCAGTTTTTCTTTGTTATCATACTCTACACATGAGTGAAATCATTTGGTACATGTATTTCTCCTCCTTGAATATTTGACTGAGCATAATACCCTCTAGCTCCATCCACGTTATTGCAAATAATAGGATTTGTTTTCTTCTTATGGCTGCCTACTGCACTTTTTAAACTGGATTTCATTCTTCTTTTTTGTTTGTAGTTTCGCTATGTGCTTTCACCATTGCTCTCCTGGTTATGAGCAGTAGCTTTGTGTTAATCGATATGTACCTATATCTATCTATCTGTCTGTCTATCTATTTATCAATCAATCAATCAATCAATCAATCATCTTTTTGTCTGCCCATCTGTCCTTGTGTACAGAACAGTTAACCATATATCCTATATCACTTTCCTACACTATGCTTCCAAAAATCCTGCAAAGTATCTAGGCTGTAGAGAGACCACTGGGTTCACCGAGACACTTGCATTTCGAGGCGGCCACGTGTACCTACAAAACCAGGAAATAGTTGTGCCGGGACTTGAACCCGTGTCTCTATCCTCTGTCTTCTTTCATCTCCTTCTAACTTACTGTCTGTATTTAGCCACATTCTTTGACTAAGTGCTCCCTGAAGACCACAAGTATCATTCCTCTGGGCCTGTTGTCTCGAGAAAAGAAAACTTGTTCTTTGCTCACCACCATGTTTGAAGGACATCAGCGTGATCACCGGCGATAGGACGGAGGGTCAAATAAAAAGGAACACCAATTTCTAGACAGGAGCAGTTGGGAGCTAAGAGTGTTTTGTGGGGTGACGTGTTTATTTGAGTGTCCACACTTCCCTCTTTAGGTAGTTATTAGATCCTCCCATTCGTGAACATCATAAAACCCACTGATTTCAAAGGCCCAGACGCTTATTATTACAGCAACTCAGTTGTCGAGGTGAGAGAAAATGAGAAGTATGTTGCTGCACCACTAAATCAATGGCTGGGAACGGCTGAAACCAAACAAAAAGAATTCACGGAGGCCAGATAGGGCTATTTTCTTCTGACTGTCTCAATGGACTCACACAGAATCCATTTGTTTGATTGTTTGCTTTTCAGTTTCACTCGTGTAGGGTACTTGTCCACACACCTTCGGCTTGTAGTGTGTCTGTGTCCTTGGATCTCAAGTGAGTCTCCTGTAAGTAAGCATGTACGTGTCTTGAGTTTTCATCCCTTCTTTTAACCCTGTGTCTTTTGTTTGCTGCACTCAGTGCCTGACCTTTTATTCTGATGATTCAGAGCTGTGCACTTATTGCACTTAAAGAATTTTTTTTATCATTAAGCTAAAATCAATTGAAGAACATTATGTTTACTATGCTCCCCCCTTCACCAAGTACATCTGAAAAACCTCTTCAGTCGCTGTCGATCTGCGTAGTTGGATGCTGTAGACCCCTTCACCATGTCCCTCCCAACAGACCCCATTACAGTCGCTGTCCATCAGTGAGTAGTAAGATGCTATATGATCTCTACTAGCCTTCTCTGTGTTGTACAGCACTCCCCATGACCCCTCGACCCAAAGCATTATACATGCTAAAACTAATGCCCCCATTCTTTCTCCTCACACTTATCCCTCCCTTCAGACCAACCCTGCCCAGTCCTTTTCCCTTTGGTAACTTTTAGTCAACTCTCGGGTTCTGTGAGTCTGCTGCTGTTTTTCTCCTTCAGTTTTTCTTTGTTGTTGTACTACACACATGAGTGAAAACACTTGGTACTTGTCTTTCTCCGCCTGGCCTATTTCTCTGAACATACTACCGTCTAGCTCCATCCAGGTCATTACAAATGGTAGGATTTGTTTTCTTCTTAAGGCTGCTTACTGCACTTTTAAAACTGGAATTCATTCTTCCTTTTTGTTTGTAGTTTAGCTATGTTATTCACCATTCAACTCCTGTTTATGAACAATAGCTTTGTGTCAATCGATATGTATCTGTATCTATCTATCTAATGGTCTGTCTGTCTACCTATGTTTCTACGTATGTATGTATGTATGTATCTATGTATCTATCTATCTATCTCTCTTCCTATCATCTATCTATGATGTCTATCATCGATCAATCCATGTACCTATCTATCTATCTTTCATCTGTCATCTGTGTACCTATCTATCTATGAATCAATCATCTTTTTGTCTGCCCATCTATCCTTCTGTACAGAACAGTTAACAACATAGCCTATGTCTCTTCCCTACATTATGCTTCCAGAAATCTTGCAAGGTAACTAAGCCATAAGGAGAGCACTGTGTTCACCGATACACTTTCAGGTAGAGTCAGCCGCGTGTGCTTACAAAACCAGTAAATGGAGGTGAAAGGACTTGAACCTGTATCTCTGTCCACTGTCCTCTCATACTTCCTGCTCGCTTGGTGACTTTATTTAGCCACATTCAGTGAGTAAGTGATCCCTGAAGACCACAAGTATCCTTCGTCTGGTCCGGTTGTCGAAAGAAAAGTGTACTTGCTTCTTTGCACACCACCATGTTTGAGGGACATCGGCGTGATCACTGCTGATAGGTGCAGGGACAATTATAAAGGAACACCTATTTCTGGACAGGAGCAGTTGGGAACAAAGAGTGTGTTGTGGAGTGAAGTGTTTATTTGAGGGTCCAAACTTCCCTCCTTAGGTGGGTATTACTTCTTTACATTCGTGAACATCATAAAAAGCAATGATTTTAGAAGCCCAGACGCATATTATTACAGCAATTCATTTGTTGAGGTGAGAGGAAATGAGAAGGAACTTGCTGCACCACTAAATCTATGCCTGAGCACTGCTGAAATCAAACAAAAAGAATTCACGGTGGCTAGATAGGGCTATTTTCTACTGACTCTCTCTGGGGACTCAAACAGAATTCATTTGTTTGTTTGTTTCTTATTTTCACTTGTATAGGTAATCTGTCCCCGCCCCTTCAGCTTGTAGTTTGTCTGTGTCCTTGGATCTCAAGTGAGTCTCCAGTAAGGGAGCACGTAGGAGATCTTGCGTTTTCATCAGTTCTTCTAACACTGGATCTTTTGATTGAAGCACTCAAAGCCTGTACTTTTATTTATTCTGATATTTGAGAGCTGTGCTCTTACTGCACTTTGAAATTCTTTTTGTTCTCATTAATATACAATCACATGCAGAACATTATGTTTTCCAGTCTACACCCTTCACCAAGTCCCCGGCAAAAGCCAGTTACAGTCGCTGTCCGTCAGCGTGTACTAAGATGCTGTAGAATCACTACATGTCTTCTCTGTGTTATGCAGCCGTACAAATGACCCCCCAAGTTACACACTATACATGCTAATCCTAATGCCCCCCATTCTTTTTCCCCGCCCTTATTACTCCCTTCCCAAAAACCCTCCCCAGTCCCTTTCTCTTTGGTAACTGTTAGTCCACTCTCGGGTTCTGTGAGTCTGCTGCTGTCTTTTCCTTCAGTTTTTCTTTGTTATCATACTCCACACATGAGTGAAATCATTTGGTACATGTATTTCTCCTCCTTGAATATTTGACTGAGCATAATACCCACTAGCTCCATCCACGTTATTGCAAATAATAGGATTTGTTTTCTTCTTATGGCTGCCTACTGCACTTTTTAAACTGGATTTCATTCTTCTTTTTTGTTTGTAGTTTCGCTATGTGCTTTCACCATTGCTCTCCTGGTTATGAGCAGTAGCTTTGTGTTAATCGATATGTACCTATATCTATCTATCTGTCTGTCTATCTATTTATCAATCAATCAATCAATCAATCAATCATCTTTTTGTCTGCCCATCTGTCCTTGTGTACAGAACAGTTAACCATATATCCTATATCACTTTCCTACACTATGCTTCCAAAAATCCTGCAAAGTATCTAGGCTGTAGAGAGACCACTGGGTTCACCGAGACACTTGCAGTTCGAGGCGGCCGCGTGTACCAACAAAACCAGGAAATAGTTTTGCCGGGACTTGAACCCGTGTCTCTATCCTCTGTCTTCTTTCATCTCCTTCTAACTTACTGTCTGTATTTAGCCACATTCTTTGACTAAGTGCTCCCTGAAGACCACAAGTATCATTCCTCTGGGCCTGTTGTCTCGAGAAAAGAAAACTTGTTCTTTGCTCACCACCATGTTTGAAGGACATCAGCGTGATCACCGGCGATAGGACGGAGGGTCAAATAAAAAGGAACACCAATTTCTAGACAGGAGCAGTTGGGAGCTAAGAGTGTTTTGTGGGGTGACGTGTTTATTTGAGTGTCCACACTTCCCTCTTTAGGTAGTTATTAGATCCTCCCATTCGTGAACATCATAAAACCCACTGATTTCAAAGGCCCAGACGCTTATTATTACAGCAACTCAGTTGTCGAGGTGAGAGAAAATGAGAAGTATGTTGCTGCACCACTAAATCAATGGCTGGGAACGGCTGAAACCAAACAAAAAGAATTCACGGAGGCCAGATAGGGCTATTTTCTTCTGACTGTCTCAATGGACTCACACAGAATCCATTTGTTTGATTGTTTGTTTTTCAGTTTCACTCGTGTAGGGTACTTGTCCACACACCTTCGGCTTGTAGTGTGTCTGTGTCCTTGGATCTCAAGTGAGTCTCCTGTAAGTAAGCACGTACGTGTCTTGAGTTTTCATCCCTTCTTTTAACCCTGTGTCTTTTGTTTGCTGCACTCAGTGCCTGACCTTTTATTCTGATGATTCAGAGCTGTGCACTTATTGCACTTAAAGAATTTTTTTTATCATTAAGCTAAAATCAATTGAAGAACATTATGTTTACTATGCTCCCCCCTTCACCAAGTACATCTGAAAAACCTCTTCAGTCGCTGTCGATCTGCGTAGTTGGATGCTGTAGACCCCTTCACCATGTCCCTCCCAACAGACCCCATTACAGTCGCTGTCCATCAGTGAGTAGTAAGATGCTATATGATCTCTACTAGCCTTCTCTGTGTTGTACAGCACTCCCCATGACCCCTCGACCCAAAGCATTATACATGCTAAAACTAATGCCCCCATTCTTTCTCCTCACACTTATCCCTCCCTTCAGACCAACCCTGCCCAGTCCTTTTCCCTTTGGTAACTTTTAGTCAACTCTCGGGTTCTGTGAGTCTGCTGCTGTTTTTCTCCTTCAGTTTTTCTTTGTTGTTGTACTACACACATGAGTGAAAACACTTGGTACTTGTCTTTCTCCGCCTGGCCTATTTCTCTGAACATACTACCGTCTAGCTCCATCCAGGTCATTACAAATGGTAGGATTTGTTTTCTTCTTAAGGCTGCTTACTGCACTTTTAAAACTGGATTTCATTCTTCCTTTTTGTTTGTAGTTTAGCTATGTTATTCACCATTCAACTCCTGGTTATGAACAATAGCTTTGTGTCAATCGATATGTATCTGTATCTATCTATCTAATGGTCTGTCTGTCTATCTATGTTTCTACGTATGTACGTATGTATGTATCTATGTATCTATCTATCTATCTCTCTTCCTATCATCTATCTATGATGTCTATCATCGATCAATCCATGTACCTATCTATCTATCTTTCATCTGTCATCTGTGTACCTATCTATCTATGAATCAATCATCTTTTTGTCTGCCCATCTATCCTTCTGTACAGAACAGTTAACAACATAGCCTATGTCTCTTCCCTACATTATGCTTCCAGAAATCTTGCAAGGTAACTAAGCCATAAGGAGAGCACTGTGTTCACCGATACACTTTCAGGTAGAGTCAGCCGCGTGTGCTTACAAAACCAGTAAATGGAGGTGAAAGGACTTGAACCTGTATCTCTGTCCACTGTCCTCTCATACTTCCTGCTCGCTTGGTGACTTTATTTAGCCACATTCAGTGAGTAAGTGATCCCTGAAGACCACAAGTATCCTTCGTCTGGTCCGGTTGTCGAAAGAAAAGTGTACTTGCTTCTTTGCACACCACCATGTTTGAGGGACATCGGCGTGATCACTGCTGATAGGTGCAGGGACAATTATAAAGGAACACCTATTTCTGGACAGGAGCAGTTGGGAACAAAGAGTGTGTTGTGGAGTGAAGTGTTTATTTGAGGGTCCAAACTTCCCTCCTTAGGTGGGTATTAATTCTTTACATTCGTGAACATCATAAAAAGCAATGATTTTAGAAGCCCAGACGCATATTATTACAGCAATTCATTTGTTGAGGTGAGAGGAATTGGGAAGGAACTTGCTGCACCACTAAATCTATGCCTGAGCACTGCTGAAATCAAACAAAAAGAATTCACGGTGGCTAGATAGGGCTATTTTCTACTGACTCTCTCTGGGGAATCAAACAGAATTCATTTGTTTGTTTGTTTCTTATTTTCACTTGTATAGGTAATCTGTCCCCGCCCCTTCAGCTTGTAGTTTGTCTGTGTCCTTGGATCTCAAGTGAGTCTCCAGTAAGGGAGCACGTAGGAGATCTTGCGTTTTCATCAGTTCTTCTAACACTGGGTCTTTTGATTGAAGCACTCAAAGCCTGTACTTTTATTTATTCTGATATTTGAGAGCTGTGCTCTTACTGCACTTTGAAATTCTTTTTGTTCTCATTAATATACAATCACATGCAGAACATTATGTTTTCCAGTCTACACCCTTCACCAAGTCCCCGGCAAAAGCCAGTTACAGTCGCTGTCCGTCAGCGTGTACTAAGATGCTGTAGAATCACTACATGTCTTCTCTGTGTTATGCAGCCGTACAAATGACCCCCCAAGTTACACACTATACATGCTAATCCTAATGCCCCCCATTCTTTTTCCCCGCCCTTATTACTCCCTTTTCAAAAACCCTCCCCAGTCCCTTTCTCTTTGGTAACTGTTAGTCCACTCTCGGGTTCTGTGAGTCTGCTGCTGTCTTTTCCTTCAGTTTTTCTTTGTTATCATACTCTACACATGAGTGAAATCATTTGGTACATGTATTTCTCCTCCTTGAATATTTGACTGAGCATAATACCCTCTAGCTCCATCCACGTTATTGCAAATAATAGGATTTGTTTTCTTCTTATGGCTGCCTACTGCACTTTTTAAACTGGATTTCATTCTTCTTTTTTGTTTGTAGTTTCGCTATGTGCTTTCACCATTGCTCTCCTGGTTATGAGCAGTAGCTTTGTGTTAATCGATATGTACCTATATCTATCTATCTGTCTGTCTATCTATTTATCAATCAATCAATCAATCAATCAATCATCTTTTTGTCTGCCCATCTGTCCTTGTGTACAGAACAGTTAACCATATATCCTATATCACTTTCCTACACTATGCTTCCAAAAATCCTGCAAAGTATCTAGGCTGTAGAGAGACCACTGGGTTCACCGAGACACTTGCAGTTCGAGGCGGCCACGTGTACCTACAAAACCAGGAAATAGTTGTGCCGGGACTTGAACCCGTGTCTCTATCCTCTGTCTTCTTTCATCTCCTTCTAACTTACTGTCTGTATTTAGCCACATTCTTTGACTAAGTGCTCCCTGAAGACCACAAGTATCATTCCTCTGGGCCTGTTGTCTCGAGAAAAGAAAACTTGTTCTTTGCTCACCACCATGTTTGAAGGACATCAGCGTGATCACCGGCGATAGGACGGAGGGTCAAATAAAAAGGAACACCAATTTCTAGACAGGAGCAGTTGGGAGCTAAGAGTGTTTTGTGGGGTGACGTGTTTATTTGAGTGTCCACACTTCCCTCTTTAGGTAGTTATTAGATCCTCCCATTCGTGAACATCATAAAACCCACTGATTTCAAAGGCCCAGACGCTTATTATTACAGCAACTCAGTTGTCGAGGTGAGAGAAAATGAGAAGTATGTTGCTGCACCACTAAATCAATGGCTGGGAACGGCTGAAACCAAACAAAAAGAATTCACGGAGGCCAGATAGGGCTATTTTCTTCTGACTGTCTCAATGGACTCACACAGAATCCATTTGTTTGATTGTTTGCTTTTCAGTTTCACTCGTGTAGGGTACTTGTCCACACACCTTCGGCTTGTAGTGTGTCTGTGTCCTTGGATCTCAAGTGAGTCTCCTGTAAGTAAGCACGTACGTGTCTTGAGTTTTCATCCCTTCTTTTAACCCTGTGTCTTTTGTTTGCTGCACTCAGTGCCTGACCTTTTATTCTGATGATTCAGAGCTGTGCACTTATTGCACTTAAAGAATTTTTTTTATCATTAAGCTAAAATCAATTGAAGAACATTATGTTTACTATGCTCCCCCCTTCACCAAGTACATCTGAAAAACCTCTTCAGTCGCTGTCGATCTGCGTAGTTGGATGCTGTAGACCCCTTCACCATGTCCCTCCCAACAGACCCCATTACAGTCGCTGTCCATCAGTGAGTAGTAAGATGCTATATGATCTCTACTAGCCTTCTCTGTGTTGTACAGCACTCCCCATGACCCCTCGACCCAAAGCATTATACATGCTAAAACTAATGCCCCCATTCTTTCTCCTCACACTTATCCCTCCCTTCAGACCAACCCTGCCCAGTCCTTTTCCCTTTGGTAACTTTTAGTCAACTCTCGGGTTCTGTGAGTCTGCTGCTGTTTTTCTCCTTCAGTTTTTCTTTGTTGTTGTACTACACACATGAGTGAAAACACTTGGTACTTGTCTTTCTCCGCCTGGCCTATTTCTCTGAACATACTACCGTCTAGCTCCATCCAGGTCATTACAAATGGTAGGATTTGTTTTCTTCTTAAGGCTGCTTACTGCACTTTTAAAACTGGAATTCATTCTTCCTTTTTGTTTGTAGTTTAGCTATGTTATTCACCATTCAACTCCTGTTTATGAACAATAGCTTTGTGTCAATCGATATGTATCTGTATCTATCTATCTAATGGTCTGTCTGTCTACCTATGTTTCTACGTATGTATGTATGTATGTATCTATGTATCTATCTATCTATCTCTCTTCCTATCATCTATCTATGATGTCTATCATCGATCAATCCATGTACCTATCTATCTATCTTTCATCTGTCATCTGTGTACCTATCTATCTATGAATCAATCATCTTTTTGTCTGCCCATCTATCCTTCTGTACAGAACAGTTAACAACATAGCCTATGTCTCTTCCCTACATTATGCTTCCAGAAATCTTGCAAGGTAACTAAGCCATAAGGAGAGCACTGTGTTCACCGATACACTTTCAGGTAGAGTCAGCCGCGTGTGCTTACAAAACCAGTAAATGGAGGTGAAAGGACTTGAACCTGTATCTCTGTCCACTGTCCTCTCATACTTCCTGCTCGCTTGGTGACTTTATTTAGCCACATTCAGTGAGTAAGTGATCCCTGAAGACCACAAGTATCCTTCGTCTGGTCCGGTTGTCGAAAGAAAAGTGTACTTGCTTCTTTGCACACCACCATGTTTGAGGGACATCGGCGTGATCACTGCTGATAGGTGCAGGGACAATTATAAAGGAACACCTATTTCTGGACAGGAGCAGTTGGGAACAAAGAGTGTGTTGTGGAGTGAAGTGTTTATTTGAGGGTCCAAACTTCCCTCCTTAGGTGGTTATTACTTCTTTACATTCGTGAACATCATAAAAAGCAATGATTTTAGAAGCCCAGACGCATATTATTACAGCAATTCATTTGTTGAGGTGAGAGGAAATGAGAAGGAACTTGCTGCACCACTAAATCTATGCCTGAGCACTGCTGAAATCAAACAAAAAGAATTCACGGTGGCTAGATAGGGCTATTTTCTACTGACTCTCTCTGGGGAATCAAACAGAATTCATTTGTTTGTTTGTTTCTTATTTTCACTTGTATAGGTAATCTGTCCCCGCCCCTTCAGCTTGTAGTTTGTCTGTGTCCTTGGATCTCAAGTGAGTCTCCAGTAAGGGAGCACGTAGGAGATCTTGCGTTTTCATCAGTTCTTCTAACACTGGGCCTTTTGATTGAAGCACTCAAAGCCTGTACTTTTATTTATTCTGATATTTGAGAGCTGTGCTCTTACTGCACTTTGAAATTCTTTTTGTTCTCATTAATATACAATCACATGCAGAACATTATGTTTTCCAGTCTACACCCTTCACCAAGTCCCCGGCAAAAGCCAGTTACAGTCGCTGTCCGTCAGCGTGTACTAAGATGCTGTAGAATCACTACATGTCTTCTCTGTGTTATGCAGCCGTACAAATGACCCCCCAAGTTACACACTATACATGCTAATCCTAATGCCCCCCATTCTTTTTCCCCGCCCTTATTACTCCCTTCCCAAAAACCCTTCCCAGTCCCTTTCTCTTTGGTAACTGTTAGTCCACTCTCGGGTTCTGTGAGTCTGCTGCTGTCTTTTCCTTCAGTTTTTCTTTGTTATCATACTCCACACATGAGTGAAATCATTTGGTACATGTATTTCTCCTCCTTGAATATTTGACTGAGCATAATACCCTCTAGCTCCATCCACGTTATTGCAAATAATAGGATTTGTTTTCTTCTTATGGCTGCCTACTGCACTTTTTAAACTGGATTTCATTCTTCTTTTTTGTTTGTAGTTTCGCTATGTGCTTTCACCATTGCTCTCCTGGTTATGAGCAGTAGCTTTGTGTTAATCGATATGTACCTATATCTATCTATCTGTCTGTCTATCTATTTATCAATCAATCAATCAATCAATCAATCATCTTTTTGTCTGCCCATCTGTCCTTGTGTACAGAACAGTTAACCATATATCCTATATCACTTTCCTACACTATGCTTCCAAAAATCCTGCAAAGTATCTAGGCTGTAGAGAGACCACTGGGTTCACCGAGACACTTGCAGTTCGAGGCGGCCGCGTGTACCTACAAAACCAGGAAATAGTTTTGCCGGGACTTGAACCCGTGTCTCTATCCTCTGTCTTCTTTCATCTCCTTCTAACTTACTGTCTGTATTTAGCCACATTCTTTGACTAAGTGCTCCCTGAAGACCACAAGTATCATTCCTCTGGGCCTGTTGTCTCGAGAAAAGAAAACTTGTTCTTTGCTCACCACCATGTTTGAAGGACATCAGCGTGATCACCGGCGATAGGACGGAGGGTCAAATAAAAAGGAACACCAATTTCTAGACAGGAGCAGTTGGGAGCTAAGAGTGTTTTGTGGGGTGACGTGTTTATTTGAGTGTCCACACTTCCCTCTTTAGGTAGTTATTAGATCCTCCCATTCGTGAACATCATAAAACCCACTGATTTCAAAGGCCCAGACGCTTATTATTACAGCAACTCAGTTGTCGAGGTGAGAGAAAATGAGAAGTATGTTGCTGCACCACTAAATCAATGGCTGGGAACGGCTGAAACCAAACAAAAAGAATTCACGGAGGCCAGATAGGGCTATTTTCTTCTGACTGTCTCAATGGACTCACACAGAATCCATTTGTTTGATTGTTTGTTTTTCAGTTTCACTCGTGTAGGGTACTTGTCCACACACCTTCGGCTTGTAGTGTGTCTGTGTCCTTGGATCTCAAGTGAGTCTCCTGTAAGTAAGCACGTACGTGTCTTGAGTTTTCATCCCTTCTTTTAACCCTGTGTCTTTTGTTTGCTGCACTCAGTGCCTGACCTTTTATTCTGATGATTCAGAGCTGTGCACTTATTGCACTTAAAGAATTTTTTTTATCATTAAGCTAAAATCAATTGAAGAACATTATGTTTACTATGCTCCCCCCTTCACCAAGTACATCTGAAAAACCTCTTCAGTCGCTGTCGATCTGCGTAGTTGGATGCTGTAGACCCCTTCACCATGTCCCTCCCAACAGACCCCATTACAGTCGCTGTCCATCAGTGAGTAGTAAGATGCTATATGATCTCTACTAGCCTTCTCTGTGTTGTACAGCACTCCCCATGACCCCTCGACCCAAAGCATTATACATGCTAAAACTAATGCCCCCATTCTTTCTCCTCACACTTATCCCTCCCTTCAGACCAACCCTGCCCAGTCCTTTTCCCTTTGGTAACTTTTAGTCAACTCTCGGGTTCTGTGAGTCTGCTGCTGTTTTTCTCCTTCAGTTTTTCTTTGTTGTTGTACTACACACATGAGTGAAAACACTTGGTACTTGTCTTTCTCCGCCTGGCCTATTTCTCTGAACATACTACCGTCTAGCTCCATCCAGGTCATTACAAATGGTAGGATTTGTTTTCTTCTTAAGGCTGCTTACTGCACTTTTAAAACTGGATTTCATTCTTCCTTTTTGTTTGTAGTTTAGCTATGTTATTCAACATTCAACTCCTGGTTATGAACAATAGCTTTGTGTCAATCGATATGTATCTGTATCTATCTATCTAATGGTCTGTCTGTCTATCTATGTTTCTACGTATGTACGTATGTATGTATCTATGTATCTATGTATCTATCTCTCTTCCTATCATCTATCTATGATGTCTATCATCGATCAATCAATGTACCTATCTATCTATCTTTCATCTGTCATCTGTGTACCTATCTATCTATGAATCAATCATCTTTTTGTCTGCCCATCTATCCTTCTGTACAGAACAGTTAACAACATAGCCTATGTCTCTTCCCTACATTATGCTTCCAGAAATCTTGCAAGGTAACTAAGCCATAAGGAGAGCACTGTGTTCACCGATACACTTTCAGGTAGAGTCAGCCGCGTGTGCTTACAAAACCAGTAAATGGAGGTGAAAGGACTTGAACCTGTATCTCTGTCCACTGTCCTCTCATACTTCCTGCTCGCTTGGTGACTTTATTTAGCCACATTCAGTGAGTAAGTGATCCCTGAAGACCACAAGTATCCTTCGTCTGGTCCGGTTGTCGAAAGAAAAGTGTACTTGCTTCTTTGCACACCACCATGTTTGAGGGACATCGGCGTGATCACTGCTGATAGGTGCAGGGACAATTATAAAGGAACACCTATTTCTGGACAGGAGCAGTTGGGAACAAAGAGTGTGTTGTGGAGTGAAGTGTTTATTTGAGGGTCCAAACTTCCCTCCTTAGGTGGGTATTAATTCTTTACATTCGTGAACATCATAAAAAGCAATGATTTTAGAAGCCCAGACGCATATTATTACAGCAATTCATTTGTTGAGGTGAGAGGAAATGGGAAGGAACTTGCTGCACCACTAAATCTATGCCTGAGCACTGCTGAAATCAAACAAAAAGAATTCACGGTGGCTAGATAGGGCTATTTTCTACTGACTCTCTCTGGGGAATCAAACAGAATTCATTTGTTTGTTTGTTTCTTATTTTCACTTGTATAGGTAATCTGTCCCCGCCCCTTCAGCTTGTAGTTTGTCTGTGTCCTTGGATCTCAAGTGAGTCTCCAGTAAGGGAGCACGTAGGAGATCTTGCGTTTTCATCAGTTCTTCTAACACTGGGTCTTTTGATTGAAGCACTCAAAGCCTGTACTTTTATTTATTCTGATATTTGAGAGCTGTGCTCTTACTGCACTTTGAAATTCTTTTTGTTCTCATTAATATACAATCACATGCAGAACATTATGTTTTCCAGTCTACACCCTTCACCAAGTCCCCGGCAAAAGCCAGTTACAGTCGCTGTCCGTCAGCGTGTACTAAGATGCTGTAGAATCACTACATGTCTTCTCTGTGTTATGCAGCCGTACAAATGACCCCCCAAGTTACACACTATACATGCTAATCCTAATGCCCCCCATTCTTTTCCCCCGCCCTTATTACTCCCTTTTCAAAAACCTGCCCCAGTCCCTTTCTCTTTGGTAACTGTTAGTCCACTCTCGGGTTCTGTGAGTCTGCTGCTGTCTTTTCCTTCAGTTTTTCTTTGTTATCATACTCTACACATGAGTGAAATCATTTGGTACATGTATTTCTCCTCCTTGAATATTTGACTGAGCATAATACCCTCTAGCTCCATCCACGTTATTGCAAATAATAGGATTTGTTTTCTTCTTATGGCTGCCTACTGCACTTTTTAAACTGGATTTCATTCTTCTTTTTTGTTTGTAGTTTCGCTATGTGCTTTCACCATTGCTCTCCTGGTTATGAGCAGTAGCTTTGTGTTAATCGATATGTACCTATATCTATCTATCTGTCTGTCTATCTATTTATCAATCAATCAATCAATCAATCAATCATCTTTTTGTCTGCCCATCTGTCCTTGTGTACAGAACAGTTAACCATATATCCTATATCACTTTCCTGCACTATGCTTCCAAAAATCCTGCAAAGTATCTAGGCTGTAGAGAGACCACTGGGTTCACCGAGACACTTGCAGTTCGAGGCGGCCACGTGTACCTACAAAACCAGGAAATAGTTGTGCCGGGACTTGAACCCGTGTCTCTATCCTCTGTCTTCTTTCATCTCCTTCTAACTTACTGTCTGTATTTAGCCACATTCTTTGACTAAGTGCTCCCTGAAGACCACAAGTATCATTCCTCTGGGCCTGTTGTCTCGAGAAAAGAAAACTTGTTCTTTGCTCACCACCATGTTTGAAGGACATCAGCGTGATCACCGGCGATAGGACGGAGGGTCAAATAAAAAGGAACACCAATTTCTAGACAGGAGCAGTTGGGAGCTAAGAGTGTTTTGTGGGGTGACGTGTTTATTTGAGTGTCCACACTTCCCTCTTTAGGTAGTTATTAGATCCTCCCATTCGTGAACATCATAAAACCCACTGATTTCAAAGGCCCAGACGCTTATTATTACAGCAACTCAGTTGTCGAGGTGAGAGAAAATGAGAAGTATGTTGCTGCACCACTAAATCAATGGCTGGGAACGGCTGAAACCAAACAAAAAGAATTCACGGAGGCCAGATAGGGCTATTTTCTTCTGACTGTCTCAATGGACTCACACAGAATCCATTTGTTTGATTGTTTGTTTTTCAGTTTCACTCGTGTAGGGTACTTGTCCACACACCTTCGGCTTGTAGTGTGTCTGTGTCCTTGGATCTCAAGTGAGTCTCCTGTAAGTAAGCACGTACGTGTCTTGAGTTTTCATCCCTTCTTTTAACCCTGTGTCTTTTGTTTGCTGCACTCAGTGCCTGACCTTTTATTCTGATGATTCAGAGCTGTGCACTTATTGCACTTAAAGAATTTTTTTTATCATTAAGCTAAAATCAATTGAAGAACATTATGTTTACTATGCTCCCCCCTTCACCAAGTACATCTGAAAAACCTCTTCAGTCGCTGTCGATCTGCGTAGTTGGATGCTGTAGACCCCTTCACCATGTCCCTCCCAACAGACCCCATTACAGTCGCTGTCCATCAGTGAGTAGTAAGATGCTATATGATCTCTACTAGCCTTCTCTGTGTTGTACAGCACTCCCCATGACCCCTCGACCCAAAGCATTATACATGCTAAAACTAATGCCCCCATTCTTTCTCCTCACACTTATCCCTCCCTTCAGACCAACCCTGCCCAGTCCTTTTCCCTTTGGTAACTTTTAGTCAACTCTCGGGTTCTGTGAGTCTGCTGCTGTTTTTCTCCTTCAGTTTTTCTTTGTTGTTGTACTACACACATGAGTGAAAACACTTGGTACTTGTCTTTCTCCGCCTGGCCTATTTCTCTGAACATACTACCGTCTAGCTCCATCCAGGTCATTACAAATGGTAGGATTTGTTTTCTTCTTAAGGCTGCTTACTGCACTTTTAAAACTGGAATTCATTCTTCCTTTTTGTTTGTAGTTTAGCTATGTTATTCACCATTCAACTCCTGTTTATGAACAATAGCTTTGTGTCAATCGATATGTATCTGTATCTATCTATCTAATGGTCTGTCTGTCTACCTATGTTTCTACGTATGTATGTATGTATGTATCTATGTATCTATCTATCTATCTCTCTTCCTATCATCTATCTATGATGTCTATCATCGATCAATCCATGTACCTATCTATCTATCTTTCATCTGTCATCTGTGTACCTATCTATCTATGAATCAATCATCTTTTTGTCTGCCCATCTATCCTTCTGTACAGAACAGTTAACAACATAGCCTATGTCTCTTCCCTACATTATGCTTCCAGAAATCTTGCAAGGTAACTAAGCCATAAGGAGAGCACTGTGTTCACCGATACACTTTCAGGTAGAGTCAGCCGCGTGTGCTTACAAAACCAGTAAATGGAGGTGAAAGGACTTGAACCTGTATCTCTGTCCACTGTCCTCTCATACTTCCTGCTCGCTTGGTGACTTTATTTAGCCACATTCAGTGAGTAAGTGATCCCTGAAGACCACAAGTATCCTTCGTCTGGTCCGGTTGTCGAAAGAAAAGTGTACTTGCTTCTTTGCACACCACCATGTTTGAGGGACATCGGCGTGATCACTGCTGATAGGTGCAGGGACAATTATAAAGGAACACCTATTTCTGGACAGGAGCAGTTGGGAACAAAGAGTGTGTTGTGGAGTGAAGTGTTTATTTGAGGGTCCAAACTTCCCTCCTTAGGTGGGTATTACTTCTTTACATTCGTGAACATCATAAAAAGCAATGATTTTAGAAGCCCAGACGCATATTATTACAGCAATTCATTTGTTGAGGTGAGAGGAAATGAGAAGGAACTTGCTGCACCACTAAATCTATGCCTGAGCACTGCTGAAATCAAACAAAAAGAATTCACGGTGGCTAGATAGGGCTATTTTCTACTGACTCTCTCTGGGGACTCAAACAGAATTCATTTGTTTGTTTGTTTCTTATTTTCACTTGTATAGGTAATCTGTCCCCGCCCCTTCAGCTTGTAGTTTGTCTGTGTCCTTGGATCTCAAGTGAGTCTCCAGTAAGGGAGCACGTAGGAGATCTTGCGTTTTCATCAGTTCTTCTAACACTGGGTCTTTTGATTGAAGCACTCAAAGCCTGTACTTTTATTTATTCTGATATTTGAGAGCTGTGCTCTTACTGCACTTTGAAATTCTTTTTGTTCTCATTAATATACAATCACATGCAGAACATTATGTTTTCCAGTCTACACCCTTCACCAAGTCCCCGGCAAAAGCCAGTTACAGTCGCTGTCCGTCAGCGTGTACTAAGATGCTGTAGAATCACTACATGTCTTCTCTGTGTTATGCAGCCGTACAAATGACCCCCCAAGTTACACACTATACATGCTAATCCTAATGCCCCCCATTCTTTTTCCCCGCCCTTATTACTCCCTTCCCAAAAACCCTCCCCAGTCCCTTTCTCTTTGGTAACTGTTAGTCCACTCTCGGGTTCTGTGAGTCTGCTGCTGTCTTTTCCTTCAGTTTTTCTTTGTTATCATACTCCACACATGAGTGAAATCATTTGGTACATGTATTTCTCCTCCTTGAATATTTGACTGAGCATAATACCCTCTAGCTCCATCCACGTTATTGCAAATAATAGGATTTGTTTTCTTCTTATGGCTGCCTACTGCACTTTTTAAACTGGATTTCATTCTTCTTTTTTGTTTGTAGTTTCGCTATGTGCTTTCACCATTGCTCTCCTGGTTATGAGCAGTAGCTTTGTGTTAATCGATATGTACCTATATCTATCTATCTGTCTGTCTATCTATTTATCAATCAATCAATCAATCAATCAATCATCTTTTTGTCTGCCCATCTGTCCTTGTGTACAGAACAGTTAACCATATATCCTATATCACTTTCCTACACTATGCTTCCAAAAATCCTGCAAAGTATCTAGGCTGTAGAGAGACCACTGGGTTCACCGAGACACTTGCAGTTCGAGGCGGCCGCGTGTACCTACAAAACCAGGAAATAGTTGTGCCGGGACTTGAACCCGTGTCTCTATCCTCTGTCTTCTTTCATCTCCTTCTAACTTACTGTCTGTATTTAGCCACATTCTTTGACTAAGTGCTCCCTGAAGACCACAAGTATCATTCCTCTGGGCCTGTTGTCTCGAGAAAAGAAAACTTGTTCTTTGCTTACCACCATGTTTGAAGGACATCAGCGTGATCACCGGCGATAGGACGGAGGGTCAAATAAAAAGGAACACCAATTTCTAGACAGGAGCAGTTGGGAGCTAAGAGTGTTTTGTGGGGTGACGTGTTTATTTGAGTGTCCACACTTCCCTCTTTAGGTAGTTATTAGATCCTCCCATTCGTGAACATCATAAAACCCACTGATTTCAAAGGCCCAGACGCTTATTATTACAGCAACTCAGTTGTCGAGGTGAGAGAAAATGAGAAGTATGTTGCTGCACCACTAAATCAATGGCTGGGAACGGCTGAAACCAAACAAAAAGAATTCACGGAGGCCAGATAGGGCTATTTTCTTCTGACTGTCTCAATGGACTCACACAGAATCCATTTGTTTGATTGTTTGTTTTTCAGTTTCACTCGTGTAGGGTACTTGTCCACACACCTTCGGCTTGTAGTGTGTCTGTGTCCTTGGATCTCAAGTGAGTCTCCTGTAAGTAAGCACGTACGTGTCTTGAGTTTTCATCCCTTCTTTTAACCCTGTGTCTTTTGTTTGCTGCACTCAGTGCCTGACCTTTTATTCTGATGATTCAGAGCTGTGCACTTATTGCACTTAAAGAATTTTTTTTATCATTAAGCTAAAATCAATTGAAGAACATTATGTTTACTATGCTCCCCCCTTCACCAAGTACATCTGAAAAACCTCTTCAGTCGCTGTCGATCTGCGTAGTTGGATGCTGTAGACCCCTTCACCATGTCCCTCCCAACAGACCCCATTACAGTCGCTGTCCATCAGTGAGTAGTAAGATGCTATATGATCTCTACTAGCCTTCTCTGTGTTGTACAGCACTCCCCATGACCCCTCGACCCAAAGCATTATACATGCTAAAACTAATGCCCCCATTCTTTCTCCTCACACTTATCCCTCCCTTCAGACCAACCCTGCCCAGTCCTTTTCCCTTTGGTAACTTTTAGTCAACTCTCGGGTTCTGTGAGTCTGCTGCTGTTTTTCTCCTTCAGTTTTTCTTTGTTGTTGTACTACACACATGAGTGAAAACACTTGGTACTTGTCTTTCTCCGCCTGGCCTATTTCTCTGAACATACTACCGTCTAGCTCCATCCAGGTCATTACAAATGGTAGGATTTGTTTTCTTCTTAAGGCTGCTTACTGCACTTTTAAAACTGGATTTCATTCTTCCTTTTTGTTTGTAGTTTAGCTATGTTATTCAACATTCAACTCCTGGTTATGAACAATAGCTTTGTGTCAATCGATATGTATCTGTATCTATCTATCTAATGGTCTGTCTGTCTATCTATGTTTCTACGTATGTACGTATGTATGTATCTATGTATCTATCTATCTATCTCTCTTCCTATCATCTATCTATGATGTCTATCATCGATCAATCAATGTACCTATCTATCTATCTTTCATCTGTCATCTGTGTACCTATCTATCTATGAATCAATCATCTTTTTGTCTGCCCATCTATCCTTCTGTACAGAACAGTTAACAACATAGCCTATGTCTCTTCCCTACATTATGCTTCCAGAAATCTTGCAAGGTAACTAAGCCATAAGGAGAGCACTGTGTTCACCGATACACTTTCAGGTAGAGTCAGCCGCGTGTGCTTACAAAACCAGTAAATGGAGGTGAAAGGACTTGAACCTGTATCTCTGTCCACTGTCCTCTCATACTTCCTGCTCGCTTGGTGACTTTATTTAGCCACATTCAGTGAGTAAGTGATCCCTGAAGACCACAAGTATCCTTCGTCTGGTCCGGTTGTCGAAAGAAAAGTGTACTTGCTTCTTTGCACACCACCATGTTTGAGGGACATCGGCGTGATCACTGCTGATAGGTGCAGGGACAATTATAAAGGAACACCTATTTCTGGACAGGAGCAGTTGGGAACAAAGAGTGTGTTGTGGAGTGAAGTGTTTATTTGAGGGTCCAAACTTCCCTCCTTAGGTGGGTATTACTTCTTTACATTCGTGAACATCATAAAAAGCAATGATTTTAGAAGCCCAGACGCATATTATTACAGCAATTCATTTGTTGAGGTGAGAGGAAATGAGAAGGAACTTGCTGCACCACTAAATCTATGCCTGAGCACTGCTGAAATCAAACAAAAAGAATTCACGGTGGCTAGATAGGGCTATTTTCTACTGACTCTCTCTGGGGACTCAAACAGAATTCATTTGTTTGTTTGTTTCTTATTTTCACTTGTATAGGTAATCTGTCCCCGCCCCTTCAGCTTGTAGTTTGTCTGTGTCCTTGGATCTCAAGTGAGTCTCCAGTAAGGGAGCACGTAGGAGATCTTGCGTTTTCATCAGTTCTTCTAACACTGGGTCTTTTGATTGAAGCACTCAAAGCCTGTACTTTTATTTATTCTGATATTTGAGAGCTGTGCTCTTACTGCACTTTGAAATTCTTTTTGTTCTCATTAATATACAATCACATGCAGAACATTATGTTTTCCAGTCTACACCCTTCACCAAGTCCCCGGCAAAAGCCAGTTACAGTCGCTGTCCGTCAGCGTGTACTAAGATGCTGTAGAATCACTACATGTCTTCTCTGTGTTATGCAGCCGTACAAATGACCCCCCAAGTTACACACTATACATGCTAATCCTAACGCCCCCCATTCTTTTTCCCCGCCCTTATTACTCCCTTCCCAAAAACCCTCCCCAGTCCCTTTCTCTTTGGTAACTGTTAGTCCACTCTCGGGTTCTGTGAGTCTGCTGCTGTCTTTTCCTTCAGTTTTTCTTTGTTATCATACTCCACACATGAGTGAAATCATTTGGTACATGTATTTCTCCTCCTTGAATATTTGACTGAGCATAATACCCTCTAGCTCCATCCACGTTATTGCAAATAATAGGATTTGTTTTCTTCTTATGGCTGCCTACTGCACTTTTTAAACTGGATTTCATTCTTCTTTTTTGTTTGTAGTTTCGCTATGTGCTTTCACCATTGCTCTCCTGGTTATGAGCAGTAGCTTTGTGTTAATCGATATGTACCTATATCTATCTATCTGTCTGTCTATCTATTTATCAATCAATCAATCAATCAATCAATCATCTTTTTGTCTGCCCATCTGTCCTTGTGTACAGAACAGTTAACCATATATCCTATATCACTTTCCTACACTATGCTTCCAAAAATCCTGCAAAGTATCTAGGCTGTAGAGAGACCACTGGGTTCACCGAGACACTTGCATTTCGAGGCGGCCACGTGTACCTACAAAACCAGGAAATAGTTGTGCCGGGACTTGAACCCGTGTCTCTATCCTCTGTCTTCTTTCATCTCCTTCTAACTTACTGTCTGTATTTAGCCACATTCTTTGACTAAGTGCTCCCTGAAGACCACACGTATCATTCCTCTGGGCCTGTTGTCTCGAGAAAAGAAAACTTGTTCTTTGCTCACCACCATGTTTGAAGGACATCAGCGTGATCACCGGCGATAGGACGGAGGGTCAAATAAAAAGGAACACCAATTTCTAGACAGGAGCAGTTGGGAGCTAAGAGTGTTTTGTGGGGTGACGTGTTTATTTGAGTGTCCAAACTTCCCTCTTTAGGTAGTTATTAGATCCTCCCATTCGTGAACATCATAAAACCCACTGATTTCAAAGGCCCAGACGCTTATTATTACAGCAACTCAGTTGTCGAGGTGAGAGAAAATGAGAAGTATGTTGCTGCACCACTAAATCAATGGCTGGGAACGGCTGAAACCAAACAAAAAGAATTCACGGAGGCCAGATAGGGCTATTTTCTTCTGACTGTCTCAATGGACTCACACAGAATCCATTTGTTTGATTGTTTGTTTTTCAGTTTCACTCGTGTAGGGTACTTGTCCACACACCTTCGGCTTGTAGTGTGTCTGTGTCCTTGGATCTCAAGTGAGTCTCCTGTAAGTAAGCACGTACGTGTCTTGAGTTTTCATCCCTTCTTTTAACCCTGTGTCTTTTGTTTGCTGCACTCAGTGCCTGACCTTTTATTCTGATGATTCAGAGCTGTGCACTTATTGCACTTAAAGAATTTTTTTTATCATTAAGCTAAAATCAATTGCAGAACATTATGTTTACTATGCTCCCCCCTTCACCAAGTACATCTGAAAAACCTCTTCAGTCGCTGTCGATCTGCGTAGTTGGATGCTGTAGACCCCTTCACCATGTCCCTCCCAACAGACCCCATTACAGTCGCTGTCCATCAGTGAGTAGTAAGATGCTATATGATCTCTACTAGCCTTCTCTGTGTTGTACAGCACTCCCCATGACCCCTCGACCCAAAGCATTATACATGCTAAAACTAATGCCCCCATTCTTTCTCCTCACACTTATCCCTCCCTTCAGACCAACCCTGCCAAGTCCTTTTCCCTTTGGTAACTTTTAGTCAACTCTCGGGTTCTGTGAGTCTGCTGCTGTTTTTCTCCTTCAGTTTTTCTTTGTTGTTGTACTACACACATGAGTGAAAACACTTGGTACTTGTCTTTCTCCGCCTGGCCTATTTCTCTGAACATACTACCGTCTAGCTCCATCCAGGTCATTACAAATGGTAGGATTTGTTTTCTTCTTAAGGCTACTTACTGCACTTTTAAAACTGGAATTCATTCTTCCTTTTTGTTTGTAGTTTAGCTATGTTATTCACCATTCAACTCCTGGTTATGAACAATAGCTTTGTGTCAATCGATATGTATCTGTATCTATCTATCTAATGGTCTGTCTGTCTACCTATGTTTCTACGTATGTATGTATGTATGTATCTATGTATCTTACTATCTATCTCTCTTCCTATCATCTATCTATGATGTCTATCATCGATCAATCCATGTACCTATCTATCTATCTTTCATCTGTCATCTGTGTACCTATCTATCTATGAATCAATCATCTTTTTGTCTGCCCATCTATCCTTCTGTACAGAACAGTTAACAACATAGCCTATGTCTCTTCCCTACATTATGCTTCCAGAAATCTTGCAAGGTAACTAAGCCATAAGGAGAGCACTGTGTTCACCGATACACTTTCAGGTAGAGTCAGCCGCGTGTGCTTACAAAACCAGTAAATGGAGGTGAAAGGACTTGAACCTGTATCTCTGTCCACTGTCCTCTCATACTTCCTGCTCGCTTGGTGACTTTATTTAGCCACATTCAGTGAGTAAGTGATCCCTGAAGACCACAAGTATCCTTCGTCTGGTCCGGTTGTCGAAAGAAAAGTGTACTTGCTTCTTTGCACACCACCATGTTTGAGGGACATCGGCGTGATCACTGCTGATAGGTGCAGGGACAATTATAAAGGAACACCTATTTCTGGACAGGAGCAGTTGGGAACAAAGAGTGTGTTGTGGAGTGAAGTGTTTATTTGAGGTTCCAAACTTCCCTCCTTAGGTGGTTATTACTTCTTTACATTCGTGAACATCATAAAAAGCAATGATTTTAGAAGCCCAGACGCATATTATTACAGCAATTCATTTGTTGAGGTGAGAGGAAATGAGAAGGAACTTGCTGCACCACTAAATCTATGCCTGAGCACTGCTGAAATCAAACAAAAAGAATTCACGGTGGCTAGATAGGGCTATTTTCTACTGACTCTCTCTGGGGACTCAAACAGAATTCATTTGTTTGTTTGTTTCTTATTTTCACTTGTATAGGTAATCTGTCCCCGCCCCTTCAGCTTGTAGTTTGTCTGTGTCCTTGGATCTCAAGTGAGTCTCCAGTAAGGGAGCACGTAGGAGATCTTGCGTTTTCATCAGTTCTTCTAACACTGGGTCTTTTGATTGAAGCACTCAAAGCCTGTACTTTTATTTATTCTGATATTTGAGAGCTGTGCTCTTACTGCACTTTGAAATTCTTTTTGTTCTCATTAATATACAATCACATGCAGAACATTATGTTTTCCAGTCTACACCCTTCACCAAGTCCCCGGCAAAAGCCAGTTACAGTCGCTGTCCGTCAGCGTGTACTAAGATGCTGTAGAATCACTACATGTCTTCTCTGTGTTATGCAGCCGTACAAATGACCCCCCAAGTTACACACTATACATGCTAATCCTAATGCCCCCCATTCTTTTTCCCCGCCCTTATTACTCCCTTCCCAAAAACCCTCCCCAGTCCCTTTCTCTTTGGTAACTGTTAGTCCACTCTCGGGTTCTGTGAGTCTGCTGCTGTCTTTTCCTTCAGTTTTTCTTTGTTATCATACTCCACACATGAGTGAAATCATTTGGTACATGTATTTCTCCTCCTTGAATATTTGACTGAGCATAATACCCTCTAGCTCCATCCACGTTATTGCAAATAATAGGATTTGTTTTCTTCTTATGGCTGCCTACTGCACTTTTTAAACTGGATTTCATTCTTCTTTTTTGTTTGTAGTTTCGCTATGGGCTTTCACCATTGCTCTCCTGGTTATGAGCAGTAGCTTTGTGTTAATCGATATGTACCTATATCTATCTATCTGTCTGTCTATCTATTTATCAATCAATCAATCAATCAATCAATCATCTTTTTGTCTGCCCATCTGTCCTTGTGTACAGAACAGTTAACCATATATCCTATATCACTTTCCTACACTATGCTTCCAAAAATCCTGCAAAGTATCTAGGCTGTAGAGAGACCACTGGGTTCACCGAGACACTTGCAGTTCGAGGCGGCCGCGTGTACCTACAAAACCAGGAAATAGTTGTGCCGGGACTTGAACCCGTGTCTCTATCCTCTGTCTTCTTTCATCTCCTTCTAACTTACTGTCTGTATTTAGCCACATTCTTTGACTAAGTGCTCCCTGAAGACCACACGTATCATTCCTCTGGGCCTGTTGTCTCGAGAAAAGAAAACTTGTTCTTTGCTCACCACCATGTTTGAAGGACATCAGCGTGATCACCGGCGATAGGACGGAGGGTCAAATAAAAAGGAACACCAATTTCTAGACAGGAGCAGTTGGGAGCTAAGAGAGTTTTGTGGGGTGACGTGTTTATTTGAGTGTCCAAACTTCCCTCTTTAGGTAGTTATTAGATCCTCCCATTCGTGAACATCATAAAACCCACTGATTTCAAAGGCCCAGACGCTTATTATTACAGCAACTCAGTTGTCGAGGTGAGAGAAAATGAGAAGTATGTTGCTGCACCACTAAATCAATGGCTGGGAACGGCTGAAACCAAACAAAAAGAATTCACGGAGGCCAGATAGGGCTATTTTCTTCTGACTGTCTCAATGGACTCACACAGAATCCATTTGTTTGATTGTTTGTTTTTCAGTTTCACTCGTGTAGGGTACTTGTCCACACACCTTCGGCTTGTAGTGTGTCTGTGTCCTTGGATCTCAAGTGAGTCTCCTGTAAGTAAGCACGTACGTGTCTTGAGTTTTCATCCCTTCTTTTAACCCTGTGTCTTTTGTTTGCTGCACTCAGTGCCTGACCTTTTATTCTGATGATTCAGAGCTGTGCACTTATTGCACTTAAAGAATTTTTTTTATCATTAAGCTAAAATCAATTGAAGAACATTATGTTTACTATGCTCCCCCCTTCACCAAGTACATCTGAAAAACCTCTTCAGTCGCTGTCGATCTGCGTAGTTGGATGCTGTAGACCCCTTCACCATGTCCCTCCCAACAGACCCCATTACAGTCGCTGTCCATCAGTGAGTAGTAAGATGCTATATGATCTCTACTAGCCTTCTCTGTGTTGTACAGCACTCCCCATGACCCCTCGACCCAAAGCATTATACATGCTAAAACTAATGCCCCCATTCTTTCTCCTCACACTTATCCCTCCCTTCAGACCAACCCTGCCCAGTCCTTTTCCCTTTGGTAACTTTTAGTCAACTCTCGGGTTCTGTGAGTCTGCTGCTGTTTTTCTCCTTCAGTTTTTCTTTGTTGTTGTACTACACACATGAGTGAAAACACTTGGTACTTGTCTTTCTCAGCCTGGCCTATTTCTCTGAACATACTACCATCTAGCTCCATCCAGGTCATTACAAATGGTAGGATTTGTTTTCTTCTTAAGGCTGCTTACTGCACTTTTAAAACTGGATTTCATTCTTCCTTTTTGTTTGTAGTTTGGCTATGTTATTCACCATTCAACTCCTGGTTATGAACAATAGCTTTGTGTCAATCGATATGTATCTGTATCTATCTATCTAATGGTCTGTCTGTCTATCTATGTTTCTACGTATGTACGTATGTATGTATCTATGTATCTATCTATCTATCTATCTTCCTATCATCTATCTATGATGTCTATCATCTATCAATCCATGTACCTATCTATCTATCTTTCATCTGTCATCTGTGTACCTATCTATCTATGAATCAATCATCTTTTTGTCTGCCCATCTATCCTTCTGTACAGAACAGTTAACAACATAGCCTATGTCTCTTCCCTACATTATGCTTCCAGAAATCTTGCAAGGTAACTAAGCCATAAGGAGAGCACTGTGTTCACCGATACACTTTCAGGTAGAGTCAGCCGCGTGTGCTTACAAAACCAGTAAATGGAGGTGAAAGGACTTGAACCTGTATCTCTGTCCACTGTCCTCTCATACTTCCTGCTCGCTTGGTGACTTTATTTAGCCACATTCAGTGAGTAAGTGATCCCTGAAGACCACAAGTATCCTTCGTCTGGTCCGGTTGTCGAAAGAAAAGTGTACTTGCTTCTTTGCACACCACCATGTTTGAGGGACATCGGCGTGATCACTGCTGATAGGTGCAGGGACAATTATAAAGGAACACCTATTTCTGGACAGGAGCAGTTGGGAACAAAGAGTGTGTTGTGGAGTGAAGTGTTTATTTGAGGTTCCAAACTTCCCTCCTTAGGTGGTTATTACTTCTTTACATTCGTGAACATCATAAAAAGCAATGATTTTAGAAGCCCAGACGCATATTATTACAGCAATTCATTTGTTGAGGTGAGAGGAAATGAGAAGGAACTTGCTGCACCACTAAATCTATGCCTGAGCACTGCTGAAATCAAACAAAAAGAATTCACGGTGGCTAGATAGGGCTATTTTCTACTGACTCTCTCTGGGGACTCAAACAGAATTCATTTGTTTGTTTGTTTCTTATTTTCACTTGTATAGGTAATCTGTCCCCGCCCCTTCAGCTTGTAGTTTGTCTGTGTCCTTGGATCTCAAGTGAGTCTCCAGTAAGGGAGCACGTAGGAGATCTTGCGTTTTCATCAGTTCTTCTAACACTGGGTCTTTTGATTGAAGCACTCAAAGCCTGTACTTTTATTTATTCTGATATTTGAGAGCTGTGCTCTTACTGCACTTTGAAATTCTTTTTGTTCTCATTAATATACAATCACATGCAGAACATTATGTTTTCCAGTCTACACCCTTCACCAAGTCCCCGGCAAAAGCCAGTTACAGTCGCTGTCCGTCAGCGTGTACTAAGATGCTGTAGAATCACTACATGTCTTCTCTGTGTTATGCAGCCGTACAAATGACCCCCCAAGTTACACACTATACATGCTAATCCTAATGCCCCCCATTCTTTTTCCCCGCCCTTATTACTCCCTTCCCAAAAACCCTCCCCAGTCCCTTTCTCTTTGGTAACTGTTAGTCCACTCTCGGGTTCTGTGAGTCTGCTGCTGTCTTTTCCTTCAGTTTTTCTTTGTTATCATACTCCACACATGAGTGAAATCATTTGGTACATGTATTTCTCCTCCTTGAATATTTGACTGAGCATAATACCCTCTAGCTCCATCCACGTTATTGCAAATAATAGGATTTGTTTTCTTCTTATGGCTGCCTACTGCACTTTTTAAACTGGATTTCATTCTTCTTTTTTGTTTGTAGTTTCGCTATGTGCTTTCACCATTGCTCTCCTGGTTATGAGCAGTAGCTTTGTGTTAATCGATATGTACCTATATCTATCTATCTGTCTGTCTATCTATTTATCAATCAATCAATCAATCAATCAATCATCTTTTTGTCTGCCCATCTGTCCTTGTGTACAGAAGAGTTAACCATATATCCTATATCACTTTCCTACACTATGCTTCCAAAAATCCTGCAAAGTATCTAGGCTGTAGAGAGACCACTGGGTTCACCGAGACACTTGCAGTTCGAGGCGGCCGCGTGTACCTACAAAACCAGGAAATAGTTGTGCCGGGACTTGAACCCGTGTCTCTATCCTCTGTCTTCTTTCATCTCCTTCTAACTTACTGTCTGTATTTAGCCACATTCTTTGACTAAGTGCTCCCTGAAGACCACACGTATCATTCCTCTGGGCCTGTTGTCTCGAGAAAAGAAAACTTGTTCTTTGCTCACCACCATGTTTGAAGGACATCAGCGTGATCACCGGCGATAGGACGGAGGGTCAAATAAAAAGGAACACCAATTTCTAGACAGGAGCAGTTGGGAGCTAAGAGTGTTTTGTGGGGTGACGTGTTTATTTGAGTGTCCACACTTCCCTCTTTAGGTAGTTATTAGATCCTCCCATTCGTGAACATCATAAAACCCACTGATTTCAAAGGCCCAGACGCTTATTATTACAGCAACTCAGTTGTCGAGGTGAGAGAAAATGAGAAGTATGTTGCTGCACCACTAAATCAATGGCTGGGAACGGCTGAAACCAAACAAAAAGAATTCACGGAGGCCAGATAGGGCTATTTTCTTCTGACTGTCTCAATGGACTCACACAGAATCCATTTGTTTGATTGTTTGTTTTTCAGTTTCACTCGTGTAGGGTACTTGTCCACACACCTTCGGCTTGTAGTGTGTCTGTGTCCTTGGATCTCAAGTGAGTCTCCTGTAAGTAAGCACGTACGTGTCATGAGTTTTCATTCCCTCTTTTAACCCTGTGTCTTTTTTTTGCTGCACTCAGTGCCTGACCTTTTATTCTGATGATTCAGAGCTGTGCACTTATTGCACTTAAAGAATTTTTTTTATCATTAAGCTAAAATGAATTGAAGAACATTATGTTTACTATGCTCCCCCCTTCACCAAGTACATCTGAAAAACCTCTTCAGTCGCTGTCGATCTGCGTAGTTGGATGCTGTAGACCCCTTCACCATGTCCCTCCCAACAGACCCCATTACAGTCGCTGTCCATCAGTGAGTAGTAAGATGCTATATGATCTCTACTAGCCTTCTCTGTGTTGTACAGCACTCCCCATGACCCCTCGACCCAAAGCATTATACATGCTAAAACTAATGCCCCCATTCTTTCTCCTCACACTTATCCCTCCCTTCAGACCAACCCTGCCCAGTCCTTTTCCCTTAGGTAACTTTTAGTCAACTCTCGGGTTCTGTGAGTCTGCTGCTGTTTTTCTCCTTCAGTTTTTCTTTGTTGTTGTACTACACACATGAGTGAAAACACTTGGTACTTGTCTTTCTCCGCCTGGCCTATTTCTCTGAACATACTACCGTCTAGCTCCATCCAGGTCATTACAAATGGTAGGATTTGTTTTCTTCTTAAGGCTGCTTACTGCACTTTTAAAACTGGATTTCATTCTTCCTTTTTGTTTGTAGTTTAGCTATGTTATTCACCATTCAACTCCTGGTTATGAACAATAGCTTTGTGTCAATCGATATGTATCTGTATCTATCTATCTAATGGTCTGTCTGTCTATCTATGTTTCTACGTATATACGTATGTATGTATCTATGTATCTATCTATCTATCTCTCTTCCTATCATCTATCTATGATGTCTATCATCTATCAATCCATGTACCTATCTATCTATCTTTCATCTGTCATCTGTGTACCTATCTATCTATGAATCAATCATCTTTTTGTCTGCCCATCTATCCTTCTGTACAGAACAGTTAACAACATAGCCTATGTCTCTTCCCTACATTATGCTTCCAGAAATCTTGCAAGGTAACTAAGCCATAAGGAGAGCACTGTGTTCACCGATACACTTTCAGGTAGAGTCAGCCGCGTGTGCTTACAAAACCAGTAAATGGAGGTGAAAAGACTTGAACCTGTATCTCTGTCCACTGTCCTCTCATACTTCCTGCTCGCTTGGTGACTTTATTTAGCCACATTCAGTGAGTAAGTGATCCCTGAAGACCACAAGTATCCTTCGTCTGGTCCGGTTGTCGAAAGAAAAGTGTACTTGCTTCTTTGCACACCACCATGTTTGAGGGACATCGGCGTGATCACTGCTGATAGGTGCAGGGACAATTATAAAGGAACACCTATTTCTGGACAGGAGCAGTTGGGAACAAAGAGTGTGTTGTGGAGTGAAGTGTTTATTTGAGGTTCCAAACTTCCCTCCTTAGGTGGTTATTACTTCTTTACATTCGTGAACATCATAAAAAGCAATGATTTTAGAAGCCCAGACGCATATTATTACAGCAATTCATTTGTTGAGGTGAGAGGAAATGAGAAGGAACTTGCTGCACCACTAAATCTATGCCTGAGCACTGCTGAAATCAAACAAGAAGAATTCACGGTGGCTAGATAGGGCTATTTTCTACTGACTCTCTCTGGGGACTCAAACAGAATTCATTTGTTTGTTTGTTTCTTATTTTCACTTGTATAGGTAATCTGTCCCCGCCCCTTCAGCTTGTAGTTTGTCTGTGTCCTTGGATCTCAAGTGAGTCTCCAGTAAGGGAGCACGTAGGAGATCTTGCGTTTTCATCAGTTCTTCTAACACTGGGTCTTTTGATTGAAGCACTCAAAGCCTGTACTTTTATTTATTCTGATATTTGAGAGCTGTGCTCTTACTGCACTTTGAAATTCTTTTTGTTCTCATTAATATACAATCACATGCAGAACATTATGTTTTCCAGTCTACACCCTTCACCAAGTCCCCGGCAAAAGCCAGTTACAGTCGCTGTCCGTCAGCGTGTACTAAGATGCTGTAGAATCACTACATGTCTTCTCTGTGTTATGCAGCTGTACAAATGACCCCCCAAGTTACACACTATACATGCTAATCCTAATGCCCCCCATTCTTTTTCCCCGCCCTTATTACTCCCTTCCCAAAAACCCTCCCCAGTCCCTTTCTCTTTGGTAACTGTTAGTCCACTCTCGGGTTCTGTGAGTCTGCTGCTGTCTTTTCCTTCAGTTTTTCTTTGTTATCATACTCCACACATGAGTGAAATCATTTGGTACATGTATTTCTCCTCCTTGAATATTTGACTGAGCATAATACCCTCTAGCTCCATCCACGTTATTGCAAATAATAGGATTTGTTTTCTTCTTATGGCTGCCTACTGCACTTTTTAAACTGGATTTCATTCTTCTTTTTTGTTTGTAGTTTCGCTATGTGCTTTCACCATTGCTCTCCTGGTTATGAGCAGTAGCTTTGTGTTAATCGATATGTACCTATATCTATCTATCTGTCTGTCTATCTATTTATCAATCAATCAATCAATCAATCAATCATCTTTTTGTCTGCCCATCTGTCCTTGTGTACAGAACAGTTAACCATATATCCTATATCACTTTCCTACACTATGCTTCCAAAAATCCTGCAAAGTATCTAGGCTGTAGAGAGACCACTGGGTTCACCGAGACACTTGCAGTTCGAGGCGGCCGCGTGTACCTACAAAACCAGGAAATAGTTGTGCCGGGACTTGAACCCGTGTCTCTATCCTCTGTCTTCTTTCATCTCCTTCTAACTTACTGTCTGTATTTAGCCACATTCTTTGACTAAGTGCTCCCTGAAGACCACACGTATCATTCCTCTGGGCCTGTTGTCTCGAGAAAAGAAAACTTGTTCTTTGCTCACCACCATGTTTGAAGGACATCAGCGTGATCACCGGCGATAGGACGGAGGGTCAAATAAAAAGGAACACCAATTTCTAGACAGGAGCAGTTGGGAGCTAAGAGTGTTTTGTGGGGTGACGTGTTTATTTGAGTGTCCACACTTCCCTCTTTAGGTAGTTATTAGATCCTCCCATTCGTGAACATCATAAAACCCACTGATTTCAAAGGCCCAGACGCTTATTATTACAGCAACTCAGTTGTCGAGGTGAGAGAAAATGAGAAGTATGTTGCTGCACCACTAAATCAATGGCTGGGAACGGCTGAAACCAAACAAAAAGAATTCACGGAGGCCAGATAGGGCTATTTTCTTCTGACTGTCTCAATGGACTCACACAGAATCCATTTGTTTGATTGTTTGTTTTTCAGTTTCACTCGTGTAGGGTACTTGTCCACACACCTTCGGCTTGTAGTGTGTCTGTGTCCTTGGATCTCAAGTGAGTCTCCTGTAAGTAAGCACGTACGTGTCTTGAGTTTTCATCCCTTCTTTTAACCCTGTGTCTTTTGTTTGCTGCACTCAGTGCCTGACCTTTTATTCTGATGATTCAGAGCTGTGCACTTATTGCACTTAAAGAATTTTTTTATCATTAAGCTAAAATCAATTGAAGAACATTATGTTTACTATGCTCCCCCCTTCACCAAGTACATCTGAAAAACCTCTTCAGTCGCTGTCGATCTGCGTAGTTGGATGCTGTAGACCCCTTCACCATGTCCCTCCCAACAGACCCCATTACAGTCGCTGTCCATCAGTGAGTAGTAAGATGCTATATGATCTCTACTAGCCTTCTCTGTGTTGTACAGCACTCCCCATGACCCCTCGACCCAAAGCATTATACATGCTAAAACTAATGCCCCCATTCTTTCTCCTCACACTTATCCCTCCCTTCAGACCAACCCTGCCCAGTCCTTTTCCCTTTGGTAACTTTTAGTCAACTCTCGGGTTCTGTGAGTCTGCTGCTGTTTTTCTCCTTCAGTTTTTCTTTGTTGTTGTACTACACACATGAGTGAAAACACTTGGTACTTGTCTTTCTCCGCCTGGCCTATTTCTCTGAACATACTACCGTCTAGCTCCATCCAGGTCATTACAAATGGTAGGATTTGTTTTCTTCTTAAGGCTGCTTACTGCACTTTTAAAACTGGATTTCATTCTTCCTTTTTGTTTGTAGTTTAGCTATGTTATTCACCATTCAACTCCTGGTTATGAACAATAGCTTTGTGTCAATCGATATGTATCTGTATCTATCTATCTAATGGTCTGTCTATCTATGTTTCTACGTATGTACGTATGTATGTATCTATGTATCTATCTATCTATCTCTCTTCCTATCATCTATCTATGATGTCTATCATCGATCAATCCATGTACCTATCTATCTATCTTTCATCTGTCATCTGTGTACCTATCTATCTATGAATCAATCATCTTTTTGTCTGCCCATCTATCCTTCTGTACAGAACAGTTAACAACATAGCCTATGTCTCTTCCCTACATTATGCTTCCAGAAATCTTGCAAGGTAACTAAGCCATAAGGAGAGCACTGTGTTCACCGATACACTTTCAGGTAGAGTCAGCCGCGTGTGCTTACAAAACCAGTAAATGGAGGTGAAAGGACTTGAACCTGTATCTCTGTCCACTGTCCTCTCATACTTCCTGCTCGCTTGGTGACTTTATTTAGCCACATTCAGTGAGTAAGTGATCCCTGAAGACCACAAGTATCCTTCGTCTGGTCCGGTTGTCGAAAGAAAAGTGTACTTGCTTCTTTGCACACCACCATGTTTGAGGGACATCGGCGTGATCACTGCTGATAGGTGCAGGGACAATTATAAAGGAACACCTATTTCTGGACAGGAGCAGTTGGGAACAAAGAGTGTGTTGTGGAGTGAAGTGTTTATTTGAGGTTCCAAACTTCCCTCCTTAGGTGGTTATTACTTCTTTACATTCGTGAACATCATAAAAAGCAATGATTTTAGAAGCCCAGACGCATATTATTACAGCAATTCATTTGTTGAGGTGAGAGGAAATGAGAAGGAACTTGCTGCACCACTAAATCTATGCCTGAGCACTGCTGAAATCAAACAAAAAGAATTCACGGTGGCTAGATAGGGCTATTTTCTACTGACTCTCTCTGGGGACTCAAACAGAATTCATTTGTTTGTTTGTTTCTTATTTTCACTTGTATAGGTAATCTGTCCCCGCCCCTTCAGCTTGTAGTTTGTCTGTGTCCTTGGATCTCAAGTGAGTCTCCAGTAAGGGAGCACGTAGGAGATCTTGCGTTTTCATCAGTTCTTCTAACACTGGGTCTTTTGATTGAAGCACTCAAAGCCTGTACTTTTATTTATTCTGATATTTGAGAGCTGTGCTCTTACTGCACTTTGAAATTCTTTTTGTTCTCATTAATATACAATCACATGCAGAACATTATGTTTTCCAGTCTACACCCTTCACCAAGTCCCCGGCAAAAGCCAGTTACAGTCGCTGTCCGTCAGCGTGTACTAAGATGCTGTAGAATCACTACATGTCTTCTCTGTGTTATGCAGCCGTACAAATGACCCCCCAAGTTACACACTATACATGCTAATCCTAATGCCCCCCATTCTTTTTCCCCGCCCTTATTACTCCCTTCCCAAAAACCCTCCCCAGTCCCTTTCTCTTTGGTAACTGTTAGTCCACTCTCGGGTTCTGTGAGTCTGCTGCTGTCTTTTCCTTCAGTTTTTCTTTGTTATCATACTCCACACATGAGTGAAATCATTTGGTACATGTATTTCTCCTCCTTGAATATTTGACTGAGCATAATACCCTCTAGCTCCATCCACGTTATTGCAAATAATAGGATTTGTTTTCTTCTTATGGCTGCCTACTGCACTTTTTAAACTGGATTTCATTCTTCTTTTTTGTTTGTAGTTTCGCTATGTGCTTTCACCATTGCTCTCCTGGTTATGAGCAGTAGCTTTGTGTTAATCGATATGTACCTATATCTATCTATCTGTCTGTCTATCTATTTATCAATCAATCAATCAATCAATCAATCATCTTTTTGTCTGCCCATCTGTCCTTGTGTACAGAACAGTTAACCATATATCCTATATCACTTTCCTACACTATGCTTCCAAAAATCCTGCAAAGTATCTAGGCTGTAGAGAGACCACTGGGTTCACCGAGACACTTGCAGTTCGAGGCGGCCGCGTGTACCTACAAAACCAGGAAATAGTTGTGCCGGGACTTGAACCCGTGTCTCTATCCTCTGTCTTCTTTCATCTCCTTCTAACTTACTGTCTGTATTTAGCCACATTCTTTGACTAAGTGCTCCCTGAAGACCACACGTATCATTCCTCTGGGCCTGTTGTCTCGAGAAAAGAAAACTTGTTCTTTGCTCACCACCATGTTTGAAGGACATCAGCGTGATCACCGGCGATAGGACGGAGGGTCAAATAAAAAGGAACACCAATTTCTAGACAGGAGCAGTTGGGAGCTAAGAGTGTTTTGTGGGGTGACGTGTTTATTTGAGTGTCCACACTTCCCTCTTTAGGTAGTTATTAGATCCTCCCATTCGTGAACATCATAAAACCCACTGATTTCAAAGGCCCAGACGCTTATTATTACAGCAACTCAGTTGTCGAGGTGAGAGAAAATGAGAAGTATGTTGCTGCACCACTAAATCAATGGCTGGGAACGGCTGAAACCAAACAAAAAGAATTCACGGAGGCCAGATAGGGCTATTTTCTTCTGACTGTCTCAATGGACTCACACAGAATCCATTTGTTTGATTGTTTGTTTTTCAGTTTCACTCGTGTAGGGTACTTGTCCACACACCTTCGGCTTGTAGTGTGTCTGTGTCCTTGGATCTCAAGTGAGTCTCCTGTAAGTAAGCACGTACGTGTCTTGAGTTTTCATCCCTTCTTTTAACCCTGTGTCTTTTGTTTGCTGCACTCAGTGCCTGACCTTTTATTCTGATGATTCAGAGCTGTGCACTTATTGCACTTAAAGAATTTTTTTTATCATTAAGCTAAAATCAATTGAAGAACATTATGTTTACTATGCTCCCCCCTTCACCAAGTACATCTGAAAAACCTCTTCAGTCGCTGTCGATCTGCGTAGTTGGATGCTGTAGACCCCTTCACCATGTCCCTCCCAACAGACCCCATTACAGTCGCTGTCCATCAGTGAGTAGTAAGATGCTATATGATCTCTACTAGCCTTCTCTGTGTTGTACAGCACTCCCCATGACCCCTCGACCCAAAGCATTATACATGCTAAAACTAATGCCCCCATTCTTTCTCCTCACACTTATCCCTCCCTTCAGACCAACCCTGCCCAGTCCTTTTCCCTTTGGTAACTTTTAGTCAACTCTCGGGTTCTGTGAGTCTGCTGCTGTTTTTCTCCTTCAGTTTTTCTTTGTTGTTGTACTACACACATGAGTGAAAACACTTGGTACTTGTCTTTCTCCGCCTGGCCTATTTCTCTGAACATACTACCGTCTAGCTCCATCCAGGTCATTACAAATGGTAGGATTTGTTTTCTTCTTAAGGCTGCTTACTGCACTTTTAAAACTGGATTTCATTCTTCCTTTTTGTTTGTAGTTTAGCTATGTTATTCACCATTCAACTCCTGGTTATGAACAATAGCTTTGTGTCAATCGATATGTATCTGTATCTATCTATCTAATGGTCTGTCTGTCTATCTATGTTTCTACGTATGTACGTATGTATGTATCTATGTATCTATCTATCTATCTCTCTTCCTATCATCTATCTATGATGTCTATCATCGATCAATCCATGTACCTATCTATCTATCTTTCATCTGTCATCTGTGTACCTATCTATCTATGAATCAATCATCTTTTTGTCTGCCCATCTATCCTTCTGTACAGAACAGTTAACAACATAGCCTATGTCTCTTCCCTACATTATGCTTCCAGAAATCTTGCAAGGTAACTAAGCCATAAGGAGAGCACTGTGTTCACCGATACACTTTCAGGTAGAGTCAGCCGCGTGTGCTTACAAAACCAGTAAATGGAGGTGAAAAGACTTGAACCTGTATCTCTGTCCACTGTCCTCTCATACTTCCTGCTCGCTTGGTGACTTTATTTAGCCACATTCAGTGAGTAAGTGATCCCTGAAGACCACAAGTATCCTTCGTCTGGTCCGGTTGTCGAAAGAAAAGTGTACTTGCTTCTTTGCACACCACCATGTTTGAGGGACATCGGCGTGATCACTGCTGATAGGTGCAGGGACAATTATAAAGGAACACCTATTTCTGGACAGGAGCAGTTGGGAACAAAGAGTGTGTTGTGGAGTGAAGTGTTTATTTGAGGTTCCAAACTTCCCTCCTTAGGTGGTTATTACTTCTTTACATTCGTGAACATCATAAAAAGCAATGATTTTAGAAGCCCAGACGCATATTATTACAGCAATTCATTTGTTGAGGTGAGAGGAAATGAGAAGGAACTTGCTGCACCACTAAATCTATGCCTGAGCACTGCTGAAATCAAACAAAAAGAATTCACGGTGGCTAGATAGGGCTATTTTCTACTGACTCTCTCTGGGGACTCAAACAGAATTCATTTGTTTGTTTGTTTCTTATTTTCACTTGTATAGGTAATCTGTCCCCGCCCCTTCAGCTTGTAGTTTGTCTGTGTCCTTGGATCTCAAGTGAGTCTCCAGTAAGGGAGCACGTAGGAGATCTTGCGTTTTCATCAGTTCTTCTAACACTGGGTCTTTTGATTGAAGCACTCAAAGCCTGTACTTTTATTTATTCTGATATTTGAGAGCTGTGCTCTTACTGCACTTTGAAATTCTTTTTGTTCTCATTAATATACAATCACATGCAGAACATTATGTTTTCCAGTCTACACCCTTCACCAAGTCCCCGGCAAAAGCCAGTTACAGTCGCTGTCCGTCAGCGTGTACTAAGATGCTGTAGAATCACTACATGTCTTCTCTGTGTTATGCAGCCGTACAAATGACCCCCCAAGTTACACACTATACATGCTAATCCTAATGCCCCCCATTCTTTTTCCCCGCCCTTATTACTCCCTTCCCAAAAACCCTCCCCAGTCCCTTTCTCTTTGGTAACTGTTAGTCCACTCTCGGGTTCTGTGAGTCTGCTGCTGTCTTTTCCTTCAGTTTTTCTTTGTTATCATACTCCACACATGAGTGAAATCATTTGGTACATGTATTTCTCCTCCTTGAATATTTGACTGAGCATAATACCCTCTAGCTCCATCCACGTTATTGCAAATAATAGGATTTGTTTTCTTCTTATGGCTGCCTACTGCACTTTTTAAACTGGATTTCATTCTTCTTTTTTGTTTGTAGTTTCGCTATGTGCTTTCACCATTGCTCTCCTGGTTATGAGCAGTAGCTTTGTGTTAATCGATATGTACCTATATCTATCTATCTGTCTGTCTATCTATTTATCAATCAATCAATCAATCAATCAATCATCTTTTT
The DNA here is from genome assembly GCF_030020395.1 of Manis pentadactyla. NCBI lineage: Eukaryota > Metazoa > Chordata > Mammalia > Pholidota > Manidae > Manis > Manis pentadactyla. The sequence goes on along the minus strand of NW_026644987.1, from coordinate 453,344 downwards.
GTCTGCCCATCTGTCCTTGTGTACAGAACAGTTAACCATATATCCTATATCACTTTCCTACACTATGCTTCCAAAAATCCTGCAAAGTATCTAGGCTGTAGAGAGACCACTGGGTTCACCGAGACACTTGCAGTTCGAGGCGGCCGCGTGTACCTACAAAACCAGGAAATAGTTGTGCCGGGACTTGAACCCGTGTCTCTATCCTCTGTCTTCTTTCATCTCCTTCTAACTTACTGTCTGTATTTAGCCACATTCTTTGACTAAGTGCTCCCTGAAGACCACACGTATCATTCCTCTGGGCCTGTTGTCTCGAGAAAAGAAAACTTGTTCTTTGCTCACCACCATGTTTGAAGGACATCAGCGTGATCACCGGCGATAGGACGGAGGGTCAAATAAAAAGGAACACCAATTTCTAGACAGGAGCAGTTGGGAGCTAAGAGTGTTTTGTGGGGTGACGTGTTTATTTGAGTGTCCACACTTCCCTCTTTAGGTAGTTATTAGATCCTCCCATTCGTGAACATCATAAAACCCACTGATTTCAAAGGCCCAGACGCTTATTATTACAGCAACTCAGTTGTCGAGGTGAGAGAAAATGAGAAGTATGTTGCTGCACCACTAAATCAATGGCTGGGAACGGCTGAAACCAAACAAAAAGAATTCACGGAGGCCAGATAGGGCTATTTTCTTCTGACTGTCTCAATGGACTCACACAGAATCCATTTGTTTGATTGTTTGTTTTTCAGTTTCACTCGTGTAGGGTACTTGTCCACACACCTTCGGCTTGTAGTGTGTCTGTGTCCTTGGATCTCAAGTGAGTCTCCTGTAAGTAAGCACGTACGTGTCTTGAGTTTTCATCCCTTCTTTTAACCCTGTGTCTTTTGTTTGCTGCACTCAGTGCCTGACCTTTTATTCTGATGATTCAGAGCTGTGCACTTATTGCACTTAAAGAATTTTTTTTATCATTAAGCTAAAATCAATTGAAGAACATTATGTTTACTATGCTCCCCCCTTCACCAAGTACATCTGAAAAACCTCTTCAGTCGCTGTCGATCTGCGTAGTTGGATGCTGTAGACCCCTTCACCATGTCCCTCCCAACAGACCCCATTACAGTCGCTGTCCATCAGTGAGTAGTAAGATGCTATATGATCTCTACTAGCCTTCTCTGTGTTGTACAGCACTCCCCATGACCCCTCGACCCAAAGCATTATACATGCTAAAACTAATGCCTCCATTCTTTCTCCTCACACTTATCCCTCCCTTCAGACCAACCCTGCCCAGTCCTTTTCCCTTTGGTAACTTTTAGTCAACTCTCGGGTTCTGTGAGTCTGCTGCTGTTTTTCTCCTTCAGTTTTTCTTTGTTGTTGTACTACACACATGAGTGAAAACACTTGGTACTTGTCTTTCTCCGCCTGGCCTATTTCTCTGAACATACTACCGTCTAGCTCCATCCAGGTCATTACAAATGGTAGGATTTGTTTTCTTCTTAAGGCTGCTTACTGCACTTTTAAAACTGGATTTCATTCTTCCTTTTTGTTTGTAGTTTAGCTATGTTATTCACCATTCAACTCCTGGTTATGAACAATAGCTTTGTGTCAATCGATATGTATCTGTATCTATCTATCTAATGGTCTGTCTGTCTATCTATGTTTCTACGTATGTACGTATGTATGTATCTATGTATCTATCTATCTATCTCTCTTCCTATCATCTATCTATGATGTCTATCATCGATCAATCCATGTACCTATCTATCTATCTTTCATCTGTCATCTGTGTACCTATCTATCTATGAATCAATCATCTTTTTGTCTGCCCATCTATCCTTCTGTACAGAACAGTTAACAACATAGCCTATGTCTCTTCCCTACATTATGCTTCCAGAAATCTTGCAAGGTAACTAAGCCATAAGGAGAGCACTGTGTTCACCGATACACTTTCAGGTAGAGTCAGCCGCGTGTGCTTACAAAACCAGTAAATGGAGGTGAAAGGACTTGAACCTGTATCTCTGTCCACTGTCCTCTCATACTTCCTGCTCGCTTGGTGACTTTATTTAGCCACATTCAGTGAGTAAGTGATCCCTGAAGACCACAAGTATCCTTCGTCTGGTCCGGTTGTCGAAAGAAAAGTGTACTTGCTTCTTTGCACACCACCATGTTTGAGGGACATCGGCGTGATCACTGCTGATAGGTGCAGGGACAATTATAAAGGAACACCTATTTCTGGACAGGAGCAGTTGGGAACAAAGAGTGTGTTGTGGAGTGAAGTGTTTATTTGAGGTTCCAAACTTCCCTCCTTAGGTGGTTATTACTTCTTTACATTCGTGAACATCATAAAAAGCAATGATTTTAGAAGCCCAGACGCATATTATTACAGCAATTCATTTGTTGAGGTGAGAGGAAATGAGAAGGAACTTGCTGCACCACTAAATCTATGCCTGAGCACTGCTGAAATCAAACAAAAAGAATTCACGGTGGCTAGATAGGGCTATTTTCTACTGACTCTCTCTGGGGACTCAAACAGAATTCATTTGTTTGTTTGTTTCTTATTTTCACTTGTATAGGTAATCTGTCCCCGCCCCTTCAGCTTGTAGTTTGTCTGTGTCCTTGGATCTCAAGTGAGTCTCCAGTAAGGGAGCACGTAGGAGATCTTGCGTTTTCATCAGTTCTTCTAACACTGGGTCTTTTGATTGAAGCACTCAAAGCCTGTACTTTTATTTATTCTGATATTTGAGAGCTGTGCTCTTACTGCACTTTGAAATTCTTTTTGTTCTCATTAATATACAATCACATGCAGAACATTATGTTTTCCAGTCTACACCCTTCACCAAGTCCCCGGCAAAAGCCAGTTACAGTCGCTGTCCGTCAGCGTGTACTAAGATGCTGTAGAATCACTACATGTCTTCTCTGTGTTATGCAGCCGTACAAATGACCCCCCAAGTTACACACTATACATGCTAATCCTAATGCCCCCCATTCTTTTTCCCCGCCCTTATTACTCCCTTCCCAAAAACCCTCCCCAGTCCCTTTCTCTTTGGTAACTGTTAGTCCACTCTCGGGTTCTGTGAGTCTGCTGCTGTCTTTTCCTTCAGTTTTTCTTTGTTATCATACTCCACACATGAGTGAAATCATTTGGTACATGTATTTCTCCTCCTTGAATATTTGACTGAGCATAATACCCTCTAGCTCCATCCACGTTATTGCAAATAATAGGATTTGTTTTCTTCTTATGGCTGCCTACTGCACTTTTTAAACTGGATTTCATTCTTCTTTTTTGTTTGTAGTTTCGCTATGTGCTTTCACCATTGCTCTCCTGGTTATGAGCAGTAGCTTTGTGTTAATCGATATGTACCTATATCTATCTATCTGTCTGTCTGTCTATTTATCAATCAATCAATCAATCAATCAATCATCTTTTTGTCTGCCCATCTGTCCTTGTGTACAGAACAGTTAACCATATATCCTATATCACTTTCCTACACTATGCTTCCAAAAATCCTGCAAAGTATCTAGGCTGTAGAGAGACCACTGGGTTCACCGAGACACTTGCAGTTCGAGGCGGCCGCGTGTACCTACAAAACCAGGAAATAGTTGTGCCGGGACTTGAACCCGTGTCTCTATCCTCTGTCTTCTTTCATCTCCTTCTAACTTACTGTCTGTATTTAGCCACATTCTTTGACTAAGTGCTCCCTGAAGACCACACGTATCATTCCTCTGGGCCTGTTGTCTCGAGAAAAGAAAACTTGTTCTTTGCTCACCACCATGTTTGAAGGACATCAGCGTGATCACCGGCGATAGGACGGAGGGTCAAATAAAAAGGAACACCAATTTCTAGACAGGAGCAGTTGGGAGCTAAGAGTGTTTTGTGGGGTGACGTGTTTATTTGAGTGTCCACACTTCCCTCTTTAGGTAGTTATTAGATCCTCCCATTCGTGAACATCATAAAACCCACTGATTTCAAAGGCCCAGACGCTTATTATTACAGCAACTCAGTTGTCGAGGTGAGAGAAAATGAGAAGTATGTTGCTGCACCACTAAATCAATGGCTGGGAACGGCTGAAACCAAACAAAAAGAATTCACGGAGGCCAGATAGGGCTATTTTCTTCTGACTGTCTCAATGGACTCACACAGAATCCATTTGTTTGATTGTTTGTTTTTCAGTTTCACTCGTGTAGGGTACTTGTCCACACACCTTCGGCTTGTAGTGTGTCTGTGTCCTTGGATCTCAAGTGAGTCTCCTGTAAGTAAGCACGTACGTGTCTTGAGTTTTCATCCCTTCTTTTAACCCTGTGTCTTTTGTTTGCTGCACTCAGTGCCTGACCTTTTATTCTGATGATTCAGAGCTGTGCACTTATTGCACTTAAAGAATTTTTTTTATCATTAAGCTAAAATCAATTGAAGAACATTATGTTTACTATGCTCCCCCCTTCACCAAGTACATCTGAAAAACCTCTTCAGTCGCTGTCGATCTGCGTAGTTGGATGCTGTAGACCCCTTCACCATGTCCCTCCCAACAGACCCCATTACAGTCGCTGTCCATCAGTGAGTAGTAAGATGCTATATGATCTCTACTAGCCTTCTCTGTGTTGTACAGCACTCCCCATGACCCCTCGACCCAAAGCATTATACATGCTAAAACTAATGCCCCCATTCTTTCTCCTCACACTTATCCCTCCCTTCAGACCAACCCTGCCCAGTCCTTTTCCCTTTGGTAACTTTTAGTCAACTCTCGGGTTCTGTGAGTCTGCTGCTGTTTTTCTCCTTCAGTTTTTCTTTGTTGTTGTACTACACACATGAGTGAAAACACTTGGTACTTGTCTTTCTCCGCCTGGCCTATTTCTCTGAACATACTACCGTCTAGCTCCATCCAGGTCATTACAAATGGTAGGATTTGTTTTCTTCTTAAGGCTGCTTACTGCACTTTTAAAACTGGATTTCATTCTTCCTTTTTGTTTGTAGTTTAGCTATGTTATTCACCATTCAACTCCTGGTTATGAACAATAGCTTTGTGTCAATCGATATGTATCTGTATCTATCTATCTAATGGTCTGTCTGTCTATCTATGTTTCTACGTATGTACGTATGTATGTATCTATGTATCTATCTATCTATCTCTCTTCCTATCATCTATCTATGATGTCTATCATCGATCAATCCATGTACCTATCTATCTATCTTTCATCTGTCATCTGTGTACCTATCTATCTATGAATCAATCATCTTTTTGTCTGCCCATCTATCCTTCTGTACAGAACAGTTAACAACATAGCCTATGTCTCTTCCCTACATTATGCTTCCAGAAATCTTGCAAGGTAACTAAGCCATAAGGAGAGCACTGTGTTCACCGATACACTTTCAGGTAGAGTCAGCCGCGTGTGCTTACAAAACCAGTAAATGGAGGTGAAAGGACTTGAACCTGTATCTCTGTCCACTGTCCTCTCATACTTCCTGCTCGCTTGGTGACTTTATTTAGCCACATTCAGTGAGTAAGTGATCCCTGAAGACCACAAGTATCCTTCGTCTGGTCCGGTTGTCGAAAGAAAAGTGTACTTGCTTCTTTGCACACCACCATGTTTGAGGGACATCGGCGTGATCACTGCTGATAGGTGCAGGGACAATTATAAAGGAACACCTATTTCTGGACAGGAGCAGTTGGGAACAAAGAGTGTGTTGTGGAGTGAAGTGTTTATTTGAGGTTCCAAACTTCCCTCCTTAGGTGGTTATTACTTCTTTACATTCGTGAACATCATAAAAAGCAATGATTTTAGAAGCCCAGACGCATATTATTACAGCAATTCATTTGTTGAGGTGAGAGGAAATGAGAAGGAACTTGCTGCACCACTAAATCTATGCCTGAGCACTGCTGAAATCAAACAAAAAGAATTCACGGTGGCTAGATAGGGCTATTTTCTACTGACTCTCTCTGGGGACTCAAACAGAATTCATTTGTTTGTTTGTTTCTTATTTTCACTTGTATAGGTAATCTGTCCCCGCCCCTTCAGCTTGTAGTTTGTCTGTGTCCTTGGATCTCAAGTGAGTCTCCAGTAAGGGAGCACGTAGGAGATCTTGCGTTTTCATCAGTTCTTCTAACACTGGGTCTTTTGATTGAAGCACTCAAAGCCTGTACTTTTATTTATTCTGATATTTGAGAGCTGTGCTCTTACTGCACTTTGAAATTCTTTTTGTTCTCATTAATATACAATCACATGCAGAACATTATGTTTTCCAGTCTACACCCTTCACCAAGTCCCCGGCAAAAGCCAGTTACAGTCGCTGTCCGTCAGCGTGTACTAAGATGCTGTAGAATCACTACATGTCTTCTCTGTGTTATGCAGCCGTACAAATGACCCCCCAAGTTACACACTATACATGCTAATCCTAATGCCCCCCATTCTTTTTCCCCGCCCTTATTACTCCCTTCCCAAAAACCCTCCCCAGTCCCTTTCTCTTTGGTAACTGTTAGTCCACTCTCGGGTTCTGTGAGTCTGCTGCTGTCTTTTCCTTCAGTTTTTCTTTGTTATCATACTCCACACATGAGTGAAATCATTTGGTACATGTATTTCTCCTCCTTGAATATTTGACTGAGCATAATACCCTCTAGCTCCATCCACGTTATTGCAAATAATAGGATTTGTTTTCTTCTTATGGCTGCCTACTGCACTTTTTAAACTGGATTTCATTCTTCTTTTTTGTTTGTAGTTTCGCTATGTGCTTTCACCATTGCTCTCCTGGTTATGAGCAGTAGCTTTGTGTTAATCGATATGTACCTATATCTATCTATCTGTCTGTCTATCTATTTATCAATCAATCAATCAATCAATCAATCATCTTTTTGTCTGCCCATCTGTCCTTGTGTACAGAACAGTTAACCATATATCCTATATCACTTTCCTACACTATGCTTCCAAAAATCCTGCAAAGTATCTAGGCTGTAGAGAGACCACTGGGTTCACCGAGACACTTGCAGTTCGAGGCGGCCGCGTGTACCTACAAAACCAGGAAATAGTTGTGCCGGGACTTGAACCCGTGTCTCTATCCTCTGTCTTCTTTCATCTCCTTCTAACTTACTGTCTGTATTTAGCCACATTCTTTGACTAAGTGCTCCCTGAAGACCACACGTATCATTCCTCTGGGCCTGTTGTCTCGAGAAAAGAAAACTTGTTCTTTGCTCACCACCATGTTTGAAGGACATCAGCGTGATCACCGGCGATAGGACGGAGGGTCAAATAAAAAGGAACACCAATTTCTAGACAGGAGCAGTTGGGAGCTAAGAGTGTTTTGTGGGGTGACGTGTTTATTTGAGTGTCCACACTTCCCTCTTTAGGTAGTTATTAGATCCTCCCATTCGTGAACATCATAAAACCCACTGATTTCAAAGGCCCAGACGCTTATTATTACAGCAACTCAGTTGTCGAGGTGAGAGAAAATGAGAAGTATGTTGCTGCACCACTAAATCAATGGCTGGGAACGGCTGAAACCAAACAAAAAGAATTCACGGAGGCCAGATAGGGCTATTTTCTTCTGACTGTCTCAATGGACTCACACAGAATCCATTTGTTTGATTGTTTGTTTTTCAGTTTCACTCGTGTAGGGTACTTGTCCACACACCTTCGGCTTGTAGTGTGTCTGTGTCCTTGGATCTCAAGTGAGTCTCCTGTAAGTAAGCACGTACGTGTCTTGAGTTTTCATCCCTTCTTTTAACCCTGTGTCTTTTGTTTGCTGCACTCAGTGCCTGACCTTTTATTCTGATGATTCAGAGCTGTGCACTTATTGCACTTAAAGAATTTTTTTTATCATTAAGCTAAAATCAATTGAAGAACATTATGTTTACTATGCTCCCCCCTTCACCAAGTACATCTGAAAAACCTCTTCAGTCGCTGTCGATCTGCGTAGTTGGATGCTGTAGACCCCTTCACCATGTCCCTCCCAACAGACCCCATTACAGTCGCTGTCCATCAGTGAGTAGTAAGATGCTATATGATCTCTACTAGCCTTCTCTGTGTTGTACAGCACTCCCCATGACCCCTCGACCCAAAGCATTATACATGCTAAAACTAATGCCCCCATTCTTTCTCCTCACACTTATCCCTCCCTTCAGACCAACCCTGCCCAGTCCTTTTCCCTTTGGTAACTTTTAGTCAACTCTCGGGTTCTGTGAGTCTGCTGCTGTTTTTCTCCTTCAGTTTTTCTTTGTTGTTGTACTACACACATGAGTGAAAACACTTGGTACTTGTCTTTCTCCGCCTGGCCTATTTCTCTGAACATACTACCGTCTAGCTCCATCCAGGTCATTACAAATGGTAGGATTTGTTTTCTTCTTAAGGCTGCTTACTGCACTTTTAAAACTGGATTTCATTCTTCCTTTTTGTTTGTAGTTTAGCTATGTTATTCACCATTCAACTCCTGGTTATGAACAATAGCTTTGTGTCAATCGATATGTATCTGTATCTATCTATCTAATGGTCTGTCTGTCTATCTATGTTTCTACGTATGTACGTATGTATGTATCTATGTATCTATCTATCTATCTCTCTTCCTATCATCTATCTATGATGTCTATCATCGATCAATCCATGTACCTATCTATCTATCTTTCATCTGTCATCTGTGTACCTATCTATCTATGAATCAATCATCTTTTTGTCTGCCCATCTATCCTTCTGTACAGAACAGTTAACAACATAGCCTATGTCTCTTCCCTACATTATGCTTCCAGAAATCTTGCAAGGTAACTAAGCCATAAGGAGAGCACTGTGTTCACCGATACACTTTCAGGTAGAGTCAGCCGCGTGTGCTTACAAAACCAGTAAATGGAGGTGAAAAGACTTGAACCTGTATCTCTGTCCACTGTCCTCTCATACTTCCTGCTCGCTTGGTGACTTTATTTAGCCACATTCAGTGAGTAAGTGATCCCTGAAGACCACAAGTATCCTTCGTCTGGTCCGGTTGTCGAAAGAAAAGTGTACTTGCTTCTTTGCACACCACCATGTTTGAGGGACATCGGCGTGATCACTGCTGATAGGTGCAGGGACAATTATAAAGGAACACCTATTTCTGGACAGGAGCAGTTGGGAACAAAGAGTGTGTTGTGGAGTGAAGTGTTTATTTGAGGTTCCAAACTTCCCTCCTTAGGTGGTTATTACTTCTTTACATTCGTGAACATCATAAAAAGCAATGATTTTAGAAGCCCAGACGCATATTATTACAGCAATTCATTTGTTGAGGTGAGAGGAAATGAGAAGGAACTTGCTGCACCACTAAATCTATGCCTGAGCACTGCTGAAATCAAACAAAAAGAATTCACGGTGGCTAGATAGGGCTATTTTCTACTGACTCTCTCTGGGGACTCAAACAGAATTCATTTGTTTGTTTGTTTCTTATTTTCACTTGTATAGGTAATCTGTCCCCGCCCCTTCAGCTTGTAGTTTGTCTGTGTCCTTGGATCTCAAGTGAGTCTCCAGTAAGGGAGCACGTAGGAGATCTTGCGTTTTCATCAGTTCTTCTAACACTGGGTCTTTTGATTGAAGCACTCAAAGCCTGTACTTTTATTTATTCTGATATTTGAGAGCTGTGCTCTTACTGCACTTTGAAATTCTTTTTGTTCTCATTAATATACAATCACATGCAGAACATTATGTTTTCCAGTCTACACCCTTCACCAAGTCCCCGGCAAAAGCCAGTTACAGTCGCTGTCCGTCAGCGTGTACTAAGATGCTGTAGAATCACTACATGTCTTCTCTGTGTTATGCAGCCGTACAAATGACCCCCCAAGTTACACACTATACATGCTAATCCTAATGCCCCCCATTCTTTTTCCCCGCCCTTATTACTCCCTTCCCAAAAACCCTCCCCAGTCCCTTTCTCTTTGGTAACTGTTAGTCCACTCTCGGGTTCTGTGAGTCTGCTGCTGTCTTTTCCTTCAGTTTTTCTTTGTTATCATACTCCACACATGAGTGAAATCATTTGGTACATGTATTTCTCCTCCTTGAATATTTGACTGAGCATAATACCCTCTAGCTCCATCCACGTTATTGCAAATAATAGGATTTGTTTTCTTCTTATGGCTGCCTACTGCACTTTTTAAACTGGATTTCATTCTTCTTTTTTGTTTGTAGTTTCGCTATGTGCTTTCACCATTGCTCTCCTGGTTATGAGCAGTAGCTTTGTGTTAATCGATATGTACCTATATCTATCTATCTGTCTGTCTATCTATTTATCAATCAATCAATCAATCAATCAATCATCTTTTTGTCTGCCCATCTGTCCTTGTGTACAGAACAGTTAACCATATATCCTATATCACTTTCCTACACTATGCTTCCAAAAATCCTGCAAAGTATCTAGGCTGTAGAGAGACCACTGGGTTCACCGAGACACTTGCAGTTCGAGGCGGCCGCGTGTACCTACAAAACCAGGAAATAGTTGTGCCGGGACTTGAACCCGTGTCTCTATCCTCTGTCTTCTTTCATCTCCTTCTAACTTACTGTCTGTATTTAGCCACATTCTTTGACTAAGTGCTCCCTGAAGACCACACGTATCATTCCTCTGGGCCTGTTGTCTCGAGAAAAGAAAACTTGTTCTTTGCTCACCACCATGTTTGAAGGACATCAGCGTGATCACCGGCGATAGGACGGAGGGTCAAATAAAAAGGAACACCAATTTCTAGACAGGAGCAGTTGGGAGCTAAGAGTGTTTTGTGGGGTGACGTGTTTATTTGAGTGTCCACACTTCCCTCTTTAGGTAGTTATTAGATCCTCCCATTCGTGAACATCATAAAACCCACTGATTTCAAAGGCCCAGACGCTTATTATTACAGCAACTCAGTTGTCGAGGTGAGAGAAAATGAGAAGTATGTTGCTGCACCACTAAATCAATGGCTGGGAACGGCTGAAACCAAACAAAAAGAATTCACGGAGGCCAGATAGGGCTATTTTCTTCTGACTGTCTCAATGGACTCACACAGAATCCATTTGTTTGATTGTTTGTTTTTCAGTTTCACTCGTGTAGGGTACTTGTCCACACACCTTCGGCTTGTAGTGTGTCTGTGTCCTTGGATCTCAAGTGAGTCTCCTGTAAGTAAGCACGTACGTGTCTTGAGTTTTCATCCCTTCTTTTAACCCTGTGTCTTTTGTTTGCTGCACTCAGTGCCTGACCTTTTATTCTGATGATTCAGAGCTGTGCACTTATTGCACTTAAAGAATTTTTTTTATCATTAAGCTAAAATCAATTGAAGAACATTATGTTTACTATGCTCCCCCCTTCACCAAGTACATCTGAAAAACCTCTTCAGTCGCTGTCGATCTGCGTAGTTGGATGCTGTAGACCCCTTCACCATGTCCCTCCCAACAGACCCCATTACAGTCGCTGTCCATCAGTGAGTAGTAAGATGCTATATGATCTCTACTAGCCTTCTCTGTGTTGTACAGCACTCCCCATGACCCCTCGACCCAAAGCATTATACATGCTAAAACTAATGCCTCCATTCTTTCTCCTCACACTTATCCCTCCCTTCAGACCAACCCTGCCCAGTCCTTTTCCCTTTGGTAACTTTTAGTCAACTCTCGGGTTCTGTGAGTCTGCTGCTGTTTTTCTCCTTCAGTTTTTCTTTGTTGTTGTACTACACACATGAGTGAAAACACTTGGTACTTGTCTTTCTCCGCCTGGCCTATTTCTCTGAACATACTACCGTCTAGCTCCATCCAGGTCATTACAAATGGTAGGATTTGTTTTCTTCTTAAGGCTGCTTACTGCACTTTTAAAACTGGATTTCATTCTTCCTTTTTGTTTGTAGTTTAGCTATGTTATTCACCATTCAACTCCTGGTTATGAACAATAGCTTTGTGTCAATCGATATGTATCTGTATCTATCTATCTAATGGTCTGTCTGTCTATCTATGTTTCTACGTATGTACGTATGTATGTATCTATGTATCTATCTATCTATCTCTCTTCCTATCATCTATCTATGATGTCTATCATCTATCAATCCATGTACCTATCTATCTATCTTTCATCTGTCATCTGTGTACCTATCTATCTATGAATCAATCATCTTTTTGTCTGCCCATCTATCCTTCTGTACAGAACAGTTAACAACATAGCCTATGTCTCTTCCCTACATTATGCTTCCAGAAATCTTGCAAGGTAACTAAGCCATAAGGAGAGCACTGTGTTCACCGATACACTTTCAGGTAGAGTCAGCCGCGTGTGCTTACAAAACCAGTAAATGGAGGTGAAAGGACTTGAACCTGTATCTCTGTCCACTGTCCTCTCATACTTCCTGCTCGCTTGGTGACTTTATTTAGCCACATTCAGTGAGTAAGTGATCCCTGAAGACCACAAGTATCCTTCGTCTGGTCCGGTTGTCGAAAGAAAAGTGTACTTGCTTCTTTGCACACCACCATGTTTGAGGGACATCGGCGTGATCACTGCTGATAGGTGCAGGGACAATTATAAAGGAACACCTATTTCTGGACAGGAGCAGTTGGGAACAAAGAGTGTGTTGTGGAGTGAAGTGTTTATTTGAGGTTCCAAACTTCCCTCCTTAGGTGGTTATTACTTCTTTACATTCGTGAACATCATAAAAAGCAATGATTTTAGAAGCCCAGACGCATATTATTACAGCAATTCATTTGTTGAGGTGAGAGGAAATGAGAAGGAACTTGCTGCACCACTAAATCTATGCCTGAGCACTGCTGAAATCAAACAAAAAGAATTCACGGTGGCTAGATAGGGCTATTTTCTACTGACTCTCTCTGGGGACTCAAACAGAATTCATTTGTTTGTTTGTTTCTTATTTTCACTTGTATAGGTAATCTGTCCCCGCCCCTTCAGCTTGTAGTTTGTCTGTGTCCTTGGATCTCAAGTGAGTCTCCAGTAAGGGAGCACGTAGGAGATCTTGCGTTTTCATCAGTTCTTCTAACACTGGGTCTTTTGATTGAAGCACTCAAAGCCTGTACTTTTATTTATTCTGATATTTGAGAGCTGTGCTCTTACTGCACTTTGAAATTCTTTTTGTTCTCATTAATATACAATCACATGCAGAACATTATGTTTTCCAGTCTACACCCTTCACCAAGTCCCCGGCAAAAGCCAGTTACAGTCGCTGTCCGTCAGCGTGTACTAAGATGCTGTAGAATCACTACATGTCTTCTCTGTGTTATGCAGCCGTACAAATGACCCCCCAAGTTACACACTATACATGCTAATCCTAATGCCCCCCATTCTTTTTCCCCGCCCTTATTACTCCCTTCCCAAAAACCCTCCCCAGTCCCTTTCTCTTTGGTAACTGTTAGTCCACTCTCGGGTTCTGTGAGTCTGCTGCTGTCTTTTCCTTCAGTTTTTCTTTGTTATCATACTCCACACATGAGTGAAATCATTTGGTACATGTATTTCTCCTCCTTGAATATTTGACTGAGCATAATACCCTCTAGCTCCATCCACGTTATTGCAAATAATAGGATTTGTTTTCTTCTTATGGCTGCCTACTGCACTTTTTAAACTGGATTTCATTCTTCTTTTTTGTTTGTAGTTTCGCTATGTGCTTTCACCATTGCTCTCCTGGTTATGAGCAGTAGCTTTGTGTTAATCGATATGTACCTATATCTATCTATCTGTCTGTTTATCTATTTATCAATCAATCAATCAATCAATCAATCATCTTTTTGTCTGCCCATCTGTCCTTGTGTACAGAACAGTTAACCATATATCCTATATCACTTTCCTACACTATGCTTCCAAAAATCCTGCAAAGTATCTAGGCTGTAGAGAGACCACTGGGTTCACCGAGACACTTGCAGTTCGAGGCGGCCGCGTGTACCTACAAAACCAGGAAATAGTTGTGCCGGGACTTGAACCCGTGTCTCTATCCTCTGTCTTCTTTCATCTCCTTCTAACTTACTGTCTGTATTTAGCCACATTCTTTGACTAAGTGCTCCCTGAAGACCACACGTATCATTCCTCTGGGCCTGTTGTCTCGAGAAAAGAAAACTTGTTCTTTGCTCACCACCATGTTTGAAGGACATCAGCGTGATCACCGGCGATAGGACGGAGGGTCAAATAAAAAGGAACACCAATTTCTAGACAGGAGCAGTTGGGAGCTAAGAGTGTTTTGTGGGGTGACGTGTTTATTTGAGTGTCCACACTTCCCTCTTTAGGTAGTTATTAGATCCTCCCATTCGTGAACATCATAAAACCCACTGATTTCAAAGGCCCAGACGCTTATTATTACAGCAACTCAGTTGTCGAGGTGAGAGAAAATGAGAAGTATGTTGCTGCACCACTAAATCAATGGCTGGGAACGGCTGAAACCAAACAAAAAGAATTCACGGAGGCCAGATAGGGCTATTTTCTTCTGACTGTCTCAATGGACTCACACAGAATCCATTTGTTTGATTGTTTGTTTTTCAGTTTCACTCGTGTAGGGTACTTGTCCACACACCTTCGGCTTGTAGTGTGTCTGTGTCCTTGGATCTCAAGTGAGTCTCCTGTAAGTAAGCACGTACGTGTCTTGAGTTTTCATCCCTTCTTTTAACCCTGTGTCTTTTGTTTGCTGCACTCAGTGCCTGACCTTTTATTCTGATGATTCAGAGCTGTGCACTTATTGCACTTAAAGAATTTTTTTTATCATTAAGCTAAAATCAATTGAAGAACATTATGTTTACTATGCTCCCCCCTTCACCAAGTACATCTGAAAAACCTCTTCAGTCGCTGTCGATCTGCGTAGTTGGATGCTGTAGACCCCTTCACCATGTCCCTCCCAACAGACCCCATTACAGTCGCTGTCCATCAGTGAGTAGTAAGATGCTATATGATCTCTACTAGCCTTCTCTGTGTTGTACAGCACTCCCCATGACCCCTCGACCCAAAGCATTATACATGCTAAAACTAATGCCTCCATTCTTTCTCCTCACACTTATCCCTCCCTTCAGACCAACCCTGCCCAGTCCTTTTCCCTTTGGTAACTTTTAGTCAACTCTCGGGTTCTGTGAGTCTGCTGCTGTTTTTCTCCTTCAGTTTTTCTTTGTTGTTGTACTACACACATGAGTGAAAACACTTGGTACTTGTCTTTCTCCGCCTGGCCTATTTCTCTGAACATACTACCGTCTAGCTCCATCCAGGTCATTACAAATGGTAGGATTTGTTTTCTTCTTAAGGCTGCTTACTGCACTTTTAAAACTGGATTTCATTCTTCCTTTTTGTTTGTAGTTTAGCTATGTTATTCACCATTCAACTCCTGGTTATGAACAATAGCTTTGTGTCAATCGATATGTATCTGTATCTATCTATCTAATGGTCTGTCTGTCTATCTATGTTTCTACGTATGTACGTATGTATGTATCTATGTATCTATCTATCTATCTCTCTTCCTATCATCTATCTATGATGTCTATCATCTATCAATCCATGTACCTATCTATCTATCTTTCATCTGTCATCTGTGTACCTATCTATCTATGAATCAATCATCTTTTTGTCTGCCCATCTATCCTTCTGTACAGAACAGTTAACAACATAGCCTATGTCTCTTCCCTACATTATGCTTCCAGAAATCTTGCAAGGTAACTAAGCCATAAGGAGAGCACTGTGTTCACCGATACACTTTCAGGTAGAGTCAGCCGCGTGTGCTTACAAAACCAGTAAATGGAGGTGAAAGGACTTGAACCTGTATCTCTGTCCACTGTCCTCTCATACTTCCTGCTCGCTTGGTGACTTTATTTAGCCACATTCAGTGAGTAAGTGATCCCTGAAGACCACAAGTATCCTTCGTCTGGTCCGGTTGTCGAAAGAAAAGTGTACTTGCTTCTTTGCACACCACCATGTTTGAGGGACATCGGCGTGATCACTGCTGATAGGTGCAGGGACAATTATAAAGGAACACCTATTTCTGGACAGGAGCAGTTGGGAACAAAGAGTGTGTTGTGGAGTGAAGTGTTTATTTGAGGTTCCAAACTTCCCTCCTTAGGTGGTTATTACTTCTTTACATTCGTGAACATCATAAAAAGCAATGATTTTAGAAGCCCAGACGCATATTATTACAGCAATTCATTTGTTGAGGTGAGAGGAAATGAGAAGGAACTTGCTGCACCACTAAATCTATGCCTGAGCACTGCTGAAATCAAACAAAAAGAATTCACGGTGGCTAGATAGGGCTATTTTCTACTGACTCTCTCTGGGGACTCAAACAGAATTCATTTGTTTGTTTGTTTCTTATTTTCACTTGTATAGGTAATCTGTCCCCGCCCCTTCAGCTTGTAGTTTGTCTGTGTCCTTGGATCTCAAGTGAGTCTCCAGTAAGGGAGCACGTAGGAGATCTTGCGTTTTCATCAGTTCTTCTAACACTGGGTCTTTTGATTGAAGCACTCAAAGCCTGTACTTTTATTTATTCTGATATTTGAGAGCTGTGCTCTTACTGCACTTTGAAATTCTTTTTGTTCTCATTAATATACAATCACATGCAGAACATTATGTTTTCCAGTCTACACCCTTCACCAAGTCCCCGGCAAAAGCCAGTTACAGTCGCTGTCCATCAGCGTGTACTAAGATGCTGTAGAATCACTACATGTCTTCTCTGTGTTATGCAGCCGTACAAATGACCCCCCAAGTTACACACTATACATGCTAATCCTAATGCCCCCCATTCTTTTTCCCCGCCCTTATTACTCCCTTCCCAAAAACCCTCCCCAGTCCCTTTCTCTTTGGTAACTGTTAGTCCACTCTCGGGTTCTGTGAGTCTGCTGCTGTCTTTTCCTTCAGTTTTTCTTTGTTATCATACTCCACACATGAGTGAAATCATTTGGTACATGTATTTCTCCTCCTTGAATATTTGACTGAGCATAATACCCTCTAGCTCCATCCACGTTATTGCAAATAATAGGATTTGTTTTCTTCTTATGGCTGCCTACTGCACTTTTTAAACTGGATTTCATTCTTCTTTTTTGTTTGTAGTTTCGCTATGTGCTTTCACCATTGCTCTCCTGGTTATGAGCAGTAGCTTTGTGTTAATCGATATGTACCTATATCTATCTATCTGTCTGTCTATCTATTTATCAATCAATCAATCAATCAATCAATCATCTTTTTGTCTGCCCATCTGTCCTTGTGTACAGAACAGTTAACCATATATCCTATATCACTTTCCTACACTATGCTTCCAAAAATCCTGCAAAGTATCTAGGCTGTAGAGAGACCACTGGGTTCACCGAGACACTTGCAGTTCGAGGCGGCCGCGTGTACCTACAAAACCAGGAAATAGTTGTGCCGGGACTTGAACCCGTGTCTCTATCCTCTGTCTTCTTTCATCTCCTTCTAACTTACTGTCTGTATTTAGCCACATTCTTTGACTAAGTGCTCCCTGAAGACCACACGTATCATTCCTCTGGGCCTGTTGTCTCGAGAAAAGAAAACTTGTTCTTTGCTCACCACCATGTTTGAAGGACATCAGCGTGATCACCGGCGATAGGACAGAGGGTCAAATAAAAAGGAACACCAATTTCTAGACAGGAGCAGTTGGGAGCTAAGAGTGTTTTGTGGGGTGACGTGTTTATTTGAGTGTCCACACTTCCCTCTTTAGGTAGTTATTAGATCCTCCCATTCGTGAACATCATAAAACCCACTGATTTCAAAGGCCCAGACGCTTATTATTACAGCAACTCAGTTGTCGAGGTGAGAGAAAATGAGAAGTATGTTGCTGCACCACTAAATCAATGGCTGGGAACGGCTGAAACCAAACAAAAAGAATTCACGGAGGCCAGATAGGGCTATTTTCTTCTGACTGTCTCAATGGACTCACACAGAATCCATTTGTTTGATTGTTTGTTTTTCAGTTTCACTCGTGTAGGGTACTTGTCCACACACCTTCGGCTTGTAGTGTGTCTGTGTCCTTGGATCTCAAGTGAGTCTCCTGTAAGTAAGCACGTACGTGTCTTGAGTTTTCATCCCTTCTTTTAACCCTGTGTCTTTTGTTTGCTGCACTCAGTGCCTGACCTTTTATTCTGATGATTCAGAGCTGTGCACTTATTGCACTTAAAGAATTTTTTTTATCATTAAGCTAAAATCAATTGAAGAACATTATGTTTACTATGCTCCCCCCTTCACCAAGTACATCTGAAAAACCTCTTCAGTCGCTGTCGATCTGCGTAGTTGGATGCTGTAGACCCCTTCACCATGTCCCTCCCAACAGACCCCATTACAGTCGCTGTCCATCAGTGAGTAGTAAGATGCTATATGATCTCTATTAGCCTTCTCTGTGTTGTACAGCACTCCCCATGACCCCTCGACCCAAAGCATTATACATGCTAAAACTAATGCCTCCATTCTTTCTCCTCACACTTATCCCTCCCTTCAGACCAACCCTGCCCAGTCCTTTTCCCTTTGGTAACTTTTAGTCAACTCTCGGGTTCTGTGAGTCTGCTGCTGTTTTTCTCCTTCAGTTTTTCTTTGTTGTTGTACTACACACATGAGTGAAAACACTTGGTACTTGTCTTTCTCCGCCTGGCCTATTTCTCTGAACATACTACCGTCTAGCTCCATCCAGGTCATTACAAATGGTAGGATTTGTTTTCTTCTTAAGGCTGCTTACTGCACTTTTAAAACTGGATTTCATTCTTCCTTTTTGTTTGTAGTTTAGCTATGTTATTCACCATTCAACTCCTGGTTATGAACAATAGCTTTGTGTCAATCGATATGTATCTGTATCTATCTATCTAATGGTCTGTCTGTCTATCTATGTTTCTACGTATGTACGTATGTATGTATCTATGTATCTATCTATCTATCTCTCTTCCTATCATCTATCTATGATGTCTATCATCTATCAATCCATGTACCTATCTATCTATCTTTCATCTGTCATCTGTGTACCTATCTATCTATGAATCAATCATCTTTTTGTCTGCCCATCTATCCTTCTGTACAGAACAGTTAACAACATAGCCTATGTCTCTTCCCTACATTATGCTTCCAGAAATCTTGCAAGGTAACTAAGCCATAAGGAGAGCACTGTGTTCACCGATACACTTTCAGGTAGAGTCAGCCGCGTGTGCTTACAAAACCAGTAAATGGAGGTGAAAGGACTTGAACCTGTATCTCTGTCCACTGTCCTCTCATACTTCCTGCTCGCTTGGTGACTTTATTTAGCCACATTCAGTGAGTAAGTGATCCCTGAAGACCACAAGTATCCTTCGTCTGGTCCGGTTGTCGAAAGAAAAGTGTACTTGCTTCTTTGCACACCACCATGTTTGAGGGACATCGGCGTGATCACTGCTGATAGGTGCAGGGACAATTATAAAGGAACACCTATTTCTGGACAGGAGCAGTTGGGAACAAAGAGTGTGTTGTGGAGTGAAGTGTTTATTTGAGGTTCCAAACTTCCCTCCTTAGGTGGTTATTACTTCTTTACATTCGTGAACATCATAAAAAGCAATGATTTTAGAAGCCCAGACGCATATTATTACAGCAATTCATTTGTTGAGGTGAGAGGAAATGAGAAGGAACTTGCTGCACCACTAAATCTATGCCTGAGCACTGCTGAAATCAAACAAAAAGAATTCACGGTGGCTAGATAGGGCTATTTTCTACTGACTCTCTCTGGGGACTCAAACAGAATTCATTTGTTTGTTTGTTTCTTATTTTCACTTGTATAGGTAATCTGTCCCCGCCCCTTCAGCTTGTAGTTTGTCTGTGTCCTTGGATCTCAAGTGAGTCTCCAGTAAGGGAGCACGTAGGAGATCTTGCGTTTTCATCAGTTCTTCTAACACTGGGTCTTTTGATTGAAGCACTCAAAGCCTGTACTTTTATTTATTCTGATATTTGAGAGCTGTGCTCTTACTGCACTTTGAAATTCTTTTTGTTCTCATTAATATACAATCACATGCAGAACATTATGTTTTCCAGTCTACACCCTTCAGCAAGTCCCCGGCAAAAGCCAGTTACAGTCGCTGTCCGTCAGCGTGTACTAAGATGCTGTAGAATCACTACATGTCTTCTCTGTGTTATGCAGCCGTACAAATGACCCCCCAAGTTACACACTATACATGCTAATCCTAATGCCCCCATTCTTTTTCCCCGCCCTTATTACTCCCTTCCCAAAAACCCTCCCCAGTCCCTTTCTCTTTGGTAACTGTTAGTCCACTCTCGGGTTCTGTGAGTCTGCTGCTGTCTTTTCCTTCAGTTTTTCTTTGTTATCATACTCCACACATGAGTGAAATCATTTGGTACATGTATTTCTCCTCCTTGAATATTTGACTGAGCATAATACCCTCTAGCTCCATCCACGTTATTGCAAATAATAGGATTTGTTTTCTTCTTATGGCTGCCTACTGCACTTTTTAAACTGGATTTCATTCTTCTTTTTTGTTTGTAGTTTCGCTATGTGCTTTCACCATTGCTCTCCTGGTTATGAGCAGTAGCTTTGTGTTAATCGATATGTACCTATATCTATCTATCTGTCTGTCTATCTATTTATCAATCAATCAATCAATCAATCAATCATCTTTTTGTCTGCCCATCTGTCCTTGTGTACAGAACAGTTAACCATATATCCTATATCACTTTCCTACACTATGCTTCCAAAAATCCTGCAAAGTATCTAGGCTGTAGAGAGACCACTGGGTTCACCGAGACACTTGCAGTTCGAGGCGGCCGCGTGTACCTACAAAACCAGGAAATAGTTGTGCCGGGACTTGAACCCGTGTCTCTATCCTCTGTCTTCTTTCATCTCCTTCTAACTTACTGTCTGTATTTAGCCACATTCTTTGACTAAGTGCTCCCTGAAGACCACACGTATCATTCCTCTGGGCCTGTTGTCTCGAGAAAAGAAAACTTGTTCTTTGCTCACCACCATGTTTGAAGGACATCAGCGTGATCACCGGCGATAGGACGGAGGGTCAAATAAAAAGGAACACCAATTTCTAGACAGGAGCAGTTGGGAGCTAAGAGTGTTTTGTGGGGTGACGTGTTTATTTGAGTGTCCACACTTCCCTCTTTAGGTAGTTATTAGATCCTCCCATTCGTGAACATCATAAAACCCACTGATTTCAAAGGCCCAGACGCTTATTATTACAGCAACTCAGTTGTCGAGGTGAGAGAAAATGAGAAGTATGTTGCTGCACCACTAAATCAATGGCTGGGAACGGCTGAAACCAAACAAAAAGAATTCACGGAGGCCAGATAGGGCTATTTTCTTCTGACTGTCTCAATGGACTCACACAGAATCCATTTGTTTGATTGTTTGTTTTTCAGTTTCACTCGTGTAGGGTACTTGTCCACACACCTTCGGCTTGTAGTGTGTCTGTGTCCTTGGATCTCAAGTGAGTCTCCTGTAAGTAAGCACGTACGTGTCTTGAGTTTTCATCCCTTCTTTTAACCCTGTGTCTTTTGTTTGCTGCACTCAGTGCCTGACCTTTTATTCTGATGATTCAGAGCTGTGCACTTATTGCACTTAAAGAATTTTTTTTATCATTAAGCTAAAATCAATTGAAGAACATTATGTTTACTATGCTCCCCCCTTCACCAAGTACATCTGAAAAACCTCTTCAGTCGCTGTCGATCTGCGTAGTTGGATGCTGTAGACCCCTTCACCATGTCCCTCCCAACAGACCCCATTACAGTCGCTGTCCATCAGTGAGTAGTAAGATGCTATATGATCTCTACTAGCCTTCTCTGTGTTGTACAGCACTCCCCATGACCCCTCGACCCAAAGCATTATACATGCTAAAACTAATGCCCCCATTCTTTCTCCTCACACTTATCCCTCCCTTCAGACCAACCCTGCCCAGTCCTTTTCCCTTTGGTAACTTTTAGTCAACTCTCGGGTTCTGTGAGTCTGCTGCTGTTTTTCTCCTTCAGTTTTTCTTTGTTGTTGTACTACACACATGAGTGAAAACACTTGGTACTTGTCTTTCTCCGCCTGGCCTATTTCTCTGAACATACTACCGTCTAGCTCCATCCAGGTCATTACAAATGGTAGGATTTGTTTTCTTCTTAAGGCTGCTTACTGCACTTTTAAAACTGGATTTCATTCTTCCTTTTTGTTTGTAGTTTAGCTATGTTATTCACCATTCAACTCCTGGTTATGAACAATAGCTTTGTGTCAATCGATATGTATCTGTATCTATCTATCTAATGGTCTGTCTGTCTATCTATGTTTCTACGTATGTACGTATGTATGTATCTATGTATCTATCTATCTATCTCTCTTCCTATCATCTATCTATGATGTCTATCATCGATCAATCCATGTACCTATCTATCTATCTTTCATCTGTCATCTGTGTACCTATCTATCTATGAATCAATCATCTTTTTGTCTGCCCATCTATCCTTCTGTACAGAACAGTTAACAACATAGCCTATGTCTCTTCCCTACATTATGCTTCCAGAAATCTTGCAAGGTAACTAAGCCATAAGGAGAGCACTGTGTTCACCGATACACTTTCAGGTAGAGTCAGCCGCGTGTGCTTACAAAACCAGTAAATGGAGGTGAAAGGACTTGAACCTGTATCTCTGTCCACTGTCCTCTCATACTTCCTGCTCGCTTGGTGACTTTATTTAGCCACATTCAGTGAGTAAGTGATCCCTGAAGACCACAAGTATCCTTCGTCTGGTCCGGTTGTCGAAAGAAAAGTGTACTTGCTTCTTTGCACACCACCATGTTTGAGGGACATCGGCGTGATCACTGCTGATAGGTGCAGGGACAATTATAAAGGAACACCTATTTCTGGACAGGAGCAGTTGGGAACAAAGAGTGTGTTGTGGAGTGAAGTGTTTATTTGAGGTTCCAAACTTCCCTCCTTAGGTGGTTATTACTTCTTTACATTCGTGAACATCATAAAAAGCAATGATTTTAGAAGCCCAGACGCATATTATTACAGCAATTCATTTGTTGAGGTGAGAGGAAATGAGAAGGAACTTGCTGCACCACTAAATCTATGCCTGAGCACTGCTGAAATCAAACAAAAAGAATTCACGGTGGCTAGATAGGGCTATTTTCTACTGACTCTCTCTGGGGACTCAAACAGAATTCATTTGTTTGTTTGTTTCTTATTTTCACTTGTATAGGTAATCTGTCCCCGCCCCTTCAGCTTGTAGTTTGTCTGTGTCCTTGGATCTCAAGTGAGTCTCCAGTAAGGGAGCACGTAGGAGATCTTGCGTTTTCATCAGTTCTTCTAACACTGGGTCTTTTGATTGAAGCACTCAAAGCCTGTACTTTTATTTATTCTGATATTTGAGAGCTGTGCTCTTACTGCACTTTGAAATTCTTTTTGTTCTCATTAATATACAATCACATGCAGAACATTATGTTTTCCAGTCTACACCCTTCAGCAAGTCCCCGGCAAAAGCCAGTTACAGTCGCTGTCCGTCAGCGTGTACTAAGATGCTGTAGAATCACTACATGTCTTCTCTGTGTTATGCAGCCGTACAAATGACCCCCCAAGTTACACACTATACATGCTAATCCTAATGCCCCCATTCTTTTTCCCCGCCCTTATTACTCCCTTCCCAAAAACCCTCCCCAGTCCCTTTCTCTTTGGTAACTGTTAGTCCACTCTCGGGTTCTGTGAGTCTGCTGCTGTCTTTTCCTTCAGTTTTTCTTTGTTATCATACTCCACACATGAGTGAAATCATTTGGTACATGTATTTCTCCTCCTTGAATATTTGACTGAGCATAATACCCTCTAGCTCCATCCACGTTATTGCAAATAATAGGATTTGTTTTCTTCTTATGGCTGCCTACTGCACTTTTTAAACTGGATTTCATTCTTCTTTTTTGTTTGTAGTTTCGCTATGTGCTTTCACCATTGCTCTCCTGGTTATGAGCAGTAGCTTTGTGTTAATCGATATGTACCTATATCTATCTATCTGTCTGTCTATCTATTTATCAATCAATCAATCAATCAATCAATCATCTTTTTGTCTGCCCATCTGTCCTTGTGTACAGAACAGTTAACCATATATCCTATATCACTTTCCTACACTATGCTTCCAAAAATCCTGCAAAGTATCTAGGCTGTAGAGAGACCACTGGGTTCACCGAGACACTTGCACTTCGAGGCGGCCGCGTGTACCTACAAAACCAGGAAATAGTTGTGCCGGGACTTGAACCCGTGTCTCTATCCTCTGTCTTCTTTCATCTCCTTCTAACTTACTGTCTGTATTTAGCCACATTCTTTGACTAAGTGCTCCCTGAAGACCACACGTATCATTCCTATGGGCCTGTTGTCTCGAGAAAAGAAAACTTGTTCTTTGCTCACCACCATGTTTGAAGGACATCAGCGTGATCACCGGCGATAGGACGGAGGGTCAAATAAAAAGGAACACCAATTTCTAGACAGGAGCAGTTGGGAGCTAAGAGTGTTTTGTGGGGTGACGTGTTTATTTGAGTGTCCACACTTCCCTCTTTAGGTAGTTATTAGATCCTCCCATTCGTGAACATCATAAAACCCACTGATTTCAAAGGCCCAGACGCTTATTATTACAGCAACTCAGTTGTCGAGGTGAGAGAAAATGAGAAGTATGTTGCTGCACCACTAAATCAATGGCTGGGAACGGCTGAAACCAAACAAAAAGAATTCACGGAGGCCAGATAGGGCTATTTTCTTCTGACTGTCTCAATGGACTCACACAGAATCCATTTGTTTGATTGTTTGTTTTTCAGTTTCACTCGTGTAGGGTACTTGTCCACACACCTTCGGCTTGTAGTGTGTCTGTGTCCTTGGATCTCAAGTGAGTCTCCTGTAAGTAAGCACGTACGTGTCTTGAGTTTTCATCCCTTCTTTTAACCCTGTGTCTTTTGTTTGCTGCACTCAGTGCCTGACCTTTTATTCTGATGATTCAGAGCTGTGCACTTATTGCACTTAAAGAATTTTTTTTATCATTAAGCTAAAATCAATTGAAGAACATTATGTTTACTATGCTCCCCCCTTCACCAAGTACATCTGAAAAACCTCTTCAGTCGCTGTCGATCTGCGTAGTTGGATGCTGTAGACCCCTTCACCATGTCCCTCCCAACAGACCCCATTACAGTCGCTGTCCATCAGTGAGTAGTAAGATGCTATATGATCTCTACTAGCCTTCTCTGTGTTGTACAGCACTCCCCATGACCCCTCGACCCAAAGCATTATACATGCTAAAACTAATGCCCCCATTCTTTCTCCTCACACTTATCCCTCCCTTCAGACCAACCCTGCCCAGTCCTTTTCCCTTTGGTAACTTTTAGTCAACTCTCGGGTTCTGTGAGTCTGCTGCTGTTTTTCTCCTTCAGTTTTTCTTTGTTGTTGTACTACACACATGAGTGAAAACACTTGGTACTTGTCTTTCTCCGCCTGGCCTATTTCTCTGAACATACTACCGTCTAGCTCCATCCAGGTCATTACAAATGGTAGGATTTGTTTTCTTCTTAAGGCTGCTTACTGCACTTTTAAAACTGGATTTCATTCTTCCTTTTTGTTTGTAGTTTAGCTATGTTATTCACCATTCAACTCCTGGTTATGAACAATAGCTTTGTGTCAATCGATATGTATCTGTATCTATCTATCTAATGGTCTGTCTGTCTATCTATGTTTCTACGTATGTACGTATGTATGTATCTATGTATCTATCTATCTATCTCTCTTCCTATCATCTATCTATGATGTCTATCATCTATCAATCCATGTACCTATCTATCTATCTTTCATCTGTCATCTGTGTACCTATCTATCTATGAATCAATCATCTTTTTGTCTGCCCATCTATCCTTCTGTACAGAACAGTTAACAACATAGCCTATGTCTCTTCCCTACATTATGCTTCCAGAAATCTTGCAAGGTAACTAAGCCATAAGGAGAGCACTGTGTTCACCGATACACTTTCAGGTAGAGTCAGCCGCGTGTGCTTACAAAACCAGTAAATGGAGGTGAAAGGACTTGAACCTGTATCTCTGTCCACTGTCCTCTCATACTTCCTGCTCGCTTGGTGACTTTATTTAGCCACATTCAGTGAGTAAGTGATCCCTGAAGACCACAAGTATCCTTCGTCTGGTCCGGTTGTCGAAAGAAAAGTGTACTTGCTTCTTTGCACACCACCATGTTTGAGGGACATCGGCGTGATCACTGCTGATAGGTGCAGGGACAATTATAAAGGAACACCTATTTCTGGACAGGAGCAGTTGGGAACAAAGAGTGTGTTGTGGAGTGAAGTGTTTATTTGAGGGTCCAAACTTCCCTCCTTAGGTGGTTATTACTTCTTTACATTCGTGAACATCATAAAAAGCAATGATTTTAGAAGCCCAGACGCATATTATTACAGCAATTCATTTGTTGAGGTGAGAGGAAATGAGAAGGAACTTGCTGCACCACTAAATCTATGCCTGAGCACTGCTGAAATCAAACAAAAAGAATTCACGGTGGCTAGATAGGGCTATTTTCTACTGACTCTCTCTGGGGACTCAAACAGAATTCATTTGTTTGTTTGTTTCTTATTTTCACTTGTATAGGTAATCTGTCCCCGCCCCTTCAGCTTGTAGTTTGTCTGTGTCCTTGGATCTCAAGTGAGTCTCCAGTAAGGGAGCACGTAGGAGATCTTGCGTTTTCATCAGTTCTTCTAACACTGGGTCTTTTGATTGAAGCACTCAAAGCCTGTACTTTTATTTATTCTGATATTTGAGAGCTGTGCTCTTACTGCACTTTGAAATTCTTTTTGTTCTCATTAATATACAATCACATGCAGAACATTATGTTTTCCAGTCTACACCCTTCAGCAAGTCCCCGGCAAAAGCCAGTTACAGTCGCTGTCCGTCAGCGTGTACTAAGATGCTGTAGAATCACTACATGTCTTCTCTGTGTTATGCAGCCGTACAAATGACCCCCCAAGTTACACACTATACATGCTAATCCTAATGCCCCCATTCTTTTTCCCCGCCCTTATTACTCCCTTCCCAAAAACCCTCCCCAGTCCCTTTCTCTTTGGTAACTGTTAGTCCACTCTCGGGTTCTGTGAGTCTGCTGCTGTCTTTTCCTTCAGTTTTTCTTTGTTATCATACTCCACACATGAGTGAAATCATTTGGTACATGTATTTCTCCTCCTTGAATATTTGACTGAGCATAATACCCTCTAGCTCCATCCACGTTATTGCAAATAATAGGATTTGTTTTCTTCTTATGGCTGCCTACTGCACTTTTTAAACTGGATTTCATTCTTCTTTTTTGTTTGTAGTTTCGCTATGTGCTTTCACCATTGCTCTCCTGGTTATGAGCAGTAGCTTTGTGTTAATCGATATGTACCTATATCTATCTATCTGTCTGTCTATCTATTTATCAATCAATCAATCAATCAATCAATCATCTTTTTGTCTGCCCATCTGTCCTTGTGTACAGAACAGTTAACCATATATCCTATATCACTTTCCTACACTATGCTTCCAAAAATCCTGCAAAGTATCTAGGCTGTAGAGAGACCACTGGGTTCACCGAGACACTTGCAGTTCGAGGCGGCCGCGTGTACCTACAAAACCAGGAAATAGTTGTGCCGGGACTTGAACCCGTGTCTCTATCCTCTGTCTTTTTTCATCTCCTTCTAACTTACTGTCTGTATTTAGCCACATTCTTTGACTAAGTGCTCCCTGAAGACCACAAGTATCATTCCTCTGGGCCTGTTGTCTCGAGAAAAGAAAACTTGTTCTTTGCTCACCACCATGTTTGAAGGACATCAGCGTGATCACCGGCGATAGGACGGAGGGTCAAATAAAAAGGAACACCAATTTCTAGACAGGAGCAGTTGGGAGCTAAGAGTGTTTTGTGGGGTGACGTGTTTATTTGAGTGTCCACACTTCCCTCTTTAGGTAGTTATTAGATCCTCCCATTCGTGAACATCATAAAACCCACTGATTTCAAAGGCCCAGACGCTTATTATTACAGCAACTCAGTTGTCGAGGTGAGAGAAAATGAGAAGTATGTTGCTGCACCACTAAATCAATGGCTGGGAACGGCTGAAACCAAACAAAAAGAATTCACGGAGGCCAGATAGGGCTATTTTCTTCTGACTGTCTCAATGGACTCACACAGAATCCATTTGTTTGATTGTTTGTTTTTCAGTTTCACTCGTGTAGGGTACTTGTCCACACACCTTCGGCTTGTAGTGTGTCTGTGTCCTTGGATCTCAAGTGAGTCTCCTGTAAGTAAGCACGTACGTGTCTTGAGTTTTCATCCCTTCTTTTAACCCTGTGTCTTTTGTTTGCTGCACTCAGTGCCTGACCTTTTATTCTGATGATTCAGAGCTGTGCACTTATTGCACTTAAAGAATTTTTTTTATCATTAAGCTAAAATCAATTGAAGAACATTATGTTTACTATGCTCCCCCCTTCACCAAGTACATCTGAAAAACCTCTTCAGTCGCTGTCGATCTGCGTAGTTGGATGCTGTAGACCCCTTCACCATGTCCCTCCCAACAGACCCCATTACAGTCGCTGTCCATCAGTGAGTAGTAAGATGCTATATGATCTCTACTAGCCTTCTCTGTGTTGTACAGCACTCCCCATGACCCCTCGACCCAAAGCATTATACATGCTAAAACTAATGCCCCCATTCTTTCTCCTCACACTTATCCCTCCCTTCAGACCAACCCTGCCCAGTCCTTTTCCCTTTGGTAACTTTTAGTCAACTCTCGGGTTCTGTGAGTCTGCTGCTGTTTTTCTCCTTCAGTTTTTCTTTGTTGTTGTACTACACACATGAGTGAAAACACTTGGTACTTGTCTTTCTCCGCCTGGCCTATTTCTCTGAACATACTACCGTCTAGCTCCATCCAGGTCATTACAAATGGTAGGATTTGTTTTCTTCTTAAGGCTGCTTACTGCACTTTTAAAACTGGATTTCATTCTTCCTTTTTGTTTGTAGTTTAGCTATGTTATTCACCATTCAACTCCTGGTTATGAACAATAGCTTTGTGTCAATCGATATGTATCTGTATCTATCTATCTAATGGTCTGTCTCTCTATCTATGTTTCTACGTATGTACGTATGTATGTATCTATGTATCTATCTATCTATCTCTCTTCCTATCATCGATCTATGATGTCTATCATCTATCAATCCATGTACCTATCTATCTATCTTTCATCTGTCATCTGTGTACCTATCTATCTATGAATCAATCATCTTTTTGTCTGCCCATCTATCCTTCTGTACAGAACAGTTAACAACATAGCCTATGTCTCTTCCCTACATTATGCTTCCAGAAATCTTGCAAGGTAACTAAGCCATAAGGAGAGCACTGTGTTCACCGATACACTTTCAGGTAGAGTCAGCCGCGTGTGCTTACAAAACCAGTAAATGGAGGTGAAAGGACTTGAACCTGTATCTCTGTCCACTGTCCTCTCATACTTCCTGCTCGCTTGGTGACTTTATTTAGCCACATTCAGTGAGTAAGTGATCCCTGAAGACCACAAGTATCCTTCGTCTGGTCCGGTTGTCGAAAGAAAAGTGTACTTGCTTCTTTGCACACCACCATGTTTGAGGGACATCGGCGTGATCACTGCTGATAGGTGCAGGGACAATTATAAAGGAACACCTATTTCTGGACAGGAGCAGTTGGGAACAAAGAGTGTGTTGTGGAGTGAAGTGTTTATTTGAGGTTCCAAACTTCCCTCCTTAGGTGGTTATTACTTCTTTACATTCGTGAACATCATAAAAAGCAATGATTTTAGAAGCCCAGACGCATATTATTACAGCAATTCATTTGTTGAGGTGAGAGGAAATGAGAAGGAACTTGCTGCACCACTAAATCTATGCCTGAGCACTGCTGAAATCAAACAAAAAGAATTCACGGTGGCTAGATAGGGCTATTTTCTACTGACTCTCTCTGGGGACTCAAACAGAATTCATTTGTTTGTTTGTTTCTTATTTTCACTTGTATAGGTAATCTGTCCCCGCCCCTTCAGCTTGTAGTTTGTCTGTGTCCTTGGATCTCAAGTGAGTCTCCAGTAAGGGAGCACGTAGGAGATCTTGCGTTTTCATCAGTTCTTCTAACACTGGGTCTTTTGATTGAAGCACTCAAAGCCTGTACTTTTATTTATTCTGATATTTGAGAGCTGTGCTCTTACTGCACTTTGAAATTCTTTTTGTTCTCATTAATATACAATCACATGCAGAACATTATGTTTTCCAGTCTACACCCTTCACCAAGTCCCCGGCAAAAGCCAGTTACAGTCGCTGTCCGCCAGCGTGTACTAAGATGCTGTAGAATCACTACATGTCTTCTCTGTGTTATGCAGCCGTACAAATGACCCCCCAAGTTACACACTATACATGCTAATCCTAATGCCTCCCATTCTTTTTCCCCGCCCTTATTACTCCCTTCCCAAAAACCCTCCCCAGTCCCTTTCTCTTTGGTAACTGTTAGTCCACTCTCGGGTTCTGTGAGTCTGCTGCTGTCTTTTCCTTCAGTTTTTCTTTGTTATCATACTCCACACATGAGTGAAATCATTTGGTACATGTATTTCTCCTCCTTGAATATTTGACTGAGCATAATACCCTCTAGCTCCATCCACGTTATTGCAAATAATAGGATTTGTTTTCTTCTTATGGCTGCCTACTGCACTTTTTAAACTGGATTTCATTCTTCTTTTTTGTTTGTAGTTTCGCTATGTGCTTTCACCATTGCTCTCCTGGTTATGAGCAGTAGCTTTGTGTTAATCGATATGTACCTATATCTATCTATCTGTCTGTCTATCTATTTATCAATCAATCAATCAATCAATCATCTTTTTGTCTGCCCATCTGTCCTTGTGTACAGAACAGTTAACCATATATCCTATATCACTTTCCTACACTATGCTTCCAAAAATCCTGCAAAGTATCTAGGCTGTAGAGAGACCACTGGGTTCACCGAGACACTTGCAGTTCGAGGCGGCCGCGTGTACCTACAAAACCAGGAAATAGTTGTGCCGGGACTTGAACCCGTGTCTCTATCCTCTGTCTTCTTTCATCTCCTTCTAACTTACTGTCTGTATTTAGCCACATTCTTTGACTAAGTGCTCCCTGAAGACCACACGTATCATTCCTCTGGGCCTGTTGTCTCGAGAAAAGAAAACTTGTTCTTTGCTCACCACCATGTTTGAAGGACATCAGCGTGATCACCGGCGATAGGACGGAGGGTCAAATAAAAAGGAACACCAATTTCTAGACAGGAGCAGTTGGGAGCTAAGAGTGTTTTGTGGGGTGACGTGTTTATTTGAGTGTCCACACTTCCCTCTTTAGGTAGTTATTAGATCCTCCCATTCGTGAACATCATAAAACCCACTGATTTCAAAGGCCCAGACGCTTATTATTACAGCAACTCAGTTGTCGAGGTGAGAGAAAATGAGAAGTATGTTGCTGCACCACTAAATCAATGGCTGGGAACGGCTGAAACCAAACAAAAAGAATTCACGGAGGCCAGATAGGGCTATTTTCTTCTGACTGTCTCAATGGACTCACACAGAATCCATTTGTTTGATTGTTTGTTTTTCAGTTTCACTCGTGTAGGGTACTTGTCCACACACCTTCGGCTTGTAGTGTGTCTGTGTCCTTGGATCTCAAGTGAGTCTCCTGTAAGTAAGCACGTACGTGTCTTGAGTTTTCATCCCTTCTTTTAACCCTGTGTCTTTTGTTTGCTGCACTCAGTGCCTGACCTTTTATTCTGATGATTCAGAGCTGTGCACTTATTGCACTTAAAGAATTTTTTTTATCATTAAGCTAAAATCAATTGAAGAACATTATGTTTACTATGCTCCCCCCTTCACCAAGTACATCTGAAAAACCTCTTCAGTCGCTGTCGATCTGCGTAGTTGGATGCTGTAGACCCCTTCACCATGTCCCTCCCAACAGACCCCATTACAGTCGCTGTCCATCAGTGAGTAGTAAGATGCTATATGATCTCTACTAGCCTTCTCTGTGTTGTACAGCACTCCCCATGACCCCTCGACCCAAAGCATTATACATGCTAAAACTAATGCCCCCATTCTTTCTCCTCACACTTATCCCTCCCTTCAGACCAACCCTGCCCAGTCCTTTTCCCTTTGGTAACTTTTAGTCAACTCTCGGGTTCTGTGAGTCTGCTGCTGTTTTTCTCCTTCAGTTTTTCTTTGTTGTTGTACTACACACATGAGTGAAAACACTTGGTACTTGTCTTTCTCCGCCTGGCCTATTTCTCTGAACATACTACCGTCTAGCTCCATCCAGGTCATTACAAATGGTAGGATTTGTTTTCTTCTTAAGGCTGCTTACTGCACTTTTAAAACTGGATTTCATTCTTCCTTTTTGTTTGTAGTTTAGCTATGTTATTCACCATTCAACTCCTGGTTATGAACAATAGCTTTGTGTCAATCGATATGTATCTGTATCTATCTATCTAATGGTCTGTCTGTCTATCTATGTTTCTACGTATGTACGTATGTATGTATCTATGTATCTATCTATCTATCTCTCTTCCTATCATCGATCTATGATGTCTATCATCTATCAATCCATGTACCTATCTATCTATCTTTCATCTGTCATCTGTGTACCTATCTATCTATGAATCAATCATCTTTTTGTCTGCCCATCTATCCTTCTGTACAGAACAGTTAACAACATAGCCTATGTCTCTTCCCTACATTATGCTTCCAGAAATCTTGCAAGGTAACTAAGCCATAAGGAGAGCACTGTGTTCACCGATACACTTTCAGGTAGAGTCAGCCGCGTGTGCTTACAAAACCAGTAAATGGAGGTGAAAGGACTTGAACCTGTATCTCTGTCCACTGTCCTCTCATACTTCCTGCTCGCTTGGTGACTTTATTTAGCCACATTCAGTGAGTAAGTGATCCCTGAAGACCACAAGTATCCTTCGTCTGGTCCGGTTGTCGAAAGAAAAGTGTACTTGCTTCTTTGCACACCACCATGTTTGAGGGACATCGGCGTGATCACTGCTGATAGGTGCAGGGACAATTATAAAGGAACACCTATTTCTGGACAGGAGCAGTTGGGAACAAAGAGTGTGTTGTGGAGTGAAGTGTTTATTTGAGGTTCCAAACTTCCCTCCTTAGGTGGTTATTACTTCTTTACATTCGTGAACATCATAAAAAGCAATGATTTTAGAAGCCCAGACGCATATTATTACAGCAATTCATTTGTTGAGGTGAGAGGAAATGAGAAGGAACTTGCTGCACCACTAAATCTATGCCTGAGCACTGCTGAAATCAAACAAAAAGAATTCACGGTGGCTAGATAGGGCTATTTTCTACTGACTCTCTCTGGGGACTCAAACAGAATTCATTTGTTTGTTTGTTTCTTATTTTCACTTGTATAGGTAATCTGTCCCCGCCCCTTCAGCTTGTAGTTTGTCTGTGTCCTTGGATCTCAAGTGAGTCTCCAGTAAGGGAGCACGTAGGAGATCTTGCGTTTTCATCAGTTCTTCTAACACTGGGTCTTTTGATTGAAGCACTCAAAGCCTGTACTTTTATTTATTCTGATATTTGAGAGCTGTGCTCTTACTGCACTTTGAAATTCTTTTTGTTCTCATTAATATACAATCACATGCAGAACATTATGTTTTCCAGTCTACACCCTTCACCAAGTCCCCGGCAAAAGCCAGTTACAGTCGCTGTCCGTCAGCGTGTACTAAGATGCTGTAGAATCACTACATGTCTTCTCTGTGTTATGCAGCCGTACAAATGACCCCCCAAGTTACACACTATACATGCTAATCCTAATGCCCCCATTCTTTTTCCCCGCCCTTATTACTCCCTTCCCAAAAACCCTCCCCAGTCCCTTTCTCTTTGGTAACTGTTAGTCCACTCTCGGGTTCTGTGAGTCTGCTGCTGTCTTTTCCTTCAGTTTTTCTTTGTTATCATACTCCACACATGAGTGAAATCATTTGGTACATGTATTTCTCCTCCTTGAATATTTGACTGAGCATAATACCCTCTAGCTCCATCCACGTTATTGCAAATAATAGGATTTGTTTTCTTCTTATGGCTGCCTACTGCACTTTTTAAACTGGATTTCATTCTTCTTTTTTGTTTGTAGTTTCGCTATGTGCTTTCACCATTGCTCTCCTGGTTATGAGCAGTAGCTTTGTGTTAATCGATATGTACCTATATCTATCTATCTGTCTGTCTATCTATTTATCAATCAATCAATCAATCAATCAATCATCTTTTTGTCTGCCCATCTGTCCTTGTGTACAGAACAGTTAACCATATATCCTATATCACTTTCCTACACTATGCTTCCAAAAATCCTGCAAAGTATCTAGGCTGTAGAGAGACCACTGGGTTCACCGAGACACTTGCAGTTCGAGGCGGCCGCGTGTACCTACAAAACCAGGAAATAGTTGTGCCGGGACTTGAACCCGTGTCTCTATCCTCTGTCTTCTTTCATCTCCTTCTAACTTACTGTCTGTATTTAGCCACATTCTTTGACTAAGTGCTCCCTGAAGACCACAAGTATCATTCCTCTGGGCCTGTTGTCTCGAGAAAAGAAAACTTGTTCTTTGCTCACCACCATGTTTGAAGGACATCAGCGTGATCACCGGCGATAGGACGGAGGGTCAAATAAAAAGGAACACCAATTTCTAGACAGGAGCAGTTGGGAGCTAAGAGTGTTTTGTGGGGTGACGTGTTTATTTGAGTGTCCACACTTCCCTCTTTAGGTAGTTATTAGATCCTCCCATTCGTGAACATCATAAAACCCACTGATTTCAAAGGCCCAGACGCTTATTATTACAGCAACTCAGTTGTCGAGGTGAGAGAAAATGAGAAGTATGTTGCTGCACCACTAAATCAATGGCTGGGAACGGCTGAAACCAAACAAAAAGAATTCACGGAGGCCAGATAGGGCTATTTTCTTCTGACTGTCTCAATGGACTCACACAGAATCCATTTGTTTGATTGTTTGTTTTTCAGTTTCACTCGTGTAGGGTACTTGTCCACACACCTTCGGCTTGTAGTGTGTCTGTGTCCTTGGATCTCAAGTGAGTCTCCTGTAAGTAAGCACGTACGTGTCTTGAGTTTTCATCCCTTCTTTTAACCCTGTGTCTTTTGTTTGCTGCACTCAGTGCCTGACCTTTTATTCTGATGATTCAGAGCTGTGCACTTATTGCACTTAAAGAATTTTTTTTATCATTAAGCTAAAATCAATTGAAGAACATTATGTTTACTATGCTCCCCCCTTCACCAAGTACATCTGAAAAACCTCTTCAGTCGCTGTCGATCTGCGTAGTTGGATGCTGTAGACCCCTTCACCATGTCCCTCCCAACAGACCCCATTACAGTCGCTGTCCATCAGTGAGTAGTAAGATGCTATATGATCTCTACTAGCCTTCTCTGTGTTGTACAGCACTCCCCATGACCCCTCGACCCAAAGCATTATACATGCTAAAACTAATGCCCCCATTCTTTCTCCTCACACTTATCCCTCCCTTCAGACCAACCCTGCCCAGTCCTTTTCCCTTTGGTAACTTTTAGTCAACTCTCGGGTTCTGTGAGTCTGCTGCTGTTTTTCTCCTTCAGTTTTTCTTTGTTGTTGTACTACACACATGAGTGAAAACACTTGGTACTTGTCTTTCTCAGCCTGGCCTATTTCTCTGAACATACTACCGTCTAGCTCCATCCAGGTCATTACAAATGGTAGGATTTGTTTTCTTCTTAAGGCTGCTTACTGCACTTTTAAAACTGGATTTCATTCTTCCTTTTTGTTTGTAGTTTAGCTATGTTATTCACCATTCAACTCCTGGTTATGAACAATAGCTTTGTGTCAATCGATATGTATCTGTATCTATCTATCTAATGGTCTGTCTGTCTATCTATGTTTCTACGTATGTACGTATGTATGTATCTATGTATCTATCTATCTATCTCTCTTCCTATCATCTATCTATGATGTCTATCATCTATCAATCCATGTACCTATCTATCTATCTTTCATCTGTCATCTGTGTACCTATCTATCTATGAATCAATCATCTTTTTGTCTGCCCATCTATCCTTCTGTACAGAACAGTTAACAACATAGCCTATGTCTCTTCCCTACATTATGCTTCCAGAAATCTTGCAAGGTAACTAAGCCATAAGGAGAGCACTGTGTTCACCGATACACTTTCAGGTAGAGTCAGCCGCGTGTGCTTACAAAACCAGTAAATGGAGGTGAAAGGACTTGAACCTGTATCTCTGTCCACTGTCCTCTCATACTTCCTGCTCGCTTGGTGACTTTATTTAGCCACATTCAGTGTGTAAGTGATCCCTGAAGACCACAAGTATCCTTCGTCTGGTCCGGTTGTCGAAAGAAAAGTGTACTTGCTTCTTTGCACACCACCATGTTTGAGGGACATCGGCGTGATCACTGCTGATAGGTGCAGGGACAATTATAAAGGAACACCTATTTCTGGACAGGAGCAGTTGGGAACAAAGAGTGTGTTGTGGAGTGAAGTGTTTATTTGAGGTTCCAAACTTTCCTCCTTAGGTGGGTATTACTTCTTTACATTCGTGAACATCATAAAAAGCAATGATTTTAGAAGCCCAGACGCATATTATTACAGCAATTCATTTGTTGAGGTGAGAGGAAATGAGAAGGAACTTGCTGCACCACTAAATCTATGCCTGAGCACTGCTGAAATCAAACAAAAAGAATTCACGGTGGCTAGATAGGGCTATTTTCTACTGACTCTCTCTGGGGACTCAAACAGAATTCATTTGTTTGTTTGTTTCTTATTTTCACTTGTATAGGTAATCTGTCCCCGCCCCTTCAGCTTGTAGTTTGTCTGTGTCCTTGGATCTCAAGTGAGTCTCCAGTAAGGGAGCACGTAGGAGATCTTGCGTTTTCATCAGTTCTTCTAACACTGGGTCTTTTGATTGAAGCACTCAAAGCCTGTACTTTTATTTATTCTGATATTTGAGAGCTGTGCTCTTACTGCACTTTGAAATTCTTTTTGTTCTCATTAATATACAATCACATGCAGAACATTATGTTTTCCAGTCTACACCCTTCACCAAGTCCCCGGCAAAAGCCAGTTACAGTCGCTGTCCGTCAGCGTGTACTAAGATGCTGTAGAATCACTACATGTCTTCTCTGTGTTATGCAGCCGTACAAATGACCCCCCAAGTTACACACTATACATGCTAATCCTAATGCCCCCATTCTTTTTCCCCGCCCTTATTACTCCCTTCCCAAAAACCCTCCCCAGTCCCTTTCTCTTTGGTAACTGTTAGTCCACTCTCGGGTTCTGTGAGTCTGCTGCTGTCTTTTCCTTCAGTTTTTCTTTGTTATCATACTCCACACATGAGTGAAATCATTTGGTACATGTATTTCTCCTCCTTGAATATTTGACTGAGCATAATACCCTCTAGCTCCATCCACGTTATTGCAAATAATAGGATTTGTTTTCTTCTTATGGCTGCCTACTGCACTTTTTAAACTGGATTTCATTCTTCTTTTTTGTTTGTAGTTTCGCTATGTGCTTTCACCATTGCTCTCCTGGTTATGAGCAGTAGCTTTGTGTTAATCGATATGTACCTATATCTATCTATCTGTCTGTCTATCTATTTATCAATCAATCAATCAATCAATCATCTTTTTGTCTGCCCATCTGTCCTTGTGTACAGAACAGTTAACCATATATCCTATATCACTTTCCTACACTATGCTTCCAAAAATCCTGCAAAGTATCTAGGCTGTAGAGAGACCACTGGGTTCACCGAGACACTTGCAGTTCGAGGCGGCCGCGTGTACCTACAAAACCAGGAAATAGTTGTGCCGGGACTTGAACCCGTGTCTCTATCCTCTGTCTTCTTTCATCTCCTTCTAACTTACTGTCTGTATTTAGCCACATTCTTTGACTAAGTGCTCCCTGAAGACCACACGTATCATTCCTCTGGGCCTGTTGTCTCGAGAAAAGGAAACTTGTTCTTTGCTCACCACCATGTTTGAAGGACATCAGCGTGATCACCGGCGATAGGACGGAGGGTCAAATAAAAAGGAACACCAATTTCTAGACAGGAGCAGTTGGGAGCTAAGAGTGTTTTGTGGGGTGACGTGTTTATTTGAGTGTCCACACTTCCCTCTTTAGGTAGTTATTAGATCCTCCCATTCGTGAACATCATAAAACCCACTGATTTCAAAGGCCCAGACGCTTATTATTACAGCAACTCAGTTGTCGAGGTGAGAGAAAATGAGAAGTATGTTGCTGCACCACTAAATCAATGGCTGGGAACGGCTGAAACCAAACAAAAAGAATTCACGGAGGCCAGATAGGGCTATTTTCTTCTGACTGTCTCAATGGACTCACACAGAATCCATTTGTTTGATTGTTTGTTTTTCAGTTTCACTCGTGTAGGGTACTTGTCCACACACCTTCGGCTTGTAGTGTGTCTGTGTCCTTGGATCTCAAGTGAGTCTCCTGTAAGTAAGCACGTACGTGTCTTGAGTTTTCATCCCTTCTTTTAACCCTGTGTCTTTTGTTTGCTGCACTCAGTGCCTGACCTTTTATTCTGATGATTCAGAGCTGTGCACTTATTGCACTTAAAGAATATTTTTTATCATTAAGCTAAAATCAATTGAAGAACATTATGTTTACTATGCTCCCCCCTTCACCAAGTACATCTGAAAAACCTCTTCAGTCGCTGTCGATCTGCGTAGTTGGATGCTGTAGACCCCTTCACCATGTCCCTCCCAACAGACCCCATTACAGTCGCTGTCCATCAGTGAGTAGTAAGATGCTATATGATCTCTACTAGCCTTCTCTGTGTTGTACAGCACTCCCCATGACCCCTCGACCCAAAGCATTATACATGCTAAAACTAATGCCCCCATTCTTTCTCCTCACACTTATCCCTCCCTTCAGACCAACCCTGCCCAGTCCTTTTCCCTTTGGTAACTTTTAGTCAACTCTCGGGTTCTGTGAGTCTGCTGCTGTTTTTCTCCTTCAGTTTTTCTTTGTTGTTGTACTACACACATGAGTGAAAACACTTGGTACTTGTCTTTCTCCGCCTGGCCTATTTCTCTGAACATACTACCGTCTAGCTCCATCCAGGTCATTACAAATGGTAGGATTTGTTTTCTTCTTAAGGCTGCTTACTGCACTTTTAAAACTGGATTTCATTCTTCCTTTTTGTTTGTAGTTTAGCTATGTTATTCACCATTCAACTCCTGGTTATGAACAATAGCTTTGTGTCAATCGATATGTATCTGTATCTATCTATCTAATGGTCTGTCTGTCTATCTATGTTTCTACGTATGTACGTATGTATGTATCTATGTATCTATCTATCTATCTCTCTTCCTATCATCTATCTATGATGTCTATCATCGATCAATCCATGTACCTATCTATCTATCTTTCATCTGTCATCTGTGTACCTATCTATCTATGAATCAATCATCTTTTTGTCTGCCCATCTATCCTTCTGTACAGAACAGTTAACAACATAGCCTATGTCTCTTCCCTACATTATGCTTCCAGAAATCTTGCAAGGTAACTAAGCCATAAGGAGAGCACTGTGTTCACCGATACACTTTCAGGTAGAGTCAGCCGCGTGTGCTTACAAAACCAGTAAATGGAGGTGAAAGGACTTGAACCTGTATCTCTGTCCACTGTCCTCTCATACTTCCTGCTCGCTTGGTGACTTTATTTAGCCACATTCAGTGAGTAAGTGATCCCTGAAGACCACAAGTATCCTTCGTCTGGTCCGGTTGTCGAAAGAAAAGTGTACTTGCTTCTTTGCACACCACCATGTTTGAGGGACATCGGCGTGATCACTGCTGATAGGTGCAGGGACAATTATAAAGGAACACCTATTTCTGGACAGGAGCAGTTGGGAACAAAGAGTGTGTTGTGGAGTGAAGTGTTTATTTGAGGTTCCAAACTTCCCTCCTTAGGTGGTTATTACTTCTTTACATTCGTGAACATCATAAAAAGCAATGATTTTAGAAGCCCAGACGCATATTATTACAGCAATTCATTTGTTGAGGTGAGAGGAAATGAGAAGGAACTTGCTGCACCACTAAATCTATGCCTGAGCACTGCTGAAATCAAACAAAAAGAATTCACGGTGGCTAGATAGGGCTATTTTCTACTGACTCTCTCTGGGGACTCAAACAGAATTCATTTGTTTGTTTGTTTCTTATTTTCACTTGTATAGGTAATCTGTCCCCGCCCCTTCAGCTTGTAGTTTGTCTGTGTCCTTGGATCTCAAGTGAGTCTCCAGTAAGGGAGCACGTAGGAGATCTTGCGTTTTCATCAGTTCTTCTAACACTGGGTCTTTTGATTGAAGCACTCAAAGCCTGTACTTTTATTTATTCTGATATTTGAGAGCTGTGCTCTTACTGCACTTTGAAATTCTTTTTGTTCTCATTAATATACAATCACATGCAGAACATTATGTTTTCCAGTCTACACCCTTCACCAAGTCCCCGGCAAAAGCCAGTTACAGTCGCTGTCCGCCAGCGTGTACTAAGATGCTGTAGAATCACTACATGTCTTCTCTGTGTTATGCAGCCGTACAAATGACCCCCCAAGTTACACACTATACATGCTAATCCTAATGCCTCCCATTCTTTTTCCCCGCCCTTATTACTCCCTTCCCAAAAAACCTCCCCAGTCCCTTTCTCTTTGGTAACTGTTAGTCCACTCTCGGGTTCTGTGAGTCTGCTGCTGTCTTTTCCTTCAGTTTTTCTTTGTTATCATACTCCACACATGAGTGAAATCATTTGGTACATGTATTTCTCCTCCTTGAATATTTGACTGAGCATAATACCCTCTAGCTCCATCCACGTTATTGCAAATAATAGGATTTGTTTTCTTCTTATGGCTGCCTACTGCACTTTTTAAACTGGATTTCATTCTTCTTTTTTGTTTGTAGTTTCGCTATGTGCTTTCACCATTGCTCTCCTGGTTATGAGCAGTAGCTTTGTGTTAATCGATATGTACCTATATCTATCTATCTGTCTGTCTATCTATTTATCAATCAATCAATCAATCAATCATCTTTTTGTCTGCCCATCTGTCCTTGTGTACAGAACAGTTAACCATATATCCTATATCACTTTCCTACACTATGCTTCCAAAAATCCTGCAAAGTATCTAGGCTGTAGAGAGACCACTGGGTTCACCGAGACACTTGCAGTTCGAGGCGGCCGCGTGTACCTACAAAACCAGGAAATAGTTGTGCCGGGACTTGAACCCGTGTCTCTATCCTCTGTCTTCTTTCATCTCCTTCTAACTTACTGTCTGTATTTAGCCACATTCTTTGACTAAGTGCTCCCTGAAGACCACACGTATCATTCCTCTGGGCCTGTTGTCTCGAGAAAAGAAAACTTGTTCTTTGCTCACCACCATGTTTGAAGGACATCAGCGTGATCACCGGCGATAGGACGGAGGGTCAAATAAAAAGGAACACCAATTTCTAGACAGGAGCAGTTGGGAGCTAAGAGTGTTTTGTGGGGTGACGTGTTTATTTGAGTGTCCACACTTCCCTCTTTAGGTAGTTATTAGATCCTCCCATTCGTGAACATCATAAAACCCACTGATTTCAAAGGCCCAGACGCTTATTATTACAGCAACTCAGTTGT
The DNA here is from genome assembly GCF_030020395.1 of Manis pentadactyla. Taxonomy (NCBI): domain Eukaryota; kingdom Metazoa; phylum Chordata; class Mammalia; order Pholidota; family Manidae; genus Manis; species Manis pentadactyla. The sequence continues at coordinate 411,791 of NW_026644987.1, read as the reverse complement.
CGAGGTGAGAGAAAATGAGAAGTATGTTGCTGCACCACTAAATCAATGGCTGGGAACGGCTGAAACCAAACAAAAAGAATTCACGGAGGCCAGATAGGGCTATTTTCTTCTGACTGTCTCAATGGACTCACACAGAATCCATTTGTTTGATTGTTTGTTTTTCAGTTTCACTCGTGTAGGGTACTTGTCCACACACCTTCGGCTTGTAGTGTGTCTGTGTCCTTGGATCTCAAGTGAGTCTCCTGTAAGTAAGCACGTACGTGTCTTGAGTTTTCATCCCTTCTTTTAACCCTGTGTCTTTTGTTTGCTGCACTCAGTGCCTGACCTTTTATTCTGATGATTCAGAGCTGTGCACTTATTGCACTTAAAGAATATTTTTTATCATTAAGCTAAAATCAATTGAAGAACATTATGTTTACTATGCTCCCCCCTTCACCAAGTACATCTGAAAAACCTCTTCAGTCGCTGTCGATCTGCGTAGTTGGATGCTGTAGACCCCTTCACCATGTCCCTCCCAACAGACCCCATTACAGTCGCTGTCCATCAGTGAGTAGTAAGATGCTATATGATCTCTACTAGCCTTCTCTGTGTTGTACAGCACTCCCCATGACCCCTCGACCCAAAGCATTATACATGCTAAAACTAATGCCCCCATTCTTTCTCCTCACACTTATCCCTCCCTTCAGACCAACCCTGCCCAGTCCTTTTCCCTTTGGTAACTTTTAGTCAACTCTCGGGTTCTGTGAGTCTGCTGCTGTTTTTCTCCTTCAGTTTTTCTTTGTTGTTGTACTACACACATGAGTGAAAACACTTGGTACTTGTCTTTCTCCGCCTGGCCTATTTCTCTGAACATACTACCGTCTAGCTCCATCCAGGTCATTACAAATGGTAGGATTTGTTTTCTTCTTAAGGCTGCTTACTGCACTTTTAAAACTGGATTTCATTCTTCCTTTTTGTTTGTAGTTTAGCTATGTTATTCACCATTCAACTCCTGGTTATGAACAATAGCTTTGTGTCAATCGATATGTATCTGTATCTATCTATCTAATGGTCTGTCTGTCTATCTATGTTTCTACGTATGTACGTATGTATGTATCTATGTATCTATCTATCTATCTCTCTTCCTATCATCTATCTATGATGTCTATCATCGATCAATCCATGTACCTATCTATCTATCTTTCATCTGTCATCTGTGTACCTATCTATCTATGAATCAATCATCTTTTTGTCTGCCCATCTATCCTTCTGTACAGAACAGTTAACAACATAGCCTATGTCTCTTCCCTACATTATGCTTCCAGAAATCTTGCAAGGTAACTAAGCCATAAGGAGAGCACTGTGTTCACCGATACACTTTCAGGTAGAGTCAGCCGCGTGTGCTTACAAAACCAGTAAATGGAGGTGAAAGGACTTGAACCTGTATCTCTGTCCACTGTCCTCTCATACTTCCTGCTCGCTTGGTGACTTTATTTAGCCACATTCAGTGAGTAAGTGATCCCTGAAGACCACAAGTATCCTTCGTCTGGTCCGGTTGTCGAAAGAAAAGTGTACTTGCTTCTTTGCACACCACCATGTTTGAGGGACATCGGCGTGATCACTGCTGATAGGTGCAGGGACAATTATAAAGGAACACCTATTTCTGGACAGGAGCAGTTGGGAACAAAGAGTGTGTTGTGGAGTGAAGTGTTTATTTGAGGTTCCAAACTTCCCTCCTTAGGTGGTTATTACTTCTTTACATTCGTGAACATCATAAAAAGCAATGATTTTAGAAGCCCAGACGCATATTATTACAGCAATTCATTTGTTGAGGTGAGAGGAAATGAGAAGGAACTTGCTGCACCACTAAATCTATGCCTGAGCACTGCTGAAATCAAACAAAAAGAATTCACGGTGGCTAGATAGGGCTATTTTCTACTGACTCTCTCTGGGGACTCAAACAGAATTCATTTGTTTGTTTGTTTCTTATTTTCACTTGTATAGGTAATCTGTCCCCGCCCCTTCAGCTTGTAGTTTGTCTGTGTCCTTGGATCTCAAGTGAGTCTCCAGTAAGGGAGCACGTAGGAGATCTTGCGTTTTCATCAGTTCTTCTAACACTGGGTCTTTTGATTGAAGCACTCAAAGCCTGTACTTTTATTTATTCTGATATTTGAGAGCTGTGCTCTTACTGCACTTTGAAATTCTTTTTGTTCTCATTAATATACAATCACATGCAGAACATTATGTTTTCCAGTCTACACCCTTCACCAAGTCCCCGGCAAAAGCCAGTTACAGTCGCTGTCCGCCAGCGTGTACTAAGATGCTGTAGAATCACTACATGTCTTCTCTGTGTTATGCAGCCGTACAAATGACCCCCCAAGTTACACACTATACATGCTAATCCTAATGCCTCCCATTCTTTTTCCCCGCCCTTATTACTCCCTTCCCAAAAAACCTCCCCAGTCCCTTTCTCTTTGGTAACTGTTAGTCCACTCTCGGGTTCTGTGAGTCTGCTGCTGTCTTTTCCTTCAGTTTTTCTTTGTTATCATACTCCACACATGAGTGAAATCATTTGGTACATGTATTTCTCCTCCTTGAATATTTGACTGAGCATAATACCCTCTAGCTCCATCCACGTTATTGCAAATAATAGGATTTGTTTTCTTCTTATGGCTGCCTACTGCACTTTTTAAACTGGATTTCATTCTTCTTTTTTGTTTGTAGTTTCGCTATGTGCTTTCACCATTGCTCTCCTGGTTATGAGCAGTAGCTTTGTGTTAATCGATATGTACCTATATCTATCTATCTGTCTGTCTATCTATTTATCAATCAATCAATCAATCAATCAATCATCTTTTTGTCTGCCCATCTGTCCTTGTGTACAGAACAGTTAACCATATATCCTATATCACTTTCCTACACTATGCTTCCAAAAATCCTGCAAAGTATCTAGGCTGTAGAGAGACCACTGGGTTCACCGAGACACTTGCAGTTCGAGGCGGCCGCGTGTACCTACAAAACCAGGAAATAGTTGTGCCGGGACTTGAACCCGTGTCTCTATCCTCTGTCTTCTTTCATCTCCATCTAACTTACTGTCTGTATTTAGCCACATTCTTTGACTAAGTGCTCCCTGAAGACCACACGTATCATTCCTCTGGGCCTGTTGTCTCGAGAAAAGAAAACTTGTTCTTTGCTCACCACCATGTTTGAAGGACATCAGCGTGATCACCGGCGATAGGACGGAGGGTCAAATAAAAAGGAACACCAATTTCTAGACAGGAGCAGTTGGGAGCTAAGAGTGTTTTGTGGGGTGACGTGTTTATTTGAGTGTCCACACTTCCCTCTTTAGGTAGTTATTAGATCCTCCCATTCGTGAACATCATAAAACCCACTGATTTCAAAGGCCCAGACGCTTATTATTACAGCAACTCAGTTGTCGAGGTGAGAGAAAATGAGAAGTATGTTGCTGCACCACTAAATCAATGGCTGGGAACGGCTGAAACCAAACAAAAAGAATTCACGGAGGCCAGATAGGGCTCTTTTCTTCTGACTGTCTCAATGGACTCACACAGAATCCATTTGTTTGATTGTTTGTTTTTCAGTTTCACTCGTGTAGGGTACTTGTCCACACACCTTCGGCTTGTAGTGTGTCTGTGTCCTTGGATCTCAAGTGAGTCTCCTGTAAGTAAGCACGTACGTGTCTTGAGTTTTCATCCCTTCTTTTAACCCTGTGTCTTTTGTTTGCTGCACTCAGTGCCTGACCTTTTATTCTGATGATTCAGAGCTGTGCACTTATTGCACTTAAAGAATTTTTTTTATCATTAAGCTAAAATCAATTGAAGAACATTATGTTTACTATGCTCCCCCCTTCACCAAGTACATCTGAAAAACCTCTTCAGTCGCTGTCGATCTGCGTAGTTGGATGCTGTAGACCCCTTCACCATGTCCCTCCCAACAGACCCCATTACAGTCGCTGTCCATCAGTGAGTAGTAAGATGCTATATGATCTCTACTAGCCTTCTCTGTGTTGTACAGCACTCCCCATGACCCCTCGACCCAAAGCATTATACATGCTAAAACTAATGCCCCCATTCTTTCTCCTCACACTTATCCCTCCCTTCAGACCAACCCTGCCCAGTCCTTTTCCCTTTGGTAACTTTTAGTCAACTCTCGGGTTCTGTGAGTCTGCTGCTGTTTTTCTCCTTCAGTTTTTCTTTGTTGTTGTACTACACACATGAGTGAAAACACTTGGTACTTGTCTTTCTCCGCCTGGCCTATTTCTCTGAACATACTACCGTCTAGCTCCATCCAGGTCATTACAAATGGTAGGATTTGTTTTCTTCTTAAGGCTGCTTACTGCACTTTTAAAACTGGATTTCATTCTTCCTTTTTGTTTGTAGTTTAGCTATGTTATTCACCATTCAACTCCTGGTTATGAACAATAGCTTTGTGTCAATCGATATGTATCTGTATCTATCTATCTAATGGTCTGTCTGTCTATCTATGTTTCTACGTATGTACGTATGTATGTATCTATGTATCTATCTATCTATCTCTCTTCCTATCATCTATCTATGATGTCTATCATCTATCAATCCATGTACCTATCTATCTATCTTTCATCTGTCATCTGTGTACCTATCTATCTATGAATCAATCATCTTTTTGTCTGCCCATCTATCCTTCTGTACAGAACAGTTAACAACATAGCCTATGTCTCTTCCCTACATTATGCTTCCAGAAATCTTGCAAGGTAACTAAGCCATAAGGAGAGCACTGTGTTCACCGATACACTTTCAGGTAGAGTCAGCCGCGTGTGCTTACAAAACCAGTAAATGGAGGTGAAAGGACTTGAACCTGTATCTCTGTCCACTGTCCTCTCATACTTCCTGCTCGCTTGGTGACTTTATTTAGCCACATTCAGTGAGTAAGTGATCCCTGAAGACCACAAGTATCCTTCGTCTGGTCCGGTTGTCGAAAGAAAAGTGTACTTGCTTCTTTGCACACCACCATGTTTGAGGGACATCGGCGTGATCACTGCTGATAGGTGCAGGGACAATTATAAAGGAACACCTATTTCTGGACAGGAGCAGTTGGGAACAAAGAGTGTGTTGTGGAGTGAAGTGTTTATTTGAGGTTCCAAACTTCCCTCCTTAGGTGGTTATTACTTCTTTACATTCGTGAACATCATAAAAAGCAATGATTTTAGAAGCCCAGACGCATATTATTACAGCAATTCATTTGTTGAGGTGAGAGGAAATGAGAAGGAACTTGCTGCACCACTAAATCTATGCCTGAGCACTGCTGAAATCAAACAAAAAGAATTCACGGTGGCTAGATAGGGCTATTTTCTACTGACTCTCTCTGGGGACTCAAACAGAATTCATTTGTTTGTTTGTTTCTTATTTTCACTTGTATAGGTAATCTGTCCCCGCCCCTTCAGCTTGTAGTTTGTCTGTGTCCTTGGATCTCAAGTGAGTCTCCAGTAAGGGAGCACATAGGAGATCTTGCGTTTTCATCAGTTCTTCTAACACTGGGTCTTTTGATTGAAGCACTCAAAGCCTGTACTTTTATTTATTCTGATATTTGAGAGCTGTGCTCTTACTGCACTTTGAAATTCTTTTTGTTCTCATTAATATACAATCACATGCAGAACATTATGTTTTCCAGTCTACACCCTTCACCAAGTCCCCGGCAAAAGCCAGTTACAGTCGCTGTCCGTCAGCGTGTACTAAGATGCTGTAGAATCACTACATGTCTTCTCTGTGTTATGCAGCCGTACAAATGACCCCCCAAGTTACACACTATACATGCTAATTTTAATGCCCCCCATTCTTTTTCCCCGCCCTTATTACTCCCTTCCCAAAAACCCTCCCCAGTCCCTTTCTCTTTGGTAACTGTTAGTCCACTCTCGGGTTCTGTGAGTCTGCTGCTGTCTTTTCCTTCAGTTTTTCTTTGTTATCATACTCCACACATGAGTGAAATCATTTGGTACATGTATTTCTCCTCCTTGAATATTTGACTGAGCATAATACCCTCTAGCTCCATCCACGTTATTGCAAATAATAGGATTTGTTTTCTTCTTATGGCTGCCTACTGCACTTTTTAAACTGGATTTCATTCTTCTTTTTTGTTTGTAGTTTCGCTATGTGCTTTCACCATTGCTCTCCTGGTTATGAGCAGTAGCTTTGTGTTAATCGATATGTACCTATATCTATCTATCTGTCTGTCTATCTATTTATCAATCAATCAATCAATCAATCAATCATCTTTTTGTCTGCCCATCTGTCCTTGTGTACAGAACAGTTAACCATATATCCTATATCACTTTCCTACACTATGCTTCCAAAAATCCTGCAAAGTATCTAGGCTGTAGAGAGACCACTGGGTTCACCGAGACACTTGCAGTTCGAGGCGGCCGCGTGTACCTACAAAACCAGGAAATAGTTGTGCCGGGACTTGAACCCGTGTCTCTATCCTCTGTCTTCTTTCATCTCCATCTAACTTACTGTCTGTATTTAGCCACATTCTTTGACTAAGTGCTCCCTGAAGACCACACGTATCATTCCTCTGGGCCTGTTGTCTCGAGAAAAGAAAACTTGTTCTTTGCTCACCACCATGTTTGAAGGACATCAGCGTGATCACCGGCGATAGGACGGAGGGTCAAATAAAAAGGAACACCAATTTCTAGACAGGAGCAGTTGGGAGCTAAGAGTGTTTTTTGGGGTGACGTGTTTATTTGAGTGTCCACACTTCCCTCTTTAGGTAGTTATTAGATCCTCCCATTCGTGAACATCATAAAACCCACTGATTTCAAAGGCCCAGACGCTTATTATTACAGCAACTCAGTTGTCGAGGTGAGAGAAAATGAGAAGTATGTTGCTGCACCACTAAATCAATGGCTGGGAACGGCTGAAACCAAACAAAAAGAATTCACGGAGGCCAGATAGGGCTCTTTTCTTCTGACTGTCTCAATGGACTCACACAGAATCCATTTGTTTGATTGTTTGTTTTTCAGTTTCACTCGTGTAGGGTACTTGTCCACACACCTTCGGCTTGTAGTGTGTCTGTGTCCTTGGATCTCAAGTGAGTCTCCTGTAAGTAAGCACGTACGTGTCTTGAGTTTTCATCCCTTCTTTTAACCCTGTGTCTTTTGTTTGCTGCACTCAGTGCCTGACCTTTTATTCTGATGATTCAGAGCTGTGCACTTATTGCACTTAAAGAATTTTTTTTATCATTAAGCTAAAATCAATTGAAGAACATTATGTTTACTATGCTCCCCCCTTCACCAAGTACATCTGAAAAACCTCTTCAGTCGCTGTCGATCTGCGTAGTTGGATGCTGTAGACCCCTTCACCATGTCCCTCCCAACAGACCCCATTACAGTCGCTGTCCATCAGTGAGTAGTAAGATGCTATATGATCTCTACTAGCCTTCTCTGTGTTGTACAGCACTCCCCATGACCCCTCGACCCAAAGCATTATACATGCTAAAACTAATGCCCCCATTCTTTCTCCTCACACTTATCCCTCCCTTCAGACCAACCCTGCCCAGTCCTTTTCCCTTTGGTAACTTTTAGTCAACTCTCGGGTTCTGTGAGTCTGCTGCTGTTTTTCTCCTTCAGTTTTTCTTTGTTGTTGTACTACACACATGAGTGAAAACACTTGGTACTTGTCTTTCTCCGCCTGGCCTATTTCTCTGAACATACTACCGTCTAGCTCCATCCAGGTCATTACAAATGGTAGGATTTGTTTTCTTCTTAAGGCTGCTTACTGCACTTTTAAAACTGGATTTCATTCTTCCTTTTTGTTTGTAGTTTAGCTATGTTATTCACCATTCAACTCCTGGTTATGAACAATAGCTTTGTGTCAATCGATATGTATCTGTATCTATCTATCTAATGGTCTGTCTGTCTATCTATGTTTCTACGTATGTACGTATGTATGTATCTATGTATCTATCTATCTATCTCTCTTCCTATCATCTATCTATGATGTCTATCATCTATCAATCCATGTACCTATCTATCTATCTTTCATCTGTCATCTGTGTACCTATCTATCTATGAATCAATCATCTTTTTGTCTGCCCATCTATCCTTCTGTACAGAACAGTTAACAACATAGCCTATGTCTCTTCCCTACATTATGCTTCCAGAAATCTTGCAAGGTAACTAAGCCATAAGGAGAGCACTGTGTTCACCGATACACTTTCAGGTAGAGTCAGCCGCGTGTGCTTACAAAACCAGTAAATGGAGGTGAAAGGACTTGAACCTGTATCTCTGTCCACTGTCCTCTCATACTTCCTGCTCGCTTGGTGACTTTATTTAGCCACATTCAGTGAGTAAGTGATCCCTGAAGACCACAAGTATCCTTCGTCTGGTCCGGTTGTCGAAAGAAAAGTGTACTTGCTTCTTTGCACACCACCATGTTTGAGGGACATCGGCGTGATCACTGCTGATAGGTGCAGGGACAATTATAAAGGAACACCTATTTCTGGACAGGAGCAGTTGGGAACAAAGAGTGTGTTGTGGAGTGAAGTGTTTATTTGAGGTTCCAAACTTCCCTCCTTAGGTGGTTATTACTTCTTTACATTCGTGAACATCATAAAAAGCAATGATTTTAGAAGCCCAGACGCATATTATTACAGCAATTCATTTGTTGAGGTGAGAGGAAATGAGAAGGAACTTGCTGCACCACTAAATCTATGCCTGAGCACTGCTGAAATCAAACAAAAAGAATTCACGGTGGCTAGATAGGGCTATTTTCTACTGACTCTCTCTGGGGACTCAAACAGAATTCATTTGTTTGTTTGTTTCTTATTTTCACTTGTATAGGTAATCTGTCCCCGCCCCTTCAGCTTGTAGTTTGTCTGTGTCCTTGGATCTCAAGTGAGTCTCCAGTAAGGGAGCACGTAGGAGATCTTGCGTTTTCATCAGTTCTTCTAACACTGGGTCTTTTGATTGAAGCACTCAAAGCCTGTACTTTTATTTATTCTGATATTTGAGAGCTGTGCTCTTACTGCACTTTGAAATTCTTTTTGTTCTCATTAATATACAATCACATGCAGAACATTATGTTTTCCAGTCTACACCCTTCACCAAGTCCCCGGCAAAAGCCAGTTACAGTCGCTGTCCGTCAGCGTGTACTAAGATGCTGTAGAATCACTACATGTCTTCTCTGTGTTATGCAGCCGTACAAATGACCCCCCAAGTTACACACTATACATGCTAATCCTAATGCCCCCCATTCTTTTTCCCCGCCCTTATTACTCCCTTCCCAAAAACCCTCCCCAGTCCCTTTCTCTTTGGTAACTGTTAGTCCACTCTCGGGTTCTGTGAGTCTGCTGCTGTCTTTTCCTTCAGTTTTTCTTTGTTATCATACTCCACACATGAGTGAAATCATTTGGTACATGTATTTCTCCTCCTTGAATATTTGACTGAGCATAATACCCTCTAGCTCCATCCACGTTATTGCAAATAATAGGATTTGTTTTCTTCTTATGGCTGCCTACTGCACTTTTTAAACTGGATTTCATTCTTCTTTTTTGTTTGTAGTTTCGCTATGTGCTTTCACCATTGCTCTCCTGGTTATGAGCAGTAGCTTTGTGTTAATCGATATGTACCTATATCTATCTATCTGTCTGTCTATCTATTTATCAATCAATCAATCAATCAATCAATCATCTTTTTGTCTGCCCATCTGTCCTTGTGTACAGAACAGTTAACCATATATCCTATATCACTTTCCTACACTATGCTTCCAAAAATCCTGCAAAGTATCTAGGCTGTAGAGAGACCACTGGGTTCACCGAGACACTTGCAGTTCGAGGCGGCCGCGTGTACCTACAAAACCAGGAAATAGTTGTGCCGGGACTTGAACCCGTGTCTCTATCCTCTGTCTTCTTTCATCTCCATCTAACTTACTGTCTGTATTTAGCCACATTCTTTGACTAAGTGCTCCCTGAAGACCACACGTATCATTCCTCTGGGCCTGTTGTCTCGAGAAAAGAAAACTTGTTCTTTGCTCACCACCATGTTTGAAGGACATCAGCGTGATCACCGGCGATAGGACGGAGGGTCAAATAAAAAGGAACACCAATTTCTAGACAGGAGCAGTTGGGAGCTAAGAGTGTTTTGTGGGGTGACGTGTTTATTTGAGTGTCCACACTTCCCTCTTTAGGTAGTTATTAGATCCTCCCATTCGTGAACATCATAAAACCCACTGATTTCAAAGGCCCAGACGCTTATTATTACAGCAACTCAGTTGTCGAGGTGAGAGAAAATGAGAAGTATGTTGCTGCACCACTAAATCAATGGCTGGGAACGGCTGAAACCAAACAAAAAGAATTCACGGAGGCCAGATAGGGCTCTTTTCTTCTGACTGTCTCAATGGACTCACACAGAATCCATTTGTTTGATTGTTTGTTTTTCAGTTTCACTCGTGTAGGGTACTTGTCCACACACCTTCGGCTTGTAGTGTGTCTGTGTCCTTGGATCTCAAGTGAGTCTCCTGTAAGTAAGCACGTACGTGTCTTGAGTTTTCATCCCTTCTTTTAACCCTGTGTCTTTTGTTTGCTGCACTCAGTGCCTGACCTTTTATTCTGATGATTCAGAGCTGTGCACTTATTGCACTTAAAGAATTTTTTTTATCATTAAGCTAAAATCAATTGAAGAACATTATGTTTACTATGCTCCCCCCTTCACCAAGTACATCTGAAAAACCTCTTCAGTCGCTGTCGATCTGCGTAGTTGGATGCTGTAGACCCCTTCACCATGTCCCTCCCAACAGACCCCATTACAGTCGCTGTCCATCAGTGAGTAGTAAGATGCTATATGATCTCTACTAGCCTTCTCTGTGTTGTACAGCACTCCCCATGACCCCTCGACCCAAAGCATTATACATGCTAAAACTAATGCCCCCATTCTTTCTCCTCACACTTATCCCTCCCTTCAGACCAACCCTGCCCAGTCCTTTTCCCTTTGGTAACTTTTAGTCAACTCTCGGGTTCTGTGAGTCTGCTGCTGTTTTTCTCCTTCAGTTTTTCTTTGTTGTTGTACTACACACATGAGTGAAAACACTTGGTACTTGTCTTTCTCCGCCTGGCCTATTTCTCTGAACATACTACCGTCTAGCTCCATCCAGGTCATTACAAATGGTAGGATTTGTTTTCTTCTTAAGGCTGCTTACTGCACTTTTAAAACTGGATTTCATTCTTCCTTTTTGTTTGTAGTTTAGCTATGTTATTCACCATTCAACTCCTGGTTATGAACAATAGCTTTGTGTCAATCGATATGTATCTGTATCTATCTATCTAATGGTCTGTCTGTCTATCTATGTTTCTACGTATGTACGTATGTATGTATCTATGTATCTATCTATCTATCTCTCTTCCTATCATCTATCTATGATGTCTATCATCTATCAATCCATGTACCTATCTATCTATCTTTCATCTGTCATCTGTGTACCTATCTATCTATGAATCAATCATCTTTTTGTCTGCCCATCTATCCTTCTGTACAGAACAGTTAACAACATAGCCTATGTCTCTTCCCTACATTATGCTTCCAGAAATCTTGCAAGGTAACTAAGCCATAAGGAGAGCACTGTGTTCACCGATACACTTTCAGGTAGAGTCAGCCGCGTGTGCTTACAAAACCAGTAAATGGAGGTGAAAGGACTTGAACCTGTATCTCTGTCCACTGTCCTCTCATACTTCCTGCTCGCTTGGTGACTTTATTTAGCCACATTCAGTGAGTAAGTGATCCCTGAAGACCACAAGTATCCTTCGTCTGGTCCGGTTGTCGAAAGAAAAGTGTACTTGCTTCTTTGCACACCACCATGTTTGAGGGACATCGGCGTGATCACTGCTGATAGGTGCAGGGACAATTATAAAGGAACACCTATTTCTGGACAGGAGCAGTTGGGAACAAAGAGTGTGTTGTGGAGTGAAGTGTTTATTTGAGGTTCCAAACTTCCCTCCTTAGGTGGTTATTACTTCTTTACATTCGTGAACATCATAAAAAGCAATGATTTTAGAAGCCCAGACGCATATTATTACAGCAATTCATTTGTTGAGGTGAGAGGAAATGAGAAGGAACTTGCTGCACCACTAAATCTATGCCTGAGCACTGCTGAAATCAAACAAAAAGAATTCACGGTGGCTAGATAGGGCTATTTTCTACTGACTCTCTCTGGGGACTCAAACAGAATTCATTTGTTTGTTTGTTTCTTATTTTCACTTGTATAGGTAATCTGTCCCCGCCCCTTCAGCTTGTAGTTTGTCTGTGTCCTTGGATCTCAAGTGAGTCTCCAGTAAGGGAGCACGTAGGAGATCTTGCGTTTTCATCAGTTCTTCTAACACTGGGTCTTTTGATTGAAGCACTCAAAGCCTGTACTTTTATTTATTCTGATATTTGAGAGCTGTGCTCTTACTGCACTTTGAAATTCTTTTTGTTCTCATTAATATACAATCACATGCAGAACATTATGTTTTCCAGTCTACACCCTTCACCAAGTCCCCGGCAAAAGCCAGTTACAGTCGCTGTCCGTCAGCGTGTACTAAGATGCTGTAGAATCACTACATGTCTTCTCTGTGTTATGCAGCCGTACAAATGACCCCCCAAGTTACACACTATACATGCTAATCCTAATGCCCCCCATTCTTTTTCCCCGCCCTTATTACTCCCTTCCCAAAAACCCTCCCCAGTCCCTTTCTCTTTGGTAACTGTTAGTCCACTCTCGGGTTCTGTGAGTCTGCTGCTGTCTTTTCCTTCAGTTTTTCTTTGTTATCATACTCCACACATGAGTGAAATCATTTGGTACATGTATTTCTCCTCCTTGAATATTTGACTGAGCATAATACCCTCTAGCTCCATCCACGTTATTGCAAATAATAGGATTTGTTTTCTTCTTATGGCTGCCTACTGCACTTTTTAAACTGGATTTCATTCTTCTTTTTTGTTTGTAGTTTCGCTATGTGCTTTCACCATTGCTCTCCTGGTTATGAGCAGTAGCTTTGTGTTAATCGATATGTACCTATATCTATCTATCTGTCTGTCTATCTATTTATCAATCAATCAATCAATCAATCAATCATCTTTTTGTCTGCCCATCTGTCCTTGTGTACAGAACAGTTAACCATATATCCTATATCACTTTCCTACACTATGCTTCCAAAAATCCTGCAAAGTATCTAGGCTGTAGAGAGACCACTGGGTTCACCGAGACACTTGCAGTTCGAGGCGGCCGCGTGTACCTACAAAACCAGGAAATAGTTGTGCCGGGACTTGAACCCGTGTCTCTATCCTCTGTCTTCTTTCATCTCCATCTAACTTACTGTCTGTATTTAGCCACATTCTTTGACTAAGTGCTCCCTGAAGACCACACGTATCATTCCTCTGGGCCTGTTGTCTCGAGAAAAGAAAACTTGTTCTTTGCTCACCACCATGTTTGAAGGACATCAGCGTGATCACCGGCGATAGGACGGAGGGTCAAATAAAAAGGAACACCAATTTCTAGACAGGAGCAGTTGGGAGCTAAGAGTGTTTTGTGGGGTGACGTGTTTATTTGAGTGTCCACACTTCCCTCTTTAGGTAGTTATTAGATCCTCCCATTCGTGAACATCATAAAACCCACTGATTTCAAAGGCCCAGACGCTTATTATTACAGCAACTCAGTTGTCGAGGTGAGAGAAAATGAGAAGTATGTTGCTGCACCACTAAATCAATGGCTGGGAACGGCTGAAACCAAACAAAAAGAATTCACGGAGGCCAGATAGGGCTCTTTTCTTCTGACTGTCTCAATGGACTCACACAGAATCCATTTGTTTGATTGTTTGTTTTTCAGTTTCACTCGTGTAGGGTACTTGTCCACACACCTTCGGCTTGTAGTGTGTCTGTGTCCTTGGATCTCAAGTGAGTCTCCTGTAAGTAAGCACGTACGTGTCTTGAGTTTTCATCCCTTCTTTTAACCCTGTGTCTTTTGTTTGCTGCACTCAGTGCCTGACCTTTTATTCTGATGATTCAGAGCTGTGCACTTATTGCACTTAAAGAATTTTTTTTATCATTAAGCTAAAATCAATTGAAGAACATTATGTTTACTATGCTCCCCCCTTCACCAAGTACATCTGAAAAACCTCTTCAGTCGCTGTCGATCTGCGTAGTTGGATGCTGTAGACCCCTTCACCATGTCCCTCCCAACAGACCCCATTACAGTCGCTGTCCATCAGTGAGTAGTAAGATGCTATATGATCTCTACTAGCCTTCTCTGTGTTGTACAGCACTCCCCATGACCCCTCGACCCAAAGCATTATACATGCTAAAACTAATGCCCCCATTCTTTCTCCTCACACTTATCCCTCCCTTCAGACCAACCCTGCCCAGTCCTTTTCCCTTTGGTAACTTTTAGTCAACTCTCGGGTTCTGTGAGTCTGCTGCTGTTTTTCTCCTTCAGTTTTTCTTTGTTGTTGTACTACACACATGAGTGAAAACACTTGGTACTTGTCTTTCTCCGCCTGGCCTATTTCTCTGAACATACTACCGTCTAGCTCCATCCAGGTCATTACAAATGGTAGGATTTGTTTTCTTCTTAAGGCTGCTTACTGCACTTTTAAAACTGGATTTCATTCTTCCTTTTTGTTTGTAGTTTAGCTATGTTATTCACCATTCAACTCCTGGTTATGAACAATAGCTTTGTGTCAATCGATATGTATCTGTATCTATCTATCTAATGGTCTGTCTGTCTATCTATGTTTCTACGTATGTACGTATGTATGTATCTATGTATCTATCTATCTATCTCTCTTCCTATCATCTATCTATGATGTCTATCATCTATCAATCCATGTACCTATCTATCTATCTTTCATCTGTCATCTGTGTACCTATCTATCTATGAATCAATCATCTTTTTGTCTGCCCATCTATCCTTCTGTACAGAACAGTTAACAACATAGCCTATGTCTCTTCCCTACATTATGCTTCCAGAAATCTTGCAAGGTAACTAAGCCATAAGGAGAGCACTGTGTTCACCGATACACTTTCAGGTAGAGTCAGCCGCGTGTGCTTACAAAACCAGTAAATGGAGGTGAAAGGACTTGAACCTGTATCTCTGTCCACTGTCCTCTCATACTTCCTGCTCGCTTGGTGACTTTATTTAGCCACATTCAGTGAGTAAGTGATCCCTGAAGACCACAAGTATCCTTCGTCTGGTCCGGTTGTCGAAAGAAAAGTGTACTTGCTTCTTTGCACACCACCATGTTTGAGGGACATCGGCGTGATCACTGCTGATAGGTGCAGGGACAATTATAAAGGAACACCTATTTCTGGACAGGAGCAGTTGGGAACAAAGAGTGTGTTGTGGAGTGAAGTGTTTATTTGAGGTTCCAAACTTCCCTCCTTAGGTGGTTATTACTTCTTTACATTCGTGAACATCATAAAAAGCAATGATTTTAGAAGCCCAGACGCATATTATTACAGCAATTCATTTGTTGAGGTGAGAGGAAATGAGAAGGAACTTGCTGCACCACTAAATCTATGCCTGAGCACTGCTGAAATCAAACAAAAAGAATTCACGGTGGCTAGATAGGGCTATTTTCTACTGACTCTCTCTGGGGACTCAAACAGAATTCATTTGTTTGTTTGTTTCTTATTTTCACTTGTATAGGTAATCTGTCCCCGCCCCTTCAGCTTGTAGTTTGTCTGTGTCCTTGGATCTCAAGTGAGTCTCCAGTAAGGGAGCACGTAGGAGATCTTGCGTTTTCATCAGTTCTTCTAACACTGGGTCTTTTGATTGAAGCACTCAAAGCCTGTACTTTTATTTATTCTGATATTTGAGAGCTGTGCTCTTACTGCACTTTGAAATTCTTTTTGTTCTCATTAATATACAATCACATGCAGAACATTATGTTTTCCAGTCTACACCCTTCACCAAGTCCCCGGCAAAAGCCAGTTACAGTCGCTGTCCGTCAGCGTGTACTAAGATGCTGTAGAATCACTACATGTCTTCTCTGTGTTATGCAGCCGTACAAATGACCCCCCAAGTTACACACTATACATGCTAATCCTAATGCCCCCCATTCTTTTTCCCCGCCCTTATTACTCCCTTCCCAAAAACCCTCCCCAGTCCCTTTCTCTTTGGTAACTGTTAGTCCACTCTCGGGTTCTGTGAGTCTGCTGCTGTCTTTTCCTTCAGTTTTTCTTTGTTATCATACTCCACACATGAGTGAAATCATTTGGTACATGTATTTCTCCTCCTTGAATATTTGACTGAGCATAATACCCTCTAGCTCCATCCACGTTATTGCAAATAATAGGATTTGTTTTCTTCTTATGGCTGCCTACTGCACTTTTTAAACTGGATTTCATTCTTCTTTTTTGTTTGTAGTTTCGCTATGTGCTTTCACCATTGCTCTCCTGGTTATGAGCAGTAGCTTTGTGTTAATCGATATGTACCTATATCTATCTATCTCTCTGTCTATCTATTTATCAATCAATCAATCAATCAATCAATCATCTTTTTGTCTGCCCATCTGTCCTTGTGTACAGAACAGTTAACCATATATCCTATATCACTTTCCTACACTATGCTTCCAAAAATCCTGCAAAGTATCTAGGCTGTAGAGAGACCACTGGGTTCACCGAGACACTTGCAGTTCGAGGCGGCCGCGTGTACCTACAAAACCAGGAAATAGTTGTGCCGGGACTTGAACCCGTGTCTCTATCCTCTGTCTTCTTTCATCTCCTTCTAACTTACTGTCTGTATTTAGCCACATTCTTTGACTAAGTGCTCCCTGAAGACCACACGTATCATTCCTCTGGGCCTGTTGTCTCGAGAAAAGAAAACTCGTTCTTTGCTCACCACCATGTTTGAAGGACATCAGCGTGATCACCGGCGATAGGACGGAGGGTCAAATAAAAAGGAACACCAATTTCTAGACAGGAGCAGTTGGGAGCTAAGAGTGTTTTGTGGGGTGACGTGTTTATTTGAGTGTCCACACTTCCCTCTTTAGGTAGTTATTAGATCCTCCCATTCGTGAACATCATAAAACCCACTGATTTCAAAGGCCCAGACGCTTATTATTACAGCAACTCAGTTGTCGAGGTGAGAGAAAATGAGAAGTATGTTGCTGCACCACTAAATCAATGGCTGGGAACGGCTGAAACCAAACAAAAAGAATTCACGGAGGCCAGATAGGGCTATTTTCTTCTGACTGTCTCAATGGACTCACACAGAATCCATTTGTTTTATTGTTTGTTTTTCAGTTTCACTCGTGTAGGGTACTTGTCCACACACCTTCGGCTTGTAGTGTGTCTGTGTCCTTGGATCTCAAGTGAGTCTCCTGTAAGTAAGCACGTACGTGTCTTGAGTTTTCATCCCTTCTTTTAACCCTGTGTCTTTTGTTTGCTGCACTCAGTGCCTGACCTTTTATTCTGATGATTCAGAGCTGTGCACTTATTGCACTTAAAGAATTTTTTTTATCATTAAGCTAAAATCAATTGAAGAACATTATGTTTACTATGCTCCCCCCTTCACCAAGTACATCTGAAAAACCTCTTCAGTCGCTGTCGATCTGCGTAGTTGGATGCTGTAGACCCCTTCACCATGTCCCTCCCAACAGACCCCATTACAGTCGCTGTCCATCAGTGAGTAGTAAGATGCTATATGATCTCTACTAGCCTTCTCTGTGTTGTACAGCACTCCCCATGACCCCTCGACCCAAAGCATTATACATGCTAAAACTAATGCCCCCATTCTTTCTCCTCACACTTATCCCTCCCTTCAGACCAACCCTGCCCAGTCCTTTTCCCTTTGGTAACTTTTAGTCAACTCTCGGGTTCTGTGAGTCTGCTGCTGTTTTTCTCCTTCAGTTTTTCTTTGTTGTTGTACTACACACATGAGTGAAAACACTTGGTACTTGTCTTTCTCCGCCTGGCCTATTTCTCTGAACATACTACCGTCTAGCTCCATCCAGGTCATTACAAATGGTAGGATTTGTTTTCTTCTTAAGGCTGCTTACTGCACTTTTAAAACTGGATTTCATTCTTCCTTTTTGTTTGTAGTTTAGCTATGTTATTCACCATTCAACTCCTGGTTATGAACAATAGCTTTGTGTCAATCGATATGTATCTGTATCTATCTATCTAATGGTCTGTCTGTCTATCTATGTTTCTACGTATGTACGTATGTATGTATCTATGTATCTATCTATCTATCTCTCTTCCTATCATCTATCTATGATGTCTATCATCGATCAATCCATGTACCTATCTATCTATCTTTCATCTGTCATCTGTGTACCTATCTATCTATGAATCAATCATCTTTTTGTCTGCCCATCTATCCTTCTGTACAGAACAGTTAACAACATAGCCTATGTCTCTTCCCTACATTATGCTTCCAGAAATCTTGCAAGGTAACTAAGCCATAAGGAGAGCACTGTGTTCACCGATACACTTTCAGGTAGAGTCAGCCGCGTGTGCTTACAAAACCAGTAAATGGAGGTGAAAGGACTTGAACCTGTATCTCTGTCCACTGTCCTCTCATACTTCCTGCTCGCTTGGTGACTTTATTTAGCCACATTCAGTGAGTAAGTGATCCCTGAAGACCACAAGTATCCTTCGTCTGGTCCGGTTGTCGAAAGAAAAGTGTACTTGCTTCTTTGCACACCACCATGTTTGAGGGACATCGGCGTGATCACTGCTGATAGGTGCAGGGACAATTATAAAGGAACACCTATTTCTGGACAGGAGCAGTTGGGAACAAAGAGTGTGTTGTGGAGTGAAGTGTTTATTTGAGGTTCCAAACTTCCCTCCTTAGGTGGTTATTACTTCTTTACATTCGTGAACATCATAAAAAGCAATGATTTTAGAAGCCCAGACGCATATTATTACAGCAATTCATTTGTTGAGGTGAGAGGAAATGAGAAGGAACTTGCTGCACCACTAAATCTATGCCTGAGCACTGCTGAAATCAAACAAAAAGAATTCACGGTGGCTAGATAGGGCTATTTTCTACTGACTCTCTCTGGGGACTCAAACAGAATTCATTTGTTTGTTTGTTTCTTATTTTCACTTGTATAGGTAATCTGTCCCCGCCCCTTCAGCTTGTAGTTTGTCTGTGTCCTTGGATCTCAAGTGAGTCTCCAGTAAGGGAGCACGTAGGAGATCTTGCGTTTTCATCAGTTCTTCTAACACTGGGTCTTTTGATTGAAGCACTCAAAGCCTGTACTTTTATTTATTCTGATATTTGAGAGCTGTGCTCTTACTGCACTTTGAAATTCTTTTTGTTCTCATTAATATACAATCACATGCAGAACATTATGTTTTCCAGTCTACACCCTTCACCAAGTCCCCGGCAAAAGCCAGTTACAGTCGCTGTCCGTCAGCGTGTACTAAGATGCTGTAGAATCACTACATGTCTTCTCTGTGTTATGCAGCCGTACAAATGACCCCCCAAGTTACACACTATACATGCTAATCCTAATGCCCCCCATTCTTTTTCCCCGCCCTTATTACTCCCTTCCCAAAAACCCTCCCCAGTCCCTTTCTCTTTGGTAACTGTTAGTCCACTCTCGGGTTCTGTGAGTCTGCTGCTGTCTTTTCCTTCAGTTTTTCTTTGTTATCATACTCCACACATGAGTGAAATCATTTGGTACATGTATTTCTCCTCCTTGAATATTTGACTGAGCATAATACCCTCTAGCTCCATCCACGTTATTGCAAATAATAGGATTTGTTTTCTTCTTATGGCTGCCTACTGCACTTTTTAAACTGGATTTCATTCTTCTTTTTTGTTTGTAGTTTCGCTATGTGCTTTCACCATTGCTCTCCTGGTTATGAGCAGTAGCTTTGTGTTAATCGATATGTACCTATATCTATCTATCTGTCTGTCTATCTATTTATCAATCAATCAATCAATCAATCAATCATCTTTTTGTCTGCCCATCTGTCCTTGTGTACAGAACAGTTAACCATATATCCTATATCACTTTCCTACACTATGCTTCCAAAAATCCTGCAAAGTATCTAGGCTGTAGAGAGACCACTGGGTTCACCGAGACACTTGCAGTTCGAGGCGGCCGCGTGTACCTACTAAACCAGGAAATAGTTGTGCCGGGACTTGAACCCGTGTCTCTATCCTCTGTCTTCTTTCATCTCCTTCTAACTTACTGTCTGTATTTAGCCACATTCTTTGACTAAGTGCTCCCTGAAGACCACACGTATCATTCCTCTGGGCCTGTTGTCTCGAGAAAAGAAAACTCGTTCTTTGCTCACCACCATGTTTGAAGGACATCAGCGTGATCACCGGCGATAGGACGGAGGGTCAAATAAAAAGGAACACCAATTTCTAGACAGGAGCAGTTGGGAGCTAAGAGTGTTTTGTGGGGTGACGTGTTTATTTGAGTGTCCACACTTCCCTCTTTAGGTAGTTATTAGATCCTCCCATTCGTGAACATCATAAAACCCACTGATTTCAAAGGCCCAGACGCTTATTATTACAGCAACTCAGTTGTCGAGGTGAGAGAAAATGAGAAGTATGTTGCTGCACCACTAAATCAATGGCTGGGAACGGCTGAAACCAAACAAAAAGAATTCACGGAGGCCAGATAGGGCTATTTTCTTCTGACTGTCTCAATGGACTCACACAGAATCCATTTGTTTGATTGTTTGTTTTTCAGTTTCACTCGTGTAGGGTACTTGTCCACACACCTTCGGCTTGTAGTGTGTCTGTGTCCTTGGATCTCAAGTGAGTCTCCTGTAAGTAAGCACGTACGTGTCTTGAGTTTTCATCCCTTCTTTTAACCCTGTGTATTTTGTTTGCTGCACTCAGTGCCTGACCTTTTATTCTGATGATTCAGAGCTGTGCACTTATTGCACTTAAAGAATTTTTTTTATCATTAAGCTAAAATCAATTGAAGAACATTATGTTTACTATGCTCCCCCCTTCACCAAGTACATCTGAAAAACCTCTTCAGTCGCTGTCGATCTGCGTAGTTGGATGCTGTAGACCCCTTCACCATGTCCCTCCCAACAGACCCCATTACAGTCGCTGTCCATCAGTGAGTAGTAAGATGCTATATGATCTCTACTAGCCTTCTCTGTGTTGTACAGCACTCCCCATGACCCCTCGACCCAAAGCATTATACATGCTAAAACTAATGCCCCCATTCTTTCTCCTCACACTTATCCCTCCCTTCAGACCAACCCTGCCCAGTCCTTTTCCCTTTGGTAACTTTTAGTCAACTCTCGGGTTCTGTGAGTCTGCTGCTGTTTTTCTCCTTCAGTTTTTCTTTGTTGTTGTACTACACACATGAGTGAAAACACTTGGTACTTGTCTTTCTCCGCCTGGCCTATTTCTCTGAACATACTACCGTCTAGCTCCATCCAGGTCATTACAAATGGTAGGATTTGTTTTCTTCTTAAGGCTGCTTACTGCACTTTTAAAACTGGATTTCATTCTTCCTTTTTGTTTGTAGTTTAGCTATGTTATTCACCATTCAACTCCTGGTTATGAACAATAGCTTTGTGTCAATCGATATGTATCTGTATCTATCTATCTAATGGTCTGTCTGTCTATCTATGTTTCTACGTATGTACGTATGTATGTATCTATGTATCTATCTATCTATCTCTCTTCCTATCATCTATCTATGATGTCTATCATCTATCAATCCATGTACCTATCTATCTATCTTTCATCTGTCATCTGTGTACCTATCTATCTATGAATCAATCATCTTTTTGTCTGCCCATCTATCCTTCTGTACAGAACAGTTAACAACATAGCCTATGTCTCTTCCCTACATTATGCTTCCAGAAATCTTGCAAGGTAACTAAGCCATAAGGAGAGCACTGTGTTCACCGATACACTTTCAGGTAGAGTCAGCCGCGTGTGCTTACAAAACCAGTAAATGGAGGTGAAAGGACTTGAACCTGTATCTCTGTCCACTGTCCTCTCATACTTCCTGCTCGCTTGGTGACTTTATTTAGCCACATTCAGTGAGTAAGTGATCCCTGAAGACCACAAGTATCCTTCGTCTGGTCCGGTTGTCGAAAGAAAAGTGTACTTGCTTCTTTGCACACCACCATGTTTGAGGGACATCGGCGTGATCACTGCTGATAGGTGCAGGGACAATTATAAAGGAACACCTATTTCTGGACAGGAGCAGTTGGGAACAAAGAGTGTGTTGTGGAGTGAAGTGTTTATTTGAGGTTCCAAACTTCCCTCCTTAGGTGGTTATTACTTCTTTACATTCGTGAACATCATAAAAAGCAATGATTTTAGAAGCCCAGACGCATATTATTACAGCAATTCATTTGTTGAGGTGAGAGGAAATGAGAAGGAACTTGCTGCACCACTAAATCTATGCCTGAGCACTGCTGAAATCAAACAAAAAGAATTCACGGTGGCTAGATAGGGCTATTTTCTACTGACTCTCTCTGGGGACTCAAACAGAATTCATTTGTTTGTTTGTTTCTTATTTTCACTTGTATAGGTAATCTGTCCCCGCCCCTTCAGCTTGTAGTTTGTCTGTGTCCTTGGATCTCAAGTGAGTCTCCAGTAAGGGAGCACGTAGGAGATCTTGCGTTTTCATCAGTTCTTCTAACACTGGGTCTTTTGATTGAAGCACTCAAAGCCTGTACTTTTATTTATTCTGATATTTGAGAGCTGTGCTCTTACTGCACTTTGAAATTCTTTTTGTTCTCATTAATATACAATCACATGCAGAACATTATGTTTTCCAGTCTACACCCTTCACCAAGTCCCCGGCAAAAGCCAGTTACAGTCGCTGTCCGTCAGCGTGTACTAAGATGCTGTAGAATCACTACATGTCTTCTCTGTGTTATGCAGCCGTACAAATGACCCCCCAAGTTACACACTATACATGCTAATCCTAATGCCCCCCATTCTTTTTCCCCGCCCTTATTACTCCCTTCCCAAAAACCCTCCCCAGTCCCTTTCTCTTTGGTAACTGTTAGTCCACTCTCGGGTTCTGTGAGTCTGCTGCTGTCTTTTCCTTCAGTTTTTCTTTGTTATCATACTCCACACATGAGTGAAATCATTTGGTACATGTATTTCTCCTCCTTGAATATTTGACTGAGCATAATACCCTCTAGCTCCATCCACGTTATTGCAAATAATAGGATTTGTTTTCTTCTTATGGCTGCCTACTGCACTTTTTAAACTGGATTTCATTCTTCTTTTTTGTTTGTAGTTTCGCTATGTGCTTTCACCATTGCTCTCCTGGTTATGAGCAGTAGCTTTGTGTTAATCGATATGTACCTATATCTATCTATCTCTCTGTCTATCTATTTATCAATCAATCAATCAATCAATCAATCATCTTTTTGTCTGCCCATCTGTCCTTGTGTACAGAACAGTTAACCATATATCCTATATCACTTTCCTACACTATGCTTCCAAAAATCCTGCAAAGTATCTAGGCTGTAGAGAGACCACTGGGTTCACCGAGACACTTGCAGTTCGAGGCGGCCGCGTGTACCTACAAAACCAGGAAATAGTTGTGCCGGGACTTGAACCCGTGTCTCTATCCTCTGTCTTCTTTCATCTCCTTCTAACTTACTGTCTGTATTTAGCCACATTCTTTGACTAAGTGCTCCCTGAAGACCACACGTATCATTCCTCTGGGCCTGTTGTCTCGAGAAAAGAAAACTCGTTCTTTGCTCACCACCATGTTTGAAGGACATCAGCGTGATCACCGGCGATAGGACGGAGGGTCAAATAAAAAGGAACACCAATTTCTAGACAGGAGCAGTTGGGAGCTAAGAGTGTTTTGTGGGGTGACGTGTTTATTTGAGTGTCCACACTTCCCTCTTTAGGTAGTTATTAGATCCTCCCATTCGTGAACATCATAAAACCCACTGATTTCAAAGGCCCAGACGCTTATTATTACAGCAACTCAGTTGTCGAGGTGAGAGAAAATGAGAAGTATGTTGCTGCACCACTAAATCAATGGCTGGGAACGGCTGAAACCAAACAAAAAGAATTCACGGAGGCCAGATAGGGCTATTTTCTTCTGACTGTCTCAATGGACTCACACAGAATCCATTTGTTTTATTGTTTGTTTTTCAGTTTCACTCGTGTAGGGTACTTGTCCACACACCTTCGGCTTGTAGTGTGTCTGTGTCCTTGGATCTCAAGTGAGTCTCCTGTAAGTAAGCACGTACGTGTCTTGAGTTTTCATCCCTTCTTTTAACCCTGTGTCTTTTGTTTGCTGCACTCAGTGCCTGACCTTTTATTCTGATGATTCAGAGCTGTGCACTTATTGCACTTAAAGAATTTTTTTTATCATTAAGCTAAAATCAATTGAAGAACATTATGTTTACTATGCTCCCCCCTTCACCAAGTACATCTGAAAAACCTCTTCAGTCGCTGTCGATCTGCGTAGTTGGATGCTGTAGACCCCTTCACCATGTCCCTCCCAACAGACCCCATTACAGTCGCTGTCCATCAGTGAGTAGTAAGATGCTATATGATCTCTACTAGCCTTCTCTGTGTTGTACAGCACTCCCCATGACCCCTCGACCCAAAGCATTATACATGCTAAAACTAATGCCCCCATTCTTTCTCCTCACACTTATCCCTCCCTTCAGACCAACCCTGCCCAGTCCTTTTCCCTTTGGTAACTTTTAGTCAACTCTCGGGTTCTGTGAGTCTGCTGCTGTTTTTCTCCTTCAGTTTTTCTTTGTTGTTGTACTACACACATGAGTGAAAACACTTGGTACTTGTCTTTCTCCGCCTGGCCTATTTCTCTGAACATACTACCGTCTAGCTCCATCCAGGTCATTACAAATGGTAGGATTTGTTTTCTTCTTAAGGCTGCTTACTGCACTTTTAAAACTGGATTTCATTCTTCCTTTTTGTTTGTAGTTTAGCTATGTTATTCACCATTCAACTCCTGGTTATGAACAATAGCTTTGTGTCAATCGATATGTATCTGTATCTATCTATCTAATGGTCTGTCTGTCTATCTATGTTTCTACGTATGTACGTATGTATGTATCTATGTATCTATCTATCTATCTCTCTTCCTATCATCTATCTATGATGTCTATCATCGATCAATCCATGTACCTATCTATCTATCTTTCATCTGTCATCTGTGTACCTATCTATCTATGAATCAATCATCTTTTTGTCTGCCCATCTATCCTTCTGTACAGAACAGTTAACAACATAGCCTATGTCTCTTCCCTACATTATGCTTCCAGAAATCTTGCAAGGTAACTAAGCCATAAGGAGAGCACTGTGTTCACCGATACACTTTCAGGTAGAGTCAGCCGCGTGTGCTTACAAAACCAGTAAATGGAGGTGAAAGGACTTGAACCTGTATCTCTGTCCACTGTCCTCTCATACTTCCTGCTCGCTTGGTGACTTTATTTAGCCACATTCAGTGAGTAAGTGATCCCTGAAGACCACAAGTATCCTTCGTCTGGTCCGGTTGTCGAAAGAAAAGTGTACTTGCTTCTTTGCACACCACCATGTTTGAGGGACATCGGCGTGATCACTGCTGATAGGTGCAGGGACAATTATAAAGGAACACCTATTTCTGGACAGGAGCAGTTGGGAACAAAGAGTGTGTTGTGGAGTGAAGTGTTTATTTGAGGTTCCAAACTTCCCTCCTTAGGTGGTTATTACTTCTTTACATTCGTGAACATCATAAAAAGCAATGATTTTAGAAGCCCAGACGCATATTATTACAGCAATTCATTTGTTGAGGTGAGAGGAAATGAGAAGGAACTTGCTGCACCACTAAATCTATGCCTGAGCACTGCTGAAATCAAACAAAAAGAATTCACGGTGGCTAGATAGGGCTATTTTCTACTGACTCTCTCTGGGGACTCAAACAGAATTCATTTGTTTGTTTGTTTCTTATTTTCACTTGTATAGGTAATCTGTCCCCGCCCCTTCAGCTTGTAGTTTGTCTGTGTCCTTGGATCTCAAGTGAGTCTCCAGTAAGGGAGCACGTAGGAGATCTTGCGTTTTCATCAGTTCTTCTAACACTGGGTCTTTTGATTGAAGCACTCAAAGCCTGTACTTTTATTTATTCTGATATTTGAGAGCTGTGCTCTTACTGCACTTTGAAATTCTTTTTGTTCTCATTAATATACAATCACATGCAGAACATTATGTTTTCCAGTCTACACCCTTCACCAAGTCCCCGGCAAAAGCCAGTTACAGTCGCTGTCCGTCAGCGTGTACTAAGATGCTGTAGAATCACTACATGTCTTCTCTGTGTTATGCAGCCGTACAAATGACCCCCCAAGTTACACACTATACATGCTAATCCTAATGCCCCCCATTCTTTTTCCCCGCCCTTATTACTCCCTTCCCAAAAACCCTCCCCAGTCCCTTTCTCTTTGGTAACTGTTAGTCCACTCTCGGGTTCTGTGAGTCTGCTGCTGTCTTTTCCTTCAGTTTTTCTTTGTTATCATACTCCACACATGAGTGAAATCATTTGGTACATGTATTTCTCCTCCTTGAATATTTGACTGAGCATAATACCCTCTAGCTCCATCCACGTTATTGCAAATAATAGGATTTGTTTTCTTCTTATGGCTGCCTACTGCACTTTTTAAACTGGATTTCATTCTTCTTTTTTGTTTGTAGTTTCGCTATGTGCTTTCACCATTGCTCTCCTGGTTATGAGCAGTAGCTTTGTGTTAATCGATATGTACCTATATCTATCTATCTGTCTGTCTATCTATTTATCAATCAATCAATCAATCAATCAATCATCTTTTTGTCTGCCCATCTGTCCTTGTGTACAGAACAGTTAACCATATATCCTATATCACTTTCCTACACTATGCTTCCAAAAATCCTGCAAAGTATCTAGGCTGTAGAGAGACCACTGGGTTCACCGAGACACTTGCAGTTCGAGGCGGCCGCGTGTACCTACTAAACCAGGAAATAGTTGTGCCGGGACTTGAACCCGTGTCTCTATCCTCTGTCTTCTTTCATCTCCTTCTAACTTACTGTCTGTATTTAGCCACATTCTTTGACTAAGTGCTCCCTGAAGACCACACGTATCATTCCTCTGGGCCTGTTGTCTCGAGAAAAGAAAACTCGTTCTTTGCTCACCACCATGTTTGAAGGACATCAGCGTGATCACCGGCGATAGGACGGAGGGTCAAATAAAAAGGAACACCAATTTCTAGACAGGAGCAGTTGGGAGCTAAGAGTGTTTTGTGGGGTGACGTGTTTATTTGAGTGTCCACACTTCCCTCTTTAGGTAGTTATTAGATCCTCCCATTCGTGAACATCATAAAACCCACTGATTTCAAAGGCCCAGACGCTTATTATTACAGCAACTCAGTTGTCGAGGTGAGAGAAAATGAGAAGTATGTTGCTGCACCACTAAATCAATGGCTGGGAACGGCTGAAACCAAACAAAAAGAATTCACGGAGGCCAGATAGGGCTATTTTCTTCTGACTGTCTCAATGGACTCACACAGAATCCATTTGTTTGATTGTTTGTTTTTCAGTTTCACTCGTGTAGGGTACTTGTCCACACACCTTCGGCTTGTAGTGTGTCTGTGTCCTTGGATCTCAAGTGAGTCTCCTGTAAGTAAGCACGTACGTGTCTTGAGTTTTCATCCCTTCTTTTAACCCTGTGTCTTTTGTTTGCTGCACTCAGTGCCTGACCTTTTATTCTGATGATTCAGAGCTGTGCACTTATTGCACTTAAAGAATTTTTTTTATCATTAAGCTAAAATCAATTGAAGAACATTATGTTTACTATGCTCCCCCCTTCACCAAGTACATCTGAAAAACCTCTTCAGTCGCTGTCGATCTGCGTAGTTGGATGCTGTAGACCCCTTCACCATGTCCCTCCCAACAGACCCCATTACAGTCGCTGTCCATCAGTGAGTAGTAAGATGCTATATGATCTCTACTAGCCTTCTCTGTGTTGTACAGCACTCCCCATGACCCCTCGACCCAAAGCATTATACATGCTAAAACTAATGCCCCCATTCTTTCTCCTCACACTTATCCCTCCCTTCAGACCAACCCTGCCCAGTCCTTTTCCCTTTGGTAACTTTTAGTCAACTCTCGGGTTCTGTGAGTCTGCTGCTGTTTTTCTCCTTCAGTTTTTCTTTGTTGTTGTACTACACACATGAGTGAAAACACTTGGTACTTGTCTTTCTCCGCCTGGCCTATTTCTCTGAACATACTACCGTCTAGCTCCATCCAGGTCATTACAAATGGTAGGATTTGTTTTCTTCTTAAGGCTGCTTACTGCACTTTTAAAACTGGATTTCATTCTTCCTTTTTGTTTGTAGTTTAGCTATGTTATTCACCATTCAACTCCTGGTTATGAACAATAGCTTTGTGTCAATCGATATGTATCTGTATCTATCTATCTAATGGTCTGTCTGTCTATCTATGTTTCTACGTATGTACGTATGTATGTATCTATGTATCTATCTATCTATCTCTCTTCCTATCATCTATCTATGATGTCTATCATCTATCAATCCATGTACCTATCTATCTATCTTTCATCTGTCATCTGTGTACCTATCTATCTATGAATCAATCATCTTTTTGTCTGCCCATCTATCCTTCTGTACAGAACAGTTAACAACATAGCCTATGTCTCTTCCCTACATTATGCTTCCAGAAATCTTGCAAGGTAACTAAGCCATAAGGAGAGCACTGTGTTCACCGATACACTTTCAGGTAGAGTCAGCCGCGTGTGCTTACAAAACCAGTAAATGGAGGTGAAAGGACTTGAACCTGTATCTCTGTCCACTGTCCTCTCATACTTCCTGCTCGCTTGGTGACTTTATTTAGCCACATTCAGTGAGTAAGTGATCCCTGAAGACCACAAGTATCCTTCGTCTGGTCCGGTTGTCGAAAGAAAAGTGTACTTGCTTCTTTGCACACCACCATGTTTGAGGGACATCGGCGTGATCACTGCTGATAGGTGCAGGGACAATTATAAAGGAACACCTATTTCTGGACAGGAGCAGTTGGGAACAAAGAGTGTGTTGTGGAGTGAAGTGTTTATTTGAGGTTCCAAACTTCCCTCCTTAGGTGGTTATTACTTCTTTACATTCGTGAACATCATAAAAAGCAATGATTTTAGAAGCCCAGACGCATATTATTACAGCAATTCATTTGTTGAGGTGAGAGGAAATGAGAAGGAACTTGCTGCACCACTAAATCTATGCCTGAGCACTGCTGAAATCAAACAAAAAGAATTCACGGTGGCTAGATAGGGCTATTTTCTACTGACTCTCTCTGGGGACTCAAACAGAATTCATTTGTTTGTTTGTTTCTTATTTTCACTTGTATAGGTAATCTGTCCCCGCCCCTTCAGCTTGTAGTTTGTCTGTGTCCTTGGATCTCAAGTGAGTCTCCAGTAAGGGAGCACGTAGGAGATCTTGCGTTTTCATCAGTTCTTCTAACACTGGGTCTTTTGATTGAAGCACTCAAAGCCTGTACTTTTATTTATTCTGATATTTGAGAGCTGTGCTCTTACTGCACTTTGAAATTCTTTTTGTTCTCATTAATATACAATCACATGCAGAACATTATGTTTTCCAGTCTACACCCTTCACCAAGTCCCCGGCAAAAGCCAGTTACAGTCGCTGTCCGTCAGCGTGTACTAAGATGCTGTAGAATCACTACATGTCTTCTCTGTGTTATGCAGCCGTACAAATGACCCCCCAAGTTACACACTATACATGCTAATCCTAATGCCCCCCATTCTTTTTCCCCGCCCTTATTACTCCCTTCCCAAAAACCCTCCCCAGTCCCTTTCTCTTTGGTAACTGTTAGTCCACTCTCGGGTTCTGTGAGTCTGCTGCTGTCTTTTCCTTCAGTTTTTCTTTGTTATCATACTCCACACATGAGTGAAATCATTTGGTACATGTATTTCTCCTCCTTGAATATTTGACTGAGCATAATACCCTCTAGCTCCATCCACGTTATTGCAAATAATAGGATTTGTTTTCTTCTTATGGCTGCCTACTGCACTTTTTAAACTGGATTTCATTCTTCTTTTTTGTTTGTAGTTTCGCTATGTGCTTTCACCATTGCTCTCCTGGTTATGAGCAGTAGCTTTGTGTTAATCGATATGTACCTATATCTATCTATCTGTCTGTCTATCTATTTATCAATCAATCAATCAATCAATCAATCATCTTTTTGTCTGCCCATCTGTCCTTGTGTACAGAACAGTTAACCATATATCCTATATCACTTTCCTACACTATGCTTCCAAAAATCCTGCAAAGTATCTAGGCTGTAGAGAGACCACTGGGTTCACCGAGACACTTGCAGTTCGAGGCGGCCGCGTGTACCTACAAAACCAGGAAATAGTTGTGCCGGGACTTGAACCCGTGTCTCTATCCTCTGTCTTCTTTCATCTCCTTCTAACTTACTGTCTGTATTTAGCCACATTCTTTGACTAAGTGCTCCCTGAAGACCACACGTATCATTCCTCTGGGCCTGTTGTCTCGAGAAAAGAAAACTCGTTCTTTGCTCACCACCATGTTTGAAGGACATCAGCGTGATCACCGGCGATAGGACGGAGGGTCAAATAAAAAGGAACACCAATTTCTAGACAGGAGCAGTTGGGAGCTAAGAGTGTTTTGTGGGGTGACGTGTTTATTTGAGTGTCCACACTTCCCTCTTTAGGTAGTTATTAGATCCTCCCATTCGTGAACATCATAAAACCCACTGATTTCAAAGGCCCAGACGCTTATTATTACAGCAACTCAGTTGTCGAGGTGAGAGAAAATGAGAAGTATGTTGCTGCACCACTAAATCAATGGCTGGGAACGGCTGAAACCAAACAAAAAGAATTCACGGAGGCCAGATAGGGCTCTTTTCTTCTGACTGTCTCAATGGACTCACACAGAATCCATTTGTTTGATTGTTTGTTTTTCAGTTTCACTCGTGTAGGGTACTTGTCCACACACCTTCGGCTTGTAGTGTGTCTGTGTCCTTGGATCTCAAGTGAGTCTCCTGTAAGTAAGCACGTACGTGTCTTGAGTTTTCATCCCTTCTTTTAACCCTGTGTCTTTTGTTTGCTGCACTCAGTGCCTGACCTTTTATTCTGATGATTCAGAGCTGTGCACTTATTGCACTTAAAGAATTTTTTTTATCATTAAGCTAAAATCAATTGAAGAACATTATGTTTACTATGCTCCCCCCTTCACCAAGTACATCTGAAAAACCTCTTCAGTCGCTGTCGATCTGCGTAGTTGGATGCTGTAGACCCCTTCACCATGTCCCTCCCAACAGACCCCATTACAGTCGCTGTCCATCAGTGAGTAGTAAGATGCTATATGATCTCTACTAGCCTTCTCTGTGTTGTACAGCACTCCCCATGACCCCTCGACCCAAAGCATTATACATGCTAAAACTAATGCCCCCATTCTTTCTCCTCACACTTATCCCTCCCTTCAGACCAACCCTGCCCAGTCCTTTTCCCTTTGGTAACTTTTAGTCAACTCTCGGGTTCTGTGAGTCTGCTGCTGTTTTTCTCCTTCAGTTTTTCTTTGTTGTTGTACTACACACATGAGTGAAAACACTTGGTACTTGTCTTTCTCCGCCTGGCCTATTTCTCTGAACATACTACCGTCTAGCTCCATCCAGGTCATTACAAATGGTAGGATTTGTTTTCTTCTTAAGGCTGCTTACTGCACTTTTAAAACTGGATTTCATTCTTCCTTTTTGTTTGTAGTTTAGCTATGTTATTCACCATTCAACTCCTGGTTATGAACAATAGCTTTGTGTCAATCGATATGTATCTGTATCTATCTATCTAATGGTCTGTCTGTCTATCTATGTTTCTACGTATGTACGTATGTATGTATCTATGTATCTATCTATCTATCTCTCTTCCTATCATCTATCTATGATGTCTATCATCGATCAATCCATGTACCTATCTATCTATCTTTCATCTGTCATCTGTGTACCTATCTATCTATGAATCAATCATCTTTTTGTCTGCCCATCTATCCTTCTGTACAGAACAGTTAACAACATAGCCTATGTCTCTTCCCTACATTATGCTTCCAGAAATCTTGCAAGGTAACTAAGCCATAAGGAGAGCACTGTGTTCACCGATACACTTTCAGGTAGAGTCAGCCGCGTGTGCTTACAAAACCAGTAAATGGAGGTGAAAGGACTTGAACCTGTATCTCTGTCCACTGTCCTCTCATACTTCCTGCTCGCTTGGTGACTTTATTTAGCCACATTCAGTGAGTAAGTGATCCCTGAAGACCACAAGTATCCTTCGTCTGGTCCGGTTGTCGAAAGAAAAGTGTACTTGCTTCTTTGCACACCACCATGTTTGAGGGACATCGGCGTGATCACTGCTGATAGGTGCAGGGACAATTATAAAGGAACACCTATTTCTGGACAGGAGCAGTTGGGAACAAAGAGTGTGTTGTGGAGTGAAGTGTTTATTTGAGGTTCCAAACTTCCCTCCTTAGGTGGTTATTACTTCTTTACATTCGTGAACATCATAAAAAGCAATGATTTTAGAAGCCCAGACGCATATTATTACAGCAATTCATTTGTTGAGGTGAGAGGAAATGAGAAGGAACTTGCTGCACCACTAAATCTATGCCTGAGCACTGCTGAAATCAAACAAAAAGAATTCACGGTGGCTAGATAGGGCTATTTTCTACTGACTCTCTCTGGGGACTCAAACAGAATTCATTTGTTTGTTTGTTTCTTATTTTCACTTGTATAGGTAATCTGTCCCCGCCCCTTCAGCTTGTAGTTTGTCTGTGTCCTTGGATCTCAAGTGAGTCTCCAGTAAGGGAGCACGTAGGAGATCTTGCGTTTTCATCAGTTCTTCTAACACTGGGTCTTTTGATTGAAGCACTCAAAGCCTGTACTTTTATTTATTCTGATATTTGAGAGCTGTGCTCTTACTGCACTTTGAAATTCTTTTTGTTCTCATTAATATACAATCACATGCAGAACATTATGTTTTCCAGTCTACACCCTTCACCAAGTCCCCGGCAAAAGCCAGTTACAGTCGCTGTCCGTCAGCGTGTACTAAGATGCTGTAGAATCACTACATGTCTTCTCTGTGTTATGCAGCCGTACAAATGACCCCCCAAGTTACACACTATACATGCTAATCCTAATGCCCCCCATTCTTTTTCCCCGCCCTTATTACTCCCTTCCCAAAAACCCTCCCCAGTCCCTTTCTCTTTGGTAACTGTTAGTCCACTCTCGGGTTCTGTGAGTCTGCTGCTGTCTTTTCCTTCAGTTTTTCTTTGTTATCATACTCCACACATGAGTGAAATCATTTGGTACATGTATTTCTCCTCCTTGAATATTTGACTGAGCATAATACCCTCTAGCTCCATCCACGTTATTGCAAATAATAGGATTTGTTTTCTTCTTATGGCTGCCTACTGCACTTTTTAAACTGGATTTCATTCTTCTTTTTTGTTTGTAGTTTCGCTATGTGCTTTCACCATTGCTCTCCTGGTTATGAGCAGTAGCTTTGTGTTAATCGATATGTACCTATATCTATCTATCTGTCTGTCTATCTATTTATCAATCAATCAATCAATCAATCAATCATCTTTTTGTCTGCCCATCTGTCCTTGTGTACAGAACAGTTAACCATATATCCTATATCACTTTCCTACACTATGCTTCCAAAAATCCTGCAAAGTATCTAGGCTGTAGAGAGACCACTGGGTTCACCGAGACACTTGCAGTTCGAGGCGGCCGCGTGTACCTACTAAACCAGGAAATAGTTGTGCCGGGACTTGAACCCGTGTCTCTATCCTCTGTCTTCTTTCATCTCCTTCTAACTTACTGTCTGTATTTAGCCACATTCTTTGACTAAGTGCTCCCTGAAGACCACACGTATCATTCCTCTGGGCCTGTTGTCTCGAGAAAAGAAAACTCGTTCTTTGCTCACCACCATGTTTGAAGGACATCAGCGTGATCACCGGCGATAGGACGGAGGGTCAAATAAAAAGGAACACCAATTTCTAGACAGGAGCAGTTGGGAGCTAAGAGTGTTTTGTGGGGTGACGTGTTTATTTGAGTGTCCACACTTCCCTCTTTAGGTAGTTATTAGATCCTCCCATTCGTGAACATCATAAAACCCACTGATTTCAAAGGCCCAGACGCTTATTATTACAGCAACTCAGTTGTCGAGGTGAGAGAAAATGAGAAGTATGTTGCTGCACCACTAAATCAATGGCTGGGAACGGCTGAAACCAAACAAAAAGAATTCACGGAGGCCAGATAGGGCTATTTTCTTCTGACTGTCTCAATGGACTCACACAGAATCCATTTGTTTGATTGTTTGTTTTTCAGTTTCACTCGTGTAGGGTACTTGTCCACACACCTTCGGCTTGTAGTGTGTCTGTGTCCTTGGATCTCAAGTGAGTCTCCTGTAAGTAAGCACGTACATGTCTTGAGTTTTCATCCCTTCTTTTAACCCTGTGTCTTTTGTTTGCTGCACTCAGTGCCTGACCTTTTATTCTGATGATTCAGAGCTGTGCACTTATTGCACTTAAAGAATTTTTTTTATCATTAAGCTAAAATCAATTGAAGAACATTATGTTTACTATGCTCCCCCCTTCACCAAGTACATCTGAAAAACCTCTTCAGTCGCTGTCGATCTGCGTAGTTGGATGCTGTAGACCCCTTCACCATGTCCCTCCCAACAGACCCCATTACAGTCGCTGTCCATCAGTGAGTAGTAAGATGCTATATGATCTCTACTAGCCTTCTCTGTGTTGTACAGCACTCCCCATGACCCCTCGACCCAAAGCATTATACATGCTAAAACTAATGCCCCCATTCTTTCTCCTCACACTTATCCCTCCCTTCAGACCAACCCTGCCCAGTCCTTTTCCCTTTGGTAACTTTTAGTCAACTCTCGGGTTCTGTGAGTCTGCTGCTGTTTTTCTCCTTCAGTTTTTCTTTGTTGTTGTACTACACACATGAGTGAAAACACTTGGTACTTGTCTTTCTCCGCCTGGCCTATTTCTCTGAACATACTACCGTCTAGCTCCATCCAGGTCATTACAAATGGTAGGATTTGTTTTCTTCTTAAGGCTGCTTACTGCACTTTTAAAACTGGATTTCATTCTTCCTTTTTGTTTGTAGTTTAGCTATGTTATTCACCATTCAACTCCTGGTTATGAACAATAGCTTTGTGTCAATCGATATGTATCTGTATCTATCTATCTAATGGTCTGTCTGTCTATCTATGTTTCTACGTATGTACGTATGTATGTATCTATGTATCTATCTATCTATCTCTCTTCCTATCATCTATCTATGATGTCTATCATCGATCAATCCATGTACCTATCTATCTATCTTTCATCTGTCATCTGTGTACCTATCTATCTATGAATCAATCATCTTTTTGTCTGCCCATCTATCCTTCTGTACAGAACAGTTAACAACATAGCCTATGTCTCTTCCCTACATTATGCTTCCAGAAATCTTGCAAGGTAACTAAGCCATAAGGAGAGCACTGTGTTCACCGATACACTTTCAGGTAGAGTCAGCCGCGTGTGCTTACAAAACCAGTAAATGGAGGTGAAAGGACTTGAACCTGTATCTCTGTCCACTGTCCTCTCATACTTCCTGCTCGCTTGGTGACTTTATTTAGCCACATTCAGTGAGTAAGTGATCCCTGAAGACCACAAGTATCCTTCGTCTGGTCCGGTTGTCGAAAGAAAAGTGTACTTGCTTCTTTGCACACCACCATGTTTGAGGGACATCGGCGTGATCACTGCTGATAGGTGCAGGGACAATTATAAAGGAACACCTATTTCTGGACAGGAGCAGTTGGGAACAAAGAGTGTGTTGTGGAGTGAAGTGTTTATTTGAGGTTCCAAACTTCCCTCCTTAGGTGGTTATTACTTCTTTACATTCGTGAACATCATAAAAAGCAATGATTTTAGAAGCCCAGACGCATATTATTACAGCAATTCATTTGTTGAGGTGAGAGGAAATGAGAAGGAACTTGCTGCACCACTAAATCTATGCCTGAGCACTGCTGAAATCAAACAAAAAGAATTCACGGTGGCTAGATAGGGCTATTTTCTACTGACTCTCTCTGGGGACTCAAACAGAATTCATTTGTTTGTTTGTTTCTTATTTTCACTTGTATAGGTAATCTGTCCCCGCCCCTTCAGCTTGTAGTTTGTCTGTGTCCTTGGATCTCAAGTGAGTCTCCAGTAAGGGAGCACGTAGGAGATCTTGCGTTTTCATCAGTTCTTCTAACACTGGGTCTTTTGATTGAAGCACTCAAAGCCTGTACTTTTATTTATTCTGATATTTGAGAGCTGTGCTCTTACTGCACTTTGAAATTCTTTTTGTTCTCATTAATATACAATCACATGCAGAACATTATGTTTTCCAGTCTACACCCTTCAGCAAGTCCCCGGCAAAAGCCAGTTACAGTCGCTGTCCGTCAGCGTGTACTAAGATGCTGTAGAATCACTACATGTCTTCTCTGTGTTATGCAGCCGTACAAATGACCCCCCAAGTTACACACTATACATGCTAATCCTAATGCCCCCCATTCTTTTTCCCCGCCCTTATTACTCCCTTCCCAAAAACCCTCCCCAGTCCCTTTCTCTTTGGTAACTGTTAGTCCACTCTCGGGTTCTGTGAGTCTGCTGCTGTCTTTTCCTTCAGTTTTTCTTTGTTATCATACTCCACACATGAGTGAAATCATTTGGTACATGTATTTCTCCTCCTTGAATATTTGACTGAGCATAATACCCTCTAGCTCCATCCACGTTATTGCAAATAATAGGATTTGTTTTCTTCTTATGGCTGCCTACTGCACTTTTTAAACTGGATTTCATTCTTCTTTTTTGTTTGTAGTTTCGCTATGTGCTTTCACCATTGCTCTCCTGGTTATGAGCAGTAGCTTTGTGTTAATCGATATGTACCTATATCTATCTATCTGTCTGTCTATCTATTTATCAATCAATCAATCAATCAATCAATCATCTTTTTGTCTGCCCATCTGTCCTTGTGTACAGAACAGTTAACCATATATCCTATATCACTTTCCTACACTATGCTTCCAAAAATCCTGCAAAGTATCTAGGCTGTAGAGAGACCACTGGGTTCACCGAGACACTTGCAGTTCGAGGCGGCCGCGTGTACCTACTAAACCAGGAAATAGTTGTGCCGGGACTTCAACCCGTGTCTCTATCCTCTGTCTTCTTTCATCTCCTTCTAACTTACTGTCTGTATTTAGCCACATTCTTTGACTAAGTGCTCCCTGAAGACCACAAGTATCATTCCTCTGGGCCTGTTGTCTCGAGAAAAGAAAACTTGTTCTTTGCTCACCACCATGTTTGAAGGACATCAGCGTGATCACCGGCGATAGGACGGAGGGTCAAATAAAAAGGAACACCAATTTCTAGACAGGAGCAGTTGGGAGCTAAGAGTGTTTTGTGGGGTGACGTGTTTATTTGAGTGTCCACACTTCCCTCTTTAGGTAGTTATTAGATCCTCCCATTCGTGAACATCATAAAACCCACTGATTTCAAAGGCCCAGACGCTTATTATTACAGCAACTCAGTTGTCGAGGTGAGAGAAAATGAGAAGTATGTTGCTGCACCACTAAATCAATGGCTGGGAACGGCTGAAACCAAACAAAAAGAATTCACGGAGGCCAGATAGGGCTATTTTCTTCTGACTGTCTCAATGGACTCACACAGAATCCATTTGTTTGATTGTTTGTTTTTCAGTTTCACTCGTGTAGGGTACTTGTCCACACACCTTCGGCTTGTAGTGTGTCTGTGTCCTTGGATCTCAAGTGAGTCTCCTGTAAGTAAGCACGTACGTGTCTTGAGTTTTCATCCCTTCTTTTAACCCTGTGTCTTTTGTTTGCTGCACTCAGTGCCTGACCTTTTATTCTGATGATTCAGAGCTGTGCACTTATTGCACTTAAAGAATTTTTTTTATCATTAAGCTAAAATCAATTGAAGAACATTATGTTTACTATGCTCCCCCCTTCACCAAGTACATCTGAAAAACCTCTTCAGTCGCTGTCGATCTGCGTAGTTGGATGCTGTAGACCCCTTCACCATGTCCCTCTCAACAGACCCCATTACAGTCGCTGTCCATCAGTGAGTAGTAAGATGCTATATGATCTCTACTAGCCTTCTCTGTGTTGTACAGCACTCCCCATGACCCCTCGACCCAAAGCATTATACATGCTAAAACTAATGCCCCCATTCTTTCTCCTCACACTTATCCCTCCCTTCAGACCAACCCTGCCCAGTCCTTTTCCCTTTGGTAACTTTTAGTCAACTCTCGGGTTCTGTGAGTCTGCTGCTGTTTTTCTCCTTCAGTTTTTCTTTGTTGTTGTACTACACACATGAGTGAAAACACTTGGTACTTGTCTTTCTCCGCCTGGCCTATTTCTCTGAACATACTACCGTCTAGCTCCATCCAGGTCATTACAAATGGTAGGATTTGTTTTCTTCTTAAGGCTGCTTACTGCACTTTTAAAACTGGAATTCATTCTTCCTTTTTGTTTGTAGTTTAGCTATGTTATTCACCATTCAACTCCTGGTTATGAACAATAGCTTTGTGTCAATCGATATGTATCTGTATCTATCTATCTAATGGTCTGTCTGTCTATCTATGTTTCTACGTATGTATGTATGTATGTATCTATGTATCTATCTATCTATCTCTCTTCCTATCATCTATCTATGATGTCTATCATCGATCAATCCATGTACCTATCTATCTATCTTTCATCTGTCATCTGTGTACCTATCTATCTATGAATCAATCATCTTTTTGTCTGCCCATCTATCCTTCTGTACAGAACAGTTAACAACATAGCCTATGTCTCTTCCCTACATTATGCTTCCAGAAATCTTGCAAGGTAACTAAGCCATAAGGAGAGCACTGTGTTCACCGATACACTTTCAGGTAGAGTCAGCCGCGTGTGCTTACAAAACCAGTAAATGGAGGTGAAAGGACTTGAACCTGTATCTCTGTCCACTGTCCTCTCATACTTCCTGCTCGCTTGGTGACTTTATTTAGCCACATTCAGTGAGTAAGTGATCCCTGAAGACCACAAGTATGCTTCGTCTGGTCCGGTTGTCGAAAGAAAAGTGTACTTGCTTCTTTGCACACCACCATGTTTGAGGGACATCGGCGTGATCACTGCTGATAGGTGCAGGGACAATTATAAAGGAACACCTATTTCTGGACAGGAGCAGTTGGGAACAAAGAGTGTGTTGTGGAGTGAAGTGTTTATTTGAGGGTCCAAACTTCCCTCCTTAGGTGGGTATTACTTCTTTACATTCGTGAACATCATAAAAAGCAATGATTTTAGAAGCCCAGACGCATATTATTACAGCAATTCATTTGTTGAGGTGAGAGGAAATGAGAAGGAACTTGCTGCACCACTAAATCTATGCCTGAGCACTGCTGAAATCAAACAAAAAGAATTCACGGTGGCTAGATAGGGCTATTTTCTACTGACTCTCTCTGGGGACTCAAACAGAATTCATTTGTTTGTTTGTTTCTTATTTTCACTTGTATAGGTAATCTGTCCCCGCCCCTTCAGCTTGTAGTTTGTCTGTGTCCTTGGATCTCAAGTGAGTCTCCAGTAAGGGAGCACGTAGGAGATCTTGCGTTTTCATCAGTTCTTCTAACACTGGGTCTTTTGATTGAAGCACTCAAAGCCTGTACTTTTATTTATTCTGATATTTGAGAGCTGTGCTCTTACTGCACTTTGAAATTCTTTTTGTTCTCATTAATATACAATCACATGCAGAACATTATGTTTTCCAGTCTACACCCTTCAGCAAGTCCCCGGCAAAAGCCAGTTACAGTCGCTGTCCGTCAGCGTGTACTAAGATGCTGTAGAATCACTACATGTCTTCTCTGTGTTATGCAGCCGTACAAATGACCCCCCAAGTTACACACTATACATGCTAATCCTAATGCCCCCCATTCTTTTTCCCCGCCCTTATTACTCCCTTCCCAAAAACCCTCCCCAGTCCCTTTCTCTTTGGTAACTGTTAGTCCACTCTCGGGTTCTGTGAGTCTGCTGCTGTCTTTTCCTTCAGTTTTTCTTTGTTATCATACTCCACACATGAGTGAAATCATTTGGTACATGTATTTCTCCTCCTTGAATATTTGACTGAGCATAATACCCTCTAGCTCCATCCACGTTATTGCAAATAATAGGATTTGTTTTCTTCTTATGGCTGCCTACTGCACTTTTTAAACTGGATTTCATTCTTCTTTTTTGTTTGTAGTTTCGCTATGTGCTTTCACCATTGCTCTCCTGGTTATGAGCAGTAGCTTTGTGTTAATCGATATGTACCTATATCTATCTATCTGTCTGTCTATCTATTTATCAATCAATCAATCAATCAATCAATCATCTTTTTGTCTGCCCATCTGTCCTTGTGTACAGAACAGTTAACCATATATCCTATATCACTTTCCTACACTATGCTTCCAAAAATCCTGCAAAGTATCTAGGCTGTAGAGAGACCACTGGGTTCACCGAGACACTTGCAGTTCGAGGCGGCCGCGTGTACCTACAAAACCAGGAAATAGTTGTGCCGGGACTTGAACCCGTGTCTCTATCCTCTGTCTTCTTTCATCTCCTTCTAACTTACTGTCTGTATTTAGCCACATTCTTTGACTAAGTGCTCCCTGAAGACCACAAGTATCATTCCTCTGGGCCTGTTGTCTCGAGAAAAGAAAACTTGTTCTTTGCTCACCACCATGTTTGAAGGACATCAGCGTGATCACCGGCGATAGGACGGAGGGTCAAATAAAAAGGAACACCAATTTCTAGACAGGAGCAGTTGGGAGCTAAGAGTGTTTTGTGGGTTGACGTGTTTATTTGAGTGTCCACACTTCCCTCTTTAGGTAGTTATTAGATCCTCCCATTCGTGAACATCATAAAACCCACTGATTTCAAAGGCCCAGACGCTTATTATTACAGCAACTCAGTTGTCGAGGTGAGAGAAAATGAGAAGTATGTTGCTGCACCACTAAATCAATGGCTGGGAACGGCTGAAACCAAACAAAAAGAATTCACGGAGGCCAGATAGGGCTATTTTCTTCTGACTGTCTCAATGGACTCACACAGAATCCATTTGTTTGATTGTTTGTTTTTCAGTTTCACTCGTGTAGGGTACTTGTCCACACACCTTCGGCTTGTAGTGTGTCTGTGTCCTTGGATCTCAAGTGAGTCTCCTGTAAGTAAGCACGTACGTGTCTTGAGTTTTCATCCCTTCTTTTAACCCTGTGTCTTTTGTTTGCTGCACTCAGTGCCTGACCTTTTATTCTGATGATTCAGAGCTGTGCACTTATTGCACTTAAAGAATTTTTTTTATCATTAAGCTAAAATCAATTGAAGAACATTATGTTTACTATGCTCCCCCCTTCACCAAGTACATCTGAAAAACCTCTTCAGTCGCT
The DNA here is from genome assembly GCF_030020395.1 of Manis pentadactyla. Taxonomy (NCBI): domain Eukaryota; kingdom Metazoa; phylum Chordata; class Mammalia; order Pholidota; family Manidae; genus Manis; species Manis pentadactyla. The sequence continues at coordinate 370,332 of NW_026644987.1, read as the reverse complement.
GTCGATCTGCGTAGTTGGATGCTGTAGACCCCTTCACCATGTCCCTCCCAACAGACCCCATTACAGTCGCTGTCCATCAGTGAGTAGTAAGATGCTATATGATCTCTACTAGCCTTCTCTGTGTTGTACAGCACTCCCCATGACCCCTCGACCCAAAGCATTATACATGCTAAAACTAATGCCCCCATTCTTTCTCCTCACACTTATCCCTCCCTTCAGACCAACCCTGCCCAGTCCTTTTCCCTTTGGTAACTTTTAGTCAACTCTCGGGTTCTGTGAGTCTGCTGCTGTTTTTCTCCTTCAGTTTTTCTTTGTTGTTGTACTACACACATGAGTGAAAACACTTGGTACTTGTCTTTCTCCGCCTGGCCTATTTCTCTGAACATACTACCGTCTAGCTCCATCCAGGTCATTACAAATGGTAGGATTTGTTTTCTTCTTCAGGCTGCTTACTGCACTTTTAAAACTGGAATTCAGTCTTCCTTTTTGTTTGTAGTTTAGCTATGTTATTCACCATTCAACTCCTGGTTATGAACAATAGCTTTGTGTCAATCGATATGTATCTGTATCTATCTATCTAATGGTCTGTCTGTCTATCTATGTTTCTACGTATGTATGTATGTATGTATCTATGTATCTATCTATCTATCTCTCTTCCTATCATCTATCTATGATGTCTATCATCGATCAATCCATGTACCTATCTATCTATCTTTCATCTGTCATCTGTGTACCTATCTATCTATGAATCCATCATCTTTTTGTCTGCCCATCTATCCTTCTGTACAGAACAGTTAACAACATAGCCTATGTCTCTTCCCTACATTATGCTTCCAGAAATCTTGCAAGGTAACTAAGCCATAAGGAGAGCACTGTGTTCACCGATACACTTTCAGGTAGAGTCAGCCGCGTGTGCTTACAAAACCAGTAAATGGAGGTGAAAGGACTTGAACCTGTATCTCTGTCCACTGTCCTCTCATACTTCCTGCTCGCTTGGTGACTTTATTTAGCCACATTCAGTGAGTAAGTGATCCCTGAAGACCACAAGTATCCTTCGTCTGGTCCGGTTGTCGAAAGAAAAGTGTACTTGCTTCTTTGCACACCACCATGTTTGAGGGACATCGGCGTGATCACTGCTGATAGGTGCAGGGACAATTATAAAGGAACACCTATTTCTGGACAGGAGCAGTTGGGAACAAAGAGTGTGTTGTGGAGTGAAGTGTTTATTTGAGGGTCCAAACTTCCCTCCTTAGGTGGGTATTACTTCTTTACATTCGTGAACATCATAAAAAGCAATGATTTTAGAAGCCCAGACGCATATTATTACAGCAATTCATTTGTTGAGGTGAGAGGAAATGAGAAGGAACTTGCTGCACCACTAAATCTATGCCTGAGCACTGCTGAAATCAAACAAAAAGAATTCACGGTGGCTAGATAGGGCTATTTTCTACTGACTCTCTCTGGGGACTCAAACAGAATTCATTTGTTTGTTTGTTTCTTATTTTCACTTGTATAGGTAATCTGTCCCCGCCCCTTCAGCTTGTAGTTTGTCTGTGTCCTTGGATCTCAAGTGAGTCTCCAGTAAGGGAGCACGTAGGAGATCTTGCGTTTTCATCAGTTCTTCTAACACTGGGTCTTTTGATTGAAGCACTCAAAGCCTGTACTTTTATTTATTCTGATATTTGAGAGCTGTGCTCTTACTGCACTTTGAAATTCTTTTTGTTCTCATTAATATACAATCACATGCAGAACATTATGTTTTCCAGTCTACACCCTTCAGCAAGTCCCCGGCAAAAGCCAGTTACAGTCGCTGTCCGTCAGCGTGTACTAAGATGCTGTAGAATCACTACATGTCTTCTCTGTGTTATGCAGCCGTACAAATGACCCCCCAAGTTACACACTATACATGCTAATCCTAATGCCCCCCATTCTTTTTCCCCGCCCTTATTACTCCCTTCCCAAAAACCCTCCCCAGTCCCTTTCTCTTTGGTAACTGTTAGTCCACTCTCGGGTTCTGTGAGTCTGCTGCTGTCTTTTCCTTCAGTTTTTCTTTGTTATCATACTCCACACATGAGTGAAATCATTTGGTACATGTATTTCTCCTCCTTGAATATTTGACTGAGCATAATACCCTCTAGCTCCATCCACGTTATTGCAAATAATAGGATTTGTTTTCTTCTTATGGCTGCCTACTGCACTTTTTAAACTGGATTTCATTCTTCTTTTTTGTTTGTAGTTTCGCTATGTGCTTTCACCATTGCTCTCCTGGTTATGAGCAGTAGCTTTGTGTTAATCGATATGTACCTATATCTATCTATCTGTCTGTCTATCTATTTATCAATCAATCAATCAATCAATCAATCATCTTTTTGTCTGCCCATCTGTCCTTGTGTACAGAACAGTTAACCATATATCCTATATCACTTTCCTACACTATGCTTCCAAAAATCCTGCAAAGTATCTAGGCTGTAGAGAGACCACTGGGTTCACCGAGACACTTGCAGTTCGAGGCGGCCGCGTGTACCTACAAAACCAGGAAATAGTTGTGCCGGGACTTGAACCCGTGTCTCTATCCTCTGTCTTCTTTCATCTCCTTCTAACTTACTGTCTGTATTTAGCCACATTCTTTGACTAAGTGCTCCCTGAAGACCACAAGTATCATTCCTCTGGGCCTGTTGTCTCGAGAAAAGAAAACTTGTTCTTTGCTCACCACCATGTTTGAAGGACATCAGCGTGATCACCGGCGATAGGACGGAGGGTCAAATAAAAAGGAACACCAATTTCTAGACAGGAGCAGTTGGGAGCTAAGAGTGTTTTGTGGGTTGACGTGTTTATTTGAGTGTCCACACTTCCCTCTTTAGGTAGTTATTAGATCCTCCCATTCGTGAACATCATAAAACCCACTGATTTCAAAGGCCCAGACGCTTATTATTACAGCAACTCAGTTGTCGAGGTGAGAGAAAATGAGAAGTATGTTGCTGCACCACTAAATCAATGGCTGGGAACGGCTGAAACCAAACAAAAAGAATTCACGGAGGCCAGATAGGGCTATTTTCTTCTGACTGTCTCAATGGACTCACACAGAATCCATTTGTTTTATTGTTTGTTTTTCAGTTTCACTCGTGTAGGGTACTTGTCCACACACCTTCGGCTTGTAGTGTGTCTGTGTCCTTGGATCTCAAGTGAGTCTCCTGTAAGTAAGCACGTACGTGTCTTGAGTTTTCATCCCTTCTTTTAACCCTGTGTCTTTTGTTTGCTGCACTCAGTGCCTGACCTTTTATTCTGATGATTCAGAGCTGTGCACTTATTGCACTTAAAGAATTTTTTTTATCATTAAGCTAAAATCAATTGAAGAACATTATGTTTACTATGCTCCCCCCTTCACCAAGTACATCTGAAAAACCTCTTCAGTCGCTGTCGATCTGCGTAGTTGGATGCTGTAGACCCCTTCACCATGTCCCTCCCAACAGACCCCATTACAGTCGCTGTCCATCAGTGAGTAGTAAGATGCTATATGATCTCTACTAGCCTTCTCTGTGTTGTACAGCACTCCCCATGACCCCTCGACCCAAAGCATTATACATGCTAAAACTAATGCCCCCATTCTTTCTCCTCACACTTATCCCTCCCTTCAGACCAACCCTGCCCAGTCCTTTTCCCTTTGGTAACTTTTAGTCAACTCTCGGGTTCTGTGAGTCTGCTGCTGTTTTTCTCCTTCAGTTTTTCTTTGTTGTTGTACTACACACATGAGTGAAAACACTTGGTACTTGTCTTTCTCCGCCTGGCCTATTTCTCTGAACATACTACCGTCTAGCTCCATCCAGGTCATTACAAATGGTAGGATTTGTTTTCTTCTTCAGGCTGCTTACTGCACTTTTAAAACTGGAATTCAGTCTTCCTTTTTGTTTGTAGTTTAGCTATGTTATTCACCATTCAACTCCTGGTTATGAACAATAGCTTTGTGTCAATCGATATGTATCTGTATCTATCTATCTAATGGTCTGTCTGTCTATCTATGTTTCTACGTATGTATGTATGTATGTATCTATGTATCTATCTATCTATCTCTCTTCCTATCATCTATCTATGATGTCTATCATCGATCAATCCATGTACCTATCTATCTATCTTTCATCTGTCATCTGTGTACCTATCTATCTATGAATCAATCATCTTTTTGTCTGCCCATCTATCCTTCTGTACAGAACAGTTAACAACATAGCCTATGTCTCTTCCCTACATTATGCTTCCAGAAATCTTGCAAGGTAACTAAGCCATAAGGAGAGCACTGTGTTCACCGATACACTTTCAGGTAGAGTCAGCCGCGTGTGCTTACAAAACCAGTAAATGGAGGTGAAAGGACTTGAACCTGTATCTCTGTCCACTGTCCTCTCATACTTCCTGCTCGCTTGGTGACTTTATTTAGCCACATTCAGTGAGTAAGTGATCCCTGAAGACCACAAGTATCCTTCGTCTGGTCCGGTTGTCGAAAGAAAAGTGTACTTGCTTCTTTGCACACCACCATGTTTGAGGGACATCGGCGTGATCACTGCTGATAGGTGCAGGGACAATTATAAAGGAACACCTATTTCTGGACAGGAGCAGTTGGGAACAAAGAGTGTGTTGTGGAGTGAAGTGTTTATTTGAGGGTCCAAACTTCCCTCCTTAGGTGGGTATTACTTCTTTACATTCGTGAACATCATAAAAAGCAATGATTTTAGAAGCCCAGACGCATATTATTACAGCAATTCATTTGTTGAGGTGAGAGGAAATGAGAAGGAACTTGCTGCACCACTAAATCTATGCCTGAGCACTGCTGAAATCAAACAAAAAGAATTCACGGTGGCTAGATAGGGCTATTTTCTACTGACTCTCTCTGGGGACTCAAACAGAATTCATTTGTTTGTTTGTTTCTTATTTTCACTTGTATAGGTAATCTGTCCCCGCCCCTTCAGCTTGTAGTTTGTCTGTGTCCTTGGATCTCAAGTGAGTCTCCAGTAAGGGAGCACGTAGGAGATCTTGCGTTTTCATCAGTTCTTCTAACACTGGGTCTTTTGATTGAAGCACTCAAAGCCTGTACTTTTATTTATTCTGATATTTGAGAGCTGTGCTCTTACTGCACTTTGAAATTCTTTTTGTTCTCATTAATATACAATCACATGCAGAACATTATGTTTTCCAGTCTACACCCTTCAGCAAGTCCCCGGCAAAAGCCAGTTACAGTCGCTGTCCGTCAGCGTGTACTAAGATGCTGTAGAATCACTACATGTCTTCTCTGTGTTATGCAGCCGTACAAATGACCCCCCAAGTTACACACTATACATGCTAATCCTAATGCCCCCATTCTTTTTCCCCGCCCTTATTACTCCCTTCCCAAAAACCCTCCCCAGTCCCTTTCTCTTTGGTAACTGTTAGTCCACTCTCGGGTTCTGTGAGTCTGCTGCTGTCTTTTCCTTCAGTTTTTCTTTGTTATCATACTCCACACATGAGTGAAATCATTTGGTACATGTATTTCTCCTCCTTGAATATTTGACTGAGCATAATACCCTCTAGCTCCATCCACGTTATTGCAAATAATAGGATTTGTTTTCTTCTTATGGCTGCCTACTGCACTTTTTAAACTGGATTTCATTCTTCTTTTTGTTTGTAGTTTCGCTATGTGCTTTCACCATTGCTCTCCTGGTTATGAGCAGTAGCTTTGTGTTAATCGATATGTACCTATATCTATCTATCTGTCTGTCTATCTATTTATCAATCAATCAATCAATCAATCAATCATCTTTTTGTCTGCCCATCTGTCCTTGTGTACAGAACAGTTAACCATATATCCTATATCACTTTCCTACACTATGCTTCCAAAAATCCTGCAAAGTATCTAGGCTGTAGAGAGACCACTGGGTTCACCGAGACACTTGCAGTTCGAGGCGGCCGCGTGTACCTACAAAACCAGGAAATAGTTGTGCCGGGACTTGAACCCGTGTCTCTATCCTCTGTCTTCTTTCATCTCCTTCTAACTTACTGTCTGTATTTAGCCACATTCTTTGACTAAGTGCTCCCTGAAGACCACAAGTATCATTCCTCTGGGCCTGTTGTCTCGAGAAAAGAAAACTTGTTCTTTGCTCACCACCATGTTTGAAGGACATCAGCGTGATCACCGGCGATAGGACGGAGGGTCAAATAAAAAGGAACACCAATTTCTAGACAGGAGCAGTTGGGAGCTAAGAGTGTTTTGTGGGGTGACGTGTTTATTTGAGTGTCCAAACTTCCCTCTTTAGGTAGTTATTAGATCCTCCCATTCGTGAACATCATAAAACCCACTGATTTCAAAGGCCCAGACGCTTATTATTACAGCAACTCAGTTGTCGAGGTGAGAGAAAATGAGAAGTATGTTGCTGCACCACTAAATCAATGGCTGGGAACGGCTGAAACCAAACAAAAAGAATTCACGGAGGCCAGATAGGGCTATTTTCTTCTGACTGTCTCAATGGACTCACACAGAATCCATTTGTTTGATTGTTTGTTTTTCAGTTTCACTCGTGTAGGGTACTTGTCCACACATCTTCGGCTTGTAGTGTGTCTGTGTCCTTGGATCTCAAGTGAGTCTCCTGTAAGTAAGCACGTACGTGTCTTGAGTTTTCATCCCTTCTTTTAACCCTGTGTCTTTTGTTTGCTGCACTCAGTGCCTGACCTTTTATTCTGATGATTCAGAGCTGTGCACTTATTGCACTTAAAGAATTTTTTTTATCATTAAGCTAAAATCAATTGAAGAACATTATGTTTACTATGCTCCCCCCTTCACCAAGTACATCTGAAAAACCTCTTCAGTCGCTGTCGATCTGCGTAGTTGGATGCTGTAGACCCCTTCACCATGTCCCTCCCAACAGACCCCATTACAGTCGCTGTCCATCAGTGAGTAGTAAGATGCTATATGATCTCTACTAGCCTTCTCTGTGTTGTACAGCACTCCCCATGACCCCTCGACCCAAAGCATTATACATGCTAAAACTAATGCCCCCATTCTTTCTCCTCACACTTATCCCTCCCTTCAGACCAACCCTGCCCAGTCCTTTTCCCTTAGGTAACTTTTAGTCAACTCTCGGGTTCTGTGAGTCTGCTGCTGTTTTTCTCCTTCAGTTTTTCTTTGTTGTTGTACTACACACATGAGTGAAAACACTTGGTACTTGTCTTTCTCCGCCTGGCCTATTTCTCTGAACATACTACCGTCTAGCTCCATCCAGGTCATTACAAATGGTAGGATTTGTTTTCTTCTTAAGGCTGCTTACTGCACTTTTAAAACTGGATTTCATTCTTCCTTTTTGTTTGTAGTTTAGCTATGTTATTCACCATTCAACTCCTGGTTATGAACAGTAGCTTTGTGTCAATCGATATGTATCTGTATCTATCTATCTAATGGTCTGTCTGTCTATCTATGTTTCTACGTATGTATGTATGTATGTATCTCTCTTCCTATCATCTATCTATGATGTCTATCATCGATCAATCCATGTACCTATCTATCTATCTTTCATCTGTCATCTGTGTACCTATCTATCTATGAATCAATCATCTTTTTGTCTGCCCATCTATCCTTCTGTACAGAACAGTTAACAACATAGCCTATGTCTCTTCCCTACATTATGCTTCCAGAAATCTTGCAAGGTAACTAAGCCATAAGGAGAGCACTGTGTTCACCGATACACTTTCAGGTAGAGTCAGCCGCGTGTGCTTACAAAACCAGTAAATGGAGGTGAAAGGACTTGAACCTGTATCTCTGTCCACTGTCCTCTCATACTTCCTGCTCGCTTGGTGACTTTATTTAGCCACATTCAGTGAGTAAGTGATCCCTGAAGACCACAAGTATCCTTCGTCTGGTCCGGTTGTCGAAAGAAAAGTGTACTTGCTTCTTTGCACACCACCATGTTTGAGGGACATCGGCGTGATCACTGCAGATAGGTGCAGGGACAATTATAAAGGAACACCTATTTCTGGACAGGAGCAGTTGGGAACAAAGAGTGTGTTGTGGAGTGAAGTGTTTATTTGAGGGTCCAAACTTCCCTCCTTAGGTGGGTATTACTTCTTTACATTCGTGAACATCATAAAAAGCAATGATTTTAGAAGCCCAGACGCATATTATTACAGCAATTCATTTGTTGAGGTGAGAGGAAATGAGAAGGAACTTGCTGCACCACTAAATCTATGCCTGAACACTGCTGAAATCAAACAAAAAGAATTCACGGTGGCTAGATAGGGCTATTTTCTACTGACTCTCTCTGGGGACTCAAACAGAATTCATTTGTTTGTAGGTTTCTTATTTTCACTGGTATAGGTAATCTGTCCCCGCCCCTTCAGCTTGTAGTTTGTCTGTGTCCTTGGATCTCATGTGAGTCTCCAGTAAGGGAGCACGTATGAGATCTTGCGTTTTCATTAGTTCTTCTAACACTGGGTCTTTTGATTGAAGCACTCAAAGCCTGTACTTTTATTCTGATATTTGAGAGCTGTGCTCTTACTGCACTTTGAAATTCTTTTTGTTCTCATTAATATACAATCACATGCAGAACATTATGTTTTCCAGTCTACACCCTTCACCAAGTCCCCGGCAAAAGCCAGTTACAGTCGCTGTCCGTCAGCGTGTACTAAGATGCTGTAGAATCACTACATGTCTTCTCTGTGTTATGCAGCCGTACAAATAACCCCCCAAGTTACACACTATACATGCTAATCCTAACGTCCCCATTCTTTTTCCCCGCCCTTATTACTCCCTTCCCAAAAACCCTCCCCAGTCCCTTTCTCTTTGGTAACTGTTAGTCCACTCTCGGGTTCTGTGAGTCTGCTGCTGTCTTTTCCTTCAGTTTTTCTTTGTTATCATACTCCACACATGAGTGAAATCATTTGGTACATGTATTTCTCCACCTTGAATATTTGACTGAGCATAATACCCTCTAGCTCCATACACGTTATTGCAAATAATAGGATTTGTTTTCTTCTTATGACTGCCTACTGCACTTTTTAAACTGGATTTCATTCTTCTTTTTTGTTTGTAGTTTCGCTATGTGCTTTCACCATTGCTCTCCTGGTTATGAGCAGTATCTTTGTGTTAATCGATATGTACCTATATCTATCTATCTGTCTGTCTATCTATTTATCAATCAATCAATCAATCAATCATCTTTTTGTCTGCCCATCTGTCCTTGTGTACAGAACAGTTAACCATATATCCTATATCACTTTCCTACACTATGCTTCCAAAAATCCTGCAAAGTATCTAGGCTGTAGAGAGACCACTGGGTTCACCGAGACACTTGCAGTTCGAGGCGGCCGCGTGTACCTACAAAACCAGGAAATAGTTGTGCCGGGACTTGAACCCGTGTCTCTATCCTCTGTCTTCTTTCATCTCCTTCTAACTTACTGTCTGTATTTAGCCACATTCTTTGACTAAGTGCTCCCTGAAGACCACAAGTATCATTCCTCTGGGCCTGTTGTCTCGAGAAAAGAAAACTTGTTCTTTGCTCACCACCATGTTTGAAGGATATCAGCGTGATCACCGGCGATAGGACGGAGGGTCAAATAAAAAGGAACACCAATTTCTAGACAAGAGCAGTTGGGAGCTAAGAGTGTTTTGTGGCGTGACGTGTTTATTTGAGTGTCCAAACTTCCCTCTTTAGGTAGTTATTAGATCCTCCCATTCGTGAACATCATAAAACCCACTGATTTCAAAGGCCCAGACGCTTATTATTACAGCAACTCAGTTGTCGAGGTGAGAGAAAATGAGAAGTATGTTGCTGCACCACTAAATCAATGGCTGGGAACGGCTGAAACCAAACAAAAAGAATTCACGGAGGCCATATAGGGCTATTTTCTTCTGACTGTCTCAATGGACTCACACAGAATCCATTTGTTTGATTGTTTGTTTTTCAGTTTCACTCGTGTAGGGTACTTGTCCACACACCTTCGGCTTGTAGTGTGTCTGTGTCCTTGGATCTCAAGTGAGTCTCCTGTAAGTAAGCACGTACGTGTCATGAGTTTTCATTCCCTCTTTTAACCCTGTGTCTTTTTTTTGCTGCACTCAGTGCCTGACCTTTTATTCTGATGATTCAGAGCTGTGCACTTATTGCACTTAAAGAATTTTTTTTATCATTAAGCTAAAATCAATTGAAGAACATTATGTTTACTATGCTCCCCCCTTCAACAAGTACATCTGAAAAACCTCTTCAGTCGCTGTCGATCTGCGTAGTTGGATGCTGTAGACCCCTTCACCATGTCCCTCCCAACAGACCCCATTACAGTCGCTGTCCATCAGTGAGTAGTAAGATGCTATATGATCTCTACTAGCCTTCTCTGTGTTGTACAGCACTCCCCATGACCCCTCGACCCAAAGCATTATACATGCTAAAACTAATGCCCCCATTCTTTCTCCTCACACTTATCCCTCCCTTCAGACCAACCCTGCCCAGTCCTTTTCCCTTAGGTAACTTTTAGTCAACTCTCGGGTTCTGTGAGTCTGCTGCTGTTTTTCTCCTTCAGTTTTTCTTTGTTGTTGTACTACACACATGAGTGAAAACACTTGGTACTTGTCTTTCTCCGCCTGGCCTATTTCTCTGAACATACTACCGTCTAGCTCCATCCAGGTCATTACAAATGGTAGGATTTGTTTTCTTCTTAAGGCTGCTTACTGCACTTTTAAAACTGGATTTCATTCTTCCTTTTTGTTTGTAGTTTAGCTATGTTATTCACCATTCAACTCCTGGTTATGAACAGTAGCTTTGTGTCAATCGATATGTATCTGTATCTATCTATCTAATGGTCTGTCTGTCTATCTATGTTTCTACGTATGTATGTATGTATGTATCTATCTCTCTTCCTATCATCTATCTATGATGTCTATCATCGATCAATCCATGTACCTATCTATCTATCTTTCATCTGTCATCTGTGTACCTATCTATCTATGAATCAATCATCTTTTTGTCTGCCCATCTATCCTTCTGTACAGAACAGTTAACAACATAGCCTATGTCTCTTCCCTACATTATGCTTCCAGAAATCTTGCAAGGTAACTAAGCCATAAGGAGAGCACTGTGTTCACCGATACACTTTCAGGTAGAGTCAGCCGCGTGTGCTTACAAAACCAGTAAATGGAGGTGAAAGGACTTGAACCTGTATCTCTGTCCACTGTCCTCTCATACTTCCTGCTCGCTTGGTGACTTTATTTAGCCACATTCAGTGAGTAAGTGATCCCTGAAGACCACAAGTATCCTTCGTCTGGTCCGGTTGTCGAAAGAAAAGTGTACTTGCTTCTTTGCACACCACCATGTTTGAGGGACATCGGCGTGATCACTGCAGATAGGTGCAGGGACAATTATAAAGGAACACCTATTTCTGGACAGGAGCAGTTGGGAACAAAGAGTGTGTTGTGGAGTGAAGTGTTTATTTGAGGGTCCAAACTTCCCTCCTTAGGTGGGTATTACTTCTTTACATTCGTGAACATCATAAAAAGCAATGATTTTAGAAGCCCAGACGCATATTATTACAGCAATTCATTTGTTGAGGTGAGAGGAAATGAGAAGGAACTTGCTGCACCACTAAATCTATGCCTGAACACTGCTGAAATCAAACAAAAAGAATTCACGGTGGCTAGATAGGGCTATTTTCTACTGACTCTCTCTGGGGACTCAAACAGAATTCATTTGTTTGTAGGTTTCTTATTTTCACTGGTATAGGTAATCTGTCCCCGCCCCTTCAGCTTGTAGTTTGTCTGTGTCCTTGGATCTCATGTGAGTCTCCAGTAAGGGAGCACGTATGAGATCTTGCGTTTTCATTAGTTCTTCTAACACTGGGTCTTTTGATTGAAGCACTCAAAGCCTGTACTTTTATTCTGATATTTGAGAGCTGTGCTCTTACTGCACTTTGAAATTCTTTTTGTTCTCATTAATATACAATCACATGCAGAACATTATGTTTTCCAGTCTACACCCTTCACCAAGTCCCCGGCAAAAGCCAGTTACAGTCGCTGTCCGTCAGCGTGTACTAAGATGCTGTAGAATCACTACATGTCTTCTCTGTGTTATGCAGCCGTACAAATAACCCCCCAAGTTACACACTATACATGCTAATCCTAACGTCCCCATTCTTTTTCCCCGCCCTTATTACTCCCTTCCCAAAAACCCTCCCCAGTCCCTTTCTCTTTGGTAACTGTTAGTCCACTCTCGGGTTCTGTGAGTCTGCTGCTGTCTTTTCCTTCAGTTTTTCTTTGTTATCATACTCCACACATGAGTGAAATCATTTGGTACATGTATTTCTCCACCTTGAATATTTGACTGAGCATAATACCCTCTAGCTCCATACACGTTATTGCAAATAATAGGATTTGTTTTCTTCTTATGACTGCCTACTGCACTTTTTAAACTGGATTTCATTCTTCTTTTTTGTTTGTAGTTTCGCTATGTGCTTTCACCATTGCTCTCCTGGTTATGAGCAGTATCTTTGTGTTAATCGATATGTACCTATATCTATCTATCTGTCTGTCTATCTATTTATCAATCAATCAATCAATCAATCATCTTTTTGTCTGCCCATCTGTCCTTGTGTACAGAACAGTTAACCATATATCCTATATCACTTTCCTACACTATGCTTCCAAAAATCCTGCAAAGTATCTAGGCTGTAGAGAGACCACTGGGTTCACCGAGACACTTGCAGTTCGAGGCGGCCGCGTGTACCTACAAAACCAGGAAATAGTTGTGCCGGGACTTGAACCCGTGTCTCTATCCTCTGTCTTCTTTCATCTCCTTCTAACTTACTGTCTGTATTTAGCCACATTCTTTGACTAAGTGCTCCCTGAAGACCACAAGTATCATTCCTCTGGGCCTGTTGTCTCGAGAAAAGAAAACTTGTTCTTTGCTCACCACCATGTTTGAAGGATATCAGCGTGATCACCGGCGATAGGACGGAGGGTCAAATAAAAAGGAACACCAATTTCTAGACAAGAGCAGTTGGGAGCTAAGAGTGTTTTGTGGCGTGACGTGTTTATTTGAGTGTCCAAACTTCCCTCTTTAGGTAGTTATTAGATCCTCCCATTCGTGAACATCATAAAACCCACTGATTTCAAAGGCCCAGACGCTTATTATTACAGCAACTCAGTTGTCGAGGTGAGAGAAAATGAGAAGTATGTTGCTGCACCACTAAATCAATGGCTGGGAACGGCTGAAACCAAACAAAAAGAATTCACGGAGGCCATATAGGGCTATTTTCTTCTGACTGTCTCAATGGACTCACACAGAATCCATTTGTTTGATTGTTTGTTTTTCAGTTTCACTCGTGTAGGGTACTTGTCCACACACCTTCGGCTTGTAGTGTGTCTGTGTCCTTGGATCTCAAGTGAGTCTCCTGTAAGTAAGCACGTACGTGTCATGAGTTTTCATTCCCTCTTTTAACCCTGTGTCTTTTTTTTGCTGCACTCAGTGCCTGACCTTTTATTCTGATGATTCAGAGCTGTGCACTTATTGCACTTAAAGAATTTTTTTTATCATTAAGCTAAAATCAATTGAAGAACATTATGTTTACTATGCTCCCCCCTTCAACAAGTACATCTGAAAAACCTCTTCAGTCGCTGTCGATCTGCGTAGTTGGATGCTGTAGACCCCTTCACCATGTCCCTCCCAACAGACCCCATTACAGTCGCTGTCCATCAGTGAGTAGTAAGATGCTATATGATCTCTACTAGCCTTCTCTGTGTTGTACAGCACTCCCCATGACCCCTCGACCCAAAGCATTATACATGCTAAAACTAATGCCCCCATTCTTTCTCCTCACACTTATCCCTCCCTTCAGACCAACCCTGCCCAGTCCTTTTCCCTTAGGTAACTTTTAGTCAACTCTCGGGTTCTGTGAGTCTGCTGCTGTTTTTCTCCTTCAGTTTTTCTTTGTTGTTGTACTACACACATGAGTGAAAACACTTGGTACTTGTCTTTCTCCGCCTGGCCTATTTCTCTGAACATACTACCGTCTAGCTCCATCCAGGTCATTACAAATGGTAGGATTTGTTTTCTTCTTAAGGCTGCTTACTGCACTTTTAAAACTGGATTTCATTCTTCCTTTTTGTTTGTAGTTTAGCTATGTTATTCACCATTCAACTCCTGGTTATGAACAGTAGCTTTGTGTCAATCGATATGTATCTGTATCTATCTATCTAATGGTCTGTCTGTCTATCTATGTTTCTACGTATGTATGTATGTATGTATCTATCTCTCTTCCTATCATCTATCTATGATGTCTATCATCGATCAATCCATGTACCTATCTATCTATCTTTCATCTGTCATCTGTGTACCTATCTATCTATGAATCAATCATCTTTTTGTCTGCCCATCTATCCTTCTGTACAGAACAGTTAACAACATAGCCTATGTCTCTTCCCTACATTATGCTTCCAGAAATCTTGCAAGGTAACTAAGCCATAAGGAGAGCACTGTGTTCACCGATACACTTTCAGGTAGAGTCAGCCGCGTGTGCTTACAAAACCAGTAAATGGAGGTGAAAGGACTTGAACCTGTATCTCTGTCCACTGTCCTCTCATACTTCCTGCTCGCTTGGTGACTTTATTTAGCCACATTCAGTGAGTAAGTGATCCCTGAAGACCACAAGTATCCTTCGTCTGGTCCGGTTGTCGAAAGAAAAGTGTACTTGCTTCTTTGCACACCACCATGTTTGAGGGACATCGGCGTGATCACTGCTGATAGGTGCAGGGACAATTATAAAGGAACACCTATTTCTGGACAGGAGCAGTTGGGAACAAAGAGTGTGTTGTGGAGTGAAGTGTTTATTTGAGGGTCCAAACTTCCCTCCTTAGGTGGGTATTACTTCTTTACATTCGTGAACATCATAAAAAGCAATGATTTTAGAAGCCCAGACGCATATTATTACAGCAATTCATTTGTTGAGGTGAGAGGAAATGAGAAGGAACTTGCTGCACCACTAAATCTATGCCTGAGCACTGCTGAAATCAAACAAAAAGAATTCACGGTGGCTAGATAGGGCTATTTTCTACTGACTCTCTCTGGGGACTCAAACAGAATTCATTTGTTTGTTTGTTTCTTATTTTCACTTGTATAGGTAATCTGTCCCCGCCCCTTCAGCTTGTAGTTTGTCTGTGTCCTTGGATCTCAAGTGAGTCTCCAGTAAGGGAGCACGTAGGAGATCTTGCGTTTTCATCAGTTCTTCTAACACTGGGTCTTTTGATTGAAGCACTCAAAGCCTGTACTTTTATTTATTCTGATATTTGAGAGCTGTGCTCTTACTGCACTTTGAAATTCTTTTTGTTCTCATTAATATACAATCACATGCAGAACATTATGTTTTCCAGTCTACACCCTTCACCAAGTCCAAGGCAAAAGCCAGTTACAGTCGCTGTCCGTCAGCGTGTACTAAGATGCTGTAGAATCACTACATGTCTTCTCTGTGTTATGCAGCCGTACAAATGACCCCCCAAGTTACACACTATACATGCTAATCCTAATGCCCCCATTCTTTTTCCCCGCCCTTATTACTCCCTTCCCAAAAACCCTCCCCAGTCCCTTTCTCTTTGGTAACTGTTAGTCCACTCTCGGGTTCTGTGAGTCTGCTGCTGTCTTTTCCTTCAGTTTTTCTTTGTTATCATACTCCACACATGAGTGAAATCATTTGGTACATGTATTTCTCCTCCTTGAATATTTGACTGAGCATAATACCCTCTAGCTCCATCCACGTTATTGCAAATAATAGGATTTGTTTTCTTCTTATGGCTGCCTACTGCACTTTTTAAACTGGATTTCATTCTTCTTTTTGTTTGTAGTTTCGCTATGTGCTTTCACCATTGCTCTCCTGGTTATGAGCAGTAGCTTTGTGTTAATCGATATGTACCTATATCTATCTATCTGTCTGTCTATCTATTTATCAATCAATCAATCAATCAATCAATCATCTTTTTGTCTGCCCATCTGTCCTTGTGTACAGAACAGTTAACCATATATCCTATATCACTTTCCTACACTATGCTTCCAAAAATCCTGCAAAGTATCTAGGCTGTAGAGAGACCACTGGGTTCACCGAGACACTTGCAGTTCGAGGCGGCCGCGTGTACCTACAAAACCAGGAAATAGTTGTGCCGGGACTTGAACCCGTGTCTCTATCCTCTGTCTTCTTTCATCTCCTTCTAACTTACTGTCTGTATTTAGCCACATTCTTTGACTAAGTGCTCCCTGAAGACCACAAGTATCATTCCTCTGGGCCTGTTGTCTCGAGAAAAGAAAACTTGTTCTTTGCTCACCACCATGTTTGAAGGACATCAGCGTGATCACCGGCGATAGGACGGAGGGTCAAATAAAAAGGAACACCAATTTCTAGACAGGAGCAGTTGGGAGCTAAGAGTGTTTTGTGGGGTGACGTGTTTATTTGAGTGTCCAAACTTCCCTCTTTAGGTAGTTATTAGATCCTACCATTCGTGAACATCATAAAACCCACTGATTTCAAAGGCCCAGACGCTTATTATTACAGCAACTCAGTTGTCGAGGTGAGAGAAAATGAGAAGTATGTTGCTGCACCACTAAATCAATGGCTGGGAACGGCTGAAACCAAACAAAAAGAATTCACGGAGGCCAGATAGGGCTATTTTCTTCTGACTGTCTCAATGGACTCACACAGAATCCATTTGTTTGATTGTTTGTTTTTCAGTTTCACTCGTGTAGGGTACTTGTCCACACACCTTCGGCTTGTAGTGTGTCTGTGTCCTTGGATCTCAAGTGAGTCTCCTGTAAGTAAGCACGTACGTGTCTTGAGTTTTCATCCCTTCTTTTAACCCTGTGTCTTTTGTTTGCTGCACTCAGTGCCTGACCTTTTATTCTGATGATTCAGAGCTGTGCACTTATTGCACTTAAAGAATTTTTTTTATCATTAAGCTAAAATCAATTGAAGAACATTATGTTTACTATGCTCCCCCCTTCACCAAGTACATCTGAAAAACCTCTTCAGTCGCTGTCGATCTGCGTAGTTGGATGCTGTAGACCCCTTCACCATGTCCCTCCCAACAGACCCCATTACAGTCGCTGTCCATCAGTGAGTAGTAAGATGCTATATGATCTCTACTAGCCTTCTCTGTGTTGTACAGCACTCCCCATGACCCCTCGACCCAAAGCATTATACATGCTAAAACTAATGCCCCCATTCTTTCTCCTCACACTTATCCCTCCCTTCAGACCAACCCTGCCCAGTCCTTTTCCCTTAGGTAACTTTTAGTCAACTCTCGGGTTCTGTGAGTCTGCTGCTGTTTTTCTCCTTCAGTTTTTCTTTGTTGTTGTACTACACACATGAGTGAAAACACTTGGTACTTGTCTTTCTCCGCCTGGCCTATTTCTCTGAACATACTACCGTCTAGCTCCATCCAGGTCATTACAAATGGTAGGATTTGTTTTCTTCTTAAGGCTGCTTACTGCACTTTTAAAACTGGATTTCATTCTTCCTTTTTGTTTGTAGTTTAGCTATGTTATTCACCATTCAACTCCTGGTTATGAACAGTAGCTTTGTGTCAATCGATATGTATCTGTATCTATCTATCTAATGGTCTGTCTGTCTATCTATGTTTCTACGTATGTATGTATGTATGTATCTATCTCTCTTCCTATCATCTATCTATGATGTCTATCATCGATCAATCCATGTACCTATCTATCTATCTTTCATCTGTCATCTGTGTACCTATCTATCTATGAATCAATCATCTTTTTGTCTGCCCATCTATCCTTCTGTACAGAACAGTTAACAACATAGCCTATGTCTCTTCCCTACATTATGCTTCCAGAAATCTTGCAAGGTAACTAAGCCATAAGGAGAGCACTGTGTTCACCGATACACTTTCAGGTAGAGTCAGCCGCGTGTGCTTACAAAACCAGTAAATGGAGGTGAAAGGACTTGAACCTGTATCTCTGTCCACTGTCCTCTCATACTTCCTGCTCGCTTGGTGACTTTATTTAGCCACATTCAGTGAGTAAGTGATCCCTGAAGACCACAAGTATCCTTCGTCTGGTCCGGTTGTCGAAAGAAAAGTGTACTTGCTTCTTTGCACACCACCATGTTTGAGGGACATCGGCGTGATCACTGCAGATAGGTGCAGGGACAATTATAAAGGAACACCTATTTCTGGACAGGAGCAGTTGGGAACAAAGAGTGTGTTGTGGAGTGAAGTGTTTATTTGAGGGTCCAAACTTCCCTCCTTAGGTGGGTATTACTTCTTTACATTCGTGAACATCATAAAAAGCAATGATTTTAGAAGCCCAGACGCATATTATTACAGCAATTCATTTGTTGAGGTGAGAGGAAATGAGAAGGAACTTGCTGCACCACTAAATCTATGCCTGAGCACTGCTGAAATCAAACAAAAAGAATTCACGGTGGCTAGATAGGGCTATTTTCTACTGACTCTCTCTGGGGACTCAAACAGAATTCATTTGTTTGTTTGTTTCTTATTTTCACTTGTATAGGTAATCTGTCCCCGCCCCTTCAGCTTGTAGTTTGTCTGTGTCCTTGGATCTCATGTGAGTCTCCAGTAAGGGAGCACGTATGAGATCTTGCGTTTTCATTAGTTCTTCTAACACTGGGTCTTTTGATTGAAGCACTCAAAGCCTGTACTTTTATTCTGATATTTGAGAGCTGTGCTCTTACTGCACTTTGAAATTCTTTTTGTTCTCATTAATATACAATCACATGCAGAACATTATGTTTTCCAGTCTACACCCTTCACCAAGTCCCCGGCAAAAGCCAGTTACAGTCGCTGTCCGTCAGCGTGTACTAAGATGCTGTAGAATCACTACATGTCTTCTCTGTGTTATGCAGCCGTACAAATAACCCCCCAAGTTACACACTATACATGCTAATCCTAACGTCCCCATTCTTTTTCCCCGCCCTTATTACTCCCTTCCCAAAAACCCTCCCCAGTCCCTTTCTCTTTGGTAACTGTTAGTCCACTCTCGGGTTCTGTGAGTCTGCTGCTGTCTTTTCCTTCAGTTTTTCTTTGTTATCATACTCCACACATGAGTGAAATCATTTGGTACATGTATTTCTCCACCTTGAATATTTGACTGAGCATAATACCCTCTAGCTCCATACACGTTATTGCAAATAATAGGATTTGTTTTCTTCTTATGACTGCCTACTGCACTTTTTAAACTGGATTTCATTCTTCTTTTTTGTTTGTAGTTTCGCTATGTGCTTTCACCATTGCTCTCCTGGTTATGAGCAGTATCTTTGTGTTAATCGATATGTACCTATATCTATCTATCTGTCTGTCTATCTATTTATCAATCAATCAATCAATCAATCAATCATCTTTTTGTCTGCCCATCTGTCCTTGTGTACAGAACAGTTAACCATATATCCTATATCACTTTCCTACACTATGCTTCCAAAAATCCTGCAAAGTATCTAGGCTGTAGAGAGACCACTGGGTTCACCGAGACACTTGCAGTTCGAGGCGGCCGCGTGTACCCACAAAACCAGGAAATAGTTGTGCCGGGACTTGAACCCGTGTCTCTATCCTCTGTCTTCTTTCATCTCCTTCTAACTTACTGTCTGTATTTAGCCACATTCTTTGACTAAGTGCTCCCTGAAGACCACAAGTATCATTCCTCTGGGCCTGTTGTCTCGAGAAAAGAAAACTTGTTCTTTGCTCACCACCATGTTTGAAGGATATCAGCGTGATCACCGGCGATAGGACGGAGGGTCAAATAAAAAGGAACACCAATTTCTAGACAAGAGCAGTTGGGAGCTAAGAGTGTTTTGTGGCGTGACGTGTTTATTTGAGTGTCCAAACTTCCCTCTTTAGGTAGTTATTAGATCCTCAAATTCGTGAGCATCATAAAACCCACTGATTTCAAAGGCCCAGACGCTTATTATTACAGCAACTCAGTTGTCGAGGTGAGAGAAAATGAGAAGTATGTTGCTGCACCACTAAATCAATGGCTGGGAACGGCTGAAACCAAACAAAAAGAATTCACGGAGGCCATATAGGGCTATTTTCTTCTGACTGTCTCAATGGACTCACACAGAATCCATTTGTTTGATTGTTTGTTTTTCAGTTTCACTCGTGTAGGGTACTTGTCCACACACCTTCGGCTTGTAGTGTGTCTGTGTCCTTGGATCTCAAGTGAGTCTCCTGTAAGTAAGCACGTACGTGTCATGAGTTTTCATTCCCTCTTTTAACCCTGTGTCTTTTTTTTGCTGCACTCAGTGCCTGACCTTTTATTCTGATGATTCAGAGCTGTGCACTTATTGCACTTAAAGAATTTTTTTTATCATTAAGCTAAAATCAATTGAAGAACATTATGTTTACTATGCTCCCCCCTTCAACAAGTACATCTGAAAAACCTCTTCAGTCGCTGTCGATCTGCGTAGTTGGATGCTGTAGACCCCTTCACCATGTCCCTCCCAACAGACCCCATTACAGTCGCTGTCCATCAGTGAGTAGTAAGATGCTATATGATCTCTACTAGCCTTCTCTGTGTTGTACAGCACTCCCCATGACCCCTCGACCCAAAGCATTATACATGCTAAAACTAATGCCCCCATTCTTTCTCCTCACACTTATCCCTCCCTTCAGACCAACCCTGCCCAGTCCTTTTCCCTTAGGTAACTTTTAGTCAACTCTCGGGTTCTGTGAGTCTGCTGCTGTTTTTCTCCTTCAGTTTTTCTTTGTTGTTGTACTACACACATGAGTGAAAACACTTGGTACTTGTCTTTCTCCGCCTGGCCTATTTCTCTGAACATACTACCGTCTAGCTCCATCCAGGTCATTACAAATGGTAGGATTTGTTTTCTTCTTAAGGCTGCTTACTGCACTTTTAAAACTGGATTTCATTCTTCCTTTTTGTTTGTAGTTTAGCTATGTTATTCACCATTCAACTCCTGGTTATGAACAGTAGCTTTGTGTCAATCGATATGTATCTGTATCTATCTATCTAATGGTCTGTCTGTCTATCTATGTTTCTACGTATGTATGTATGTATGTATCTATCTCTCTTCCTATCATCTATCTATGATGTCTATCATCGATCAATCCATGTACCTATCTATCTATCTTTCATCTGTCATCTGTGTACCTATCTATCTATGAATCAATCATCTTTTTGTCTGCCCATCTATCCTTCTGTACAGAACAGTTAACAACATAGCCTATGTCTCTTCCCTACATTATGCTTCCAGAAATCTTGCAAGGTAACTAAGCCATAAGGAGAGCACTGTGTTCACCGATACACTTTCAGGTAGAGTCAGCCGCGTGTGCTTACAAAACCAGTAAATGGAGGTGAAAGGACTTGAACCTGTATCTCTGTCCACTGTCCTCTCATACTTCCTGCTCGCTTGGTGACTTTATTTAGCCACATTCAGTGAGTAAGTGATCCCTGAAGACCACAAGTATCCTTCGTCTGGTCCGGTTGTCGAAAGAAAAGTGTACTTGCTTCTTTGCACACCACCATGTTTGAGGGACATCGGCGTGATCACTGCTGATAGGTGCAGGGACAATTATAAAGGAACACCTATTTCTGGACAGGAGCAGTTGGGAACAAAGAGTGTGTTGTGGAGTGAAGTGTTTATTTGAGGGTCCAAACTTCCCTCCTTAGGTGGGTATTACTTCTTTACATTCGTGAACATCATAAAAAGCAATGATTTTAGAAGCCCAGACGCATATTATTACAGCAATTCATTTGTTGAGGTGAGAGGAAATGAGAAGGAACTTGCTGCACCACTAAATCTATGCCTGAGCACTGCTGAAATCAAACAAAAAGAATTCACGGTGGCTAGATAGGGCTATTTTCTACTGACTCTCTCTGGGGACTCAAACAGAATTCATTTGTTTGTTTGTTTCTTATTTTCACTTGTATAGGTAATCTGTCCCCGCCCCTTCAGCTTGTAGTTTGTCTGTGTCCTTGGATCTCAAGTGAGTCTCCAGTAAGGGAGCACGTAGGAGATCTTGCGTTTTCATCAGTTCTTCTAACACTGGGTCTTTTGATTGAAGCACTCAAAGCCTGTACTTTTATTTATTCTGATATTTGAGAGCTGTGCTCTTACTGCACTTTGAAATTCTTTTTGTTCTCATTAATATACAATCACATGCAGAACATTATGTTTTCCAGTCTACACCCTTCAGCAAGTCCCCGGCAAAAGCCAGTTACAGTCGCTGTCCGTCAGCGTGTACTAAGATGCTGTAGAATCACTACATGTCTTCTCTGTGTTATGCAGCCGTACAAATGACCCCCCAATTACACACTATACATGCTAATCCTAATGCCCCCATTCTTTTTCCCCGCCCTTATTACTCCCTTCCCAAAAACCCTCCCCAGTCCCTTTCTCTTTGGTAACTGTTAGTCCACTCTCGGGTTCTGTGAGTCTGCTGCTGTCTTTTCCTTCAGTTTTTCTTTGTTATCATACTCCACACATGAGTGAAATCATTTGGTACATGTATTTCTCCTCCTTGAATATTTGACTGAGCATAATACCCTCTAGCTCCATCCACGTTATTGCAAATAATAGGATTTGTTTTCTTCTTATGGCTGCCTACTGCACTTTTTAAACTGGATTTCATTCTTCTTTTTTGTTTGTAGTTTCGCTATGTGCTTTCACCATTGCTCTCCTGGTTATGAGCAGTAGCTTTGTGTTAATCGATATGTACCTATATCTATCTATCTGTCTGTCTATCTATTTATCAATCAATCAATCAATCAATCAATCATCTTTTTGTCTGCCCATCTGTCCTTGTGTACAGAACAGTTAACCATATATCCTATATCACTTTCCTACACTATGCTTCCAAAAATCCTGCAAAGTATCTAGGCTGTAGAGAGACCACTGGGTTCACCGAGACACTTGCAGTTCGAGGCGGCCGCGTGTACCTACAAAACCAGGAAATAGTTGTGCCGGGACTTGAACCCGTGTCTCTATCCTCTGTCTTCTTTCATCTCCTTCTAACTTACTGTCTGTATTTAGCCACATTCTTTGACTAAGTGCTCCCTGAAGACCACAAGTATCATTCCTCTGGGCCTGTTGTCTCGAGAAAAGAAAACTTGTTCTTTGCTCACCACCATGTTTGAAGGACATCAGCGTGATCACCGGCGATAGGACGGAGGGTCAAATAAAAAGGAACACCAATTTCTAGACAGGAGCAGTTGGGAGCTAAGAGTGTTTTGTGGGTTGACGTGTTTATTTGAGTGTCCACACTTCCCTCTTTAGGTAGTTATTAGATCCTCCCATTCGTGAACATCATAAAACCCACTGATTTCAAAGGCCCAGACGCTTATTATTACAGCAACTCAGTTGTCGAGGTGAGAGAAAATGAGAAGTATGTTGCTGCACCACTAAATCAATGGCTGGGAACGGCTGAAACCAAACAAAAAGAATTCACGGAGGCCAGATAGGGCTATTTTCTTCTGACTGTCTCAATGGACTCACACAGAATCCATTTGTTTGATTGTTTGTTTTTCAGTTTCACTCGTGTAGGGTACTTGTCCACACACCTTCGGCTTGTAGTGTGTCTGTGTCCTTGGATCTCAAGTGAGTCTCCTGTAAGTAAGCACGTACGTGTCTTGAGTTTTCATCCCTTCTTTTAACCCTGTGTCTTTTGTTTGCTGCACTCAGTGCCTGACCTTTTATTCTGATGATTCAGAGCTGTGCACTTATTGCACTTAAAGAATTTTTTTTATCATTAAGCTAAAATCAATTGAAGAACATTATGTTTACTATGCTCCCCCCTTCACCAAGTACATCTGAAAAACCTCTTCAGTCGCTGTCGATCTGCGTAGTTGGATGCTGTAGACCCCTTCACCATGTCCCTCCCAACAGACCCCATTACAGTCGCTGTCCATCAGTGAGTAGTAAGATGCTATATGATCTCTACTAGCCTTCTCTGTGTTGTACAGCACTCCCCATGACCCCTCGACCCAAAGCATTATACATGCTAAAACTAATGCCCCCATTCTTTCTCCTCACACTTATCCCTCCCTTCAGACCAACCCTGCCCAGTCCTTTTCCCTTTGGTAACTTTTAGTCAACTCTCGGGTT
This sequence comes from Manis pentadactyla, assembly GCF_030020395.1. Lineage (NCBI taxonomy): Eukaryota > Metazoa > Chordata > Mammalia > Pholidota > Manidae > Manis > Manis pentadactyla. Next base: position 346,260 of record NW_026644987.1, on the reverse strand, counting down.
CTGTGAGTCTGCTGCTGTTTTTCTCCTTCAGTTTTTCTTTGTTGTTGTACTACACACATGAGTGAAAACACTTGGTACTTGTCTTTCTCCGCCTGGCCTATTTCTCTGAACATACTACCGTCTAGCTCCATCCAGGTCATTACAAATGGTAGGATTTGTTTTCTTCTTAAGGCTGCTTACTGCACTTTTAAAACTGGAATTCATTCTTCCTTTTTGTTTGTAGTTTAGCTATGTTATTCACCATTCAACTCCTGTTTATGAACAATAGCTTTGTGTCAATCGATATGTATCTGTATCTATCTATCTAATGGTCTGTCTGTCTACCTATGTTTCTACGTATGTATGTATGTATGTATCTATGTATCTATCTATCTATCTCTCTTCCTATCATCTATCTATGATGTCTATCATCGATCAATCCATGTACCTATCTATCTATCTTTCATCTGTCATCTGTGTACCTATCTATCTATGAATCAATCATCTTTTTGTCTGCCCATCTATCCTTCTGTACAGAACAGTTAACAACATAGCCTATGTCTCTTCCCTACATTATGCTTCCAGAAATCTTGCAAGGTAACTAAGCCATAAGGAGAGCACTGTGTTCACCGATACACTTTCAGGTAGAGTCAGCCGCGTGTGCTTACAAAACCAGTAAATGGAGGTGAAAGGACTTGAACCTGTATCTCTGTCCACTGTCCTCTCATACTTCCTGCTCGCTTGGTGACTTTATTTAGCCACATTCAGTGAGTAAGTGATCCCTGAAGACCACAAGTATCCTTCGTCTGGTCCGGTTGTCGAAAGAAAAGTGTACTTGCTTCTTTGCACACCACCATGTTTGAGGGACATCGGCGTGATCACTGCTGATAGGTGCAGGGACAATTATAAAGGAACACCTATTTCTGGACAGGAGCAGTTGGGAACAAAGAGTGTGTTGTGGAGTGAAGTGTTTATTTGAGGGTCCAAACTTCCCTCCTTAGGTGGGTATTACTTCTTTACATTCGTGAACATCATAAAAAGCAATGATTTTAGAAGCCCAGACGCATATTATTACAGCAATTCATTTGTTGAGGTGAGAGGAAATGAGAAGGAACTTGCTGCACCACTAAATCTATGCCTGAGCACTGCTGAAATCAAACAAAAAGAATTCACGGTGGCTAGATAGGGCTATTTTCTACTCACTCTCTCTGGGGACTCAAACAGAATTCATTTGTTTGTTTGTTTCTTATTTTCACTTGTATAGGTAATCTGTCCCCGCCCCTTCAGCTTGTAGTTTGTCTGTGTCCTTGGATCTCAAGTGAGTCTCCAGTAAGGGAGCACGTAGGAGATCTTGCGTTTTCATCAGTTCTTCTAACACTGGGTCTTTTGATTGAAGCACTCAAAGCCTGTACTTTTATTTATTCTGATATTTGAGAGCTGTGCTCTTACTGCACTTTGAAATTCTTTTTGTTCTCATTAATATACAATCACATGCAGAACATTATGTTTTCCAGTCTACACCCTTCAGCAAGTCCCCGGCAAAAGCCAGTTACAGTCGCTGTCCGTCAGCGTGTACTAAGATGCTGTAGAATCACTACATGTCTTCTCTGTGTTATGCAGCCGTACAAATGACCCCCCAAGTTACACACTATACATGCTAATCCTAATGCCCCCATTCTTTTTCCCCGCCCTTATTACTCCCTTCCCAAAAACCCTCCCCAGTCCCTTTCTCTTTGGTAACTTTTAGTCCACTCTCGGGTTCTGTGAGTCTGCTGCTGTCTTTTCCTTCAGTTTTTCTTTGTTATCATACTCCACACATGAGTGAAATCATTTGGTACATGTATTTCTCCTCCTTGAATATTTGACTGAGCATAATACCCTCTAGCTCCATCCACGTTATTGCAAATAATAGGATTTGTTTTCTTCTTATGGCTGCCTACTGCACTTTTTAAACTGGATTTCATTCTTCTTTTTGTTTGTAGTTTCGCTATGTGCTTTCACCATTGCTCTCCTGGTTATGAGCAGTAGCTTTGTGTTAATCGATATGTACCTATATCTATCTATCTGTCTGTCTATCTATTTATCAATCAATCAATCAATCAATCATCTTTTTGTCTGCCCATCTGTCCTTGTGTACAGAACAGTTAACCATATATCCTATATCACTTTCCTACACTATGCTTCCAAAAATCCTGCAAAGTATCTAGGCTGTAGAGAGACCACTGGGTTCACCGAGACACTTGCAGTTCGAGGCGGCCGCGTGTACCTACAAAACCAGGAAATAGTTGTGCCGGGACTTGAACCCGTGTCTCTATCCTCTGTCTTCTTTCATCTCCTTCTAACTTACTGTCTGTATTTAGCCACATTCTTTGACTAAGTGCTCCCTGAAGACCACAAGTATCATTCCTCTGGGCCTGTTGTCTCGAGAAAAGAAAACTTGTTCTTTGCTCACCACCATGTTTGAAGGACATCAGCGTGATCACCGGCGATAGGACGGAGGGTCAAATAAAAAGGAACACCAATTTCTAGACAGGAGCAGTTGGGAGCTAAGAGTGTTTTGTGGGGTGACGTGTTTATTTGAGTGTCCAAACTTCCCTCTTTAGGTAGTTATTAGATCCTACCATTCGTGAACATCATAAAACCCACTGATTTCAAAGGCCCAGACGCTTATTATTACAGCAACTCAGTTGTCGAGGTGAGAGAAAATGAGAAGTATGTTGCTGCACCACTAAATCAATGGCTGGGAACGGCTGAAACCAAACAAAAAGAATTCACGGAGGCCAGATAGGGCTATTTTCTTCTGACTGTCTCAATGGACTCACACAGAATCCATTTGTTTGATTGTTTGTTTTTCAGTTTCACTCGTGTAGGGTACTTGTCCACACACCTTCGGCTTGTAGTGTGTCTGTGTCCTTGGATCTCAAGTGAGTCTCCTGTAAGTAAGCACGTACGTGTCTTGAGTTTTCATCCCTTCTTTTAACCCTGTGTCTTTTGTTTGCTGCACTCAGTGCCTGACCTTTTATTCTGATGATTCAGAGCTGTGCACTTATTGCACTTAAAGAATTTTTTTTATCATTAAGCTAAAATCAATTGAAGAACATTATGTTTACTATGCTCCCCCCTTCACCAAGTACATCTGAAAAACCTCTTCAGTCGCTGTCGATCTGCGTAGTTGGATGCTGTAGACCCCTTCACCATGTCCCTCCCAACAGACCCCATTACAGTCGCTGTCCATCAGTGAGTAGTAAGATGCTATATGATCTCTACTAGCCTTCTCTGTGTTGTACAGCACTCCCCATGACCCCTCGACCCAAAGCATTATACATGCTAAAACTAATGCCCCCATTCTTTCTCCTCACACTTATCCCTCCCTTCAGACCAACCCTGCCCAGTCCTTTTCCCTTAGGTAACTTTTAGTCAACTCTCGGGTTCTGTGAGTCTGCTGCTGTTTTTCTCCTTCAGTTTTTCTTTGTTGTTGTACTACACACATGAGTGAAAACACTTGGTACTTGTCTTTCTCCGCCTGGCCTATTTCTCTGAACATACTACCGTCTAGCTCCATCCAGGTCATTACAAATGGTAGGATTTGTTTTCTTCTTAAGGCTGCTTACTGCACTTTTAAAACTGGATTTCATTCTTCCTTTTTGTTTGTAGTTTAGCTATGTTATTCACCATTCAACTCCTGGTTATGAACAGTAGCTTTGTGTCAATCGATATGTATCTGTATCTATCTATCTAATGGTCTGTCTGTCTATCTATGTTTCTACGTATGTATGTATGTATGTATCTATCTCTCTTCCTATCATCTATCTATGATGTCTATCATCGATCAATCCATGTACCTATCTATCTATCTTTCATCTGTCATCTGTGTACCTATCTATCTATGAATCAATCATCTTTTTGTCTGCCCATCTATCCTTCTGTACAGAACAGTTAACAACATAGCCTATGTCTCTTCCCTACATTATGCTTCCAGAAATCTTGCAAGGTAACTAAGCCATAAGGAGAGCACTGTGTTCACCGATACACTTTCAGGTAGAGTCAGCCGCGTGTGCTTACAAAACCAGTAAATGGAGGTGAAAGGACTTGAACCTGTATCTCTGTCCACTGTCCTCTCATACTTCCTGCTCGCTTGGTGACTTTATTTAGCCACATTCAGTGAGTAAGTGATCCCTGAAGACCACAAGTATCCTTCGTCTGGTCCGGTTGTCGAAAGAAAAGTGTACTTGCTTCTTTGCACACCACCATGTTTGAGGGACATCGGCGTGATCACTGCAGATAGGTGCAGGGACAATTATAAAGGAACACCTATTTCTGGACAGGAGCAGTTGGGAACAAAGAGTGTGTTGTGGAGTGAAGTGTTTATTTGAGGGTCCAAACTTCCCTCCTTAGGTGGGTATTACTTCTTTACATTCGTGAACATCATAAAAAGCAATGATTTTAGAAGCCCAGACGCATATTATTACAGCAATTCATTTGTTGAGGTGAGAGGAAATGAGAAGGAACTTGCTGCACCACTAAATCTATGCCTGAGCACTGCTGAAATCAAACAAAAAGAATTCACGGTGGCTAGATAGGGCTATTTTCTACTGACTCTCTCTGGGGACTCAAACAGAATTCATTTGTTTGTTTGTTTCTTATTTTCACTTGTATAGGTAATCTGTCCCCGCCCCTTCAGCTTGTAGTTTGTCTGTGTCCTTGGATCTCATGTGAGTCTCCAGTAAGGGAGCACGTATGAGATCTTGCGTTTTCATTAGTTCTTCTAACACTGGGTCTTTTGATTGAAGCACTCAAAGCCTGTACTTTTATTCTGATATTTGAGAGCTGTGCTCTTACTGCACTTTGAAATTCTTTTTGTTCTCATTAATATACAATCACATGCAGAACATTATGTTTTCCAGTCTACACCCTTCACCAAGTCCCCGGCAAAAGCCAGTTACAGTCGCTGTCCGTCAGCGTGTACTAAGATGCTGTAGAATCACTACATGTCTTCTCTGTGTTATGCAGCCGTACAAATAACCCCCCAAGTTACACACTATACATGCTAATCCTAACGTCCCCATTCTTTTTCCCCGCCCTTATTACTCCCTTCCCAAAAACCCTCCCCAGTCCCTTTCTCTTTGGTAACTGTTAGTCCACTCTCGGGTTCTGTGAGTCTGCTGCTGTCTTTTCCTTCAGTTTTTCTTTGTTATCATACTCCACACATGAGTGAAATCATTTGGTACATGTATTTCTCCACCTTGAATATTTGACTGAGCATAATACCCTCTAGCTCCATACACGTTATTGCAAATAATAGGATTTGTTTTCTTCTTATGACTGCCTACTGCACTTTTTAAACTGGATTTCATTCTTCTTTTTTGTTTGTAGTTTCGCTATGTGCTTTCACCATTGCTCTCCTGGTTATGAGCAGTATCTTTGTGTTAATCGATATGTACCTATATCTATCTATCTGTCTGTCTATCTATTTATCAATCAATCAATCAATCAATCAATCATCTTTTTGTCTGCCCATCTGTCCTTGTGTACAGAACAGTTAACCATATATCCTATATCACTTTCCTACACTATGCTTCCAAAAATCCTGCAAAGTATCTAGGCTGTAGAGAGACCACTGGGTTCACCGAGACACTTGCAGTTCGAGGCGGCCGCGTGTACCCACAAAACCAGGAAATAGTTGTGCCGGGACTTGAACCCGTGTCTCTATCCTCTGTCTTCTTTCATCTCCTTCTAACTTACTGTCTGTATTTAGCCACATTCTTTGACTAAGTGCTCCCTGAAGACCACAAGTATCATTCCTCTGGGCCTGTTGTCTCGAGAAAAGAAAACTTGTTCTTTGCTCACCACCATGTTTGAAGGATATCAGCGTGATCACCGGCGATAGGACGGAGGGTCAAATAAAAAGGAACACCAATTTCTAGACAAGAGCAGTTGGGAGCTAAGAGTGTTTTGTGGCGTGACGTGTTTATTTGAGTGTCCAAACTTCCCTCTTTAGGTAGTTATTAGATCCTCAAATTCGTGAGCATCATAAAACCCACTGATTTCAAAGGCCCAGACGCTTATTATTACAGCAACTCAGTTGTCGAGGTGAGAGAAAATGAGAAGTATGTTGCTGCACCACTAAATCAATGGCTGGGAACGGCTGAAACCAAACAAAAAGAATTCACGGAGGCCATATAGGGCTATTTTCTTCTGACTGTCTCAATGGACTCACACAGAATCCATTTGTTTGATTGTTTGTTTTTCAGTTTCACTCGTGTAGGGTACTTGTCCACACACCTTCGGCTTGTAGTGTGTCTGTGTCCTTGGATCTCAAGTGAGTCTCCTGTAAGTAAGCACGTACGTGTCATGAGTTTTCATTCCCTCTTTTAACCCTGTGTCTTTTTTTTGCTGCACTCAGTGCCTGACCTTTTATTCTGATGATTCAGAGCTGTGCACTTATTGCACTTAAAGAATTTTTTTTATCATTAAGCTAAAATCAATTGAAGAACATTATGTTTACTATGCTCCCCCCTTCAACAAGTACATCTGAAAAACCTCTTCAGTCGCTGTCGATCTGCGTAGTTGGATGCTGTAGACCCCTTCACCATGTCCCTCCCAACAGACCCCATTACAGTCGCTGTCCATCAGTGAGTAGTAAGATGCTATATGATCTCTACTAGCCTTCTCTGTGTTGTACAGCACTCCCCATGACCCCTCGACCCAAAGCATTATACATGCTAAAACTAATGCCCCCATTCTTTCTCCTCACACTTATCCCTCCCTTCAGACCAACCCTGCCCAGTCCTTTTCCCTTAGGTAACTTTTAGTCAACTCTCGGGTTCTGTGAGTCTGCTGCTGTTTTTCTCCTTCAGTTTTTCTTTGTTGTTGTACTACACACATGAGTGAAAACACTTGGTACTTGTCTTTCTCCGCCTGGCCTATTTCTCTGAACATACTACCGTCTAGCTCCATCCAGGTCATTACAAATGGTAGGATTTGTTTTCTTCTTAAGGCTGCTTACTGCACTTTTAAAACTGGATTTCATTCTTCCTTTTTGTTTGTAGTTTAGCTATGTTATTCACCATTCAACTCCTGGTTATGAACAGTAGCTTTGTGTCAATCGATATGTATCTGTATCTATCTATCTAATGGTCTGTCTGTCTATCTATGTTTCTACGTATGTATGTATGTATGTATCTATCTCTCTTCCTATCATCTATCTATGATGTCTATCATCGATCAATCCATGTACCTATCTATCTATCTTTCATCTGTCATCTGTGTACCTATCTATCTATGAATCAATCATCTTTTTGTCTGCCCATCTATCCTTCTGTACAGAACAGTTAACAACATAGCCTATGTCTCTTCCCTACATTATGCTTCCAGAAATCTTGCAAGGTAACTAAGCCATAAGGAGAGCACTGTGTTCACCGATACACTTTCAGGTAGAGTCAGCCGCGTGTGCTTACAAAACCAGTAAATGGAGGTGAAAGGACTTGAACCTGTATCTCTGTCCACTGTCCTCTCATACTTCCTGCTCGCTTGGTGACTTTATTTAGCCACATTCAGTGAGTAAGTGATCCCTGAAGACCACAAGTATCCTTCGTCTGGTCCGGTTGTCGAAAGAAAAGTGTACTTGCTTCTTTGCACACCACCATGTTTGAGGGACATCGGCGTGATCACTGCTGATAGGTGCAGGGACAATTATAAAGGAACACCTATTTCTGGACAGGAGCAGTTGGGAACAAAGAGTGTGTTGTGGAGTGAAGTGTTTATTTGAGGGTCCAAACTTCCCTCCTTAGGTGGGTATTACTTCTTTACATTCGTGAACATCATAAAAAGCAATGATTTTAGAAGCCCAGACGCATATTATTACAGCAATTCATTTGTTGAGGTGAGAGGAAATGAGAAGGAACTTGCTGCACCACTAAATCTATGCCTGAGCACTGCTGAAATCAAACAAAAAGAATTCACGGTGGCTAGATAGGGCTATTTTCTACTGACTCTCTCTGGGGACTCAAACAGAATTCATTTGTTTGTTTGTTTCTTATTTTCACTTGTATAGGTAATCTGTCCCCGCCCCTTCAGCTTGTAGTTTGTCTGTGTCCTTGGATCTCAAGTGAGTCTCCAGTAAGGGAGCACGTAGGAGATCTTGCGTTTTCATCAGTTCTTCTAACACTGGGTCTTTTGATTGAAGCACTCAAAGCCTGTACTTTTATTTATTCTGATATTTGAGAGCTGTGCTCTTACTGCACTTTGAAATTCTTTTTGTTCTCATTAATATACAATCACATGCAGAACATTATGTTTTCCAGTCTACACCCTTCAGCAAGTCCCCGGCAAAAGCCAGTTACAGTCGCTGTCCGTCAGCGTGTACTAAGATGCTGTAGAATCACTACATGTCTTCTCTGTGTTATGCAGCCGTACAAATGACCCCCCAATTACACACTATACATGCTAATCCTAATGCCCCCATTCTTTTTCCCCGCCCTTATTACTCCCTTCCCAAAAACCCTCCCCAGTCCCTTTCTCTTTGGTAACTGTTAGTCCACTCTCGGGTTCTGTGAGTCTGCTGCTGTCTTTTCCTTCAGTTTTTCTTTGTTATCATACTCCACACATGAGTGAAATCATTTGGTACATGTATTTCTCCTCCTTGAATATTTGACTGAGCATAATACCCTCTAGCTCCATCCACGTTATTGCAAATAATAGGATTTGTTTTCTTCTTATGGCTGCCTACTGCACTTTTTAAACTGGATTTCATTCTTCTTTTTTGTTTGTAGTTTCGCTATGTGCTTTCACCATTGCTCTCCTGGTTATGAGCAGTAGCTTTGTGTTAATCGATATGTACCTATATCTATCTATCTGTCTGTCTATCTATTTATCAATCAATCAATCAATCAATCAATCATCTTTTTGTCTGCCCATCTGTCCTTGTGTACAGAACAGTTAACCATATATCCTATATCACTTTCCTACACTATGCTTCCAAAAATCCTGCAAAGTATCTAGGCTGTAGAGAGACCACTGGGTTCACCGAGACACTTGCAGTTCGAGGCGGCCGCGTGTACCTACAAAACCAGGAAATAGTTGTGCCGGGACTTGAACCCGTGTCTCTATCCTCTGTCTTCTTTCATCTCCTTCTAACTTACTGTCTGTATTTAGCCACATTCTTTGACTAAGTGCTCCCTGAAGACCACAAGTATCATTCCTCTGGGCCTGTTGTCTCGAGAAAAGAAAACTTGTTCTTTGCTCACCACCATGTTTGAAGGACATCAGCGTGATCACCGGCGATAGGACGGAGGGTCAAATAAAAAGGAACACCAATTTCTAGACAGGAGCAGTTGGGAGCTAAGAGTGTTTTGTGGGTTGACGTGTTTATTTGAGTGTCCACACTTCCCTCTTTAGGTAGTTATTAGATCCTCCCATTCGTGAACATCATAAAACCCACTGATTTCAAAGGCCCAGACGCTTATTATTACAGCAACTCAGTTGTCGAGGTGAGAGAAAATGAGAAGTATGTTGCTGCACCACTAAATCAATGGCTGGGAACGGCTGAAACCAAACAAAAAGAATTCACGGAGGCCAGATAGGGCTATTTTCTTCTGACTGTCTCAATGGACTCACACAGAATCCATTTGTTTGATTGTTTGTTTTTCAGTTTCACTCGTGTAGGGTACTTGTCCACACACCTTCGGCTTGTAGTGTGTCTGTGTCCTTGGATCTCAAGTGAGTCTCCTGTAAGTAAGCACGTACGTGTCTTGAGTTTTCATCCCTTCTTTTAACCCTGTGTCTTTTGTTTGCTGCACTCAGTGCCTGACCTTTTATTCTGATGATTCAGAGCTGTGCACTTATTGCACTTAAAGAATTTTTTTTATCATTAAGCTAAAATCAATTGAAGAACATTATGTTTACTATGCTCCCCCCTTCACCAAGTACATCTGAAAAACCTCTTCAGTCGCTGTCGATCTGCGTAGTTGGATGCTGTAGACCCCTTCACCATGTCCCTCCCAACAGACCCCATTACAGTCGCTGTCCATCAGTGAGTAGTAAGATGCTATATGATCTCTACTAGCCTTCTCTGTGTTGTACAGCACTCCCCATGACCCCTCGACCCAAAGCATTATACATGCTAAAACTAATGCCCCCATTCTTTCTCCTCACACTTATCCCTCCCTTCAGACCAACCCTGCCCAGTCCTTTTCCCTTTGGTAACTTTTAGTCAACTCTCGGGTTCTGTGAGTCTGCTGCTGTTTTTCTCCTTCAGTTTTTCTTTGTTGTTGTACTACACACATGAGTGAAAACACTTGGTACTTGTCTTTCTCCGCCTGGCCTATTTCTCTGAACATACTACCGTCTAGCTCCATCCAGGTCATTACAAATGGTAGGATTTGTTTTCTTCTTAAGGCTGCTTACTGCACTTTTAAAACTGGAATTCATTCTTCCTTTTTGTTTGTAGTTTAGCTATGTTATTCACCATTCAACTCCTGTTTATGAACAATAGCTTTGTGTCAATCGATATGTATCTGTATCTATCTATCTAATGGTCTGTCTGTCTACCTATGTTTCTACGTATGTATGTATGTATGTATCTATGTATCTATCTATCTATCTCTCTTCCTATCATCTATCTATGATGTCTATCATCGATCAATCCATGTACCTATCTATCTATCTTTCATCTGTCATCTGTGTACCTATCTATCTATGAATCAATCATCTTTTTGTCTGCCCATCTATCCTTCTGTACAGAACAGTTAACAACATAGCCTATGTCTCTTCCCTACATTATGCTTCCAGAAATCTTGCAAGGTAACTAAGCCATAAGGAGAGCACTGTGTTCACCGATACACTTTCAGGTAGAGTCAGCCGCGTGTGCTTACAAAACCAGTAAATGGAGGTGAAAGGACTTGAACCTGTATCTCTGTCCACTGTCCTCTCATACTTCCTGCTCGCTTGGTGACTTTATTTAGCCACATTCAGTGAGTAAGTGATCCCTGAAGACCACAAGTATCCTTCGTCTGGTCCGGTTGTCGAAAGAAAAGTGTACTTGCTTCTTTGCACACCACCATGTTTGAGGGACATCGGCGTGATCACTGCTGATAGGTGCAGGGACAATTATAAAGGAACACCTATTTCTGGACAGGAGCAGTTGGGAACAAAGAGTGTGTTGTGGAGTGAAGTGTTTATTTGAGGGTCCAAACTTCCCTCCTTAGGTGGGTATTACTTCTTTACATTCGTGAACATCATAAAAAGCAATGATTTTAGAAGCCCAGACGCATATTATTACAGCAATTCATTTGTTGAGGTGAGAGGAAATGAGAAGGAACTTGCTGCACCACTAAATCTATGCCTGAGCACTGCTGAAATCAAACAAAAAGAATTCACGGTGGCTAGATAGGGCTATTTTCTACTCACTCTCTCTGGGGACTCAAACAGAATTCATTTGTTTGTTTGTTTCTTATTTTCACTTGTATAGGTAATCTGTCCCCGCCCCTTCAGCTTGTAGTTTGTCTGTGTCCTTGGATCTCAAGTGAGTCTCCAGTAAGGGAGCACGTAGGAGATCTTGCGTTTTCATCAGTTCTTCTAACACTGGGTCTTTTGATTGAAGCACTCAAAGCCTGTACTTTTATTTATTCTGATATTTGAGAGCTGTGCTCTTACTGCACTTTGAAATTCTTTTTGTTCTCATTAATATACAATCACATGCAGAACATTATGTTTTCCAGTCTACACCCTTCAGCAAGTCCCCGGCAAAAGCCAGTTACAGTCGCTGTCCGTCAGCGTGTACTAAGATGCTGTAGAATCACTACATGTCTTCTCTGTGTTATGCAGCCGTACAAATGACCCCCCAAGTTACACACTATACATGCTAATCCTAATGCCCCCATTCTTTTTCCCCGCCCTTATTACTCCCTTCCCAAAAACCCTCCCCAGTCCCTTTCTCTTTGGTAACTTTTAGTCCACTCTCGGGTTCTGTGAGTCTGCTGCTGTCTTTTCCTTCAGTTTTTCTTTGTTATCATACTCCACACATGAGTGAAATCATTTGGTACATGTATTTCTCCTCCTTGAATATTTGACTGAGCATAATACCCTCTAGCTCCATCCACGTTATTGCAAATAATAGGATTTGTTTTCTTCTTATGGCTGCCTACTGCACTTTTTAAACTGGATTTCATTCTTCTTTTTGTTTGTAGTTTCGCTATGTGCTTTCACCATTGCTCTCCTGGTTATGAGCAGTAGCTTTGTGTTAATCGATATGTACCTATATCTATCTATCTGTCTGTCTATCTATTTATCAATCAATCAATCAATCAATCATCTTTTTGTCTGCCCATCTGTCCTTGTGTACAGAACAGTTAACCATATATCCTATATCACTTTCCTACACTATGCTTCCAAAAATCCTGCAAAGTATCTAGGCTGTAGAGAGACCACTGGGTTCACCGAGACACTTGCAGTTCGAGGCGGCCGCGTGTACCTACAAAACCAGGAAATAGTTGTGCCGGGACTTGAACCCGTGTCTCTATCCTCTGTCTTCTTTCATCTCCTTCTAACTTACTGTCTGTATTTAGCCACATTCTTTGACTAAGTGCTCCCTGAAGACCACAAGTATCATTCCTCTGGGCCTGTTGTCTCGAGAAAAGAAAACTTGTTCTTTGCTCACCACCATGTTTGAAGGACATCAGCGTGATCACCGGCGATAGGACGGAGGGTCAAATAAAAAGGAACACCAATTTCTAGACAGGAGCAGTTGGGAGCTAAGAGTGTTTTGTGGGGTGACGTGTTTATTTGAGTGTCCAAACTTCCCTCTTTAGGTAGTTATTAGATCCTCCCATTCGTGAACATCATAAAACCCACTGATTTCAAAGGCCCAGACGCTTATTATTACAGCAACTCAGTTGTCGAGGTGAGAGAAAATGAGAAGTATGTTGCTGCACCACTAAATCAATGGCTGGGAACGGCTGAAACCAAACAAAAAGAATTCACGGAGGCCAGATAGGGCTATTTTCTTCTGACTGTCTCAATGGACTCACACAGAATCCATTTGTTTGATTGTTTGTTTTTCAGTTTCACTCGTGTAGGGTACTTGTCCACACACCTTCGGCTTGTAGTGTGTCTGTGTCCTTGGATCTCAAGTGAGTCTCCTGTAAGTAAGCACGTACGTGTCTTGAGTTTTCATCCCTTCTTTTAACCCTGTGTCTTTTGTTTGCTGCACTCAGTGCCTGACCTTTTATTCTGATGATTCAGAGCTGTGCACTTATTGCACTTAAAGAATTTTTTTTATCATTAAGCTAAAATCAATTGAAGAACATTATGTTTACTATGCTCCCCCCTTCACCAAGTACATCTGAAAAACCTCTTCAGTCGCTGTCGATCTGCGTAGTTGGATGCTGTAGACCCCTTCACCATGTCCCTCCCAACAGACCCCATTACAGTCGCTGTCCATCAGTGAGTAGTAAGATGCTATATGATCTCTACTAGCCTTCTCTGTGTTGTACAGCACTCCCCATGACCCCTCGACCCAAAGCATTATACATGCTAAAACTAATGCCCCCATTCTTTCTCCTCACACTTATCCCTCCCTTCACACCAACCCTGCCCAGTCCTTTTCCCTTTGGTAACTTTTAGTCAACTCTCGGGTTCTGTGAGTCTGCTGCTGTTTTTCTCCTTCAGTTTTTCTTTGTTGTTGTACTACACACATGAGTGAAAACACTTGGTACTTGTCTTTCTCCGCCTGGCCTATTTCTCTGAACATACTACCGTCTAGCTCCATCCAGGTCATTACAAATGGTAGGATTTGTTTTCTTCTTCAGGCTGCTTACTGCACTTTTAAAACTGAATTTCATTCTTCCTTTTTGTTTGTAGTTTAGCTATGTTATTCACCATTCAACTCCTGGTTATGAACAATAGCTTTGTGTCAATCGATATGCATCTGTATCTATCTATCTAATGGTCTGTCTGTCTATCTATGTTTCTACGTATGTATGTATGTATGTATCTATGTATCTATCTATCTATCTCTCTTCCTATCATCTATCTATGATGTCTATCATCGATCAATCCATGTACCTATCTATCTATCTTTCATCTGTCATCTGTGTACCTATCTATCTATGAATCAATCATCTTTTTGTCTGCCCATCTATCCTTCTGTACAGAACAGTTAACAACATAGCCTATGTCTCTTCCCTACATTATGCTTCCAGAAATCTTGCAAGGTAACTAAGCCATAAGGAGAGCACTGTGTTCACCGATACACTTTCAGGTAGAGTCAGCCGCGTGTGCTTACAAAACCAGTAAATGGAGGTGAAAGGACTTGAACCTGTATCTCTGTCCACTGTCCTCTCATACTTCCTGCTCGCTTGGTGACTTTATTTAGCCACATTCAGTGAGTAAGTGATCCCTGAAGACCACAAGTATCCTTCGTCTGGTCCGGTTGTCGAAAGAAAAGTGTACTTGCTTCTTTGCACACCACCATGTTTGAGGGACATCGGCGTGATCACTGCAGATAGGTGCAGGGACAATTATAAAGGAACACCTATTTCTGGACAGGAGCAGTTGGGAACAAAGAGTGTGTTGTGGAGTGAAGTGTTTATATGAGGGTCCAAACTTCCCTCCTTAGGTGGGTATTACTTCTTTACATTCGTGAACATCATAAAAAGCAATGATTTTAGAAGCCCAGACGCATATTATTACAGCAATTCATTTGTTGAGGTGAGAGGAAATGAGAAGGAACTTGCTGCACCACTAAATCTATGCCTGAACACTGCTGAAATCAAACAAAAAGAATTCACGGTGGCTAGATAGGGCTATTTTCTACTGACTCTCTCTGGGGACTCAAACAGAATTCATTTGTTTGTAGGTTTCTTATTTTCACTTGTATAGGTAATCTGTCCCCGCCCCTTCAGCTTGTAGTTTGTCTGTGTCCTTGGATCTCATGTGAGTCTCCAGTAAGGGAGCACGTATGAGATCTTGCGTTTTCATTAGTTCTTCTAACACTGGGTCTTTTGATTGAAGCACTCAAAGCCTGTACTTTTATTCTGATATTTGAGAGCTGTGCTCTTACTGCACTTTGAAATTCTTTTTGTTCTCATTAATATACAATCACATGCAGAACATTATGTTTTCCAGTCTACACCCTTCACCAAGTCCCCGGCAAAAGCCAGTTACAGTCGCTGTCCGTCAGCGTGTACTAAGATGCTGTAGAATCACTACATGTCTTCTCTGTGTTATGCAGCCGTACAAATAACCCCCCAAGTTACACACTATACATGCTAATCCTAACGTCCCCATTCTTTTTCCCCGCCCTTATTACTCCCTTCCCAAAAACCCTCCCCAGTCCCTTTCTCTTTGGTAACTGTTAGTCCACTCTCGGGTTCTGTGAGTCTGCTGCTGTCTTTTCCTTCAGTTTTTCTTTGTTATCATACTCCACACATGAGTGAAATCATTTGGTGCATGTATTTCTCCACCTTGAATATTTGACTGAGCATAATACCCTCTAGCTCCATACACGTTATTGCAAATAATAGGATTTGTTTTCTTCTTATGACTGCCTACTGCACTTTTTAAACTGGATTTCATTCTTCTTTTTTGTTTGTAGTTTCGCTATGTGCTTTCACCATTGCTCTCCTGGTTATGAGCAGTATCTTTGTGTTAATCGATATGTACCTATATCTATCTATCTGTCTGTCTATCTATTTATCAATCAATCAATCAATCAATCATCTTTTTGTCTGCCCATCTGTCCTTGTGTACAGAACAGTTAACCATATATCCTATATCACTTTCCTACACTATGCTTCCAAAAATCCTGCAAAGTATCTAGGCTGTAGAGAGACCACTGGGTTCACCGAGACACTTGCAGTTCGAGGCGGCCGCGTGTACCTACAAAACCAGGAAATAGTTGTGCCGGGACTTGAACCCGTGTCTCTATCCTCTGTCTTCTTTCATCTCCTTCTAACTTACTGTCTGTATTTAGCCACATTCTTTGACTAAGTGCTCCCTGAAGACCACAAGTATCATTCCTCTGGGCCTGTTGTCTCGAGAAAAGAAAACTTGTTCTTTGCTCACCACCATGTTTGAAGGATATCAGCGTGATCACCGGCGATAGGACGGAGGGTCAAATAAAAAGGAACACCAATTTCTAGACAAGAGCAGTTGGGAGCTAAGAGTGTTTTGTGGCGTGACGTGTTTATTTGAGTGTCCAAACTTCCCTCTTTAGGTAGTTATTAGATCCTCCCATTCGTGAACATCATAAAACCCACTGATTTCAAAGGCCCAGACGCTTATTATTACAGCAACTCAGTTGTCGAGGTGAGAGAAAATGAGAAGTATGTTGCTGCACCACTAAATCAATGGCTGGGAACGGCTGAAACCAAACAAAAAGAATTCACGGAGGCCAGATAGGGCTATTTTCTTCTGACTGTCTCAATGGACTCACACAGAATCCATTTGTTTGATTGTTTGTTTTTCAGTTTCACTCGTGTAGGGTACTTGTCCACACACCTTCGGCTTGTAGTGTGTCTGTGTCCTTGGATCTCAAGTGAGTCTCCTGTAAGTAAGCACATACGTGTCATGAGTTTTCATTCCCTCTTTTAACCCTGTGTCTTTTTTTTTGCTGCACTCAGTGCCTGACCTTTTATTCTGATGATTCAGAGCTGTGCACTTATTGCACTTAAAGAATTTTTTTTATCATTAAGCTAAAATCAATTGAAGAACATTATGTTTACTATGCTCCCCCCTTCAACAAGTACATCTGAAAAACCTCTTCAGTCGCTGTCGATCTGCGTAGTTGGATGCTGTAGACCCCTTCACCATGTCCCTCCCAACAGACCCCATTACAGTCGCTGTCCATCAGTGAGTAGTAAGATGCTATATGATCTCTACTAGCCTTCTCTGTGTTGTACAGCACTCCCCATGACCCCTCGACCCAAAGCATTATACATGCTAAAACTAATGCCCCCATTCTTTCTCCTCACACTTATCCCTCCCTTCAGACCAACCCTGCCCAGTCCTTTTCCCTTAGGTAACTTTTAGTCAACTCTCGGGTTCTGTGAGTCTGCTGCTGTTTTTCTCCTTCAGTTTTTCTTTGTTGTTGTACTACACACATGAGTGAAAACACTTGGTACTTGTCTTTCTCCGCCTGGCCTATTTCTCTGAACATACTACCGTCTAGCTCCATCCAGGTCATTACAAATGGTAGGATTTGTTTTCTTCTTAAGGCTGCTTACTGCACTTTTAAAACTGGATTTCATTCTTCCTTTTTGTTTGTAGTTTAGCTATGTTATTCACCATTCAACTGGTTATGAACAGTAGCTTTGTGTCAATCGATATGTATCTGTATCTATCTATCTAATGGTCTGTCTGTCTATCTATGTTTCTACGTATGTATGTATGTATCTATCTCTCTTCCTATCATCTATCTATGATGTCTATCATCTATCAATCCATGTACCTATCTATCTATCTTTCATCTGTCATCTGTGTACCTATCTATCTATGAATCAATCATCTTTTTGTCTGCCCATCTATCCTTCTGTACAGAACAGTTAACAACATAGCCTATGTCTCTTCCCTACATTATGCTTCCAGAAATCTTGCAAGGTAACTAAGCCATAAGGAGAGCACTGTGTTCACCGATACACTTTCAGGTAGAGTCAGCCGCGTGTGCTTACAAAACCAGTAAATGGAGGTGAAAGGACTTGAACCTGTATCTCTGTCCACTGTCCTCTCATACTTCCTGCTCGCTTGGTGACTTTATTTAGCCACATTCAGTGAGTAAGTGATCCCTGAAGACCACAAGTATCCTTCGTCTGGTCCGGTTGTCGAAAGAAAAGTGTACTTGCTTCTTTGCACACCACCATGTTTGAGGGACATCGGCGTGATCACTGCTGATAGGTGCAGGGACAATTATAAAGGAACACCTATTTCTGGACAGGAGCAGTTGGGAACAAAGAGTGTGTTGTGGAGTGAAGTGTTTATTTGAGGGTCCAAACTTCCCTCCTTAGGTGGGTATTACTTCTTTACATTCGTGAACATCATAAAAAGCAATGATTTTAGAAGCCCAGACGCATATTATTACAGCAATTCATTTGTTGAGGTGAGAGGAAATGAGAAGGAACTTGCTGCACCACTAAATCTATGCCTGAGCACTGCTGAAATCAAACAAAAAGAATTCACGGTGGCTAGATAGGGCTATTTTCTACTGACTCTCTCTGGGGACTCAAACAGAATTCATTTGTTTGTTTGTTTCTTATTTTCACTTGTATAGGTAATCTGTCCCCGCCCCTTCAGCTTGTAGTTTGTCTGTGTCCTTGGATCTCAAGTGAGTCTCCAGTAAGGGAGCACGTAGGAGATCTTGCGTTTTCATCAGTTCTTCTAACACTGGGTCTTTTGATTGAAGCACTCAAAGCCTGTACTTTTATTTATTCTGATATTTGAGAGCTGTGCTCTTACTGCACTTTGAAATTCTTTTTGTTCTCATTAATATACAATCACATGCAGAACATTATGTTTTCCAGTCTACACCCTTCAGCAAGTCCCCGGCAAAAGCCAGTTACAGTCGCTGTCCGTCAGCGTGTACTAAGATGCTGTAGAATCACTACATGTCTTCTCTGTGTTATGCAGCCGTACAAATGACCCCCCAAGTTACACACTATACATGCTAATCCTAATGCCCCCATTCTTTTTCCCCGCCCTTATTACTCCCTTCCCAAAAACCCTCCCCAGTCCCTTTCTCTTTGGTAACTGTTAGTCCACTCTCGGGTTCTGTGAGTCTGCTGCTGTCTTTTCCTTCAGTTTTTCTTTGTTATCATACTCCACACATGAGTGAAATCATTTGGTACATGTATTTCTCCTCCTTGAATATTTGACTGAGCATAATACCCTCTAGCTCCATCCACGTTATTGCAAATAATAGGATTTGTTTTCTTCTTATGGCTGCCTACTGCACTTTTTAAACTGGATTTCATTCTTCTTTTTGTTTGTAGTTTCGCTATGTGCTTTCACCATTGCTCTCCTGGTTATGAGCAGTAGCTTTGTGTTAATCGATATGTACCTATATCTATCTATCTGTCTGTCTATCTATTTATCAATCAATCAATCAATCAATCAATCATCTTTTTGTCTGCCCATCTGTCCTTGTGTACAGAACAGTTAACCATATATCCTATATCACTTTCCTACACTATGCTTCCAAAAATCCTGCAAAGTATCTAGGCTGTAGAGAGACCACTGGGTTCACCGAGACACTTGCAGTTCGAGGCGGCCGCGTGTACCTACAAAACCAGGAAATAGTTGTGCCGGGACTTGAACCCGTGTCTCTATCCTCTGTCTTCTTTCATCTCCTTCTAACTTACTGTCTGTATTTAGCCACATTCTTTGACTAAGTGCTCCCTGAAGACCACAAGTATCATTCCTCTGGGCCTGTTGTCTCGAGAAAAGAAAACTTGTTCTTTGCTCACCACCATGTTTGAAGGACATCAGCGTGATCACCGGCGATAGGACGGAGGGTCAAATAAAAAGGAACACCAATTTCTAGACAGGAGCAGTTGGGAGCTAAGAGTGTTTTGTGGGGTGACGTGTTTATTTGAGTGTCCAAACTTCCCTCTTTAGGTAGTTATTAGATCCTCCCATTCGTGAACATCATAAAACCCACTGATTTCAAAGGCCCAGACGCTTATTATTACAGCAACTCAGTTGTCGAGGTGAGAGAAAATGAGAAGTATGTTGCTGCACCACTAAATCAATGGCTGGGAACGGCTGAAACCAAACAAAAAGAATTCACGGAGGCCAGATAGGGCTATTTTCTTCTGACTGTCTCAATGGACTCACACAGAATCCATTTGTTTGATTGTTTGTTTTTCAGTTTCACTCGTGTAGGGTACTTGTCCACACACCTTCGGCTTGTAGTGTGTCTGTGTCCTTGGATCTCAAGTGAGTCTCCTGTAAGTAAGCACGTACGTGTCTTGAGTTTTCATCCCTTCTTTTAACCCTGTGTCTTTTGTTTGCTGCACTCAGTGCCTGACCTTTTATTCTGATGATTCAGAGCTGTGCACTTATTGCACTTAAAGAATTTTTTTTATCATTAAGCTAAAATCAATTGAAGAACATTATGTTTACTATGCTCCCCCCTTCACCAAGTACATCTGAAAAACCTCTTCAGTCGCTGTCGATCTGCGTAGTTGGATGCTGTAGACCCCTTCACCATGTCCCTCCCAACAGACCCCATTACAGTCGCTGTCCATCAGTGAGTAGTAAGATGCTATATGATCTCTACTAGCCTTCTCTGTGTTGTACAGCACTCCCCATGACCCCTCGACCCAAAGCATTATACATGCTAAAACTAATGCCCCCATTCTTTCTCCTCACACTTATCCCTCCCTTCAGACCAACCCTGCCCAGTCCTTTTCCCTTTGGTAACTTTTAGTCAACTCTCGGGTTCTGTGAGTCTGCTGCTGTTTTTCTCCTTCAGTTTTTCTTTGTTGTTGTACTACACACATGAGTGAAAACACTTGGTACTTGTCTTTCTCCGCCTGGCCTATTTCTCTGAACATACTACCGTCTAGCTCCATCCAGGTCATTACAAATGGTAGGATTTGTTTTCTTCTTCAGGCTGCTTACTGCACTTTTAAAACTGAATTTCATTCTTCCTTTTTGTTTGTAGTTTAGCTATGTTATTCACCATTCAACTCCTGGTTATGAACAATAGCTTTGTGTCAATCGATATGTATCTGTATCTATCTATCTAATGGTCTGTCTGTCTATCTATGTTTCTACGTATGTATGTATGTATGTATCAATGTATCTATCTATCTATCTCTCTTCCTATCATCTATCTATGATGTCTATCATCGATCAATCCATGTACCTATCTATCTATCTTTCATCTGTCATCTGTGTACCTATCTATCTATGAATCAATCATCTTTTTGTCTGCCCATCTATCCTTCTGTACAGAACAGTTAACAACATAGCCTATGTCTCTTCCCTACATTATGCTTCCAGAAATCTTGCAAGGTAACTAAGCCATAAGGAGAGCACTGTGTTCACCGATACACTTTCAGGTAGAGTCAGCCGCGTGTGCTTACAAAACCAGTAAATGGAGGTGAAAGGACTTGAACCTGTATCTCTGTCCACTGTCCTCTCATACTTCCTGCTCGCTTGGTGACTTTATTTAGCCACATTCAGTGAGTAAGTGATCCCTGAAGACCACAAGTATCCTTCGTCTGGTCCGGTTGTCGAAAGAAAAGTGTACTTGCTTCTTTGCACACCACCATGTTTGAGGGACATCGGCGTGATCACTGCAGATAGGTGCAGGGACAATTATAAAGGAACACCTATTTCTGGACAGGAGCAGTTGGGAACAAAGAGTGTGTTGTGGAGTGAAGTGTTTATATGAGGGTCCAAACTTCCCTCCTTAGGTGGGTATTACTTCTTTACATTCGTGAACATCATAAAAAGCAATGATTTTAGAAGCCCAGACGCATATTATTACAGCAATTCATTTGTTGAGGTGAGAGGAAATGAGAAGGAACTTGCTGCACCACTAAATCTATGCCTGAACACTGCTGAAATCAAACAAAAAGAATTCACGGTGGCTAGATAGGGCTATTTTCTACTGACTCTCTCTGGGGACTCAAACAGAATTCATTTGTTTGTAGGTTTCTTATTTTCACTTGTATAGGTAATCTGTCCCCGCCCCTTCAGCTTGTAGTTTGTCTGTGTCCTTGGATCTCATGTGAGTCTCCAGTAAGGGAGCACGTATGAGATCTTGCGTTTTCATTAGTTCTTCTAACACTGGGTCTTTTCATTGAAGCACTCAAAGCCTGTACTTTTATTCTGATATTTGAGAGCTGTGCTCTTACTGCACTTTGAAATTCTTTTTGTTCTCATTAATATACAATCACATGCAGAACATTATGTTTTCCAGTCTACACCCTTCACCAAGTCCCCGGCAAAAGCCAGTTACAGTCGCTGTCCGTCAGCGTGTACTAAGATGCTGTAGAATCACTACATGTCTTCTCTGTGTTATGCAGCCGTACAAATAACCCCCCAAGTTACACACTATACATGCTAATCCTAACGTCCCCATTCTTTTTCCCCGCCCTTATTACTCCCTTCCCAAAAACCCTCCCCAGTCCCTTTCTCTTTGGTAACTGTTAGTCCACTCTCGGGTTCTGTGAGTCTGCTGCTGTCTTTTCCTTCAGTTTTTCTTTGTTATCATACTCCACACATGAGTGAAATCATTTGGTACATGTATTTCTCCACCTTGAATATTTGACTGAGCATAATACCCTCTAGCTCCATACACGTTATTGCAAATAATAGGATTTGTTTTCTTCTTATGACTGCCTACTGCACTTTTTAAACTGGATTTCATTCTTCTTTTTTGTTTGTAGTTTCGCTATGTGCTTTCACCATTGCTCTCCTGGTTATGAGCAGTATCTTTGTGTTAATCGATATGTACCTATATCTATCTATCTGTCTGTCTATCTATTTATCAATCAATCAATCAATCATCTTTTTGTCTGCCCATCTGTCCTTGTGTACAGAACAGTTAACCATATATCCTATATCACTTTCCTACACTATGCTTCCAAAAATCCTGCAAAGTATCTAGGCTGTAGAGAGACCACTGGGTTCACCGAGACACTTGCAGTTCGAGGCGGCCGCGTGTACCTACAAAACCAGGAAATAGTTGTGCCGGGACTTGAACCCGTGTCTCTATCCTCTGTCTTCTTTCATCTCCTTCTAACTTACTGTCTGTATTTAGCCACATTCTTTGACTAAGTGCTCCCTGAAGACCACAAGTATCATTCCTCTGGGCCTGTTGTCTCGAGAAAAGAAAACTTGTTCTTTGCTCACCACCATGTTTGAAGGATATCAGCGTGATCACCGGCGATAGGACGGAGGGTCAAATAAAAAGGAACACCAATTTCTAGACAAGAGCAGTTGGGAGCTAAGAGTGTTTTGTGGCGTGACGTGTTTATTTGAGTGTCCAAACTTCCCTCTTTAGGTAGTTATTAGATCCTCCCATTCGTGAACATCATAAAACCCACTGATTTCAAAGGCCCAGACGCTTATTATTACAGCAACTCAGTTGTCGAGGTGAGAGAAAATGAGAAGTATGTTGCTGCACCACTAAATCAATGGCTGGGAACGGCTGAAACCAAACAAAAAGAATTCACGGAGGCCAGATAGGGCTATTTTCTTCTGACTGTCTCAATGGACTCACACAGAATCCATTTGTTTGATTGTTTGTTTTTCAGTTTCACTCGTGTAGGGTACTTGTCCACACACCTTCGGCTTGTAGTGTGTCTGTGTCCTTGGATCTCAAGTGAGTCTCCTGTAAGTAAGCACGTACGTGTCATGAGTTTTCATTCCCTCTTTTAACCCTGTGTCTTTTTTTTGCTGCACTCAGTGCCTGACCTTTTATTCTGATGATTCAGAGCTGTGCACTTATTGCACTTAAAGAATTTTTTTTATCATTAAGCTAAAATCAATTGAAGAACATTATGTTTACTATGCTCCCCCCTTCACCAAGTACATCTGAAAAACCTCTTCAGTCGCTGTCGATCTGCGTAGTTGGATGCTGTAGACCCCTTCACCATGTCCCTCCCAACAGACCCCATTACAGTCGCTGTCCATCAGTGAGTAGTAAGATGCTATATGATCTCTACTAGCCTTCTCTGTGTTGTACAGCACTCCCCATGACCCCTCGACCCAAAGCATTATACATGCTAAAACTAATGCCCCCATTCTTTCTCCTCACACTTATCCCTCCCTTCAGACCAACCCTGCCCAGTCCTTTTCCCTTAGGTAACTTTTAGTCAACTCTCGGGTTCTGTGAGTCTGCTGCTGTTTTTCTCCTTCAGTTTTTCTTTGTTGTTGTACTACACACATGAGTGAAAACACTTGGTACTTGTCTTTCTCCGCCTGGCCTATTTCTCGGAACATACTACCGTCTAGCTCCATCCAGGTCATTACAAATGGTAGGATTTGTTTTCTTCTTAAGGCTGCTTACTGCACTTTTAAAACTGGATTTCATTCTTCCTTTTTGTTTGTAGTTTAGCTATGTTATTCACCATTCAACTGGTTATGAACAGTAGCTTTGTGTCAATCGATATGTATCTGTATCTATCTATCTAATGGTCTGTCTGTCTATCTATGTTTCTACGTATGTATGTATGTATCTATCTCTCTTCCTATCATCTATCTATGATGTCTATCATCTATCAATCCATGTACCTATCTATCTATCTTTCATCTGTCATCTGTGTACCTATCTATCTATGAATCAATCATCTTTTTGTCTGCCCATCTATCCTTCTGTACAGAACAGTTAACAACATAGCCTATGTCTCTTCCCTACATTATGCTTCCAGAAATCTTGCAAGGTAACTAAGCCATAAGGAGAGCACTGTGTTCACCGATACACTTTCAGGTAGAGTCAGCCGCGTGTGCTTACAAAACCAGTAAATGGAGGTGAAAGGACTTGAACCTGTATCTCTGTCCACTGTCCTCTCATACTTCCTGCTCGCTTGGTGACTTTATTTAGCCACATTCAGTGAGTAAGTGATCCCTGAAGACCACAAGTATCCTTCGTCTGGTCCGGTTGTCGAAAGAAAAGTGTACTTGCTTCTTTGCACACCACCATGTTTGAGGGACATCGGCGTGATCACTGCTGATAGGTGCAGGGACAATTATAAAGGAACACCTATTTCTGGACAGGAGCATTTGGGAACAAAGAGTGTGTTGTGGAGTGAAGTGTTTATTTGAGGTTCCAAACTTCCCTCCTTAGGTGGTTATTACTTCTTTACATTCGTGAACATCATAAAAAGCAATGATTTTAGAAGCCCAGAGGCATATTATTACAGCAATTCATTGTTGAGGTGAGAGGAAATGAGAAGGAACTTGCTGCACCACTAAATCTATGCCTGAGCACTGCTGAAATCAAACAAAAAGAATTCACGGTGGCTAGATAGGGCTATTTTCTACTGACTCTCTCTGGGGACTCAAACAGAATTCATTTGTTTGTTTGTTTCTTATTTTCACTTGTATAGGTAATCTGTCCCCGCCCCTTCAGCTTGTAGTTTGTCTGTGTCCTTGGATCTCAAGTGAGTCTCCAGTAAGGGAGCACGTAGGAGATCTTGCGTTTTCATCAGTTCTTCTAACACTGGGTCTTTTGATTGAAGCACTCAAAGCCTGTACTTTTATTTATTCTGATATTTGAGAGCTGTGCTCTTACTGCACTTTGAAATTCTTTTTGTTCTCATTAATATACAATCACATGCAGAACATTATGTTTTCCAGTCTACACCCTTCACCAAGTCCCCGGCAAAAGCCAGTTACAGTCGCTGTCCGTCAGCGTGTACTAAGATGCTGTAGAATCACTACATGTCTTCTCTGTGTTATGCAGCCGTACAAATGACCCCCCAAGTTACACACTATACATGCTAATCCTAATGCCCCCCATTCTTTTTCCCCGCCCTTATTACTCCCTTCCCCAAAACCCTCCCCAGTCCCTTTCTCTTTGGTAACTGTTAGTCCACTCTCGGGTTCTGTGAGTCTGCTGCTGTCTTTTCCTTCAGTTTTTCTTTGTTATCATACTCCACACATGAGTGAAATCATTTGGTACATGTATTTCTCCTCCTTGAATATTTGACTGAGCATAATACCCTCTAGCTCCATCCACGTTATTGCAAATAATAGGATTTGTTTTCTTCTTATGGCTGCCTACTGCACTTTTTAAACTGGATTTCATTCTTCTTTTTTGTTTGTAGTTTCGCTGTGTGCTTTCACCATTGCTCTCCTGGTTATGAGCAGTAGCTTTGTGTTAATCGATATGTACCTATATCTATCTATCTGTCTGTCTATCTATTTATCAATCAATCAATCAATCAATCAATCATCTTTTTGTCTGCCCATCTGTCCTTGTGTACAGAACAGTTAACCATATATCCTATATCACTTTCCTACACTATGCTTCCAAAAATCCTGCAAAGTATCTAGGCTGTAGAGAGACCCCTGGGTTCACCGAGACACTTGCAGTTCGAGGCGGCCGCGTGTACCTACAAAACCAGGAAATAGTTGTGCCGGGACTTGAACCCGTGTCTCTATCCTCTGTCTTCTTTCATCTCCTTCTAACTTACTGTCTGTATTTAGCCACATTCTTTGACTAAGTGCTCCCTGAAGACCACAAGTATCATTCCTCTGGGCCTGTTGTCTCGAGAAAAGAAAACTTGTTCTTTGCTCACCACCATGTTTGAAGGACATCAGCGTGATCACCGGCGATAGGACGGAGGGTCAAATAAAAAGGAACACCAATTTCTAGACAGGAGCAGTTGGGAGCTAAGAGTGTTTTGTGGGGTGACGTGTTTATTTGAGTGTCCACACTTCCCTCTTTAGGTAGTTATTAGATCCTCCCATTCGTGAACATCATAAAACCCACTGATTTCAAAGGCCCAGACGCTTATTATTACAGCAACTCAGTTGTCGAGGTGAGAGAAAATGAGAAGTATGTTGCTGCACCACTAAATCAATGGCTGGGAACGGCTGAAACCAAACAAAAAGAATTCACGGAGGCCAGATAGGGCTATTTTCTTCTGACTGTCTCAATGGACTCACACAGAATCCATTTGTTTGATTGTTTGTTTTTCAGTTTCACTCGTGTAGGGTACTTGTCCACACACCTTCGGCTTGTAGTGTGTCTGTGTCCTTGGATCTCAAGTGAGTCTCCTGTAAGTAAGCACGTACGTGTCTTGAGTTTTCATCCCTTCTTTTAACCCTGTGTCTTTTGTTTGCTGCACTCAGTGCCTGACCTTTTATTCTGATGATTCAGAGCTGTGCACTTATTGCACTTAAAGAATTTTTTTTATCATTAAGCTAAAATCAATTGAAGAACATTATGTTTACTATGCTCCCCCCTTCACCAAGTACATCTGAAAAACCTCTTCAGTCGCTGTCGATCTGCGTAGTTGGATGCTGTAGACCCCTTCACCATGTCCCTCCCAACAGACCCCATTACAGTCGCTGTCCATCAGTGAGTAGTAAGATGCTATATGATCTCTACTAGCCTTCTCTGTGTTGTACAGCACTCCCCATGACCCCTCGACCCAAAGCATTATACATGCTAAAACTAATGCCCCCATTCTTTCTCCTCACATTTATCCCTCCCTTCAGACCAACCCTGCCCAGTCCTTTTAACTTTGGTAACTTTTAGTCAACTCTCGGGTTCTGTGAGTCTGCTGCTGTTTTTCTCCTTCAGTTTTTCTTTGTTGTTGTACTACACACATGAGTGAAAACACTTGGTACTTGTCTTTCTCCGCCTGGCCTATTTCTCTGAACATACTACCGTCTAGCTCCATCCAGGTCATTACAAATGGTAGGATTTGTTTTCTTCTTAAGGCTGCTTACTGCACTTTTAAAACTGGATTTCATTCTTCCTTTTTGTTTGTAGTTTAGCTATGTTATTCACCATTCAACTCCTGGTTATGAACAATAGCTTTGTGTCAATCGATATGTATCTGTATCTATCTATCTAATGGTCTGTCTGTCTATCTATGTTTCTACGTATGTATGTATGTATGTATCTATGTATCTATCTATCTATCTCTCTTCCTATCATCTATCTATGATGTCTATCATCTATCAATCCATGTACCTATCTATCTATCTTTCATCTGTCATCTGTGTACCTATCTATCTATGAATCAATCATCTTTTTGTCTGCCCATCTATCCTTCTGTACAGAACAGTTAACAACATAGCCTATGTCTCTTCCCTACATTATGCTTCCAGAAATCTTGCAAGGTAACTAAGCCATAAGGAGAGCACTGTGTTCACCGATACACTTTCAGGTAGAGTCAGCCGCGTGTGCTTACAAAACCAGTAAATGGAGGTGAAAGGACTTGAACCTGTATCTCTGTCCACTGTCCTCTCATACTTCCTGCTCGCTTGGTGACTTTATTTAGCCACATTCAGTGAGTAAGTGATCCCTGAAGACCACAAGTATCCTTCGTCTGGTCCGGTTGTCGAAAGAAAAGTGTACTTGCTTCTTTGCACACCACCATGTTTGAGGGACATCGGCGTGATCACTGCTGATAGGTGCAGGGACAATTATAAAGGAACACCTATTTCTGGACAGGAGCAGTTGGGAACAAAGAGTGTGTTGTGGAGTGAAGTGTTTATTTGAGGGTCCAAACTTCCCTCCTTAGGTGGGTATTACTTCTTTACATTCGTGAACATCATAAAAAGCAATGATTTTAGAAGCCCAGACGCATATTATTACAGCAATTCATTTGTTGAGGTGAGAGGAAATGAGAAGGAACTTGCTGCACCACTAAATCTATGCCTGAGCACTGCTGAAATCAAACAAAAAGAATTCACGGTGGCTAGATAGGGCTATTTTCTACTGACTCTCTCTGGGGACTCAAACAGAATTCATTTGTTTGTTTGTTTCTTATTTTCACTTGTATAGGTAATCTGTCCCCACCCCTTCAGCTTGTAGTTTGTCTGTGTCCTTGGATCTCAAGTGAGTCTCCAGTAAGGGAGCACGTAGGAGATCTTGCGTTTTCATCAGTTCTTCTAACACTGGGTCTTTTGATTGAAGCACTCAAAGCCTGTACTTTTATTCTGATATTTGAGAGCTGTGCTCTTACTGCACTTTGAAATTCTTTTTGTTCTCATTAATATACAATCACATGCAGAACATTATGTTTTCCAGTCTACACCCTTCAGCAAGTCCCCGGCAAAAGCCAGTTACAGTCGCTGTCCGTCAGCGTGTACTAAGATGCTGTAGAATCACTACATGTCTTCTCTGTGTTATGCAGCCGTACAAATGACCCCCCAAGTTACACACTATACATGCTAATCCTAATGCCCCCCATTCTTTTTCCCCGCCCTTATTACTCCCTTCCCAAAAACCCTCCCCAGTCCCTTTCTCTTTGGTAACTGTTAGTCCACTCTCGGGTTCTGTGAGTCTGCTGCTGTCTTTTCCTTCAGTTTTTCTTTGTTATCATACTCCACACATGAGTGAAATCATTTGGTACATGTATTTCTCCTCCTTGAATATTTGACTGAGCATAATACCCTCTAGCTCCATCCACGTTATTGCAAATAATAGGATTTGTTTTCTTCTTATGGCTGCCTACTGCACTTTTTAAACTGGATTTCATTCTTCTTTTTTGTTTGTAGTTTCGCTATGTGCTTTCACCATTGCTCTCCTGGTTATGAGCAGTAGCTTTGTGTTAATCGATATGTACCTATATCTATCTATCTGTCTGTCTATCTATTTATCAATCAATCAATCAATCATCTTTTTGTCTGCCCATCTGTCCTTGTGTACAGAACAGTTAACCATATATCCTATATCACTTTCCTACACTATGCTTCCAAAAATCCTGCAAAGTATCTAGGCTGTAGAGAGACCACTGGGTTCACCGAGACACTTGCAGTTCGAGGCGGCCGCGTGTACCTACAAAACCAGGAAATAGTTGTGCCGGGACTTGAACCCGTGTCTCTATCCTCTGTCTTCTTTCATCTCCTTCTAACTTACTGTCTGTATTTAGCCACATTCTTTGACTAAGTGCTCCCTGAAGACCACAAGTATCATTCCTCTGGGCCTGTTGTCTCGAGAAAAGAAAACTTGTTCTTTGCTCACCACCATGTTTGAAGGACATCAGCGTGATCACCGGCGATAGGACGGAGGGTCAAATAAAAAGGAACACCAATTTCTAGACAGGAGCAGTTGGGAGCTAAGAGTGTTTTGTGGGGTGACGTGTTTATTTGAGTGTCCACACTTCCCTCTTTAGGTAGTTATTAGATCCTCCCATTCGTGAACATCATAAAACCCACTGATTTCAAAGGCCCAGACGCTTATTATTACAGCAACTCAGTTGTCGAGGTGAGAGAAAATGAGAAGTATGTTGCTGCACCACTAAATCAATGGCTGGGAACGGCTGAAACCAAACAAAAAGAATTCACGGAGGCCAGATAGGGCTATTTTCTTCTGACTGTCTCAATGGACTCACACAGAATCCATTTGTTTGATTGTTTGTTTTTCAGTTTCACTCGTGTAGGGTACTTGTCCACACACCTTCGGCTTGTAGTGTGTCTGTGTCCTTGGATCTCAAGTGAGTCTCCTGTAAGTAAGCACGTACGTGTCTTGAGTTTTCATCCCTTCTTTTAACCCTGTGTCTTTTGTTTGCTGCACTCAGTGCCTGACCTTTTATTCTGATGATTCAGAGCTGTGCACTTATTGCACTTAAAGAATTTTTTTTATCATTAAGCTAAAATCAATTGAAGAACATTATGTTTACTATGCTCCCCCCTTCACCAAGTACATCTGAAAAACCTCTTCAGTCGCTGTCGATCTGCGTAGTTGGATGCTGTAGACCCCTTCACCATGTCCCTCCCAACAGACCCCATTACAGTCGCTGTCCATCAGTGAGTAGTAAGATGCTATATGATCTCTACTAGCCTTCTCTGTGTTGTACAGCACTCCCCATGACCCCTCGACCCAAAGCATTATACATGCTAAAACTAATGCCCCCATTCTTTCTCCTCACATTTATCCCTCCCTTCAGACCAACCCTGCCCAGTCCTTTTAACTTTGGTAACTTTTAGTCAACTCTCGGGTTCTGTGAGTCTGCTGCTGTTTTTCTCCTTCAGTTTTTCTTTGTTGTTGTACTACACACATGAGTGAAAACACTTGGTACTTGTCTTTCTCCGCCTGGCCTATTTCTCTGAACATACTACCGTCTAGCTCCATCCAGGTCATTACAAATGGTAGGATTTGTTTTCTTCTTAAGGCTGCTTACTGCACTTTTAAAACTGGATTTCATTCTTCCTTTTTGTTTGTAGTTTAGCTATGTTATTCACCATTCAACTCCTGGTTATGAACAATAGCTTTGTGTCAATCGATATGTATCTGTATCTATCTATCTAATGGTCTGTCTGTCTATCTATGTTTCTACGTATGTATGTATGTATGTATCTATGTATCTATCTATCTATCTCTCTTCCTATCATCTATCTATGATGTCTATCATCTATCAATCCATGTACCTATCTATCTATCTTTCATCTGTCATCTGTGTACCTATCTATCTATGAATCAATCATCTTTTTGTCTGCCCATCTATCCTTCTGTACAGAACAGTTAACAACATAGCCTATGTCTCTTCCCTACATTATGCTTCCAGAAATCTTGCAAGGTAACTAAGCCATAAGGAGAGCACTGTGTTCACCGATACACTTTCAGGTAGAGTCAGCCGCGTGTGCTTACAAAACCAGTAAATGGAGGTGAAAGGACTTGAACCTGTATCTCTGTCCACTGTCCTCTCATACTTCCTGCTCGCTTGGTGACTTTATTTAGCCACATTCTTTGACTAAGTGCTCCCTGAAGACCACAAGTATCATTCCTCTGGGCCTGTTGTCTCGAGAAAAGAAAACTTGTTCTTTGCTCACCACCATGTTTGAAGGACATCAGCGTGATCACCGGCGATAGGACGGAGGGTCAAATAAAAAGGAACACCAATTTCTAGACAGGAGCAGTTGGGAGCTAAGAGTGTTTTGTGGGGTGACGTGTTTATTTGAGTGTCCACACTTCCCTCTTTAGGTAGTTATTAGATCCTCCCATTCGTGAACATCATAAAACCCACTGATTTCAAAGGCCCAGACGCTTATTATTACAGCAACTCAGTTGTCGAGGTGAGAGAAAATGAGAAGTATGTTGCTGCACCACTAAATCAATGGCTGGGAACGGCTGAAACCAAACAAAAAGAATTCACGGAGGCCAGATAGGGCTATTTTCTTCTGACTGTCTCAATGGACTCACACAGAATCCATTTGTTTGATTGTTTGTTTTTCAGTTTCACTCGTGTAGGGTACTTGTCCACACACCTTCGGCTTGTAGTGTGTCTGTGTCCTTGGATCTCAAGTGAGTCTCCTGTAAGTAAGCACGTACGTGTCTTGAGTTTTCATCCCTTCTTTTAACCCTGTGTCTTTTGTTTGCTGCACTCAGTGCCTGACCTTTTATTCTGATGATTCAGAGCTGTGCACTTATTGCACTTAA
Organism: Manis pentadactyla; assembly: GCF_030020395.1. Lineage (NCBI taxonomy): Eukaryota > Metazoa > Chordata > Mammalia > Pholidota > Manidae > Manis > Manis pentadactyla. Next base: position 314,213 of record NW_026644987.1, on the reverse strand, counting down.
AGAATTTTTTTTATCATTAAGCTAAAATCAATTGAAGAACATTATGTTTACTATGCTCCCCCCTTCACCAAGTACATCTGAAAAACCTCTTCAGTCGCTGTCGATCTGCGTAGTTGGATGCTGTAGACCCCTTCACCATGTCCCTCCCAACAGACCCCATTACAGTCGCTGTCCATCAGTGAGTAGTAAGATGCTATATGATCTCTACTAGCCTTCTCTGTGTTGTACAGCACTCCCCATGACCCCTCGACCCAAAGCATTATACATGCTAAAACTAATGCCCCCATTCTTTCTCCTCACACTTATCCCTCCCTTCAGACCAACCCTGCCCAGTCCTTTTCCCTTTGGTAACTTTTAGTCAACTCTCGGGTTCTGTGAGTCTGCTGCTGTTTTTCTCCTTCAGTTTTTCTTTGTTGTTGTACTACACACATGAGTGAAAACACTTGGTACTTGTCTTTCTCCGCCTGGCCTATTTCTCTGAACATACTACCGTCTAGCTCCATCCAGGTCATTACAAATGGTAGGATTTGTTTTCTTCTTAAGGCTGCTTACTGCACTTTTAAAACTGGATTTCATTCTTCCTTTTTGTTTGTAGTTTAGCTATGTTATTCACCATTCAACTCCTGGTTATGAACAATAGCTTTGTGTCAATCGATATGTATCTGTATCTATCTATCTAATGGTCTGTCTGTCTATCTATGTTTCTACGTATGTATGTATGTATGTATCTATGTATCTATCTATCTATCTCTCTTCCTATCATCTATCTATGATGTCTATCATCTATCAATCCATGTACCTATCTATCTATCTTTCATCTGTCATCTGTGTACCTATCTATCTATGAATCAATCATCTTTTTGTCTGCCCATCTATCCTTCTGTACAGAACAGTTAACAACATAGCCTATGTCTCTTCCCTACATTATGCTTCCAGAAATCTTGCAAGGTAACTAAGCCATAAGGAGAGCACTGTGTTCACCGATACACTTTCAGGTAGAGTCAGCCGCGTGTGCTTACAAAACCAGTAAATGGAGGTGAAAGGACTTGAACCTGTATCTCTGTCCACTGTCCTCTCATACTTCCTGCTCGCTTGGTGACTTTATTTAGCCACATTCAGTGAGTAAGTGATCCCTGAAGACCACAAGTATCCTTCGTCTGGTCCGGTTGTCGAAAGAAAAGTGTACTTGCTTCTTTGCACACCACCATGTTTGAGGGACATCGGCGTGATCACTGCTGATAGGTGCAGGGACAATTATAAAGGAACACCTATTTCTGGACAGGAGCAGTTGGGAACAAAGAGTGTGTTGTGGAGTGAAGTGTTTATTTGAGGGTCCAAACTTCCCTCCTTAGGTGGTTATTACTTCTTTACATTCGTGAACATCATAAAAAGCAATGATTTTAGAAGCCCAGACGCATATTATTACAGCAATTCATTTGTTGAGGTGAGAGGAAATGAGAAGGAACTTGCTGCACCACTAAATCTATGCCTGAGCACTGCTGAAATCAAACAAAAAGAATTCACGGTGGCTAGATAGGGCTATTTTCTACTGACTCTCTCTGGGGACTCAAACAGAATTCATTTGTTTGTTTGTTTCTTATTTTCACTTGTATAGGTAATCTGTTCCCGCCCCTTCAGCTTGTAGTTTGTCTGTGTCCTTGGATCTCAAGTGAGTCTCCAGTAAGGGAGCACGTAGGAGATCTTGCGTTTTCATCAGTTCTTCTAACACTGGGTCTTTTGATTGAAGCACTCAAAGCCTGTACTTTTATTTATTCTGATATTTGAGAGCTGTGCTCTTACTGCACTTTGAAATTCTTTTTGTTCTCATTAATATACAATCACATGCAGAACATTATGTTTTCCAGTCTACACCCTTCACCAAGTCCCCGGCAAAAGCCAGTTACAGTCGCTGTCCGTCAGCGTGTACTAAGATGCTGTAGAATCACTACATGTCTTCTCTGTGTTATGCAGCCGTACAAATGACCCCCCAAGTTACACACTATACATGCTAATCCTAATGCCCCCCATTCTTTTTCCCCGCCCTTATTACTCCCTTCCCAAAAACCCTCCCCAGTCCCTTTCTCTTTGGTAACTGTTAGTCCACTCTCGGGTTCTGTGAGTCTGCTGCTGTCTTTTCCTTCAGTTTTTCTTTGTTATCATACTCCACACATGAGTGAAATCATTTGGTACATGTATTTCTCCTCCTCGAATATTTGACTGAGCATAATACCCTCTAGCTCCATCCACGTTATTGCAAATAATAGGATTTGTTTTCTTCTTATGGCTGCCTACTGCACTTTTTAAACTGGATTTCATTCTTCTTTTTTGTTTGTAGTTTCGCTATGTGCTTTCACCATTGCTCTCCTGGTTATGAGCAGTAGCTTTGTGTTAATCGATATGTACCTATATCTATCTATCTGTCTGTCTATCTATTTATCAATCAATCAATCAATCAATCAATCATCTTTTTGTCTGCCCATCTGTCCTTGTGTACAGAACAGTTAACCATATATCCTATATCACTTTCCTACACTATGCTTCCAAAAATCCTGCAAAGTATCTAGGCTGTAGAGAGACCACTGGGTTCACCGAGACACTTGCAGTTCGAGGCGGCCGCGTGTACCTACAAAACCAGGAAATAGTTGTGCCGGGACTTGAACCCGTGTCTCTATCCTCTGTCTTCTTTCATCTCCTTCTAACTTACTGTCTGTATTTAGCCACATTCTTTGACTAAGTGCTCCCTGAAGACCACAAGTATCATTCCTCTGGGCCTGTTGTCTCGAGAAAAGAAAACTTGTTCTTTGCTCACCACCATGTTTGAAGGACATCAGCGTGCTCACCGGCGATAGGACGGAGGGTCAAATAAAAAGGAACACCAATTTCTAGACAGGAGCAGTTGGGAGCTAAGAGTGTTTTGTGGGGTGACGTGTTTATTTGAGTGTCCACACTTCCCTCTTTAGGTAGTTATTAGATCCTCCCATTCGTGAACATCATAAAACCCACTGATTTCAAAGGCCCAGACGCTTATTATTACAGCAACTCAGTTGTCGAGGTGAGAGAAAATGAGAAGTATGTTGCTGCACCACTAAATCAATGGCTGGGAACGGCTGAAACCAAACAAAAAGAATTCACGGAGGCCAGATAGGGCTATTTTCTTCTGACTGTCTCAATGGACTCACACAGAATCCATTTGTTTGATTGTTTGTTTTTCAGTTTCACTCGTGTAGGGTACTTGTCCACACACCTTCGGCTTGTAGTGTGTCTGTGTCCTTGGATCTCAAGTGAGTCTCCTGTAAGTAAGCACGTACGTGTCTTGAGTTTTCATCCCTTCTTTTAACCCTGTGTCTTTTGTTTGCTGCACTCAGTGCCTGACCTTTTATTCTGATGATTCAGAGCTGTGCACTTATTGCACTTAAAGAATTTTTTTTATCATTAAGCTAAAATCAATTGAAGAACATTATGTTTACTATGCTCCCCCCTTCACCAAGTACATCTGAAAAACCTCTTCAGTCGCTGTTGATCTGCGTAGTTGGATGCTGTAGACCCCTTCACCATGTCCCTCCCAACAGACCCCATTACAGTCGCTGTCCATCAGTGAGTAGTAAGATGCTATATGATCTCTACTAGCCTTCTCTGTGTTGTACAGCACTCCCCATGACCCCTCGACCCAAAGCATTATACATGCTAAAACTAATGCCCCCATTCTTTCTCCTCACACTTATCCCTCCCTTCAGACCAACCCTGCCCAGTCCTTTTCCCTTTGGTAACTTTTAGTCAACTCTCGGGTTCTGTGAGTCTGCTGCTGTTTTTCTCCTTCAGTTTTTCTTTGTTGTTGTACTACACACATGAGTGAAAACACTTGGTACTTGTCTTTCTCCGCCTGGCCTATTTCTCTGAACATACTACCGTCTAGCTCCATCCAGGTCATTACAAATGGTAGGATTTGTTTTCTTCTAAAGGCTGCTTACTGCACTTTTAAAACTGGATTTCATTCTTCCTTTTTGTTTGTAGTTTAGCTATGTTATTCACCATTCAACTCCTGGTTATGAACAATAGCTTTGTGTCAATCGATATGTATCTGTATCTATCTATCTAATGGTCTGTCTGTCTATCTATGTTTCTACTTATGTATGTATGTATGTATCTATCTCTCTTCCTATCATCTATCTATGATGTCTATCATCTATCAATCCATGTACCTATCTATCTATCTTTCATCTGTCATCTGTGTACCTATCTATCTATGAATCAATCATCTTTTTGTCTGCCCATCTATCCTTCTGTACAGAACAGTTAACAACATAGCCTATGTCTCTTCCCTACATTATGCTTCCAGAAATCTTGCAAGGTAACTAAGCCATAAGGAGAGCACTGTGTTCACCGATACACTTTCAGGTAGAGTCAGCCGCGTGTGCTTACAAAACCAGTAAATGGAGGTGAAAGGACTTGAACCTGTATCTCTGTCCACTGTCCTCTCATACTTCCTGCTCGCTTGGTGACTTTATTTAGCCACATTCAGTGAGTAAGTGATCCCTGAAGACCACAAGTATCCTTCGTCTGGTCCGGTTGACGAAAGAAAAGTGTACTTGGTTCTTTGCACACCACCATGTTTGAGGGACATCGGCGTGATCACTGCTGATAGGTGCAGGGACAATTATAAAGGAACACCTATTTCTGGACAGGAGCAGTTGGGAACAAAGAGTGTGTTGTGGAGTGAAGTGTTTATTTGAGGGTCCAAATTTCCCTTCTTAGGTGGTTATTACTTCTTTACATTCGTGAACATCATAAAAAGCAATGATTTTAGAAGCCCAGACGCATATTATTACAGCAATTCATTTGTTGAGGTGAGAGGAAATGAGAAGGAACTTGCTGCACCACTAAATCTATGCCTGAGCACTGCTGAAATCAAACAAAAAGAATTCACGGTGGCTAGATAGGGCTATTTTCTACTGACTCTCTCTGGGGACTCAAACAGAATTCATTTGTTTGTTTGTTTCTTATTTTCACTTGTATAGGTAATCTGTCCACGCCCCTTCAGCTTGTAGTTTGTCTGTGTCCTTGGATCTCAAGTGAGTCTCCAGTAAGGGAGCACGTAGGAGATCTTGCGTTTTCATCAGTTCTTCTAACACTGGGTCTTTTGATTGAAGCACTCAAAGCCTGTACTTTTATTTATTCTGATATTTGAGAGCTGTGCTCTTACTGCACTTTGAAATTCTTTTTGTTCTCATTAATATACAATCACATGCAGAACATTATGTTTTCCAGTCTACACCCTTCAGCAAGTCCCCGGCAAAAGCCAGTTACAGTCGCTGTCCGTCAGCGTGTACTAAGATGCTGTAGAATCACTACATGTCTTCTCTGTGTTATGCAGCCGTACAAATGACCCCCCAAGTTACACACTATACATGCTAATCCTAATGCCCCCCATTCTTTTTCCCCGCCCTTATTACTCCCTTCCCAAAAACCCTCCCCAGTCCCTTTCTCTTTGGTAACTGTTAGTCCACTCTCGGGTTCTGTGAGTCTGCTGCTGTCTTTTCCTTCAGTTTTTCTTTGTTATCATACTCCACACATGAGTGAAATCATTTGGTACATGTATTTCTCCTCCTTGAATATTTGACTGAGCATAATACCCTCTAGCTCCATCCACGTTATTGCAAATAATAGGATTTGTTTTCTTCTTATGGCTGCCTACTGCACTTTTTAAACTGGATTTCATTCTTCTTTTTTGTTTGTAGTTTCGCTATGTGCTTTCACCATTGCTCTCCTGGTTATGAGCAGTAGCTTTGTGTTAATCGATATGTACCTATATCTATCTATCTGTCTGTCTATCTATTTATCAATCAATCAATCAATCAATCAATCATCTTTTTGTCTGCCCATCTGTCCTTGTGTACAGAACAGTTAACCATATATCCTATATCACTTTCCTACACTATGCTTCCAAAAATCCTGCAAAGTATCTAGGCTGTAGAGAGACCACTGGGTTCACCGAGACACTTGCAGTTCGAGGCGGCCGCGTGTACCTACAAAACCAGGAAATAGTTGTGCCGGGACTTGAACCCGTGTCTCTATCCTCTGTCTTCTTTCATCTCCTTCTAACTTACTGTCTGTATTTAGCCACATTCTTTGACTAAGTGCTCCCTGAAGACCACAAGTATCATTCCTCTGGGCCTGTTGTCTCGAGAAAAGAAAACTTGTTCTTTGCTCACCACCATGTTTGAAGGACATCAGCGTGATCACCGGCGATAGGACGGAGGGTCAAATAAAAAGGAACACCAATTTCTAGACAGGAGCAGTTGGGAGCTAAGAGTGTTTTGTGGGGTGACGTGTTTATTTGAGTGTCCACACTTCCCTCTTTAGGTAGTTATTAGATCCTCCCATTCGTGAACATCATAAAACCCACTGATTTCAAAGGCCCAGACGCTTATTATTACAGCAACTCAGTTGTCGAGGTGAGAGAAAATGAGAAGTATGTTGCTGCACCACTAAATCAATGGCTGGGAACGGCTGAAACCAAACAAAAAGAATTCACGGAGGCCAGATAGGGCTATTTTCTTCTGACTGTCTCAATGGACTCACACAGAATCCATTTGTTTGATTGTTTGTTTTTCAGTTTCACTCGTGTAGGGTACTTGTCCACACACCTTCGGCTTGTAGTGTGTCTGTGTCCTTGGATCTCAAGTGAGTCTCCTGTAAGTAAGCACGTACGTGTCTTGAGTTTTCATCCCTTCTTTTAACCCTGTGTCTTTTGTTTGCTGCACTCAGTGCCTGACCTTTTATTCTGATGATTCAGAGCTGTGCACTTATTGCACTTAAAGAATTTTTTTTATCATTAAGCTAAAATCAATTGAAGAACATTATGTTTACTATGCTCCCCCCTTCACCAAGTACATCTGAAAAACCTCTTCAGTCGCTGTCGATCTGCGTAGTTGGATGCTGTAGACCCCTTCACCATGTCCCTCCCAACAGACCCCATTACAGTCGCTGTCCATCAGTGAGTAGTAAGATGCTATATGATCTCTACTAGCCTTCTCTGTGTTGTACAGCACTCCCCATGACCCCTCGACCCAAAGCATTATACATGCTAAAACTAATGCCCCCATTCTTTCTCCTCACACTTATCCCTCCCTTCAGACCAACCCTGCCCAGTCCTTTTCCCTTTGGTAACTTTTAGTCAACTCTCGGGTTCTGTGAGTCTGCTGCTGTTTTTCTCCTTCAGTTTTTCTTTGTTGTTGTACTACACACATGAGTGAAAACACTTGGTACTTGTCTTTCTCCGCCTGGCCTATTTCTCTGAACATACTACCGTCTAGCTCCATCCAGGTCATTACAAATGGTAGGATTTGTTTTCTTCTAAAGGCTGCTTACTGCACTTTTAAAACTGGATTTCATTCTTCCTTTTTGTTTGTAGTTTAGCTATGTTATTCACCATTCAACTCCTGGTTATGAACAATAGCTTTGTGTCAATCGATATGTATCTGTATCTATCTATCTAATGGTCTGTCTGTCTATCTATGTTTCTACGTATGTATGTATGTATGTATCTATCTCTCTTCCTATCATCTATCTATGATGTCTATCATCTATCAATCCATGTACCTATCTATCTATCTTTCATCTGTCATCTGTGTACCTATCTATCTATGAATCAATCATCTTTTTGTCTGCCCATCTATCCTTCTGTACAGAACAGTTAACAACATAGCCTATGTCTCTTCCCTACATTATGCTTCCAGAAATCTTGCAAGGTAACTAAGCCATAAGGAGAGCACTGTGTTCACCGATACACTTTCAGGTAGAGTCAGCCGCGTGTGCTTACAAAACCAGTAAATGGAGGTGAAAGGACTTGAACCTGTATCTCTGTCCACTGTCCTCTCATACTTCCTGCTCGCTTGGTGACTTTATTTAGCCACATTCAGTGAGTAAGTGATCCCTGAAGACCACAAGTATCCTTCGTCTGGTCCGGTTGACGAAAGAAAAGTGTACTTGCTTCTTTGCACACCACCATGTTTGAGGGACATCGGCGTGATCACTGCTGATAGGTGCAGGGACAATTATAAAGGAACACCTATTTCTGGACAGGAGCAGTTGGGAACAAAGAGTGTGTTGTGGAGTGAAGTGTTTATTTGAGGGTCCAAATTTCCCTCCTTAGGTGGTTATTACTTCTTTACATTCGTGAACATCATAAAAAGCAATGATTTTAGAAGCCCAGACGCATATTATTACAGCAATTCATTTGTTGAGGTGAGAGGAAATGAGAAGGAACTTGCTGCACCACTAAATCTATGCCTGAGCACTGCTGAAATCAAACAAAAAGAATTCACGGTGGCTAGATAGGGCTATTTTCTACTGACTCTCTCTGGGGACTCAAACAGAATTCATTTGTTTGTTTGTTTCTTATTTTCACTTGTATAGGTATTCTGTCCCCGCCCCTTCAGCTTGTAGTTTGTCTGTGTCCTTGGATCTCAAGTGAGTCTCCAGTAAGGGAGCACGTAGGAGATCTTGCGTTTTCATCAGTTCTTCTAACACTGGGTCTTTTGATTGAAGCACTCAAAGCCTGTACTTTTATTTATTCTGATATTTGAGAGCTGTGCTCTTACTGCACTTTGAAATTCTTTTTGTTCTCATTAATATACAATCACATGCAGAACATTATGTTTTCCAGTCTACACCCTTCACCAAGTCCCCGGCAAAAGCCAGTTACAGTCGCTGTCCTTCAGCGTGTACTAAGATGCTGTAGAATCACTACATGTCTTCTCTGTGTTATGCAGCCGTACAAATGACCCCCCAAGTTACACACTATACATGCTAATCCTAATGCCCCCCATTCTTTTTCCCCGCCCTTATTACTCCCTTCCCAAAAACCCTCCCCAGTCCCTTTCTCTTTGGTAACTGTTAGTCCACTCTCGGGTTCTGTGAGTCTGCTGCTGTCTTTTCCTTCAGTTTTTCTTTGTTATCATACTCCACACATGAGTGAAATCATTTGGTACATGTATTTCTCCTCCTTGAATATTTGACTGAGCATAATACCCTCTAGCTCCATCCACGTTATTGCAAATAATAGGATTTGTTTTCTTCTTATGGCTGCCTACTGCACTTTTTAAACTGGATTTCATTCTTCTTTTTTGTTTGTAGTTTCGCTATGTGCTTTCACCATTGCTCTCCTGGTTATGAGCAGTAGCTTTGTGTTAATCGATATGTACCTATATCTATCTATCTGTCTGTCTATCTATTTATCAATCAATCAATCAATCAATCAATCATCTTTTTGTCTGCCCATCTGTCCTTGTGTACAGAACAGTTAACCATATATCCTATATCACTTTCCTACACTATGCTTCCAAAAATCCTGCAAAGTATCTAGGCTGTAGAGAGACCACTGGGTTCACCGAGACACTTGCAGTTCGAGGCGGCCGCGTGTACCTACAAAACCAGGAAATAGTTGTGCCGGGACTTGAACCCGTGTCTCTATCCTCTGTCTTCTTTCATCTCCTTCTAACTTACTGTCTGTATTTAGCCACATTCTTTGACTAAGTGCTCCCTGAAGACCACAAGTATCATTCCTCTGGGCCTGTTGTCTCGAGAAAAGAAAACTTGTTCTTTGCTCACCACCATGTTTGAAGGACATCAGCGTGATCACCGGCGATAGGACGGAGGGTCAAATAAAAAGGAACACCAATTTCTAGACAGGAGCAGTTGGGAGCTAAGAGTGTTTTGTGGGGTGACGTGTTTATTTGAGTGTCCACACTTCCCTCTTTAGGTAGTTATTAGATCCTCCCATTCGTGAACATCATAAAACCCACTGATTTCAAAGGCCCAGACGCTTATTATTACAGCAACTCAGTTGTCGAGGTGAGAGAAAATGAGAAGTATGTTGCTGCACCACTAAATCAATGGCTGGGAACGGCTGAAACCAAACAAAAAGAATTCACGGAGGCCAGATAGGGCTATTTTCTTCTGACTGTCTCAATGGACTCACACAGAATCCATTTGTTTGATTGTTTGTTTTTCAGTTTCACTCGTGTAGGGTACTTGTCCACACACCTTCGGCTTGTAGTGTGTCTGTGTCCTTGGATCTCAAGTGAGTCTCCTGTAAGTAAGCACGTACGTGTCTTGAGTTTTCATCCCTTCTTTTAACCCTGTGTCTTTTGTTTGCTGCACTCAGTGCCTGACCTTTTATTCTGATGATTCAGAGCTGTGCACTTATTGCACTTAAAGAATTTTTTTTATCATTAAGCTAAAATCAATTGAAGAACATTATGTTTACTATGCTCCCCCCTTCACCAAGTACATCTGAAAAACCTCTTCAGTCGCTGTCGATCTGCGTAGTTGGATGCTGTAGACCCCTTCACCATGTCCCTCCCAACAGACCCCATTACAGTCGCTGTCCATCAGTGAGTAGTAAGATGCTATATGATCTCTACTAGCCTTCTCTGTGTTGTACAGCACTCCCCATGACCCCTCGACCCAAAGCATTATACATGCTAAAACTAATGCCACCATTCTTTCTCCTCACACTTATCCCTCCCTTCAGACCAACCCTGCCCAGTCCTTTTCCCTTTGGTAACTTTTAGTCAACTCTCGGGTTCTGTGAGTCTGCTGCTGTTTTTCTCCTTCAGTTTTTCTTTGTTGTTGTACTACACACATGAGTGAAAACACTTGGTACTTGTCTTTCTCCGCCTGGCCTATTTCTCTGAACATACTACCGTCTAGCTCCATCCAGGTCATTACAAATGGTAGGATTTGTTTTCTTCTTAAGGCTGCTTACTGCACTTTTAAAACTGGATTTCATTCTTCCTTTTTGTTTGTAGTTTAGCTATGTTATTCACCATTCAACTCCTGGTTATGAACAATAGCTTTGTGTCAATCGATATGTATCTGTATCTATCTATCTAATGGTCTGTCTGTCTATCTATGTTTCTACGTATGTATGTATGTATGTATCTATGTATCTATCTATCTATCTCTCTTCCTATCATCTATCTATGATGTCTATCATCTATCAATCCATGTACCTATCTATCTATCTTTCATCTGTCATCTGTGTACCTATCTATCTATGAATCAATCATCTTTTTGTCTGCCCATCTATCCTTCTGTACAGAACAGTTAACAACATAGCCTATGTCTCTTCCCTACATTATGCTTCCAGAAATCTTGCAAGGTAACTAAGCCATAAGGAGAGCACTGTGTTCACCGATACACTTTCAGGTAGAGTCAGCCGCGTGTGCTTACAAAACCAGTAAATGGAGGTGAAAGGACTTGAACCTGTATCTCTGTCCACTGTCCTCTCATACTTCCTGCTCGCTTGGTGACTTTATTTAGCCACATTCAGTGAGTAAGTGATCCCTGAAGACCACAAGTATCCTTCGTCTGGTCCGGTTGTCGAAAGAAAAGTGTACTTGCTTCTTTGCACACCACCATGTTTGAGGGACATCGGCGTGATCACTGCTGATAGGTGCAGGGACAATTATAAAGGAACACCTATTTCTGGACAGGAGCAGTTGGGAACAAAGAGTGTGTTGTGGAGTGAAGTGTTTATTTGAGGGTCCAAACTTCCCTCCTTAGGTGGGTATTACTTCTTTACATTCGTGAACATCATAAAAAGCAATGATTTTAGAAGCCCAGACGCATATTATTACAGCAATTCATTTGTTGAGGTGAGAGGAAATGAGAAGGAACTTGCTGTACCACTAAATCTATGCCTGAGCACTGCTGAAATCAAACAAAAAGAATTCACGGTGGCTAGATAGGGCTATTTTCTACTGACTCTCTCTGGGGACTCAAACAGAATTCATTTGTTTGTTTGTTTCTTATTTTCACTTGTATAGGTAATCTGTCCCCGCCCCTTCAGCTTGTAGTTTGTCTGTGTCCTTGGATCTCAAGTGAGTCTCCAGTAAGGGAGCACGTAGGAGATCTTGCGTTTTCATCAGTTCTTCTAACACTGGGTCTTTTGATTGAAGCACTCAAAGCCTGTACTTTTATTTATTCTGATATTTGAGAGCTGTGCTCTTACTGCACTTTGAAATTCTTTTTGTTCTCATTAATATACAATCACATGCAGAACATTATGTTTTCCAGTCTACACCCTTCAGCAAGTCCCCGGCAAAAGCCAGTTACAGTCGCTGTCCGTCAGCGTGTACTAAGATGCTGTAGAATCACTACATGTCTTCTCTGTGTTATGCAGCCGTACAAATGACCCCCCAAGTTACACACTATACATGCTAATCCTAATGCCCCCCATTCTTTTTCCCCGCCCTTATTACTCCCTTCCCAAAAACCCTCCCCAGTCCCTTTCTCTTTGGTAACTGTTAGTCCACTCTCGGGTTCTGTGAGTCTGCTGCTGTCTTTTCCTTCAGTTTTTCTTTGTTATCATACTCCACACATGAGTGAAATCATTTGGTACATGTATTTCTCCTCCTTGAATATTTGACTGAGCATAATACCCTCTAGCTCCATCCACGTTATTGCAAATAATAGGATTTGTTTTCTTCTTATGGCTGCCTACTGCACTTTTTAAACTGGATTTCATTCTTCTTTTTTGTTTGTAGTTTCGCTATGTGCTTTCACCATTGCTCTCCTGGTTATGAGCAGTAGCTTTGTGTTAATCGATATGTACCTATATCTATCTATCTGTCTGTCTATCTATTTATCAATCAATCAATCAATCAATCAATCATCTTTTTGTCTGCCCATCTGTCCTTGTGTACAGAACAGTTAACCATATATCCTATATCACTTTCCTACACTATGCTTCCAAAAATCCTGCAAAGTATCTAGGCTGTAGAGAGACCACTGGGTTCACCGAGACACTTGCAGTTCGAGGCGGCCGCGTGTACCTACAAAACCAGGAAATAGTTGTGCCGGGACTTGAACCCGTGTCTCTATCCTCTGTCTTCTTTCATCTCCTTCTAACTTACTGTCTGTATTTAGCCACATTCTTTGACTAAGTGCTCCCTGAAGACCACAAGTATCATTCCTCTGGGCCTGTTGTCTCGAGAAAAGAAAACTTGTTCTTTGCTCACCACCATGTTTGAAGGACATCAGCGTGATCACCGGCGATAGGACGGAGGGTCAAATAAAAAGGAACACCAATTTCTAGACAGGAGCAGTTGGGAGCTAAGAGTGTTTTGTGGGGTGACGTGTTTATTTGAGTGTCCACACTTCCCTCTTTAGGTAGTTATTAGATCCTCCCATTCGTGAACATCATAAAACCCACTGATTTCAAAGGCCCAGACGCTTATTATTACAGCAACTCAGTTGTCGAGGTGAGAGAAAATGAGAAGTATGTTGCTGCACCACTAAATCAATGGCTGGGAACGGCTGAAACCAAACAAAAAGAATTCACGGAGGCCAGATAGGGCTATTTTCTTCTGACTGTCTCAATGGACTCACACAGAATCCATTTGTTTGATTGTTTGTTTTTCAGTTTCACTCGTGTAGGGTACTTGTCCACACACCTTCGGCTTGTAGTGTGTCTGTGTCCTTGGATCTCAAGTGAGTCTCCTGTAAGTAAGCACGTACGTGTCTTGAGTTTTCATCCCTTCTTTTAACCCTGTGTCTTTTGTTTGCTGCACTCAGTGCCTGACCTTTTATTCTGATGATTCAGAGCTGTGCACTTATTGCACTTAAAGAATTTTTTTTATCATTAAGCTAAAATCAATTGAAGAACATTATGTTTACTATGCTCCCCCCTTCACCAAGTACATCTGAAAAACCTCTTCAGTCGCTGTCGATCTGCGTAGTTGGATGCTGTAGACCCCTTCACCATGTCCCTCCCAACAGACCCCATTACAGTCGCTGTCCATCAGTGAGTAGTAAGATGCTATATGATCTCTACTAGCCTTCTCTGTGTTGTACAGCACTCCCCATGACCCCTCGACCCAAAGCATTATACATGCTAAAACTAATGCCCCCATTCTTTCTCCTCACACTTATCCCTCCCTTCAGACCAACCCTGCCCAGTCCTTTTCCCTTTGGTAACTTTTAGTCAACTCTCGGGTTCTGTGAGTCTGCTGCTGTTTTTCTCCTTCAGTTTTTCTTTGTTGTTGTACTACACACATGAGTGAAAACACTTGGTACTTGTCTTTCTCCGCCTGGCCTATTTCTCTGAACATACTACCGTCTAGCTCCATCCAGGTCATTACAAATGGTAGGATTTGTTTTCTTCTAAAGGCTGCTTACTGCACTTTTAAAACTGGATTTCATTCTTCCTTTTTGTTTGTAGTTTAGCTATGTTATTCACCATTCAACTCCTGGTTATGAACAATAGCTTTGTGTCAATCGATATGTATCTGTATCTATCTATCTAATGGTCTGTCTGTCTATCTATGTTTCTACGTATGTATGTATGTATGTATCTATCTCTCTTCCTATCATCTATCTATGATGTCTATCATCTATCAATCCATGTACCTATCTATCTATCTTTCATCTGTCATCTGTGTACCTATCTATCTATGAATCAATCATCTTTTTGTCTGCCCATCTATCCTTCTGTACAGAACAGTTAACAACATAGCCTATGTCTCTTCCCTACATTATGCTTCCAGAAATCTTGCAAGGTAACTAAGCCATAAGGAGAGCACTGTGTTCACCGATACACTTTCAGGTAGAGTCAGCCGCGTGTGCTTACAAAACCAGTAAATGGAGGTGAAAGGACTTGAACCTGTATCTCTGTCCACTGTCCTCTCATACTTCCTGCTCGCTTGGTGACTTTATTTAGCCACATTCAGTGAGTAAGTGATCCCTGAAGACCACAAGTATCCTTCGTCTGGTCCGGTTGACGAAAGAAAAGTGTACTTGCTTCTTTGCACACCACCATGTTTGAGGGACATCGGCGTGATCACTGCTGATAGGTGCAGGGACAATTATAAAGGAACACCTATTTCTGGACAGGAGCAGTTGGGAACAAAGAGTGTGTTGTGGAGTGAAGTGTTTATTTGAGGGTCCAAATTTCCCTCCTTAGGTGGTTATTACTTCTTTACATTCGTGAACATCATAAAAAGCAATGATTTTAGAAGCCCAGACGCATATTATTACAGCAATTCATTTGTTGAGGTGAGAGGAAATGAGAAGGAACTTGCTGCACCACTAAATCTATGCCTGAGCACTGCTGAAATCAAACAAAAAGAATTCACGGTGGCTAGATAGGGCTATTTTCTACTGACTCTCTCTGGGGACTCAAACAGAATTCATTTGTTTGTTTGTTTCTTATTTTCACTTGTATAGGTATTCTGTCCCCGCCCCTTCAGCTTGTAGTTTGTCTGTGTCCTTGGATCTCAAGTGAGTCTCCAGTAAGGGAGCACGTAGGAGATCTTGCGTTTTCATCAGTTCTTCTAACACTGGGTCTTTTGATTGAAGCACTCAAAGCCTGTACTTTTATTTATTCTGATATTTGAGAGCTGTGCTCTTACTGCACTTTGAAATTCTTTTTGTTCTCATTAATATACAATCACATGCAGAACATTATGTTTTCCAGTCTACACCCTTCACCAAGTCCCCGGCAAAAGCCAGTTACAGTCGCTGTCCTTCAGCGTGTACTAAGATGCTGTAGAATCACTACATGTCTTCTCTGTGTTATGCAGCCGTACAAATGACCCCCCAAGTTACACACTATACATGCTAATCCTAATGCCCCCCATTCTTTTTCCCCGCCCTTATTACTCCCTTCCCAAAAACCCTCCCCAGTCCCTTTCTCTTTGGTAACTGTTAGTCCACTCTCGGGTTCTGTGAGTCTGCTGCTGTCTTTTCCTTCAGTTTTTCTTTGTTATCATACTCCACACATGAGTGAAATCATTTGGTACATGTATTTCTCCTCCTTGAATATTTGACTGAGCATAATACCCTCTAGCTCCATCCACGTTATTGCAAATAATAGGATTTGTTTTCTTCTTATGGCTGCCTACTGCACTTTTTAAACTGGATTTCATTCTTCTTTTTTGTTTGTAGTTTCGCTATGTGCTTTCACCATTGCTCTCCTGGTTATGAGCAGTAGCTTTGTGTTAATCGATATGTACCTATATCTATCTATCTGTCTGTCTATCTATTTATCAATCAATCAATCAATCAATCAATCATCTTTTTGTCTGCCCATCTGTCCTTGTGTACAGAACAGTTAACCATATATCCTATATCACTTTCCTACACTATGCTTCCAAAAATCCTGCAAAGTATCTAGGCTGTAGAGAGACCACTGGGTTCACCGAGACACTTGCAGTTCGAGGCGGCCGCGTGTACCTACAAAACCAGGAAATAGTTGTGCCGGGACTTGAACCCGTGTCTCTATCCTCTGTCTTCTTTCATCTCCTTCTAACTTACTGTCTGTATTTAGCCACATTCTTTGACTAAGTGCTCCCTGAAGACCACAAGTATCATTCCTCTGGGCCTGTTGTCTCGAGAAAAGAAAACTTGTTCTTTGCTCACCACCATGTTTGAAGGACATCAGCGTGCTCACCGGCGATAGGACGGAGGGTCAAATAAAAAGGAACACCAATTTCTAGACAGGAGCAGTTGGGAGCTAAGAGTGTTTTGTGGGGTGACGTGTTTATTTGAGTGTCCACACTTCCCTCTTTAGGTAGTTATTAGATCCTCCCATTCGTGAACATCATAAAACCCACTGATTTCAAAGGCCCAGACGCTTATTATTACAGCAACTCAGTTGTCGAGGTGAGAGAAAATGAGAAGTATGTTGCTGCACCACTAAATCAATGGCTGGGAACGGCTGAAACCAAACAAAAAGAATTCACGGAGGCCAGATAGGGCTATTTTCTTCTGACTGTCTCAATGGACTCACACAGAATCCATTTGTTTGATTGTTTGTTTTTCAGTTTCACTCGTGTAGGGTACTTGTCCACACACCTTCGGCTTGTAGTGTGTCTGTGTCCTTGGATCTCAAGTGAGTCTCCTGTAAGTAAGCACGTACGTGTCTTGAGTTTTCATCCCTTCTTTTAACCCTGTGTCTTTTGTTTGCTGCACTCAGTGCCTGACCTTTTATTCTGATGATTCAGAGCTGTGCACTTATTGCACTTAAAGAATTTTTTTTATCATTAAGCTAAAATCAATTGAAGAACATTATGTTTACTATGCTCCCCCCTTCACCAAGTACATCTGAAAAACCTCTTCAGTCGCTGTCGATCTGCGTAGTTGGATGCTGTAGACCCCTTCACCATGTCCCTCCCAACAGACCCCATTACAGTCGCTGTCCATCAGTGAGTAGTAAGATGCTATATGATCTCTACTAGCCTTCTCTGTGTTGTACAGCACTCCCCATGACCCCTCGACCCAAAGCATTATACATGCTAAAACTAATGCCACCATTCTTTCTCCTCACACTTATCCCTCCCTTCAGACCAACCCTGCCCAGTCCTTTTCCCTTTGGTAACTTTTAGTCAACTCTCGGGTTCTGTGAGTCTGCTGCTGTTTTTCTCCTTCAGTTTTTCTTTGTTGTTGTACTACACACATGAGTGAAAACACTTGGTACTTGTCTTTCTCCGCCTGGCCTATTTCTCTGAACATACTACCGTCTAGCTCCATCCAGGTCATTACAAATGGTAGGATTTGTTTTCTTCTTAAGGCTGCTTACTGCACTTTTAAAACTGGATTTCATTCTTCCTTTTTGTTTGTAGTTTAGCTATGTTATTCACCATTCAACTCCTGGTTATGAACAATAGCTTTGTGTCAATCGATATGTATCTGTATCTATCTATCTAATGGTCTGTCTGTCTATCTATGTTTCTACGTATGTATGTATGTATGTATCTATGTATCTATCTATCTATCTCTCTTCCTATCATCTATCTATGATGTCTATCATCTATCAATCCATGTACCTATCTATCTATCTTTCATCTGTCATCTGTGTACCTATCTATCTATGAATCAATCATCTTTTTGTCTGCCCATCTATCCTTCTGTACAGAACAGTTAACAACATAGCCTATGTCTCTTCCCTACATTATGCTTCCAGAAATCTTGCAAGGTAACTAAGCCATAAGGAGAGCACTGTGTTCACCGATACACTTTCAGGTAGAGTCAGCCGCGTGTGCTTACAAAACCAGTAAATGGAGGTGAAAGGACTTGAACCTGTATCTCTGTCCACTGTCCTCTCATACTTCCTGCTCGCTTGGTGACTTTATTTAGCCACATTCAGTGAGTAAGTGATCCCTGAAGACCACAAGTATCCTTCGTCTGGTCCGGTTGTCGAAAGAAAAGTGTACTTGCTTCTTTGCACACCACCATGTTTGAGGGACATCGGCGTGATCACTGCTGATAGGTGCAGGGACAATTATAAAGGAACACCTATTTCTGGACAGGAGCAGTTGGGAACAAAGAGTGTGTTGTGGAGTGAAGTGTTTATTTGAGGGTCCAAACTTCCCTCCTTAGGTGGGTATTACTTCTTTACATTCGTGAACATCATAAAAAGCAATGATTTTAGAAGCCCAGACGCATATTATTACAGCAATTCATTTGTTGAGGTGAGAGGAAATGAGAAGGAACTTGCTGTACCACTAAATCTATGCCTGAGCACTGCTGAAATCAAACAAAAAGAATTCACGGTGGCTAGATAGGGCTATTTTCTACTGACTCTCTCTGGGGACTCAAACAGAATTCATTTGTTTGTTTGTTTCTTATTTTCACTTGTATAGGTAATCTGTCCCCGCCCCTTCAGCTTGTAGTTTGTCTGTGTCCTTGGATCTCAAGTGAGTCTCCAGTAAGGGAGCACGTAGGAGATCTTGCGTTTTCATCAGTTCTTCTAACACTGGGTCTTTTGATTGAAGCACTCAAAGCCTGTACTTTTATTTATTCTGATATTTGAGAGCTGTGCTCTTACTGCACTTTGAAATTCTTTTTGTTCTCATTAATATACAATCACATGCAGAACATTATGTTTTCCAGTCTACACCCTTCAGCAAGTCCCCGGCAAAAGCCAGTTACAGTCGCTGTCCGTCAGCGTGTACTAAGATGCTGTAGAATCACTACATGTCTTCTCTGTGTTATGCAGCCGTACAAATGACCCCCCAAGTTACACACTATACATGCTAATCCTAATGCCCCCCATTCTTTTTCCCCGCCCTTATTACTCCCTTCCCAAAAACCCTCCCCAGTCCCTTTCTCTTTGGTAACTGTTAGTCCACTCTCGGGTTCTGTGAGTCTGCTGCTGTCTTTTCCTTCAGTTTTTCTTTGTTATCATACTCCACACATGAGTGAAATCATTTGGTACATGTATTTCTCCTCCTTGAATATTTGACTGAGCATAATACCCTCTAGCTCCATCCACGTTATTGCAAATAATAGGATTTGTTTTCTTCTTATGGCTGCCTACTGCACTTTTTAAACTGGATTTCATTCTTCTTTTTTGTTTGTAGTTTCGCTATGTGCTTTCACCATTGCTCTCCTGGTTATGAGCAGTAGCTTTGTGTTAATCGATATGTACCTATATCTATCTATCTGTCTGTCTATCTATTTATCAATCAATCAATCAATCAATCAATCATCTTTTTGTCTGCCCATCTGTCCTTGTGTACAGAACAGTTAACCATATATCCTATATCACTTTCCTACACTATGCTTCCAAAAATCCTGCAAAGTATCTAGGCTGTAGAGAGACCACTGGGTTCACCGAGACACTTGCAGTTCGAGGCGGCCGCGTGTACCTACAAAACCAGGAAATAGTTGTGCCGGGACTTGAACCCGTGTCTCTATCCTCTGTCTTCTTTCATCTCCTTCTAACTTACTGTCTGTATTTAGCCACATTCTTTGACTAAGTGCTCCCTGAAGACCACAAGTATCATTCCTCTGGGCCTGTTGTCTCGAGAAAAGAAAACTTGTTCTTTGCTCACCACCATGTTTGAAGGACATCAGCGTGCTCACCGGCGATAGGACGGAGGGTCAAATAAAAAGGAACACCAATTTCTAGACAGGAGCAGTTGGGAGCTAAGAGTGTTTTGTGGGGTGACGTGTTTATTTGAGTGTCCACACTTCCCTCTTTAGGTAGTTATTAGATCCTCCCATTCGTGAACATCATAAAACCCACTGATTTCAAAGGCCCAGACGCTTATTATTACAGCAACTCAGTTGTCGAGGTGAGAGAAAATGAGAAGTATGTTGCTGCACCACTAAATCAATGGCTGGGAACGGCTGAAACCAAACAAAAAGAATTCACGGAGGCCAGATAGGGCTATTTTCTTCTGACTGTCTCAATGGACTCACACAGAATCCATTTGTTTGATTGTTTGTTTTTCAGTTTCACTCGTGTAGGGTACTTGTCCACACACCTTCGGCTTGTAGTGTGTCTGTGTCCTTGGATCTCAAGTGAGTCTCCTGTAAGTAAGCACGTACGTGTCTTGAGTTTTCATCCCTTCTTTTAACCCTGTGTCTTTTGTTTGCTGCACTCAGTGCCTGACCTTTTATTCTGATGATTCAGAGCTGTGCACTTATTGCACTTAAAGAATTTTTTTTATCATTAAGCTAAAATCAATTGAAGAACATTATGTTTACTATGCTCCCCCCTTCACCAAGTACATCTGAAAAACCTCTTCAGTCGCTGTCGATCTGCGTAGTTGGATGCTGTAGACCCCTTCACCATGTCCCTCCCAACAGACCCCATTACAGTCGCTGTCCATCAGTGAGTAGTAAGATGCTATATGATCTCTACTAGCCTTCTCTGTGTTGTACAGCACTCCCCATGACCCCTCGACCCAAAGCATTATACATGCTAAAACTAATGCCACCATTCTTTCTCCTCACACTTATCCCTCCCTTCAGACCAACCCTGCCCAGTCCTTTTCCCTTTGGTAACTTTTAGTCAACTCTCGGGTTCTGTGAGTCTGCTGCTGTTTTTCTCCTTCAGTTTTTCTTTGTTGTTGTACTACACACATGAGTGAAAACACTTGGTACTTGTCTTTCTCCGCCTGGCCTATTTCTCTGAACATACTACCGTCTAGCTCCATCCAGGTCATTACAAATGGTAGGATTTGTTTTCTTCTTAAGGCTGCTTACTGCACTTTTAAAACTGGATTTCATTCTTCCTTTTTGTTTGTAGTTTAGCTATGTTATTCACCATTCAACTCCTGGTTATGAACAATAGCTTTGTGTCAATCGATATGTATCTGTATCTATCTATCTAATGGTCTGTCTGTCTATCTATGTTTCTACGTATGTATGTATGTATGTATCTATGTATCTATCTATCTATCTCTCTTCCTATCATCTATCTATGATGTCTATCATCTATCAATCCATGTACCTATCTATCTATCTTTCATCTGTCATCTGTGTACCTATCTATCTATGAATCAATCATCTTTTTGTCTGCCCATCTATCCTTCTGTACAGAACAGTTAACAACATAGCCTATGTCTCTTCCCTACATTATGCTTCCAGAAATCTTGCAAGGTAACTAAGCCATAAGGAGAGCACTGTGTTCACCGATACACTTTCAGGTAGAGTCAGCCGCGTGTGCTTACAAAACCAGTAAATGGAGGTGAAAGGACTTGAACCTGTATCTCTGTCCACTGTCCTCTCATACTTCCTGCTCGCTTGGTGACTTTATTTAGCCACATTCAGTGAGTAAGTGATCCCTGAAGACCACAAGTATCCTTCGTCTGGTCCGGTTGTCGAAAGAAAAGTGTACTTGCTTCTTTGCACACCACCATGTTTGAGGGACATCGGCGTGATCACTGCTGATAGGTGCAGGGACAATTATAAAGGAACACCTATTTCTGGACAGGAGCAGTTGGGAACAAAGAGTGTGTTGTGGAGTGAAGTGTTTATTTGAGGGTCCAAACTTCCCTCCTTAGGTGGGTATTACTTCTTTACATTCGTGAACATCATAAAAAGCAATGATTTTAGAAGCCCAGACGCATATTATTACAGCAATTCATTTGTTGAGGTGAGAGGAAATGAGAAGGAACTTGCTGTACCACTAAATCTATGCCTGAGCACTGCTGAAATCAAACAAAAAGAATTCACGGTGGCTAGATAGGGCTATTTTCTACTGACTCTCTCTGGGGACTCAAACAGAATTCATTTGTTTGTTTGTTTCTTATTTTCACTTGTATAGGTAATCTGTCCCCGCCCCTTCAGCTTGTAGTTTGTCTGTGTCCTTGGATCTCAAGTGAGTCTCCAGTAAGGGAGCACGTAGGAGATCTTGCGTTTTCATCAGTTCTTCTAACACTGGGTCTTTTGATTGAAGCACTCAAAGCCTGTACTTTTATTTATTCTGATATTTGAGAGCTGTGCTCTTACTGCACTTTGAAATTCTTTTTGTTCTCATTAATATACAATCACATGCAGAACATTATGTTTTCCAGTCTACACCCTTCACCAAGTCCCCGGCAAAAGCCAGTTACAGTCGCTGTCCGTCAGCGTGTACTAAGATGCTGTAGAATCACTACATGTCTTCTCTGTGTTATGCAGCCGTACAAATGACCCCCCAAGTTACACACTATACATGCTAATCCTAATGCCCCCATTCTTTTTCCCCGCCCTTATTACTCCCTTCCCAAAAACCCTCCCCAGTCCCTTTCTCTTTGGTAACTTTTAGTCCACTCTCGGGTTCTGTGAGTCTGCTGCTGTCTTTTCCTTCAGTTTTTCTTTGTTATCATACTCCACATATGAGTGAAATCATTTGGTACATGTATTTCTCCTCCTTGAATATTTGACTGAGCATAATACCCTCTAGCTCCATCCACGTTATTGCAAATAATAGGATTTGTTTTCTTCTTATGGCTGCCTACTGCACTTTTTAAACTGGATTTCATTCTTCTTTTTGTTTGTAGTTTCGCTATGTGCTTTCACCATTGCTCTCCTGGTTATGAGCAGTAGCTTTGTGTTAATCGATATGTACCTATATCTATCTATCTGTCTGTCTATCTATTTATCAATCAATCAATCAATCAATCAATCATCTTTTTGTCTGCCCATCTGTCCTTGTGTACAGAACAGTTAACCATATATCCTATATCACTTTCCTACACTATGCTTCCAAAAATCCTGCAAAGTATCTAGGCTGTAGAGAGACCACTGGGTTCACCGAGACACTTGCAGTTCGAGGCGGCCGCGTGTACCTACAAAACCAGGAAATAGTTGTGCCGGGACTTGAACCCGTGTCTCTATCCTCTGTCTTCTTTCATCTCCTTCTAACTTACTGTCTGTATTTAGCCACATTCTTTGACTAAGTGCTCCCTGAAGACCACAAGTATCATTCCTCTGGGCCTGTTGTCTCGAGAAAAGAAAACTTGTTCTTTGCTCACCACCATGTTTGAAGGACATCAGCGTGATCACCGGCGATAGGACGGAGGGTCAAATAAAAAGGAACACCAATTTCTAGACAGGAGCAGTTGGGAGCTAAGAGTGTTTTGTGGGGTGACGTGTTTATTTGAGTGTCCACACTTCCCTCTTTAGGTAGTTATTAGATCCTACCATTCGTGAACATCATAAAACCCACTGATTTCAAAGGCCCAGACGCTTATTATTACAGCAACTCAGTTGTCGAGGTGAGAGAAAATGAGAAGTATGTTGCTGCACCACTAAATCAATGGCTGGGAACGGCTGAAACCAAACAAAAAGAATTCACGGAGGCCAGATAGGGCTATTTTCTTCTGACTGTCTCAATGGACTCACACAGAATCCATTTGTTTGATTGTGTGTTTTTCAGTTTCACTCGTGTAGGGTACTTGTCCACACACCTTCGGCTTGTAGTGTGTCTGTGTCCTTGGATCTCAAGTGAGTCTCCTGTAAGTAAGCACGTACGTGTCTTGAGTTTTCATCCCTTCTTTTAACCCTGTGTCTTTTGTTTGCTGCACTCAGTGCCTGACCTTTTATTCTGATGATTCAGAGCTGTGCACTTATTGCACTTAAAGAATTTTTTTTATCATTAAGCTAAAATCAATTGAAGAACATTATGTTTACTATGCTCCCCCCTTCACCAAGTACATCTGAAAAACCTCTTCAGTCGCTGTCGATCTGCGTAGTTGGATGCTGTAGACCCCTTCACCATGTCCCTCCCAACAGACCCCATTACAGTCGCTGTCCATCAGTGAGTAGTAAGATGCTATATGATCTCTACTAGCCTTCTCTGTGTTGTACAGCACTCCCCATGACCCCTCGACCCAAAGCATTATACATGCTAAAACTAATGCCACCATTCTTTCTCCTCACACTTATCCCTCCCTTCAGACCAACCCTGCCCAGTCCTTTTCCCTTTGGTAACTTTTAGTCAACTCTCGGGTTCTGTGAGTCTGCTGCTGTTTTTCTCCTTCAGTTTTTCTTTGTTGTTGTACTACACACATGAGTGAAAACACTTGGTACTTGTCTTTCTCCGCCTGGCCTATTTCTCTGAACATACTACCGTCTAGCTCCATCCAGGTCATTACAAATGGTAGGATTTGTTTTCTTCTTAAGGCTGCTTACTGCACTTTTAAAACTGGATTTCATTCTTCCTTTTTGTTTGTAGTTTAGCTATGTTATTCACCATTCAACTCCTGGTTATGAACAATAGCTTTGTGTCAATCGATATGCATCTGTATCTATCTATCTAATGGTCTGTCTGTCTATCTATGTTTCTACGTATGTATGTATGTATGTATGTATGTATCTATCTATCTCTCTTCCTATCATCTATCTATGATGTCTATCATCTATCAATCCATGTACCTATCTATCTATCTTTCATCTGTCATCTGTGTACCTATCTATCTATGAATCATTCATCTTTTTGTCTGCCCATCTATCCTTCTGTACAGAACAGTTAACAACATAGCCTATGTCTCTTCCCTACATTATGCTTCCAGAAATCTTGCAAGGTAACTAAGCCATAAGGAGAGCACTGTGTTCACCGATACACTTTCAGGTAGAGTCAGCCGCGTGTGCTTACAAAACCAGTAAATGGAGGTGAAAGGACTTGAACCTGTATCTCTGTCCACTGTCCTCTCATACTTCCTGCTCGCTTGGTGACTTTATTTAGCCACATTCAGTGAGTAAGTGATCCCTGAAGACCACAAGTATCCTTCGTCTGGTCCGGTTGTCGAAAGAAAAGTGTACTTGCTTCTTTGCACACCACCATGTTTGAGGGACATCGGCGTGATCACTGCTGATAGGTGCAGGGACAATTATAAAGGAACACCTATTTCTGGACAGGAGCAGTTGGGAACAAAGAGTGTGTTGTGGAGTGAAGTGTTTATTTGAGGGTCCAAACTTCCCTCCTTAGGTGGTTATTACTTCTTTACATTCGTGAACATCATAAAAAGCAATGATTTTAGAAGCCCAGACGCATATTATTACAGCAATTCATTTGTTGAGGTGAGAGGAAATGAGAAGGAACTTGCTGCACCACTAAATCTATGCCTGAGCACTGCTGAAATCAAACAAAAAGAATTCACGGTGGCTAGATAGGGCTATTTTCTACTGACTCTCTCTGGGGACTCAAACAGAATTCATTTGTTTGTTTGTTTCTTATTTTCACTTGTATAGGTAATCTGTCCCCGCCCCTTCAGCTTGTAGTTTGTCTGTGTCCTTGGATCTCAAGTGAGTCTCCAGTAAGGGAGCACGTAGGAGATCTTGCGTTTTCATCAGTTCTTCTAACACTGGGTCTTTTGATTGAAGCACTCAAAGCCTGTACTTTTATTTATTCTGATATTTGAGAGCTGTGCTCTTACTGCACTTTGAAATTCTTTTTGTTCTCATTAATATACAATCACATGCAGAACATTATGTTTTCCAGTCTACACCCTTCACCAAGTCCCCGGCAAAAGCCAGTTACAGTCGCTGTCCGTCAGCGTGTACTAAGATGCTGTAGAATCACTACATGTCTTCTCTGTGTTATGCAGCCGTACAAATGACCCCCCAAGTTACACACTATACATGCTAATCCTAATGCCCCCCATTCTTTTTCCCCGCCCTTATTACTCCCTTCCCAAAAACCCTCCCCAGTCCTTTTCTCTTTGGTAACTGTTAGTCCACTCTCGGGTTCTGTGAGTCTGCTGCTGTCTTTTCCTTCAGTTTTTCTTTGTTATCATACTCCACACATGAGTGAAATCATTTGGTACATGTATTTCTCCTCCTTGAATATTTGACTGAGCATAATACCCTCTAGCTCCATCCACGTTATTGCAAATAATAGGATTTGTTTTCTTCTTATGGCTGCCTACTGCACTTTTTAAACTGGATTTCATTCTTCTTTTTTGTTTGTAGTTTCGCTATGTGTTTTCACCATTGCTCTCCTGGTTATGAGCAGTAGCTTTGTGTTAATCGATATGTACCTATATCTATCTATCTGTCTGTCTATCTATTTATCAATCAATCAAAAAATCAATCAATCATCTTTTTGTCTGCCCATCTGTCCTTGTGTACAGAACAGTTAACCATATATCCTATATCACTTTCCTACACTATGCTTCCAAAAATCCTGCAAAGTATCTAGGCTGTAGAGAGACCACTGGGTTCACCGAGACACTTGCAGTTCGAGGCGGCCGCGTGTACCTACAAAACCAGGAAATAGTTGTGCCGGGACTTGAACCCGTGTCTCTATCCTCTGTCTTCTTTCATCTCCTTCTAACTTACTGTCTGTATTTAGCCACATTCTTTGACTAAGTGCTCCCTGAAGACCACAAGTATCATTCCTCTGGGCCTGTTGTCTCGAGAAAAGAAAACTTGTTCTTTGCTCACCACCATGTTTGAAGGACATCAGCGTGATCACCGGCGATAGGACGGAGGGTCAAAAAAAAGGAACACCAATTTCTAGACAGGAGCAGTTGGGAGCTAAGAGTGTTTTGTGGGGTGACGTGTTTATTTGAGTGTCCACACTTCCCTCTTTAGGTAGTTATTAGATCCTCCCATTCGTGAACATCATAAAACCCACTGATTTCAAAGGCCCAGACGCTTATTATTACAGCAACTCAGTTGTCGAGGTGAGAGAAAATGAGAAGTATGTTGCTGCACCACTAAATCAATGGCTGGGAACGGCTGAAACCAAACAAAAAGAATTCACGGAGGCCAGATAGGGCTATTTTCTTCTGACTGTCTCAATGGACTCACACAGAATCCATTTGTTTGATTGTGTGTTTTTCAGTTTCACTCGTGTAGGGTACTTGTCCACACACCTTCGGCTTGTAGTGTGTCTGTGTCCTTGGATCTCAAGTGAGTCTCCTGTAAGTAAGCACGTACGTGTCTTGAGTTTTCATCCCTTCTTTTAACCCTGTGTCTTTTGTTTGCTGCACTCAGTGCCTGACCTTTTATTCTGATGATTCAGAGCTGTGCACTTATTGCACTTAAAGAATTTTTTTTATCATTAAGCTAAAATCAATTGAAGAACATTATGTTTACTATGCTCCCCCCTTCACCAAGTACATCTGAAAAACCTCTTCAGTCGCTGTCGATCTGCGTAGTTGGATGCTGTAGACCCCTTCACCATGTCCCTCCCAACAGACCCCATTACAGTCGCTGTCCATCAGTGAGTAGTAAGATGCTATATGATCTCTACTAGCCTTCTCTGTGTTGTACAGCACTCCCCATGACCCCTCGACCCAAAGCATTATACATGCTAAAACTAATGCCCCCATTCTTTCTCCTCACACTTATCCCTCCCTTCAGACCAACCCTGCCCAGTCCTTTTCCCTTTGGTAACTTTTAGTCAACTCTCGGGTTCTGTGAGTCTGCTGCTGTTTTTCTCCTTCAGTTTTTCTTTGTTGTTGTACTACACACATGAGTGAAAACACTTGGTACTTGTCTTTCTCCGCCTGGCCTATTTCTCTGAACATACTACCGTCTAGCTCCATCCAGGTCATTACAAATGGTAGGATTTGTTTTCTTCTTAAGGCTGCTTACTGCACTTTTAAAACTGGATTTCATTCTTCCTTTTTGTTTGTAGTTTAGCTATGTTATTCACCATTCAACTCCTGGTTATGAACAATAGCTTTGTGTCAATCGATATGTATCTGTATCTATCTATCTAATGGTCTGTCTGTCTATCTATGTTTCTACGTATGTATGTATGTATGTATCTATGTATCTATCTATCTATCTCTCTTCCTATCATCTATCTATGATGTCTATCATCTATCAATCCATGTACCTATCTATCTATCTTTCATCTGTCATCTGTGTACCTATCTATCTATGAATCAATCATCTTTTTGTCTGCCCATCTATCCTTCTGTACAGAACAGTTAACAACATAGCCTATGTCTCTTCCCTACATTATGCTTCCAGAAATCTTGCAAGGTAACTAAGCCATAAGGAGAGCACTGTGTTCACCGATACACTTTCAGGTAGAGTCAGCCGCGTGTGCTTACAAAACCAGTAAATGGAGGTGAAAGGACTTGAACCTGTATCTCTGTCCACTGTCCTCTCATACTTCCTGCTCGCTTGGTGACTTTATTTAGCCACATTCAGTGAGTAAGTGATCCCTGAAGACCACAAGTATCCTTCGTCTGGTCCGGTTGTCGAAAGAAAAGTGTACTTGCTTCTTTGCACACCACCATGTTTGAGGGACATCGGCGTGATCACTGCTGATAGGTGCAGGGACAATTATAAAGGAACACCTATTTCTGGACAGGAGCAGTTGGGAACAAAGAGTGTGTTGTGGAGTGAAGTGTTTATTTGAGGGTCCAAACTTCCCTCCTTAGGTGGTTATTACTTCTTTACATTCGTGAACATCATAAAAAGCAATGATTTTAGAAGCCCAGACGCATATTATTACAGCAATTCATTTGTTGAGGTGAGAGGAAATGAGAAGGAACTTGCTGCACCACTAAATCTATGCCTTAGCACTGCTGAAATCAAACAAAAAGAATTCACGGTGGCTAGATAGGGCTATTTTCTACTGACTCTCTCTGGGGACTCAAACAGAATTCATTTGTTTGTTTGTTTCTTATTTTCACTTGTATAGGTAATCTGTCCCCGCCCCTTCAGCTTGTAGTTTGTCTGTGTCCTTGGATCTCAAGTGAGTCTCCAGTAAGGGAGCACGTAGGAGATCTTGCGTTTTCATCAGTTCTTCTAACACTGGGTCTTTTGATTGAAGCACTCAAAGCCTGTACTTTTATTTATTCTGATATTTGAGAGCTGTGCTCTTACTGCACTTTGAAATTCTTTTTGTTCTCATTAATATACAATCACATGCAGAACATTATGTTTTCCAGTCTACACCCTTCACCAAGTCCCCGGCAAAAGCCAGTTACAGTCGCTGTCCGTCAGCGTGTACTAAGATGCTGTAGAATCACTACATGTCTTCTCTGTGTTATGCAGCCGTACAAATGACCCCCCAAGTTACACACTATACATGCTAATCCTAATGCCCCCCATTCTTTTTCCCCGCCCTTATTACTCCCTTCCCAAAAACCCTCCCCAGTCCCTTTCTCTTTGGTAACTGTTAGTCCACTCTCGGGTTCTGTGAGTCTGCTGCTGTCTTTTCCTTCAGTTTTTCTTTGTTATCATACTCCACACATGAGTGAAATCATTTGGTACATGTATTTCTCCTCCTTGAATATTTGACTGAGCATAATACCCTCTAGCTCCATCCACGTTATTGCAAATAATAGGATTTGTTTTCTTCTTATGGCTGCCTACTGCACTTTTTAAACTGGATTTCATTCTTCTTTTTTGTTTGTAGTTTCGCTATGTGCTTTCACCATTGCTCTCCTGGTTATGAGCAGTAGCTTTGTGTTAATCGATATGTACCTATATCTATCTATCTGTCTGTCTATCTATTTATCAATCAATCAATCAATCAATCAATCATCTTTTTGTCTGCCCATCTGTCCTTGTGTACAGAACAGTTAACCATATATCCTATATCACTTTCCTACACTATGCTTCCAAAAATCCTGCAAAGTATCTAGGCTGTAGAGAGACCACTGGGTTCACCGAGACACTTGCAGTTCGAGGCGGCCGCGTGTACCTACAAAACCAGGAAATAGTTGTGCCGGGACTTGAACCCGTGTCTCTATCCTCTGTCTTCTTTCATCTCCTTCTAACTTACTGTCTGTATTTAGCCACATTCTTTGACTAAGTGCTCCCTGAAGACCACAAGTATCATTCCTCTGGGCCTGTTGTCTCGAGAAAAGAAAACTTGTTCTTTGCTCACCACCATGTTTGAAGGACATCAGCGTGATCACCGGCGATAGGACGGAGGGTCAAAAAAAAGGAACACCAATTTCTAGACAGGAGCAGTTGGGAGCTAAGAGTGTTTTGTGGGGTGACGTGTTTATTTGAGTGTCCACACTTCCCTCTTTAGGTAGTTATTAGATCCTCCCATTCGTGAACATCATAAAACCCACTGATTTCAAAGGCCCAGACGCTTATTATTACAGCAACTCAGTTGTCGAGGTGAGAGAAAATGAGAAGTATGTTGCTGCACCACTAAATCAATGGCTGGGAACGGCTGAAACCAAACAAAAAGAATTCACGGAGGCCAGATAGGGCTATTTTCTTCTGACTGTCTCAATGGACTCACACAGAATCCATTTGTTTGATTGTTTGTTTTTCAGTTTCACTCGTGTAGGGTACTTGTCCACACACCTTCGGCTTGTAGTGTGTCTGTGTCCTTGGATCTCAAGTGAGTCTCCTGTAAGTAAGCACGTACGTGTCTTGAGTTTTCATCCCTTCTTTTAACCCTGTGTCTTTTGTTTGCTGCACTCAGTGCCTGACCTTTTATTCTGATGATTCAGAGCTGTGCACTTATTGCACTTAAAGAATTTTTTTTATCATTAAGCTAAAATCAATTGAAGAACATTATGTTTACTATGCTCCCCCCTTCACCAAGTACATCTGAAAAACCTCTTCAGTCGCTGTCGATCTGCGTAGTTGGATGCTGTAGACCCCTTCACCATGTCCCTCCCAACAGACCCCATTACAGTCGCTGTCCATCAGTGAGTAGTAAGATGCTATATGATCTCTACTAGCCTTCTCTGTGTTGTACAGCACTCCCCATGACCCCTCGACCCAAAGCATTATACATGCTAAAACTAATGCCCCCATTCTTTCTCCTCACACTTATCCCTCCCTTCAGACCAACCCTGCCCAGTCCTTTTCCCTTTGGTAACTTTTAGTCAACTCTCGGGTTCTGTGAGTCTGCTGCTGTTTTTCTCCTTCAGTTTTTCTTTGTTGTTGTACTACACACATGAGTGAAAACACTTGGTACTTGTCTTTCTCCGCCTGGCCTATTTCTCTGAACATACTACCGTCTAGCTCCATCCAGGTCATTACAAATGGTAGGATTTGTTTTCTTCTTAAGGCTGCTTACTGCACTTTTAAAACTGGATTTCATTCTTCCTTTTTGTTTGTAGTTTAGCTATGTTATTCACCATTCAACTCCTGGTTATGAACAATAGCTTTGTGTCAATCGATATGTATCTGTATCTATCTATCTAATGGTCTGTCTGTCTATCTATGTTTCTACGTATGTATGTATGTATGTATCTATGTATCTATGTATCTATCTCTCTTCCTATCATCTATCTATGATGTCTATCATCTATCAATCCATGTACCTAACTATCTATCTTTCATCTGTCATCTGTGTACCTATCTATCTATGAATCAATCATCTTTTTGTCTGCCCATCTATCCTTCTGTACAGAACAGTTAACAACATAGCCTATGTCTCTTCCCTACATTATGCTTCCAGAAATCTTGCAAGGTAACTAAGCCATAAGGAGAGCACTGTGTTCACCGATACACTTTCAGGTAGAGTCAGCCGCGTGTGCTTACAAAACCAGTAAATGGAGGTGAAAGGACTTGAACCTGTATCTCTGTCCACTGTCCTCTCATACTTCCTGCTCGCTTGGTGACTTTATTTAGCCACATTCAGTGAGTAAGTGATCCCTGAAGACCACAAGTATCCTTCGTCTGGTCCGGTTGTCGAAAGAAAAGTGTACTTGCTTCTTTGCACACCACCATGTTTGAGGGACATCGGCGTGATCACTGCTGATAGGTGCAGGGACAATTATAAAGGAACACCTATTTCTGGACAGGAGCAGTTGGGAACAAAGAGTGTGTTGTGGAGTGAAGTGTTTATTTGAGGGTCCAAACTTCCCTCCTTAGGTGGGTATTACTTCTTTACATTCGTGAACATCATAAAAAGCAATGATTTTAGAAGCCCAGACGCATATTATTACAGCAATTCATTTGTTGAGGTGAGAGGAAATGAGAAGGAACTTGCTGCACCACTAAATCTATGCCTGAGCACTGCTGAAATCAAACAAAAAGAATTCACGGTGGCTAGATAGGGCTATTTTCTACTGACTCTCTCTGGGGACTCAAACAGAATTCATTTGTTTGTTTGTTTCTTATTTTCACTTGTATAGGTAATCTGTCCCCGCCCCTTCAGCTTGTAGTTTGTCTGTGTCCTTGGATCTCAAGTGAGTCTCCAGTAAGGGAGCACGTAGGAGATCTTGCGTTTTCATCAGTTCTTCTAACACTGGGTCTTTTGATTGAAGCACTCAAAGCCTGTACTTTTATTTATTCTGATATTTGAGAGCTGTGCTCTTACTGCACTTTGAAATTCTTTTTGTTCTCATTAATATACAATCACATGCAGAACATTATGTTTTCCAGTCTACACCCTTCACCAAGTCCCCGGCAAAAGCCAGTTACAGTCGCTGTCCGTCAGCGTGTACTAAGATGCTGTAGAATCACTACATGTCTTCTCTGTGTTATGCAGCCGTACAAATGACCCCCCAAGTTACACACTATACATGCTAATCCTAATGCCCCCCATTCTTTTTCCCCGCCCTTATTACTCCCTTCCCAAAAACCCTCCCCAGTCCCTTTCTCTTTGGTAACTGTTAGTCCACTCTCGGGTTCTGTGAGTCTGCTGCTGTCTTTTCCTTCAGTTTTTCTTTGTTATCATACTCCACACATGAGTGAAATCATTTGGTACATGTATTTCTCCTCCTTGAATATTTGACTGAGCATAATACCCTCTAGCTCCATCCACGTTATTGCAAATAATAGGATTTGTTTTCTTCTTATGGCTGCCTACTGCACTTTTTAAACTGGATTTCATTCTTCTTTTTTGTTTGTAGTTTCGCTATGTGCTTTCACCATTGCTCTCCTGGTTATGAGCAGTAGCTTTGTGTTAATCGATATGTACCTATATCTATCTATCTGTCTGTCTATCTATTTATCAATCAATCAATCAATCAATCAATCATCTTTTTGTCTGCCCATCTGTCCTTGTGTACAGAACAGTTAACCATATATCCTATATCACTTTCCTACACTATGCTTCCAAAAATCCTGCAAAGTATCTAGGCTGTAGAGAGACCACTGGGTTCACCGAGACACTTGCAGTTCGAGGCGGCCGCGTGTACCTACAAAACCAGGAAATAGTTGTGCCGGGACTTGAACCCGTGTCTCTATCCTCTGTCTTCTTTCATCTCCTTCTAACTTACTGTCTGTATTTAGCCACATTCTTTGACTAAGTGCTCCCTGAAGACCACAAGTATCATTCCTCTGGGCCTGTTGTCTCGAGAAAAGAAAACTTGTTCTTTGCTCACCACCATGTTTGAAGGACATCAGCGTGATCACCGGCGATAGGACGGAGGGTCAAATAAAAAGGAACACCAATTTCTAGACAGGAGCAGTTGGGAGCTAAGAGTGTTTTGTGGGGTGACGTGTTTATTTGAGTGTCCAAACTTCCCTCTTTAGGTAGTTATTAGATCCTCCCATTCGTGAACATCATAAAACCCACTGATTTCAAAGGCCCAGACGCTTATTATTACAGCAACTCAGTTGTCGAGGTGAGAGAAAATGAGAAGTATGTTGCTGCACCACTAAATCAATGGCTGGGAACGGCTGAAACCAAACAAAAAGAATTCACGGAGGCCAGATAGGGCTATTTTCTTCTGACTGTCTCAATGGACTCACACAGAATCCATTTGTTTGATTGTTTGTTTTTCAGTTTCACTCGTGTAGGGTACTTGTCCACACACCTTCGGCTTGTAGTGTGTCTGTGTCCTTGGATCTCAAGTGAGTCTCCTGTAAGTAAGCACGTACGTGTCTTGAGTTTTCATCCCTTCTTTTAACCCTGTGTCTTTTGTTTGCTGCACTCAGTGCCTGACCTTTTATTCTGATGATTCAGAGCTGTGCACTTATTGCACTTAAAGAATTTTTTTTATCATTAAGCTAAAATCAATTGAAGAACATTATGTTTACTATGCTCCCCCCTTCACCAAGTACATCTGAAAAACCTCTTCAGTCGCTGTCGATCTGCGTAGTTGGATGCTGTAGACCCCTTCACCATGTCCCTCCCAACAGACCCCATTACAGTCGCTGTCCATCAGTGAGTAGTAAGATGCTATATGATCTCTACTAGCCTTCTCTGTGTTGTACAGCACTCCCCATGACCCCTCGACCCAAAGCATTATACATGCTAAAACTAATGCCCCCATTCTTTCTCCTCACACTTATCCCTCCCTTCAGACCAACCCTGCCCAGTCCTTTTCCCTTTGGTAACTTTTAGTCAACTCTCGGGTTCTGTGAGTCTGCTGCTGTTTTTCTCCTTCAGTTTTTCTTTGTTGTTGTACTACACACATGAGTGAAAACACTTGGTACTTGTCTTTCTCCGCCTGGCCTATTTCTCTGAACATACTACCGTCTAGCTCCATCCAGGTCATTACAAATGGTAGGATTTGTTTTCTTCTTAAGGCTGCTTACTGCACTTTTAAAACTGGATTTCATTCTTCCTTTTTGTTTGTAGTTTAGCTATGTTATTCACCATTCAACTCCTGGTTATGAACAATAGCTTTGTGTCAATCGATATGCATCTGTATCTATCTATCTAATGGTCTGTCTGTCTATCTATGTTTCTACGTATGTATGTATGTATGTATGTATGTATCTATCTATCTCTCTTCCTATCATCTATCTATGATGTCTATCATCTATCAATCCATGTACCTATCTATCTATCTTTCATCTGTCATCTGTGTACCTATCTATCTATGAATCAATCATCTTTTTGTCTGCCCATCTATCCTTCTGTACAGAACAGTTAACAACATAGCCTATGTCTCTTCCCTACATTATGCTTCCAGAAATCTTGCAAGGTAACTAAGCCATAAGGAGAGCACTGTGTTCACCGATACACTTTCAGGTAGAGTCAGCCGCGTGTGCTTACAAAACCAGTAAATGGAGGTGAAAGGACTTGAACCTGTATCTCTGTCCACTGTCCTCTCATACTTCCTGCTCGCTTGGTGACTTTATTTAGCCACATTCAGTGAGTAAGTGATCCCTGAAGACCACAAGTATCCTTCGTCTGGTCCGGTTGTCGAAAGAAAAGTGTACTTGCTTCTTTGCACACCACCATGTTTGAGGGACATCGGCGTGATCACTGCTGATAGGTGCAGGGACAATTATAAAGGAACACCTATTTCTGGACAGGAGCAGTTGGGAACAAAGAGTGTGTTGTGGAGTGAAGTGTTTATTTGAGGGTCCAAACTTCCCTCCTTAGGTGGTTATTACTTCTTTACATTCGTGAACATCATAAAAAGCAATGATTTTAGAAGCCCAGACGCATATTATTACAGCAATTCATTTGTTGAGGTGAGAGGAAATGAGAAGGAACTTGCTGCACCACTAAATCTATGCCTGAGCACTGCTGAAATCAAACAAAAAGAATTCACGGTGGCTAGATAGGGCTATTTTCTACTGACTCTCTCTGGGGACTCAAACAGAATTCATTTGTTTGTTTGTTTCTTATTTTCACTTGTATAGGTAATCTGTCCCCGCCCCTTCAGCTTGTAGTTTGTCTGTGTCCTTGGATCTCAAGTGAGTCTCCAGTAAGGGAGCACGTAGGAGATCTTGCGTTTTCATCAGTTCTTCTAACACTGGGTCTTTTGATTGAAGCACTCAAAGCCTGTACTTTTATTTATTCTGATATTTGAGAGCTGTGCTCTTACTGCACTTTGAAATTCTTTTTGTTCTCATTAATATACAATCACATGCAGAACATTATGTTTTCCAGTCTACACCCTTCACCAAGTCCCCGGCAAAAGCCAGTTACAGTCGCTGTCCGTCAGCGTGTACTAAGATGCTGTAGAATCACTACATGTCTTCTCTGTGTTATGCAGCCGTACAAATGACCCCCCAAGTTACACACTATACAT
This sequence comes from Manis pentadactyla, assembly GCF_030020395.1. Lineage (NCBI taxonomy): Eukaryota > Metazoa > Chordata > Mammalia > Pholidota > Manidae > Manis > Manis pentadactyla. The sequence goes on along the minus strand of NW_026644987.1, from coordinate 278,106 downwards.
GCTAATCCTAATGCCCCCCATTCTTTTTCCCCGCCCTTATTACTCCCTTCCCAAAAACCCTCCCCAGTCCCTTTCTCTTTGGTAACTGTTAGTCCACTCTCGGGTTCTGTGAGTCTGCTGCTGTCTTTTCCTTCAGTTTTTCTTTGTTATCATACTCCACACATGAGTGAAATCATTTGGTACATGTATTTCTCCTCCTTGAATATTTGACTGAGCATAATACCCTCTAGCTCCATCCACGTTATTGCAAATAATAGGATTTGTTTTCTTCTTATGGCTGCCTACTGCACTTTTTAAACTGGATTTCATTCTTCTTTTTTGTTTGTAGTTTCGCTATGTGCTTTCACCATTGCTCTCCTGGTTATGAGCAGTAGCTTTGTGTTAATCGATATGTACCTATATCTATCTATCTGTCTGTCTATCTATTTATCAATCAATCAATCAATCAATCAATCATCTTTTTGTCTGCCCATCTGTCCTTGTGTACAGAACAGTTAACCATATATCCTATATCACTTTCCTACACTATGCTTCCAAAAATCCTGCAAAGTATCTAGGCTGTAGAGAGACCACTGGGTTCACCGAGACACTTGCAGTTCGAGGCGGCCGCGTGTACCTACAAAACCAGGAAATAGTTGTGCCGGGACTTGAACCCGTGTCTCTATCCTCTGTCTTCTTTCATCTCCTTCTAACTTACTGTCTGTATTTAGCCACATTCTTTGACTAAGTGCTCCCTGAAGACCACAAGTATCATTCCTCTGGGCCTGTTGTCTCGAGAAAAGAAAACTTGTTCTTTGCTCACCACCATGTTTGAAGGACATCAGCGTGATCACCGGCGATAGGACGGAGGGTCAAATAAAAAGGAACACCAATTTCTAGACAGGAGCAGTTGGGAGCTAAGAGTGTTTTGTGGGGTGACGTGTTTATTTGAGTGTCCAAACTTCCCTCTTTAGGTAGTTATTAGATCCTCCCATTCGTGAACATCATAAAACCCACTGATTTCAAAGGCCCAGACGCTTATTATTACAGCAACTCAGTTGTCGAGGTGAGAGAAAATGAGAAGTATGTTGCTGCACCACTAAATCAATGGCTGGGAATGGCTGAAACCAAACAAAAAGAATTCACGGAGGCCAGATAGGGCTATTTTCTTCTGACAGTCTCAATGGACTCACACAGAATCCATTTGTTTGATTGTTTGTTTTTCAGTTTCACTCGTGTAGGGTACTTGTCCACACACCTTCGGCTTGTAGTGTGTCTGTGTCCTTGGATCTCAAGTGAGTCTCCTGTAAGTAAGCACGTACGTGTCTTGAGTTTTCATCCCTTCTTTTAACCCTGTGTCTTTTGTTTGCTGCACTCAGTGCCTGACCTTTTATTCTGATGATTCAGAGCTGTGCACTTATTGCACTTAAAGAATTTTTTTTATCATTAAGCTAAAATCAATTGAAGAACATTATGTTTACTATGCTCCCCCCTTCACCAAGTACATCTGAAAAACCTCTTCAGTCGCTGTCGATCTGCGTAGTTGGATGCTGTAGACCCCTTCACCATGTCCCTCCCAACAGACCCCATTACAGTCGCTGTCCATCAGTGAGTAGTAAGATGCTATATGATCTCTACTAGCCTTCTCTGTGTTGTACAGCACTCCCCATGACCCCTCGACCCAAAGCATTATACATGCTAAAACTAATGCCCCCATTCTTTCTCCTCACACTTATCCCTCCCTTCAGACCAACCCTGCCCAGTCCTTTTCCCTTTGGTAACTTTTAGTCAACTCTCGGGTTCTGTGAGTCTGCTGCTGTTTTTCTCCTTCAGTTTTTCTTTGTTGTTGTACTACACACATGAGTGAAAACACTTGGTACTTGTCTTTCTCCGCCTGGCCTATTTCTCTGAACATACTACCGTCTAGCTCCATCCAGGTCATTACAAATGGTAGGATTTGTTTTCTTCTTAAGGCTGCTTACTGCACTTTTAAAACTGGATTTCATTCTTCCTTTTTGTTTGTAGTTTAGCTATGTTATTCACCATTCAACTCCTGGTTATGAACAATAGCTTTGTGTCAATCGATATGCATCTGTATCTATCTATCTAATGGTCTGTCTGTCTATCTATGTTTCTACGTATGTATGTATGTATGTATGTATGTATCTATCTATCTCTCTTCCTATCATCTATCTATGATGTCTATCATCTATCAATCCATGTACCTATCTATCTATCTTTCATCTGTCATCTGTGTACCTATCTATCTATGAATCAATCATCTTTTTGTCTGCCCATCTATCCTTCTGTACAGAACAGTTAACAACATAGCCTATGTCTCTTCCCTACATTATGCTTCCAGAAATCTTGCAAGGTAACTAAGCCATAAGGAGAGCACTGTGTTCACCGATACACTTTCAGGTAGAGTCAGCCGCGTGTGCTTACAAAACCAGTAAATGGAGGTGAAAGGACTTGAACCTGTATCTCTGTCCACTGTCCTCTCATACTTCCTGCTCGCTTGGTGACTTTATTTAGCCACATTCAGTGACTAAGTGATCCCTGAAGACCACAAGTATCCTTCGTCTGGTCCGGTTGTCGAAAGAAAAGTGTACTTGCTTCTTTGCACACCACCATGTTTGAGGGACATCGGCGTGATCACTGCTGATAGGTGCAGGGACAATTATAAAGGAACACCTATTTCTGGACAGGAGCAGTTGGGAACAAAGAGTGTGTTGTGGAGTGAAGTGTTTATTTGAGGGTCCAAACTTCCCTCCTTAGGTGGTTATTACTTCTTTACATTCGTGAACATCATAAAAAGCAATGATTTTAGAAGCCCCGACGCATATTATTACAGCAATTCATTTGTTGAGGTGAGAGGAAATGAGAAGGAACTTGCTGCACCACTAAATCTATGCCTGAGCACTGCTGAAATCAAACAAAAAGAATTCACGGTGGCTAGATAGGGCTATTTTCTACTGACTCTCTCTGGGGACTCAAACAGAATTCATTTGTTTGTTTGTTTCTTATTTTCACTTGTATAGGTAATCTGTCCCCGCCCCTTCAGCTTGTAGTTTGTCTGTGTCCTTGGATCTCAAGTGAGTCTCCAGTAAGGGAGCACGTAGGAGATCTTGCGTTTTCATCAGTTCTTCTAACACTGGGTCTTTTGATTGAAGCACTCAAAGCCTGTACTTTTATTTATTCTGATATTTGAGAGCTGTGCTCTTACTGCACTTTGAAATTCTTTTTGTTCTCATTAATATACAATCACATGCAGAACATTATGTTTTCCAGTCTACACCCTTCACCAAGTCCCCGGCAAAAGCCAGTTACAGTCGCTGTCCGTCAGCGTGTACTAAGATGCTGTAGAATCACTACATGTCTTCTCTGTGTTATGCAGCCGTACAAATGACCCCCCAAGTTACACACTATACATGCTAATCCTAATGCCCCCCATTCTTTTTCCCCGCCCTTATTACTCCCTTCCCAAAAACCCTCCCCAGTCCCTTTCTCTTTGGTAACTGTTAGTCCACTCTCGGGTTCTGTGAGTCTGCTGCTGTCTTTTCCTTCAGTTTTTCTTTGTTATCATACTCCACACATGAGTGAAATCATTTGGTACATGTATTTCTCCTCCTTGAATATTTGACTGAGCATAATACCCTCTAGCTCCATCCACGTTATTGCAAATAATAGGATTTGTTTTCTTCTTATGGCTGCCTACTGCACTTTTTAAACTGGATTTCATTCTTCTTTTTTGTTTGTAGTTTCGCTATGTGCTTTCACCATTGCTCTCCTGGTTATGAACAGTAGCTTTGTGTTAATCGATATGTACCTATATCTATCTATCTGTCTGTCTATCTATTTATCAATCAATCAATCAATCAATCAATCATCTTTTTGTCTGCCCATCTGTCCTTGTGTACAGAACAGTTAACCATATATCCTATATCACTTTCCTACACTATGCTTCCAAAAATCCTGCAAAGTATCTAGGCTGTAGAGAGACCACTGGGTTCACCGAGACACTTGCAGTTCGAGGCGGCCGCGTGTACCTACAAAACCAGGAAATAGTTGTGCCGGGACTTGAACCCGTGTCTCTATCCTCTGTCTTCTTTCATCTCCTTCTAACTTACTGTCTGTATTTAGCCACATTCTTTGACTAAGTGCTCCCTGAAGACCACAAGTATCATTCCTCTGGGCCTGTTGTCTCGAGAAAAGAAAACTTGTTCTTTGCTCACCACCATGTTTGAAGGACATCAGCGTGATCACCGGCGATAGGACGGAGGGTCAAATAAAAAGGAACACCAATTTCTAGACAGGAGCAGTTGGGAGCTAAGAGTGTTTTGTGGGGTGACGTGTTTATTTGAGTGTCCAAACTTCCCTCTTTAGGTAGTTATTAGATCCTCCCATTCGTGAACATCATAAAACCCACTGATTTCAAAGGCCCAGACGCTTATTATTACAGCAACTCAGTTGTCGAGGTGAGAGAAAATGAGAAGTATGTTGCTGCACCACTAAATCAATGGCTGGGAACGGCTGAAACCAAACAAAAAGAATTCACGGAGGCCAGATAGGGCTATTTTCTTCTGACTGTCTCAATGGACTCACACAGAATCCATTTGTTTGATTGTTTGTTTTTCAGTTTCACTCGTGTAGGGTACTTGTCCACACACCTTCGGCTTGTAGTGTGTCTGTGTCCTTGGATCTCAAGTGAGTCTCCTGTAAGTAAGCACGTACGTGTCTTGAGTTTTCATCCCTTCTTTTAACCCTGTGTCTTTTGTTTGCTGCACTCAGTGCCTGACCTTTTATTCTGATGATTCAGAGCTGTGCACTTATTGCACTTAAAGAATTTTTTTTATCATTAAGCTAAAATCAATTGAAGAACATTATGTTTACTATGCTCCCCCCTTCACCAAGTACATCTGAAAAACCTCTTCAGTCGCTGTCGATCTGCGTAGTTGGATGCTGTAGACCCCTTCACCATGTCCCTCCCAACAGACCCCATTACAGTCGCTGTCCATCAGTGAGTAGTAAGATGCTATATGATCTCTACTAGCCTTCTCTGTGTTGTACAGCACTCCCCATGACCCCTCGACCCAAAGCATTATACATGCTAAAACTAATGCCCCCATTCTTTCTCCTCACACTTATCCCTCCCTTCAGACCAACCCTGCCCAGTCCTTTTCCCTTTGGTAACTTTTAGTCAACTCTCGGGTTCTGTGAGTCTGCTGCTGTTTTTCTCCTTCAGTTTTTCTTTGTTGTTGTACTACACACATGAGTGAAAACACTTGGTACTTGTCTTTCTCCGCCTGGCCTATTTCTCTGAACATACTACCGTCTAGCTCCATCCAGGTCATTACAAATGGTAGGATTTGTTTTCTTCTTAAGGCTGCTTACTGCACTTTTAAAACTGGATTTCATTCTTCCTTTTTGTTTGTAGTTTAGCTATGTTATTCACCATTCAACTCCTGGTTATGAACAATAGCTTTGTGTCAATCGATATGCATCTGTATCTATCTATCTAATGGTCTGTCTGTCTATCTATGTTTCTACGTATGTATGTATGTATGTATGTATGTATCTATCTATCTCTCTTCCTATCATCTATCTATGATGTCTATCATCTATCAATCCATGTACCTATCTATCTATCTTTCATCTGTCATCTGTGTACCTATCTATCTATGAATCAATCATCTTTTTGTCTGCCCATCTATCCTTCTGTACAGAACAGTTAACAACATAGCCTATGTCTCTTCCCTACATTATGCTTCCAGAAATCTTGCAAGGTAACTAAGCCATAAGGAGAGCACTGTGTTCACCGATACACTTTCAGGTAGAGTCAGCCGCGTGTGCTTACAAAACCAGTAAATGGAGGTGAAAGGACTTGAACCTGTATCTCTGTCCACTGTCCTCTCATACTTCCTGCTCGCTTGGTGACTTTATTTAGCCACATTCAGTGAGTAAGTGATCCCTGAAGACCACAAGTATCCTTCGTCTGGTCCGGTTGTCGAAAGAAAAGTGTACTTGCTTCTTTGCACACCACCATGTTTGAGGGACATCGGCGTGATCACTGCTGATAGGTGCAGGGACAATTATAAAGGAACACCTATTTCTGGACAGGAGCAGTTGGGAACAAAGAGTGTGTTGTGGAGTGAAGTGTTTATTTGAGGGTCCAAACTTCCCTCCTTAGGTGGTTATTACTTCTTTACATTCGTGAACATCATAAAAAGCAATGATTTTAGAAGCCCAGACGCATATTATTACAGCAATTCATTTGTTGAGGTGAGAGGAAATGAGAAGGAACTTGCTGCACCACTAAATCTATGCCTGAGCACTGCTGAAATCAAACAAAAAGAATTCACGGTGGCTAGATAGGGCTATTTTCTACTGACTCTCTCTGGGGACTCAAACAGAATTCATTTGTTTGTTTGTTTCTTATTTTCACTTGTATAGGTAATCTGTCCCCGCCCCTTCAGCTTGTAGTTTGTCTGTGTCCTTGGATCTCAAGTGAGTCTCCAGTAAGGGAGCACGTAGGAGATCTTGCGTTTTCATCAGTTCTTCTAACACTGGGTCTTTTGATTGAAGCACTCAAAGCCTGTACTTTTATTTATTCTGATATTTGAGAGCTGTGCTCTTACTGCACTTTGAAATTCTTTTTGTTCTCATTAATATACAATCACATGCAGAACATTATGTTTTCCAGTCTACACCCTTCACCAAGTCCCCGGCAAAAGCCAGTTACAGTCGCTGTCCGTCAGCGTGTACTAAGATGCTGTAGAATCACTACATGTCTTCTCTGTGTTATGCAGCCGTACAAATGACCCCCCAAGTTACACACTATACATGCTAATCCTAATGCCCCCCATTCTTTTTCCCCGCCCTTATTACTCCCTTCCCAAAAACCCTCCCCAGTCCCTTTCTCTTTGGTAACTGTTAGTCCACTCTCGGGTTCTGTGAGTCTGCTGCTGTCTTTTCCTTCAGTTTTTCTTTGTTATCATACTCCACACATGAGTGAAATCATTTGGTACATGTATTTCTCCTCCTTGAATATTTGACTGAGCATAATACCCTCTAGCTCCATCCACGTTATTGCAAATAATAGGATTTGTTTTCTTCTTATGGCTGCCTACTGCACTTTTTAAACTGGATTTCATTCTTCTTTTTTGTTTGTAGTTTCGCTATGTGCTTTCACCATTGCTCTCCTGGTTATGAGCAGTAGCTTTGTGTTAATCGATATGTACCTATATCTATCTATCTGTCTGTCTATCTATTTATCAATCAATCAATCAATCAATCAATCATCTTTTTGTCTGCCCATCTGTCCTTGTGTACAGAACAGTTAACCATATATCCTATATCACTTTCCTACACTATGCTTCCAAAAATCCTGCAAAGTATCTAGGCTGTAGAGAGACCACTGGGTTCACCGAGACACTTGCAGTTCGAGGCGGCCGCGTGTACCTACAAAACCAGGAAATAGTTGTGCCGGGACTTGAACCCGTGTCTCTATCCTCTGTCTTCTTTCATCTCCTTCTAACTTACTGTCTGTATTTAGCCACATTCTTTGACTAAGTGCTCCCTGAAGACCACAAGTATCATTCCTCTGGGCCTGTTGTCTCGAGAAAAGAAAACTTGTTCTTTGCTCACCACCATGTTTGAAGGACATCAGCGTGATCACCGGCGATAGGACGGAGGGTCAAATAAAAAGGAACACCAATTTCTAGACAGGAGCAGTTGGGAGCTAAGAGTGTTTTGTGGGGTGACGTGTTTATTTGAGTGTCCAAACTTCCCTCTTTAGGTAGTTATTAGATCCTCCCATTCGTGAACATCATAAAACCCACTGATTTCAAAGGCCCAGACGCTTATTATTACAGCAACTCAGTTGTCGAGGTGAGAGAAAATGAGAAGTATGTTGCTGCACCACTAAATCAATGGCTGGGAACGGAAGAAACCAAACAAAAAGAATTCACGGAGGCCAGATAGGGCTATTTTCTTCTGACTGTCTCAATGGACTCACACAGAATCCATTTGTTTGATTGTTTGTTTTTCAGTTTCACTCGTGTAGGGTACTTGTCCACACACCTTCGGCTTGTAGTGTGTCTGTGTCCTTGGATCTCAAGTGAGTCTCCTGTAAGTAAGCACGTACGTGTCTTGAGTTTTCATCCCTTCTTTTAACCCTGTGTCTTTTGTTTGCTGCACTCAGTGCCTGACCTTTTATTCTGATGATTCAGAGCTGTGCACTTATTGCACTTAAAGAATTTTTTTTATCATTAAGCTAAAATCAATTGAAGAACATTATGTTTACTATGCTCCCCCCTTCACCAAGTACATCTGAAAAACCTCTTCAGTCGCTGTCGATCTGCGTAGTTGGATGCTGTAGACCCCTTCACCATGTCCCTCCCAACAGACCCCATTACAGTCGCTGTCCATCAGTGAGTAGTAAGATGCTATATGATCTCTACTAGCCTTCTCTGTGTTGTACAGCACTCCCCATGACCCCTCGACCCAAAGCATTATACATGCTAAAACTAATGCCCCCATTCTTTCTCCTCACACTTATCCCTCCCTTCAGACCAACCCTGCCCAGTCCTTTTCCCTTTGGTAACTTTTAGTCAACTCTCGGGTTCTGTGAGTCTGCTGCTGTTTTTCTCCTTCAGTTTTTCTTTGTTGTTGTACTACACACATGAGTGAAAACACTTGGTACTTGTCTTTCTCCGCCTGGCCTATTTCTCTGAACATACTACCGTCTAGCTCCATCCAGGTCATTACAAATGGTAGGATTTGTTTTCTTCTTAAGGCTGCTTACTGCACTTTTAAAACTGGATTTCATTCTTCCTTTTTGTTTGTAGTTTAGCTATGTTATTCACCATTCAACTCCTGGTTATGAACAATAGCTTTGTGTCAATCGATATGCATCTGTATCTATCTATCTAATGGTCTGTCTGTCTATCTATGTTTCTACGTATGTATGTATGTATGTATGTATGTATCTATCTATCTCTCTTCCTATCATCTATCTATGATGTCTATCATCTATCAATCCATGTACCTATCTATCTATCTTTCATCTGTCATCTGTGTACCTATCTATCTATGAATCAATCATCTTTTTGTCTGCCCATCTATCCTTCTGTACAGAACAGTTAACAACATAGCCTATGTCTCTTCCCTACATTATGCTTCCAGAAATCTTGCAAGGTAACTAAGCCATAAGGAGAGCACTGTGTTCACCGATACACTTTCAGGTAGAGTCAGCCGCGTGTGCTTACAAAACCAGTAAATGGAGGTGAAAGGACTTGAACCTGTATCTCTGTCCACTGTCCTCTCATACTTCCTGCTCGCTTGGTGACTTTATTTAGCCACATTCAGTGACTAAGTGATCCCTGAAGACCACAAGTATCCTTCGTCTGGTCCGGTTGTCGAAAGAAAAGTGTACTTGCTTCTTTGCACACCACCATGTTTGAGGGACATCGGCGTGATCACTGCTGATAGGTGCAGGGACAATTATAAAGGAACACCTATTTCTGGACAGGAGCAGTTGGGAACAAAGAGTGTGTTGTGGAGTGAAGTGTTTATTTGAGGGTCCAAACTTCCCTCCTTAGGTGGTTATTACTTCTTTACATTCGTGAACATCATAAAAAGCAATGATTTTAGAAGCCCCGACGCATATTATTACAGCAATTCATTTGTTGAGGTGAGAGGAAATGAGAAGGAACTTGCTGCACCACTAAATCTATGCCTGAGCACTGCTGAAATCAAACAAAAAGAATTCACGGTGGCTAGATAGGGCTATTTTCTACTGACTCTCTCTGGGGACTCAAACAGAATTCATTTGTTTGTTTGTTTCTTATTTTCACTTGTATAGGTAATCTGTCCCCGCCCCTTCAGCTTGTAGTTTGTCTGTGTCCTTGGATCTCAAGTGAGTCTCCAGTAAGGGAGCACGTAGGAGATCTTGCGTTTTCATCAGTTCTTCTAACACTGGGTCTTTTGATTGAAGCACTCAAAGCCTGTACTTTTATTTATTCTGATATTTGAGAGCTGTGCTCTTACTGCACTTTGAAATTCTTTTTGTTCTCATTAATATACAATCACATGCAGAACATTATGTTTTCCAGTCTACACCCTTCACCAAGTCCCCGGCAAAAGCCAGTTACAGTCGCTGTCCGTCAGCGTGTACTAAGATGCTGTAGAATCACTACATGTCTTCTCTGTGTTATGCAGCCGTACAAATGACCCCCCAAGTTACACACTATACATGCTAATCCTAATGCCCCCCATTCTTTTTCCCCGCCCTTATTACTCCCTTCCCAAAAACCCTCCCCAGTCCCTTTCTCTTTGGTAACTGTTAGTCCACTCTCGGGTTCTGTGAGTCTGCTGCTGTCTTTTCCTTCAGTTTTTCTTTGTTATCATACTCCACACATGAGTGAAATCATTTGGTACATGTATTTCTCCTCCTTGAATATTTGACTGAGCATAATACCCTCTAGCTCCATCCACGTTATTGCAAATAATAGGATTTGTTTTCTTCTTATGGCTGCCTACTGCACTTTTTAAACTGGATTTCATTCTTCTTTTTTGTTTGTAGTTTCGCTATGTGCTTTCACCATTGCTCTCCTGGTTATGAGCAGTAGCTTTGTGTTAATCGATATGTACCTATATCTATCTATCTGTCTGTCTATCTATTTATCAATCAATCAATCAATCAATCAATCATCTTTTTGTCTGCCCATCTGTCCTTGTGTACAGAACAGTTAACCATATATCCTATATCACTTTCCTACACTATGCTTCCAAAAATCCTGCAAAGTATCTAGGCTGTAGAGAGACCACTGGGTTCACCGAGACACTTGCAGTTCGAGGCGGCCGCGTGTACCTACAAAACCAGGAAATAGTTGTGCCGGGACTTGAACCCGTGTCTCTATCCTCTGTCTTCTTTCATCTCCTTCTAACTTACTGTCTGTATTTAGCCACATTCTTTGACTAAGTGCTCCCTGAAGACCACAAGTATCATTCCTCTGGGCCTGTTGTCTCGAGAAAAGAAAACTTGTTCTTTGCTCACCACCATGTTTGAAGGACATCAGCGTGATCACCGGCGATAGGACGGAGGGTCAAATAAAAAGGAACACCAATTTCTAGACAGGAGCAGTTGGGAGCTAAGAGTGTTTTGTGGGGTGACGTGTTTATTTGAGTGTCCAAACTTCCCTCTTTAGGTAGTTATTAGATCCTCCCATTCGTGAACATCATAAAACCCACTGATTTCAAAGGCCCAGACGCTTATTATTACAGCAACTCAGTTGTCGAGGTGAGAGAAAATGAGAAGTATGTTGCTGCACCACTAAATCAATGGCTGGGAATGGCTGAAACCAAACAAAAAGAATTCACGGAGGCCAGATAGGGCTATTTTCTTTTGACTGTCTCAATGGACTCACACAGAATCCATTTGTTTGATTGTTTGTTTTTCAGTTTCACTCGTGTAGGGTACTTGTCCACACACCTTCGGCTTGTAGTGTGTCTGTGTCCTTGGATCTCAAGTGAGTCTCCTGTAAGTAAGCACGTACGTGTCTTGAGTTTTCATCCCTTCTTTTAACCCTGTGTCTTTTGTTTGCTGCACTCAGTGCCTGACCTTTTATTCTGATGATTCAGAGCTGTGCACTTATTGCACTTAAAGAATTTTTTTTATCATTAAGCTAAAATCAATTGAAGAACATTATGTTTACTATGCTCCCCCCTTCACCAAGTACATCTGAAAAACCTCTTCAGTCGCTGTCGATCTGCGTAGTTGGATGCTGTAGACCCCTTCACCATGTCCCTCCCAACAGACCCCATTACAGTCGCTGTCCATCAGTGAGTAGTAAGATGCTATATGATCTCTACTAGCCTTCTCTGTGTTGTACAGCACTCCCCATGACCCCTCGACCCAAAGCATTATACATGCTAAAACTAATGCCCCCATTCTTTCTCCTCACACTTATCCCTCCCTTCAGACCAACCCTGCCCAGTCCTTTTCCCTTTGGTAACTTTTAGTCAACTCTCGGGTTCTGTGAGTCTGCTGCTGTTTTTCTCCTTCAGTTTTTCTTTGTTGTTGTACTACACACATGAGTGAAAACACTTGGTACTTGTCTTTCTCCGCCTGGCCTATTTCTCTGAACATACTACCGTCTAGCTCCATCCAGGTCATTACAAATGGTAGGATTTGTTTTCTTCTTAAGGCTGCTTACTGCACTTTTAAAACTGGATTTCATTCTTCCTTTTTGTTTGTAGTTTAGCTATGTTATTCACCATTCAACTCCTGGTTATGAACAATAGCTTTGTGTCAATCGATATGCATCTGTATCTATCTATCTAATGGTCTGTCTGTCTATCTATGTTTCTACGTATGTATGTATGTATGTATGTATGTATCTATCTATGTCTCTTCCTATCATCTATCTATGATGTCTATCATCTATCAATCCATGTACCTATCTATCTATCTTTCATCTGTCATCTGTGTACCTATCTATCTATGAATCAATCATCTTTTTGTCTGCCCATCTATCCTTCTGTACAGAACAGTTAACAACATAGCCTATGTCTCTTCCCTACATTATGCTTCCAGAAATCTTGCAAGGTAACTAAGCCATAAGGAGAGCACTGTGTTCACCGATACACTTTCAGGTAGAGTCAGCCGCGTGTGCTTACAAAACCAGTAAATGGAGGTGAAAGGACTTGAACCTGTATCTCTGTCCACTGTCCTCTCATACTTCCTGCTCGCTTGGTGACTTTATTTAGCCACATTCAGTGAGTAAGTGATCCCTGAAGACCACAAGTATCCTTCGTCTGGTCCGGTTGTCGAAAGAAAAGTGTACTTGCTTCTTTGCACACCACCATGTTTGAGGGACATCGGCGTGATCACTGCTGATAGGTGCAGGGACAATTATAAAGGAACACCTATTTCTGGACAGGAGCAGTTGGGAACAAAGAGTGTGTTGTGGAGTGAAGTGTTTATTTGAGGGTCCAAACTTCCCTCCTTAGGTGGTTATTACTTCTTTACATTCGTGAACATCATAAAAAGCAATGATTTTAGAAGCCCCGACGCATATTATTACAGCAATTCATTTGTTGAGGTGAGAGGAAATGAGAAGGAACTTGCTGCACCACTAAATCTATGCCTGAGCACTGCTGAAATCAAACAAAAAGAATTCACGGTGGCTAGATAGGGCCATTTTCTACTGACTCTCTCTGGGGACTCAAACAGAATTCATTTGTTTGTTTGTTTCTTATTTTCACTTGTATAGGTAATCTGTCCCCGCCCCTTCAGCTTGTAGTTTGTCTGTGTCCTTGGATCTCAAGTGAGTCTCCAGTAAGGGAGCACGTAGGAGATCTTGCGTTTTCATCAGTTCTTCTAACACTGGGTCTTTTGATTGAAGCACTCAAAGCCTGTACTTTTATTTATTCTGATATTTGAGAGCTGTGCTCTTACTGCACTTTGAAATTCTTTTTGTTCTCATTAATATACAATCACATGCAGAACATTATGTTTTCCAGTCTACACCCTTCACCAAGTCCCCGGCAAAAGCCAGTTACAGTCGCTGTCCGTCAGCGTGTACTAAGATGCTGTAGAATCACTACATGTCTTCTCTGTGTTATGCAGCCGTACAAATGACCCCCCAAGTTACACACTATACATGCTAATCCTAATGCCCCCCATTCTTTTTCCCCGCCCTTATTACTCCCTTCCCAAAAACCCTCCCCAGTCCCTTTCTCTTTGGTAACTGTTAGTCCACTCTCGGGTTCTGTGAGTCTGCTGCTGTCTTTTCCTTCAGTTTTTCTTTGTTATCATACTCCACACATGAGTGAAATCATTTGGTACATGTATTTCTCCTCCTTGAATATTTGACTGAGCATAATACCCTCTAGCTCCATCCACGTTATTGCAAATAATAGGATTTGTTTTCTTCTTATGGCTGCCTACTGCACTTTTTAAACTGGATTTCATTCTTCTTTTTTGTTTGTAGTTTCGCTATGTGCTTTCACCATTGCTCTCCTGGTTATGAGCAGTAGCTTTGTGTTAATCGATATGTACCTATATCTATCTATCTGTCTGTCTATCTATTTATCAATCAATCAATCAATCAATCAATCATCTTTTTGTCTGCCCATCTGTCCTTGTGTACAGAACAGTTAACCATATATCCTATATCACTTTCCTACACTATGCTTCCAAAAATCCTGCAAAGTATCTAGGCTGTAGAGAGACCACTGGGTTCACCGAGACACTTGCAGTTCGAGGCGGCCGCGTGTACCTACAAAACCAGGAAATAGTTGTGCCGGGACTTGAACCCGTGTCTCTATCCTCTGTCTTCTTTCATCTCCTTCTAACTTACTGTCTGTATTTAGCCACATTCTTTGACTAAGTGCTCCCTGAAGACCACACGTATCATTCCTCTGGGCCTGTTGTCTCGAGAAAAGAAAACTTGTTCTTTGCTCACCACCATGTTTGAAGGACATCAGCGTGATCACCGGCGATAGGACGGAGGGTCAAATAAAAAGGAACACCAATTTCTAGACAGGAGCAGTTGGGAGCTAAGAGTGTTTTGTGGGGTGACGTGTTTATTTGAGTGTCCAAACTTCCCTCTTTAGGTAGTTATTAGATCCTCCCATTCGTGAACATCATAAAACCCACTGATTTCAAAGGCCCAGACGCTTATTATTACAGCAACTCAGTTGTCGAGGTGAGAGAAAATGAGAAGTATGTTGCTGCACCACTAAATCAATGGCTGGGAATGGCTGAAACCAAACAAAAAGAATTCACGGAGGCCAGATAGGGCTATTTTCTTCTGACTGTCTCAATGGACTCACACAGAATCCATTTGTTTGATTGTTTGTTTTTCAGTTTCACTCGTGTAGGGTACTTGTCCACACACCTTCGGCTTGTAGTGTGTCTGTGTCCTTGGATCTCAAGTGAGTCTCCTGTAAGTAAGCACGTACGTGTCTTGAGTTTTCATCCCTTCTTTTAACCCTGTGTCTTTTGTTTGCTGCACTCAGTGCCTGACCTTTTATTCTGATGATTCAGAGCTGTGCACTTATTGCACTTAAAGAATTTTTTTTATCATTAAGCTAAAATCAATTGAAGAACATTATGTTTACTATGCTCCCCCCTTCACCAAGTACATCTGAAAAACCTCTTCAGTCGCTGTCGATCTGCGTAGTTGGATGCTGTAGACCCCTTCACCATGTCCCTCCCAACAGACCCCATTACAGTCGCTGTCCATCAGTGAGTAGTAAGATGCTATATGATCTCTACTAGCCTTCTCTGTGTTGTACAGCACTCCCCATGACCCCTCGACCCAAAGCATTATACATGCTAAAACTAATGCCCCCATTCTTTCTCCTCACACTTATCCCTCCCTTCAGACCAACCCTGCCCAGTCCTTTTCCCTTTGGTAACTTTTAGTCAACTCTCGGGTTCTGTGAGTCTGCTGCTGTTTTTCTCCTTCAGTTTTTCTTTGTTGTTGTACTACACACATGAGTGAAAACACTTGGTACTTGTCTTTCTCCGCCTGGCCTATTTCTCTGAACATACTACCGTCTAGCTCCATCCAGGTCATTACAAATGGTAGGATTTGTTTTCTTCTTAAGGCTGCTTACTGCACTTTTAAAACTGGATTTCATTCTTCCTTTTTGTTTGTAGTTTAGCTATGTTATTCACCATTCAACTCCTGGTTATGAACAATAGCTTTGTGTCAATCGATATGCATCTGTATCTATCTATCTAATGGTCTGTCTGTCTATCTATGTTTCTACGTATGTATGTATGTATGTATGTATGTATCTATCTATCTCTCTTCCTATCATCTATCTATGATGTCTATCATCTATCAATCCATGTACCTATCTATCTATCTTTCATCTGTCATCTGTGTACCTATCTATCTATGAATCAATCATCTTTTTGTCTGCCCATCTATCCTTCTGTACAGAACAGTTAACAACATAGCCTATGTCTCTTCCCTACATTATGCTTCCAGAAATCTTGCAAGGTAACTAAGCCATAAGGAGAGCACTGTGTTCACCGATACACTTTCAGGTAGAGTCAGCCGCGTGTGCTTACAAAACCAGTAAATGGAGGTGAAAGGACTTGATCCTGTATCTCTGTCCACTGTCCTCTCATACTTCCTGCTCGCTTGGTGACTTTATTTAGCCACATTCAGTGAGTAAGTGATCCCTGAAGACCACAAGTATCCTTCGTCTGGTCCGGTTGTCGAAAGAAAAGTGTACTTGCTTCTTTGCACACCACCATGTTTGAGGGACATCGGCGTGATCACTGCTGATAGGTGCAGGGACAATTATAAAGGAACACCTATTTCTGGACAGGAGCAGTTGGGAACAAAGAGTGTTGTGGAGTGAAGTGTTTATTTGAGGGTCCAAACTTCCCTCCTTAGGTGGTTATTACTTCTTTACATTCGTGAACATCATAAAAAGCAATGATTTTAGAAGCCCAGACGCATATTATTACAGCAATTCATTTGTTGAGGTGAGAGGAAATGAGAAGGAACTTGCTGCACCACTAAATCTATGCCTGAGCACTGCTGAAATCAAACAAAAAGAATTCACGGTGGCTAGATAGGGCTATTTTCTACTGACTCTCTCTGGGGACTCAAACAGAATTCATTTGTTTGTTTGTTTCTTATTTTCACTTGTATAGGTAATCTGTCCCCGCCCCTTCAGCTTGTAGTTTGTCTGTGTCCTTGGATCTCAAGTGAGTCTCCAGTAAGGGAGCACGTAGGAGATCTTGCGTTTTCATCAGTTCTTCTAACACTGGGTCTTTTGATTGAAGCACTCAAAGCCTGTACTTTTATTTATTCTGATATTTGAGAGCTGTGCTCTTACTGCACTTTGAAATTCTTTTTGTTCTCATTAATATACAATCACATGCAGAACATTATGTTTTCCAGTCTACACCCTTCACCAAGTCCCCGGCAAAAGCCAGTTACAGTCGCTGTCCGTCAGCGTGTACTAAGATGCTGTAGAATCACTACATGTCTTCTCTGTGTTATGCAGCCGTACAAATGACCCCCCAAGTTACACACTATACATGCTAATCCTAATGCCCCCCATTCTTTTTCCCCGCCCTTATTACTCCCTTCCCAAAAACCCTCCCCAGTCCCTTTCTCTTTGGTAACTGTTAGTCCACTCTCGGGTTCTGTGAGTCTGCTGCTGTCTTTTCCTTCAGTTTTTCTTTGTTATCATACTCCACACATGAGTGAAATCATTTGGTACATGTATTTCTCCTCCTTGAATATTTGACTGAGCATAATACCCTCTAGCTCCATCCACGTTATTGCAAATAATAGGATTTGTTTTCTTCTTATGGCTGCCTACTGCACTTTTTAAACTGGATTTCATTCTTCTTTTTTGTTTGTAGTTTCGCTATGTGCTTTCACCATTGCTCTCCTGGTTATGAGCAGTAGCTTTGTGTTAATCGATATGTACCTATATCTATCTATCTGTCTGTCTATCTATTTATCAATCAATCAATCAATCAATCAATCATCTTTTTGTCTGCCCATCTGTCCTTGTGTACAGAACAGTTAACCATATATCCTATATCACTTTCCTACACTATGCTTCCAAAAATCCTGCAAAGTATCTAGGCTGTAGAGAGACCACTGGGTTCACCGAGACACTTGCAGTTCGAGGCGGCCGCGTGTACCTACAAAACCAGGAAATAGTTGTGCCGGGACTTGAACCCGTGTCTCTATCCTCTGTCTTCTTTCATTTCCTTCTAACTTACTGTCTGTATTTAGCCACATTCTTTGACTAAGTGCTCCCTGAAGACCACAAGTATCATTCCTCTGGGCCTGTTGTCTCGAGAAAAGAAAACTTGTTCTTTGCTCACCACCATGTTTGAAGGACATCAGCGTGATCACCGGCGATAGGACGGAGGGTCAAATAAAAAGGAACACCAATTTCTAGACAGGAGCAGTTGGGAGCTAAGAGTGTTTTGTGGGGTGACGTGTTTATTTGAGTGTCCAAACTTCCCTCTTTAGGTAGTTATTAGATCCTCCCATTCGTGAACATCATAAAACCCACTGATTTCAAAGGCCCAGACGCTTATTATTACAGCAACTCAGTTGTCGAGGTGAGAGAAAATGAGAAGTATGTTGCTGCACCACTAAATCAATGGCTGGGAATGGCTGAAACCAAACAAAAAGAATTCACGGAGGCCAGATAGGGCTATTTTCTTCTGACTGTCTCAATGGACTCACACAGAATCCATTTGTTTGATTGTTTGTTTTTCAGTTTCACTCGTGTAGGGTACTTGTCCACACACCTTCGGCTTGTAGTGTGTCTGTGTCCTTGGATCTCAAGTGAGTCTCCTGTAAGTAAGCACGTACGTGTCTTGAGTTTTCATCCCTTCTTTTAACCCTGTGTCTTTTGTTTGCTGCACTCAGTGCCTGACCTTTTATTCTGATGATTCAGAGCTGTGCACTTATTGCACTTAAAGAATTTTTTTTATCATTAAGCTAAAATCAATTGAAGAACATTATGTTTACTATGCTCCCCCCTTCACCAAGTACATCTGAAAAACCTCTTCAGTCGCTGTCGATCTGCGTAGTTGGATGCTGTAGACCCCTTCACCATGTCCCTCCCAACAGACCCCATTACAGTCGCTGTCCATCAGTGAGTAGTAAGATGCTATATGATCTCTACTAGCCTTCTCTGTGTTGTACAGCACTCCCCATGACCCCTCGACCCAAAGCATTATACATGCTAAAACTAATGCCCCCATTCTTTCTCCTCACACTTATCCCTCCCTTCAGACCAACCCTGCCCAGTCCTTTTCCCTTTGGTAACTTTTAGTCAACTCTCGGGTTCTGTGAGTCTGCTGCTGTTTTTCTCCTTCAGTTTTTCTTTGTTGTTGTACTACACACATGAGTGAAAACACTTGGTACTTGTCTTTCTCCGCCTGGCCTATTTCTCTGAACATACTACCGTCTAGCTCCATCCAGGTCATTACAAATGGTAGGATTTGTTTTCTTCTTAAGGCTGCTTACTGCACTTTTAAAACTGGATTTCATTCTTCCTTTTTGTTTGTAGTTTAGCTATGTTATTCACCATTCAACTCCTGGTTATGAACAATAGCTTTGTGTCAATCGATATGCATCTGTATCTATCTATCTAATGGTCTGTCTGTCTATCTATGTTTCTACGTATGTATGTATGTATGTATGTATGTATCTATCTATCTCTCTTCCTATCATCTATCTATGATGTCTATCATCTATCAATCCATGTACCTATCTATCTATCTTTCATCTGTCATCTGTGTACCTATCTATCTATGAATCAATCATCTTTTTGTCTGCCCATCTATCCTTCTGTACAGAACAGTTAACAACATAGCCTATGTCTCTTCCCTACATTATGCTTCCAGAAATCTTGCAAGGTAACTAAGCCATAAGGAGAGCACTGTGTTCACCGATACACTTTCAGGTAGAGTCAGCCGCGTGTGCTTACAAAACCAGTAAATGGAGGTGAAAGGACTTGAACCTGTATCTCTGTCCACTGTCCTCTCATACTTCCTGCTCGCTTGGTGACTTTATTTAGCCACATTCAGTGAGTAAGTGATCCCTGAAGACCACAAGTATCCTTCGTCTGGTCCGGTTGTCGAAAGAAAAGTGTACTTGCTTCTTTGCACACCACCATGTTTGAGGGACATCGGCGTGATCACTGCTGATAGGTGCAGGGACAATTATAAAGGAACACCTATTTCTGGACAGGAGCAGTTGGGAACAAAGAGTGTGTTGTGGAGTGAAGTGTTTATTTGAGGGTCCAAACTTCCCTCCTTAGGTGGGTATTACTTCTTTACATTCGTGAACATCATAAAAAGCAATGATTTTAGAAGCCCAGACGCATATTATTACAGCAATTCATTTGTTGAGATGAGAGGAAATGAGAAGGAACTTGCTGCACCACTAAATCTATGCCTGAGCACTGCTGAAATCAAACAAAAAGAATTCACGGTGGCTAGATAGGGCTATTTTCTACTGACTCTCTCTGGGGACTCAAACAGAATTCATTTGTTTGTTTGTTTCTTATTTTCACTTGTATAGGTAATCTGTCCCCGCCCCTTCAGCTTGTAGTTTGTCTGTGTCCTTGGATCTCAAGTGAGTCTCCAGTAAGGGAGCACGTAGGAGATCTTGCGTTTTCATCAGTTCTTCTAACACTGGGTCTTTTGATTGAAGCACTCAAAGCCTGTACTTTTATTTATTCTGATATTTGAGAGCTGTGCTCTTACTGCACTTTGAAATTCTTTTTGTTCTCATTAATATACAATCACATGCAGAACATTATGTTTTCCAGTCTACACCCTTCACCAAGTCCCCGGCAAAAGCCAGTTACAGTCGCTGTCCGTCAGCGTGTACTAAGATGCTGTAGAATCACTACATGTCTTCTCTGTGTTATGCAGCCGTACAAATGACCCCCCAAGTTACACACTATACATGCTAATCCTAATGCCCCCCATTCTTTTTCCCCGCCCTTATTACTCCCTTCCCAAAAACCCTCCCCAGTCCCTTTCTCTTTGGTAACTGTTAGTCCACTCTCGGGTTCTGTGAGTCTGCTGCTGTCTTTTCCTTCAGTTTTTCTTTGTTATCATACTCCACACATGAGTGAAATCATTTGGTACATGTATTTCTCCTCCTTGAATATTTGACTGAGCATAATACCCTCTAGCTCCATCCACGTTATTGCAAATAATAGGATTTGTTTTCTTCTTATGGCTGCCTACTGCACTTTTTAAACTGGATTTCATTCTTCTTTTTTGTTTGTAGTTTCGCTATGTGCTTTCACCATTGCTCTCCTGGTTATGAGCAGTAGCTTTGTGTTAATCGATATGTACCTATATCTATCTATCTGTCTGTCTATCTATTTATCAATCAATCAATCAATCAATCAATCATCTTTTTGTCTGCCCATCTGTCCTTGTGTACAGAACAGTTAACCATATATCCTATATCACTTTCCTACACTATGCTTCCAAAAATCCTGCAAAGTATCTAGGCTGTAGAGAGACCACTGGGTTCACCGAGACACTTGCAGTTCGAGGCGGCCGCGTGTACCTACAAAACCAGGAAATAGTTGTGCCGGGACTTGAACCCGTGTCTCTATCCTCTGTCTTCTTTCATCTCCTTCTAACTTACTGTCTGTATTTAGCCACATTCTTTGACTAAGTGCTCCCTGAAGACCACAAGTATCATTCCTCTGGGCCTGTTGTCTCGAGAAAAGAAAACTTGTTCTTTGCTCACCACCATGTTTGAAGGACATCAGCGTGATCACCGGCGATAGGACGGAGGGTCAAATAAAAAGGAACACCAATTTCTAGACAGGAGCAGTTGGGAGCTAAGAGTGTTTTGTGGGGTGACGTGTTTATTTGAGTGTCCAAACTTCCCTCTTTAGGTAGTTATTAGATCCTCCCATTCGTGAACATCATAAAACCCACTGATTTCAAAGGCCCAGACGCTTATTATTACAGCAACTCAGTTGTCGAGGTGAGAGAAAATGAGAAGTATGTTGCTGCACCACTAAATCAATGGCTGGGAATGGCTGAAACCAAACAAAAAGAATTCACGGAGGCCAGATAGGGCTATTTTCTTCTGACTGTCTCAATGGACTCACACAGAATCCATTTGTTTGATTGTTTGTTTTTCAGTTTCACTCGTGTAGGGTACTTGTCCACACACCTTCGGCTTGTAGTGTGTCTGTGTCCTTGGATCTCAAGTGAGTCTCCTGTAAGTAAGCACGTACGTGTCTTGAGTTTTCATCCCTTCTTTTAACCCTGTGTCTTTTGTTTGCTGCACTCAGTGCCTGACCTTTTATTCTGATGATTCAGAGCTGTGCACTTATTGCACTTAAAGAATTTTTTTTATCATTAAGCTAAAATCAATTGAAGAACATTATGTTTACTATGCTCCCCCCTTCACCAAGTACATCTGAAAAACCTCTTCAGTCGCTGTCGATCTGCGTAGTTGGATGCTGTAGACCCCTTCACCATGTCCCTCCCAACAGACCCCATTACAGTCGCTGTCCATCAGTGAGTAGTAAGATGCTATATGATCTCTACTAGCCTTCTCTGTGTTGTACAGCACTCCCCATGACCCCTCGACCCAAAGCATTATACATGCTAAAACTAATGCCCCCATTCTTTCTCCTCACACTTATCCCTCCCTTCAGACCAACCCTGCCCAGTCCTTTTCCCTTTGGTAACTTTTAGTCAACTCTCGGGTTCTGTGAGTCTGCTGCTGTTTTTCTCCTTCAGTTTTTCTTTGTTGTTGTACTACACACATGAGTGAAAACACTTGGTACTTGTCTTTCTCCGCCTGGCCTATTTCTCTGAACATACTACCGTCTAGCTCCATCCAGGTCATTACAAATGGTAGGATTTGTTTTCTTCTTAAGGCTGCTTACTGCACTTTTAAAACTGGATTTCATTCTTCCTTTTTGTTTGTAGTTTAGCTATGTTATTCACCATTCAACTCCTGGTTATGAACAATAGCTTTGTGTCAATCGATATGCATCTGTATCTATCTATCTAATGGTCTGTCTGTCTATCTATGTTTCTACGTATGTATGTATGTATGTATGTATGTATCTATCTATCTCTCTTCCTATCATCTATCTATGATGTCTATCATCTATCAATCCATGTACCTATCTATCTATCTTTCATCTGTCATCTGTGTACCTATCTATCTATGAATCAATCATCTTTTTGTCTGCCCATCTATCCTTCTGTACAGAACAGTTAACAACATAGCCTATGTCTCTTCCCTACATTATGCTTCCAGAAATCTTGCAAGGTAACTAAGCCATAAGGAGAGCACTGTGTTCACCGATACACTTTCAGGTAGAGTCAGCCGCGTGTGCTTACAAAACCAGTAAATGGAGGTGAAAGGACTTGAACCTGTATCTCTGTCCACTGTCCTCTCATACTTCCTGCTCGCTTGGTGACTTTATTTAGCCACATTCAGTGAGTAAGTGATCCCTGAAGACCACAAGTATCCTTCGTCTGGTCCGGTTGTCGAAAGAAAAGTGTACTTGCTTCTTTGCACACCACCATGTTTGAGGGACATCGGCGTGATCACTGCTGATAGGTGCAGGGACAATTATAAAGGAACACCTATTTCTGGACAGGAGCAGTTGGGAACAAAGAGTGTTGTGGAGTGAAGTGTTTATTTGAGGGTCCAAACTTCCCTCCTTAGGTGGTTATTACTTCTTTACATTCGTGAACATCATAAAAAGCAATGATTTTAGAAGCCCAGACGCATATTATTACAGCAATTCATTTGTTGAGGTGAGAGGAAATGAGAAGGAACTTGCTGCACCACTAAATCTATGCCTGAGCACTGCTGAAATCAAACAAAAAGAATTCACGGTGGCTAGATAGGGCTATTTTCTACTGACTCTCTCTGGGGACTCAAACAGAATTCATTTGTTTGTTTGTTTCTTATTTTCACTTGTATAGGTAATCTGTCCCCGCCCCTTCAGCTTGTAGTTTGTCTGTGTCCTTGGATCTCAAGTGAGTCTCCAGTAAGGGAGCACGTAGGAGATCTTGCGTTTTCATCAGTTCTTCTAACACTGGGTCTTTTGATTGAAGCACTCAAAGCCTGTACTTTTATTTATTCTGATATTTGAGAGCTGTGCTCTTACTGCACTTTGAAATTCTTTTTGTTCTCATTAATATACAATCACATGCAGAACATTATGTTTTCCAGTCTACACCCTTCACCAAGTCCCCGGCAAAAGCCAGTTACAGTCGCTGTCCGTCAGCGTGTACTAAGATGCTGTAGAATCACTACATGTCTTCTCTGTGTTATGCAGCCGTACAAATGACCCCCCAAGTTACACACTATACATGCTAATCCTAATGCCCCCCATTCTTTTTCCCCGCCCTTATTACTCCCTTCCCAAAAACCCTCCCCAGTCCCTTTCTCTTTGGTAACTGTTAGTCCACTCTCGGGTTCTGTGAGTCTGCTGCTGTCTTTTCCTTCAGTTTTTCTTTGTTATCATACTCCACACATGAGTGAAATCATTTGGTACATGTATTTCTCCTCCTTGAATATTTGACTGAGCATAATACCCTCTAGCTCCATCCACGTTATTGCAAATAATAGGATTTGTTTTCTTCTTATGGCTGCCTACTGCACTTTTTAAACTGGATTTCATTCTTCTTTTTTGTTTGTAGTTTCGCTATGTGCTTTCACCATTGCTCTCCTGGTTATGAGCAGTAGCTTTGTGTTAATCGATATGTACCTATATCTATCTATCTGTCTGTCTATCTATTTATCAATCAATCAATCAATCAATCAATCATCTTTTTGTCTGCCCATCTGTCCTTGTGTACAGAACAGTTAACCATATATCCTATATCACTTTCCTACACTATGCTTCCAAAAATCCTGCAAAGTATCTAGGCTGTAGAGAGACCACTGGGTTCACCGAGACACTTGCAGTTCGAGGCGGCCGCGTGTACCTACAAAACCAGGAAATAGTTGTGCCGGGACTTGAACCCGTGTCTCTATCCTCTGTCTTCTTTCATTTCCTTCTAACTTACTGTCTGTATTTAGCCACATTCTTTGACTAAGTGCTCCCTGAAGACCACAAGTATCATTCCTCTGGGCCTGTTGTCTCGAGAAAAGAAAACTTGTTCTTTGCTCACCACCATGTTTGAAGGACATCAGCGTGATCACCGGCGATAGGACGGAGGGTCAAATAAAAAGGAACACCAATTTCTAGACAGGAGCAGTTGGGAGCTAAGAGTGTTTTGTGGGGTGACGTGTTTATTTGAGTGTCCAAACTTCCCTCTTTAGGTAGTTATTAGATCCTCCCATTCGTGAACATCATAAAACCCACTGATTTCAAAGGCCCAGACGCTTATTATTACAGCAACTCAGTTGTCGAGGTGAGAGAAAATGAGAAGTATGTTGCTGCACCACTAAATCAATGGCTGGGAATGGCTGAAACCAAACAAAAAGAATTCACGGAGGCCAGATAGGGCTATTTTCTTCTGACTGTCTCAATGGACTCACACAGAATCCATTTGTTTGATTGTTTGTTTTTCAGTTTCACTCGTGTAGGGTACTTGTCCACACACCTTCGGCTTGTAGTGTGTCTGTGTCCTTGGATCTCAAGTGAGTCTCCTGTAAGTAAGCACGTACGTGTCTTGAGTTTTCATCCCTTCTTTTAACCCTGTGTCTTTTGTTTGCTGCACTCAGTGCCTGACCTTTTATTCTGATGATTCAGAGCTGTGCACTTATTGCACTTAAAGAATTTTTTTTATCATTAAGCTAAAATCAATTGAAGAACATTATGTTTACTATGCTCCCCCCTTCACCAAGTACATCTGAAAAACCTCTTCAGTCGCTGTCGATCTGCGTAGTTGGATGCTGTAGACCCCTTCACCATGTCCCTCCCAACAGACCCCATTACAGTCGCTGTCCATCAGTGAGTAGTAAGATGCTATATGATCTCTACTAGCCTTCTCTGTGTTGTACAGCACTCCCCATGACCCCTCGACCCAAAGCATTATACATGCTAAAACTAATGCCCCCATTCTTTCTCCTCACACTTATCCCTCCCTTCAGACCAACCCTGCCCAGTCCTTTTCCCTTTGGTAACTTTTAGTCAACTCTCGGGTTCTGTGAGTCTGCTGCTGTTTTTCTCCTTCAGTTTTTCTTTGTTGTTGTACTACACACATGAGTGAAAACACTTGGTACTTGTCTTTCTCCGCCTGGCCTATTTCTCTGAACATACTACCGTCTAGCTCCATCCAGGTCATTACAAATGGTAGGATTTGTTTTCTTCTTAAGGCTGCTTACTGCACTTTTAAAACTGGATTTCATTCTTCCTTTTTGTTTGTAGTTTAGCTATGTTATTCACCATTCAACTCCTGGTTATGAACAATAGCTTTGTGTCAATCGATATGCATCTGTATCTATCTATCTAATGGTCTGTCTGTCTATCTATGTTTCTACGTATGTATGTATGTATGTATGTATGTATCTATCTATCTCTCTTCCTATCATCTATCTATGATGTCTATCATCTATCAATCCATGTACCTATCTATCTATCTTTCATCTGTCATCTGTGTACCTATCTATCTATGAATCAATCATCTTTTTGTCTGCCCATCTATCCTTCTGTACAGAACAGTTAACAACATAGCCTATGTCTCTTCCCTACATTATGCTTCCAGAAATCTTGCAAGGTAACTAAGCCATAAGGAGAGCACTGTGTTCACCGATACACTTTCAGGTAGAGTCAGCCGCGTGTGCTTACAAAACCAGTAAATGGAGGTGAAAGGACTTGAACCTGTATCTCTGTCCACTGTCCTCTCATACTTCCTGCTCGCTTGGTGACTTTATTTAGCCACATTCAGTGAGTAAGTGATCCCTGAAGACCACAAGTATCCTTCGTCTGGTCCGGTTGTCGAAAGAAAAGTGTACTTGCTTCTTTGCACACCACCATGTTTGAGGGACATCGGCGTGATCACTGCTGATAGGTGCAGGGACAATTATAAAGGAACACCTATTTCTGGACAGGAGCAGTTGGGAACAAAGAGTGTGTTGTGGAGTGAAGTGTTTATTTGAGGGTCCAAACTTCCCTCCTTAGGTGGGTATTACTTCTTTACATTCGTGAACATCATAAAAAGCAATGATTTTAGAAGCCCAGACGCATATTATTACAGCAATTCATTTGTTGAGGTGAGAGGAAATGAGAAGGAACTTGCTGCACCACTAAATCTATGCCTGAGCACTGCTGAAATCAAACAAAAAGAATTCACGGTGGCTAGATAGGGCTATTTTCTACTGACTCTCTCTGGGGACTCAAACAGAATTCATTTGTTTGTTTGTTTCTTATTTTCACTTGTATAGGTAATCTGTCCCCGCCCCTTCAGCTTGTAGTTTGTCTGTGTCCTTGGATCTCAAGTGAGTCTCCAGTAAGGGAGCACGTAGGAGATCTTGCGTTTTCATCAGTTCTTCTAACACTGGGTCTTTTGATTGAAGCACTCAAAGCCTGTACTTTTATTTATTCTGATATTTGAGAGCTGTGCTCTTACTGCACTTTGAAATTCTTTTTGTTCTCATTAATATACAATCACATGCAGAACATTATGTTTTCCAGTCTACACCCTTCACCAAGTCCCCGGCAAAAGCCAGTTACAGTCGCTGTCCGTCAGCGTGTACTAAGATGCTGTAGAATCACTACATGTCTTCTCTGTGTTATGCAGCCGTACAAATGACCCCCCAAGTTACACACTATACATGCTAATCCTAATGCCCCCCATTCTTTTTCCCCGCCCTTATTACTCCCTTCCCAAAAACCCTCCCCAGTCCCTTTCTCTTTGGTAACTGTTAGTCCACTCTCGGGTTCTGTGAGTCTGCTGCTGTCTTTTCCTTCAGTTTTTCTTTGTTATCATACTCCACACATGAGTGAAATCATTTGGTACATGTATTTCTCCTCCTTGAATATTTGACTGAGCATAATACCCTCTAGCTCCATCCACGTTATTGCAAATAATAGGATTTGTTTTCTTCTTATGGCTGCCTACTGCACTTTTTAAACTGGATTTCATTCTTCTTTTTTGTTTGTAGTTTCGCTATGTGCTTTCACCATTGCTCTCCTGGTTATGAGCAGTAGCTTTGTGTTAATCGATATGTACCTATATCTATCTATCTGTCTGTCTATCTATTTATCAATCAATCAATCAATCAATCAATCATCTTTTTGTCTGCCCATCTGTCCTTGTGTACAGAACAGTTAACCATATATCCTATATCACTTTCCTACACTATGCTTCCAAAAATCCTGCAAAGTATCTAGGCTGTAGAGAGACCACTGGGTTCACCGAGACACTTGCAGTTCGAGGCGGCCGCGTGTACCTACAAAACCAGGAAATAGTTGTGCCGGGACTTGAACCCGTGTCTCTATCCTCTGTCTTCTTTCATCTCCTTCTAACTTACTGTCTGTATTTAGCCACATTCTTTGACTAAGTGCTCCCTGAAGACCACAAGTATCATTCCTCTGGGCCTGTTGTCTCGAGAAAAGAAAACTTGTTCTTTGCTCACCACCATGTTTGAAGGACATCAGCGTGATCACCGGCGATAGGACGGAGGGTCAAATAAAAAGGAACACCAATTTCTAGACAGGAGCAGTTGGGAGCTAAGAGTGTTTTGTGGGGTGACGTGTTTATTTGAGTGTCCAAACTTCCCTCTTTAGGTAGTTATTAGATCCTCCCATTCGTGAACATCATAAAACCCACTGATTTCAAAGGCCCAGACGCTTATTATTACAGCAACTCAGTTGTCGAGGTGAGAGAAAATGAGAAGTATGTTGCTGCACCACTAAATCAATGGCTGGGAATGGCTGAAACCAAACAAAAAGAATTCACGGAGGCCAGATAGGGCTATTTTCTTCTGACTGTCTCAATGGACTCACACAGAATCCATTTGTTTGATTGTTTGTTTTTCAGTTTCACTCGTGTAGGGTACTTGTCCACACACCTTCGGCTTGTAGTGTGTCTGTGTCCTTGGATCTCAAGTGAGTCTCCTGTAAGTAAGCACGTACGTGTCTTGAGTTTTCATCCCTTCTTTTAACCCTGTGTCTTTTGTTTGCTGCACTCAGTGCCTGACCTTTTATTCTGATGATTCAGAGCTGTGCACTTATTGCACTTAAAGAATTTTTTTTATCATTAAGCTAAAATCAATTGAAGAACATTATGTTTACTATGCTCCCCCCTTCACCAAGTACATCTGAAAAACCTCTTCAGTCGCTGTCGATCTGCGTAGTTGGATGCTGTAGACCCCTTCACCATGTCCCTCCCAACAGACCCCATTACAGTCGCTGTCCATCAGTGAGTAGTAAGATGCTATATGATCTCTACTAGCCTTCTCTGTGTTGTACAGCACTCCCCATGACCCCTCGACCCAAAGCATTATACATGCTAAAACTAATGCCCCCATTCTTTCTCCTCACACTTATCCCTCCCTTCAGACCAACCCTGCCCAGTCCTTTTCCCTTTGGTAACTTTTAGTCAACTCTCGGGTTCTGTGAGTCTGCTGCTGTTTTTCTCCTTCAGTTTTTCTTTGTTGTTGTACTACACACATGAGTGAAAACACTTGGTACTTGTCTTTCTCCGCCTGGCCTATTTCTCTGAACATACTACCGTCTAGCTCCATCCAGGTCATTACAAATGGTAGGATTTGTTTTCTTCTTAAGGCTGCTTACTGCACTTTTAAAACTGGATTTCATTCTTCCTTTTTGTTTGTAGTTTAGCTATGTTATTCACCATTCAACTCCTGGTTATGAACAATAGCTTTGTGTCAATCGATATGCATCTGTATCTATCTATCTAATGGTCTGTCTGTCTATCTATGTTTCTACGTATGTATGTATGTATGTATGTATGTATCTATCTATCTCTCTTCCTATCATCTATCTATGATGTCTATCATCTATCAATCCATGTACCTAACTATCTATCTTTCATCTGTCATCTGTGTACCTATCTATCTATGAATCAATCATCTTTTTGTCTGCCCATCTATCCTTCTGTACAGAACAGTTAACAACATAGCCTATGTCTCTTCCCTACATTATGCTTCCAGAAATCTTGCAAGGTAACTAAGCCATAAGGAGAGCACTGTGTTCACCGATACACTTTCAGGTAGAGTCAGCCGCGTGTGCTTACAAAACCAGTAAATGGAGGTGAAAGGACTTGAACCTGTATCTCTGTCCACTGTCCTCTCATACTTCCTGCTCGCTTGGTGACTTTATTTAGCCACATTCAGTGAGTAAGTGATCCCTGAAGACCACAAGTATCCTTCGTCTGGTCCGGTTGTCGAAAGAAAAGTGTACTTGCTTCTTTGCACACCACCATGTTTGAGGGACATCGGCGTGATCACTGCTGATAGGTGCAGGGACAATTATAAAGGAACACCTATTTCTGGACAGGAGCAGTTGGGAACAAAGAGTGTGTTGTGGAGTGAAGTGTTTATTTGAGGGTCCAAACTTCCCTCCTTAGGTGGTTATTACTTCTTTACATTCGTGAACATCATAAAAAGCAATGATTTTAGAAGCCCCGACGCATATTATTACAGCAATTCATTTGTTGAGGTGAGAGGAAATGAGAAGGAACTTGCTGCACCACTAAATCTATGCCTGAGCACTGCTGAAATCAAACAAAAAGAATTCACGGTGGCTAGATAGGGCTATTTTCTACTGACTCTCTCTGGGGACTCAAACAGAATTCATTTGTTTGTTTGTTTCTTATTTTCACTTGTATAGGTAATCTGTCCCCGCCCCTTCAGCTTGTAGTTTGTCTGTGTCCTTGGATCTCAAGTGAGTCTCCAGTAAGGGAGCACGTAGGAGATCTTGCGTTTTCATCAGTTCTTCTAACACTGGGTCTTTTGATTGAAGCACTCAAAGCCTGTACTTTTATTTATTCTGATATTTGAGAGCTGTGCTCTTACTGCACTTTGAAATTCTTTTTGTTCTCATTAATATACAATCACATGCAGAACATTATGTTTTCCAGTCTACACCCTTCACCAAGTCCCCGGCAAAAGCCAGTTACAGTCGCTGTCCGTCAGCGTGTACTAAGATGCTGTAGAATCACTACATGTCTTCTCTGTGTTATGCAGCCGTACAAATGACCCCCCAAGTTACACACTATACATGCTAATCCTAATGCCCCCCATTCTTTTTCCCCGCCCTTATTACTCCCTTCCCAAAAACCCTCCCCAGTCCCTTTCTCTTTGGTAACTGTTAGTCCACTCTCGGGTTCTGTGAGTCTGCTGCTGTCTTTTCCTTCAGTTTTTCTTTGTTATCATACTCCACACATGAGTGAAATCATTTGGTACATGTATTTCTCCTCCTTGAATATTTGACTGAGCATAATACCCTCTAGCTCCATCCACGTTATTGCAAATAATAGGATTTGTTTTCTTCTTATGGCTGCCTACTGCACTTTTTAAACTGGATTTCATTCTTCTTTTTTGTTTGTAGTTTCGCTATGTGCTTTCACCATTGCTCTCCTGGTTATGAGCAGTAGCTTTGTGTTAATCGATATGTACCTATATCTATCTATCTGTCTGTCTATCTATTTATCAATCAATCAATCAATCAATCAATCATCTTTTTGTCTGCCCATCTGTCCTTGTGTACAGAACAGTTAACCATATATCCTATATCACTTTCCTACACTATGCTTCCAAAAATCCTGCAAAGTATCTAGGCTGTAGAGAGACCACTGGGTTCACCGAGACACTTGCAGTTCGAGGCGGCCGCGTGTACCTACAAAACCAGGAAATAGTTGTGCCGGGACTTGAACCCGTGTCTCTATCCTCTGTCTTCTTTCATCTCCTTCTAACTTACTGTCTGTATTTAGCCACATTCTTTGACTAAGTGCTCCCTGAAGACCACAAGTATCATTCCTCTGGGCCTGTTGTCTCGAGAAAAGAAAACTTGTTCTTTGCTCACCACCATGTTTGAAGGACATCAGCGTGATCACCGGCGATAGGACGGAGGGTCAAATAAAAAGGAACACCAATTTCTAGACAGGAGCAGTTGGGAGCTAAGAGTGTTTTGTGGGGTGACGTGTTTATTTGAGTGTCCAAACTTCCCTCTTTAGGTAGTTATTAGATCCTCCCATTCGTGAACATCATAAAACCCACTGATTTCAAAGGCCCAGACGCTTATTATTACAGCAACTCAGTTGTCGAAGTGAGAGAAAATGAGAAGTATGTTGCTGCACCACTTAATCAATGGCTGTAAATGGCTGAAACCAAACAAAAAGAATTCACGGAGGCCAGATAGGGCTATTTTCTTCTGACTGTCTCAATGGACTCACACAGAATCCATTTGTTTGATTGTTTGTTTTTCAGTTTCACTCGTGTAGGGTACTTGTCCACACACCTTCGGCTTGTAGTGTGTCTGTGTCCTTGGATCTCAAGTGAGTCTCCTGTAAGTAAGCACGTACGTGTCTTGAGTTTTCATCCCTTCTTTTAACCCTGTGTCTTTTGTTTGCTGCACTCAGTGCCTGACCTTTTATTCTGATGATTCAGAGCTGTGCACTTATTGCACTTAAAGAATTTTTTTTATCATTAAGCTAAAATCAATTGAAGAACATTATGTTTACTATGCTCCCCCCTTCACCAAGTACATCTGAAAAACCTCTTCAGTCGCTGTCGATCTGCATAGTTGGATGCTGTAGACCCCTTCACCATGTCCCTCCCAACAGACCCCATTACAGTCGCTGTCCATCAGTGAGTAGTAAGATGCTATATGATCTCTACTAGCCTTCTCTGTGTTGTACAGCACTCCCCATGACCCCTCGACCCAAAGCATTATACATGCTAAAACTAATGCCCCCATTCTTTCTCCTCACACTTATCCCTCCCTTCAGACCAACCCTGCCCAGTCCTTTTCCCTTTGGTAACTTTTAGTCAACTCTCGGGTTCTGTGAGTCTGCTGCTGTTTTTCTCCTTCAGTTTTTCTTTGTTGTTGTACTACACACATGAGTGAAAACACTTGGTACTTGTCTTTCTCCGCCTGGCCTATTTCTCTGAACATACTACCGTCTAGCTCCATCCAGGTCATTACAAATGGTAGGATTTGTTTTCTTCTTAAGGCTGCTTACTGCACTTTTAAAACTGGATTTCATTCTTCCTTTTTGTTTGTAGTTTAGCTATGTTATTCACCATTCAACTCCTGGTTATGAACAATAGCTTTGTGTCAATCGATATGTATCTGTATCTATCTATCTAATGGTCTGTCTGTCTATCTATGTTTCTACGTATGTATGTATGTATGTATCTATGTATCTATCTATCTATCTCTCTTCCTATCATCTATCTATGATGTCTATCATCTATCAATCCATGTACCTATCTATCTATCTTTCATCTGTCATCTGTGTACCTATCTATCTATGAATCAATCATCTTTTTGTCTGCCCATCTATCCTTCTGTACAGAACAGTTAACAAC
Source organism: Manis pentadactyla (assembly GCF_030020395.1). Lineage (NCBI taxonomy): Eukaryota > Metazoa > Chordata > Mammalia > Pholidota > Manidae > Manis > Manis pentadactyla. The sequence goes on along the minus strand of NW_026644987.1, from coordinate 245,092 downwards.
ATAGCCTATGTCTCTTCCCTACATTATGCTTCCAGAAATCTTGCAAGGTAACTAAGCCATAAGGAGAGCACTGTGTTCACCGATACACTTTCAGGTAGAGTCAGCCGCGTGTGCTTACAAAACCAGTAAATGGAGGTGAAAGGACTTGAACCTGTATCTCTGTCCACTGTCCTCTCATACTTCCTGCTCGCTTGGTGACTTTATTTAGCCACATTCAGTGAGTAAGTGATCCCTGAAGACCACAAGTATCCTTCGTCTGGTCCGGTTGTCGAAAGAAAAGTGTACTTGCTTCTTTGCACACCACCATGTTTGAGGGACATCGGCGTGATCACTGCTGATAGGTGCAGGGACAATTATAAAGGAACACCTATTTCTGGACAGGAGCAGTTGGGAACAAAGAGTGTGTTGTGGAGTGAAGTGTTTATTTGAGGGTCCAAACTTCCCTCCTTAGGTGGTTATTACTTCTTTACATTCGTGAACATCATAAAAAGCAATGATTTTAGAAGCCCCGACGCATATTATTACAGCAATTCATTTGTTGAGGTGAGAGGAAATGAGAAGGAACTTGCTGCACCACTAAATCTATGCCTGAGCACTGCTGAAATCAAACAAAAAGAATTCACGGTGGCTAGATAGGGCTATTTTCTACTGACTCTCTCTGGGGACTCAAACAGAATTCATTTGTTTGTTTGTTTCTTATTTTCACTTGTATAGGTAATCTGTCCCCGCCCCTTCAGCTTGTAGTTTGTCTGTGTCCTTGGATCTCAAGTGAGTCTCCAGTAAGGGAGCACGTAGGAGATCTTGCGTTTTCATCAGTTCTTCTAACACTGGGTCTTTTGATTGAAGCACTCAAAGCCTGTACTTTTATTTATTCTGATATTTGAGAGCTGTGCTCTTACTGCACTTTGAAATTCTTTTTGTTCTCATTAATATACAATCACATGCAGAACATTATGTTTTCCAGTCTACACCCTTCACCAAGTCCCCGGCAAAAGCCAGTTACAGTCGCTGTCCGTCAGCGTGTACTAAGATGCTGTAGAATCACTACATGTCTTCTCTGTGTTATGCAGCCGTACAAATGACCCCCCAAGTTACACACTATACATGCTAATCCTAATGCCCCCCATTCTTTTTCCCCACCCTTATTACTCCCTTCCCATAAACCCTCCCCAGTCCCTTTCTCTTTGGTAACTGTTAGTCCACTCTCGGGTTCTGTGAGTCTGCTGCTGTCTTTTCCTTCAGTTTTTCTTTGTTATCATACTCCACACATGAGTGAAATCATTTGGTACATGTATTTCTCCTCCTTGAATATTTGACTGAGCATAATACCCTCTAGCTCCATCCACGTTATTGCAAATAATAGGATTTGTTTTCTTCTTATGGCTGCCTACTGCACTTTTTAAACTGGATTTCATTCTTCTTTTTTGTTTGTAGTTTCGCTATGTGCTTTCACCATTGCTCTCCTGGTTATGAGCAGTAGCTTTGTGTTAATCGATATGTACCTATATCTATCTGTCTGTCTGTCTATCTATTTATCAATCAATCAATCAATCAATCAATCATCTTTTTGTCTGCCCATCTGTCCTTGTGTACAGAACAGTTAACCATATATCCTATATCACTTTCCTACACTATGCTTCCAAAAATCCTGCAAAGTATCTAGGCTGTAGAGAGACCACTGGGTTCACCGAGACACTTGCAGTTCGAGGCGGCCGCGTGTACCTACAAAACCAGGAAATAGTTGTGCCGGGACTTGAACCCGTGTCTCTATCCTCTGTCTTCTTTCATCTCCTTCTAACTTACTGTCTGTATTTAGCCACATTCTTTGACTAAGTGCTCCCTGAAGACCACAAGTATCATTCCTCTGGGCCTGTTGTCTCGAGAAAAGAAAACTTGTTCTTTGCTCACCACCATGTTTGAAGGACATCAGCGTGATCACCGGCGATAGGACGGAGGGTCAAATAAAAAGGAACACCAATTTCTAGACAGGAGCAGTTGGGAGCTAAGAGTGTTTTGTGGGGTGACGTGTTTATTTGAGTGTCCAAACTTCCCTCTTTAGGTAGTTATTAGATCCTCCCATTCGTGAACATCATAAAACCCACTGATTTCAAAGGCCCAGACGCTTATTATTACAGCAACTCAGTTGTCGAGGTGAGAGAAAATGAGAAGTATGTTGCTGCACCACTAAATCAATGGCTGGGAACGGCTGAAACCAAACAAAAAGAATTCACGGAGGCCAGATAGGGCTATTTTCTTCTGACTGTCTCAATGGACTCACACAGAATCCATTTGTTTGATTGTTTGTTTTTCAGTTTCACTCGTGTAGGGTACTTGTCCACACACCTTCGGCTTGTAGTGTGTCTGTGTCCTTGGATCTCAAGTGAGTCTCCTGTAAGTAAGCACGTACGTGTCTTGAGTTTTCATCCCTTCTTTTAACCCTGTGTCTTTTGTTTGCTGCACTCAGTGCCTGACCTTTTATTCTGATGATTCAGAGCTGTGCACTTATTGCACTTAAAGAATTTTTTTTATCATTAAGCTAAAATCAATTGAAGAACATTATGTTTACTATGCTCCCCCCTTCACCAAGTACATCTGAAAAACCTCTTCAGTCGCTGTCGATCTGCGTAGTTGGATGCTGTAGACCCCTTCACCATGTCCCTCCCAACAGACCCCATTACAGTCGCTGTCCATCAGTGAGTAGTAAGATGCTATATGATCTCTACTAGCCTTCTCTGTGTTGTACAGCACTCCCCATGACCCCTCGACCCAAAGCATTATACATGCTAAAACTAATGCCCCCATTCTTTCTCCTCACACTTATCCCTCCCTTCAGACCAACCCTGCCCAGTCCTTTTCCCTTTGGTAACTTTTAGTCAACTCTCGGGTTCTGTGAGTCTGCTGCTGTTTTTCTCCTTCAGTTTTTCTTTGTTGTTGTACTACACACATGAGTGAAAACACTTGGTACTTGTCTTTCTCCGCCTGGCCTATTTCTCTGAACATACTACCGTCTAGCTCCATCCAGGTCATTACAAATGGTAGGATTTGTTTTCTTCTTAAGGCTGCTTACTGCACTTTTAAAACTGGATTTCATTCTTCCTTTTTGTTTGTAGTTTAGCTATGTTATTCACCATTCAACTCCTGGTTATGAACAATAGCTTTGTGACAATCGATATGTATCTGTATCTATCTATCTAATGGTCTGTCTGTCTATCTATGTTTCTACGTATGTATGTATGTATGTATGTATGTATCTATCTATCTCTCTTCATATCATCTATCTATGATGTCTATCATCTATCAATCCATGTACCTATCTATCTATCTTTCATCTGTCATCTGTGTACCTATCTATCTATGAATCAATCATCTTTTTGTCTGCCCATCTATCCTTCTGTACAGAACAGTTAACAACATAGCCTATGTCTCTTCCCTACATTATGCTTCCAGAAATCTTGCAAGGTAACTAAGCCATAAGGAGAGCACTGTGTTCACCGATACACTTTCAGGTAGAGTCAGCCGCGTGTGCTTACAAAACCAGTAAATGGAGGTGAAAGGACTTGAACCTGTATCTCTGTCCACTGTCCTCTCATACTTCCTGCTCGCTTGGTGACTTTATTTAGCCACATTCAGTGAGTAAGTGATCCCTGAAGACCACAAGTATCCTTCGTCTGGTCCGGTTGTCGAAAGAAAAGTGTACTTGCTTCTTTGCACACCACCATGTTTGAGGGACATCGGCGTGATCACTGCTGATAGGTGCAGGGACAATTATAAAGGAACACCTATTTCTGGACAGGAGCAGTTGGGAACAAAGAGTGTGTTGTGGAGTGAAGTGTTTATTTGAGGGTCCAAACTTCCCTCCTTAGGTGGGTATTACTTCTTTACATTCGTGAACATCATAAAAAGCAATGATTTTAGAAGCCCAGACGCATATTATTACAGCAATTCATTTGTTGAGGTGAGAGGAAATGAGAAGGAACTTGCTGCACCACTAAATCTATGCCTGAGCACTGCTGAAATCAAACAAAAAGAATTCACGGTGGCTAGATAGGGCTATTTTCTACTGACTCTCTCTGGGGACTCAAACAGAATTCATTTGTTTGTTTGTTTCTTATTTTCACTTGTATAGGTAATCTGTCCCCGCCCCTTCAGCTTGTAGTTTGTCTGTGTCCTTGGATCTCAAGTGAGTCTCCAGTAAGGGAGCACGTAGGAGATCTTGCGTTTTCATCAGTTCTTCTAACACTGGGTCTTTTGATTGAAGCACTCAAAGCCTGTACTTTTATTTATTCTGATATTTGAGAGCTGTGCTCTTACTGCACTTTGAAATTCTTTTTGTTCTCATTAATATACAATCACATGCAGAACATTATGTTTTCCAGTCTACACCCTTCACCAAGTCCCCGGCAAAAGCCAGTTACAGTCGCTGTCCGTCAGCGTGTACTAAGATGCTGTAGAATCACTACATGTCTTCTCTGTGTTATGCAGCCGTACAAATGACCCCCCAAGTTACACACTATACATGCTAATCCTAATGCCCCCCATTCTTTTTCCCCGCCCTTATTACTCCCTTCCCAAAAACCCTCCCCAGTCCCTTTCTCTTTGGTAACTGTTAGTCCACTCTCGGGTTCTGTGAGTCTGCTGCTGTCTTTTCCTTCAGTTTTTCTTTGTTATCATACTCCACACATGAGTGAAATCATTTGGTACATGTATTTCTCCTCCTTGAATATTTGACTGAGCGTAATACCCTCTAGCTCCATCCACGTTATTGCAAATAATAGGATTTGTTTTCTTCTTATGGCTGCCTACTGCACTTTTTAAACTGGATTTCATTCTTCTTTTTTGTTTGTAGTTTCGCTATGTGCTTTCACCATTGCTCTCCTGGTTATGAGCAGTAGCTTTGTGTTAATCGATATGTACCTATATCTATCTATCTGTCTGTCTATCTATTTATCAATCAATCAATCAATCAATCAATCATCTTTTTGTCTGCCCATCTGTCCTTGTGTACAGAACAGTTAACCATATATCCTATATCACTTTCCTACACTATGCTTCCAAAAATCCTGCAAAGTATCTAGGCTGTAGAGAGACCACTGGGTTCACCGAGACACTTGCAGTTCGAGGCGGCCGCGTGTACCTACAAAACCAGGAAATAGTTGTGCCGGGACTTGAACCCGTGTCTCTATCCTCTGTCTTCTTTCATCTCCTTCTAACTTACTGTCTGTATTTAGCCACATTCTTTGACTAAGTGCTCCCTGAAGACCACAAGTATCATTCCTCTGGGCCTGTTGTCTCGAGAAAAGAAAACTTGTTCTTTGCTCACCACCATGTTTGAAGGACATCAGCGTGATCACCGGCGATAGGACGGAGGGTCAAATAAAAAGGAACACCAATTTCTAGACAGGAGCAGTTGGGAGCTAAGAGTGTTTTGTGGGGTGACGTGTTTATTTGAGTGTCCAAACTTCCCTCTTTAGGTAGTTATTAGATCCTCCCATTCGTGAACATCATAAAACCCACTGATTTCAAAGGCCCAGACGCTTATTATTACAGCAACTCAGTTGTCGAGGTGAGAGAAAATGAGAAGTATGTTGCTGCACCACTAAATCAATGGCTGGGAATGGCTGAAACCAAACAAAAAGAATTCACGGAGGCCAGATAGGGCTATTTTCTTCTGACTGTCTCAATGGACTCACACAGAATCCATTTGTTTGATTGTTTGTTTTTCAGTTTCACTCGTGTAGGGTACTTGTCCACACACCTTCGGCTTGTAGTGTGTCTGTGTCCTTGGATCTCAAGTGAGTCTCCTGTAAGTAAGCACGTACGTGTCTTGAGTTTTCATCCCTTCTTTTAACCCTGTGTCTTTTGTTTGCTGCACTCAGTGCCTGACCTTTTATTCTGATGATTCAGAGCTGTGCACTTATTGCACTTAAAGAATTTTTTTTATCATTAAGCTAAAATCAATTGAAGAACATTATGTTTACTATGCTCCCCCCTTCACCAAGTACATCTGAAAAACCTCTTCAGTCGCTGTCGATCTGCGTAGTTGGATGCTGTAGACCCCTTCACCATGTCCCTCCCAACAGACCCCATTACAGTCGCTGTCCATCAGTGAGTAGTAAGATGCTATATGATCTCTACTAGCCTTCTCTGTGTTGTACAGCACTCCCCATGACCCCTCGACCCAAAGCATTATACATGCTAAAACTAATGCCCCCATTCTTTCTCCTCACACTTATCCCTCCCTTCAGACCAACCCTGCCCAGTCCTTTTCCCTTTGGTAACTTTTAGTCAACTCTCGGGTTCTGTGAGTCTGCTGCTGTTTTTCTCCTTCAGTTTTTCTTTGTTGTTGTACTACACACATGAGTGAAAACACTTGGTACTTGTCTTTCTCCGCCTGGCCTATTTCTCTGAACATACTACCGTCTAGCTCCATCCAGGTCATTACAAATGGTAGGATTTGTTTTCTTCTTAAGGCTGCTTACTGCACTTTTAAAACTGGATTTCATTCTTCCTTTTTGTTTGTAGTTTAGCTATGTTATTCACCATTCAACTCCTGGTTATGAACAATAGCTTTGTGTCAATCGATATGCATCTGTATCTATCTATCTAATGGTCTGTCTGTCTATCTATGTTTCTACGTATGTATGTATGTATGTATGTATGTATCTATCTATCTCTCTTCCTATCATCTATCTATGATGTCTATCATCTATCAATCCATGTACCTAACTATCTATCTTTCATCTGTCATCTGTGTACCTATCTATCTATGAATCAATCATCTTTTTGTCTGCCCATCTATCCTTCTGTACAGAACAGTTAACAACATAGCCTATGTCTCTTCCCTACATTATGCTTCCAGAAATCTTGCAAGGTAACTAAGCCATAAGGAGAGCACTGTGTTCACCGATACACTTTCAGGTAGAGTCAGCCGCGTGTGCTTACAAAACCAGTAAATGGAGGTGAAAGGACTTGAACCTGTATCTCTGTCCACTGTCCTCTCATACTTCCTGCTCGCTTGGTGACTTTATTTAGCCACATTCAGTGAGTAAGTGATCCCTGAAGACCACAAGTATCCTTCGTCTGGTCCGGTTGTCGAAAGAAAAGTGTACTTGCTTCTTTGCACACCACCATGTTTGAGGGACATCGGCGTGATCACTGCTGATAGGTGCAGGGACAATTATAAAGGAACACCTATTTCTGGACAGGAGCAGTTGGGAACAAAGAGTGTGTTGTGGAGTGAAGTGTTTATTTGAGGGTCCAAACTTCCCTCCTTAGGTGGTTATTACTTCTTTACATTCGTGAACATCATAAAAAGCAATGATTTTAGAAGCCCCGACGCATATTATTACAGCAATTCATTTGTTGAGGTGAGAGGAAATGAGAAGGAACTTGCTGCACCACTAAATCTATGCCTGAGCACTGCTGAAATCAAACAAAAAGAATTCACGGTGGCTAGATAGGGCTATTTTCTACTGACTCTCTCTGGGGACTCAAACAGAATTCATTTGTTTGTTTGTTTCTTATTTTCACTTGTATAGGTAATCTGTCCCCGCCCCTTCAGCTTGTAGTTTGTCTGTGTCCTTGGATCTCAAGTGAGTCTCCAGTAAGGGAGCACGTAGGAGATCTTGCGTTTTCATCAGTTCTTCTAACACTGGGTCTTTTGATTGAAGCACTCAAAGCCTGTACTTTTATTTATTCTGATATTTGAGAGCTGTGCTCTTACTGCACTTTGAAATTCTTTTTGTTCTCATTAATATACAATCACATGCAGAACATTATGTTTTCCAGTCTACACCCTTCACCAAGTCCCCGGCAAAAGCCAGTTACAGTCGCTGTCCGTCAGCGTGTACTAAGATGCTGTAGAATCACTACATGTCTTCTCTGTGTTATGCAGCCGTACAAATGACCCCCCAAGTTACACACTATACATGCTAATCCTAATGCCCCCCATTCTTTTTCCCCGCCCTTATTACTCCCTTCCCAAAAACCCTCCCCAGTCCCTTTCTCTTTGGTAACTGTTAGTCCACTCTCGGGTTCTGTGAGTCTGCTGCTGTCTTTTCCTTCAGTTTTTCTTTGTTATCATACTCCACACATGAGTGAAATCATTTGGTACATGTATTTCTCCTCCTTGAATATTTGACTGAGCATAATACCCTCTAGCTCCATCCACGTTATTGCAAATAATAGGATTTGTTTTCTTCTTATGGCTGCCTACTGCACTTTTTAAACTGGATTTCATTCTTCTTTTTTGTTTGTAGTTTCGCTATGTGCTTTCACCATTGCTCTCCTGGTTATGAGCAGTAGCTTTGTGTTAATCGATATGTACCTATATCTATCTATCTGTCTGTCTATCTATTTATCAATCAATCAATCAATCAATCATCTTTTTGTCTGCCCATCTGTCCTTGTGTACAGAACAGTTAACCATATATCCTATATCACTTTCCTACACTATGCTTCCAAAAATCCTGCAAAGTATCTAGGCTGTAGAGAGACCACTGGGTTCACCGAGACACTTGCAGTTCGAGGCGGCCGCGTGTACCTACAAAACCAGGAAATAGTTGTGCCGGGACTTGAACCCGTGTCTCTATCCTCTGTCTTCTTTCATCTCCTTCTAACTTACTGTCTGTATTTAGCCACATTCTTTGACTAAGTGCTCCCTGAAGACCACACGTATCATTCCTCTGGGCCTGTTGTCTCGAGAAAAGAAAACTTGTTCTTTGCTCACCACCATGTTTGAAGGACATCAGCGTGATCACCGGCGATAGGACGGAGGGTCAAATAAAAAGGAACACCAATTTCTAGACAGGAGCAGTTGGGAGCTAAGAGTGTTTTGTGGGGTGACGTGTTTATTTGAGTGTCCAAACTTCCCTCTTTAGGTAGTTATTAGATCCTCCCATTCGTGAACATCATAAAACCCACTGATTTCAAAGGCCCAGACGCTTATTATTACAGCAACTCAGTTGTCGAAGTGAGAGAAAATGAGAAGTATGTTGCTGCACCACTTAATCAATGGCTGGGAATGGCTGAAACCAAACAAAAAGAATTCACGGAGGCCAGATAGGGCTATTTTCTTCTGACTGTCTCAATGGACTCACACAGAATCCATTTGTTTGATTGTTTGTTTTTCAGTTTCACTCGTGTAGGGTACTTGTCCACACACCTTCGGCTTGTAGTGTGTCTGTGTCCTTGGATCTCAAGTGAGTCTCCTGTAAGTAAGCACGTACGTGTCTTGAGTTTTCATCCCTTCTTTTAACCCTGTGTCTTTTGTTTGCTGCACTCAGTGCCTGACCTTTTATTCTGATGATTCAGAGCTGTGCACTTATTGCACTTAAAGAATTTTTTTTATCATTAAGCTAAAATCAATTGAAGAACATTATGTTTACTATGCTCCCCCCTTCACCAAGTACATCTGAAAAACCTCTTCAGTCGCTGTCGATCTGCGTAGTTGGATGCTGTAGACCCCTTCACCATGTCCCTCCCAACAGACCCCATTACAGTCGCTGTCCATCAGTGAGTAGTAAGATGCTATATGATCTCTACTAGCCTTCTCTGTGTTGTACAGCACTCCCCATGACCCCTCGACCCAAAGCATTATACATGCTAAAACTAATGCCCCCATTCTTTCTCCTCACACTTATCCCTCCCTTCAGACCAACCCTGCCCAGTCCTTTTCCCTTTGGTAACTTTTAGTCAACTCTCGGGTTCTGTGAGTCTGCTGCTGTTTTTCTCCTTCAGTTTTTCTTTGTTGTTGTACTACACACATGAGTGAAAACACTTGGTACTTGTCTTTCTCCGCCTGGCCTATTTCTCTGAACATACTACCGTCTAGCTCCATCCAGGTCATTACAAATGGTAGGATTTGTTTTCTTCTTAAGGCTGCTTACTGCACTTTTAAAACTGGATTTCATTCTTCCTTTTTGTTTGTAGTTTAGCTATGTTATTCACCATTCAACTCCTGGTTATGAACAATAGCTTTGTGACAATCGATATGTATCTGTATCTATCTATCTAATGGTCTGTCTGTCTATCTATGTTTCTACGTATGTATGTATGTATGTATCTATGTATCTATCTATCTATCTCTCTTCCTATCATCTATCTATGATGTCTATCATCTATCAATTGATGTACCTATCTATCTATCTTTCATCTGTCATCTGTGTACCTATCTATCTATGAATCAATCATCTTTTTGTCTGCCCATCTATCCTTCTGTACAGAACAGTTAACAACATAGCCTATGTCTCTTCCCTACATTATGCTTCCAGAAATCTTGCAAGGTAACTAAGCCATAAGGAGAGCACTGTGTTCACCGATACACTTTCAGGTAGAGTCAGCCGCGTGTGCTTACAAAACCAGTAAATGGAGGTGAAAGGACTTGAACCTGTATCTCTGTCCACTGTCCTCTCATACTTCCTGCTCGCTTGGTGACTTTATTTAGCCACATTCAGTGAGTAAGTGATCCCTGAAGACCACAAGTATCCTTCGTCTGGTCCGGTTGTCGAAAGAAAAGTGTACTTGGTTCTTTGCACACCACCATGTTTGAGGGACATCGGCGTGATCACTGCTGATAGGTGCAGGGACAATTATAAAGGAACACCTATTTCTGTACAGGAGCAGTTGGGAACAAAGAGTGTGTTGTGGAGTGAAGTGTTTATTTGAGGGTCCAAACTTCCCTCCTTAGGTGGGTATTAATTCTTTACATTCGTGAACATCATAAAAAGCAATGATTTTAGAAGCCCAGACGCATATTATTACAGCAATTCATTTGTTGAGGTGAGAGGAAATGAGAAGGAACTTGCTGCACCACTAAATCTATGCCTGAGCACTGCTGAAATCAAACAAAAAGAATTCACGGTGGCTAGATAGGGCTATTTTCTACTGACTCTCTCTGGGGACTCAAACAGAATTCATTTGTTTATTTGTTTCTTATTTTCACTTGTATAGGTAATCTGTCCCCGCCCCTTCAGCTTGTAGTTTGTCTGTGTCCTTGGATCTCAAGTGAGTCTCCAGTAAGGGAGCACGTAGGAGATCTTGCGTTTTCATCAGTTCTTCTAACACTGGGTCTTTTGATTGAAGCACTCAAAGCCTGTACTTTTATTTATTCTGATATTTGAGAGCTGTGCTCTTACTGCACTTTGAAATTCTTTTTGTTCTCATTAATATACAATCACATGCAGAACATTATGTTTTCCAGTCTACACCCTTCACCAAGTCCCCGGCAAAAGCCAGTTACAGTCGCTGTCCGTCAGCGTGTACTAAGATGCTGTAGAATCACTACATGTCTTCTCTGTGTTATGCAGCCGTACAAATGACCCCCCAAGTTACACACTATACATGCTAATCCTAATGCCCCCCATTCTTTTTCCCCGCCCTTATTACTCCCTTCCCAAAAACCCTCCCCAGTCCCTTTCTCTTTGGTAACTGTTAGTCCACTCTCGGGTTCTGTGAGTCTGCTGCTGTCTTTTCCTTCAGTTTTTCTTTGTTATCATACTCCACACATGAGTGAAATCATTTGGTACATGTATTTCTCCTCCTTGAATATTTGACTGAGCATAATACCCTCTAGCTCCATCCACGTTATTGCAAATAATAGGATTTGTTTTCTTCTTATGGCTGCCTACTGCACTTTTTAAACTGGATTTCATTCTTCTTTTTTGTTTGTAGTTTCGCTATGTGCTTTCACCATTGCTCTCCTGGTTATGAGCAGTAGCTTTGTGTTAATCGATATGTACCTATATCTATCTATCTGTCTGTCTATCTATTTATCAATCAATCAATCAATCAATCAATCATCTTTTTGTCTGCCCATCTGTCCTTGTGTACAGAACAGTTAACCATATATCCTATATCACTTTCCTACACTATGCTTCCAAAAATCCTGCAAAGTATCTAGGCTGTAGAGAGACCACTGGGTTCACCGAGACACTTGCAGTTCGAGGCGGCCGCGTGTACCTACAAAACCAGGAAATAGTTGTGCCGGGACTTGAACCCGTGTCTCTATCCTCTGTCTTCTTTCATCTCCTTCTAACTTACTGTCTGTATTTAGCCACATTCTTTGACTAAGTGCTCCCTGAAGACCACAAGTATCATTCCTCTGGGCCTGTTGTCTCGAGAAAAGAAAACTTGTTCTTTGCTCACCACCATGTTTGAAGGACATCAGCGTGATCACCGGCGATAGGACGGAGGGTCAAATAAAAAGGAACACCAATTTCTAGACAGGAGCAGTTGGGAGCTAAGAGTGTTTTGTGGGGTGACGTGTTTATTTGAGTGTCCAAACTTCCCTCTTTAGGTAGTTATTAGATCCTCCCATTCGTGAACATCATAAAACCCACTGATTTCAAAGGCCCAGACGCTTATTATTACAGCAACTCAGTTGTCGAGGTGAGAGAAAATGAGAAGTATGTTGCTGCACCACTAAATCAATGGCTGGGAACGGCTGAAACCAAACAAAAAGAATTCACGGAGGCCAGATAGGGCTATTTTCTTCTGACTGTCTCAATGGACTCACACAGAATCCATTTGTTTGATTGTTTGTTTTTCAGTTTCACTCGTGTAGGGTACTTGTCCACACACCTTCGGCTTGTAGTGTGTCTGTGTCCTTGGATCTCAAGTGAGTCTCCTGTAAGTAAGCACGTACGTGTCTTGAGTTTTCATCCCTTCTTTTAACCCTGTGTCTTTTGTTTGCTGCACTCAGTGCCTGACCTTTTATTCTGATGATTCAGAGCTGTGCACTTATTGCACTTAAAGAATTTTTTTTATCATTAAGCTAAAATCAATTGAAGAACATTATGTTTACTATGCTCCCCCCTTCACCAAGTACATCTGAAAAACCTCTTCAGTCGCTGTCGATCTGCGTAGTTGGATGCTGTAGACCCCTTCACCATGTCCCTCCCAACAGACCCCATTACAGTCGCTGTCCATCAGTGAGTAGTAAGATGCTATATGATCTCTACTAGCCTTCTCTGTGTTGTACAGCACTCCCCATGACCCCTCGACCCAAAGCATTATACATGCTAAAACTAATGCCCCCATTCTTTCTCCTCACACTTATCCCTCCCTTCAGACCAACCCTGCCCAGTCCTTTTCCCTTTGGTAACTTTTAGTCAACTCTCGGGTTCTGTGAGTCTGCTGCTGTTTTTCTCCTTCAGTTTTTCTTTGTTGTTGTACTACACACATGAGTGAAAACACTTGGTACTTGTCTTTCTCCGCCTGGCCTATTTCTCTGAACATACTACCGTCTAGCTCCATCCAGGTCATTACAAATGGTAGGATTTGTTTTCTTCTTAAGGCTGCTTACTGCACTTTTAAAACTGGATTTCATTCTTCCTTTTTGTTTGTAGTTTAGCTATGTTATTCACCATTCAACTCCTGGTTATGAACAATAGCTTTGTGTCAATCGATATGTATCTGTATCTATCTATCTAATGGTCTGTCTGTCTATCTATGTTTCTACGTATGTATGTATGTATGTATCTATGTATCTATCTATCTATCTCTCTTCCTATCATCTATCTATGATGTCTATCATCTATCAGTCCATGTACCTATCTATCTATCTTTCATCTGTCATCTGTGTACCTATCTATCTATGAATCAATCATCTTTTTGTCTGCCCATCTATCCTTCTGTACAGAACAGTTAACAACATAGCCTATGTCTCTTCCCTACATTATGCTTCCAGAAATCTTGCAAGGTAACTAAGCCATAAGGAGAGCACTGTGTTCACCGATACACTTTCAGGTAGAGTCAGCCGCGTGTGCTTACAAAACCAGTAAATGGAGGTGAAAGGACTTGAACCTGTATCTCTGTCCACTGTCCTCTCATACTTCCTGCTCGCTTGGTGACTTTATTTAGCCACATTCAGTGAGTAAGTGATCCCTGAAGACCACAAGTATCCTTCGTCTGGTCCGGTTGTCGAAAGAAAAGTGTACTTGGTTCTTTGCACACCACCATGTTTGAGGGACATCGGCGTGATCACTGCTGATAGGTGCAGGGACAATTATAAAGGAACACCTATTTCTGGACAGGAGCAGTTGGGAACAAAGAGTGTGTTGTGGAATGAAGTGTTTATTTGAGGGTCCAAACTTCCCTCCTTAGGTGGTTATTACTTCTTTACATTCGTGAACATCATAAAAAGCAATGATTTTAGAAGCCCAGACGCATATTATTACAGCAATTCATTTGTTGAGGTGAGAGGAAATGAGAAGGAACTTGCTGTACCACTAAATCTATGCCTGAGCACTGCTGAAATCAAACAAAAAGAATTCACGGTGGCTAGATAGGGCTATTTTCTACTGACTCTCTCTGGGGACTCAAACAGAATTCATTTGTTTGTTTGTTTCTTATTTTCACTTGTATAGGTAATCTGTCCCCGCCCCTTCAGCTTGTAGTTTGTCTGTGTCCTTGGATCTCAAGTGAGTCTCCAGTAAGGGAGCACGTAGGAGATCTTGCGTTTTCATCAGTTCTTCTAACACTGGGTCTTTTGATTGAAGCACTCAAAGCCTGTACTTTTATTTATTCTGATATTTGAGAGCTGTGCTCTTACTGCACTTTGAAATTCTTTTTGTTCTCATTAATATACAATCACATGCAGAACATTATGTTTTCCAGTCTACACCCTTCACCAAGTCCCCGGCAAAAGCCAGTTACAGTCGCTGTCCGTCAGCGTGTACTAAGATGCTGTAGAATCACTACATGTCTTCTCTGTGTTATGCAGCCGTACAAATGACCCCCCAAGTTACACACTATACATGCTAATCCTAATGCCCCCCATTCTTTTTCCCCGCCCTTATTACTCCCTTCCCAAAAACCCTCCCCAGTCCCTTTCTCTTTGGTAACTGTTAGTCCACTCTCGGGTTCTGTGAGTCTGCTGCTGTCTTTTCCTTCAGTTTTTCTTTGTTATCATACTCCACACATGAGTGAAATCATTTGGTACATGTATTTCTCCTCCTTGAATATTTGACTGAGCATAATACCCTCTAGCTCCATCCACGTTATTGCAAATAATAGGATTTGTTTTCTTCTTATGGCTGCCTACTGCACTTTTTAAACTGGATTTCATTCTTCTTTTTTGTTTGTAGTTTCGCTATGTGCTTTCACCATTGCTCTCCTGGTTATGAGCAGTAGCTTTGTGTTAATCGATATGTACCTATATCTATCTATCTGTCTATCTATTTATCAATCAATCAATCAATCAATCAATCATCTTTTTGTCTGCCCATCTGTCCTTGTGTACAGAACAGTTAACCATATATCCTATATCACTTTCCTACACTATGCTTCCAAAAATCCTGCAAAGTATCTAGGCTGTAGAGAGACCACTGGGTTCACCGAGACACTTGCAGTTCGAGGCGGCCGCGTGTACCTACAAAACCAGGAAATAGTTGTGCCGGGACTTGAACCCGTGTCTCTATCCTCTGTCTTCTTTCATCTCCTTCTAACTTACTGTCTGTATTTAGCCACATTCTTTGACTAAGTGCTCCCTGAAGACCACAAGTATCATTCCTCTGGGCCTGTTGTCTCGAGAAAAGAAAACTTGTTCTTTGCTCACCACCATGTTTGAAGGACATCAGCGTGATCACCGGCGATAGGACGGAGGGTCAAATAAAAAGGAACACCAATTTCTAGACAGGAGCAGTTGGGAGCTAAGAGTGTTTTGTGGGGTGACGTGTTTATTTGAGTGTCCAAACTTCCCTCTTTAGGTAGTTATTAGATCCTCCCATTCGTGAACATCATAAAACCCACTGATTTCAAAGGCCCAGACGCTTATTATTACAGCAACTCAGTTGTCGAGGTGAGAGAAAATGAGAAGTATGTTGCTGCACCACTAAATCAATGGCTGGGAACGGCTGAAACCAAACAAAAAGAATTCACGGAGGCCAGATAGGGCTATTTTCTTCTGACTGTCTCAATGGACTCACACAGAATCCATTTGTTTGATTGTTTGTTTTTCAGTTTCACTCGTGTAGGGTACTTGTCCACACACCTTCGGCTTGTAGTGTGTCTGTGTCCTTGGATCTCAAGTGAGTCTCCTGTAAGTAAGCACGTACGTGTCTTGAGTTTTCATCCCTTCTTTTAACCCTGTGTCTTTTGTTTGCTGCACTCAGTGCCTGACCTTTTATTCTGATGATTCAGAGCTGTGCACTTATTGCACTTAAAGAATTTTTTTTATCATTAAGCTAAAATCAATTGAAGAACATTATGTTTACTATGCTCCCCCCTTCACCAAGTACATCTGAAAAACCTCTTCAGTCGCTGTCGATCTGCGTAGTTGGATGCTGTAGACCCCTTCACCATGTCCCTCCCAACAGACCCCATTACAGTCGCTGTCCATCAGTGAGTAGTAAGATGCTATATGATCTCTACTAGCCTTCTCTGTGTTGTACAGCACTCCCCATGACCCCTCGACCCAAAGCATTATACATGCTAAAACTAATGCCCCCATTCTTTCTCCTCACACTTATCCCTCCCTTCAGACCAACCCTGCCCAGTCCTTTTCCCTTTGGTAACTTTTAGTCAACTCTCGGGTTCTGTGAGTCTGCTGCTGTTTTTCTCCTTCAGTTTTTCTTTGTTGTTGTACTACACACATGAGTGAAAACACTTGGTACTTGTCTTTCTCCGCCTGGCCTATTTCTCTGAACATACTACCGTCTAGCTCCATCCAGGTCATTACAAATGGTAGGATTTGTTTTCTTCTTAAGGCTGCTTACTGCACTTTTAAAACTGGATTTCATTCTTCCTTTTTGTTTGTAGTTTAGCTATGTTATTCACCATTCAACTCCTGGTTATGAACAATAGCTTTGTGTCAATCGATA
This sequence comes from Manis pentadactyla, assembly GCF_030020395.1. Lineage (NCBI taxonomy): Eukaryota > Metazoa > Chordata > Mammalia > Pholidota > Manidae > Manis > Manis pentadactyla. Next base: position 228,272 of record NW_026644987.1, on the reverse strand, counting down.
TGTATCTGTATCTATCTATCTAATGGTCTGTCTGTCTATCTATGTTTCTACGTATGTATGTATGTATGTATCTATGTATCTATCTATCTATCTCTCTTCCTATCATCTATCTATGATGTCTATCATCTATCAATCCATGTACCTATCTATCTATCTTTCATCTGTCATCTGTGTACCTATCTATCTATGAATCAATCATCTTTTTGTCTGCCCATCTATCCTTCTGTACAGAACAGTTAACAACATAGCCTATGTCTCTTCCCTACATTATGCTTCCAGAAATCTTGCAAGGTAACTAAGCCATAAGGAGAGCACTGTGTTCACCGATACACTTTCAGGTAGAGTCAGCCGCGTGTGCTTACAAAACCAGTAAATGGAGGTGAAAGGACTTGAACCTGTATCTCTGTCCACTGTCCTCTCATACTTCCTGCTCGCTTGGTGACTTTATTTAGCCACATTCAGTGAGTAAGTGATCCCTGAAGACCACAAGTATCCTTCGTCTGGTCCGGTTGTCGAAAGAAAAGTGTACTTGCTTCTTTGCACACCACCATGTTTGAGGGACATCGGCGTGATCACTGCTGATAGGTGCAGGGACAATTATAAAGGAACACCTATTTCTGGACAGGAGCAGTTGGGAACAAAGAGTGTGTTGTGGAGTGAAGTGTTTATTTGAGGGTCCAAACTTCCCTCCTTAGGTGGGTATTACTTCTTTACATTCGTGAACATGATAAAAAGCAATGATTTTAGAAGCCCAGACGCATATTATTACAGCAATTCATTTGTTGAGGTGAGAGGAAATGAGAAGGAACTTGCTGCACCACTAAATCTATGCCTGAGCACTGCTGAAATCAAACAAAAAGAATTCACGGTGGCTAGATAGGGCTATTTTCTACTGACTCTCTCTGGGGACTCAAACAGAATTCATTTGTTTGTTGGTTTCTTATTTTCACTTGTATAGGTAATCTGTCCCCGCCCCTTCAGCTTGTAGTTTGTCTGTGTCCTTGGATCTCAAGTGAGTCTCCAGTAAGGGAGCACGTAGGAGATCTTGCGTTTTCATCAGTTCTTCTAACACTGGGTCTTTTGATTGAAGCACTCAAAGCCTGTACTTTTATTTATTCTGATATTTGAGAGCTGTGCTCTTACTGCACTTTGAAATTCTTTTTGTTCTCATTAATATACAATCACATGCAGAACATTATGTTTTCCAGTCTACACCCTTCACCAAGTCCCCGGCAAAAGCCAGTTACAGTCGCTGTCCGTCAGCGTGTACTAAGATGCTGTAGAATCACTACATGTCTTCTCTGTGTTATGCAGCCGTACAAATGACCCCCCAAGTTACACACTATACATGCTAATCCTAATGCCCCCCATTCTTTTTCCCCGCCCTTATTACTCCCTTCCCAAAAACCCTCCCCAGTCCCTTTCTCTTTGGTAACTGTTAGTCCACTCTCGGGTTCTGTGAGTCTGCTGCTGTCTTTTCCTTCAGTTTTTCTTTGTTATCATACTCCACACATGAGTGAAATCATTTGGTACATGTATTTCTCCTCCTTGAATATTTGACTGAGCATAATACCCTCTAGCTCCATCCACGTTATTGCAAATAATAGGATTTGTTTTCTTCTTATGGCTGCCTACTGCACTTTTTAAACTGGATTTCATTCTTCTTTTTTGTTTGTAGTTTCGCTATGTGCTTTCACCATTGCTCTCCTGGTTATGAGCAGTAGCTTTGTGTTAATCGATATGTACCTATATCTATCTATCTGTCTGTCTATCTATTTATCAATCAATCAATCAATCAATCAATCATCTTTTTGTCTGCCCATCTGTCCTTGTGTACAGAACAGTTAACCATATATCCTATATCACTTTCCTACACTATGCTTCCAAAAATCCTGCAAAGTATCTAGGCTGTAGAGAGACCACTGGGTTCACCGAGACACTTGCAGTTCGAGGCGGCCGCGTGTACCTACAAAACCAGGAAATAGTTGTGCCGGGACTTGAACCCGTGTCTCTATCCTCTGTCTTCTTTCATCTCCTTCTAACTTACTGTCTGTATTTAGCCACATTCTTTGACTAAGTGCTCCCTGAAGACCACAAGTATCATTCCTCTGGGCCTGTTGTCTCGAGAAAAGAAAACTTGTTCTTTGCTCACCACCATGTTTGAAGGACATCAGCGTGATCACCGGCGATAGGACGGAGGGTCAAATAAAAAGGAACACCAATTTCTAGACAGGAGCAGTTGGGAGCTAAGAGTGTTTTGTGGGGTGACGTGTTTATTTGAGTGTCCACACTTCCCTCTTTAGGTAGTTATTAGATCCTCCCATTCGTGAACATCATAAAACCCACTGATTTCAAAGGCCCAGACGCTTATTATTACAGCAACTCAGTTGTCGAGGTGAGAGAAAATGAGAAGTATGTTGCTGCACCACTAAATCAATGGCTGGGAACGGCTGAAACCAAACAAAAAGAATTCACGGAGGCCAGATAGGGCTATTTTCTTCTGACTGTCTCAATGGACTCACACAGAATCCATTTGTTTGATTGTTTGTTTTTCAGTTTCACTCGTGTAGGGTACTTGTCCACACACCTTCGGCTTGTAGTGTGTCTGTGTCCTTGGATCTCAAGTGAGTCTCCTGTAAGTAAGCACGTACGTGTCTTGAGTTTTCATCCCTTCTTTTAACCCTGTGTCTTTTGTTTGCTGCACTCAGTGCCTGACCTTTTATTCTGATGATTCAGAGCTGTGCACTTATTGCACTTAAAGAATTTTTTTTATCATTAAGCTAAAATCAATTGAAGAACATTATGTTTACTATGCTCCCCCCTTCACCAAGTACATCTGAAAAACCTCTTCAGTCGCTGTCGATCTGCGTAGTTGGATGCTGTAGACCCCTTCACCATGTCCCTCCCAACAGACCCCATTACAGTCGCTGTCCATCAGTGAGTAGTAAGATGCTATATGATCTCTACTAGCCTTCTCTGTGTTGTACAGCACTCCCCATGACCCCTCGACCCAAAGCATTATACATGCTAAAACTAATGCCCCCATTCTTTCTCCTCACACTTATCCCTCCCTTCAGACCAACCCTGCCCAGTCCTTTTCCCTTTGGTAACTTTTAGTCAACTCTCGGGTTCTGTGAGTCTGCTGCTGTTTTTCTCCTTCAGTTTTTCTTTGTTGTTGTACTACACACATGAGTGAAAACACTTGGTACTTGTCTTTCTCCGCCTGGCCTATTTCTCTGAACATACTACCGTCTAGCTCCATCCAGGTCATTACAAATGGTAGGATTTGTTTTCTTCTTAAGGCTGCTTACTGCACTTTTAAAACTGGATTTCATTCTTCCTTTTTGTTTGTAGTTTAGCTATGTTATTCACCATTCAACTCCTGGTTATGAACAATAGCTTTGTGTCAATCGATATGTATCTGTATCTATCTATCTAATGGTCTGTCTGTCTATCTATGTTTCTACGTATGTATGTATGTATGTATCTATGTATCTATCTATCTATCTCTCTTCCTATCATCTATCTATGATGTCTATCATCTATCAGTCCATGTACCTATCTATCTATCTTTCATCTGTCATCTGTGTACCTATCTATCTATGAATCAATCATCTTTTTGTCTGCCCATCTATCCTTCTGTACAGAACAGTTAACAACATAGCCTATGTCTCTTCCCTACATTATGCTTCCAGAAATCTTGCAAGGTAACTAAGCCATAAGGAGAGCACTGTGTTCACCGATACACTTTCAGGTAGAGTCAGCCGCGTGTGCTTACAAAACCAGTAAATGGAGGTGAAAGGACTTGAACCTGTATCTCTGTCCACTGTCCTCTCATACTTCCTGCTCGCTTGGTGACTTTATTTAGCCACATTCAGTGAGTAAGTGATCCCTGAAGACCACAAGTATCCTTCGTCTGGTCCGGTTGTCGAAAGAAAAGTGTACTTGCTTCTTTGCACACCACCATGTTTGAGGGACATCGGCGTGATCACTGCTGATAGGTGCAGGGACAATTATAAAGGAACACCTATTTCTGGACAGGAGCAGTTGGGAACAAAGAGTGTGTTGTGGAATGAAGTGTTTATTTGAGGGTCCAAACTTCCCTCCTTAGGTGGTTATTACTTCTTTACATTCGTGAACATCATAAAAAGCAATGATTTTAGAAGCCCAGACGCATATTATTACAGCAATTCATTTGTTGAGGTGAGAGGAAATGAGAAGGAACTTGCTGTACCACTAAATCTATGCCTGAGCACTGCTGAAATCAAACAAAAAGAATTCACGGTGGCTAGATAGGGCTATTTTCTACTGACTCTCTCTGGGGACTCAAACAGAATTCATTTGTTTGTTTGTTTCTTATTTTCACTTGTATAGGTAATCTGTCCCCGCCCCTTCAGCTTGTAGTTTGTCTGTGTCCTTGGATCTCAAGTGAGTCTCCAGTAAGGGAGCACGTAGGAGATCTTGCGTTTTCATCAGTTCTTCTAACACTGGGTCTTTTGATTGAAGCACTCAAAGCCTGTACTTTTATTTATTCTGATATTTGAGAGCTGTGCTCTTACTGCACTTTGAAATTCTTTTTGTTCTCATTAATATACAATCACATGCAGAACATTATGTTTTCCAGTCTACACCCTTCACCAAGTCCCCGGCAAAAGCCAGTTACAGTCGCTGTCCGTCAGCGTGTACTAAGATGCTGTAGAATCACTACATGTCTTCTCTGTGTTATGCAGCCGTACAAATGACCCCCCAAGTTACACACTATACATGCTAATCCTAATGCCCCCCATTCTTTTTCCCCGCCCTTATTACTCCCTTCCCAAAAACCCTCCCCAGTCCCTTTCTCTTTGGTAACTGTTAGTCCACTCTCGGGTTCTGTGAGTCTGCTGCTGTCTTTTCCTTCAGTTTTTCTTTGTTATCATACTCCACACATGAGTGAAATCATTTGGTACATGTATTTCTCCTCCTTGAATATTTGACTGAGCATAATACCCTCTAGCTCCATCCACGTTATTGCAAATAATAGGATTTGTTTTCTTCTTATGGCTGCCTACTGCACTTTTTAAACTGGATTTCATTCTTCTTTTTTGTTTGTAGTTTCGCTATGTGCTTTCACCATTGCTCTCCTGGTTATGAGCAGTAGCTTTGTGTTAATCGATATGTACCTATATCTATCTATCTGTCTGTCTATCTATTTATCAATCAATCAATCAATCAATCAATCATCTTTTTGTCTGCCCATCTGTCCTTGTGTACAGAACAGTTAACCATATATCCTATATCACTTTCCTACACTATGCTTCCAAAAATCCTGCAAAGTATCTAGGCTGTAGAGAGACCACTGGGTTCACCGAGACACTTGCAGTTCGAGGCGGCCGCGTGTACCTACAAAACCAGGAAATAGTTGTGCCGGGACTTGAACCCGTGTCTCTATCCTCTGTCTTCTTTCATCTCCTTCTAACTTACTGTCTGTATTTAGCCACATTCTTTGACTAAGTGCTCCCTGAAGACCACAAGTATCATTCCTCTGGGCCTGTTGTCTCGAGAAAAGAAAACTTGTTCTTTGCTCACCACCATGTTTGAAGGACATCAGCGTGATCACCGGCGATAGGACGGAGGGTCAAATAAAAAGGAACACCAATTTCTAGACAGGAGCAGTTGGGAGCTAAGAGTGTTTTGTGGGGTGACGTGTTTATTTGAGTGTCCACACTTCCCTCTTTAGGTAGTTATTAGATCCTCCCATTCGTGAACATCATAAAACCCACTGATTTCAAAGGCCCAGACGCTTATTATTACAGCAACTCAGTTGTCGAGGTGAGAGAAAATGAGAAGTATGTTGCTGCACCACTAAATCAATGGCTGGGAACGGCTGAAACCAAACAAAAAGAATTCACGGAGGCCAGATAGGGCTATTTTCTTCTGACTGTCTCAATGGACTCACACAGAATCCATTTGTTTGATTGTTTGTTTTTCAGTTTCACTCGTGTAGGGTACTTGTCCACACACCTTCGGCTTGTAGTGTGTCTGTGTCCTTGGATCTCAAGTGAGTCTCCTGTAAGTAAGCACGTACGTGTCTTGAGTTTTCATCCCTTCTTTTAACCCTGTGTCTTTTGTTTGCTGCACTCAGTGCCTGACCTTTTATTCTGATGATTCAGAGCTGTGCACTTATTGCACTTAAAGAATTTTTTTTATCATTAAGCTAAAATCAATTGAAGAACATTATGTTTACTATGCTCCCCCCTTCACCAAGTACATCTGAAAAACCTCTTCAGTCGCTGTCGATCTGCGTAGTTGGATGCTGTAGACCCCTTCACCATGTCCCTCCCAACAGACCCCATTACAGTCGCTGTCCATCAGTGAGTAGTAAGATGCTATATGATCTCTACTAGCCTTCTCTGTGTTGTACAGCACTCCCCATGACCCCTCGACCCAAAGCATTATACATGCTAAAACTAATGCCCCCATTCTTTCTCCTCACACTTATCCCTCCCTTCAGACCAACCCTGCCCAGTCCTTTTCCCTTTGGTAACTTTTAGTCAACTCTCGGGTTCTGTGAGTCTGCTGCTGTTTTTCTCCTTCAGTTTTTCTTTGTTGTTGTACTACACACATGAGTGAAAACACTTGGTACTTGTCTTTCTCCGCCTGGCCTATTTCTCTGAACATACTACCGTCTAGCTCCATCCAGGTCATTACAAATGGTAGGATTTGTTTTCTTCTTAAGGCTGCTTACTGCACTTTTAAAACTGGATTTCATTCTTCCTTTTTGTTTGTAGTTTAGCTATGTTATTCACCATTCAACTCCTGGTTATGAACAATAGCTTTGTGTCAATCGATATGTATCTGTATCTATCTATCTAATGGTCTGTCTGTCTATCTATGTTTCTACGTATGTATGTATGTATGTATCTATGTATCTATCTATCTATCTATCTTCCTATCATCTATCTATGATGTCTATCATCTATCAATCCATGTACCTATCTATCTATCTTTCATCTGTCATCTGTGTACCTATCTATCTATGAATCAATCATCTTTTTGTCTGCCCATCTATCCTTCTGTACAGAACAGTTAACAACATAGCCTATGTCTCTTCCCTACATTATGCTTCCAGAAATCTTGCAAGGTAACTAAGCCATAAGGAGAGCACTGTGTTCACCGATACACTTTCAGGTAGAGTCAGCCGCGTGTGCTTACAAAACCAGTAAATGGAGGTGAAAGGACTTGAACCTGTATCTCTGTCCACTGTCCTCTCATACTTCCTGCTCGCTTGGTGACTTTATTTAGCCACATTCAGTGAGTAAGTGATCCCTGAAGACCACAAGTATCCTTCGTCTGGTCCGGTTGTCGAAAGAAAAGTGTACTTGGTTCTTTGCACACCACCATGTTTGAGGGACATCGGCGTGATCACTGCTGATAGGTGCAGGGACAATTATAAAGGAACACCTATTTCTGGACAGGAGCAGTTGGGAACAAAGAGTGTGTTGTGGAGTGAAGTGTTTATTTGAGGTTCCAAACTTCCCTCCTTAGGTGGTTATTACTTCTTTACATTCGTGAACATCATAAAAAGCAAAGATTTTAGAAGCCCAGACGCATATTATTACAGCAATTCATTGTTGAGGTGAGAGGAAATGAGAAGGAACTTGCTGCACCACTAAATCTATGCCTGAGCACTGCTGAAATCAAACAAAAAGAATTCACGGTGGCTAGATAGGGCTATTTTCTACTGACTCTCTCTGGGGACTCAAACAGAATTCATTTGTTTGTTTGTTTCTTATTTTCACTTGTATAGGTAATCTGTCCCCGCCCCTTCAGCTTGTAGTTTGTCTGTGTCCTTGGATCTCAAGTGAGTCTCCAGTAAGGGAGCACGTAGGAGATCTTGCGTTTTCATCAGTTCTTCTAACACTGGGTCTTTTGATTGAAGCACTCAAAGCCTGTACTTTTATTTATTCTGATATTTGAGAGCTGTGCTCTTACTGCACTTTGAAATTCTTTTTGTTCTCATTAATATACAATCACATGCAGAACATTATGTTTTCCAGTCTACACCCTTCACCAAGTCCCCGGCAAAAGCCAGTTACAGTCGCTGTCCGTCAGCGTGTACTAAGATGCTGTAGAATCACTACATGTCTTCTCTGTGTTATGCAGCCGTACAAATGACCCCCCAAGTTACACACTATACATGCTAATCCTAATGCCCCCCATTCTTTTTCCCCGCCCTTATTACTCCCTTCCCAAAAACCCTCCCCAGTCCCTTTCTCTTTGGTAACTGTTAGTCCACTCTCGGGTTCTGTGAGTCTGCTGCTGTCTTTTCCTTCAGTTTTTCTTTGTTATCATACTCCACACATGAGTGAAATCATTTGGTACATGTATTTCTCCTCCTTGAATATTTGACTGAGCATAATACCCTCTAGCTCCATCCACGTTATTGCAAATAATAGGATTTGTTTTCTTCTTATGGCTGCCTACTGCACTTTTTAAACTGGATTTCATTCTTCTTTTTTGTTTGTAGTTTCGCTATGTGCTTTCACCATTGCTCTCCTGGTTATGAGCAGTAGCTTTGTGTTAATCGATATGTACCTATATCTATCTATCTGTCTGTCTATCTATTTATCAATCAATCAATCAATCAATCAATCAATCATCTTTTTGTCTGCCCATCTGTCCTTGTGTACAGAACAGTTAACCATATATCCTATATCACTTTCCTACACTATGCTTCCAAAAATCCTGCAAAGTATCTAGGCTGTAGAGAGACCACTGGGTTCACCGAGACACTTGCAGTTCGAGGCGGCCGCGTGTACCTACAAAACCAGGAAATAGTTGTGCCGGGACTTGAACCCGTGTCTCTATCCTCTGTCTTCTTTCATCTCCTTCTAACTTACTGTCTGTATTTAGCCACATTCTTTGACTAAGTGCTCCCTGAAGACCACAAGTATCATTCCTCTGGGCCTGTTGTCTCGAGAAAAGAAAACTTGTTCTTTGCTCACCACCATGTTTGAAGGACATCAGCGTGATCACCGGCGATAGGACGGAGGGTCAAATAAAAAGGAACACCAATTTCTAGACAGGAGCAGTTGGGAGCTAAGAGTGTTTTGTGGGGTGACGTGTTTATTTGAGTGTCCAAACTTCCCTCTTTAGGTAGTTATTAGATCCTCCCATTCGTGAACATCATAAAACCCACTGATTTCAAAGGCCCAGACGCTTATTATTACAGCAACTCAGTTGTCGAGGTGAGAGAAAATGAGAAGTATGTTGCTGCACCACTAAATCAATGGCTGGGAACGGCTGAAACCAAACAAAAAGAATTCACGGAGGCCAGATAGGGCTATTTTCTTCTGACTGTCTCAATGGACTCACACAGAATCCATTTGTTTGATTGTTTGTTTTTCAGTTTCACTCGTGTAGGGTACTTGTCCACACACCTTCGGCTTGTAGTGTGTCTGTGTCCTTGGATCTCAAGTGAGTCTCCTGTAAGTAAGCACGTACGTGTCTTGAGTTTTCATCCCTTCTTTTAACCCTGTGTCTTTTGTTTGCTGCACTCAGTGCCTGACCTTTTATTCTGATGATTCAGAGCTGTGCACTTATTGCACTTAAAGAATTTTTTTTATCATTAAGCTAAAATCAATTGAAGAACATTATGTTTACTATGCTCCCCCCTTCACCAAGTACATCTGAAAAACCTCTTCAGTCGCTGTCGATCTGCGTAGTTGGATGCTGTAGACCCCTTCACCATGTCCCTCCCAACAGACCCCATTACAGTCGCTGTCCATCAGTGAGTAGTAAGATGCTATATGATCTCTACTAGCCTTCTCTGTGTTGTACAGCACTCCCCATGACCCCTCGACCCAAAGCATTATACATGCTAAAACTAATGCCCCCATTCTTTCTCCTCACACTTATCCCTCCCTTCAGACCAACCCTGCCCAGTCCTTTTCCCTTTGGTAACTTTTAGTCAACTCTCGGGTTCTGTGAGTCTGCTGCTGTTTTTCTCCTTCAGTTTTTCTTTGTTGTTGTACTACACACATGAGTGAAAACACTTGGTACTTGTCTTTCTCCGCCTGGCCTATTTCTCTGAACATACTACCGTCTAGCTCCATCCAGGTCATTACAAATGGTAGGATTTGTTTTCTTCTTAAGGCTGCTTACTGCACTTTTAAAACTGGATTTCATTCTTCCTTTTTGTTTGTAGTTTAGCTATGTTATTCACCATTCAACTCCTGGTTATGAACAATAGCTTTGTGTCAATCGATATGTATCTGTATCTATCTATCTAATGGTCTGTCTGTCTATCTATGTTTCTACGTATGTATGTATGTATGTATCTATGTATCTATCTATCTATCTATCTTCCTATCATCTATCTATGATGTCTATCATCTATCAATCCATGTACCTATCTATCTATCTTTCATCTGTCATCTGTGTACCTATCTATCTATGAATCAATCATCTTTTTGTCTGCCCATCTATCCTTCTGTACAGAACAGTTAACAACATAGCCTATGTCTCTTCCCTACATTATGCTTCCAGAAATCTTGCAAGGTAACTAAGCCATAAGGAGAGCACTGTGTTCACCGATACACTTTCAGGTAGAGTCAGCCGCGTGTGCTTACAAAACCAGTAAATGGAGGTGAAAGGACTTGAACCTGTATCTCTGTCCACTGTCCTCTCATACTTCCTGCTCGCTTGGTGACTTTATTTAGCCACATTCAGTGAGTAAGTGATCCCTGAAGACCACAAGTATCCTTCGTCTGGTCCGGTTGTCGAAAGAAAAGTGTACTTGCTTCTTTGCACACCACCATGTTTGAGGGACATCGGCGTGATCACTGCTGATAGGTGCAGGGACAATTATAAAGGAACACCTATTTCTGGACAGGAGCAGTTGGGAACAAAGAGTGTGTTGTGGAGTGAAGTGTTTATTTGAGGTTCCAAACTTCCCTCCTTAGGTGGTTATTACTTCTTTACATTCGTGAACATCATAAAAAGCAAAGATTTTAGAAGCCCAGACGCATATTATTACAGCAATTCATTGTTGAGGTGAGAGGAAATGAGAAGGAACTTGCTGCACCACTAAATCTATGCCTGAGCACTGCTGAAATCAAACAAAAAGAATTCACGGTGGCTAGATAGGGCTATTTTCTACTGACTCTCTCTGGGGACTCAAACAGAATTCATTTGTTTGTTTGTTTCTTATTTTCACTTGTATAGGTAATCTGTCCCCGCCCCTTCAGCTTGTAGTTTGTCTGTGTCCTTGGATCTCAAGTGAGTCTCCAGTAAGGGAGCACGTAGGAGATCTTGCGTTTTCATCAGTTCTTCTAACACTGGGTCTTTTGATTGAAGCACTCAAAGCCTGTACTTTTATTTATTCTGATATTTGAGAGCTGTGCTCTTACTGCACTTTGAAATTCTTTTTGTTCTCATTAATATACAATCACATGCAGAACATTATGTTTTCCAGTCTACACCCTTCACCAAGTCCCCGGCAAAAGCCAGTTACAGTCGCTGTCCGTCAGCGTGTACTAAGATGCTGTAGAATCACTACATGTCTTCTCTGTGTTATGCAGCCGTACAAATGACCCCCCAAGTTACACACTATACATGCTAATCCTAATGCCCCCCATTCTTTTTCCCCGCCCTTATTACTCCCTTCCCAAAAACCCTCCCCAGTCCCTTTCTCTTTGGTAACTGTTAGTCCACTCTCGGGTTCTGTGAGTCTGCTGCTGTCTTTTCCTTCAGTTTTTCTTTGTTATCATACTCCACACATGAGTGAAATCATTTGGTACATGTATTTCTCCTCCTTGAATATTTGACTGAGCATAATACCCTCTAGCTCCATCCACGTTATTGCAAATAATAGGATTTGTTTTCTTCTTATGGCTGCCTACTGCACTTTTTAAACTGGATTTCATTCTTCTTTTTTGTTTGTAGTTTCGCTATGTGCTTTCACCATTGCTCTCCTGGTTATGAGCAGTAGCTTTGTGTTAATCGATATGTACCTATATCTATCTGTCTGTCTGTCTATCTATTTATCAATCAATCAATCAATCAATCAATCATCTTTTTGTCTGCCCATCTGTCCTTGTGTACAGAACAGTTAACCATATATCCTATATCACTTTCCTACACTATGCTTCCAAAAATCCTGCAAAGTATCTAGGCTGTAGAGAGACCACTGGGTTCACCGAGACACTTGCAGTTCGAGGCGGCCGCGTGTACCTACAAAACCAGGAAATAGTTGTGCCGGGACTTGAACCCGTGTCTCTATCCTCTGTCTTCTTTCATCTCCTTCTAACTTACTGTCTGTATTTAGCCACATTCTTTGACTAAGTGCTCCCTGAAGACCACAAGTATCATTCCTCTGGGCCTGTTGTCTCGAGAAAAGAAAACTTGTTCTTTGCTCACCACCATGTTTGAAGGACATCAGCGTGATCACCGGCGATAGGATGGAGGGTCAAATAAAAAGGAACACCAATTTCTAGACAGGAGCAGTTGGGAGCTAAGAGTGTTTTGTGGGGTGACGTGTTTATTTGAGTGTCCAAACTTCCCTCTTTAGGTAGTTATTAGATCCTCCCATTCGTGAACATCATAAAACCCACTGATTTCAAAGGCCCAGACGCTTATTATTACAGCAACTCAGTTGTCGAGGTGAGAGAAAATGAGAAGTATGTTGCTGCACCACTAAATCAATGGCTGGGAACGGCTGAAACCAAACAAAAAGAATTCACGGAGGCCAGATAGGGCTATTTTCTTCTGACTGTCTCAATGGACTCACACAGAATCCATTTGTTTGATTGTTTGTTTTTCAGTTTCACTCGTGTAGGGTACTTGTCCACACACCTTCGGCTTGTAGTGTGTCTGTGTCCTTGGATCTCAAGTGAGTCTCCTGTAAGTAAGCACGTACGTGTCTTGAGTTTTCATCCCTTCTTTTAACCCTGTGTCTTTTGTTTGCTGCACTCAGTGCCTGACCTTTTATTCTGATGATTCAGAGCTGTGCACTTATTGCACTTAAAGAATTTTTTTTATCATTAAGCTAAAATCAATTGAAGAACATTATGTTTACTATGCTCCCCCCTTCACCAAGTACATCTGAAAAACCTCTTCAGTCGCTGTCGATCTGCGTAGTTGGATGCTGTAGACCCCTTCACCATGTCCCTCCCAACAGACCCCATTACAGTCGCTGTCCATCAGTGAGTAGTAAGATGCTATATGATCTCTACTAGCCTTCTCTGTGTTGTACAGCACTCCCCATGACCCCTCGACCCAAAGCATTATACATGCTAAAACTAATGCCCCCATTCTTTCTCCTCACACTTATCCCTCCCTTCAGTCCAACCCTGCCCAGTCCTTTTCCCTTTGGTAACTTTTAGTCAACTCTCGGGTTCTGTGAGTCTGCTGCTGTTTTTCTCCTTCAGTTTTTCTTTGTTGTTGTACTACACACATGAGTGAAAACACTTGGTACTTGTCTTTCTCCGCCTGGCCTATTTCTCTGAACATACTACCGTCTAGCTCCATCCAGGTCATTACAAATGGTAGGATTTGTTTTCTTCTTAAGGCTGCTTACTGCACTTTTAAAACTGGATTTCATTCTTCCTTTTTGTTTGTAGTTTAGCTATGTTATTCACCATTCAACTCCTGGTTATGAACAATAGCTTTGTGTCAATCGATATGTATCTGTATCTATCTATCTAATGGTCTGTCTGTCTATCTATGTTTCTACGTATGTATGTATGTATGTATCTATGTATCTATCTATCTATCTATCTTCCTATCATCTATCTATGATGTCTATCATCTATCAATCCATGTACCTATCTATCTATCTTTCATCTGTCATCTGTGTACCTATCTATCTATGAATCAATCATCTTTTTGTCTGCCCATCTATCCTTCTGTACAGAACAGTTAACAACATAGCCTATGTCTCTTCCCTACATTATGCTTCCAGAAATCTTGCAAGGTAACTAAGCCATAAGGAGAGCACTGTGTTCACCGATACACTTTCAGGTAGAGTCAGCCGCGTGTGCTTACAAAACCAGTAAATGGAGGTGAAAGGACTTGAACCTGTATCTCTGTCCACTGTCCTCTCATACTTCCTGCTCGCTTGGTGACTTTATTTAGCCACATTCAGTGAGTAAGTGATCCCTGAAGACCACAAGTATCCTTCGTCTGGTCCGGTTGTCGAAAGAAAAGTGTACTTGCTTCTTTGCACACCACCATGTTTGAGGGACATCGGCGTGATCACTGCTGATAGGTGCAGGGACAATTATAAAGGAACACCTATTTCTGGACAGGAGCAGTTGGGAACAAAGAGTGTGTTGTGGAGTGAAGTGTTTATTTGAGGTTCCAAACTTCCCTCCTTAGGTGGTTATTACTTCTTTACATTCGTGAACATCATAAAAAGCAATGATTTTAGAAGCCCAGACGCATATTATTACAGCAATTCATTGTTGAGGTGAGAGGAAATGAGAAGGAACTTGCTGCACCACTAAATCTATGCCTGAGCACTGCTGAAATCAAACAAAAAGAATTCACGGTGGCTAGATAGGGCTATTTTCTACTGACTCTCTCTGGGGACTCAAACAGAATTCATTTGTTTGTTTGTTTCTTATTTTCACTTGTATAGGTAATCTGTCCCCGCCCCTTCAGCTTGTAGTTTGTCTGTGTCCTTGGATCTCAAGTGAGTCTCCAGTAAGGGAGCACGTAGGAGATCTTGCGTTTTCATCAGTTCTTCTAACACTGGGTCTTTTGATTGAAGCACTCAAAGCCTGTACTTTTATTTATTCTGATATTTGAGAGCTGTGCTCTTACTGCACTTTGAAATTCTTTTTGTTCTCATTAATATACAATCACATGCAGAACATTATGTTTTCCAGTCTACACCCTTCACCAAGTCCCCGGCAAAAGCCAGTTACAGTCGCTGTCCGTCAGCGTGTACTAAGATGCTGTAGAATCACTACATGTCTTCTCTGTGTTATGCAGCCGTACAAATGACCCCCCAAGTTACACACTATACATGCTAATCCTAATGCCCCCCATTCTTTTTCCCCGCCCTTATTACTCCCTTCCCAAAAACCCTCCCCAGTCCCTTTCTCTTTGGTAACTGTTAGTCCACTCTCGGGTTCTGTGAGTCTGCTGCTGTCTTTTCCTTCAGTTTTTCTTTGTTATCATACTCCACACATGAGTGAAATCATTTGGTACATGTATTTCTCCTCCTTGAATATTTGACTGAGCATAATACCCTCTAGCTCCATCCACGTTATTGCAAATAATAGGATTTGTTTTCTTCTTATGGCTGCCTACTGCACTTTTTAAACTGGATTTCATTCTTCTTTTTTGTTTGTAGTTTCGCTATGTGCTTTCACCATTGCTCTCCTGGTTATGAGCAGTAGCTTTGTGTTAATCGATATGTACCTATATCTATCTATCTGTCTGTCTATCTATTTATCAATCAATCAATCAATCAATCAATCAATCAATCATCTTTTTGTCTGCCCATCTGTCCTTGTGTACAGAACAGTTAACCATATATCCTATATCACTTTCCTACACTATGCTTCCAAAAATCCTGCAAAGTATCTAGGCTGTAGAGAGACCACTGGGTTCACCGAGACACTTGCAGTTCGAGGCGGCCGCGTGTACCTACAAAACCAGGAAATAGTTGTGCCGGGACTTGAACCCGTGTCTCTATCCTCTGTCTTCTTTCATCTCCTTCTAACTTACTGTCTGTATTTAGCCACATTCTTTGACTAAGTGCTCCCTGAAGACCACAAGTATCATTCCTCTGGGCCTGTTGTCTCGAGAAAAGAAAACTTGTTCTTTGCTCACCACCATGTTTGAAGGACATCAGCGTGATCACCGGCGATAGGACGGAGGGTCAAATAAAAAGGAACACCAATTTCTAGACAGGAGCAGTTGGGAGCTAAGAGTGTTTTGTGGGGTGACGTGTTTATTTGAGTGTCCAAACTTCCCTCTTTAGGTAGTTATTAGATCCTCCCATTCGTGAACATCATAAAACCCACTGATTTCAAAGGCCCAGACGCTTATTATTACAGCAACTCAGTTGTCGAGGTGAGAGAAAATGAGAAGTATGTTGCTGCACCACTAAATCAATGGCTGGGAACGGCTGAAACCAAACAAAAAGAATTCACGGAGGCCAGATAGGGCTATTTTCTTCTGACTGTCTCAATGGACTCACACAGAATCCATTTGTTTGATTGTTTGTTTCTCAGTTTCACTCGTGTAGGGTACTTGTCCACACACCTTCGGCTTGTAGTGTGTCTGTGTCCTTGGATCTCAAGTGAGTCTCCTGTAAGTAAGCACGTACGTGTCTTGAGTTTTCATCCCTTCTTTTAACCCTGTGTCTTTTGTTTGCTGCACTCAGTGCCTGACCTTTTATTCTGATGATTCAGAGCTGTGCACTTATTGCACTTAAAGAATTTTTTTTATCATTAAGCTAAAATCAATTGAAGAACATTATGTTTACTATGCTCCCCCCTTCACCAAGTACATCTGAAAAACCTCTTCAGTCGCTGTCGATCTGCGTAGTTGGATGCTGTAGACCCCTTCACCATGTCCCTCCCAACAGACCCCATTACAGTCGCTGTCCATCAGTGAGTAGTAAGATGCTATATGATCTCTACTAGCCTTCTCTGTGTTGTACAGCACTCCCCATGACCCCTCGACCCAAAGCATTATACATGCTAAAACTAATGCCCCCATTCTTTCTCCTCACACTTATCCCTCCCTTCAGACCAACCCTGCCCAGTCCTTTTCCCTTTGGTAACTTTTAGTCAACTCTCGGGTTCTGTGAGTCTGCTGCTGTTTTTCTCCTTCAGTTTTTCTTTGTTGTTGTACTACACACATGAGTGAAAACACTTGGTACTTGTCTTTCTCCGCCTGGCCTATTTCTCTGAACATACTACCGTCTAGCTCCATCCAGGTCATTACAAATGGTAGGATTTGTTTTCTTCTTAAGGCTGCTTACTGCACTTTTAAAACTGGATTTCATTCTTCCTTTTTGTTTGTAGTTTAGCTATGTTATTCACCATTCAACTCCTGGTTATGAACAATAGCTTTGTGTCAATCGATATGTATCTGTATCTATCTATCTAATGGTCTGTCTGTCTATCTATGTTTCTACGTATGTATGTATGTATGTATCTATGTATCTATCTATCTCTCTCTCTTCCTATCATCTATCTATGATGTCTATCATCGATCAATCCATGTACCTATCTATCTATCTTTCATCTGTCATCTGTGTACCTATCTATCTATGAATCAATCATCTTTTTGTCTGCCCATCTATCCTTCTGTACAGAACAGTTAACAACATAGCCTATGTCTCTTCCCTACATTATGCTTCCAGAAATCTTGCAAGGTAACTAAGCCATAAGGAGAGCACTGTGTTCACCGATACACTTTCAGGTAGAGTCAGCCGCGTGTGCTTACAAAACCAGTAAATGGAGGTGAAAGGACTTGAACCTGTATCTCTGTCCACTGTCCTCTCATACTTCCTGCTCGCTTGGTGACTTTATTTAGCCACATTCAGTGAGTAAGTGATCCCTGAAGACCACAAGTATCCTTCGTCTGGTCCGGTTGTCGAAAGAAAAGTGTACTTGCTTCTTTGCACACCACCATGTTTGAGGGACATCGGCGTGATCACTGCTGATAGGTGCAGGGACAATTATAAAGGAACACCTATTTCTGGAAAGGAGCAGTTGGGAACAAAGAGTGTGTTGTGGAGTGAAGTGTTTATTTGTGGGTCCAAACTTCCCTCCTTAGGTGGTTATTACTTCTTTACATTCGTGAACATCATAAAAAGCAATGATTTTAGAAGCCCAGACGCATATTATTACAGCAATTCATTGTTGAGGTGAGAGGAAATGAGAAGGAACTTGCTGCACCACTAAATCTATGCCTGAGCACTGCTGAAATCAAACAAAAAGAATTCACGGTGGCTAGATAGGGCTATTTTCTACTGACTCTCTCTGGGGACTCAAACAGAATTCATTTGTTTGTTTGTTTCTTATTTTCACTTGTATAGGTAATCTGTCCCCGCCCCTTCAGCTTGTAGTTTGTCTGTGTCCTTGGATCTCAAGTGAGTCTCCAGTAAGGGAGCACGTAGGAGATCTTGCGTTTTCATCAGTTCTTCTAACACTGGGTCTTTTGATTGAAGCACTCAAAGCCTGTACTTTTATTTATTCTGATATTTGAGAGCTGTGCTCTTACTGCACTTTGAAATTCTTTTTGTTCTCATTAATATACAATCACATGCAGAACATTATGTTTTCCAGTCTACACCCTTCACCAAGTCCCCGGCAAAAGCCAGTTACAGTCGCTGTCCGTCAGCGTGTACTAAGATGCTGTAGAATCACTACATGTCTTCTCTGTGTTATGCAGCCGTACAAATGACCCCCCAAGTTACACACTATACATGCTAATCCTAATGCCCCCCATTCTTTTTCCCCGCCCTTATTACTCCCTTCCCAAAAACCCTCCCCAGTCCCTTTCTCTTTGGTAACTGTTAGTCCACTCTCGGGTTCTGTGAGTCTGCTGCTGTCTTTTCCTTCAGTTTTTCTTTGTTATCATACTCCACACATGAGTGAAATCATTTGGTACATGTATTTCTCCTCCTTGAATATTTGACTGAGCATAATACCCTCTAGCTCCATCCACGTTATTGCAAATAATAGGATTTGTTTTCTTCTTATGGCTGCCTACTGCACTTTTTAAACTGGATTTCATTCTTCTTTTTTGTTTGTAGTTTCGCTATGTGCTTTCACCATTGCTCTCCTGGTTATGAGCAGTAGCTTTGTGTTAATCGATATGTACCTATATCTATCTATCTGTCTGTCTATCTATTTATCAATCAATCAATCAATCAATCAATCATCTTTTTGTCTGCCCATCTGTCCTTGTGTACAGAACAGTTAACCATATATCCTATATCACTTTCCTACACTATGCTTCCAAAAATCCTGCAAAGTATCTAGGCTGTAGAGAGACCACTGGGTTCACCGAGACACTTGCAGTTCGAGGCGGCCGCGTGTACCTACAAAACCAGGAAATAGTTGTGCCGGGACTTGAACCCGTGTCTCTATCCTCTGTCTTCTTTCATCTCCTTCTAACTTACTGTCTGTATTTAGCCACATTCTTTGACTAAGTGCTCCCTGAAGACCACAAGTATCATTCCTCTGGGCCTGTTGTCTCGAGAAAAGAAAACTTGTTCTTTGCTCACCACCATGTTTGAAGGACATCAGCGTGATCACCGGCGATAGGACGGAGGGTCAAATAAAAAGGAACACCAATTTCTAGACAGGAGCAGTTGGGAGCTAAGAGTGTTTTGTGGGGTGACGTGTTTATTTGAGTGTCCAAACTTCCCTCTTTAGGTAGTTATTAGATCCTCCCATTCGTGAACATCTTAAAACCCACTGATTTCAAAGGCCCAGACGCTTATTATTACAGCAACTCAGTTGTCGAGGTGAGAGAAAATGAGAAGTATGTTGCTGCACCACTAAATCAATGGCTGGGAACGGCTGAAACCAAACAAAAAGAATTCACGGAGGCCAGATAGGGCTATTTTCTTCTGACTGTCTCAATGGACTCACACAGAATCCATTTGTTTGATTGTTTGTTTTTCAGTTTCACTCGTGTAGGGTACTTGTCCACACACCTTCGGCTTGTAGTGTGTCTGTGTCCTTGGATCTCAAGTGAGTCTCCTGTAAGTAAGCACGTACGTGTCTTGAGTTTTCATCCCTTCTTTTAGCCCTGTGTCTTTTGTTTGCTGCACTCAGTGCCTGACCTTTTATTCTGATGATTCAGAGCTGTGCACTTATTGCACTTAAAGAATTTTTTTTATCATTAAGCTAAAATCAATTGAAGAACATTATGTTTACTATGCTCCCCCCTTCACCAAGTACATCTGAAAAACCTCTTCAGTCGCTGTCGATCTGCGTAGTTGGATGCTGTAGACCCCTTCACCATGTCCCTCCCAACAGACCCCATTACAGTCGCTGTCCATCAGTGAGTAGTAAGATGCTATATGATCTCTACTAGCCTTCTCTGTGTTGTACAGCACTCCCCATGACCCCTCGACCCAAAGCATTATACATGCTAAAACTAATGCCCCCATTCTTTCTCCTCACACTTATCCCTCCCTTCAGACCAACCCTGCCCAGTCCTTTTCCCTTTGGTAACTTTTAGTCAACTCTCGGGTTCTGTGAGTCTGCTGCTGTTTTTCTCCTTCAGTTTTTCTTTGTTGTTGTACTACACACATGAGTGAAAACACTTGGTACTTGTCTTTCTCCGCCTGGCCTATTTCTCTGAACATACTACCGTCTAGCTCCATCCAGGTCATTACAAATGGTAGGATTTGTTTTCTTCTTAAGGCTGCTTACTGCACTTTTAAAACTGGATTTCATTCTTCCTTTTTGTTTGTAGTTTAGCTATGTTATTCACCATTCAACTCCTGGTTATGAACAATAGCTTTGTGTCAATCGATATGTATCTGTATCTATCTATCTAATGGTCTGTCTGTCTATCTATGTTTCTACGTATGTATGTATGTATGTATCTATGTATCTATCTATCTATCTATCTTCCTATCATCTATCTATGATGTCTATCATCTATCAATCCATGTACCTATCTATCTATCTTTCATCTGTCATCTGTGTACCTATCTATCTATGAATCAATCATCTTTTTGTCTGCCCATCTATCCTTCTGTACAGAACAGTTAACAACATAGCCTATGTCTCTTCCCTACATTATGCTTCCAGAAATCTTGCAAGGTAACTAAGCCATAAGGAGAGCACTGTGTTCACCGATACACTTTCAGGTAGAGTCAGCCGCGTGTGCTTACAAAACCAGTAAATGGAGGTGAAAGGACTTGAACCTGTATCTCTGTCCACTGTCCTCTCATACTTCCTGCTCGCTTGGTGACTTTATTTAGCCACATTCAGTGAGTAAGTGATCCCTGAAGACCACAAGTATCCTTCGTCTGGTCCGGTTGTCGAAAGAAAAGTGTACTTGCTTCTTTGCACACCACCATGTTTGAGGGACATCGGCGTGATCACTGCTGATAGGTGCAGGGACAATTATAAAGGAACACCTATTTCTGGACAGGAGCAGTTGGGAACAAAGAGTGTGTTGTGGAGTGAAGTGTTTATTTGAGGTTCCAAACTTCCCTCCTTAGGTGGTTATTACTTCTTTACATTCGTGAACATCATAAAAAGCAATGATTTTAGAAGCCCAGACGCATATTATTACAGCAATTCATTTGTTGAGGTGAGAGGAAATGAGAAGGAACTTGCTGCACCACTAAATCTATGCCTGAGCACTGCTGAAATCAAACAAAAAGAATTCACGGTGGCTAGATAGGGCCATTTTCTACTGACTCTATCTGGGGACTCAAACAGAATTCATTTGTTTGTTTGTTTCTTATTTTCACTTGTATAGGTAATCTGTCCCCGCCCCTTCAGCTTGTAGTTTGTCTGTGTCCTTGGATCTCAAGTGAGTCTCCAGTAAGGGAGCACGTAGGAGATCTTGCGTTTTCATCAGTTCTTCTAACACTGGGTCTTTTGATTGAAGCACTCAAAGCCTGTACTTTTATTTATTCTGATATTTGAGAGCTGTGCTCTTACTGCACTTTGAAATTCTTTTTGTTCTCATTAATATACAATCACATGCAGAACATTATGTTTTCCAGTCTACACCCTTCACCAAGTCCCCGGCAAAAGCCAGTTACAGTCGCTGTCCGTCAGCGTGTACTAAGATGCTGTAGAATCACTACATGTCTTCTCTGTGTTATGCAGCCGTACAAATGACCCCCCAAGTTACACACTATACATGCTAATCCTAATGCCCCCCATTCTTTTTCCCCGCCCTTATTACTCCCTTCCCAAAAACCCTCCCCAGTCCCTTTCTCTTTGGTAACTGTTAGTCCACTCTCGGGTTCTGTGAGTCTGCTGCTGTCTTTTCCTTCAGTTTTTCTTTGTTATCATACTCCACACATGAGTGAAATCATTTGGTACATGTATTTCTCCTCCTTGAATATTTGACTGAGCATAATACCCTCTAGCTCCATCCACGTTATTGCAAATAATAGGATTTGTTTTCTTCTTATGGCTGCCTACTGCACTTTTTAAACTGGATTTCATTCTTCTTTTTTGTTTGTAGTTTCGCTATGTGCTTTCACCATTGCTCTCCTGGTTATGAGCAGTAGCTTTGTGTTAATCGATATGTACCTATATCTATCTATCTGTCTGTCTATCTATTTATCAATCAATCAATCAATCAATCAATCATCTTTTTGTCTGCCCATCTGTCCTTGTGTACAGAACAGTTAACCATATATCCTATATCACTTTCCTACACTATGCTTCCAAAAATCCTGCAAAGTATCTAGGCTGTAGAGAGACCACTGGGTTCACCGAGACACTTGCAGTTCGAGGCGGCCGCGTGTACCTACAAAACCAGGAAATAGTTGTGCCGGGACTTGAACCCGTGTCTCTATCCTCTGTCTTCTTTCATCTCCTTCTAACTTACTGTCTGTATTTAGCCACATTCTTTGACTAAGTGCTCCCTGAAGACCACAAGTATCATTCCTCTGGGCCTGTTGTCTCGAGAAAAGAAAACTTGTTCTTTGCTCACCACCATGTTTGAAGGACATCAGCGTGATCACCGGCGATAGGACGGAGGGTCAAATAAAAAGGAACACCAATTTCTAGACAGGAGCAGTTGGGAGCTAAGAGTGTTTTGTGGGGTGACGTGTTTATTTGAGTGTCCAAACTTCCCTCTTTAGGTAGTTATTAGATCCTCCCATTCGTGAACATCATAAAACCCACTGATTTCAAAGGCCCAGACGCTTATTATTACAGCAACTCAGTTGTCGAGGTGAGAGAAAATGAGAAGTATGTTGCTGCACCACTAAATCAATGGCTGGGAACGGCTGAAACCAAACAAAAAGAATTCACGGAGGCCAGATAGGGCTATTTTCTTCTGACTGTCTCAATGGACTCACACAGAATCCATTTGTTTGATTGTTTGTTTTTCAGTTTCACTCGTGTAGGGTACTTGTCCACACACCTTCGGCTTGTAGTGTGTCTGTGTCCTTGGATCTCAAGTGAGTCTCCTGTAAGTAAGCACGTACGTGTCTTGAGTTTTCATCCCTTCTTTTAGCCCTGTGTCTTTTGTTTGCTGCACTCAGTGCCTGACCTTTTATTCTGATGATTCAGAGCTGTGCACTTATTGCACTTAAAGAATTTTTTTTATCATTAAGCTAAAATCAATTGAAGAACATTATGTTTACTATGCTCCCCCCTTCACCAAGTACATCTGAAAAACCTCTTCAGTCGCTGTCGATCTGCGTAGTTGGATGCTGTAGACCCCTTCACCATGTCCCTCCCAACAGACCCCATTACAGTCGCTGTCCATCAGTGAGTAGTAAGATGCTATATGATCTCTACTAGCCTTCTCTGTGTTGTACAGCACTCCCCATGACCCCTCGACCCAAAGCATTATACATGCTAAAACTAATGCCCCCATTCTTTCTCCTCACACTTATCCCTCCCTTCAGACCAACCCTGCCCAGTCCTTTTCCCTTTGGTAACTTTTAGTCAACTCTCGGGTTCTGTGAGTCTGCTGCTGTTTTTCTCCTTCAGTTTTTCTTTGTTGTTGTACTACACACATGAGTGAAAACACTTGGTACTTGTCTTTCTCCGCCTGGCCTATTTCTCTGAACATACTACCGTCTAGCTCCATCCAGGTCATTACAAATGGTAGGATTTGTTTTCTTCTTAAGGCTGCTTACTGCACTTTTAAAACTGGATTTCATTCTTCCTTTTTGTTTGTAGTTTAGCTATGTTATTCACCATTCAACTCCTGGTTATGAACAATAGCTTTGTGTCAATCGATATGTATCTGTATCTATCTATCTAATGGTCTGTCTGTCTATCTATGTTTCTACGTATGTATGTATGTATGTATCTATGTATCTATCTATCTATCTCTCTTCCTATCATCTATCTATGATGTCTATCATCTATCAATCCATGTACCTATCTATCTATCTTTCATCTGTCATCTGTGTACCTATCTATCTATGAATCAATCATCTTTTTGTCTGCCCATCTATCCTTCTGTACAGAACAGTTAACAACATAGCCTATGTCTCTTCCCTACATTATGCTTCCAGAAATCTTGCAAGGTAACTAAGCCATAAGGAGAGCACAGTGTTCACCGATACACTTTCAGGTAGAGTCAGCCGCGTGTGCTTACAAAACCAGTAAATGGAGGTGAAAGGACTTGAACCTGTATCTCTGTCCACTGTCCTCTCATACTTCCTGCTCGCTTGGTGACTTTATTTAGCCACATTCAGTGAGTAAGTGATCCCTGAAGACCACAAGTATCCTTCGTCTGGTCCGGTTGTCGAAAGAAAAGTGTACTTGCTTCTTTGCACACCACCATGTTTGAGGGACATCGGCGTGATCACTGCTGATAGGTGCAGGGACAATTATAAAGGAACACCTATTTCTGGACAGGAGCAGTTGGGAACAAAGAGTGTGTTGTGGAGTGAAGTGTTTATTTGAGGGTCCAAACTTCCCTCCTTAGGTGGTTATTACTTCTTTACATTCGTGAACATCATAAAAAGCAATGATTTTAGAAGCCCAGACGCATATTATTACAGCAATTCATTTGTTGAGGTGAGAGGAAATGAGAAGGAACTTGCTGCACCACTAAATCTATGCCTGAGCACTGCTGAAATCAAACAAAAAGAATTCACGGTGGCTAGATAGGGCCATTTTCTACTGACTCTCTCTGGGGACTCAAACAGAATTCATTTGTTTGTTTGTTTCTTATTTTCACTTGTATAGGTAATCTGTCCCCGCCCCTTCAGCTTGTAGTTTGTCTGTGTCCTTGGATCTCAAGTGAGTCTCCAGTAAGGGAGCACGTAGGAGATCTTGCGTTTTCATCAGTTCTTCTAACACTGGGTCTTTTGATTGAAGCACTCAAAGCCTGTACTTTTATTTATTCTGATATTTGAGAGCTGTGCTCTTACTGCACATTGAAATTCTTTTTGTTCTCATTAATATACAATCACATGCAGAACATTATGTTTTCCAGTCTACACCCTTCACCAAGTCCCCGGCAAAAGCCAGTTACAGTCGCTGTCCGTCAGCGTGTACTAAGATGCTGTAGAATCACTACATGTCTTCTCTGTGTTATGCAGCCGTACAAATGACCCCCCAAGTTACACACTATACATGCTAATCCTAATGCCCCCCATTCTTTTTCCCCGCCCTTATTACTCCCTTCCCAAAAACCCTCCCCAGTCCCTTTCTCTTTGGTAACTGTTAGTCCACTCTCGGGTTCTGTGAGTCTGCTGCTGTCTTTTCCTTCAGTTTTTCTTTGTTATCATACTCCACACATGAGTGAAATCATTTGGTACATGTATTTCTCCTCCTTGAATATTTGACTGAGCATAATACCCTCTAGCTCCATCCACGTTATTGCAAATAATAGGATTTGTTTTCTTCTTATGGCTGCCTACTGCACTTTTTAAACTGGATTTCATTCTTCTTTTTTGTTTGTAGTTTCGCTATGTGCTTTCACCATTGCTCTCCTGGTTATGAGCAGTAGCTTTGTGTTAATCGATATGTACCTATATCTATCTATCTGTCTGTCTATCTATTTATCAATCAATCAATCAATCAATCAATCATCTTTTTGTCTGCCCATCTGTCCTTGTGTACAGAACAGTTAACCATATATCCTATATCACTTTCCTACACTATGCTTCCAAAAATCCTGCAAAGTATCTAGGCTGTAGAGAGACCACTGGGTTCACCGAGACACTTGCAGTTCGAGGCGGCCGCGTGTACCTACAAAACCAGGAAATAGTTGTGCCGGGACTTGAACCCGTGTCTCTATCCTCTGTCTTCTTTCATCTCCTTCTAACTTACTGTCTGTATTTAGCCACATTCTTTGACTAAGTGCTCCCTGAAGACCACAAGTATCATTCCTCTGGGCCTGTTGTCTCGAGAAAAGAAAACTTGTTCTTTGCTCACCACCATGTTTGAAGGACATCAGCGTGATCACCGGCGATAGGACGGAGGGTCAAATAAAAAGGAACACCAATTTCTAGACAGGAGCAGTTGGGAGCTAAGAGTGTTTTGTGGGGTGACGTGTTTATTTGAGTGTCCAAACTTCCCTCTTTAGGTAGTTATTAGATCCTCCCATTCGTGAACATCTTAAAACCCACTGATTTCAAAGGCCCAGACGCTTATTATTACAGCAACTCAGTTGTCGAGGTGAGAGAAAATGAGAAGTATGTTGCTGCACCACTAAATCAATGGCTGGGAACGGCTGAAACCAAACAAAAAGAATTCACGGAGGCCAGATAGGGCTATTTTCTTCTGACTGTCTCAATGGACTCACACAGAATCCATTTGTTTGATTGTTTGTTTCTCAGTTTCACTCGTGTAGGGTACTTGTCCACACACCTTCGGCTTGTAGTGTGTCTGTGTCCTTGGATCTCAAGTGAGTCTCCTGTAAGTAAGCACGTACGTGTCTTGAGTTTTCATCCCTTCTTTTAACCCTGTGTCTTTTGTTTGCTGCACTCAGTGCCTGACCTTTTATTCTGATGATTCAGAGCTGTGCACTTATTGCACTTAAAGAATTTTTTTTATCATTAAGCTAAAATCAATTGAAGAACATTATGTTTACTATGCTCCCCCCTTCACCAAGTACATCTGAAAAACCTCTTCAGTCGCTGTCGATCTGCGTAGTTGGATGCTGTAGACCCCTTCACCATGTCCCTCCCAACAGACCCCATTACAGTCGCTGTCCATCAGTGAGTAGTAAGATGCTATATGATCTCTACTAGCCTTCTCTGTGTTGTACAGCACTCCCCATGACCCCTCGACCCAAAGCATTATACATGCTAAAACTAATGCCCCCATTCTTTCTCCTCACACTTATCCCTCCCTTCAGACCAACCCTGCCCAGTCCTTTTCCCTTTGGTAACTTTTAGTCAACTCTCGGGTTCTGTGAGTCTGCTGCTGTTTTTCTCCTTCAGTTTTTCTTTGTTGTTGTACTACACACATGAGTGAAAACACTTGGTACTTGTCTTTCTCCGCCTGGCCTATTTCTCTGAACATACTACCGTCTAGCTCCATCCAGGTCATTACAAATGGTAGGATTTGTTTTCTTCTTAAGGCTGCTTACTGCACTTTTAAAACTGGATTTCATTCTTCCTTTTTGTTTGTAGTTTAGCTATGTTATTCACCATTCAACTCCTGGTTATGAACAATAGCTTTGTGTCAATCGATATGTATCTGTATCTATCTATCTAATGGTCTGTCTGTCTATCTATGTTTCTACGTATGTATGTATGTATGTATCTATGTATCTATCTATCTATCTCTCTTCCTATCATCTATCTATGATGTCTATCATCTATCAATCCATGTACCTATCTATCTATCTTTCATCTGTCATCTGTGTACCTATCTATCTATGAATCAATCATCTTTTTGTCTGCCCATCTATCCTTCTGTACAGAACAGTTAACAACATAGCCTATGTCTCTTCCCTACATTATGCTTCCAGAAATCTTGCAAGGTAACTAAGCCATAAGGAGAGCACTGTGTTCACCGATACACTTTCAGGTAGAGTCAGCCGCGTGTGCTTACAAAACCAGTAAATGGAGGTGAAAGGACTTGAACCTGTATCTCTGTCCACTGTCCTCTCATACTTCCTGCTCGCTTGGTGACTTTATTTAGCCACATTCAGTGAGTAAGTGATCCCTGAAGACCACAAGTATCCTTCGTCTGGTCCGGTTGTCGAAAGAAAAGTGTACTTGCTTCTTTGCACACCACCATGTTTGAGGGACATCGGCGTGATCACTGCTGATAGGTGCAGGGACAATTATAAAGGAACACCTATTTCTGGACAGGAGCAGTTGGGAACAAAGAGTGTGTTGTGGAGTGAAGTGTTTATTTGAGGGTCCAAACTTCCCTCCTTAGGTGGTTATTACTTCTTTACATTCGTGAACATCATAAAAAGCAATGATTTTAGAAGCCCAGACGCATATTATTACAGCAATTCATTTGTTGAGGTGAGAGGAAATGAGAAGGAACTTGCTGCACCACTAAATCTATGCCTGAGCACTGCTGAAATCAAACAAAAAGAATTCACGGTGGCTAGATAGGGCCATTTTCTACTGACTCTCTCTGGGGACTCAAACAGAATTCATTTGTTTGTTTGTTTCTTATTTTCACTTGTATAGGTAATCTGTCCCCGCCCCTTCAGCTTGTAGTTTGTCTGTGTCCTTGGATCTCAAGTGAGTCTCCAGTAAGGGAGCACGTAGGAGATCTTGCGTTTTCATCAGTTCTTCTAACACTGGGTCTTTTGATTGAAGCACTCAAAGCCTGTACTTTTATTTATTCTGATATTTGAGAGCTGTGCTCTTACTGCACTTTGAAATTCTTTTTGTTCTCATTAATATACAATCACATGCAGAACATTATGTTTTCCAGTCTACACCCTTCACCAAGTCCCCGGCAAAAGCCAGTTACAGTCGCTGTCCGTCAGCGTGTACTAAGATGCTGTAGAATCACTACATGTCTTCTCTGTGTTATGCAGCCGTACAAATGACCCCCCAAGTTACACACTATACATGCTAATCCTAATGCCCCCCATTCTTTTTCCCCGCCCTTATTACTCCCTTCCCAAAAACCCTCCCCAGTCCCTTTCTCTTTGGTAACTGTTAGTCCACTCTCGGGTTCTGTGAGTCTGCTGCTGTCTTTTCCTTCAGTTTTTCTTTGTTATCATACTCCACACATGAGTGAAATCATTTGGTACATGTATTTCTCCTCCTTGAATATTTGACTGAGCATAATACCCTCTAGCTCCATCCACGTTATTGCAAATAATAGGATTTGTTTTCTTCTTATGGCTGCCTACTGCACTTTTTAAACTGGATTTCATTCTTCTTTTTTGTTTGTAGTTTCGCTATGTGCTTTCACCATTGCTCTCCTGGTTATGAGCAGTAGCTTTGTGTTAATCGATATGTACCTATATCTATCTATCTGTCTGTCTATCTATTTATCAATCAATCAATCAATCAATCAATCATCTTTTTGTCTGCCCATCTGTCCTTGTGTACAGAACAGTTAACCATATATCCTATATCACTTTCCTACACTATGCTTCCAAAAATCCTGCAAAGTATCTAGGCTGTAGAGAGACCACTGGGTTCACCGAGACACTTGCAGTTCGAGGCGGCCGCGTGTACCTACAAAACCAGGAAATAGTTGTGCCGGGACTTGAACCCGTGTCTCTATCCTCTGTCTTCTTTCATCTCCTTCTAACTTACTGTCTGTATTTAGCCACATTCTTTGACTAAGTGCTCCCTGAAGACCACAAGTATCATTCCTCTGGGCCTGTTGTCTCGAGAAAAGAAAACTTGTTCTTTGCTCACCACCATGTTTGAAGGACATCAGCGTGATCACCGGCGATAGGACGGAGGGTCAAATAAAAAGGAACACCAATTTCTAGACAGGAGCAGTTGGGAGCTAAGAGTGTTTTGTGGGGTGACGTGTTTATTTGAGTGTCCAAACTTCCCTCTTTAGGTAGTTATTAGATCCTCCCATTCGTGAACATCATAAAACCCACTGATTTCAAAGGCCCAGACGCTTATTATTACAGCAACTCAGTTGTCGAGGTGAGAGAAAATGAGAAGTATGTTGCTGCACCACTAAATCAATGGCTGGGAACGGCTGAAAACAAACAAAAAGAATTCACGGAGGCCAGATAGGGCTATTTTCTTCTGACTGTCTCAATGGACTCACACAGAATCCATTTGTTTGATTGTTTGTTTCTCAGTTTCACTCGTGTAGGGTACTTGTCCACACACCTTCGGCTTGTAGTGTGTCTGTGTCCTTGGATCTCAAGTGAGTCTCCTGTAAGTAAGCACGTACGTGTCTTGAGTTTTCATCCCTTCTTTTAACCCTGTGTCTTTTGTTTGCTGCACTCAGTGCCTGACCTTTTATTCTGATGATTCAGAGCTGTGCACTTATTGCACTTAAAGAATTTTTTTTATCATTAAGCTAAAATCAATTGAAGAACATTATGTTTACTATGCTCCCCCCTTCACCAAGTACATCTGAAAAACCTCTTCAGTCGCTGTCGATCTGCGTAGTTGGATGCTGTAGACCCCTTCACCATGTCCCTCCCAACAGACCCCATTACAGTCGCTGTCCATCAGTGAGTAGTAAGATGCTATATGATCTCTACTAGCCTTCTCTGTGTTGTACAGCACTCCCCATGACCCCTCGACCCAAAGCATTATACATGCTAAAACTAATGCCCCCATTCTTTCTCCTCACACTTATCCCTCCCTTCAGACCAACCCTGCCCAGTCCTTTTCCCTTTGGTAACTTTTAGTCAACTCTCGGGTTCTGTGAGTCTGCTGCTGTTTTTCTCCTTCAGTTTTTCTTTGTTGTTGTACTACACACATGAGTGAAAACACTTGGTACTTGTCTTTCTCCGCCTGGCCTATTTCTCTGAACATACTACCGTCTAGCTCCATCCAGGTCATTACAAATGGTAGGATTTGTTTTCTTCTTAAGGCTGCTTACTGCACTTTTAAAACTGGATTTCATTCTTCCTTTTTGTTTGTAGTTTAGCTATGTTATTCACCATTCAACTCCTGGTTATGAACAATAGCTTTGTGTCAATCGATATGTATCTGTATCTATCTATCTAATGGTCTGTCTGTCTATCTATGTTTCTACGTATGTATGTATGTATGTATCTATGTATCTATCTATCTATCTCTCTTCCTATCATCTATCTATGATGTCTATCATCTATCAATCCATGTACCTATCTATCTATCTTTCATCTGTCATCTGTGTACCTATCTATCTATGAATCAATCATCTTTTTGTCTGCCCATCTATCCTTCTGTACAGAACAGTTAACAACATAGCCTATGTCTCTTCCCTACATTATGCTTCCAGAAATCTTGCAAGGTAACTAAGCCATAAGGAGAGCACAGTGTTCACCGATACACTTTCAGGTAGAGTCAGCCGCGTGTGCTTACAAAACCAGTAAATGGAGGTGAAAGGACTTGAACCTGTATCTCTGTCCACTGTCCTCTCATACTTCCTGCTCGCTTGGTGACTTTATTTAGCCACATTCAGTGAGTAAGTGATCCCTGAAGACCACAAGTATCCTTCGTCTGGTCCGGTTGTCGAAAGAAAAGTGTACTTGCTTCTTTGCACACCACCATGTTTGAGGGACATCGGCGTGATCACTGCTGATAGGTGCAGGGACAATTATAAAGGAACACCTATTTCTGGACAGGAGCAGTTGGGAACAAAGAGTGTGTTGTGGAGTGAAGTGTTTATTTGAGGGTCCAAACTTCCCTCCTTAGGTGGTTATTACTTCTTTACATTCGTGAACATCATAAAAAGCAATGATTTTAGAAGCCCAGACGCATATTATTACAGCAATTCATTTGTTGAGGTGAGAGGAAATGAGAAGGAACTTGCTGCACCACTAAATCTATGCCTGAGCACTGCTGAAATCAAACAAAAAGAATTCACGGTGGCTAGATAGGGCCATTTTCTACTGACTCTCTCTGGGGACTCAAACAGAATTCATTTGTTTGTTTGTTTCTTATTTTCACTTGTATAGGTAATCTGTCCCCGCCCCTTCAGCTTGTAGTTTGTCTGTGTCCTTGGATCTCAAGTGAGTCTCCAGTAAGGGAGCACGTAGGAGATCTTGCGTTTTCATCAGTTCTTCTAACACTGGGTCTTTTGATTGAAGCACTCAAAGCCTGTACTTTTATTTATTCTGATATTTGAGAGCTGTGCTCTTACTGCACATTGAAATTCTTTTTGTTCTCATTAATATACAATCACATGCAGAACATTATGTTTTCCAGTCTACACCCTTCACCAAGTCCCCGGCAAAAGCCAGTTACAGTCGCTGTCCGTCAGCGTGTACTAAGATGCTGTAGAATCACTACATGTCTTCTCTGTGTTATGCAGCCGTACAAATGACCCCCCAAGTTACACACTATACATGCTAATCCTAATGCCCCCCATTCTTTTACCCCGCCCTTATTACTCCCTTCCCAAAAACCCTCCCCAGTCCCTTTCTCTTTGGTAACTGTTAGTCCACTCTCGGGTTCTGTGAGTCTGCTGCTGTCTTTTCCTTCAGTTTTTCTTTGTTATCATACTCCACACATGAGTGAAATCATTTGGTACATGTATTTCTCCTCCTTGAATATTTGACTGAGCATAATACCCTCTAGCTCCATCCACGTTATTGCAAATAATAGGATTTGTTTTCTTCTTATGGCTGCCTACTGCACTTTTTAAACTGGATTTCATTCTTCTTTTTTGTTTGTAGTTTCGCTATGTGCTTTCACCATTGCTCTCCTGGTTATGAGCAGTAGCTTTGTGTTAATCGATATGTACCTATATCTATCTATCTGTCTGTCTATCTATTTATCAATCAATCAATCAATCAATCAATCATCTTTTTGTCTGCCCATCTGTCCTTGTGTACAGAACAGTTAACCATATATCCTATATCACTTTCCTACACTATGCTTCCAAAAATCCTGCAAAGTATCTAGGCTGTAGAGAGACCACTGGGTTCACCGAGACACTTGCAGTTCGAGGCGGCCGCGTGTACCTACAAAACCAGGAAATAGTTGTGCCGGGACTTGAACCCGTGTCTCTATCCTCTGTCTTCTTTCATCTCCTTCTAACTTACTGTCTGTATTTAGCCACATTCTTTGACTAAGTGCTCCCTGAAGACCACAAGTATCATTCCTCTGGGCCTGTTGTCTCGAGAAAAGAAAACTTGTTCTTTGCTCACCACCATGTTTGAAGGACATCAGCGTGATCACCGGCGATAGGACGGAGGGTCAAATAAAAAGGAACACCAATTTCTAGACAGGAGCAGTTGGGAGCTAAGAGTGTTTTGTGGGGTGACGTGTTTATTTGAGTGTCCAAACTTCCCTCTTTAGGTAGTTATTAGATCCTCCCATTCGTGAACATCATAAAACCCACTGATTTCAAAGGCCCAGACGCTTATTATTACAGCAACTCAGTTGTCGAGGTGAGAGAAAATGAGAAGTATGTTGCTGCACCACTAAATCAATGGCTGGGAACGGCTGAAAACAAACAAAAAGAATTCACGGAGGCCAGATAGGGCTATTTTCTTCTGACTGTCTCAATGGACTCACACAGAATCCATTTGTTTGATTGTTTGTTTCTCAGTTTCACTCGTGTAGGGTACTTGTCCACACACCTTCGGCTTGTAGTGTGTCTGTGTCCTTGGATCTCAAGTGAGTCTCCTGTAAGTAAGCACGTACGTGTCTTGAGTTTTCATCCCTTCTTTTAACCCTGTGTCTTTTGTTTGCTGCACTCAGTGCCTGACCTTTTATTCTGATGATTCAGAGCTGTGCACTTATTGCACTTAAAGAATTTTTTTTATCATTAAGCTAAAATCAATTGAAGAACATTATGTTTACTATGCTCCCCCCTTCACCAAGTACATCTGAAAAACCTCTTCAGTCGCTGTCGATCTGCGTAGTTGGATGCTGTAGACCCCTTCACCATGTCCCTCCCAACAGACCCCATTACAGTCGCTGTCCATCAGTGAGTAGTAAGATGCTATATGATCTCTACTAGCCTTCTCTGTGTTGTACAGCACTCCCCATGACCCCTCGACCCAAAGCATTATACATGCTAAAACTAATGCCCCCATTCTTTCTCCTCACACTTATCCCTCCCTTCAGACCAACCCTGCCCAGTCCTTTTCCCTTTGGTAACTTTTAGTCAACTCTCGGGTTCTGTGAGTCTGCTGCTGTTTTTCTCCTTCAGTTTTTCTTTGTTGTTGTACTACACACATGAGTGAAAACACTTGGTACTTGTCTTTCTCCGCCTGGCCTATTTCTCTGAACATACTACCGTCTAGCTCCATCCAGGTCATTACAAATGGTAGGATTTGTTTTCTTCTTAAGGCTGCTTACTGCACTTTTAAAACTGGATTTCATTCTTCCTTTTTGTTTGTAGTTTAGCTATGTTATTCACCATTCAACTCCTGGTTATGAACAATAGCTTTGTGTCAATCGATATGTATCTGTATCTATCTATCTAATGGTCTGTCTGTCTATCTATGTTTCTACGTATGTATGTATGTATGTATCTATGTATCTATCTATCTATCTCTCTTCCTATCATCTATCTATGATGTCTATCATCTATCAATCCATGTACCTATCTATCTATCTTTCATCTGTCATCTGTGTACCTATCTATCTATGAATCAATCATCTTTTTGTCTGCCCATCTATCCTTCTGTACAGAACAGTTAACAACATAGCCTATGTCTCTTCCCTACATTATGCTTCCAGAAATCTTGCAAGGTAACTAAGCCATAAGGAGAGCACTGTGTTCACCGATACACTTTCAGGTAGAGTCAGCCGCGTGTGCTTACAAAACCAGTAAATGGAGGTGAAAGGACTTGAACCTGTATCTCTGTCCACTGTCCTCTCATACTTCCTGCTCGCTTGGTGACTTTATTTAGCCACATTCAGTGAGTAAGTGATCCCTGAAGACCACAAGTATCCTTCGTCTGGTCCGGTTGTCGAAAGAAAAGTGTACTTGCTTCTTTGCACACCACCATGTTTGAGGGACATCGGCGTGATCACTGCTGATAGGTGCAGGGACAATTATAAAGGAACACCTATTTCTGGACAGGAGCAGTTGGGAACAAAGAGTGTGTTGTGGAGTGAAGTGTTTATTTGAGGGTCCAAACTTCCCTCCTTAGGTGGTTATTACTTCTTTACATTCGTGAACATCATAAAAAGCAATGATTTTAGAAGCCCAGACGCATATTATTACAGCAATTCATTTGTTGAGGTGAGAGGAAATGAGAAGGAACTTGCTGCACCACTAAATCTATGCCTGAGCACTGCTGAAATCAAACAAAAAGAATTCACGGTGGCTAGATAGGGCCATTTTCTACTGACTCTCTCTGGGGACTCAAACAGAATTCATTTGTTTGTTTGTTTCTTATTTTCACTTGTATAGGTAATCTGTCCCCGCCCCTTCAGCTTGTAGTTTGTCTGTGTCCTTGGATCTCAAGTGAGTCTCCAGTAAGGGAGCACGTAGGAGATCTTGCGTTTTCATCAGTTCTTCTAACACTGGGTCTTTTGATTGAAGCACTCAAAGCCTGTACTTTTATTTATTCTGATATTTGAGAGCTGTGCTCTTACTGCACATTGAAATTCTTTTTGTTCTCATTAATATACAATCACATGCAGAACATTATGTTTTCCAGTCTACACCCTTCACCAAGTCCCCGGCAAAAGCCAGTTACAGTCGCTGTCCGTCAGCGTGTACTAAGATGCTGTAGAATCACTACATGTCTTCTCTGTGTTATGCAGCCGTACAAATGACCCCCCAAGTTACACACTATACATGCTAATCCTAATGCCCCCCATTCTTTTACCCCGCCCTTATTACTCCCTTCCCAAAAACCCTCCCCAGTCCCTTTCTCTTTGGTAACTGTTAGTCCACTCTCGGGTTCTGTGAGTCTGCTGCTGTCTTTTCCTTCAGTTTTTCTTTGTTATCATACTCCACACATGAGTGAAATCATTTGGTACATGTATTTCTCCTCCTTGAATATTTGACTGAGCATAATACCCTCTAGCTCCATCCACGTTATTGCAAATAATAGGATTTGTTTTCTTCTTATGGCTGCCTACTGCACTTTTTAAACTGGATTTCATTTTTCTTTTTTGTTTGTAGTTTCGCTATGTGCTTTCACCATTGCTCTCCTGGTTATGAGCAGTAGCTTTGTGTTAATCGATATGTACCTATATCTATCTATCTGTCTGTCTATCTATTTATCAATCAATCAATCAAACAATCAATCATCTTTTTGTCTGCCCATCTGTCCTTGTGTACAGAACAGTTAACCATATATCCTATATCACTTTCCTACACTATGCTTCCAAAAATCCTGCAAAGTATCTAGGCTGTAGAGAGACCACTGGGTTCACCGAGACACTTGCAGTTCGAGGCGGCCGCGTGTACCTACAAAACCAGGAAATAGTTGTGCCGGGACTTGAACCCGTGTCTCTATCCTCTGTCTTCTTTCATCTCCTTCTAACTTACTGTCTGTATTTAGCCACATTCTTTGACTAAGTGCTCCCTGAAGACCACAAGTATCATTCCTCTGGGCCTGTTGTCTCGAGAAAAGAAAACTTGTTCTTTGCTCACCACCATGTTTGAAGGACATCAGCGTGATCACCGGCGATAGGACGGAGGGTCAAATAAAAAGGAACACCAATTTCTAGACAGGAGCAGTTGGGAGCTAAGAGTGTTTTGTGGGGTGACGTGTTTATTTGAGTGTCCAAACTTCCCTCTTTAGGTAGTTATTAGATCCTCCCATTCGTGAACATCATAAAACCCACTGATTTCAAAGGCCCAGACGCTTATTATTACAGCAACTCAGTTGTCGAGGTGAGAGAAAATGAGAAGTATGTTGCTGCACCACTAAATCAATGGCTGGGAACGGCTGAAACCAAACAAAAAGAATTCACGGAGGCCAGATAGGGCTATTTTCTTCTGACTGTCTCAATGGACTCACACAGAATCCATTTGTTTGATTGTTTGTTTCTCAGTTTCACTCGTGTAGGGTACTTGTCCACACACCTTCGGCTTGTAGTGTGTCTGTGTCCTTGGATCTCAAGTGAGTCTCCTGTAAGTAAGCACGTACGTGTCTTGAGTTTTCATCCCTTCTTTTAACCCTGTGTCTTTTGTTTGCTGCACTCAGTGCCTGACCTTTTATTCTGATGATTCAGAGCTGTGCACTTATTGCACTTAAAGAATTTTTTTTATCATTAAGCTAAAATCAATTGAAGAACATTATGTTTACTATGCTCCCCCCTTCACCAAGTACATCTGAAAAACCTCTTCAGTCGCTGTCGATCTGCGTAGTTGGATGCTGTAGACCCCTTCACCATGTCCCTCCCAACAGACCCCATTACAGTCGCTGTCCATCAGTGAGTAGTAAGATGCTATATGATCTCTACTAGCCTTCTCTGTGTTGTACAGCACTCCCCATGACCCCTCGACCCAAAGCATTATACATGCTAAAACTAATGCCCCCATTCTTTCTCCTCACACTTATCCCTCCCTTCAGACCAACCCTGCCCAGTCCTTTTCCCTTTGGTAACTTTTAGTCAACTCTCGGGTTCTGTGAGTCTGCTGCTGTTTTTCTCCTTCAGTTTTTCTTTGTTGTTGTACTACACACATGAGTGAAAACACTTGGTACTTGTCTTTCTCCGCCTGGCCTATTTCTCTGAACATACTACCGTCTAGCTCCATCCAGGTCATTACAAATGGTAGGATTTGTTTTCTTCTTAAGGCTGCTTACTGCACTTTTAAAACTGGATTTCATTCTTCCTTTTTGTTTGTAGTTTAGCTATGTTATTCACCATTCAACTCCTGGTTATGAACAATAGCTTTGTGTCAATCGATATGTATCTGTATCTATCTATCTAATGGTCTG
This sequence comes from Manis pentadactyla, assembly GCF_030020395.1. Classification (NCBI taxonomy): domain Eukaryota; kingdom Metazoa; phylum Chordata; class Mammalia; order Pholidota; family Manidae; genus Manis; species Manis pentadactyla. The sequence continues at coordinate 190,658 of NW_026644987.1, read as the reverse complement.
TCTGTCTATCTATGTTTCTACGTATGTATGTATGTATGTATCTATGTATCTATCTATCTATCTCTCTTCCTATCATCTATCTATGATGTCTATCATCTATCAATCCATGTACCTATCTATCTATCTTTCATCTGTCATCTGTGTACCTATCTATCTATGAATCAATCATCTTTTTGTCTGCCCATCTATCCTTCTGTACAGAACAGTTAACAACATAGCCTATGTCTCTTCCCTACATTATGCTTCCAGAAATCTTGCAAGGTAACTAAGCCATAAGGAGAGCACAGTGTTCACCGATACACTTTCAGGTAGAGTCAGCCGCGTGTGCTTACAAAACCAGTAAATGGAGGTGAAAGGACTTGAACCTGTATCTCTGTCCACTGTCCTCTCATACTTCCTGCTCGCTTGGTGACTTTATTTAGCCACATTCAGTGAGTAAGTGATCCCTGAAGACCACAAGTATCCTTCGTCTGGTCCGGTTGTCGAAAGAAAAGTGTACTTGCTTCTTTGCACACCACCATGTTTGAGGGACATCGGCGTGATCACTGCTGATAGGTGCAGGGACAATTATAAAGGAACACCTATTTCTGGACAGGAGCAGTTGGGAACAAAGAGTGTGTTGTGGAGTGAAGTGTTTATTTGAGGGTCCAAACTTCCCTCCTTAGGTGGTTATTACTTCTTTACATTCGTGAACATCATAAAAAGCAATGATTTTAGAAGCCCAGACGCATATTATTACAGCAATTCATTTGTTGAGGTGAGAGGAAATGAGAAGGAACTTGCTGCACCACTAAATCTATGCCTGAGCACTGCTGAAATCAAACAAAAAGAATTCACGGTGGCTAGATAGGGCCATTTTCTACTGACTCTCTCTGGGGACTCAAACAGAATTCATTTGTTTGTTTGTTTCTTATTTTCACTTGTATAGGTAATCTGTCCCCGCCCCTTCAGCTTGTAGTTTGTCTGTGTCCTTGGATCTCAAGTGAGTCTCCAGTAAGGGAGCACGTAGGAGATCTTGCGTTTTCATCAGTTCTTCTAACACTGGGTCTTTTGATTGAAGCACTCAAAGCCTGTACTTTTATTTATTCTGATATTTGAGAGCTGTGCTCTTACTGCACATTGAAATTCTTTTTGTTCTCATTAATATACAATCACATGCAGAACATTATGTTTTCCAGTCTACACCCTTCACCAAGTCCCCGGCAAAAGCCAGTTACAGTCGCTGTCCGTCAGCGTGTACTAAGATGCTGTAGAATCACTACATGTCTTCTCTGTGTTATGCAGCCGTACAAATGACCCCCCAAGTTACACACTATACATGCTAATCCTAATGCCCCCCATTCTTTTACCCCGCCCTTATTACTCCCTTCCCAAAAACCCTCCCCAGTCCCTTTCTCTTTGGTAACTGTTAGTCCACTCTCGGGTTCTGTGAGTCTGCTGCTGTCTTTTCCTTCAGTTTTTCTTTGTTATCATACTCCACACATGAGTGAAATCATTTGGTACATGTATTTCTCCTCCTTGAATATTTGACTGAGCATAATACCCTCTAGCTCCATCCACGTTATTGCAAATAATAGGATTTGTTTTCTTCTTATGGCTGCCTACTGCACTTTTTAAACTGGATTTCATTCTTCTTTTTTGTTTGTAGTTTCGCTATGTGCTTTCACCATTGCTCTCCTGGTTATGAGCAGTAGCTTTGTGTTAATCGATATGTACCTATATCTATCTATCTGTCTGTCTATCTATTTATCAATCAATCAATCAATCAATCAATCATCTTTTTGTCTGCCCATCTGTCCTTGTGTACAGAACAGTTAACCATATATCCTATATCACTTTCCTACACTATGCTTCCAAAAATCCTGCAAAGTATCTAGGCTGTAGAGAGACCACTGGGTTCACCGAGACACTTGCAGTTCGAGGCGGCCGCGTGTACCTACAAAACCAGGAAATAGTTGTGCCGGGACTTGAACCCGTGTCTCTATCCTCTGTCTTCTTTCATCTCCTTCTAACTTACTGTCTGTATTTAGCCACATTCTTTGACTAAGTGCTCCCTGAAGACCACAAGTATCATTCCTCTGGGCCTGTTGTCTCGAGAAAAGAAAACTTGTTCTTTGCTCACCACCATGTTTGAAGGACATCAGCGTGATCACCGGCGATAGGACGGAGGGTCAAATAAAAAGGAACACCAATTTCTAGACAGGAGCAGTTGGGAGCTAAGAGTGTTTTGTGGGGTGACGTGTTTATTTGAGTGTCCAAACTTCCCTCTTTAGGTAGTTATTAGATCCTCCCATTCGTGAACATCATAAAACCCACTGATTTCAAAGGCCCAGACGCTTATTATTACAGCAACTCAGTTGTCGAGGTGAGAGAAAATGAGAAGTATGTTGCTGCACCACTAAATCAATGGCTGGGAACGGCTGAAAACAAACAAAAAGAATTCACGGAGGCCAGATAGGGCTATTTTCTTCTGACTGTCTCAATGGACTCACACAGAATCCATTTGTTTGATTGTTTGTTTCTCAGTTTCACTCGTGTAGGGTACTTGTCCACACACCTTCGGCTTGTAGTGTGTCTGTGTCCTTGGATCTCAAGTGAGTCTCCTGTAAGTAAGCACGTACGTGTCTTGAGTTTTCATCCCTTCTTTTAACCCTGTGTCTTTTGTTTGCTGCACTCAGTGCCTGACCTTTTATTCTGATGATTCAGAGCTGTGCACTTATTGCACTTAAAGAATTTTTTTTATCATTAAGCTAAAATCAATTGAAGAACATTATGTTTACTATGCTCCCCCCTTCACCAAGTACATCTGAAAAACCTCTTCAGTCGCTGTCGATCTGCGTAGTTGGATGCTGTAGACCCCTTCACCATGTCCCTCCCAACAGACCCCATTACAGTCGCTGTCCATCAGTGAGTAGTAAGATGCTATATGATCTCTACTAGCCTTCTCTGTGTTGTACAGCACTCCCCATGACCCCTCGACCCAAAGCATTATACATGCTAAAACTAATGCCCCCATTCTTTCTCCTCACACTTATCCCTCCCTTCAGACCAACCCTGCCCAGTCCTTTTCCCTTTGGTAACTTTTAGTCAACTCTCTGGTTCTGTGAGTCTGCTGCTGTTTTTCTCCTTCAGTTTTTCTTTGTTGTTTTACTACACACATGAGTGAAAACACTTGGTACTTGTCTTTCTCTGCCTGGCCTATTTCTCTGAACATACTACCGTCTAGCTCCATCCAGGTCATTACAAATGGTAGGATTTGTTTTCTTCTTAAGGCTGCTTACTGCACTTTTAAAACCGGATTTCATTCTTCCTTTTTGTTTGTAGTTTAGCTATGTTATTCACCATTCAACTCCTGGTTATGAACAATAGCTTTGTGTCAATCGATATGTATCTGTATCTATCTATCTAATGGTCTGTCTGTCTATCTATGTTTCTACGTATGTATGTATGTATGTATCTATGTATCTATCTATCTATCTCTCTTCCTATCATCTATCTATGATGTCTATCATCTATCAATCCATGTACCTATCTATCTATCTTTCATCTGTCATCTGTGTACCTATCTATCTATGAATCAATCATCTTTTTGTCTGCCCATCTATCCTTCTGTACAGAACAGTTAACAACATAGCCTATGTCTCTTCCCTACATTATGCTTCCAGAAATCTTGCAAGGTAACTAAGCCATAAGGAGAGCACTGTGTTCACCGATACACTTTCAGGTAGAGTCAGCCGCGTGTGCTTACAAAACCAGTAAATGGAGGTGAAAGGACTTGAACCTGTATCTCTGTCCACTGTCCTCTCATACTTCCTGCTCGCTTGGTGACTTTATTTAGCCACATTCAGTGAGTAAGTGATCCCTGAAGACCACAAGTATCCTTCGTCTGGTCCGGTTGTCGAAAGAAAAGTGTACTTGCTTCTTTGCACACCACCATGTTTGAGGGACATCGGCGTGATCACTGCTGATAGGTGCAGGGACAATTATAAAGGAACACCTATTTCTGGACAGGAGCAGTTGGGAACAAAGAGTGTGTTGTGGAGTGAAGTGTTTATTTGAGGTTCCAAACTTCCCTCCTTAGGTGGTTATTACTTCTTTACATTCGTGAACATCATAAAAAGCAATGATTTTAGAAGCCCAGACGCATATTATTACAGCAATTCATTGTTGAGGTGAGAGGAAATGAGAAGGAACTTGCTGCACCACTAAATCTATGCCTGAGCACTGCTGAAATCAAACAAAAAGAATTCACGGTATCTAGATAGGGCTATTTTCTACTGACTCTCTCTGGGGACTCAAACAGAATTCATTTGTTTGTTTGTTTCTTATTTTCACTTGTATAGGTAATCTGTCCCCGCCCCTTCAGCTTGTAGTTTGTCTGTGTCCTTGGATCTCAAGTGAGTCTCCAGTAAGGGAGCACGTAGGAGATCTTGCGTTTTCATCAGTTCTTCTAACACTGGATCTTTTGATTGAAGCACTCAAAGCCTGTACTTTTATTTATTCTGATATTTGAGAGCTGTGCTCTTACTGCACTTTGAAATTCTTTTTGTTCTCATTAATATACAATCACATGCAGAACATTATGTTTTCCAGTCTACACCCTTCACCAAGTCCCCGGCAAAAGCCAGTTACAGTCGCTGTCCGTCAGCGTGTACTAAGATGCTGTAGAATCACTACATGTCTTCTCTGTGTTATGCAGCCGTACAAATGACCCCCCAAGTTACACACTATACATGCTAATCCTAATGCCCCCCATTCTTTTTCCCCGCCCTTATTACTCCCTTCCCAAAAACCCTCCCCAGTCCCTTTCTCTTTGGTAACTGTTAGTCCACTCTCGGGTTCTGTGAGTCTGCTGCTGTCTTTTCCTTCAGTTTTTCTTTGTTATCATACTCCACACATGAGTGAAATCATTTGGTACATGTATTTCTCCTCCTTGAATATTTGACTGAGCATAATACCCTCTAGCTAAATCCACGTTATTGCAAATAATAGGATTTGTTTTCTTCTTATGGCTGCCTACTGCACTTTTTAAACTGGATTTCATTCTTCTTTTTTGTTTGTAGTTTCGCTATGTGCTTTCACCATTGCTCTCCTGGTTATGAGCAGTAGCTTTGTGTTAATCGATATGTACCTATATCTATCTATCTGTCTGTCTATCTATTTATCAATCAATCAATCAATCAATCAATCATCTTTTTGTCTGCCCATCTGTCCTTGTGTACAGAACAGTTAACCATATATCCTATATCACTTTCCTACACTATGCTTCCAAAAATCCTGCAAAGTATCTAGGCTGTAGAGAGACCACTGGGTTCACCGAGACACTTGCAGTTCGAGGTGGCCGCGTGTACCTACAAAACCAGGAAATAGTTGTGCCGGGACTTGAACCCGTGTCTCTATCCTCTGTCTTCTTTCATCTCCTTCTAACTTACTGTCTGTATTTAGCCACATTCTTTGACTAAGTGCTCCCTGAAGACCACAAGTATCATTCCTCTGGGCCTGTTGTCTCGAGAAAAGAAAACTTGTTCTTTGCTCACCACCATGTTTGAAGGACATCAGCGTGATCACCGGCGATAGGACGGAGGGTCAAATAAAAAGGAACACAAATTTCTAGACAGGAGCAGTTGGGAGCTAAGAGTGTTTTGTGGGGTGACGTGTTTATTTGAGTGTCCAAACTTCCCTCTTTAGGTAGTTATTAGATCCTCCCATTCGTGAACATCTTAAAACCCACTGATTTCAAAGGCCCAGACGCTTATTATTACAGCAACTCAGTTGTCGAGGTGAGAGAAAATGAGAAGTATGTTGCTGCACCACTAAATCAATGGCTGGGAACGGCTGAAACCAAACAAAAAGAATTCACGGAGGCCAGATAGGGCTATTTTCTTCTGACTGTCTCAATGGACTCACACAGAATCCATTTGTTTGATTATTTGTTTTTCAGTTTCACTCGTGTAGGGTACTTGTCCACACACCTTCGGCTTGTAGTGTGTCTGTGTCCTTGGATCTCAAGTGAGTCTCCTGTAAGTAAGCACGTACGTGTCTTGAGTTTTCATCCCTTCTTTTAACCCTGTGTCTTTTGTTTGCTGCACTCAGTGCCTGACCTTTTATTCTGATGATTCAGAGCTGTGCACTTATTGCACTTAAAGAATTTTTTTTATCATTAAGCTAAAATCAATTGAAGAACATTATGTTTACTATGCTCCCCCCTTCACCAAGTACATCTGAAAAACCTCTTCAGTCGCTGTCGATCTGCGTAGTTGGATGCTGTAGACCCCTTCACCATGTCCCTCCCAACAGACCCCATTACAGTCGCTGTCCATCAGTGAGTAGTAAGATGCTATATGATCTCTACTAGCCTTCTCTGTGTTGTACAGCACTCCCCATGACCCCTCGACCCAAAGCATTATACATGCTAAAACTAATGCCCCCATTCTTTCTCCTCACACTTATCCCTCCCTTCAGACCAACCCTGCCCAGTCCTTTTCCCTTTGGTAACTTTTAGTCAACTCTCGGGTTCTGTGAGTCTGCTGCTGTTTTTCTCCTTCAGTTTTTCTTTGTTGTTGTACTACACACATGAGTGAAAACACTTGGTACTTGTCTTTCTCCGCCTGGCCTATTTCTCTGAACATACTACCGTCTAGCTCCATCCAGGTCATTACAAATGGTAGGATTTGTTTTCTTCTTAAGGCTGCTTACTGCACTTTTAAAACTGGATTTCATTCTTCCTTTTTGTTTGTAGTTTAGCTATGTTATTCACCATTCAACTCCTGGTTATGAACAATAGCTTTGTGTCAATCGATATGTATCTGTATCTATCTATCTAATGGTCTGTCTGTCTATCTATGTTTCTACGTATGTATGTATGTATGTATGTATCTATGTATCTATCTATCTATCTCTCTTCCTATCATCTATCTATGATGTCTATCATCTATCAATCCATGTACCTATCTATCTATCTTTCATCTGTCATCTGTGTACCTATCTATCTATGAATCAATCATCTTTTTGTCTGCCCATCTATCCTTCTGTACAGAACAGTTAACAACATAGCCTATGTCTCTTCCCTACATTATGCTTCCAGAAATCTTGCAAGGTAACTAAGCCATAAGGAGAGCACTGTGTTCACCGATACACTTTCAGGTAGAGTCAGCCGCGTGTGCTTACAAAACCAGTAAATGGAGGTGAAAGGACTTGAACCTGTATCTCTGTCCACTGTCCTCTCATACTTCCTGCTCGCTTGGTGACTTTATTTAGCCACATTCAGTGAGTAAGTGATCCCTGAAGACCACAAGTATCCTTCGTCTGGTCCGGTTGTCGAAAGAAAAGTGTACTTGCTTCTTTGCACACCACCATGTTTGAGGGACATCGGCGTGATCACTGCTGATAGGTGCAGGGACAATTATAAAGGAACACCTATTTCTGGACAGGAGCAGTTGGGAACAAAGAGTGTGTTGTGGAGTGAAGTGTTTATTTGAGGGTCCAAACTTCCCTCCTTAGGTGGTTATTACTTCTTTACATTCGTGAACATCATAAAAAGCAATGATTTTAGAAGCCCAGACGCATATTATTACAGCAATTCATTTGTTGAGGTGAGAGGAAATGAGAAGGAACTTGCTGCACCACTAAATCTATGCCTGAGCACTGCTGAAATCAAACAAAAAGAATTCACGGTGGCTAGATAGGGCTATTTTCTACTGACTCTCTCTGGGGACTCAAACAGAATTCATTTGTTTGTTTGTTTCTTATTTTCACTTGTATAGGTAATCTGTCCCCGCCCCTTCAGCTTGTAGTTTGTCTGTGTCCTTGGATCTCAAGTGAGTCTCCAGTAAGGGAGCACGTAGGAGATCTTGCGTTTTCATCAGTTCTTCTAACACTGGGTCTTTTGATTGAAGCACTCAAAGCCTGTACTTTTATTTATTCTGATATTTGAGAGCTTTGCTCTTACTGCACTTTGAAATTCTTTTTGTTCTCATTAATATACAATCACATGCAGAACATTATGTTTTCCAGTCTACACCCTTCACCAAGTCCCCGGCAAAAGCCAGTTACAGTCGCTGTCCGTCAGCGTGTACTAAGATGCTGTAGAATCACTACATGTCTTCTCTGTGTTATGCAGCCGTACAAATGACCCCCCAAGTTACACACTATACATGCTAATCCTAATGCCCCCCATTCTTTTTCCCCGCCCTTATTACTCCCTTCCCAAAAACCCTCCCCAGTCCCTTTCTCTTTGGTAACTGTTAGTCCACTCTCGGGTTCTGTGAGTCTGCTGCTGTCTTTTCCTTCAGTTTTTCTTTGTTATCATACTCCACACATGAGTGAAATCATTTGGTACATGTATTTCTCCTCCTTGAATATTTGACTGAGCATAATACCCTCTAGCTCCATCCACGTTATTGCAAATAATAGGATTTGTTTTCTTCTTATGGCTGCCTACTGCACTTTTTAAACTGGATTTCATTCTTCTTTTTTGTTTGTAGTTTCGCTATGTGCTTTCACCATTGCTCTCCTGGTTATGAGCAGTAGCTTTGTGTTAATCGATATGTACCTATATCTATCTATCTGTCTGTCTATCTATTTATCAATCAATCAATCAATCAATCAATCAATCATCTTTTTGTCTGCCCATCTGTCCTTGTGTACAGAACAGTTAACCATATATCCTATATCACTTTCCTACACTATGCTTCCAAAAATCCTGCAAAGTATCTAGGCTGTAGAGAGACCACTGGGTTCACCGAGACACTTGCAGTTCGAGGTGGCCGCGTGTACCTACAAAACCAGGAAATAGTTGTGCCGGGACTTGAACCCGTGTCTCTATCCTCTGTCTTCTTTCATCTCCTTCTAACTTACTGTCTGTATTTAGCCACATTCTTTGACTAAGTGCTCCCTGAAGACCACAAGTATCATTCCTCTGGGCCTGTTGTCTCGAGAAAAGAAAACTTGTTCTTTGCTCACCACCATGTTTGAAGGACATCAGCGTGATCACCGGCGATAGGACGGAGGGTCAAATAAAAAGGAACACCAATTTCTAGACAGGAGCAGTTGGGAGCTAAGAGTGTTTTGTGGGGTGACGTGTTTATTTGAGTGTCCAAACTTCCCTCTTTAGGTAGTTATTAGATCCTCCCATTCGTGAACATCATAAAACCCACTGATTTCAAAGGCCCAGACGCTTATTATTACAGCAACTCAGTTGTCGAGGTGAGAGAAAATGAGAAGTATGTTGCTGCACCACTAAATCAATGGCTGGGAACGGCTGAAACCAAACAAAAAGAATTCACGGAGGCCAGATAGGGCTATTTTCTTCTGACTGTCTCAATGGACTCACACAGAATCCATTTGTTTGATTGTTTGTTTTTCAGTTTCACTCGTGTAGGGTACTTGTCCACACACCTTCGGCTTGTAGTGTGTCTGTGTCCTTGGATCTCAAGTGAGTCTCCTGTAAGTAAGCACGTACGTGTCTTGAGTTTTCATCCCTTCTTTTAACCCTGTGTCTTTTGTTTGCTGCACTCAGTGCCTGACCTTTTATTCTGATGATTCAGAGCTGTGCACTTATTGCACTTAAAGAATTTTTTTTATCATTAAGCTAAAATCAATTGAAGAACATTATGTTTACTATGCTCCCCCCTTCACCAAGTACATCTGAAAAACCTCTTCAGTCGCTGTCGATCTGCGTAGTTGGATGCTGTAGACCCCTTCACCATGTCCCTCCCAACAGACCCCATTACAGTCGCTGTCCATCAGTGAGTAGTAAGATGCTATATGATCTCTACTAGCCTTCTCTGTGTTGTACAGCACTCCCCATGACCCCTCGACCCAAAGCATTATACATGCTAAAACTAATGCCCCCATTCTTTCTCCTCACACTTATCCCTCCCTTCAGACCAACCATGCCCTGTCCTTTTCCCTTTGGTAACTTTTAGTCAACTCTCGGGTTCTGTGAGTCTGCTGCTGTTTTTCTCCTTCAGTTTTTCTTTGTTGTTTTACTACACACATGAGTGAAAACACTTGGTACTTGTCTTTCTCCGCCTGGCCTATTTCTCTGAACATACTACCGTCTAGCTCCATCCAGGTCATTACAAATGGTAGGATTTGTTTTCTTCTTAAGGCTGCTTACTGCACTTTTAAAACCGGATTTCATTCTTCCTTTTTGTTTGTAGTTTAGCTATGTTATTCACCATTCAACTCCTGGTTATGAACAATAGCTTTGTGTCAATCGATATGTATCTGTATCTATCTATCTAATGGTCTGTCTGTCTATCTATGTTTCTACGTATGTATGTATGTATGTATCTATGTATCTATCTATCTATCTCTCTTCCTATCATCTATCTATGATGTCTATCATCTATCAATCCATGTACCTATCTATCTATCTTTCATCTGTCATCTGTGTACCTATCTATCTATGAATCAATCATCTTTTTGTCTGCCCATCTATCCTTCTGTACAGAACAGTTAACAACATAGCCTATGTCTCTTCCCTACATTATGCTTCCAGAAATCTTGCAAGGTAACTAAGCCATAAGGAGAGCACTGTGTTCACCGATACACTTTCAGGTAGAGTCAGCCGCGTGTGCTTACAAAACCAGTAAATGGAGGTGAAAGGACTTGAACCTGTATCTCTGTCCACTGTCCTCTCATACTTCCTGCTCGCTTGGTGACTTTATTTAGCCACATTCAGTGAGTAAGTGATCCCTGAAGACCACAAGTATCCTTCGTCTGGTCCGGTTGTCGAAAGAAAAGTGTACTTGGTTCGTTGCACACCACCATGTTTGAGGGACATCGGCGTGATCACTGCTGATAGGTGCAGGGACAATTATAAAGGAACACCTATTTCTGGACAGGAGCCGTTGGGAACAAAGAGTGTGTTGTGGAGTGAAGTGTTTATTTGAGGTTCCAAACTTCCCTCCTTAGGTGGTTATTACTTCTTTACATTCGTGAACATCATAAAAAGCAATGATTTTAGAAGCCCAGACGCATATTATTACAGCAATTCATTGTTGAGGTGAGAGGAAATGAGAAGGAACTTGCTGCACCACTAAATCTATGCCTGAGCACTGCTGAAATCAAACAAAAAGAATTCACGGTGGCTAGATAGGGCTATTTTCTACTGACTCTCTCTGGGGACTCAAACAGAATTCATTTGTTTGTTTGTTTCTTATTTTCACTTGTATAGGTAATCTGTCCCCGCCCCTTCAGCTTGTAGTTTGTCTGTGTCCTTGGATCTCAAGTGAGTCTCCAGTAAGGGAGCACGTAGGAGATCTTGCGTTTTCATCAGTTCTTCTAACACTGGGTCTTTTGATTGAAGCACTCAAAGCCTGTACTTTTATTTATTCTGATATTTGAGAGCTGTGCTCTTACTGCACTTTGAAATTCTTTTTGTTCTCATTAATATACAATCACATGCAGAACATTATGTTTTCCAGTCTACACCCTTCACCAAGTCCCCGGCAAAAGCCAGTTACAGTCGCTGTCCGTCAGCGTGTACTAAGATGCTGTAGAATCACTACATGTCTTCTCTGTGTTATGCAGCCGTACAAATGACCCCCCAAGTTACACACTATACATGCTAATCCTAATGCCCCCATTCTTTTTCCCCGCCCTTATTACTCCCTTCCCAAAAAGCCTCCCCAGTCCCTTTCTCTTTGGTAACTGTTAGTCCACTCTCGGGTTCTGTGAGTCTGCTGCTGTCTTTTCCTTCAGTTTTTCTTTGTTATCATACTCCACACATGAGTGAAATCATTTGGTACATGTATTTCTCCTCCTTGAATATTTGACTGAGCATAATACCCTCTAGCTCCATCCACGTTATTGCAAATAATAGGATTTGTTTTCTTCTTATGGCTGCCTACTGCACTTTTTAAACTGGATTTCATTCTTCTTTTTTGTTTGTAGTTTCGCTATGTGCTTTCACCATTGCTCTCCTGGTTATGAGCAGTAGCTTTGTGTTAATCGATATGTACCTATATCTATCTATCTGTCTGTCTATCTATTTATCAATCAATCAATCAATCAATCATCTTTTTGTCTGCCCATCTGTCCTTGTGTACAGAAGAGTTAACCATATATCCTATATCACTTTCCTACACTATGCTTCCAAAAATCCTGCAAAGTATCTAGGCTGTAGAGAGACCACTGGGTTCACCGAGACACTTGCAGTTCGAGGTGGCCGCGTGTACCTACAAAACCAGGAAATAGTTGTGCCGGGACTTGAACCCGTGTCTCTATCCTCTGTCTTCTTTCATCTCCTTCTAACTTACTGTCTGTATTTAGCCACATTCTTTGACTAAGTGCTCCCTGAAGACCACAAGTATCATTCCTCTGGGCCTGTTGTCTCGAGAAAAGAAAACTTGTTCTTTGCTCACCACCATGTTTGAAGGACATCAGCGTGATCACCGGCGATAGGACGGAGGGTCAAATAAAAAGGAACACCAATTTCTAGACAGGAGCAGTTGGGAGCTAAGAGTGTTTTGTGGGGTGACGTGTTTATTTGAGTGTCCAAACTTCCCTCTTTAGGTAGTTATTAGATCCTCACATTCGTGAACATCTTAAAACCCACTGATTTCAAAGGCCCAGACGCTTATTATTACAGCAACTCAGTTGTCGAGGTGAGAGAAAATGAGAAGTATGTTGCTGTACCACTAAATCAATGGCTGGGAACGGCTGAAACCAAACAAAAAGAATTCACGGAGGCCAGATAGGGCTATTTTCTTCTGACTGTCTCAATGGACTCACACAGAATCCATTTGTTTGATTGTTTGTTTTTCAGTTTCACTCGTGTAGGGTACTTGTCCACACACCTTCGGCTTGTAGTGTGTCTGTGTCCTTGGATCTCAAGTGAGTCTCCTGTAAGTAAGCACGTACGTGTCTTGAGTTTTCATCCCTTCTTTTAACCCTGTGTCTTTTGTTTGCTGCACTCAGTGCCTGACCTTTAATTCTGATGATTCAGAGCTGTGCACTTATTGCACTTAAAGAATTTTTTTTATCATTAAGCTAAAATCAATTGAAGAACATTATGTTTACTATGCTCCCCCCTTCACCAAGTACATCTGAAAAACCTCTTCAGTCGCTGTCGATCTGCGTAGTTGGATGCTGTAGACCCCTTCACCATGTCCCTCCCAACAGACCCCATTACAGTCGCTGTCCATCAGTGAGTAGTAAGATGCTATATGATCTCTACTAGCCTTCTCTGTGTTGTACAGCACTCCCCATGACCCCTCGACCCAAAGCATTATACATGCTAAAACTAATGCCCCCATTCTTTCTCCTCACACTTATCCCTCCCTTCAGACCAACCCTGCCCAGTCCTTTTCCCTTTGGTAACTTTTAGTCAACTCTCGGGTTCTGTGAGTCTGCTGCTGTTTTTCTCCTTCAGTTTTTCTTTGTTGTTGTACTACACACATGAGTGAAAACACTTGGTACTTGTCTTTCTCCGCCTGGCCTATTTCTCTGAACATACTACCGTCTAGCTCCATCCAGGTCATTACAAATGGTAGGATTTGTTTTCTTCTTAAGGCTGCTTACTGCACTTTTAAAACTGGATTTCATTCTTCCTTTTTGTTTGTAGTTTAGCTATGTTATTCACCATTCAACTCCTGGTTATGAACAATAGCTTTGTGTCAATCGATATGTATCTGTATCTATCTATCTAATGGTCTGTCTGTCTATCTATGTTTCTACGTATGTATGTATGTATGTATGTATCTATGTATCTATCTATCTATCTCTCTTCCTATCATCTATCTATGATGTCTATCATCTATCAATCCATGTACCTATCTATCTATCTTTCATCTGTCATCTGTGTACCTATCTATCTATGAATCAATCATCTTTTTGTCTGCCCATCTATCCTTCTGTACAGAACAGTTAACAACATAGCCTATGTCTCTTCCCTACATTATGCTTCCAGAAATCTTGCAAGGTAACTAAGCCATAAGGAGAGCACTGTGTTCACCGATACACTTTCAGGTAGAGTCAGCCGCGTGTGCTTACAAAACCAGTAAATGGAGGTGAAAGGACTTGAACCTGTATCTCTGTCCACTGTCCTCTCATACTTCCTGCTCGCTTGGTGACTTTATTTAGCCACATTCAGTGAGTAAGTGATCCCTGAAGACCACAAGTATCCTTCGTCTGGTCCGGTTGTCGAAAGAAAAGTGTACTTGGTTCTTTGCACACCACCATGTTTGAGGGACATCGGCGTGATCACTGCTGATAGGTGCAGGGACAATTATAAAGGAACACCTATTTCTGGACAGGAGCAGTTGGGAACAAAGAGTGTGTTGTGGAGTGAAGTGTTTATTTGAGGGTCCAAACTTCCCTCCTTAGGTGGTTATTACTTCTTTACATTCGTGAACATCATAAAAAGCAATGATTTTAGAAGCCCAGACGCATATTATTACAGCAATTCATTTGTTGAGGTGAGAGGAAATGAGAAGGAACTTGCTGCACCACTAAATCTATGCCTGAGCACTGCTGAAATCAAACAAAAAGAATTCACGGTGGCTAGATAGGGCTATTTTCTACTGACTCTCTCTGGGGACTCAAACAGAATTCATTTGTTTGTTTGTTTCTTATTTTCACTTGTATAGGTAATCTGTCCCCGCCCCTTCAGCTTGTAGTTTGTCTGTGTCCTTGGATCTCAAGTGAGTCTCCAGTAAGGGAGCACGTAGGAGATCTTGCGTTTTCATCAGTTCTTCTAACACTGGGTCTTTTGATTGAAGCACTCAAAGCCTGTACTTTTATTTATTCTGATATTTGAGAGCTGTGCTCTTACTGCACTTTGAAATTCTTTTTGTTCTCATTAATATACAATCACATGCAGAACATTATGTTTTCCAGTCTACACCCTTCACCAAGTCCCCGGCAAAAGCCAGTTACAGTCGCTGTCCGTCAGCGTGTACTAAGATGCTGTAGAATCACTACATGTCTTCTCTGTGTTATGCAGCCGTACAAATGACCCCCCAAGTTACACACTATACATGCTAATCCTAATGCCCCCCATTCTTTTTCCCCGCCCTTATTACTCCCTTCCCAAAAACCCTCCCCAGTCCCTTTCTCTTTGGTAACTGTTAGTCCACTCTCGGGTTCTGTGAGTCTGCTGCTGTCTTTTCCTTCAGTTTTTCTTTGTTATCATACTCCACACATGAGTGAAATCATTTGGTACATGTATTTCTCCTCCTTGAATATTTGACTGAGCATAATACCCTCTAGCTCCATCCACGTTATTGCAAATAATAGGATTTGTTTTCTTCTTATGGCTGCCTACTGCACTTTTTAAACTGGATTTCATTCTTCTTTTTTGTTTGTAGTTTCGCTATGTGCTTTCACCATTGCTCTCCTGGTTATGAGCAGTAGCTTTGTGTTAATCGATATGTACCTATATCTATCTATCTGTCTGTCTATCTATTTATCAATCAATCAATCAATCAATCAATCAATCATCTTTTTGTCTGCCCATCTGTCCTTGTGTACAGAACAGTTAACCATATATCCTATATCACTTTCCTACACTATGCTTCCAAAAATCCTGCAAAGTATCTAGGCTGTAGAGAGACCACTGGGTTCACCGAGACACTTGCAGTTCGAGGTGGCCGCGTGTACCTACAAAACCAGGAAATAGTTGTGCCGGGACTTGAACCCGTGTCTCTATCCTCTGTCTTCTTTCATCTCCTTCTAACTTACTGTCTGTATTTAGCCACATTCTTTGACTAAGTGCTCCCTGAAGACCACAAGTATCATTCCTCTGGGCCTGTTGTCTCGAGAAAAGAAAACTTGTTCTTTGCTCACCACCATGTTTGAAGGACATCAGCGTGATCACCGGCGATAGGACGGAGGGTCAAATAAAAAGGAACACCAATTTCTAGACAGGAGCAGTTGGGAGCTAAGAGTGTTTTGTGGGGTGACGTGTTTATTTGAGTGTCCAAACTTCCCTCTTTAGGTATTTATTAGATCCTCCCATTCGTGAACATCATAAAACCCACTGATTTCAAAGGCCCAGACGCTTATTATTACAGCAACTCAGTTGTCGAGGTGAGAGAAAATGAGAAGTATGTTGCTGCACCACTAAATCAATGGCTGGGAACGGCTGAAACCAAACAAAAAGAATTCACGGAGGCCAGATAGGGCTATTTTCTTCTGACTGTCTCAATGGACTCACACAGAATCCATTTGTTTGATTGTTTGTTTTTCAGTTTCACTCGTGTAGGGTACTTGTCCACACACCTTCGGCTTGTAGTGTGTCTGTGTCCTTGGATCTCAAGTGAGTCTCCTGTAAGTAAGCACGTACGTGTCTTGAGTTTTCATCCCTTCTTTTAACCCTGTGTCTTTTGTTTGCTGCACTCAGTGCCTGACCTTTTATTCTGATGATTCAGAGCTGTGCACTTATTGCACTTAAAGAATTTTTTTTATCATTAAGCTAAAATCAATTGAAGAACATTATGTTTACTATGCTCCCCCCTTCACCAAGTACATCTGAAAAACCTCTTCAGTCGCTGTCGATCTGCGTAGTTGGATGCTGTAGACCCCTTCACCATGTCCCTCCCAACAGACCCCATTACAGTCGCTGTCCATCAGTGAGTAGTAAGATGCTATATGATCTCTACTAGCCTTCTCTGTATTGTACAGCACTCCCCATGACACCTCGACCCAAAGCATTATACATGCCTAAACTAATGCCCCCATTCTTTCTCCTCACACTTATCCCTCCCTTCAGACCAACCCTGCCCAGTCCTTTTCCCTTTGGTAACTTTTAGTCAACTCTCGGGTTCTGTGAGTCTGCTGCTGTTTTTCTCCTTCAGTTTTTCTTTGTTGTTGTACTACACACATGAGTGAAAACACTTGGTACTTGTCTTTCTCCGCCTGGCCTATTTCTCTGAACATACTACCGTCTAGCTCCATCCAGGTCATTACAAATGGTAGGATTTGTTTTCTTCTTAAGGCTGCTTACTGCACTTTTAAAACTGGATTTCATTCTTCCTTTTTGTTTGTAGTTTAGCTATGTTATTCACCATTCAACTCCTGGTTATGAACAATAGCTTTGTGTCAATCGATATGTATCTGTATCTATCTATCTAATGGTCTGTCTGTCTATCTATGTTTCTACGTATGTATGTATGTATGTATGTATCTATGTATCTATCTATCTATCTCTCTTCCTATCATCTATCTATGATGTCTATCATCTATCAATCCATGTACCTATCTATCTATCTTTCATCTGTCATCTGTGTACCTATCTATCTATGAATCAATCATCTTTTTGTCTGCCCATCTATCCTTCTGTACAGAACAGTTAACAACATAGCCTATGTCTCTTCCCTACATTATGCTTCCAGAAATCTTGCAAGGTAACTAAGCCATAAGGAGAGCACTGTGTTCACCGATACACTTTCAGGTAGAGTCAGCCGCGTGTGCTTACAAAACCAGTAAATGGAGGTGAAAGGACTTGAACCTGTATCTCTGTCCACTGTCCTCTCATACTTCCTGCTCGCTTGGTGACTTTATTTAGCCACATTCAGTGAGTAAGTGATCCCTGAAGACCACAAGTATCCTTCGTCTGGTCCGGTTGTCGAAAGAAAAGTGTACTTGGTTCGTTGCACACCACCATGTTTGAGGGACATCGGCGTGATCACTGCTGATAGGTGCAGGGACAATTATAAAGGAACACCTATTTCTGGACAGGAGCCGTTGGGAACAAAGAGTGTGTTGTGGAGTGAAGTGTTTATTTGAGGTTCCAAACTTCCCTCCTTAGGTGGTTATTACTTCTTTACATTCGTGAACATCATAAAAAGCAATGATTTTAGAAGCCCAGACGCATATTATTACAGCAATTCATTGTTGAGGTGAGAGGAAATGAGAAGGAACTTGCTGCACCACTAAATCTATGCCTGAGCACTGCTGAAATCAAACAAAAAGAATTCACGGTGGCTAGATAGGGCTATTTTCTACTGACTCTCTCTGGGGACTCAAACAGAATTCATTTGTTTGTTTGTTTCTTATTTTCACTTGTATAGGTAATCTGTCCCCGCCCCTTCAGCTTGTAGTTTGTCTGTGTCCTTGGATCTCAAGTGAGTCTCCAGTAAGGGAGCACGTAGGAGATCTTGCGTTTTCATCAGTTCTTCTAACACTGGGTCTTTTGATTGAAGCACTCAAAGCCTGTACTTTTATTTATTCTGATATTTGAGAGCTGTGCTCTTACTGCACTTTGAAATTCTTTTTGTTCTCATTAATATACAATCACATGCAGAACATTATGTTTTCCAGTCTACACCCTTCACCAAGTCCCCGGCAAAAGCCAGTTACAGTCGCTGTCCGTCAGCGTGTACTAAGATGCTGTAGAATCACTACATGTCTTCTCTGTGTTATGCAGCCGTACAAATGACCCCCCAAGTTACACACTATACATGCTAATCCTAATGCCCCCATTCTTTTTCCCCGCCCTTATTACTCCCTTCCCAAAAAGCCTCCCCAGTCCCTTTCTCTTTGGTAACTGTTAGTCCACTCTCGGGTTCTGTGAGTCTGCTGCTGTCTTTTCCTTCAGTTTTTCTTTGTTATCATACTCCACACATGAGTGAAATCATTTGGTACATGTATTTCTCCTCCTTGAATATTTGACTGAGCATAATACCCTCTAGCTCCATCCACGTTATTGCAAATAATAGGATTTGTTTTCTTCTTATGGCTGCCTACTGCACTTTTTAAACTGGATTTCATTCTTCTTTTTTGTTTGTAGTTTCGCTATGTGCTTTCACCATTGCTCTCCTGGTTATGAGCAGTAGCTTTGTGTTAATCGATATGTACCTATATCTATCTATCTGTCTGTCTATCTATTTATCAATCAATCAATCAATCAATCATCTTTTTGTCTGCCCATCTGTCCTTGTGTACAGAAGAGTTAACCATATATCCTATATCACTTTCCTACACTATGCTTCCAAAAATCCTGCAAAGTATCTAGGCTGTAGAGAGACCACTGGGTTCACCGAGACACTTGCAGTTCGAGGTGGCCGCGTGTACCTACAAAACCAGGAAATAGTTGTGCCGGGACTTGAACCCGTGTCTCTATCCTCTGTCTTCTTTCATCTCCTTCTAACTTACTGTCTGTATTTAGCCACATTCTTTGACTAAGTGCTCCCTGAAGACCACAAGTATCATTCCTCTGGGCCTGTTGTCTCGAGAAAAGAAAACTTGTTCTTTGCTCACCACCATGTTTGAAGGACATCAGCGTGATCACCGGCGATAGGACGGAGGGTCAAATAAAAAGGAACACCAATTTCTAGACAGGAGCAGTTGGGAGCTAAGAGTGTTTTGTGGGGTGACGTGTTTATTTGAGTGTCCAAACTTCCCTCTTTAGGTAGTTATTAGATCCTCACATTCGTGAACATCTTAAAACCCACTGATTTCAAAGGCCCAGACGCTTATTATTACAGCAACTCAGTTGTCGAGGTGAGAGAAAATGAGAAGTATGTTGCTGTACCACTAAATCAATGGCTGGGAACGGCTGAAACCAAACAAAAAGAATTCACGGAGGCCAGATAGGGCTATTTTCTTCTGACTGTCTCAATGGACTCACACAGAATCCATTTGTTTGATTGTTTGTTTTTCAGTTTCACTCGTGTAGGGTACTTGTCCACACACCTTCGGCTTGTAGTGTGTCTGTGTCCTTGGATCTCAAGTGAGTCTCCTGTAAGTAAGCACGTACGTGTCTTGAGTTTTCATCCCTTCTTTTAACCCTGTGTCTTTTGTTTGCTGCACTCAGTGCCTGACCTTTAATTCTGATGATTCAGAGCTGTGCACTTATTGCACTTAAAGAATTTTTTTTATCATTAAGCTAAAATCAATTGAAGAACATTATGTTTACTATGCTCCCCCCTTCACCAAGTACATCTGAAAAACCTCTTCAGTCGCTGTCGATCTGCGTAGTTGGATGCTGTAGACCCCTTCACCATGTCCCTCCCAACAGACCCCATTACAGTCGCTGTCCATCAGTGAGTAGTAAGATGCTATATGATCTCTACTAGCCTTCTCTGTGTTGTACAGCACTCCCCATGACCCCTCGACCCAAAGCATTATACATGCTAAAACTAATGCCCCCATTCTTTCTCCTCACACTTATCCCTCCCTTCAGACCAACCCTGCCCAGTCCTTTTCCCTTTGGTAACTTTTAGTCAACTCTCGGGTTCTGTGAGTCTGCTGCTGTTTTTCTCCTTCAGTTTTTCTTTGTTGTTGTACTACACACATGAGTGAAAACACTTGGTACTTGTCTTTCTCCGCCTGGCCTATTTCTCTGAACATACTACCGTCTAGCTCCATCCAGGTCATTACAAATGGTAGGATTTGTTTTCTTCTTAAGGCTGCTTACTGCACTTTTAAAACTGGATTTCATTCTTCCTTTTTGTTTGTAGTTTAGCTATGTTATTCACCATTCAACTCCTGGTTATGAACAATAGCTTTGTGTCAATCGATATGTATCTGTATCTATCTATCTAATGGTCTGTCTGTCTATCTATGTTTCTACGTATGTATGTATGTATGTATGTATCTATGTATCTATCTATCTATCTCTCTTCCTATCATCTATCTATGATGTCTATCATCTATCAATCCATGTACCTATCTATCTATCTTTCATCTGTCATCTGTGTACCTATCTATCTATGAATCAATCATCTTTTTGTCTGCCCATCTATCCTTCTGTACAGAACAGTTAACAACATAGCCTATGTCTCTTCCCTACATTATGCTTCCAGAAATCTTGCAAGGTAACTAAGCCATAAGGAGAGCACTGTGTTCACCGATACACTTTCAGGTAGAGTCAGCCGCGTGTGCTTACAAAACCAGTAAATGGAGGTGAAAGGACTTGAACCTGTATCTCTGTCCACTGTCCTCTCATACTTCCTGCTCGCTTGGTGACTTTATTTAGCCACATTCAGTGAGTAAGTGATCCCTGAAGACCACAAGTATCCTTCGTCTGGTCCGGTTGTCGAAAGAAAAGTGTACTTGGTTCTTTGCACACCACCATGTTTGAGGGACATCGGCGTGATCACTGCTGATAGGTGCAGGGACAATTATAAAGGAACACCTATTTCTGGACAGGAGCAGTTGGGAACAAAGAGTGTGTTGTGGAGTGAAGTGTTTATTTGAGGGTCCAAACTTCCCTCCTTAGGTGGTTATTACTTCTTTACATTCGTGAACATCATAAAAAGCAATGATTTTAGAAGCCCAGACGCATATTATTACAGCAATTCATTTGTTGAGGTGAGAGGAAATGAGAAGGAACTTGCTGCACCACTAAATCTATGCCTGAGCACTGCTGAAATCAAACAAAAAGAATTCACGGTGGCTAGATAGGGCTATTTTCTACTGACTCTCTCTGGGGACTCAAACAGAATTCATTTGTTTGTTTGTTTCTTATTTTCACTTGTATAGGTAATCTGTCCCCGCCCCTTCAGCTTGTAGTTTGTCTGTGTCCTTGGATCTCAAGTGAGTCTCCAGTAAGGGAGCACGTAGGAGATCTTGCGTTTTCATCAGTTCTTCTAACACTGGGTCTTTTGATTGAAGCACTCAAAGCCTGTACTTTTATTTATTCTGATATTTGAGAGCTGTGCTCTTACTGCACTTTGAAATTCTTTTTGTTCTCATTAATATACAATCACATGCAGAACATTATGTTTTCCAGTCTACACCCTTCACCAAGTCCCCGGCAAAAGCCAGTTACAGTCGCTGTCCGTCAGCGTGTACTAAGATGCTGTAGAATCACTACATGTCTTCTCTGTGTTATGCAGCCGTACAAATGACCCCCCAAGTTACACACTATACATGCTAATCCTAATGCCCCCCATTCTTTTTCCCCGCCCTTATTACTCCCTTCCCAAAAACCCTCCCCAGTCCCTTTCTCTTTGGTAACTGTTAGTCCACTCTCGGGTTCTGTGAGTCTGCTGCTGTCTTTTCCTTCAGTTTTTCTTTGTTATCATACTCCACACATGAGTGAAATCATTTGGTACATGTATTTCTCCTCCTTGAATATTTGACTGAGCATAATACCCTCTAGCTCCATCCACGTTATTGCAAATAATAGGATTTGTTTTCTTCTTATGGCTGCCTACTGCACTTTTTAAACTGGATTTCATTCTTCTTTTTTGTTTGTAGTTTCGCTATGTGCTTTCACCATTGCTCTCCTGGTTATGAGCAGTAGCTTTGTGTTAATCGATATGTACCTATATCTATCTATCTGTCTGTCTATCTATTTATCAATCAATCAATCAATCAATCAATCATCTTTTTGTCTGCCCATCTGTCCTTGTGTACAGAACAGTTAACCATATATCCTATATCACTTTCCTACACTATGCTTCCAAAAATCCTGCAAAGTATCTAGGCTGTAGAGAGACCACTGGGTTCACCGAGACACTTGCAGTTCGAGGTGGCCGCGTGTACCTACAAAACCAGGAAATAGTTGTGCCGGGACTTGAACCCGTGTCTCTATCCTCTGTCTTCTTTCATCTCCTTCTAACTTACTGTCTGTATTTAGCCACATTCTTTGACTAAGTGCTCCCTGAAGACCACAAGTATCATTCCTCTGGGCCTGTTGTCTCGAGAAAAGAAAACTTGTTCTTTGCTCACCACCATGTTTGAAGGACATCAGCGTGATCACCGGCGATAGGACGGAGGGTCAAATAAAAAGGAACACCAATTTCTAGACAGGAGCAGTTGGGAGCTAAGAGTGTTTTGTGGGGTGACGTGTTTATTTGAGTGTCCAAACTTCCCTCTTTAGGTATTTATTAGATCCTCCCATTCGTGAACATCATAAAACCCACTGATTTCAAAGGCCCAGACGCTTATTATTACAGCAACTCAGTTGTCGAGGTGAGAGAAAATGAGAAGTATGTTGCTGCACCACTAAATCAATGGCTGGGAACGGCTGAAACCAAACAAAAAGAATTCACGGAGGCCAGATAGGGCTATTTTCTTCTGACTGTCTCAATGGACTCACACAGAATCCATTTGTTTGATTGTTTGTTTTTCAGTTTCACTCGTGTAGGGTACTTGTCCACACACCTTCGGCTTGTAGTGTGTCTGTGTCCTTGGATCTCAAGTGAGTCTCCTGTAAGTAAGCACGTACGTGTCTTGAGTTTTCATCCCTTCTTTTAACCCTGTGTCTTTTGTTTGCTGCACTCAGTGCCTGACCTTTTATTCTGATGATTCAGAGCTGTGCACTTATTGCACTTAAAGAATTTTTTTTATCATTAAGCTAAAATCAATTGAAGAACATTATGTTTACTATGCTCCCCCCTTCACCAAGTACATCTGAAAAACCTCTTCAGTCGCTGTCGATCTGCGTAGTTGGATGCTGTAGACCCCTTCACCATGTCCCTCCCAACAGACCCCATTACAGTCGCTGTCCATCAGTGAGTAGTAAGATGCTATATGATCTCTACTAGCCTTCTCTGTATTGTACAGCACTCCCCATGACACCTCGACCCAAAGCATTATACATGCCTAAACTAATGCCCCCATTCTTTCTCCTCACACTTATCCCTCCCTTCAGACCAACCCTGCCCAGTCCTTTTCCCTTTGGTAACTTTTAGTCAACTCTCGGGTTCTGTGAGTCTGCTGCTGTTTTTCTCCTTCAGTTTTTCTTTGTTGTTGTACTACACACATGAGTGAAAACACTTGGTACTTGTCTTTCTCCGCCTGGCCTATTTCTCTGAACATACTACCGTCTAGCTCCATCCAGGTCATTACAAATGGTAGGATTTGTTTTCTTCTTAAGGCTGCTTACTGCACTTTTAAAACTGGATTTCATTCTTCCTTTTTGTTTGTAGTTTAGCTATGTTATTCACCATTCAACTCCTGGTTATGAACAATAGCTTTGTGTCAATCGATATGTATCTGTATCTATCTATCTAATGGTCTGTCTGTCTATCTATGTTTCTACGTATGTATGTATGTATGTATGTATCTATGTATCTATCTATCTATCTCTCTTCCTATCATCTATCTATGATGTCTATCATCTATCAATCCATGTACCTATCTATCTATCTTTCATCTGTCATCTGTGTACCTATCTATCTATGAATCAATCATCTTTTTGTCTGCCCATCTATCCTTCTGTACAGAACAGTTAACAACATAGCCTATGTCTCTTCCCTACATTATGCTTCCAGAAATCTTGCAAGGTAACTAAGCCATAAGGAGAGCACTGTGTTCACCGATACACTTTCAGGTAGAGTCAGCCGCGTGTGCTTACAAAACCAGTAAATGGAGGTGAAAGGACTTGAACCTGTATCTCTGTCCACTGTCCTCTCATACTTCCTGCTCGCTTGGTGACTTTATTTAGCCACATTCAGTGAGTAAGTGATCCCTGAAGACCACAAGTATCCTTCGTCTGGTCCGGTTGTCGAAAGAAAAGTGTACTTGGTTCTTTGCACACCACCATGTTTGAGGGACATCGGCGTGATCACTGCTGATAGGTGCAGGGACAATTATAAAGGAACACCTATTTCTGGACAGGAGCAGTTGGGAACAAAGAGTGTGTTGTGGAGTGAAGTGTTTATTTGAGGGTCCAAACTTCCCTCCTTAGGTGGGTATTAATTCTTTACATTCGTGAACATCATAAAAAGCAATGATTTTAGAAGCCCAGACGCATATTATTACAGCAATTCATTTGTTGAGGTGAGAGGAAATGAGAAGGAACTTGCTGCACCACTAAATCTATGCCTGAGCACTGCTGAAATCAAACAAAAAGAATTCACGGTGGCTAGATAGTGCTATTTTCTACTGACTCTCTCTGGGGACTCAAACAGAATTCATTTGTTTGTTTGTTTCTTATTTTCACTTGTATAGGTAATCTGTCCCCGCCCCTTCAGCTTGTAGTTTGTCTGTGTCCTTGGATCTCAAGTGAGTCTCCAGTAAGGGAGCACGTAGGAGATCTTGCGTTTTCATCAGTTCTTCTAACACTGGGTCTTTTGATTGAAGCACTCAAAGCCTGTAATTTTATTTATTCTGATATTTGAGAGCTTCGCTCTTACTGCACTTTGAAATTCTTTTTGTTCTCATTAATATACAATCACATGCAGAACATTATGTTTTCCAGTCTACACCCTTCACCAAGTCCCCGGCAAAAGCCAGTTACAGTCGCTGTCCGTCAGCGTGTACTAAGATGCTGTAGAATCACTACATGTCTTCTCTGTGTTATGCAGCCGTACAAATGACCCCCCAAGTTACACACTATACATGCTTATCCTAATGCCCCCCATTCTTTTTCCCCGCCCTTATTACTCCCTTCCCAAAAACCCTCCCCAGTCCCTTTCTCTTTGGTAACTGTTAGTCCACTCTCGGGTTCTGTGAGTCTGCTGCTGTCTTTTCCTTCAGTTTTTCTTTGTTATCATACTCCACACATGAGTGAAATCATTTGGTACATGTATTTCTCCTCCTTGAATATTTGACTGAGCATAATACCCTCTAGCTCCATCCACGTTATTGCAAATAATAGGATTTGTTTTCTTCTTATGGCTGCCTACTGCACTTTTTAAACTGGATTTCATTCTTCTTTTTTGTTTGTAGTTTCGCTATGTGCTTTCACCATTGCTCTCCTGGTTATGAGCAGTAGCTTTGTGTTAATCGATATGTACCTATATCTATCTATCTGTCTATCTATTTATCAATCAATCAATCAATCATCTTTTTGTCTGCCCATCTGTCCTTGTGTACAGAACAGTTAACCATATATCCTATATCACTTTCCTACACTATGCTTCCAAAAATCCTGCAAAGTATCTAGGCTGTAGAGAGACCACTGGGTTCACCGAGACACTTGCAGTTCGAGGCGGCCGCGTGTACCTACAAAACCAGGAAATAGTTGTGCCGGGACTTGAACCCGTGTCTCTATCCTCTGTCTTCTTTCATCTCCTTCTAACTTACTGTCTGTATTTAGCCACATTCTTTGACTAAGTGCTCCCTGAAGACCACAAGTATCATTCCTCTGGGCCTGTTGTCTCGAGAAAAGAAAACTTGTTCTTTGCTCACCACCATGTTTGAAGGACATCAGCGTGATCACCGGCGATAGGACGGAGGGTCAAATAAAAAGGAACACCAATTTCTAGACAGGAGCAGTTGGGAGCTAAGAGTGTTTTGTGGGGTGACGTGTTTATTTGAGTGTCCAAACTTCCCTCTTTAGGTAGTTATTAGATCCTCCCATTCGTGAACATCATAAAACCCACTGATTTCAAAGGCCCAGACGCTTATTATTACAGCAACTCAGTTGTCGAGGTGAGAGAAAATGAGAAGTATGTTGCTGCACCACTAAATCAATGGCTGGGAACGGCTGAAACCAAACAAAAAGAATTCACGGAGGCCAGATAGGGCTATTTTCTTCTGACTGTCTCAATGGACTCACACAGAATCCATTTGTTTGATTGTTTGTTTTTCAGTTTCACTCGTGTAGGGTACTTGTCCACACACCTTCGGCTTGTAGTGTGTCTGTGTCCTTGGATCTCAAGTGAGTCTCCTGTAAGTAAGCACGTACGTGTCTTGAGTTTTCATCCCTTCTTTTAACCCTGTGTCTTTTGTTTGCTGCACTCAGTGCCTGACCTTTAATTCTGATGATTCAGAGCTGTGCACTTATTGCACTTAAAGAATTTTTTTTATCATTAAGCTAAAATCAATTGAAGAACATTATGTTTACTATGCTCCCCCCTTCACCAAGTACATCTGAAAAACCTCTTCAGTCGCTGTCGATCTGCGTAGTTGGATGCTGTAGACCCCTTCACCATGTCCCTCCCAACAGACCCCATTACAGTCGCTGTCCATCAGTGAGTAGTAAGATGCTATATGATCTCTACTAGCCTTCTCTGTGTTGTACAGCACTCCCCATGACCCCTCGACCCAAAGCATTATACATGCTAAAACTAATGCCCCCATTCTTTCTCCTCACACTTATCCCTCCCTTCAGACCAACCCTGCCCAGTCCTTTTCCCTTTGGTAACTTTTAGTCAACTCTCGGGTTCTGTGAGTCTGCTGCTGTTTTTCTCCTTCAGTTTTTCTTTGTTGTTGTACTACACACATGAGTGAAAACACTTGGTACTTGTCTTTCTCCGCCTGGCCTATTTCTCTGAACATACTACCGTCTAGCTCCATCCAGGTCATTACAAATGGTAGGATTTGTTTTCTTCTTAAGGCTGCTTACTGCACTTTTAAAACTGGATTTCATTCTTCCTTTTTGTTTGTAGTTTAGCTATGTTATTCACCATTCAACTCCTGGTTATGAACAATAGCTTTGTGTCAATCGATATGTATCTGTATCTATCTATCTAATGGTCTGTCTGTCTATCTATGTTTCTACGTATGTATGTATGTATGTATGTATCTATGTATCTATCTATCTATCTCTCTTCCTATCATCTATCTATGATGTCTATCATCTATCAATCCATGTACCTATCTATCTATCTTTCATCTGTCATCTGTGTACCTATCTATCTATGAATCAATCATCTTTTTGTCTGCCCATCTATCCTTCTGTACAGAACAGTTAACAACATAGCCTATGTCTCTTCCCTACATTATGCTTCCAGAAATCTTGCAAGGTAACTAAGCCATAAGGAGAGCACTGTGTTCACCGATACACTTTCAGGTAGAGTCAGCCGCGTGTGCTTACAAAACCAGTAAATGGAGGTGAAAGGACTTGAACCTGTATCTCTGTCCACTGTCCTCTCATACTTCCTGCTCGCTTGGTGACTTTATTTAGCCACATTCAGTGAGTAAGTGATCCCTGAAGACCACAAGTATCCTTCGTCTGGTCCGGTTGTCGAAAGAAAAGTGTACTTGGTTCTTTGCACACCACCATGTTTGAGGGACATCGGCGTGATCACTGCTGATAGGTGCAGGGACAATTATAAAGGAACACCTATTTCTGGACAGGAGCAGTTGGGAACAAAGAGTGTGTTGTGGAGTGAAGTGTTTATTTGAGGGTCCAAACTTCCCTCCTTAGGTGGTTATTACTTCTTTACATTCGTGAACATCATAAAAAGCAATGATTTTAGAAGCCCAGACGCATATTATTACAGCAATTCATTTGTTGAGGTGAGAGGAAATGAGAAGGAACTTGCTGCACCACTAAATCTATGCCTGAGCACTGCTGAAATCAAACAAAAAGAATTCACGGTGGCTAGATAGGGCTATTTTCTACTGACTCTCTCTGGGGACTCAAACAGAATTCATTTGTTTGTTTGTTTCTTATTTTCACTTGTATAGGTAATCTGTCCCCGCCCCTTCAGCTTGTAGTTTGTCTGTGTCCTTGGATCTCAAGTGAGTCTCCAGTAAGGGAGCACGTAGGAGATCTTGCGTTTTCATCAGTTCTTCTAACACTGGGTCTTTTGATTGAAGCACTCAAAGCCTGTACTTTTATTTATTCTGATATTTGAGAGCTGTGCTCTTACTGCACTTTGAAATTCTTTTTGTTCTCATTAATATACAATCACATGCAGAACATTATGTTTTCCAGTCTACACCCTTCACCAAGTCCCCGGCAAAAGCCAGTTACAGTCGCTGTCCGTCAGCGTGTACTAAGATGCTGTAGAATCACTACATGTCTTCTCTGTGTTATGCAGCCGTACAAATGACCCCCCAAGTTACACACTATACATGCTAATCCTAATGCCCCCCATTCTTTTTCCCCGCCCTTATTACTCCCTTCCCAAAAACCCTCCCCAGTCCCTTTCTCTTTGGTAACTGTTAGTCCACTCTCGGGTTCTGTGAGTCTGCTGCTGTCTTTTCCTTCAGTTTTTCTTTGTTATCATACTCCACACATGAGTGAAATCATTTGGTACATGTATTTCTCCTCCTTGAATATTTGACTGAGCATAATACCCTCTAGCTCCATCCACGTTATTGCAAATAATAGGATTTGTTTTCTTCTTATGGCTGCCTACTGCACTTTTTAAACTGGATTTCATTCTTCTTTTTTGTTTGTAGTTTCGCTATGTGCTTTCACCATTGCTCTCCTGGTTATGAGCAGTAGCTTTGTGTTAATCGATATGTACCTATATCTATCTATCTGTCTGTCTATCTATTTATCAATCAATCAATCAATCAATCAATCATCTTTTTGTCTGCCCATCTGTCCTTGTGTACAGAACAGTTAACCATATATCCTATATCACTTTCCTACACTATGCTTCCAAAAATCCTGCAAAGTATCTAGGCTGTAGAGAGACCACTGGGTTCACCGAGACACTTGCAGTTCGAGGTGGCCGCGTGTACCTACAAAACCAGGAAATAGTTGTGCCGGGACTTGAACCCGTGTCTCTATCCTCTGTCTTCTTTCATCTCCTTCTAACTTACTGTCTGTATTTAGCCACATTCTTTGACTAAGTGCTCCCTGAAGACCACAAGTATCATTCCTCTGGGCCTGTTGTCTCGAGAAAAGAAAACTTGTTCTTTGCTCACCACCATGTTTGAAGGACATCAGCGTGATCACCGGCGATAGGACGGAGGGTCAAATAAAAAGGAACACCAATTTCTAGACAGGAGCAGTTGGGAGCTAAGAGTGTTTTGTGGGGTGACGTGTTTATTTGAGTGTCCAAACTTCCCTCTTTAGGTATTTATTAGATCCTCCCATTCGTGAACATCATAAAACCCACTGATTTCAAAGGCCCAGACGCTTATTATTACAGCAACTCAGTTGTCGAGGTGAGAGAAAATGAGAAGTATGTTGCTGCACCACTAAATCAATGGCTGGGAACGGCTGAAACCAAACAAAAAGAATTCACGGAGGCCAGATAGGGCTATTTTCTTCTGACTGTCTCAATGGACTCACACAGAATCCATTTGTTTGATTGTTTGTTTTTCAGTTTCACTCGTGTAGGGTACTTGTCCACACACCTTCGGCTTGTAGTGTGTCTGTGTCCTTGGATCTCAAGTGAGTCTCCTGTAAGTAAGCACGTACGTGTCTTGAGTTTTCATCCCTTCTTTTAACCCTGTGTCTTTTGTTTGCTGCACTCAGTGCCTGACCTTTTATTCTGATGATTCAGAGCTGTGCACTTATTGCACTTAAAGAATTTTTTTTATCATTAAGCTAAAATCAATTGAAGAACATTATGTTTACTATGCTCCCCCCTTCACCAAGTACATCTGAAAAACCTCTTCAGTCGCTGTCGATCTGCGTAGTTGGATGCTGTAGACCCCTTCACCATGTCCCTCCCAACAGACCCCATTACAGTCGCTGTCCATCAGTGAGTAGTAAGATGCTATATGATCTCTACTAGCCTTCTCTGTATTGTACAGCACTCCCCATGACACCTCGACCCAAAGCATTATACATGCCTAAACTAATGCCCCCATTCTTTCTCCTCACACTTATCCCTCCCTTCAGACCAACCCTGCCCAGTCCTTTTCCCTTTGGTAACTTTTAGTCAACTCTCGGGTTCTGTGAGTCTGCTGCTGTTTTTCTCCTTCAGTTTTTCTTTGTTGTTGTACTACACACATGAGTGAAAACACTTGGTACTTGTCTTTCTCCGCCTGGCCTATTTCTCTGAACATACTACCGTCTAGCTCCATCCAGGTCATTACAAATGGTAGGATTTGTTTTCTTCTTAAGGCTGCTTACTGCACTTTTAAAACTGGATTTCATTCTTCCTTTTTGTTTGTAGTTTAGCTATGTTATTCACCATTCAACTCCTGGTTATGAACAATAGCTTTGTGTCAATCGATATGTATCTGTATCTATCTATCTAATGGTCTGTCTGTCTATCTATGTTTCTACGTATGTATGTATGTATGTATGTATCTATGTATCTATCTATCTATCTCTCTTCCTATCATCTATCTATGATGTCTATCATCTATCAATCCATGTACCTATCTATCTATCTTTCATCTGTCATCTGTGTACCTATCTATCTATGAATCAATCATCTTTTTGTCTGCCCATCTATCCTTCTGTACAGAACAGTTAACAACATAGCCTATGTCTCTTCCCTACATTATGCTTCCAGAAATCTTGCAAGGTAACTAAGCCATAAGGAGAGCACTGTGTTCACCGATACACTTTCAGGTAGAGTCAGCCGCGTGTGCTTACAAAACCAGTAAATGGAGGTGAAAGGACTTGAACCTGTATCTCTGTCCACTGTCCTCTCATACTTCCTGCTCGCTTGGTGACTTTATTTAGCCACATTCAGTGAGTAAGTGATCCCTGAAGACCACAAGTATCCTTCGTCTGGTCCGGTTGTCGAAAGAAAAGTGTACTTGGTTCTTTGCACACCACCATGTTTGAGGGACATCGGCGTGATCACTGCTGATAGGTGCAGGGACAATTATAAAGGAACACCTATTTCTGGACAGGAGCAGTTGGGAACAAAGAGTGTGTTGTGGAGTGAAGTGTTTATTTGAGGGTCCAAACTTCCCTCCTTAGGTGGGTATTAATTCTTTACATTCGTGAACATCATAAAAAGCAATGATTTTAGAAGCCCAGACGCATATTATTACAGCAATTCATTTGTTGAGGTGAGAGGAAATGAGAAGGAACTTGCTGCACCACTAAATCTATGCCTGAGCACTGCTGAAATCAAACAAAAAGAATTCACGGTGGCTAGATAGTGCTATTTTCTACTGACTCTCTCTGGGGACTCAAACAGAATTCATTTGTTTGTTTGTTTCTTATTTTCACTTGTATAGGTAATCTGTCCCCGCCCCTTCAGCTTGTAGTTTGTCTGTGTCCTTGGATCTCAAGTGAGTCTCCAGTAAGGGAGCACGTAGGAGATCTTGCGTTTTCATCAGTTCTTCTAACACTGGGTCTTTTGATTGAAGCACTCAAAGCCTGTAATTTTATTTATTCTGATATTTGAGAGCTTCGCTCTTACTGCACTTTGAAATTCTTTTTGTTCTCATTAATATACAATCACATGCAGAACATTATGTTTTCCAGTCTACACCCTTCACCAAGTCCCCGGCAAAAGCCAGTTACAGTCGCTGTCCGTCAGCGTGTACTAAGATGCTGTAGAATCACTACATGTCTTCTCTGTGTTATGCAGCCGTACAAATGACCCCCCAAGTTACACACTATACATGCTTATCCTAATGCCCCCCATTCTTTTTCCCCGCCCTTATTACTCCCTTCCCAAAAACCCTCCCCAGTCCCTTTCTCTTTGGTAACTGTTAGTCCACTCTCGGGTTCTGTGAGTCTGCTGCTGTCTTTTCCTTCAGTTTTTCTTTGTTATC
The DNA here is from genome assembly GCF_030020395.1 of Manis pentadactyla. NCBI lineage: Eukaryota > Metazoa > Chordata > Mammalia > Pholidota > Manidae > Manis > Manis pentadactyla. The sequence goes on along the minus strand of NW_026644987.1, from coordinate 158,432 downwards.
ATACTCCACACATGAGTGAAATCATTTGGTACATGTATTTCTCCTCCTTGAATATTTGACTGAGCATAATACCCTCTAGCTCCATCCACGTTATTGCAAATAATAGGATTTGTTTTCTTCTTATGGCTGCCTACTGCACTTTTTAAACTGGATTTCATTCTTCTTTTTTGTTTGTAGTTTCGCTATGTGCTTTCACCATTGCTCTCCTGGTTATGAGCAGTAGCTTTGTGTTAATCGATATGTACCTATATCTATCTATCTGTCTATCTATTTATCAATCAATCAATCAATCATCTTTTTGTCTGCCCATCTGTCCTTGTGTACAGAACAGTTAACCATATATCCTATATCACTTTCCTACACTATGCTTCCAAAAATCCTGCAAAGTATCTAGGCTGTAGAGAGACCACTGGGTTCACCGAGACACTTGCAGTTCGAGGCGGCCGCGTGTACCTACAAAACCAGGAAATAGTTGTGCCGGGACTTGAACCCGTGTCTCTATCCTCTGTCTTCTTTCATCTCCTTCTAACTTACTGTCTGTATTTAGCCACATTCTTTGACTAAGTGCTCCCTGAAGACCACAAGTATCATTCCTCTGGGCCTGTTGTCTCGAGAAAAGAAAACTTGTTCTTTGCTCACCACCATGTTTGAAGGACATCAGCGTGATCACCGGCGATAGGACGGAGGGTCAAATAAAAAGGAACACCAATTTCTAGACAGGAGCAGTTGGGAGCTAAGAGTGTTTTGTGGGGTGACGTGTTTATTTGAGTGTCCAAACTTCCCTCTTTAGGTAGTTATTAGATCCTCCCATTCGTGAACATCATAAAACCCACTGATTTCAAAGGCCCAGACGCTTATTATTACAGCAACTCAGTTGTCGAGGTGAGAGAAAATGAGAAGTATGTTGCTGCACCACTAAATCAATGGCTGGGAACGGCTGAAACCAAACAAAAAGAATTCACGGAGGCCAGATAGGGCTATTTTCTTCTGACTGTCTCAATGGACTCACACAGAATCCATTTGTTTGATTGTTTGTTTTTCAGTTTCACTCGTGTAGGGTACTTGTCCACACACCTTCGGCTTGTAGTGTGTCTGTGTCCTTGGATCTCAAGTGAGTCTCCTGTAAGTAAGCACGTACGTGTCTTGAGTTTTCATCCCTTCTTTTAACCCTGTGTCTTTTGTTTGCTGCACTCAGTGCCTGACCTTTTATTCTGATGATTCAGAGCTGTGCACTTATTGCACTTAAAGAATTTTTTTTATCATTAAGCTAAAATCAATTGAAGAACATTATGTTTACTATGCTCCCCCCTTCACCAAGTACATCTGAAAAACCTCTTCAGTCGCTGTCGATCTGCGTAGTTGGATGCTGTAGACCCCTTCACCATGTCCCTCCCAACAGACCCCATTACAGTCGCTGTCCATCAGTGAGTAGTAAGATGCTATATGATCTCTACTAGCCTTCTCTGTGTTGTACAGCACTCCCCATGACCCCTCGACCCAAAGCATTATACATGCTAAAACTAATGCCCCCATTCTTTCTCCTCACACTTATCCCTCCCTTCAGACCAACCCTGCCCAGTCCTTTTCCCTTTGGTAACTTTTAGTCAACTCTCGGGTTCTGTGAGTCTGCTGCTGTTTTTCTCCTTCAGTTTTTCTTTGTTGTTGTACTACACACATGAGTGAAAACACTTGGTACTTGTCTTTCTCCGCCTGGCCTATTTCTCTGAACATACTACCGTCTAGCTCCATCCAGGTCATTACAAATGGTAGGATTTGTTTTCTTCTTAAGGCTGCTTACTGCACTTTTAAAACTGGAATTCATTCTTCCTTTTTGTTTGTAGTTTAGCTATGTTATTCACCATTCAACTCCTGTTTATGAACAATAGCTTTGTGTCAATCGATATGTATCTGTATCTATCTATCTAATGGTCTGTCTGTCTATCTATGTTTCTACGTATGTATGTATGTATCTATGTATCTATCTATCTCTCTCTCTTCCTATCATCTATCTATGATGTCTATCATCTATCAATCCATGTACCTATCTATCTATCTTTCATCTGTCATCTGTGTACCTATCTATCTATGAATCAATCATCTTTTTGTCTGCCCATCTATCCTTCTGTACAGAACAGTTAACAACATAGCCTATGTCTCTTCCCTACATTATGCTTCCAGAAATCTTGCAAGGTAACTAAGCCATAAGGAGAGCACTGTGTTCACCGATACACTTTCAGGTAGAGTCAGCCGCGTGTGCTTACAAAACCAGTAAATGGAGGTGAAAGGACTTGAACCTGTATCTCTGTCCACTGTCCTCTCATACTTCCTGCTCGCTTGGTGACTTTATTTAGCCACATTCAGTGAGTAAGTGATCCCTGAAGACCACAAGTATCCTTCGTCTGGTCCGGTTGTCGAAAGAAAAGTGTACCTGCTTCTTTGCACACCACCATGTTTGAGGGACATCGGCGTGATCACTGCTGATAGGTGCAGGGACAATTATAAAGGAACACCTATTTCTGGACAGGAGCAGTTGGGAACAAAGAGTGTGTTGTGGAGTGAAGTGTTTATTTGAGGTTCCAAACTTCCCTCCTTAGGTGGTTATTACTTCTTTACATTCGTGAACATCATAAAAAGCAATGATTTTAGAAGCCCAGACGCATATTATTACAGCAATTCATTTGTTGAGGTGAGAGGAAATGAGAAGGAACTTGCTGCACCACTAAATCTATGCCTGAGCACTGCTGAAATCAAACAAAAAGAATTCACGGTGGCTAGATAGGGCTATTTTCTACTGACTCTCTCTGGGGACTCAAACAGAATTCATTTGTTTGTTTGTTTCTTATTTTCACTTGTATAGGTAATCTGTCCCCGCCCCTTCAGCTTGTAGTTTGTCTGTGTCCTTGGATCTCAAGTGAGTCTCCAGTAAGGGAGCACGTAGGAGATCTTGCGTTTTCATCAGTTCTTCTAACACTGGGTCTTTTGATTGAAGCACTCAAAGCCTGTACTTTTATTTATTCTGATATTTGAGAGCTGTGCTCTTACTGCACTTTGAAATTCTTTTTGTTCTCATTAATATACAATCACATGCAGAACATTATGTTTTCCAGTCTACACCCTTCACCAAGTCCCCGGCAAAAGCCATTTACAGTCGCTGTCCGTCAGCGTGTACTAAGATGCTGTAGAATCACTACATGTCTTCTCTGTGTTATGCAGCCGTACAAATGACCCCCCAAGTTACACACTATACATGCTAATCCTAATGCCCCCCATTCTTTTTCCCCGCCCTTATTACTCCCTTCCCAAAAACCCTCCCCAGTCCCTTTCTCTTTGGTAACTGTTAGTCCACTCTCGGGTTCTGTGAGTCTGCTGCTGTCTTTTCCTTCAGTTTTTCTTTGTTATCATACTCCACACATGAGTGAAATCATTTGGTACATGTATTTCTCCTCCTTGAATATTTGACTGAGCATAATACCCTCTAGCTCCATCCACGTTATTGCAAATAATAGGATTTGTTTTCTTCTTATGGCTGCCTACTGCACTTTTTAAACTGGATTTCATTCTTCTTTTTTGTTTGTAGTTTCGCTATGTGCTTTCACCATTGCTCTCCTGGTTATGAGCAGTAGCTTTGTGTTAATCGATATGTACCTATATCTATCTATCTGTCTGTCTATCTATTTATCAATCAATCAATCAATCAATCAATCAATCATCTTTTTGTCTGCCCATCTGTCCTTGTGTACAGAACAGTTAACCATATATCCTATATCACTTTCCTACACTATGCTTCCAAAAATCCTGCAAAGTATCTAGGCTGTAGAGAGACCACTGGGTTCACCGAGACACTTGCAGTTCGAGGCGGCCGCGTGTACCTACAAAACCAGGAAATAGTTGTGCCGGGACTTGAACCCGTGTCTCTATCCTCTGTCTTCTTTCATCTCCTTCTAACTTACTGTCTGTATTTAGCCACATTCTTTGACTAAGTGCTCCCTGAAGACCACAAGTATCATTCCTCTGGGCCTGTTGTCTCGAGAAAAGAAAACTTGTTCTTTGCTCACCACCATGTTTGAAGGACATCAGCGTGATCACCGGCGATAGGACGGAGGGTCAAATAAAAAGGAACACCAATTTCTAGACAGGAGCAGTTGGGAGCTAAGAGTGTTTTGTGGGGTGACGTGTTTATTTGAGTGTCCAAACTTCCCTCTTTAGGTAGTTATTAGATCCTCCCATTCGTGAACATCATAAAACCCACTGATTTCAAAGGCCCAGACGCTTATTATTACAGCAACTCAGTTGTCGAGGTGAGAGAAAATGAGAAGTATGTTGCTGCACCACTAAATCAATGGCTGGGAACGGCTGAAACCAAACAAAAAGAATTCACGGAGGCCAGATAGGGCTATTTTCTTCTGACTGTCTCAATGGACTCACACAGAATCCATTTGTTTGATTGTTTGTTTTTCAGTTTCACTCGTGTAGGGTACTTGTCCACACACCTTCGGCTTGTAGTGTGTCTGTGTCCTTGGATCTCAAGTGAGTCTCCTGTAAGTAAGCACGTACGTGTCTTGAGTTTTCATCCCTTCTTTTAACCCTGTGTCTTTTGTTTGCTGCACTCAGTGCCTGACCTTTTATTCTGATGATTCAGAGCTGTGCACTTATTGCACTTAAAGAATTTTTTTTATCATTAAGCTAAAATCAATTGAAGAACATTATGTTTACTATGCTCCCCCCTTCACCAAGTACATCTGAAAAACCTCTTCAGTCGCTGTCGATCTGCGTAGTTGGATGCTGTAGACCCCTTCACCATGTCCCTCCCAACAGACCCCATTACAGTCGCTGTCCATCAGTGAGTAGTAAGATGCTATATGATCTCTACTAGCCTTCTCTGTGTTGTACAGCACTCCCCATGACCCCTCGACCCAAAGCATTATACATGCTAAAACTAATGCCCCCATTCTTTCTCCTCACACTTATCCCTCCCTTCAGACCAACCCTGCCCAGTCCTTTTCCCTTTGGTAACTTTTAGTCAACTCTCGGGTTCTGTGAGTCTGCTGCTGTTTTTCTCCTTCAGTTTTTCTTTGTTGTTGTACTACACACATGAGTGAAAACACTTGGTACTTGTCTTTCTCCGCCTGGCCTATTTCTCTGAACATACTACCGTCTAGCTCCATCCAGGTCATTACAAATGGTAGGATTTGTTTTCTTCTTAAGGCTGCTTACTGCACTTTTAAAACTGGAATTCATTCTTCCTTTTTGTTTGTAGTTTAGCTATGTTATTCACCATTCAACTCCTGTTTATGAACAATAGCTTTGTGTCAATCGATATGTATCTGTATCTATCTATCTAATGGTCTGTCTGTCTATCTATGTTTCTACGTATGTATGTATGTATCTATGTATCTATCTATCTCTCTCTCTTCCTATCATCTATCTATGATGTCTATCATCTATCAATCCATGTACCTATCTATCTATCTTTCATCTGTCATCTGTGTACCTATCTATCTATGAATCAATCATCTTTTTGTCTGCCCATCTATCCTTCTGTACAGAACAGTTAACAACATAGCCTATGTCTCTTCCCTACATTATGCTTCCAGAAATCTTGCAAGGTAACTAAGCCATAAGGAGAGCACTGTGTTCACCGATACACTTTCAGGTAGAGTCAGCCGCGTGTGCTTACAAAACCAGTAAATGGAGGTGAAAGGACTTGAACCTGTATCTCTGTCCACTGTCCTCTCATACTTCCTGCTCGCTTGGTGACTTTATTTAGCCACATTCAGTGAGTAAGTGATCCCTGAAGACCACAAGTATCCTTCGTCTGGTCCGGTTGTCGAAAGAAAAGTGTACCTGCTTCTTTGCACACCACCATGTTTGAGGGACATCGGCGTGATCACTGCTGATAGGTGCAGGGACAATTATAAAGGAACACCTATTTCTGGACAGGAGCAGTTGGGAACAAAGAGTGTGTTGTGGAGTGAAGTGTTTATTTGAGGTTCCAAACTTCCCTCCTTAGGTGGTTATTACTTCTTTACATTCGTGAACATCATAAAAAGCAATGATTTTAGAAGCCCAGACGCATATTATTACAGCAATTCATTTGTTGAGGTGAGAGGAAATGAGAAGGAACTTGCTGCACCACTAAATCTATGCCTGAGCACTGCTGAAATCAAACAAAAAGAATTCACGGTGGCTAGATAGGGCTATTTTCTACTGACTCTCTCTGGGGACTCAAACAGAATTCATTTGTTTGTTTGTTTCTTATTTTCACTTGTATAGGTAATCTGTCCCCGCCCCTTCAGCTTGTAGTTTGTCTGTGTCCTTGGATCTCAAGTGAGTCTCCAGTAAGGGAGCACGTAGGAGATCTTGCGTTTTCATCAGTTCTTCTAACACTGGGTCTTTTGATTGAAGCACTCAAAGCCTGTACTTTTATTTATTCTGATATTTGAGAGCTGTGCTCTTACTGCACTTTGAAATTCTTTTTGTTCTCATTAATATACAATCACATGCAGAACATTATGTTTTCCAGTCTACACCCTTCACCAAGTCCCCGGCAAAAGCCAGTTACAGTCGCTGTCCGTCAGCGTGTACTAAGATGCTGTAGAATCACTACATGTCTTCTCTGTGTTATGCAGCCGTACAAATGACCCCCCAAGTTACACACTATACATGCTAATCCTAATGCCCCCCATTCTTTTTCCCCGCCCTTATTACTCCCTTCCCAAAAACCCTCCCCAGTCCCTTTCTCTTTGGTAACTGTTAGTCCACTCTCGGGTTCTGTGAGTCTGCTGCTGTCTTTTCCTTCAGTTTTTCTTTGTTATCATAATCCACACATGAGTGAAATCATTTGGTACATGTATTTCTCCTCCTTGAATATTTGACTGAGCATAATACCCTCTAGCTCCATCCACGTTATTGCAAATAATAGGATTTGTTTTCTTCTTATGGCTGCCTACTGCACTTTTTAAACTGGATTTCATTCTTCTTTTTTGTTTGTAGTTTCGCTATGTGCTTTCACCATTGCTCTCCTGGTTATGAGCAGTAGCTTTGTGTTAATCGATATGTACCTATATCTATCTATCTGTCTGTCTATCTATTTATCAATCAATCAATCAATCAATCAATCATCTTTTTGTCTGCCCATCTGTCCTTGTGTACAGAACAGTTAACCATATATCCTATATCACTTTCCTACACTATGCTTCCAAAAATCCTGCAAAGTATCTAGGCTGTAGAGAGACCACTGGGTTCACCGAGACACTTGCAGTTCGAGGCGGCCGCGTGTACCTACAAAACCAGGAAATAGTTGTGCCGGGACTTGAACCCGTGTCTCTATCCTCTGTCTTCTTTCATCTCCTTCTAACTTACTGTCTGTATTTAGCCACATTCTTTGACTAAGTGCTCCCTGAAGACCACAAGTATCATTCCTCTGGGCCTGTTGTCTCGAGAAAAGAAAACTTGTTCTTTGCTCACCACCATGTTTGAAGGACATCAGCGTGATCACCGGCGATAGGACGGAGGGTCAAATAAAAAGGAACACCAATTTCTAGACAGGAGCAGTTGGGAGCTAAGAGTGTTTTGTGGGGTGACGTGTTTATTTGAGTGTCCAAACTTCCCTCTTTAGGTAGTTATTAGATCCTCCCATTCGTGAACATCATAAAACCCACTGATTTCAAAGGCCCAGACGCTTATTATTACAGCAACTCAGTTGTCGAGGTGAGAGAAAATGAGAAGTATGTTGCTGCACCACTAAATCAATGGCTGGGAACGGCTGAAACCAAACAAAAAGAATTCACGGAGGCCAGATAGGGCTATTTTCTTCTGACTGTCTCAATGGACTCACACAGAATCCATTTGTTTGATTGTTTGTTTTTCAGTTTCACTCGTGTAGGGTACTTGTCCACACACCTTCGGCTTGTAGTGTGTCTGTGTCCTTGGATCTCAAGTGAGTCTCCTGTAAGTAAGCACGTACGTGTCTTGAGTTTTCATCCCTTCTTTTAACCCTGTGTCTTTTGTTTGCTGCACTCAGTGCCTGACCTTTTATTCTGATGATTCAGAGCTGTGCACTTATTGCACTTAAAGAATTTTTTTTATCATTAAGCTAAAATCAATTGAAGAACATTATGTTTACTATGCTCCCCCCTTCACCAAGTACATCTGAAAAACCTCTTCAGTCGCTGTCGATCTGCGTAGTTGGATGCTGTAGACCCCTTCACCATGTCCCTCCCAACAGACCCCATTACAGTCGCTGTCCATCAGTGAGTAGTAAGATGCTATATGATCTCTACTAGCCTTCTCTGTGTTGTACAGCACTCCCCATGACCCCTCGACCCAAAGCATTATACATGCTAAAACTAATGCCCCCATTCTTTCTCCTCACACTTATCCCTCCCTTCAGACCAACCCTGCCCAGTCCTTTTCCCTTTGGTAACTTTTAGTCAACTCTCGGGTTCTGTGAGTCTGCTGCTGTTTTTCTCCTTCAGTTTTTCTTTGTTGTTGTACTACACACATGAGTGAAAACACTTGGTACTTGTCTTTCTCCGCCTGGCCTATTTCTCTGAACATACTACCGTCTAGCTCCATCCAGGTCATTACAAATGGTAGGATTTGTTTTCTTCTTAAGGCTGCTTACTGCACTTTTAAAACTGGATTTCATTCTTCCTTTTTGTTTGTAGTTTAGCTATGTTATTCACCATTCAACTCCTGGTTATGAACAATAGCTTTGTGTCAATCGATATGTATCTGTATCTATCTATCTAATGGTCTGTCTGTCTATCTATGTTTCTACGTATGTATGTATGTATGTATCTATGTATCTATCTATCTATCTCTCTTCCTATCATCTATCTATGATGTCTATCATCTATCAATCCATGTAACTATCTATCTATCTTTCATCTGTCATCTGTGTACCTATCTATCTATGAATCAATCATCTTTTTGTCTGCCCATCTATCCTTCTGTACAGAACAGTTAACAACATAGCCTATGTCTCTTCCCTACATTATGCTTCCAGAAATCTTGCAAGGTAACTAAGCCATAAGGAGAGCACTGTGTTCACCGATACACTTTCAGGTAGAGTCAGCCGCGTGTGCTTACAAAACCAGTAAATGGAGGTGAAAGGACTTGAACCTGTATCTCTGTCCACTGTCCTCTCATACTTCCTGCTCGCTTGGTGACTTTATTTAGCCACATTCAGTGAGTAAGTGATCCCTGAAGACCACAAGTATCCTTCGTCTGGTCCGGTTGTCGAAAGAAAAGTGTACTTGGTTCTTTGCACACCACCATGTTTGAGGGACATCGGCGTGATCACTGCTGATAGGTGCAGGGACAATTATAAAGGAACACCTATTTCTGGACAGGAGCAGTTTTGAACAAAGAGTGTGTTGTGGAGTGAAGTGTTTATTTGAGGGTCCAAACTTCCCTCCTTAGGTGGTTATTACTTCTTTACATTCGTGAACATCATAAAAAGCAATGATTTTAGAAGCCCAGACGCATATTATTACAGCAATTCATTTGTTGAGGTGAGAGGAAATGAGAAGGAACTTGCTGCACCACTAAATCTATGCCTGAGCACTGCTGAAATCAAACAAAAAGAATTCACGGTGGCTAGATAGGGCTATTTTCTACTGACTCTCTCTGGGGACTCAAACAGAATTCATTTGTTTGTTTGTTTCTTATTTTCACTTGTATAGGTAATCTGTCCCCGCCCCTTCAGCTTGTAGTTTGTCTGTGTCCTTGGATCTCAAGTGAGTCTCCAGTAAGGGAGCACGTAGGAGATCTTGCGTTTTCATCAGTTCTTCTAACACTGGGTCTTTTGATTGAAGCACTCAAAGCCTGTACTTTTATTTATTCTGATATTTGAGAGCTGTGCTCTTACTGCACTTTGAAATTCTTTTTGTTCTCATTAATATACAATCACATGCAGAACATTATGTTTTCCAGTCTACACCCTTCACCAAGTCCCCGGCAAAAGCCAGTTACAGTCGCTGTCCGTCAGCGTGTACTAAGATGCTGTAGAATCACTACATGTCTTCTCTGTGTTATGCAGCCGTACAAATGACCCCCCAAGTTACACACTATACATGCTAATCCTAATGCCCCCATTCTTTTTCCCCGCCCTTATTACTCCCTTCCCAAAAAGCCTCCCCAGTCCCTTTCTCTTTGGTAACTTTTAGTCCACTCTCGGGTTCTGTGAGTCTGCTGCTGTCTTTTCCTTCAGTTTTTCTTTGTTATCATACTCCACACATGAGTGAAATCATTTGGTACATGTATTTCTCCTCCTTGAATATTTGACTGAGCATAATACCCTCTAGCTCCATCCACGTTATTGCAAATAATAGGATTTGTTTTCTTCTTATGGCTGCCTACTGCACTTTTTAAACTGGATTTCATTCTTCTTTTTTGTTTGTAGTTTCGCTATGTGCTTTCACCATTGCTCTCCTGGTTATGAGCAGTAGCTTTGTGTTAATCGATATGTACCTATATCTATCTATCTGTCTGTCTATCTATTTATCAATCAATCAATCAATCAATCAATCATCTTTTTGTCTGCCCATCTGTCCTTGTGTACAGAACAGTTAACCATATATCCTATATCACTTTCCTACACTATGCTTCCAAAAATCCTGCAAAGTATCTAGGCTGTAGAGAGACCACTGGGTTCACCGAGACACTTGCAGTTCGAGGCGGCCGCGTGTACCTACAAAACCAGGAAATAGTTGTGCCGGGACTTGAACCCGTGTCTCTATCCTCTGTCTTCTTTCATCTCCTTCTAACTTACTGTCTGTATTTAGCCACATTCTTTGACTAAGTGCTCCCTGAAGACCACAAGTATCATTCCTCTGGGCCTGTTGTCTCGAGAAAAGAAAACTTGTTCTTTGCTCACCACCATGTTTGAAGGACATCAGCGTGATCACCGGCGATAGGACGGAGGGTCAAATAAAAAGGAACACCAATTTCTAGACAGGAGCAGTTGGGAGCTAAGAGTGTTTTGTGGGGTGACGTGTTTATTTGAGTGTCCAAACTTCCCTCTTTAGGTAGTTATTAGATCCTCCCATTCGTGAACATCATAAAACCCACTGATTTCAAAGGCCCAGACGCTTATTATTACAGCAACTCAGTTGTCGAGGTGAGAGAAAATGAGAAGTATGTTGCTGCACCACTAAATCAATGGCTGGGAACGGCTGAAACCAAACAAAAAGAATTCACGGAGGCCAGATAGGGCTATTTTCTTCTGACTGTCTCAATGGACTCACACAGAATCCATTTGTTTGATTGTTTGTTTTTCAGTTTCACTCGTGTAGGGTACTTGTCCACACACCTTCGGCTTGTAGTGTGTCTGTGTCCTTGGATCTCAAGTGAGTCTCCTGTAAGTAAGCACGTACGTGTCTTGAGTTTTCATCCCTTCTTTTAACCCTGTGTCTTTTGTTTGCTGCACTCAGTGCCTGACCTTTTATTCTGATGATTCAGAGCTGTGCACTTATTGCACTTAAAGAATTTTTTTTATCATTAAGCTAAAATCAATTGAAGAACATTATGTTTACTATGCTCCCCCCTTCACCAAGTACATCTGAAAAACCTCTTCAGTCGCTGTCGATCTGCGTAGTTGGATGCTGTAGACCCCTTCACCATGTCCCTCCCAACAGACCCCATTACAGTCGCTGTCCATCAGTGAGTAGTAAGATGCTATATGATCTCTACTAGCCTTCTCTGTGTTGTACAGCACTCCCCATGACCCCTCGACCCAAAGCATTATACATGCTAAAACTAATGCCCCCATTCTTTCTCCTCACACTTATCCCTCCCTTCAGACCAACCCTGCCCAGTCCTTTTCCCTTTGGTAACTTTTAGTCAACTCTCGGGTTCTGTGAGTCTGCTGCTGTTTTTCTCCTTCAGTTTTTCTTTGTTGTTGTACTACACACATGAGTGAAAACACTTGGTACTTGTCTTTCTCCGCCTGGCCTATTTCTCTGAACATACTACCGTCTAGCTCCATCCAGGTCATTACAAATGGTAGGATTTGTTTTCTTCTTAAGGCTGCTTACTGCACTTTTAAAACTGGATTTCATTCTTCCATTTTGTTTGTAGTTTAGCTATGTTATTCACCATTCAACTCCTGGTTATGAAAAATAGCTTTGTGTCAATCGATATGTATCTGTATCTATCTATCTAATGGTCTGTCTGTCTATCTATGTTTCTACGTATGTATGTATGTATGTATCTATGTATCTATCTATCTCTCTCTCTTCCTATCATCTATCTATGATGTCTATCATCTATCAATCCATGTACCTATCTATCTATCTTTCATCTGTCATCTGTGTACCTATCTATCTATGAATCAATCATCTTTTTGTCTGCCCATCTATCCTTCTGTACAGAACAGTTAACAACATAGCTTATGTCTCTTCCCTACATTATGCTTCCAGAAATCTTGCAAGGTAACTAAGCCATAAGGAGAGCACTGTGTTCACCGATACACTTTCAGGTAGAGTCAGCCGCGTGTGCTTACAAAACCAGTAAATGGAGGTGAAAGGACTTGAACCTGTATCTCTGTCCACTGTCCTCTCATACTTCCTGCTCACTTGGTGACTTTATTTAGCCACATTCAGTGAGTAAGTGATCCCTGAAGACCACAAGTATCCTTCGTCTGGTCCGGTTGTCGAAAGAAAAGTGTACCTGCTTCTTTGCACACCACCATGTTTGAGGGACATCGGCGTGATCACTGCTGATAGGTGCAGGGACAATTATAAAGGAACACCTATTTCTGGACAGGAGCAGTTGGGAACAAAGAGTGTGTTGTGGAGTGAAGTGTTTATTTGAGGTTCCAAACTTCCCTCCTTAGGTGGTTATTACTTCTTTACATTCGTGAACATCATAAAAAGCAATGATTTTAGAAGCCCAGACGCATATTATTACAGCAATTCATTTGTTGAGGTGAGAGGAAATGAGAAGGAACTTGCTGCACCACTAAATCTATGCCTGAGCACTGCTGAAATCAAACAAAAAGAATTCACGGTGGCTAGATAGGGCTATTTTCTACTGACTCTCTCTGGGGACTCAAACAGAATTCATTTGTTTGTTTGTTTCTTATTTTCACTTGTATAGGTAATCTGTCCCCGCCCCTTCAGCTTGTAGTTTGTCTGTGTCCTTGGATCTCAAGTGAGTCTCCAGTAAGGGAGCACGTAGGAGATCTTGCGTTTTCATCAGTTCTTCTAACACTGGGTCTTTTGATTGAAGCACTCAAAGCCTGTACTTTTATTTATTCTGATATTTGAGAGCTGTGCTCTTACTGCACTTTGAAATTCTTTTTGTTCTCATTAATATACAATCACATGCAGAACATTATGTTTTCCAGTCTACACCCTTCACCAAGTCCCCGGCAAAAGCCAGTTACAGTCGCTGTCCGTCAGCGTGTACTAAGATGCCGTAGAATCACTACATGTCTTCTCTGTGTTATGCAGCCGTACAAATGACCCCCCAAGTTACACACTATACATGCTAATCCTAATGCCCCCATTCTTTTTCCCCGCCCTTATTACTCCCTTCCCAAAAACCCTCCCCAGTCCCTTTCTCTTTGGTAACTGTTAGTCCACTCTCGGGTTCTGTGAGTTTGCTGCTGTCTTTTCCTTCAGTTTTTCTTTGTTATCATACTCCACACATGAGTGAAATCATTTGGTACATGTATTTCTCCTCCTTGAATATTTGACTGAGCATAATACCCTCTAGCTCCATCCACGTTATTGCAAATAATAGGATTTGTTTTCTTCTTATGGCTGCCTACTGCACTTTTTAAACTGGATTTCATTCTTCTTTTTTGTTTGTAGTTTCGCTATGTGCTTTCACCATTGCTCTCCTGGTTATGAGCAGTAGCTTTGTGTTAATCGATATGTACCTATATCTATCTATCTGTCTGTCTATCTATTTATCAATCAATCAATCAATCAATCAATCATCTTTTTGTCTGCCCATCTGTCCTTGTGTACAGAACAGTTAACCATATATCCTATATCACTTTCCTACACTATGCTTCCAAAAATCCTGCAAAGTATCTAGGCTGTAGAGAGACCACTGGGTTCACCGAGACACTTGCAGTTCGAGGCGGCCGCGTGTACCTACAAAACCAGGAAATAGTTGTGCCGGGACTTGAACCCGTGTCTCTATCCTCTGTCTTCTTTCATCTCCTTCTAACTTACTGTCTGTATTTAGCCACATTCTTTGACTAAGTGCTCCCTGAAGACCACAAGTATCATTCCTCTGGGCCTGTTGTCTCGAGAAAAGAAAACTTGTTCTTTGCTCACCACCATGTTTGAAGGACATCAGCGTGATCACCGGCGATAGGACGGAGGGTCAAATAAAAAGGAACACCAATTTCTAGACAGGAGCAGTTGGGAGCTAAGAGTGTTTTGTGGGGTGACGTGTTTATTTGAGTGTCCAAACTTCCCTCTTTAGGTAGTTATTAGATCCTCCCATTCGTGAACATCATAAAACCCACTGATTTCAAAGGCCCAGACGCTTATTATTACAGCAACTCAGTTGTCGAGGTGAGAGAAAATGAGAAGTATGTTGCTGCACCACTAAATCAATGGCTGGGAACGGCTGAAACCAAACAAAAAGAATTCACGGAGGCCAGATAGGGCTATTTTCTTCTGACTGTCTCAATGGACTCACACAGAATCCATTTGTTTGATTGTTTGTTTTTCAGTTTCACTCGTGTAGGGTACTTGTCCACACACCTTCGGCTTGTAGTGTGTCTGTGTCCTTGGATCTCAAGTGAGTCTCCTGTAAGTAAGCACGTACGTGTCTTGAGTTTTCATCCCTTCTTTTAACCCTGTGTCTTTTGTTTGCTGCACTCAGTGCCTGACCTTTTATTCTGATGATTCAGAGCTGTGCACTTATTGCACTTAAAGAATTTTTTTTATCATTAAGCTAAAATCAATTGAAGAACATTATGTTTACTATGCTCCCCCCTTCACCAAGTACATCTGAAAAACCTCTTCAGTCGCTGTCGATCTGCGTAGTTGGATGCTGTAGACCCCTTCACCATGTCCCTCCCAACAGACCCCATTACAGTCGCTGTCCATCAGTGAGTAGTAAGATGCTATATGATCTCTACTAGCCTTCTCTGTGTTGTACAGCACTCCCCATGACCCCTCGACCCAAAGCATTATACATGCTAAAACTAATGCCCCCATTCTTTCTCCTCACACTTATCCCTCCCTTCAGACCAACCCTGCCCAGTCCTTTTCCCTTTGGTAACTTTTAGTCAACTCTCGGGTTCTGTGAGTCTGCTGCTGTTTTTCTCCTTCAGTTTTTCTTTGTTGTTGTACTACACACATGAGTGAAAACACTTGGTACTTGTCTTTCTCCGCCTGGCCTATTTCTCTGAACATACTACCGTCTAGCTCCATCCAGGTCATTACAAATGGTAGGATTTGTTTTCTTCTTAAGGCTGCTTACTGCACTTTTAAAGCTGGATTTCATTCTTCCATTTTGTTTGTAGTTTAGCTATGTTATTCACCATTCAACTCCTGGTTATGAAAAATAGCTTTGTGTCAATCGATATGTATCTGTATCTATCTATCTAATGGTCTGTCTGTCTATCTATGTTTCTACGTATGTATGTATGTATGTATCTATGTATCTATCTATCTCTCTCTCTTCCTATCATCTATCTATGATGTCTATCATCTATCAATCCATGTACCTATCTATCTATCTTTCATCTGTCATCTGTGTACCTATCTATCTATGAATCAATCATCTTTTTGTCTGCCCATCTATCCTTCTGTACAGAACAGTTAACAACATAGCTTATGTCTCTTCCCTACATTATGCTTCCAGAAATCTTGCAAGGTAACTAAGCCATAAGGAGAGCACTGTGTTCACCGATACACTTTCAGGTAGAGTCAGCCGCGTGTGCTTACAAAACCAGTAAATGGAGGTGAAAGGACTTGAACCTGTATCTCTGTCCACTGTCCTCTCATACTTCCTGCTCACTTGGTGACTTTATTTAGCCACATTCAGTGAGTAAGTGATCCCTGAAGACCACAAGTATCCTTCGTCTGGTCCGGTTGTCGAAAGAAAAGTGTACCTGCTTCTTTGCACACCACCATGTTTGAGGGACATCGGCGTGATCACTGCTGATAGGTGCAGGGACAATTATAAAGGAACACCTATTTCTGGACAGGAGCAGTTGGGAACAAAGAGTGTGTTGTGGAGTGAAGTGTTTATTTGAGGTTCCAAACTTCCCTCCTTAGGTGGTTATTACTTCTTTACATTCGTGAACATCATAAAAAGCAATGATTTTAGAAGCCCAGACGCATATTATTACAGCAATTCATTTGTTGAGGTGAGAGGAAATGAGAAGGAACTTGCTGCACCACTAAATCTATGCCTGAGCACTGCTGAAATCAAACAAAAAGAATTCACGGTGGCTAGATAGGGCTATTTTCTACTGACTCTCTCTGGGGACTCAAACAGAATTCATTTGTTTGTTTGTTTCTTATTTTCACTTGTATAGGTAATCTGTCCCCGCCCCTTCAGCTTGTAGTTTGTCTGTGTCCTTGGATCTCAAGTGAGTCTCCAGTAAGGGAGCACGTAGGAGATCTTGCGTTTTCATCAGTTCTTCTAACACTGGGTCTTTTGATTGAAGCACTCAAAGCCTGTACTTTTATTTATTCTGATATTTGAGAGCTGTGCTCTTACTGCACTTTGAAATTCTTTTTGTTCTCATTAATATACAATCACATGCAGAACATTATGTTTTCCAGTCTACACCCTTCACCAAGTCCCCGGCAAAAGCCAGTTACAGTCGCTGTCCGTCAGCGTGTACTAAGATGCCGTAGAATCACTACATGTCTTCTCTGTGTTATGCAGCCGTACAAATGACCCCCCAAGTTACACACTATACATGCTAATCCTAATGCCCCCATTCTTTTTCCCCGCCCTTATTACTCCCTTCCCAAAAACCCTCCCCAGTCCCTTTCTCTTTGGTAACTGTTAGTCCACTCTCGGGTTCTGTGAGTTTGCTGCTGTCTTTTCCTTCAGTTTTTCTTTGTTATCATACTCCACACATGAGTGAAATCATTTGGTACATGTATTTCTCCTCCTTGAATATTTGACTGAGCATAATACCCTCTAGCTCCATCCACGTTATTGCAAATAATAGGATTTGTTTTCTTCTTATGGCTGCCTACTGCACTTTTTAAACTGGATTTCATTCTTCTTTTTTGTTTGTAGTTTCGCTATGTGCTTTCACCATTGCTCTCCTGGTTATGAGCAGTAGCTTTGTGTTAATCGATATGTACCTATATCTATCTATCTGTCTGTCTATCTATTTATCAATCAATCAATCAATCAATCAATCATCTTTTTGTCTGCCCATCTGTCCTTGTGTACAGAACAGTTAACCATATATCCTATATCACTTTCCTACACTATGCTTCCAAAAATCCTGCAAAGTATCTAGGCTGTAGAGAGACCACTGGGTTCACCGAGACACTTGCAGTTCGAGGCGGCCGCGTGTACCTACAAAACCAGGAAATAGTTGTGCCGGGACTTGAACCCGTGTCTCTATCCTCTGTCTTCTTTCATCTCCTTCTAACTTACTGTCTGTATTTAGCCACATTCTTTGACTAAGTGCTCCCTGAAGACCACAAGTATCATTCCTCTGGGCCTGTTGTCTCGAGAAAAGAAAACTTGTTCTTTGCTCACCACCATGTTTGAAGGACATCAGCGTGATCACCGGCGATAGGACGGAGGGTCAAATAAAAAGGAACACCAATTTCTAGACAGGAGCAGTTGGGAGCTAAGAGTGTTTTGTGGGGTGACGTGTTTATTTGAGTGTCCAAACTTCCCTCTTTAGGTAGTTATTAGATCCTCCCATTCGTGAACATCATAAAACCCACTGATTTCAAAGGCCCAGACGCTTATTATTACAGCAACTCAGTTGTCGAGGTGAGAGAAAATGAGAAGTATGTTGCTGCACCACTAAATCAATGGCTGGGAACGGCTGAAACCAAACAAAAAGAATTCACGGAGGCCAGATAGGGCTATTTTCTTCTGACTGTCTCAATGGACTCACACAGAATCCATTTGTTTGATTGTTTGTTTTTCAGTTTCACTCGTGTAGGGTACTTGTCCACACACCTTCGGCTTGTAGTGTGTCTGTGTCCTTGGATCTCAAGTGAGTCTCCTGTAAGTAAGCACGTACGTGTCTTGAGTTTTCATCCCTTCTTTTAACCCTGTGTCTTTTGTTTGCTGCACTCAGTGCCTGACCTTTTATTCTGATGATTCAGAGCTGTGCACTTATTGCACTTAAAGAATTTTTTTATCATTAAGCTAAAATCAATTGAAGAACATTATGTTTACTATGCTCCCCCCTTCACCAAGTACATCTGAAAAACCTCTTCAGTCGCTGTCGATCTGCGTAGTTGGATGCTGTAGACCCCTTCACCATGTCCCTCCCAACAGACCCCATTACAGTCGCTGTCCATCAGTGAGTAGTAAGATGCTATACGATCTCTACTAGCCTTCTCTGTATTGTACAGCACTCCCCATGACCCCTCGACCCAAAGCATTATACATGCTAAAACTAATGCCCCCATTCTTTCTCCTCACACTCATCCCTCCCTTCAGACCAACCCTGCCCAGTCCTTTTCCCTTTGGTAACTTTTAGTCAACTCTCGGGTTCTGTGAGTCTGCTGCTGTTTTTCTCCTTCAGTTTTTCTTTGTTGTTGTACTACACACATGAGTGAAAACACTTGGTACTTGTCTTTCTCCGCCTGGCCTATTTCTCTGAACATACTACCGTCTAGCTCCATCCAGGTCATTACAAATGGTAGGATTTGTTTTCTTCTTAAGGCTGCTTACTGCACTTTTAAAACTGGATTTCATTCTTCCTTTTTGTTTGTAGTTTAGCTATGTTATTCACCATTCAACTCCTGGTTATGAACAATAGCTTTGTGTCAATCGATATGTATCTGTATCTATCTATCTAATGGTCTGTCTGTCTACCTATGTTTCTACGTATGTATGTATGTATGTATGTATGTATCTATGTATCTATCTCTCTTCCTATCATCTATCTATGATGTCTATCATCTATCAATCCATGTACCTATCTATCTATCTTTCATCTGTTATCTGTGTACCTATCTATCTATGAATCAATCATCATTTTGTCTGCCCATCTATCCTTCTGTACAGAACAGTTAACAACATAGCCTATGTCTCTTCCCTACATTATGCTTCCAGAAATCTTGCAAGGTAACTAAGCCATAAGGAGAGCACTGTGTTCACCGATACACTTTCAGGTAGAGTCAGCCGCGTGTGCTTACAAAACCAGTAAATGGAGGTGAAAGGACTTGAACCTGTATCTCTGTCCACTGTCCTCTCATACTTCCTGCTCGCTTGGTGACTTTATTTAGCCACATTCAGTGAGTAAGTGATCCCTGAAGATCACAAGTATCCTTCGTCTGGTCCGGTTGTCGAAAGAAAAGTGTACTTGCTTCTTTGCACACCACCATGTTTGAGGGACATCGGCGTGATCACTGCTGATAGGTGCAGGGACAATTATAAAGGAACACCTATTTCTGGACAGGAGCAGTTGGGAACAAAGAGTGTGTTGTGGAGTGAAGTGTTTATTTGAGGGTCCAAACTTCCCTCCTTAGGTGGGTATTAATTCTTTACATTCGTGAACATCATAAAAAGCAATGATTTTAGAAGCCCAGACGCATATTATTACAGCAATTCATTTGTTGAGGTGAGAGGAAATGAGAAGGAACTTGCTGCACCACTAAATCTATGCCTGAGCACTGCTGAAATCAAACAAAAAGAATTCACGGTGGCTAGATAGGGATATTATCTACTGACTCTCTCTGGGGACTCAAACAGAATTCATTTGTTTGTTTGTTTCTTATTTTCACTTGTATAGGTAATCTGTCCCCGCCCCTTCAGCTTGTAGTTTGTCTGTGTCCTTGGATCTCAAGTGAGTCTCCAGTAAGGGAGCACGTAGGAGATCTTGCGTTTTCATCAGTTCTTCTAACACTGGGTCTTTTGATTGAAGCACTCAAAGCCTGTACTTTTATTTATTCTGATATTTGAGAGCTGTGCTCTTACTGCACTTTGAAATTCTTTTTGTTCTCATTAATATACAATCACATGCAGAACATTATGTTTTCCAGTCTACACCCTTCACCAAGTCCCCGGCAAAAGCCAGTTACAGTCGCTGTCCGTCAGCGTGTACTAAGATGCTGTAGAATCACTACATGTCTTCTCTGTGTTATGCAGCCGTACAAATGACCCCCCAAGTTACACACTATACATGCTAATCCTAATGCCCCCATTCTTTTTCCCCGCCCTTATTACTCCCTTCCCAAAAAGCCTCCCCAGTCCCTTTCTCTTTGGTAACTTTTAGTCCACTCTCGGGTTCTGTGAGTCTGCTGCTGTCTTTTCCTTCAGTTTTTCTTTGTTATCATACTCCACACATGAGTGAAATCATTTGGTACATGTATTTCTCCTCCTTGAATATTTGACTGAGCATAATACCCTCTAGCTCCATCCACGTTATTGCAAATAATAGGATTTGTTTTCTTCTTATGGCTGCCTACTGCACTTTTTAAACTGGATTTCATTCTTCTTTTTTGTTTGTAGTTTCGCTATGTGCTTTCACCATTGCTCTCCTGGTTATGAGCAGTAGCTTTGTGTTAATCGATATGTACCTATATCTATCTATCTGTCTGTCTATCTATTTATCAATCAATCAATCAATCAATCAATCATCTTTTTGTCTGCCCATCTGTCCTTGTGTACAGAACAGTTAACCATATATCCTATATCACTTTCCTACACTATGCTTCCAAAAATCCTGCAAAGTATCTAGGCTGTAGAGAGACCACTGGGTTCACCGAGACACTTGCAGTTCGAGGCGGCCGCGTGTACCTACAAAACCAGGAAATAGTTGTGCCGGGACTTGAACCCGTGTCTCTATCCTCTGTCTTCTTTCATCTCCTTCTAACTTACTGTCTGTATTTAGCCACATTCTTTGACTAAGTGCTCCCTGAAGACCACAAGTATCATTCCTCTGGGCCTGTTGTCTCGAGAAAAGAAAACTTGTTCTTTGCTCACCACCATGTTTGAAGGACATCAGCGTGATCACCGGCGATAGGACGGAGGGTCAAATAAAAAGGAACACCAATTTCTAGACAGGAGCAGTTGGGAGCTAAGAGTGTTTTGTGGGGTGACGTGTTTATTTGAGTGTCCAAACTTCCCTCTTTAGGTAGTTATTAGATCCTCCCATTCGTGAACATCATAAAACCCACTGATTTCAAAGGCCCAGACGCTTATTATTACAGCAACTCAGTTGTCGAGGTGAGAGAAAATGAGAAGTATGTTGCTGCACCACTAAATCAATGGCTGGGAACGGCTGAAACCAAACAAAAAGAATTCACGGAGGCCAGATAGGGCTATTTTCTTCTGACTGTCTCAATGGACTCACACAGAATCCATTTGTTTGATTGTTTGTTTTTCAGTTTCACTCGTGTAGGGTACTTGTCCACACACCTTCGGCTTGTAGTGTGTCTGTGTCCTTGGATCTCAAGTGAGTCTCCTGTAAGTAAGCACGTACGTGTCTTGAGTTTTCATCCCTTCTTTTAACCCTGTGTCTTTTGTTTGCTGCACTCAGTGCCTGACCTTTTATTCTGATGATTCAGAGCTGTGCACTTATTGCACTTAAAGAATTTTTTTTATCATTAAGCTAAAATCAATTGAAGAACATTATGTTTACTATGCTCCCCCCTTCACCAAGTACATCTGAAAAACCTCTTCAGTCGCTGTCGATCTGCGTAGTTGGATGCTGTAGACCCCTTCACCATGTCCCTCCCAACAGACCCCATTACAGTCGCTGTCCATCAGTGAGTAGTAAGATGCTATATGATCTCTACTAGCCTTCTCTGTGTTGTACAGCACTCCCCATGACCCCTCGACCCAAAGCATTATACATGCTAAAACTAATGCCCCCATTCTTTCTCCTCACACTTATCCCTCCCTTCAGACCAACCCTGCCCAGTCCTTTTCCCTTTGGTAACTTTTAGTCAACTCTCGGGTTCTGTGAGTCTGCTGCTGTTTTTCTCCTTCAGTTTTTCTTTGTTGTTGTACTACACACATGAGTGAAAACACTTGGTACTTGTCTTTCTCCGCCTGGCCTATTTCTCTGAACATACTACCGTCTAGCTCCATCCAGGTCATTACAAATGGTAGGATTTGTTTTCTTCTTAAGGCTGCTTACTGCACTTTTAAAACTGGATTTCATTCTTCCTTTTTGTTTGTAGTTTAGCTATGTTATTCACCATTCAACTCCTGGTTATGAACAATAGCTTTGTGTCAATCGATATGTATCTGTATCTATCTATCTAATGGTCTGTCTGTCTATCTATGTTTCTACGTATGTATGTATGTATGTATCTATGTATCTATCTATCTATCTCTCTTCCTATCATCTATCTATGATGTCTATCATCTATCAATCCATGTACCTATCTATCTATCTTTCATCTGTCATCTGTGTACCTATCTATCTATGAATCAATCATCTTTTTGTCTGCCCAACTATCCTTCTGTACAGAACAGTTAACAACATAGCCTATGTCTCTTCCCTACATTATGCTTCCAGAAATCTTGCAAGGTAACTAAGCCATAAGGAGAGCACTGTGTTCACCGATACACTTTCAGGTAGAGTCAGCCGCGTGTGCTTACAAAACCAGTAAATGGAGGTGAAAGGACTTGAACCTGTATCTCTGTCCACTGTCCTCTCATACTTCCTGCTCGCTTGGTGACTTTATTTAGCCACATTCAGTGAGTAAGTGATCCCTGAAGACCACAAGTATCCTTCGTCTGGTCCGGTTGTCGAAAGAAAAGTGTACTTGCTTCTTTGCACACC
The DNA here is from genome assembly GCF_030020395.1 of Manis pentadactyla. NCBI lineage: Eukaryota > Metazoa > Chordata > Mammalia > Pholidota > Manidae > Manis > Manis pentadactyla. Next base: position 135,496 of record NW_026644987.1, on the reverse strand, counting down.
ACCATGTTTGAGGGACATCGGCGTGATCACTGCTGATAGGTGCAGGGACAATTATAAAGGAACACCTATTTCTGGACAGGAGCAGTTGGGAACAAAGAGTGTGTTGTGGAGTGAAGTGTTTATTTGAGGGTCCAAACTTCCCTCCTTAGGTGGTTATTACTTCTTTACATTCGTGAACATCATAAAAAGCAATGATTTTAGAAGCCCAGACGCATATTATTACAGCAATTCACTTGTTGAGGTGAGAGGAAATGAGAAGGAACTTGCTGCACCACTAAATCTATGCCTGAGCACTGCTGAAATCAAACAAAAAGAATTCACGGTGGCTAGATAGGGCTATTTTCTACTGACTCTCTCTGGGGACTCAAACAGAATTCATTTGTTTGTTTGTTTCTTATTTTCACTTGTATAGGTAATCTGTCCCCGCCCCTTCAGCTTGTAGTTTGTCTGTGTCCTTGGATCTCAAGTGAGTCTCCAGTAAGGGAGCACGTAGGAGATCTTGCGTTTTCATCAGTTCTTCTAACACTGGGTCTTTTGATTGAAGCACTCAAAGCCTGTACTTTTATTTATTCTGATATTTGAGAGCTGTGCTCTTACTGCACTTTGAAATTCTTTTTGTTCTCATTAATATACAATCACATGCAGAACATTATGTTTTCCAGTCTACACCCTTCACCAAGTCCCCGGCAAAAGCCAGTTACAGTCGCTGTCCGTCAGCGTGTACTAAGATGCTGTAGAATCACTACATGTCTTCTCTGTGTTATGCAGCCGTACAAATGACCCCCCAAGTTACACACTATACATGCTAATCCTAATGCCCCCATTCTTTTTCCCCGCCCTTATTACTCCCTTCCCAAAAACCCTCCCCAGTCCCTTTCTCTTTGGTAACTTTTAGTCCACTCTCGGGTTCTGTGAGTCTGCTGCTGTCTTTTCCTTCAGTTTTTCTTTGTTATCATACTCCACACATGAGTGAAATCATTTGGTACATGTATTTCTCCTCCTTGAATATTTGACTGAGCATAATACCCTCTAGCTCCATCCACGTTATTGCAAATAATAGGATTTGTTTTCTTCTTATGGCTGCCTACTGCACTTTTTAAACTGGATTTCATTCTTCTTTTTTGTTTGTAGTTTCGCTATGTGCTTTCACCATTGCTCTCCTGGTTATGAGCAGTAGCTTTGTGTTAATCGATATGTACCTATATCTATCTATCTGTCTGTCTATCTATTTATCAATCAATCAATCAATCAATCAATCATCTTTTTGTCTGCCCATCTGTCCTTGTGTACAGAACAGTTAACCATATATCCTATATCACTTTCCTACACTATGCTTCCAAAAATCCTGCAAAGTATCTAGGCTGTAGAGAGACCACTGGGTTCACCGAGACACTTGCAGTTCGAGGCGGCCGCGTGTACCTACAAAACCAGGAAATAGTTGTGCCGGGACTTGAACCCGTGTCTCTATCCTCTGTCTTCTTTCATCTCCTTCTAACTTACTGTCTGTATTTAGCCACATTCTTTGACTAAGTGCTCCCTGAAGACCACAAGTATCATTCCTCTGGGCCTGTTGTCTCGAGAAAAGAAAACTTGTTCTTTGCTCACCACCATGTTTGAAGGACATCAGCGTGATCACCGGCGATAGGACGGAGGGTCAAATAAAAAGGAACACCAATTTCTAGACAGGAGCAGTTGGGAGCTAAGAGTGTTTTGTGGGGTGACGTGTTTATTTGAGTGTCCAAACTTCCCTCTTTAGGTAGTTATTAGATCCTCCCATTCGTGAACATCATAAAACCCACTGATTTCAAAGGCCCAGACGCTTATTATTACAGCAACTCAGTTGTCGAGGTGAGAGAAAATGAGAAGTATGTTGCTGCACCACTAAATCAATGGCTGGGAACGGCTGAAACCAAACAAAAAGAATTCACGGAGGCCAGATAGGGCTATTTTCTTCTGACTGTCTCAATGGACTCACACAGAATCCATTTGTTTGATTGTTTGTTTCTCAGTTTCACTCGTGTAGGGTACTTGTCCACACACCTTCGGCTTGTAGTGTGTCTGTGTCCTTGGATCTCAAGTGAGTCTCCTGTAAGTAAGCACGTACGTGTCTTGAGTTTTCATCCCTTCTTTTAACCCTGTGTCTTTTGTTTGCTGCACTCAGTGCCTGACCTTTTATTCTGATGATTCAGAGCTGTGCACTTATTGCACTTAAAGAATTTTTTTTATCATTAAGCTAAAATCAATTGAAGAACATTATGTTTACTATGCTCCCCCCTTCACCAAGTACATCTGAAAAACCTCTTCAGTCGCTGTCGATCTGCGTAGTTGGATGCTGTAGACCCCTTCACCATGTCCCTCCCAACAGACCCCATTACAGTCGCTGTCCATCAGTGAGTAGTAAGATGCTATATGATCTCTACTAGCCTTCTCTGTGTTGTACAGCACTCCCCATGACCCCTCGACCCAAAGCATTATACATGCTAAAACTAATGCCCCCATTCTTTCTCCTCACACTTATCCCTCCCTTCAGACCAACCCTGCCCAGTCCTTTTCCCTTTGGTAACTTTTAGTCAGCTCTCGGGTTCTGTGAGTCTGCTGCTGTTTTTCTCCTTCAGTTTTTCTTTGTTGTTGTACTACACACATGAGTGAAAACACTTGGTACTTGTCTTTCTCCGCCTGGCCTATTTCTCTGAACATACTACCGTCTAGCTCCATCCAGGTCATTACAAATGGTAGGATTTGTTTTCTTCTTAAGGCTGCTTACTGCACTTTTAAAACTGGATTTCATTCTTCCATTTTGTTTGTAGTTTAGCTATGTTATTCACCATTCAACTCCTGGTTATGAACAATAGCTTTGTGTCAATCGATATGTATCTGTATCTATCTATCTAATGGTCTGTCTGTCTATCTATGTTTCTACGTATGTATGTATGTATGTATCTATGTATCTATCTATCTCTCTCTCTTCCTATCATCTATCTATGATGTCTATCATCGATCAATCCATGTACCTATCTATCTATCTTTCATCTGTCATCTGTGTACCTATCTATCTATGAATCAATCATCTTTTTGTCTGCCCATCTATCCTTCTGTACAGAACAGTTAACAACATAGCCTATGTCTCTTCCCTACATTATGCTTCCAGAAATCTTGCAAGGTAACTAAGCCATAAGGAGAGCACTGTGTTCACCGATACACTTTCAAGTAGAGTCAGCCGCGTGTGCTTACAAAACCAGTAAATGGAGGTGAAAGGACTTGAACCTGTATCTCTGTCCACTGTCCTCTCATACTTCCTGCTCGCTTGGTGACTTTATTTAGCCACATTCAGTGAGTAAGTGATCCCTGAAGACCACAAGTATCCTTCGTCTGGTCCGGTTGTCGAAAGAAAAGTGTACTTGCTTCTTTGCACACCACCATGTTTGAGGGACATCGGCGTGATCACTGCTGATAGGTGCAGGGACAATTATAAAGGAACACCTATTTCTGGACAGGAGCAGTTGGGAACAAAGAGTGTGTTGTGGAGTGAAGTGTTTATTTGAGGGTCCAAACTTCCCTCCTTAGGTGGGTATTACTTCTTTACATTCGTGAACATCATAAAAAGCAATGATTTTAGAAGCCCAGACGCATATTATTACAGCAATTCATTTGTTGAGGTGAGAGGAAATGAGAAGGAACTTGCTGCACCACTAAATCTATGCCTGAGCACTGCTGAAATCAAACAAAAAGAATTCACGGTGGCTAGATAGGGCTATTTTCTACTGACTCTCTCTGGGGACTCAAACAGAATTCATTTGTTTGTTTGTTTCTTATTTTCACTTGTATAGGTAATCTGTCCCCGCCCCTTCAGCTTGTAGTTTGTCTGTGTCCTTGGATCTCAAGTGAGTCTCCAGTAAGGGAGCACGTAGGAGATCTTGCGTTTTCATCAGTTCTTCTAACACTGGGTCTTTTGATTGAAGCACTCAAAGCCTGTACTTTTATTTATTCTGATATTTGAGAGCTGTGCTCTTACTGCACTTTGAAATTCTTTTTGTTCTCATTAATATACAATCACATGCAGAACATTATGTTTTCCAGTCTACACCCTTCACCAAGTCCCCGGCAAAAGCCAGTTACAGTCGCTGTCCGTCAGCGTGTACTAAGATGCTGTAGAATCACTACATGTCTTCTCTGTGTTATGCAGCCGTACAAATGACCCCCCAAGTTACACACTATACATGCTAATCCTAATGCCCCCATTCTTTTTCCCCGCCCTTATTACTCCCTTCCCAAAAACCCTCCCCAGTCCCTTTCTCTTTGGTAACTTTTAGTCCACTCTCGGGTTCTGTGAGTCTGCTGCTGTCTTTTCCTTCAGTTTTTCTTTGTTATCATACTCCACACATGAGTGAAATCATTTGGTACATGTATTTCTCCTCCTTGAATATTTGACTGAGCATAATACCCTCTAGCTCCATCCACGTTATTGCAAATAATAGGATTTGTTTTCTTCTTATGGCTGCCTACTGCACTTTTTAAACTGGATTTCATTCTTCTTTTTTGTTTGTAGTTTCGCTATGTGCTTTCACCATTGCTCTCCTGGTTATGAGCAGTAGCTTTGTGTTAATCGATATGTACCTATATCTATCTATCTGTCTGTCAATCTATTTATCAATCAATCAATCAATCAATCATCTTTTTGTCTGCCCATCTGTCCTTGTGTACAGAACAGTTAACCATATATCCTATATCACTTTCCTACACTATGCTTCCAAAAATCCTGCAAAGTATCTAGGCTGTAGAGAGACCACTGGGTTCACCGAGACACTTGCAGTTCGAGGCGGCCGCGTGTACCTACAAAACCAGGAAATAGTTGTGCCGGGACTTGAACCCGTGTCTCTATCCTCTGTCTTCTTTCATCTCCTTCTAACTTACTGTCTGTATTTAGCCACATTCTTTGACTAAGTGCTCCCTGAAGACCACAAGTATCATTCCTCTGGGCCTGTTGTCTCGAGAAAAGAAAACTTGTTCTTTGCTCACCACCATGTTTGAAGGACATCAGCGTGATCACCGGCGATAGGACGGAGGGTCAAATAAAAAGGAACACCAATTTCTAGACAGGAGCAGTTGGGAGCTAAGAGTGTTTTGTGGGGTAACGTGTTTATTTGAGTGTCCAAACTTCCCTCTTTAGGTAGTTATTAGATCCTCCCATTCGTGAACATCATAAAACCCACTGATTTCAAAGGCCCAGACGCTTATTATTACAGCAACTCAGTTGTCGAGGTGAGAGAAAATGAGAAGTATGTTGCTGCACCACTAAATCAATGGCTGGGAACGGCTGAAACCAAACAAAAAGAATTCACGGAGGCCAGATAGGGCTATTTTCTTCTGACTGTCTCAATGGACTCACACAGAATCCATTTGTTTGATTGTTTGTTTTTCAGTTTCACTCGTGTAGGGTACTTGTCCACACACCTTCGGCTTGTAGTGTGTCTGTGTCCTTGGATCTCAAGTGAGTCTCCTGTAAGTAAGCACGTACGTGTCTTGAGTTTTCATCCCTTCTTTTAACCCTGTGTCTTTTGTTTGCTGCACTCAGTGCCTGACCTTTTATTCTGATGATTCAGAGCTGTGCACTTATTGCACTTAAAGAATTTTTTTTATCATTAAGCTAAAATCAATTGAAGAACATTATGTTTACTATGCTCCCCCCTTCACCAAGTACATCTGAAAAACCTCTTCAGTCGCTGTCGATCTGCGTAGTTGGATGCTGTAGACCCCTTCACCATGTCCCTCCCAACAGACCCCATTACAGTCGCTGTCCATCAGTGAGTAGAAAGATGCTATATGATCTCTACTAGCCTTCTCTGTGTTGTACAGCACTCCCCATGACCCCTCGACCCAAAGCATTATACATGCTAAAACTAATGCCCCCATTCTTTCTTCTCACACTTATCCCTCCCTTCAGACCAACCCTGCCCAGTCCTTTTCCCTTTGGTAACTTTTAGTCAACTCTCGGGTTCTGTGAGTCTGCTGCTGTTTTTCTCCTTCAGTTTTTCTTTGTTGTTGTACTACACACATGAGTGAAAACACTTGGTACTTGTCTTTCTCCGCCTGGCCTATTTCTCTGAACATACTACCGTCTAGCTCCATCCAGGTCATTACAAATGGTAGGATTTGTTTTCTTCTTAAGGCTGCTTACTGCACTTTTAAAACTGGATTTCATTCTTCCTTTTTGTTTGTAGTTTAGCTATGTTATTCACCATTCAACTCCTGGTTATGAACAATAGCTTTGTGTCAATCGATATGTATCTGTATCTATCTATCTAATGGTCTGTCTGTCTATCTATGTTTCTACGTATGTATGTATGTATGTATCTATGTATCTATCTATCTATCTCTCTTCCTATCATCTATCTATGATGTCTATCATCTATCAATCCATGTACCTATCTATCTATCTTTCATCTGTCATCTGTGTACCTATCTATCTATGAATCAATCATCTTTTTGTCTGCCCATCTATCCTTCTGTACAGAACAGTTAACAACATAGCCTATGTCTCTTCCCTACATTATGCTTCCAGAAATCTTGCAAGGTAACTAAGCCATAAGGAGAGCACTGTGTTCACCGATACACTTTCAGGTAGAGTCAGCCGCGTGTGCTTACAAAACCAGTAAATGGACGTGAAAGGACTTGAACCTGTATCTCTGTCCACTGTCCTCTCATACTTCCTGCTCGCTTGGTGACTTTATTTAGCCACATTCAGTGAGTAAGTGATCCCTGAAGACCACAAGTATCCTTCGTCTGGTCCGGTTGTCGAAAGAAAAGTGTACTTGCTTCTTTGCACACCACCATGTTTGAGGGACATCGGCGTGATCACTGCTGATAGGTGCAGGGACAATTATAAAGGAACACCTATTTCTGGACAGGAGCAGTTGGGAACAAAGAGTGTGTTGTGGAGTGAAGTGTTTATTTGAGGTTCCAAACTTCCCTCCTTAGGTGGTTATTACTTCTTTACATTCGTGAACATCATAAAAAGCAATGATTTTAGAAGCCCAGACGCATATTATTACAGCAATTCATTTGTTGAGGTGAGAGGAAATGAGAAGGAACTTGCTGCACCACTAAATCTATGCCTGAGCACTGCTGAAACCAAACAAAAAGAATTCACGGTGGCTAGATAGGGCTATTTTCTACTGACTCTCTCTGGGGACTCAAACAGAATTCATTTGTTTGTTTGTTTCTTATTTTCACTTGTATAGGTAATCTGTCCCCGCCCCTTCAGCTTGTAGTTTGTCTGTGTCCTTGGATCTCAAGTGAGTCTCCAGTAAGGGAGCACGTAGGAGATCTTGCGTTTTCATCAGTTCTTCTAACACTGGGTCTTTTGATTGAAGCACTCAAAGCCTGTACTTTTATTTATTCTGATATTTGAGAGCTGTGCTCTTACTGCACTTTGAAATTCTTTTTGTTCTCATTAATATACAATCACATGCAGAACATTATGTTTTCCAGTCTACACCCTTCACCAAGTCCCCGGCAAAAGCCAGTTACAGTCGCTGTCCGTCAGCGTGTACTAAGATGCTGTAGAATCACTACATGTCTTCTCTGTGTTATGCAGCCGTACAAATGACCCCCCAAGTTACACACTATACATGCTAATCCTAATGCCCCCATTCTTTTTCCCCGCCCTTATTACTCCCTTCCCAAAAACCCTCCCCAGTCCCTTTCTCTTTGATAACTGTTAGTCCACTCTCGGGTTCTGTGAGTCTGCTGCTGTCTTTTCCTTCAGTTTTTCTTTGTTATCATACTCCACACATGAGTGAAATCATTTGGTACATGTATTTCTCCTCCTTGAATATTTGACTGAGCATAATACCCTCTAGCTCCATCCACGTTATTGCAAATAATAGGATTTGTTTTCTTCTTATGGCTGCCTACTGCACTTTTTAAACTGGATTTCATTCTTCTTTTTTGTTTGTAGTTTCGCTATGTGCTTTCACCATTGCTCTCCTGGTTATGAGCAGTAGCTTTGTGTTAATCGATATGTACCTATATCTATCTATCTGTCTGTCTATCTATTTATCAATCAATCAATCAATCAATCAATCAATCATCTTTTTGTCTGCCCATCTGTCCTTGTGTACAGAACAGTTAACCATATATCCTATATCACTTTCCTACACTATGCTTCCAAAAATCCTGCAAAGTATCTAGGCTGTAGAGAGACCACTGGGTTCACCGAGACACTTGCAGTTCGAGGCGGCCGCGTGTACCTACAAAACCAGGAAATAGTTGTGCCGGGACTTGAACCCGTGTCTCTATCCTCTGTCTTCTTTCATCTCCTTCTAACTTACTGTCTGTATTTAGCCACATTCTTTGACTAAGTGCTCCCTGAAGACCACAAGTATCATTCCTCTGGGCCTGTTGTCTCGAGAAAAGAAAACTTGTTCTTTGCTCACCACCATGTTTGAAGGACATCAGCGTGATCACCGGCGATAGGACGGAGGGTCAAATAAAAAGGAACACCAATTTCTAGACAGGAGCAGTTGGGAGCTAAGAGTGTTTTGTGGGGTGACGTGTTTATTTGAGTGTCCAAACTTCCCTCTTTAGGTAGTTATTAGATCCTCCCATTCGTGAACATCATAAAACCCACTGATTTCAAAGGCCCAGACGCTTATTATTACAGCAACTCAGTTGTCGAGGTGAGAGAAAATGAGAAGTATGTTGCTGCACCACTAAATCAATGGCTGGGAACGGCTGAAACCAAACAAAAAGAATTCACGGAGGCCAGATAGGGCTATTTTCTTCTGACTGTCTCAATGGACTCACACAGAATCCATTTGTTTGATTGTTTGTTTTTCAGTTTCACTCGTGTAGGGTACTTGTCCACACACCTTCGGCTTGTAGTGTGTCTGTGTCCTTGGATCTCAAGTGAGTCTCCTGTAAGTAAGCACGTACGTGTCTTGAGTTTTCATCCCTTCTTTTAACCCTGTGTCTTTTGTTTGCTGCACTCAGTGCCTGACCTTTTATTCTGATGATTCAGAGCTGTGCACTTATTGCACTTAAAGAATTTTTTTTATCATTAAGCTAAAATCAATTGAAGAACATTATGTTTACTATGCTCCCCCCTTCACCAAGTACATCTGAAAAACCTCTTCAGTCGCTGTCGATCTGCGTAGTTGGATGCTGTAGACCCCTTCACCATGTCCCTCCCAACAGACCCCATTACAGTCGCTGTCCATCAGTGAGTAGTAAGATGCTATATGATCTCTACTAGCCTTCTCTGTGTTGTACAGCACTCCCCATGACCCCTCGACCCAAAGCATTATACATGCTAAAACTAATGCCCCCATTCTTTCTCCTCACACTTATCCCTCCCTTCAGACCAACCCTGCCCAGTCCTTTTCCCTTTGGTAACTTTTAGTCAACTCTCGGGTTCTGTGAGTCTGCTGCTGTTTTTCTCCTTCAGTTTTTCTTTGTTGTTGTACTACACACATGAGTGAAAACACTTGGTACTTGTCTTTCTCCGCCTGGCCTTTTTCTCTGAACATACTACCGTCTAGCTCCATCCAGGTCATTACAAATGGTAGGATTTGTTTTCTTCTTAAGGCTGCTTACTGCACTTTTAAAACTGGATTTCATTCTTCCTTTTTGTTTGTAGTTTAGCTATGTTATTCACCATTCAACTCCTGGTTATGAACAATAGCTTTGTGTCAATCGATATGTATCTGTATCTATCTATCTAATGGTCTGTCTGTCTACCTATGTTTCTACGTATGTATGTATGTATGTATCTATGTATCTATCTATCTATCTCTCTTCCTATCATCTATCTATGATGTCTATCATCTATCAATCCATGTACCTATCTATCTATCTTTCATCTGTCATCTGTGTACCTATCTATCTATGAATCAATCATCTTTTTGTCTGCCCATCTATCCTTCTGTACAGAACAGTTAACAACATAGCCTATGTCTCTTCCCTACATTATGCTTCCAGAAATCTTGCAAGGTAACTAAGCCATAAGGAGAGCACTGTGTTCACCGATACACTTTCAGGTAGAGTCAGCCGCGTGTGCTTACAAAACCAGTAAATGGAGGTGAAAGGACTTGAACCTGTATCTCTGTCCACTGTCCTCTCATACTTCCTGCTCGCTTGGTGACTTTATTTAGCCACATTCAGTGAGTAAGTGATCCCTGAAGACCACAAGTATCCTTCGTCTGGTCCGGTTGTCGAAAGAAAAGTGTACTTGGTTCTTTGCACACCACCATGTTTGAGGGACATCGGCGTGATCACTGCTGATAGGTGCAGGGACAATTATAAAGGAACACCTATTTCTGGACAGGAGCAGTTGGGAACAAAGAGTGTGTTGTGGAGTGAAGTGTTTATTTGAGGTTCCAAACTTCCCTCCTTAGGTGGTTATTACTTCTTTACATTCGTGAACATCATAAAAAGCAATGATTTTAGAAGCCCAGACGCATATTATTACAGCAATTCATTTGTTGAGGTGAGAGGAAATGAGAAGGAACTTGCTGCACCACTAAATCTATGCCTGAGCACTGCTGAAACCAAACAAAAAGAATTCACGGTGGCTAGATAGGGCTATTTTCTACTGACTCTCTCTGGGGACTCAAACAGAATTCATTTGTTTGTTTGTTTCTTATTTTCACTTGTATAGGTAATCTGTCCCCGCCCCTTCAGCTTGTAGTTTGTCTGTGTCCTTGGATCTCAAGTGAGTCTCCAGTAAGGGAGCACGTAGGAGATCTTGCGTTTTCATCAGTTCTTCTAACACTGGGTCTTTTGATTGAAGCACTCAAAGCCTGTACTTTTATTTATTCTGATATTTGAGAGCTGTGCTCTTACTGCACTTTGAAATTCTTTTTGTTCTCATTAATATACAATCACATGCAGAACATTATGTTTTCCAGTCTACACCCTTCACCAAGTCCCCGGCAAAAGCCAGTTACAGTCGCTGTCCGTCAGCGTGTACTAAGATGCTGTAGAATCACTACATGTCTTCTCTGTGTTATGCAGCCGTACAAATGACCCCCCAAGTTACACACTATACATGCTAATCCTAATGCCCCCATTCTTTTTCCCCGCCCTTATTACTCCCTTCCCAAAAACCCTCCCCAGTCCCTTTCTCTTTGGTAACTGTTAGTCCACTCTCGGGTTCTGTGAGTCTGCTGCTGTCTTTTCCTTCAGTTTTTCTTTGTTATCATACTCCACACATGAGTGAAATCATTTGGTACATGTATTTCTCCTCCTTGAATATTTGACTGAGCATAATACCCTCTAGCTCCATCCACGTTATTGCAAATAATAGGATTTGTTTTCTTCTTATGGCTGCCTACTGCACTTTTTAAACTGGATTTCATTCTTCTTTTTTGTTTGTAGTTTCGCTATGTGCTTTCACCATTGCTCTCCTGGTTATGAGCAGTAGCTTTGTGTTAATCGATATGTACCTATATCTATCTATCTGTCTATCTATTTATCAATCAATCAATCAATCAATCATCTTTTTGTCTGCCCATCTGTCCTTGTGTACAGAACAGTTAACCATATATCCTATATCACTTTCCTACACTATGCTTCCAAAAATCCTGCAAAGTATCTAGGCTGTAGAGAGACCACTGGGTTCACCGAGACACTTGCAGTTCGAGGCGGCCGCGTGTACCTACAAAACCAGGAAATAGTTGTGCCGGGACTTGAACCCGTGTCTCTATCCTCTGTCTTCTTTCATCTCCTTCTAACTTACTGTCTGTATTTAGCCACATTCTTTGACTAAGTGCTCCCTGAAGACCACAAGTATCATTCCTCTGGGCCTGTTGTCTCGAGAAAAGAAAACTTGTTCTTTGCTCACCACCATGTTTGAAGGACATCAGCGTGATCACCGGCGATAGGACGGAGGGTCAAATGAAAAGGAACACCAATTTCTAGACAGGAGCAGTTGGGAGCTAAGAGTGTTTTGTGGGGTGACGTGTTTATTTGAGTGTCCAAACTTCCCTCTTTAGGTAGTTATTAGATCCTCCCATTCGTGAACATCATAAAACCCACTGATTTCAAAGGCCCAGACGCTTATTATTACAGCAACTCAGTTGTCGAGGTGAGAGAAAATGAGAAGTATGTTGCTGCACCACTAAATCAATGGCTGGGAACGGCTGAAACCAAACAAAAAGAATTCACGGAGGCCAGATAGGGCTATTTTCTTCTGACTGTCTCAATGGACTCACACAGAATCCATTTGTTTGATTGTTTGTTTTTCAGTTTCACTCGTGTAGGGTACTTGTCCACACACCTTCGGCTTGTAGTGTGTCTGTGTCCTTGGATCTCAAGTGAGTCTCCTGTAAGTAAGCACGTACGTGTCTTGAGTTTTCATCCCTTCTTTTAACCCTGTGTCTTTTGTTTGCTGCACTCAGTGCCTGACCTTTTATTCTGATGATTCAGAGCTGTGCACTTATTGCACTTAAAGAATTTTTTTTATCATTAAGCTAAAATCAATTGAAGAACATTATGTTTACTATGCTCCCCCCTTCACCAAGTACATCTGAAAAACCTCTTCAGTCGCTGTCGATCTGCGTAGTTGGATGCTGTAGACCCCTTCACCATGTCCCTCCCAACAGACCCCATTACAGTCGCTGTCCATCAGTGAGTAGTAAGATGCTATATGATCTCTACTAGCCTTCTCTGTGTTGTACAGCACTCCCCATGACCCCTCGACCCAAAGCATTATACATGCTAAAACTAATGCCCCCATTCTTTCTCCTCACACTTATCCCTCCCTTCAGACCAACCCTGCCAAGTCCTTTTCCCTTTGGTAACTTTTAGTCAACTCTCGGGTTCTGTGAGTCTGCTGCTGTTTTTCTCCTTCAGTTTTTCTTTGTTGTTGTACTACACACATGAGTGAAAACACTTGGTACTTGTCTTTCTCCGCCTGGCCTATTTCTCTGAACATACTACCGTCTAGCTCCATCCAGGTCATTACAAATGGTAGGATTTGTTTTCTTCTTAAGGCTGCTTACTGCACTTTTAAAACTGGATTTCATTCTTCCTTTTTGTTTGTAGTTTAGCTATGTTATTCACCATTCAACTCCTGGTTATGAACAATAGCTTTGTGTCAATCGATATGTATCTGTATCTATCTATCTAATGGTCTGTCTGTCTATCTATGTATCTACGTATGTATGTATGTATGTATCTATGTATCTATCTATCTATCTCTCTTCCTATCATCTATCTATGATGTCTATCATCTATCAATCCATGTACCTATCTATCTATCTTTCATCTGTCATCTGTGTACCTATCTATCTATGAATCAATCATCTTTTTGTCTGCCCATCTATCCTTCTGTACAGAACAGTTAACAACATAGCCTATGTCTCTTCCCTACATTATGCTTCCAGAAATCTTGCAAGGTAACTAAGCCATAAGGAGAGCACTGTGTTCACCGATACACTTTCAGGTAGAGTCAGCCGCGTGTGCTTACAAAACCAGTAAATGGACGTGAAAGGACTTGAACCTGTATCTCTGTCCACTGTCCTCTCATACTTCCTGCTCGCTTGGTGACTTTATTTAGCCACATTCAGTGAGTAAGTGATCCCTGAAGACCACAAGTATCCTTCGTCTGGTCCGGTTGTCGAAAGAAAAGTGTACTTGCTTCTTTGCACACCACCATGTTTGAGGGACATCGGCGTGATCACTGCTGATAGGTGCAGGGACAATTATAAAGGAACACCTATTTCTGGACAGGAGCAGTTGGGAACAAAGAGTGTGTTGTGGAGTGAAGTGTTTATTTGAGGGTCCAAACTTCCTACCGTAGGTGGGTATTACTTCTTTACATTCGTGAACATCATAAAAAGCAATGATTTTAGAAGCCCAGACGCATATTATTACAGCAATTCATTTGTTGAGGTGAGAGGAAATGAGAAGGAACTTGCTGCACCACTAAATCTATGCCTGAGCACTGCTGAAATCAAACAAAAAGAATTCACGGTGGCTAGATAGGGCTATTTTCTACTGACTCTCTCTGGGGACTCAAACAGAATTCATTTGTTTGTTTGTTTCTTATTTTCACTTGTATAGGTAATCTGTCCCCGCCCCTTCAGCTTGTAGTTTGTCTGTGTCCTTGGATCTCAAGTGAGTCTCCAGTAAGGGAGCACGTAGGAGATCTTGCGTTTTCATCAGTTCTTCTAACACTGGGTCTTTTGATTGAAGCACTCAAAGCCTGTACTTTTATTTATTCTGATATTTGAGAGCTGTGCTCTTACTGCACTTTGAAATTCTTTTTGTTCTCATTAATATACAATCACATGCAGAACATTATGTTTTCCAGTCTACACCCTTCACCAAGTCCCCGGCAAAAGCCAGTTACAGTCGCTGTCCGTCAGCGTGTACTAAGATGCTGTAGAATCACTACATGTCTTCTCTGTGTTATGCAGCCGTACAAATGACCCCCCAAGTTACACACTATACATGCTAATCCTAATGCCCCCATTCTTTTTCCTCGCCCTTATTACTCCCTTCCCAAAAACCCTCCCCAGTCCCTTTCTCTTTGGTAACTTTTAGTCCACTCTCGGGTTCTGTGAGTCTGCTGCTGTCTTTTCCTTCAGTTTTTCTTTGTTATCATACTCCACACATGAGTGAAATCATTTGGTACATGTATTTCTCCTCCTTGAATATTTGACTGAGCATAATACCCTCTAGCTCCATCCACGTTATTGCAAATAATAGGATTTGTTTTCTTCTTATGGCTGCCTACTGCACTTTTTAAACTGGATTTCATTCTTCTTTTTTGTTTGTAGTTTCGCTATGTGCTTTCACCATTGCTCTCCTGGTTATGAGCAGTAGCTTTGTGTTAATCGATATGTCCCTATATCTATCTATCTGTCTGTCAATCTATTTATCAATCAATCAATCAATCAATCATCTTTTTGTCTGCCCATCTGTCCTTGTGTACAGAACAGTTAACCATATATCCTATATCACTTTCCTACACTATGCTTCCAAAAATCCTGCAAAGTATCTAGGCTGTAGAGAGACCACTGGGTTCACCGAGACACTTGCAGTTCGAGGCGGCCGCGTGTACCTACAAAACCAGGAAATAGTTGTGCCGGGACTTGAACCCGTGTCTCTATCCTCTGTCTTCTTTCATCTCCTTCTAACTTACTGTCTGTATTTAGCCACATTCTTTGACTAAGTGCTCCCTGAAGACCACAAGTATCATTCCTCTGGGCCTGTTGTCTCGAGAAAAGAAAACTTGTTCTTTGCTCACCACCATGTTTGAAGGACATCAGCGTGATCACCGGCGATAGGACGGAGGGTCAAATAAAAAGGAACACCAATTTCTAGACAGGAGCAGTTGGGAGCTAAGAGTGTTTTGTGGGGTGACGTGTTTATTTGAGTGTCCAAACTTCCCTCTTTAGGTAGTTATTAGATCCTCCCATTCGTGAACATCATAAAACCCACTGATTTCAAAGGCCCAGACGCTTATTATTACAGCAACTCAGTTGTCGAGGTGAGAGAAAATGAGAAGTATGTTGCTGCACCACTAAATCAATGGCTGGGAACGGCTGAAACCAAACAAAAAGAATTCACGGAGGCCAGATAGGGCTATTTTCTTCTGACTGTCTCAATGGACTCACACAGAATCCATTTGTTTGATTGTTTGTTTTTCAGTTTCACTCGTGTAGGGTACTTGTCCACACACCTTCGGCTTGTAGTGTGTCTGTGTCCTTGGATCTCAAGTGAGTCTCCTGTAAGTAAGCACGTACGTGTCTTGAGTTTTCATCCCTTCTTTTAACCCTGTGTCTTTTGTTTGCTGCACTCAGTGCCTGACCTTTTATTCTGATGATTCAGAGCTGTGCACTTATTGCACTTAAAGAATTTTTTTTATCATTAAGCTAAAATCAATTGAAGAACATTATGTTTACTATGCTCCCCCCTTCACCAAGTACATCTGAAAAACCTCTTCAGTCGCTGTCGATCTGCGTAGTTGGATGCTGTAGACCCCTTCACCATGTCCCTCCCAACAGACCCCATTACAGTCGCTGTCCATCAGTGAGTAGTAAGATGCTATATGATCTCTACTAGCCTTCTCTGTGTTGTACAGCACTCCCCATGACCCCTCGACCCAAAGCATTATACATGCTAAAACTAATGCCCCCATTCTTTCTCCTCACACTTATCCCTCCCTTCAGACCAACCCTGCCCAGTCCTTTTCCCTTTGGTAACTTTTAGTCAACGCTCGGGTTCTGTGAGTCTGCTGCTGTTTTTCTCCTTCAGTTTTTCTTTGTTGTTGTACTACACACATGAGTGAAAACACTTGGTACTTGTCTTTCTCCGCCTGGCCTATTTCTCTGAACATACTACCGTCTAGCTCCATCCAGGGCATTACAAATGGTAGGATTTGTTTTCTTCTTAAGGCTGCTTACTGCACTTTTAAAACTGGATTTCATTCTTCCTTTTTGTTTGTAGTTTAGCTATGTTATTCACCATTCAACTCCTGGTTATGAACAATAGCTTTGTGTCAATCGATATGTATCTGTATCTATCTATCTAATGGTCTGTCTGTCTATCTATGTTTCTACGTATGTATGTATGTATGTATCTATGTATCTATCTATCTATCTCTCTTCCTATCATCTATCTATGATGTCTATCATCTATCAATCCATGTACCTATCTATCTATCTTTCATCTGTCATCTGTGTACCTATCTATCTATGAATCAATCATCTTTTTGTCTGCCCATCTATCCTTCTGTACAGAACAGTTAACAACATAGCCTATGTCTCTTCCCTACATTATGCTTCCAGAAATCTTGCAAGGTAACTAAGCCATAAGGAGAGCACTGTGTTCACCGATACACTTTCAGGTAGAGTCAGTCGCGTGTGCTTACAAAACCAGTAAATGGAGATGAAAGGACTTGAACCTGTATCTCTGTCCACTGTCATCTCATACTTCCTGCTCGCTTGGTGACTTTATTTAGCCACATTCAGTGAGTAAGTGATCCCTGAAGACCACAAGTATCCTTCGTCTGGTCCGGTTGTCGAAAGAAAAGTGTACTTGCTTCTTTGCACACCACCATGTTTGAGGGACATCGGCGTGATCACTGCTGATAGGTGCAGGGACAATTATAAAGGAACACCTATTTCTGGACAGGAGCAGTTGGGAACAAAGAGTGTGTTGTGGAGTGAAGTGTTTATTTGAGGTTCCAAACTTCCCTCCTTAGGTGGTTATTACTTCTTTACATTCGTGAACATCATAAAAAGCAATGATTTTAGAAGCCCGGACGCATATTATTACGGCAATTCGTTTGTTGAGGTGAGAGGAAATGAGAAGGAACTTGCTGCACCACTAAATCTATGCCTGAGCACTGCTGAAATCAAACAAAAAGAATTCACGGTGGCTAGATAGGGCTATTTTCTACTGACTCTCTCTGGGGACTCAAACAGAATTCATTTGTTTGTTTGTTTCTTATTTTCACTTGTATAGGTAATCTGTCCCCGCCCCTTCAGCTTGTAGTTTGTCTGTGTCCTTGGATCTCAAGTGAGTCTCCAGTAAGGGAGCACGTAGGAGATCTTGCGTTTTCATCAGTTCTTCTAACACTGGGTCTTTTGATTGAAGCACTCAAAGCCTGTACTTTTATTTATTCTGATATTTGAGAGCTGTGCTCTTACTGCACTTTGAAATTCTTTTTGTTCTCATTAATATACAATCACATGCAGAACATTATGTTTTCCAGTCTACACCCTTCACCAAGTCCCCGGCAAAAGCCAGTTACAGTCGCTGTCCGTCAGCGTGTACTAAGATGCTGTAGAATCACTACATGTCTTCTCTGTGTTATGCAGCCGTACAAAGGACCCCCCAAGTTACACACTATACATGCTAATCCTAATGCCCCCATTCTTTTTCCCCGCCCTTATTACTCCCTTCCCAAAAACCCTCCCCAGTCCCTTTCTCTTTGGTAACTTTTAGTCCACTCTCGGGTTCTGTGAGTCTGCTGCTGTCTTTTCCTTCAGTTTTTCTTTGTTATCATACTCCACACATGAGTGAAATCATTTGGTACATGTATTTCTCCTCCTTGAATATTTGACTGAGCATAATACCCTCTAGCTCCATCCACGTTATTGCAAATAATAGGATTTGTTTTCTTCTTATGGCTGCCTACTGCACTTTTTAAACTGGATTTCATTCTTCTTTTTTGTTTGTAGTTTCGCTATGTGCTTTCACCATTGCTCTCCTGGTTATGAGCAGTAGCTTTGTGTTAATCGATATGTACCTATATCTATCTATCTGTCTGTCTATCTATTTATCAATCAATCAATCAATCAATCAATCAATCATCTTTTTGTCTGCCCATCTGTCCTTGTGTACAGAACAGTTAACCATATATCCAATATCACTTTCCTACACTATGCTTCCAAAAATCCTGCAAAGTATCTAGGCTGTAGAGAGACCACTGGGTTCACCGAGACACTTGCAGTTCGAGGCGGCCGCGTGTACCTACAAAACCAGGAAATAGTTGTGCCGGGACTTGAACCCGTGTCTCTATCCTCTGTCTTCTTTCATCTCCTTCTAACTTACTGTCTGTATTTAGCCACATTCTTTGACTAAGTGCTCCCTGAAGACCACAAGTATCATTCCTCTGGGCCTGTTGTCTCGAGAAAAGAAAACTTGTTCTTTGCTCACCACCATGTTTGAAGGACATCAGCGTGATCACCAGCGATAGGACGGAGGGTCAAATAAAAAGGAACACCAATTTCTAGACAGGAGCAGTTGGGAGCTAAGAGTGTTTTGTGGGGTGACGTGTTTATTTGAGTGTCCAAACTTCCCTCTTTAGGTAGTTATTAGATCCTCCCATTCGTGAACATCATAAAACCCACTGATTTCAAAGGCCCAGACGCTTATTATTACAGCAACTCAGTTGTCGAGGTGAGAGAAAATGAGAAGTATGTTGCTGCACCACTAAATCAATGGCTGGGAACGGCTGAAACCAAACAAAAAGAATTCACGGAGGCCAGATAGGGCTATTTTCTTCTGACTGTCTCAATGGACTCACACAGAATCCATTTGTTTGATTGTTTGTTTTTCAGTTTCACTCGTGTAGGGTACTTGTCCACACACCTTCGGCTTGTAGTGTGTCTGTGTCCTTGGATCTCAAGTGAGTCTCCTGTAAGTAAGCACGTACGTGTCTTGAGTTTTCATCCCTTCTTTTAACCCTGTGTCTTTTGTTTGCTGCACTCAGTGCCTGACCTTTTATTCTGATGATTCAGAGCTGTGCACTTATTGCACTTAAAGAATTTTTTTTATCATTAAGCTAAAATCAATTGAAGAACATTATGTTTACTATGCTCCCCCCTTCACCAAGTACATCTGAAAAACCTCTTCAGTCGCTGTCGATCTGCGTAGTTGGATGCTGTAGACCCCTTCACCATGTCCCTCCCAACAGACCCCATTACAGTCGCTGTCCATCAGTGAGTAGTAAGATGCTATATGATCTCTACTAGCCTTCTCTGTGTTGTACAGCACTCCCCATGACCCCTCGACCCAAAGCATTATACATGCTAAAACTAATGCCCCCATTCTTTCTCCTCACACTTATCCCTCCCTTCAGACCAACCCTGCCCAGTCCTTTTCCCTTTGGTAACTTTTAGTCAACTCTCGGGTTCTGTGAGTCTGCTGCTGTTTTTCTCCTTCAGTTTTTCTTTGTTGTTGTACTACACACATGAGTGAAAACACTTGGTACTTGTCTTTCTCCGCCTGGCCTATTTCTCTGAACATACTACCGTCTAGCTCCATCCAGGGCATTACAAATGGTAGGATTTGTTTTCTTCTTAAGGCTGCTTACTGCACTTTTAAAACTGGATTTCATTCTTCCTTTTTGTTTGTAGTTTAGCTATGTTATTCACCATTCAACTCCTGGTTATGAACAATAGCTTTGTGTCAATCGATATGTATCTGTATCTATCTATCTAATGGTCTGTCTGTCTATCTATGTATCTACGTATGTATGTATGTATGTATCTATGTATCTATCTATCTATCTCTCTTCCTATCATCTATCTATGATGTCTATCATCTATCAATCCATGTACCTATCTATCTATCTTTCATCTGTCATCTGTGTACCTATCTATCTATGAATCAATCATCTTTTTGTCTGCCCATCTATCCTTCTGTACAGAACAGTTAACAACATAGCCTATGTCTCTTCCCTACATTATGCTTCCAGAAATCTTGCAAGGTAACTAAGCCATAAGGAGAGCACTGTGTTCACCGATACACTTTCAGGTAGAGTCAGCCGCGTGTGCTTACAAAACCAGTAAATGGACGTGAAAGGACTTGAACCTGTATCTCTGTCCACTGTCCTCTCATACTTCCTGCTCGCTTGGTGACTTTATTTAGCCACATTCAGTGAGTAAGTGATCCCTGAAGACCACAAGTATCCTTCGTCTGGTCCGGTTGTCGAAAGAAAAGTGTACTTGCTTCTTTGCACACCACCATGTTTGAGGGACATCGGCGTGATCACTGCTGATAGGTGCAGGGACAATTATAAAGGAACACCTATTTCTGGACAGGAGCAGTTGGGAACAAAGAGTGTGTTGTGGAGTGAAGTGTTTATTTGAGGGTCCAAACTTCCTTCCGTAGGTGGGTATTACTTCTTTACATTCGTGAACATCATAAAAAGCAATGATTTTAGAAGCCCAGACGCATATTATTACAGCAATTCATTTGTTGAGGTGAGAGGAAATGAGAAGGAACTTGCTGCACCACTAAATCTATGCCTGAGCACTGCTGAAATCAAACAAAAAGAATTCACGGTGGCTAGATAGGGCTATTTTCTACTGACTCTCTCTGGGGACTCAAACAGAATTCATTTGTTTGTTTGTTTCTTATTTTCACTTGTATAGGTAATCTGTCCCCGCCCCTTCAGCTTGTAGTTTGTCTGTGTCCTTGGATCTCAAGTGAGTCTCCAGTAAGGGAGCACGTAGGAGATCTTGCGTTTTCATCAGTTCTTCTAACACTGGGTCTTTTGATTGAAGCACTCAAAGCCTGTACTTTTATTTATTCTGATATTTGAGAGCTGTGCTCTTACTGCACTTTGAAATTCTTTTTGTTCTCATTAATATACAATCACATGCAGAACATTATGTTTTCCAGTCTACACCCTTCACCAAGTCCCCGGCAAAAGCCAGTTACAGTCGCTGTCCGTCAGCGTGTACTAAGATGCTGTAGAATCACTACATGTCTTCTCTGTGTTATGCAGCCGTACAAATGACCCCCCAAGTTACACACTATACATGCTAATCCTAATGCCCCCATTCTTTTTCCCCGCCCTTATTACTCCCTTCCCAAAAACCCTCCCCAGTCCCTTTCTCTTTGGTAACTTTTAGTCCACTCTCGGGTTCTGTGAGTCTGCTGCTGTCTTTTCCTTCAGTTTTTCTTTGTTATCATACTCCACACATGAGTGAAATCATTTGGTACATGTATTTCTCCTCCTTGAATATTTGACTGAGCATAATACCCTCTAGCTCCATCCACGTTATTGCAAATAATAGGATTTGTTTTCTTCTTATGGCTGCCTACTGCACTTTTTAAACTGGATTTCATTCTTCTTTTTTGTTTGTAGTTTCGCTATGTGCTTTCACCATTGCTCTCCTGGTTATGAGCAGTAGCTTTGTGTTAATCGATATGTACCTATATCTATCTATCTGTCTGTCAATCTATTTATCAATCAATCAATCAATCAATCATCTTTTTGTCTGCCCATCTGTCCTTGTGTACAGAACAGTTAACCATATATCCTATATCACTTTCCTACACTATGCTTCCAAAAATCCTGCAAAGTATCTAGGCTGTAGAGAGACCACTGGGTTCACCGAGACACTTGCAGTTCGAGGCGGCCGCGTGTACCTACAAAACCAGGAAATAGTTGTGCCGGGACTTGAACCCGTGTCTCTATCCTCTGTCTTCTTTCATCTCCTTCTAACTTACTGTCTGTATTTAGCCACATTCTTTGACTAAGTGCTCCCTGAAGACCACAAGTATCATTCCTCTGGGCCTGTTGTCTCGAGAAAAGAAAACTTGTTCTTTGCTCACCACCATGTTTGAAGGACATCAGCGTGATCACCGGCGATAGGACGGAGGGTCAAATAAAAAGGAACACCAATTTCTAGACAGGAGCAGTTGGGAGCTAAGAGTGTTTTGTGGGGTGACGTGTTTATTTGAGTGTCCAAACTTCCCTCTTTAGGTAGTTATTAGATCCTCCCATTCGTGAACATCATAAAACCCACTGATTTCAAAGGCCCAGACGCTTATTATTACAGCAACTCAGTTGTCGAGGTGAGAGAAAATGAGAAGTATGTTGCTGCACCACTAAATCAATGGCTGGGAACGGCTGAAACCAAACAAAAAGAATTCACGGAGGCCAGATAGGGCTATTTTCTTCTGACTGTCTCAATGGACTCACACAGAATCCATTTGTTTGATTGTTTGTTTTTCAGTTTCACTCGTGTAGGGTACTTGTCCACACACCTTCGGCTTGTAGTGTGTCTGTGTCCTTGGATCTCAAGTGAGTCTCCTGTAAGTAAGCACGTACGTGTCTTGAGTTTTCATCCCTTCTTTTAACCCTGTGTCTTTTGTTTGCTGCACTCAGTGCCTGACCTTTTATTCTGATGATTCAGAGCTGTGCACTTATTGCACTTAAAGAATTTTTTTTATCATTAAGCTAAAATCAATTGAAGAACATTATGTTTACTATGCTCCCCCCTTCACCAAGTACATCTGAAAAACCTCTTCAGTCGCTGTCGATCTGCGTAGTTGGATGCTGTAGACCCCTTCACCATGTCCCTCCCAACAGACCCCATTACAGTCGCTGTCCATCAGTGAGTAGTAAGATGCTATATGATCTCTACTAGCCTTCTCTGTGTTGTACAGCACTCCCCATGACCCCTCGACCCAAAGCATTATACATGCTAAAACTAATGCCCCCATTCTTTCTCCTCACACTTATCCCTCCCTTCAGACCAACCCTGCCCAGTCCTTTTCCCTTTGGTAACTTTTAGTCAACTCTCGGGTTCTGTGAGTCTGCTGCTGTTTTTCTCCTTCAGTTTTTCTTTGTTGTTGTACTACACACATGAGTGAAAACACTTGGTACTTGTCTTTCTCCGCCTGGCCTATTTCTCTGAACATACTACCGTCTAGCTCCATCCAGGGCATTACAAATGGTAGGATTTGTTTTCTTCTTAAGGCTGCTTACTGCACTTTTAAAACTGGATTTCATTCTTCCTTTTTGTTTGTAGTTTAGCTATGTTATTCACCATTCAACTCCTGGTTATGAACAATAGCTTTGTGTCAATCGATATGTATCTGTATCTATCTATCTAATGGTCTGTCTGTCTATCTATGTTTCTACGTATGTATGTATGTATGTATCTATGTATCTATCTATCTATCTCTCTTCCTATCATCTATCTATGATGTCTATCATCTATCAATCCATGTACCTATCTATCTATCTTTCATCTGTCATCTGTGTACCTATCTATCTATGAATCAATCATCTTTTTGTCTGCCCATCTATCCTTCTGTACAGAACAGTTAACAACATAGCCTATGTCTCTTCCCTACATTATGCTTCCAGAAATCTTGCAAGGTAACTAAGCCATAAGGAGAGCACTGTGTTCACCGATACACTTTCAGGTAGAGTCAGCCGCGTGTGCTTACAAAACCAGTAAATGGAGATGAAAGGACTTGAACCTGTATCTCTGTCCACTGTCATCTCATACTTCCTGCTCGCTTGGTGACTTTATTTAGCCACATTCAGTGAGTAAGTGATCCCTGAAGACCACAAGTATCCTTCGTCTGGTCCGGTTGTCGAAAGAAAAGTGTACTTGCTTCTTTGCACACCACCATGTTTGAGGGACATCGGCGTGATCACTGCTGATAGGTGCAGGGACAATTATAAAGGAACACCTATTTCTGGACAGGAGCAGTTGGGAACAAAGAGTGTGTTGTGGAGTGAAGTGTTTATTTGAGGTTCCAAACTTCCCTCCTTAGGTGGTTATTACTTCTTTACATTCGTGAACATCATAAAAAGCAATGATTTTAGAAGCCCGGACGCATATTATTACGGCAATTCGTTTGTTGAGGTGAGAGGAAATGAGAAGGAACTTGCTGCACCACTAAATCTATGCCTGAGCACTGCTGAAATCAAACAAAAAGAATTCACGGTGGCTAGATAGGGCTATTTTCTACTGACTCTCTCTGGGGACTCAAACAGAATTCATTTGTTTGTTTGTTTCTTATTTTCACTTGTATAGGTAATCTGTCCCCGCCCCTTCAGCTTGTAGTTTGTCTGTGTCCTTGGATCTCAAGTGAGTCTCCAGTAAGGGAGCACGTAGGAGATCTTGCGTTTTCATCAGTTCTTCTAACACTGGGTCTTTTGATTGAAGCACTCAAAGCCTGTACTTTTATTTATTCTGATATTTGAGAGCTGTGCTCTTACTGCACTTTGAAATTCTTTTTGTTCTCATTAATATACAATCACATGCAGAACATTATGTTTTCCAGTCTACACCCTTCACCAAGTCCCCGGCAAAAGCCAGTTACAGTCGCTGTCCGTCAGCGTGTACTAAGATGCTGTAGAATCACTACATGTCTTCTCTGTGTTATGCAGCCGTACAAATGACCCCCCAAGTTACACACTATACATGCTAATCCTAATGCCCCCATTCTTTTTCCCCGCCCTTATTACTCCCTTCCCAAAAACCCTCCCCAGTCCCTTTCTCTTTGGTAACTTTTAGTCCACTCTCGGGTTCTGTGAGTCTGCTGCTGTCTTTTCCTTCAGTTTTTCTTTGTTATCATACTCCACACATGAGTGAAATCATTTGGTACATGTATTTCTCCTCCTTGAATATTTGACTGAGCATAATACCCTCTAGCTCCATCCACGTTATTGCAAATAATAGGATTTGTTTTCTTCTTATGGCTGCCTACTGCACTTTTTAAACTGGATTTCATTCTTCTTTTTTGTTTGTAGTTTCGCTATGTGCTTTCACCATTGCTCTCCTGGTTATGAGCAGTAGCTTTGTGTTAATCGATATGTACCTATATCTATCTATCTGTCTGTCTATCTATTTATCAATCAATCAATCAATCAATCAATCATCTTTTTGTCTGCCCATCTGTCCTTGTGTACAGAACAGTTAACCATATATCCAATATCACTTTCCTACACTATGCTTCCAAAAATCCTGCAAAGTATCTAGGCTGTAGAGAGACCACTGGGTTCACCGAGACACTTGCAGTTCGAGGCGGCCGCGTGTACCTACAAAACCAGGAAATAGTTGTGCCGGGACTTGAACCCGTGTCTCTATCCTCTGTCTTCTTTCATCTCCTTCTAACTTACTGTCTGTATTTAGCCACATTCTTTGACTAAGTGCTCCCTGAAGACCACAAGTATCATTCCTCTGGGCCTGTTGTCTCGAGAAAAGAAAACTTGTTCTTTGCTCACCACCATGTTTGAAGGACATCAGCGTGATCACCGGCGATAGGACGGAGGGTCAAATAAAAAGGAACACCAATTTCTAGACAGGAGCAGTTGGGAGCTAAGAGTGTTTTGTGGGGTGACGTGTTTATTTGAGTGTCCAAACTTCCCTCTTTAGGTAGTTATTAGATCCTCCCATTCGTGAACATCATAAAACCCACTGATTTCAAAGGCCCAGACGCTTATTATTACAGCAACTCAGTTGTCGAGGTGAGAGAAAATGAGAAGTATGTTGCTGCACCACTAAATCAATGGCTGGGAACGGCTGAAACCAAACAAAAAGAATTCACGGAGGCCAGATAGGGCTATTTTCTTCTGACTGTCTCAATGGACTCACACAGAATCCATTTGTTTGATTGTTTGTTTTTCAGTTTCACTCGTGTAGGGTACTTGTCCACACACCTTCGGCTTGTAGTGTGTCTGTGTCCTTGGATCTCAAGTGAGTCTCCTGTAAGTAAGCACGTACGTGTCTTGAGTTTTCATCCCTTCTTTTAACCCTGTGTCTTTTGTTTGCTGCACTCAGTGCCTGACCTTTTATTCTGATGATTCAGAGCTGTGCACTTATTGCACTTAAAGAATTTTTTTTATCATTAAGCTAAAATCAATTGAAGAACATTATGTTTACTATGCTCCCCCCTTCACCAAGTACATCTGAAAAACCTCTTCAGTCGCTGTCGATCTGCGTAGTTGGATGCTGTAGACCCCTTCACCATGTCCCTCCCAACAGACCCCATTACAGTCGCTGTCCATCAGTGAGTAGTAAGATGCTATATGATCTCTACTAGCCTTCTCTGTGTTGTACAGCACTCCCCATGACCCCTCGACCCAAAGCATTATACATGCTAAAACTAATGCCCCCATTCTTTCTCCTCACACTTATCCCTCCCTTCAGACCAACCCTGCCCAGTCCTTTTCCCTTTGGTAACTTTTAGTCAACTCTCGGGTTCTGTGAGTCTGCTGCTGTTTTTCTCCTTCAGTTTTTCTTTGTTGTTGTACTACACACATGAGTGAAAACACTTGGTACTTGTCTTTCTCCGCCTGGCCTATTTCTCTGAACATACTACCGTCTAGCTCCATCCAGGGCATTACAAATGGTAGGATTTGTTTTCTTCTTAAGGCTGCTTACTGCACTTTTAAAACTGGATTTCATTCTTCCTTTTTGTTTGTAGTTTAGCTATGTTATTCACCATTCAACTCCTGGTTATGAACAATAGCTTTGTGTCAATCGATATGTATCTGTATCTATCTATCTAATGGTCTGTCTGTCTATCTATGTTTCTACGTATGTATGTATGTATGTATCTATGTATCTATCTATCTATCTCTCTTCCTATCATCTATCTATGATGTCTATCATCTATCAATCCATGTACCTATCTATCTATCTTTCATCTGTCATCTGTGTACCTATCTATCTATGAATCAATCATCTTTTTGTCTGCCCATCTATCCTTCTGTACAGAACAGTTAACAACATAGCCTATGTCTCTTCCCTACATTATGCTTCCAGAAATCTTGCAAGGTAACTAAGCCATAAGGAGAGCACTGTGTTCACCGATACACTTTCAGGTAGAGTCAGCCGCGTGTGCTTACAAAACCAGTAAATGGAGATGAAAGGACTTGAACCTGTATCTCTGTCCACTGTCATCTCATACTTCCTGCTCGCTTGGTGACTTTATTTAGCCACATTCAGTGAGTAAGTGATCCCTGAAGACCACAAGTATCCTTCGTCTGGTCCGGTTGTCGAAAGAAAAGTGTACTTGCTTCTTTGCACACCACCATGTTTGAGGGACATCGGCGTGATCACTGCTGATAGGTGCAGGGACAATTATAAAGGAACACCTATTTCTGGACAGGAGCAGTTGGGAACAAAGAGTGTGTTGTGGAGTGAAGTGTTTATTTGAGGTTCCAAACTTCCCTCCTTAGGTGGTTATTACTTCTTTACATTCGTGAACATCATAAAAAGCAATGATTTTAGAAGCCCGGACGCATATTATTACGGCAATTCGTTTGTTGAGGTGAGAGGAAATGAGAAGGAACTTGCTGCACCACTAAATCTATGCCTGAGCACTGCTGAAATCAAACAAAAAGAATTCACGGTGGCTAGATAGGGCTATTTTCTACTGACTCTCTCTGGGGACTCAAACAGAATTCATTTGTTTGTTTGTTTCTTATTTTCACTTGTATAGGTAATCTGTCCCCGCCCCTTCAGCTTGTAGTTTGTCTGTGTCCTTGGATCTCAAGTGAGTCTCCAGTAAGGGAGCACGTAGGAGATCTTGCGTTTTCATCAGTTCTTCTAACACTGGGTCTTTTGATTGAAGCACTCAAAGCCTGTACTTTTATTTATTCTGATATTTGAGAGCTGTGCTCTTACTGCACTTTGAAATTCTTTTTGTTCTCATTAATATACAATCACATGCAGAACATTATGTTTTCCAGTCTACACCCTTCACCAAGTCCCCGGCAAAAGCCAGTTACAGTCGCTGTCCGTCAGCGTGTACTAAGATGCTGTAGAATCACTACATGTCTTCTCTGTGTTATGCAGCCGTACAAATGACCCCCCAAGTTACACACTATACATGCTAATCCTAATGCCCCCATTCTTTTTCCCCGCCCTTATTACTCCCTTCCCAAAAACCCTCCCCAGTCCCTTTCTCTTTGGTAACTGTTAGTCCACTCTCGGGTTCTGTGAGTCTGCTGCTGTCTTTTCCTTCAGTTTTTCTTTGTTATCATACTCCACACATGAGTGAAATCATTTGGTACATGTATTTCTCCTCCTTGAATATTTGACTGAGCATAATACCCTCTAGCTCCATCCACGTTATTGCAAATAATAGGATTTGTTTTCTTCTTATGGCTGCCTACTGCACTTTTTAAACTGGATTTCATTCTTCTTTTTTGTTTGTAGTTTCGCTATGTGCTTTCACCATTGCTCTCCTGGTTATGAGCAGTAGCTTTGTGTTAATCGATATGTACCTATATCTATCTATCTGTCTGTCTATCTATTTATCAATCAATCAATCAATCAATCAATCATCTTTTTGTCTGCCCATCTGTCCTTGTGTACAGAACAGTTAACCATATATCCAATATCACTTTCCTACACTATGCTTCCAAAAATCCTGCAAAGTATCTAGGCTGTAGAGAGACCACTGGGTTCACCGAGACACTTGCAGTTCGAGGCGGCCGCGTGTACCTACAAAACCAGGAAATAGTTGTGCCGGGACTTGAACCCGTGTCTCTATCCTCTGTCTTCTTTCATCTCCTTCTAACTTACTGTCTGTATTTAGCCACATTCTTTGACTAAGTGCTCCCTGAAGACCACAAGTATCATTCCTCTGGGCCTGTTGTCTCGAGAAAAGAAAACTTGTTCTTTGCTCACCACCATGTTTGAAGGACATCAGCGTGATCACCGGCGATAGGACGGAGGGTCAAATGAAAAGGAACACCAATTTCTAGACAGGAGCAGTTGGGAGCTAAGAGTGTTTTGTGGGGTGACGTGTTTATTTGAGTGTCCAAACTTCCCTCTTTAGGTAGTTATTAGATCCTCCCATTCGTGAACATCATAAAACCCACTGATTTCAAAGGCCCAGACGCTTATTATTACAGCAACTCAGTTGTCGAGGTGAGAGAAAATGAGAAGTATGTTGCTGCACCACTAAATCAATGGCTGGGAACGGCTGAAACCAAACAAAAAGAATTCACGGAGGCCAGATAGGGCTATTTTCTTCTGACTGTCTCAATGGACTCACACAGAATCCATTTGTTTGATTGTTTGTTTTTCAGTTTCACTCGTGTAGGGTACTTGTCCACACACCTTCGGCTTGTAGTGTGTCTGTGTCCTTGGATCTCAAGTGAGTCTCCTGTAAGTAAGCACGTACGTGTCTTGAGTTTTCATCCCTTCTTTTAACCCTGTGTCTTTTGTTTGCTGCACTCAGTGCCTGACCTTTTATTCTGATGATTCAGAGCTGTGCACTTATTGCACTTAAAGAATTTTTTTTATCATTAAGCTAAAATCAATTGAAGAACATTATGTTTACTATGCTCCCCCCTTCACCAAGTACATCTGAAAAACCTCTTCAGTCGCTGTCGATCTGCGTAGTTGGATGCTGTAGACCCCTTCACCATGTCCCTCCCAACAGACCCCATTACAGTCGCTGTCCATCAGTGAGTAGTAAGATGCTATATGATCTCTACTAGCCTTCTCTGTGTTGTACAGCACTCCCCATGACCCCTCGACCCAAAGCATTATACATGCTAAAACTAATGCCCCCATTCTTTCTCCTCACACTTATCCCTCCCTTCAGACCAACCCTGCCCAGTCCTTTTCCCTTTGGTAACTTTTAGTCAACTCTCGGGTTCTGTGAGTCTGCTGCTGTTTTTCTCCTTCAGTTTTTCTTTGTTGTTGTACTACACACATGAGTGAAAACACTTGGTACTTGTCTTTCTCCGCCTGGCCTATTTCTCTGAACATACTACCGTCTAGCTCCATCCAGGGCATTACAAATGGTAGGATTTGTTTTCTTCTTAAGGCTGCTTACTGCACTTTTAAAACTGGATTTCATTCTTCCTTTTTGTTTGTAGTTTAGCTATGTTATTCACCATTCAACTCCTGGTTATGAACAATAGCTTTGGGTCAATCGATATGTATCTGTATCTATCTATCTAATGGTCTGTCTGTCTATCTATGTTTCTACGTATGTATGTACGTATGTATCTATGTATCTATGTATCTATCTCTCTTCCTATCATCTATCTATGATGTCTATCATCTATCAATCCATGTACCTATCTATCTATCTTTCATCTGTCATCTGTGTACCTATCTATCTATGAATCAATCATCTTTTTGTCTGCCCATCTATCCTTCTGTACAGAACAGTTAACAACATAGCCTATGTCTCTTCCCTACATTATGCTTCCAGAAATCTTGCAAGGTAACTAAGCCATAAGGAGAGCACTGTGTTCACCGATACACTTTCAGGTAGAGTCAGCCGCGTGTGCTTACAAAACCAGTAAATGGAGATGAAAGGACTTGAACCTGTATCTCTGTCCACTGTCCTCTCATACTTCCTGCTCGCTTGGTGACTTTATTTAGCCACATTCAGTGAGTAAGTGATCCCTGAAGACCACAAGTATCCTTCGTCTGGTCCGATTGTCGAAAGAAAAGTGTACTTGCTTCTTTGCACACCACCATGTTTGAGGGACATCGGCGTGATCACTGCTGATAGGTGCAGGGACAATTATAAAGGAACACCTATTTCTGGACAGGAGCAGTTGGGAACAAAGAGTGTGTTGTGGAGTGAAGTGTTTATTTGAGGTTCCAAACTTCCCTCCTTAGGTGGTTATTACTTCTTTACATTCGTGAACATCATAAAAAGCAATGATTTTAGAAGCCCGGACGCATATTATTACGGCAATTCGTTTGTTGAGGTGAGAGGAAATGAGAAGGAACTTGCTGCACCACTAAATCTATGCCTGAGCACTGCTGAAATCAAACAAAAAGAATTCACGGTGGCTAGATAGGGCTATTTTCTACTGACTCTCTCTGGGGACTCAAACAGAATTCATTTGTTTGTTTGTTTCTTATTTTCACTTGTATAGGTAATCTGTCCCCGCCCCTTCAGCTTGTAGTTTGTCTGTGTCCTTGGATCTCAAGTGAGTCTCCAGTAAGGGAGCACGTAGGAGATCTTGCGTTTTCATCAGTTCTTCTAACACTGGGTCTTTTGATTGAAGCACTCAAAGCCTGTACTTTTATTTATTCTGATATTTGAGAGCTGTGCTCTTACTGCACTTTGAAATTCTTTTTGTTCTCATTAATATACAATCACATGCAGAACATTATGTTTTCCAGTCTACACCCTTCACCAAGTCCCCGGCAAAAGCCAGTTACAGTCGCTGTCCGTCAGCGTGTACTAAGATGCTGTAGAATCACTACATGTCTTCTCTGTGTTATGCAGCCGTACAAATGACCCCCCAAGTTACACACTATACATGCTAATCCTAATGCCCCCATTCTTTTTCCCCGCCCTTATTACTCCCTTCCCAAAAACCCTCCCCAGTCCCTTTCTCTTTGGTAACTGTTAGTCCACTCTCGGGTTCTGTGAGTCTGCTGCTGTCTTTTCCTTCAGTTTTTCTTTGTTATCATACTCCACACATGAGTGAAATCATTTGGTACATGTATTTCTCCTCCTTGAATATTTGACTGAGCATAATACCCTCTAGCTCCATCCACGTTATTGCAAATAATAGGATTTGTTTTCTTCTTATGGCTGCCTACTGCACTTTTTAAACTGGATTTCATTCTTCTTTTTTGTTTGTAGTTTCGCTATGTGCTTTCACCATTGCTCTCCTGGTTATGAGCAGTAGCTTTGTGTTAATCGATATGTACCTATATCTATCTATCTGTCTGTCTATCTATTTATCAATCAATCAATCAATCAATCAATCATCTTTTTGTCTGCCCATCTGTCCTTGTGTACAGAACAGTTAACCATATATCCAATATCACTTTCCTACACTATGCTTCCAAAAATCCTGCAAAGTATCTAGGCTGTAGAGAGACCACTGGGTTCACCGAGACACTTGCAGTTCGAGGCGGCCGCGTGTACCTACAAAACCAGGAAATAGTTGTGCCGGTACTTGAACCCGTGTCTCTATCCTCTGTCTTCTTTCATCTCCTTCTAACTTACTGTCTGTATTTAGCCACATTCTTTGACTAAGTGCTCCCTGAAGACCACAAGTATCATTCCTCTGGGCCTGTTGTCTCGAGAAAAGAAAACTTGTTCTTTGCTCACCACCATGTTTGAAGGACATCAGCGTGATCACCGGCGATAGGACGGAGGGTCAAATAAAAAGGAACACCAATTTCTAGACAGGAGCAGTTGGGAGCTAAGAGTGTTTTGTGGGGTGACGTGTTTATTTGAGTGTCCAAACTTCCCTCTTAAGGTAGTTATTAGATCCTCCCATTCGTGAACATCATAAAACCCACTGATTTCAAAGGCCCAGACGCTTATTATTACAGCAACTCAGTTGTCGAGGTGAGAGAAAATGAGAAGTATGTTGCTGCACCACTAAATCAATGGCTGGGAACGGCTGAAACCAAACAAAAAGAATTCACGGAGGCCAGATAGGGCTATTTTCTTCTGACTGTCTCAATGGACTCACACAGAATCCATTTGTTTGATTGTTTGTTTTTCAGTTTCACTCGTGTAGGGTACTTGTCCACACACCTTCGGCTTGTAGTGTGTCTGTGTCCTTGGATCTCAAGTGAGTCTCCTGTAAGTAAGCACGTACGTGTCTTGAGTTTTCATCCCTTCTTTTAACCCTGTGTCTTTTGTTTGCTGCACTCAGTGCCTGACCTTTTATTCTGATGATTCAGAGCTGTGCACTTATTGCACTTAAAGAATTTTTTTTATCATTAAGCTAAAATCAATTGAAGAACATTATGTTTACTATGCTCCCCCCTTCACCAAGTACATCTGAAAAACCTCTTCAGTCGCTGTCGATCTGCGTAGTTGGATGCTGTAGACCCCTTCACCATGTCCCTCCCAACAGACCCCATTACAGTCGCTGTCCATCAGTGAGTAGTAAGATGCTATATGATCTCTACTAGCCTTCTCTGTGTTGTACAGCACTCCCCATGACCCCTCGACCCAAAGCATTATACATGCTAAAACTAATGCCCCCATTCTTTCTCCTCACACTTATCCCTCCCTTCAGACCAACCCTGCCCAGTCCTTTTCCCTTTGGTAACTTTTAGTCAACTCTCGGGTTCTGTGAGTCTGCTGCTGTTTTTCTCCTTCAGTTTTTCTTTGTTGTTGTACTACACACATGAGTGAAAACACTTGGTACTTGTCTTTCTCCGCCTGGCCTATTTCTCTGAATATACTACCGTCTAGCTCCATCCAGGTCATTACAAATGGTAGGATTTGTTTTCTTCTTAAGGCTGCTTACTGCACTTTTAAAACTGGATTTCATTCTTCCTTTTTGTTTGTAGTTTAGCTATGTTATTCACCATTCAACTCCTGGTTATGAACAATAGGTTTGTGTCAATCGATATGTATCTGTATCTATCTATCTAATGGTCTGTCTGTCTATCTATGTTTCTACGTATGTATGTATGTATGTATCTATGTATCTATCTATCTATCTCTCTTCCTATCATCTATCTATGATGTCTATCATCTATCAATCCATGTACCTATCTATCTATCTTTCATCTGTCATCTGTGTACCTATCTATCTATGAATCAATCATCTTTTTGTCTGCCCATCTATCCTTCTGTACAGAACAGTTAACAACATAGCCTATGTCTCTTCCCTACATTATGCTTCCAGAAATCTTGCAAGGTAACTAAGCCATAAGGAGAGCACTGTGTTCACCGATACACTTTCAGGTAGAGTCAGCCGCGTGTGCTTACAAAACCAGTAAATGGAGGTGAAAGGACTTGAACCTGTATCTCTGTCCACTGTCCTCTCATACTTCCTGCTCGCTTGGTGACTTTATTTAGCCACATTCAGTGAGTAAGTGATCCCTGAAGACCACAAGTATCCTTCGTCTGGTCCGGTTGTCGAAAGAAAAGTGTACTTGCTTCTTTGCACACCACCATGTTTGAGGGACATCGGCGTGATCACTGCTGATAGGTGCAGGGACAATTATAAAGGAACACCTATTTCTGGACAGGAGCAGTTGGGAACAAAGAGTGTGTTGTGGAGTGAAGTGTTTATTTGAGGGTCCAAACTTCCCTCCTTAGGTGGGTATTATTTCTTTACATTCGTGAACATCATAAAAAGCAATGATTTTAGAAGCCCAGACGCATATTATTACAGCAATTCGTTTGTTGAGGTGAGAGGAAATGAGAAGGAACTTGCTGCACCACTAAATCTTTGCCTGAGCACTGCTGAAATCAAACAAAAAGAATTCACGGTGGCTAGATAGGGCTATTTTCTACTGACTCTCTCTGGGGACTCAAACAGAATTCATTTGTTTGTTTGTTTCTTATTTTCACTTGTATAGGTAATCTGTCCCCGCCCCTTCAGCTTGTAGTTTGTCTGTGTCCTTGGATCTCAAGTGAGTCTCCAGTAAGGGAGCACGTAGGAGATCTTGCGTTTTCATCAGTTCTTCTAACACTGGGTCTTTTGATTGAAGCACTCAAAGCCTGTACTTTTATTTATTCTGATATTTGAGAGCTGTGCTCTTACTGCACTTTGAAATTCTTTTTGTTCTCATTAATATACAATCACATGCAGAACATTATGTTTTCCAGTCTACACCCTTCACCAAGTCCCCGGCAAAAGCCAGTTACAGTCGCTGTCCGTCAGCGTGTACTAAGATGCTGTAGAATCACTACATGTCTTCTCTGTGTTATGCAGCCGTACAAATGACCCCCCAAGTTACACACTATACATGCTAATCCTAATGCCCCCATTCTTTTTCCCCGCCCTTATTACTCCCTTCCCAAAAACCCTCCCCAGTCCCTTTCTCTTTGGTAACTGTTAGTCCACTCTCGGGTTCTGTGAGTCTGCTGCTGTCTTTTCCTTCAGTTTTTCTTTGTTATCATACTCCACACATGAGTGAAATCATTTGGTACATGTATTTCTCCTCCTTGAATATTTGACTGAGCATAATACCCTCTAGCTCCATTCACGTTATTGCAAATAATAGGATTTGTTTTCTTCTTATGGCTGCCTACTGCACTTTTTAAACTGGATTTCATTCTTCTTTTTTGTTTGTAGTTTCGCTATGTGCTTTCACCATTGCTCTCCTGGTTATGAGCAGTAGCTTTGTGTTAATCGATATGTACCTATATCTATCTATCTGTCTGTCAATCTATTTATCAATCAATCAATCAATCAATCAATCATCTTTTTGTCTGCCCATCTGTCCTTGTGTACAGAACAGTTAACCATATATCCTATATCACTTTCCTACACTATGCTTCCAAAAATCCTGCAAAGTATCTAGGCTGTAGAGAGACCACTGGGTTCACCGAGACACTTGCAGTTCGAGGCGGCCGCGTGTACCTACAAAACCAGGAAATAGTTGTGCCGGGACTTGAACCCATGTCTCTATCCTCTGTCTTCTTTCATCTCCTTCTAACTTACTGTCTGTATTTAGCCACATTCTTTGACTAAGTGCTCCCTGAAGACCACAAGTATCATTCCTCTGGGCCTGTTGTCTCGAGAAAAGAAAACTTGTTCTTTGCTCACCACCATGTTTGAAGGACATCAGCGTGATCACCGGCGATAGGACGGAGGGTCAAATAAAAAGGAACACCAATTTCTAGACAGGAGCAGTTGGGAGCTAAGAGTGTTTTGTGGGGTGACGTGTTTATTTGAGTGTCCAAACTTCCCTCTTAAGGTAGTTATTAGATCCTCCCATTCGTGAACATCATAAAACCCACTGATTTCAAAGGCCCAGACGCTTATTATTACAGCAACTCAGTTGTCGAGGTGAGAGAAAATGAGAAGTATGTTGCTGCACCACTAAATCAATGGCTGGGAACGGCTGAAACCAAACAAAAAGAATTCACGGAGGCCAGATAGGGCTATTTTCTTCTGACTGTCTCAATGGACTCACACAGAATCCATTTGTTTGATTGTTTGTTTTTCAGTTTCACTCGTGTAGGGTACTTGTCCACACACCTTCGGCTTGTAGTGTGTCTGTGTCCTTGGATCTCAAGTGAGTCTCCTGTAAGTAAGCACGTACGTGTCTTGAGTTTTCATCCCTTCTTTTAACCCTGTGTCTTTTGTTTGCTGCACTCAGTGCCTGACCTTTTATTCTGATGATTCAGAGCTGTGCACTTATTGCACTTAAAGAATTTTTTTTATCATTAAGCTAAAATCAATTGAAGAACATTATGTTTACTATGCTCCCCCCTTCACCAAGTACATCTGAAAAACCTCTTCAGTCGCTGTCGATCTGCGTAGTTGGATGCTGTAGACCCCTTCACCATGTCCCTCCCAACAGACCCCATTACAGTCGCTGTCCATCAGTGAGTAGTAAGATGCTATATGATCTCTACTAGCCTTCTCTGTGTTGTACAGCACTCCCCATGACCCCTCGACCCAAAGCATTATACATGCTAAAACTAATGCCCCCATTCTTTCTCCTCACACTTATCCCTCCCTTCAGACCAACCCTGCCCAGTCCTTTTCCCTTTGGTAACTTTTAGTCAACTCTCGGGTTCTGTGAGTCTGCTGCTGTTTTTCTCCTTCAGTTTTTCTTTGTTGTTGTACTACACACATGAGTGAAAACACTTGGTACTTGTCTTTCTCCGCCTGGCCTATTTCTCTGAACATACTACCGTCTAGCTCCATCCAGGTCATTACAAATGGTAGGATTTGTTTTCTTCTTAAGGCTGCTTACTGCACTTTTAAAACTGGATTTCATTCTTCCTTTTTGTTTGTAGTTTAGCTATGTTATTCACCATTCAACTCCTGGTTATGAACAATAGCTTTGTGTCAATCGATATGTATCTGTATCTATCTATCTAATGGTCTGTCTGTCTATCTATGTTTCTACGTATGTATGTATGTATGTATCTATGTATCTATCTATCTATCTCTCTTCCTATCATCTATCTATGATGTCTATCATCTATCAATCCATGTACCTATCTATCTATCTTTCATCTGTCATCTGTGTACCTATCTATCTATGAATCAATCATCTTTTTGTCTGCCCATCTATCCTTCTGTACAGAACAGTTAACAACATAGCCTATGTCTCTTCCCTACATTATGCTTCCAGAAATCTTGCAAGGTAACTAAGCCATAAGGAGAGCACTGTGTTCACCGATACACTTTCAGGTAGAGTCAGCCGCGTGTGCTTACAAAACCAGTAAATGGAGGTGAAAGGACTTGAACCTGTATCTCTGTCCACTGTCCTCTCATACTTCCTGCTCGCTTGGTGACTTTATTTAGCCACATTCAGTGAGTAAGTGATCCCTGAAGACCACAAGTATCCTTCGTCTGGTCCGGTTGTCGAAAGAAAAGTGTACTTGCTTCTTTGCACACCACCATGTTTGAGGGACATCG
Source organism: Manis pentadactyla (assembly GCF_030020395.1). Classification (NCBI taxonomy): domain Eukaryota; kingdom Metazoa; phylum Chordata; class Mammalia; order Pholidota; family Manidae; genus Manis; species Manis pentadactyla. The sequence goes on along the minus strand of NW_026644987.1, from coordinate 97,923 downwards.
GCGTGATCACTGCTGATAGGTGCAGGGACAATTATAAAGGAACACCTATTTCTGGACAGGAGCAGTTGGGAACAAAGAGTGTGTTGTGGAGTGAAGTGTTTATTTGAGGGTCCAAACTTCCCTCCTTAGGTGGGTATTATTTCTTTACATTCGTGAACATCATAAAAAGCAATGATTTTAGAAGCCCAGACGCATATTATTACAGCAATTCGTTTGTTGAGGTGAGAGGAAATGAGAAGGAACTTGCTGCACCACTAAATCTTTGCCTGAGCACTGCTGAAATCAAACAAAAAGAATTCACGGTGGCTAGATAGGGCTATTTTCTACTGACTCTCTCTGGGGACTCAAACAGAATTCATTTGTTTGTTTGTTTCTTATTTTCACTTGTATAGGTAATCTGTCCCCGCCCCTTCAGCTTGTAGTTTGTCTGTGTCCTTGGATCTCAAGTGAGTCTCCAGTAAGGGAGCACGTAGGAGATCTTGCGTTTTCATCAGTTCTTCTAACACTGGGTCTTTTGATTGAAGCACTCAAAGCCTGTACTTTTATTTATTCTGATATTTGAGAGCTGTGCTCTTACTGCACTTTGAAATTCTTTTTGTTCTCATTAATATACAATCACATGCAGAACATTATGTTTTCCAGTCTACACCCTTCACCAAGTCCCCGGCAAAAGCCAGTTACAGTCGCTGTCCGTCAGCGTGTACTAAGATGCTGTAGAATCACTACATGTCTTCTCTGTGTTATGCAGCCGTACAAATGACCCCCCAAGTTACACACTATACATGCTAATCCTAATGCCCCCATTCTTTTTCCCCGCCCTTATTACTCCCTTCCCAAAAACCCTCCCCAGTCCCTTTCTCTTTGGTAACTGTTAGTCCACTCTCGGGTTCTGTGAGTCTGCTGCTGTCTTTTCCTTCAGTTTTTCTTTGTTATCATACTCCACACATGAGTGAAATCATTTGGTACATGTATTTCTCCTCCTTGAATATTTGACTGAGCATAATACCCTCTAGCTCCATCCACGTTATTGCAAATAATAGGATTTGTTTTCTTCTTATGGCTGCCTACTGCACTTTTTAAACTGGATTTCATTCTTCTTTTTTGTTTGTAGTTTCGCTATGTGCTTTCACCATTGCTCTCCTGGTTATGAGCAGTAGCTTTGTGTTAATCGATATGTACCTATATCTATCTATCTGTCTATCTATTTATCAATCAATCAATCAATCAATCAATCATCTTTTTGTCTGCCCATCTGTCCTTGTGTACAGAACAGTTAACCATATATCCTATATCACTTTCCTACACTATGCTTCCAAAAATCCTGCAAAGTATCTAGGCTGTAGAGAGACCACTGGGTTCACCGAGACACTTGCAGTTCGAGGCGGCCGCGTGTACCTACAAAACCAGGAAATAGTTGTGCCGGGACTTGAACCCGTGTCTCTATCCTCTGTCTTCTTTCATCTCCTTCTAACTTACTGTCTGTATTTAGCCACATTCTTTGACTAAGTGCTCCCTGAAGACCACAAGTATCATTCCTCTGGGCCTGTTGTCTCGAGAAAAGAAAACTTGTTCTTTGCTCACCACCATGTTTGAAGGACATCAGCGTGATCACCGGCGATAGGACGGAGGGTCAAATGAAAAGGAACACCAATTTCTAGACAGGAGCAGTTGGGAGCTAAGAGTGTTTTGTGGGGTGACGTGTTTATTTGAGTGTCCAAACTTCCCTCTTTAGGTAGTTATTAGATCCTCCCATTCGTGAACATCATAAAACCCACTGATTTCAAAGGCCCAGACGCTTATTATTACAGCAACTCAGTTGTCGAGGTGAGAGAAAATGAGAAGTATGTTGCTGCACCACTAAATCAATGGCTGGGAACGGCTGAAACCAAACAAAAAGAATTCACGGAGGCCAGATAGGGCTATTTTCTTCTGACTGTCTCAATGGACTCACACAGAATCCATTTGTTTGATTGTTTGTTTTTCAGTTTCACTCGTGTAGGGTACTTGTCCACACACCTTCGGCTTGTAGTGTGTCTGTGTCCTTGGATCTCAAGTGAGTCTCCTGTAAGTAAGCACGTACGTGTCTTGAGTTTTCATCCCTTCTTTTAACCCTGTGTCTTTTGTTTGCTGCACTCAGTGCCTGACCTTTTATTCTGATGATTCAGAGCTGTGCACTTATTGCACTTAAAGAATTTTTTTTATCATTAAGCTAAAATCAATTGAAGAACATTATGTTTACTATGCTCCCCCCTTCACCAAGTACATCTGAAAAACCTCTTCAGTCGCTGTCGATCTGCGTAGTTGGATGCTGTAGACCCCTTCACCATGTCCCTCCCAACAGACCCCATTACAGTCGCTGTCCATCAGTGAGTAGTAAGATGCTATATGATCTCTACTAGCCTTCTCTGTGTTGTACAGCACTCCCCATGACCCCTCGACCCAAAGCATTATACATGCTAAAACTAATGCCCCCATTCTTTCTCCTCACACTTATCCCTCCCTTCAGACCAACCCTGCCAAGTCCTTTTCCCTTTGGTAACTTTTAGTCAACTCTCGGGTTCTGTGAGTCTGCTGCTGTTTTTCTCCTTCAGTTTTTCTTTGTTGTTGTACTACACACATGAGTGAAAACACTTGGTACTTGTCTTTCTCCGCCTGGCCTATTTCTCTGAACATACTACCGTCTAGCTCCATCCAGGTCATTACAAATGGTAGGATTTGTTTTCTTCTTAAGGCTGCTTACTGCACTTTTAAAACTGGATTTCATTCTTCCTTTTTGTTTGTAGTTTAGCTATGTTATTCACCATTCAACTCCTGGTTATGAACAATAGCTTTGTGTCAATCGATATGTATCTGTATCTATCTATCTAATGGTCTGTCTGTCTATCTATGTATCTACGTATGTATGTATGTATGTATCTATGTATCTATCTATCTATCTCTCTTCCTATCATCTATCTATGATGTCTATCATCTATCAATCCATGTACCTATCTATCTATCTTTCATCTGTCATCTGTGTACCTATCTATCTATGAATCAATCATCTTTTTGTCTGCCCATCTATCCTTCTGTACAGAACAGTTAACAACATAGCCTATGTCTCTTCCCTACATTATGCTTCCAGAAATCTTGCAAGGTAACTAAGCCATAAGGAGAGCACTGTGTTCACCGATACACTTTCAGGTAGAGTCAGCCGCGTGTGCTTACAAAACCAGTAAATGGACGTGAAAGGACTTGAACCTGTATCTCTGTCCACTGTCCTCTCATACTTCCTGCTCGCTTGGTGACTTTATTTAGCCACATTCAGTGAGTAAGTGATCCCTGAAGACCACAAGTATCCTTCGTCTGGTCCGGTTGTCGAAAGAAAAGTGTACTTGCTTCTTTGCACACCACCATGTTTGAGGGACATCGGCGTGATCACTGCTGATAGGTGCAGGGACAATTATAAAGGAACACCTATTTCTGGACAGGAGCAGTTGGGAACAAAGAGTGTGTTGTGGAGTGAAGTGTTTATTTGAGGGTCCAAACTTCCTTCCTTAGGTGCGTATTACTTCTTTACATTCGTGAACATCATAAAAAGCAATGATTTTAGAAGCCCAGACGCATATTATTACAGCAATTCATTTGTTGAGGTGAGAGGAAATGAGAAGGAACTTGCTGCACCACTAAATCTATGCCTGAGCACTGCTGAAATCAAACAAAAAGAATTCACGGTGGCTAGATAGGGCTATTTTCTACTGACTCTCTCTGGGGACTCAAACAGAATTCATTTGTTTGTTTGTTTCTTATTTTCACTTGTATAGGTAATCTGTCCCCGCCCCTTCAGCTTGTAGTTTGTCTGTGTCCTTGGATCTCAAGTGAGTCTCCAGTAAGGGAGCACGTAGGAGATCTTGCGTTTTCATCAGTTCTTCTAACACTGGGTCTTTTGATTGAAGCACTCAAAGCCTGTACTTTTATTTATTCTGATATTTGAGAGCTGTGCTCTTACTGCACTTTGAAATTCTTTTTGTTCTCATTAATATACAATCACATGCAGAACATTATGTTTTCCAGTCTACACCCTTCACCAAGTCCCCGGCAAAAGCCAGTTACAGTCGCCGTCCGTCAGCGTGTACTAAGATGCTGTAGAATCACTACATGTCTTCTCTGTGTTATGCAGCCGTACAAATGACCCCCCAAGTTACACACTATACATGCTAATCCTAATGCCCCCATTCTTTTTCCCCGCCCTTATTACTCCCTTCCCAAAAACCCTCCCCAGTCCCTTTCTCTTTGGTAACTGTTAGTCCACTCTCGGGTTCTGTGAGTCTGCTGCTGTCTTTTCCTTCAGTTTTTCTTTGTTATCATACTCCACACATGAGTGAAATCATTTGGTACATGTATTTCTCCTCCTTGAATATTTGACTGAGCATAATACCCTCTAGCTCCATCCACGTTATTGCAAATAATAGGATTTGTTTTCTTCTTATGGCTGCCTACTGCACTTTTTAAACTGGATTTCATTCTTCTTTTTTGTTTGTAGTTTCGCTATGTGCTTTCACCATTGCTCTCCTGGTTATGAGCAGTAGCTTTGTGTTAATCGATATGTACCTATATCTATCTATCTGTCTGTCTATCTATTTATCAATCAATCAATCAATCAATCAATCATCTTTTTGTCTGCCCATCTGTCCTTGTGTACAGAACAGTTAACCATATATCCTATATCACTTTCCTACACTATGCTTCCAAAAATCCTGCAAAGTATCTAGGCTGTAGAGAGACCACTGGGTTCACCGAGACACTTGCAGTTCGAGGCGGCCGCGTGTACCTACAAAACCAGGAAATAGTTGTGCCGGGACTTGAACCCGTGTCTCTATCCTCTGTCTTCTTTCATCTCCTTCTAACTTACTGTCTGTATTTAGCCACATTCTTTGACTAAGTGCTCCCTGAAGACCACAAGTATCATTCCTCTGGGCCTGTTGTCTCGAGAAAAGAAAACTTGTTCTTTGCTCACCACCATGTTTGAAGGACATCAGCGTGATCACCGGCGATAGGACGGAGGGTCAAATAAAAAGGAACACCAATTTCTAGACAGGAGCAGTTGGGAGCTAAGAGTGTTTTGTGGGGTGACGTGTTTATTTGAGTGTCCAAACTTCCCTCTTTAGGTAGTTATTAGATCCTCCCATTCGTGAACATCATAAAACCCACTGATTTCAAAGGCCCAGACGCTTATTATTACAGCAACTCAGTTGTCGAGGTGAGAGAAAATGAGAAGTATGTTGCTGCACCACTAAATCAATGGCTGGGAACGGCTGAAACCAAACAAAAAGAATTCACGGAGGCCAGATAGGGCTATTTTCTTCTGACTGTCTCAATGGACTCACACAGAATCCATTTGTTTGATTGTTTGTTTTTCAGTTTCACTCGTGTAGGGTACTTGTCCACACACCTTCGGCTTGTAGTGTGTCTGTGTCCTTGGATCTCAAGTGAGTCTCCTGTAAGTAAGCACGTACGTGTCTTGAGTTTTCATCCCTTCTTTTAACCCTGTGTCTTTTGTTTGCTGCACTCAGTGCCTGACCTTTTATTCTGATGATTCAGAGCTGTGCACTTATTGCACTTAAAGAATTTTTTTTATCATTAAGCTAAAATCAATTGAAGAACATTATGTTTACTATGCTCCCCCCTTCACCAAGTACATCTGAAAAACCTCTTCAGTCGCTGTCGATCTGCGTAGTTGGATGCTGTAGACCCCTTCACCATGTCCCTCCCAACAGACCCCATTACAGTCGCTGTCCATCAGTGAGTAGTAAGATGCTATATTATCTCTACTAGCCTTCTCTGTGTTGTACAGCACTCCCCATGACCCCTCGACCCAAAGCATTATACATGCTAAAACTAATGCCCCCATTCTTTCTCCTCACACTTATCCCTCCCTTCAGACCAACCCTGCCAAGTCCTTTTCCCTTTGGTAACTTTTAGTCAACTCTCGGGTTCTGTGAGTCTGCTGCTGTTTTTCTCCTTCAGTTTTTCTTTGTTGTTGTACTACACACATGAGTGAAAACACTTGGTACTTGTCTTTCTCCGCCTGGCCTATTTCTCTGAACATACTACCGTCTAGCTCCATCCAGGTCATTACAAATGGTAGGATTTGTTTTCTTCTTAAGGCTGCTTACTGCACTTTTAAAACTGGATTTCATTCTTCCTTTTTGTTTGTAGTTTAGCTATGTTATTCACCATTCAACTCCTGTTTATGAACAATAGCTTTGTGTCAATCGATATGTATCTGTATCTATCTATCTAATGGTCTGTCTGTCTATCTATGTATCTACGTATGTATGTATGTATGTATCTATGTATCTATCTATCTATCTCTCTTCCTATCATCTATCTATGATGTCTATCATCTATCAATCCATGTACCTATCTATCTATCTTTCATCTGTCATCTGTGTACCTATCTATCTATGAATCAATCATCTTTTTGTCTGCCCATCTATCCTTCTGTACAGAACAGTTAACAACATAGCCTATGTCTCTTCCCTACATTATGCTTCCAGAAATCTTGCAAGGTAACTAAGCCATAAGGAGAGCACTGTGTTCACCGATACACTTTCAGGTAGAGTCAGCCGCGTGTGCTTACAAAACCAGTAAATGGACGTGAAAGGACATGAACCTGTATCTCTGTCCACTGTCCTCTCATACTTCCTGCTCGCTTGGTGACTTTATTTAGCCACATTCAGTGAGTAAGTGATCCCTGAAGACCACAAGTATCCTTCGTCTGGTCCGGTTGTCGAAAGAAAAGTGTACTTGCTTCTTTGCACACCACCATGTTTGAGGGACATCGGCGTGATCACTGCTGATAGGTGCAGGGACAATTATAAAGGAACACCTATTTCTGGACAGGAGCAGTTGGGAACAAAGAGTGTGTTGTGGAGTGAAGTGTTTATTTGAGGGTCCAAACTTCCTTCCTTAGGTGCGTATTACTTCTTTACATTCGTGAACATCATAAAAAGCAATGATTTTAGAAGCCCAGACGCATATTATTACAGCAATTCATTTGTTGAGGTGAGAGGAAATGAGAAGGAACTTGCTGCACCACTAAATCTATGCCTGAGCACTGCTGAAATCAAACAAAAAGAATTCACGGTGGCTAGATAGGGCTATTTTCTACTGACTCTCTCTGGGGACTCAAACAGAATTCATTTGTTTGTTTGTTTCTTATTTTCACTTGTATAGGTAATCTGTCCCCGCCCCTTCAGCTTGTAGTTTGTCTGTGTCCTTGGATCTCAAGTGAGTCTCCAGTAAGGGAGCACGTAGGAGATCTTGCGTTTTCATCAGTTCTTCTAACACTGGGTCTTTTGATTGAAGCACTCAAAGCCTGTACTTTTATTTATTCTGATATTTGAGAGCTGTGCTCTTACTGCACTTTGAAATTCTTTTTGTTCTCATTAATATACAATCACATGCAGAACATTATGTTTTCCAGTCTACACCCTTCACCAAGTCCCCGGCAAAAGCCAGTTACAGTCGCTGTCCGTCAGCGTGTACTAAGATGCTGTAGAATCACTACATGTCTTCTCTGTGTTATGCAGCCGTACAAATGACCCCCCAAGTTACACACTATACATGCTAATCCTAATGCCCCCATTCTTTTTCCCCGCCCTTATTACTCCCTTCCCAAAAACCCTCCCCAGTCCCTTTCTCTTTGGTAACTTTTAGTCCACTCTCGGGTTCTGTGAGTCTGCTGCTGTCTTTTCCTTCAGTTTTTCTTTGTTATCATACTCCACACATGAGTGAAATCATTTGGTACATGTATTTCTCCTCCTTGAATATTTGACTGAGCATAATACCCTCTAGCTCCATCCACGTTATTGCAAATAATAGGATTTGTTTTCTTCTTATGGCTGCCTACTGCACTTTTTAAACTGGATTTCATTCTTCTTTTTTGTTTGTAGTTTCGCTATGTGCTTTCACCATTGCTCTCCTGGTTATGAGCAGTAGCTTTGTGTTAATCGATATGTACCTATATCTATCTATCTGTCTGTCAATCTATTTATCAATCAATCAATCAATCAATCATCTTTTTGTCTGCCCATCTGTCCTTGTGTACAGAACAGTTAACCATATATCCTATATCACTTTCCTACACTATGCTTCCAAAAATCCTGCAAAGTATCTAGGCTGTAGAGAGACCACTGGGTTCACCGAGACACTTGCAGTTCGAGGCGGCCGCGTGTACCTACAAAACCAGGAAATAGTTGTGCCGGGACTTGAACCCTTGTCTCTATCCTCTGTCTTCTTTCATCTCCTTCTAACTTACTGTCTGTATTTAGCCACATTCTTTGACTAAGTGCTCCCTGAAGACCACAAGTATCATTCCTCTGGGCCTGTTGTCTCGAGAAAAGAAAACTTGTTCTTTGCTCACCACCATGTTTGAAGGACATCAGCGTGATCACCGGCGATAGGACGGAGGGTCAAATAAAAAGGAACACCAATTTCTAGACAGGAGCAGTTGGGAGCTAAGAGTGTTTTGTGGGGTGACGTGTTTATTTGAGTGTCCAAACTTCCCTCTTTAGGTAGTTATTAGATCCTCCCATTCGTGAACATCATAAAACCCACTGATTTCAAAGGCCCAGACGCTTATTATTACAGCAACTCAGTTGTCGAGGTGAGAGAAAATGAGAAGTATGTTGCTGCACCACTAAATCAATGGCTGGGTACGGCTGAAACCAAACAAAAAGAATTCACGGAGGCCAGATAGGGCTATTTTCTTCTGACTGTCTCAATGGACTCACACAGAATCCATTTGTTTGATTGTTTGTTTTTCAGTTTCACTCGTGTAGGGTACTTGTCCACACACCTTCGGCTTGTAGTGTGTCTGTGTCCTTGGATCTCAAGTGAGTCTCCTGTAAGTAAGCACGTACGTGTCTTGAGTTTTCATCCCTTCTTTTAACCCTGTGTCTTTTGTTTGCTGCACTCAGTGCCTGACCTTTTATTCTGATGATTCAGAGCTGTGCACTTATTGCACTTAAAGAATTTTTTTTATCATTAAGCTAAAATCAATTGAAGAACATTATGTTTACTATGCTCCCCCCTTCACCAAGTACATCTGAAAAACCTCTTCAGTCGCTGTCGATCTGCGTAGTTGGATGCTGTAGACCCCTTCACCATGTCCCTCCCAACAGACCCCATTACAGTCGCTGTCCATCAGTGAGTAGTAAGATGCTATATGATCTCTACTAGCCTTCTCTGTGTTGTACAGCACTCCCCATGACCCCTCGACCCAAAGCATTATACATGCTAAAACTAATGCCCCCATTCTTTCTCCTCACACTTATCCCTCCCTTCAGACCAACCCTGCCCAGTCCTTTTCCCTTTGGTAACTTTTAGTCAACTCTCGGGTTCTGTGAGTCTGCTGCTGTTTTTCTCCTTCAGTTTTTCTTTGTTGTTGTACTACACACATGAGTGAAAACACTTGGTACTTGTCTTTCTCCGCCTGGCCTATTTCTCTGAACATACTACCGTCTAGCTCCATCCAGGGCATTACAAATGGTAGGATTTGTTTTCTTCTTAAGGCTGCTTACTGCACTTTTAAAACTGGATTTCATTCTTCCTTTTTGTTTGTAGTTTAGCTATGTTATTCACCATTCAACTCCTGGTTATGAACAATAGCTTTGTGTCAATCGATATGTATCTGTATCTATCTATCTAATGGTCTGTCTGTCTATCTATGTTTCTACGTATGTATGTATGTATGTATCTATGTATCTATCTATCTATCTCTCTTCCTATCATCTATCTATGATGTCTATCATCTATCAATCCATGTACCTATCTATCTATCTTTCATCTGTCATCTGTGTACCTATCTATCTATGAATCAATCATCTTTTTGTCTGCCCATCTATCCTTCTGTACAGAACAGTTAACAACATAGCCTATGTCTCTTCCCTACATTATGCTTCCAGAAATCTTGCAAGGTAACTAAGCCATAAGGAGAGCACTGTGTTCACCGATACACTTTCAGGTAGAGTCAGCCGCGTGTGCTTACAAAACCAGTAAATGGAGATGAAAGGACTTGAACCTGTATCTCTGTCCACTGTCCTCTCATACTTCCTGCTCGCTTGGTGACTTTATTTAGCCACATTCAGTGAGTAAGTGATCCCTGAAGACCACAAGTATCCTTCGTCTGGTCCGGTTGTCGAAAGAAAAGTGTACTTGCTTCTTTGCACACCACCATGTTTGAGGGACATCGGCGTGATCACTGCTGATAGGTGCAGGGACAATTATAAAGGAACACCTATTTCTGGACAGGAGCAGTTGGGAACAAAGAGTGTGTTGTGGAGTGAAGTGTTTATTTGAGGTTCCAAACTTCCCTCCTTAGGTGGGTATTACTTCTTTACATTCGTGAACATCATAAAAAGCAATGATTTTAGAAGCCCGGACGCATATTATTACGGCAATTCGTTTGTTGAGGTGAGAGGAAATGAGAAGGAACTTGCTGCACCACTAAATCTATGCCTGAGCACTGCTGAAATCAAACAAAAAGAATTCACGGTGGCTAGATAGGGCTATTTTCTACTGACTCTCTCTGGGGACTCAAACAGAATTCATTTGTTTGTTTGTTTCTTATTTTCACTTGTATAGGTAATCTGTCCCCGCCCCTTCAGCTTGTAGTTTGTCTGTGTCCTTGGATCTCAAGTGAGTCTCCAGTAAGGGAGCACGTAGGAGATCTTGCGTTTTCATCAGTTCTTCTAACACTGGGTCTTTTGATTGAAGCACTCAAAGCCTGTACTTTTATTTATTCTGATATTTGAGAGCTGTGCTCTTACTGCACTTTGAAATTCTTTTTGTTCTCATTAATATACAATCACATGCAGAACATTATGTTTTCCAGTCTACACCCTTCACCAAGTCCCCGGCAAAAGCCAGTTACAGTCGCTGTCCGTCAGCGTGTACTAAGATGCTGTAGAATCACTACATGTCTTCTCTGTGTTATGCAGCCGTACAAATGACCCCCCAAGTTACACACTATACATGCTAATCCTAATGCCCCCATTCTTTTTCCCCGCCCTTATTACTCCCTTCCCAAAAACCCTCCCCAGTCCCTTTCTCTTTGGTAACTGTTAGTCCACTCTCGGGTTCTGTGAGTCTGCTGCTGTCTTTTCCTTCAGTTTTTCTTTGTTATCATACTCCACACATGAGTGAAATCATTTGGTACATGTATTTCTCCTCCTTGAATATTTGACTGAGCATAATACCCTCTAGCTCCATCCACGTTATTGCAAATAATAGGATTTGTTTTCTTCTTATGGCTGCCTACTGCACTTTTTAAACTGGATTTCATTCTTCTTTTTTGTTTGTAGTTTCGCTATGTGCTTTCACCATTGCTCTCCTGGTTATGAGCAGTAGCTTTGTGTTAATCGATATGTACCTATATCTATCTATCTGTCTGTCTATCTATTTATCAATCAATCAATCAATCAATCAATCATCTTTTTGTCTGCCCATCTGTCCTTGTGTACAGAACAGTTAACCATATATCCTATATCACTTTCCTACACTATGCTTCCAAAAATCCTGCAAAGTATCTAGGCTGTAGAGAGACCACTGGGTTCACCGAGACACTTGCAGTTCGAGGCGGCCGCGTGTACCTACAAAACCAGGAAATAGTTGTGCCGGGACTTGAACCCGTGTCTCTATCCTCTGTCTTCTTTCATCTCCTTCTAACTTACTGTCTGTATTTAGCCACATTCTTTGACTAAGTGCTCCCTGAAGACCACAAGTATCATTCCTCTGGGCCTGTTGTCTCGAGAAAAGAAAACTTGTTCTTTGCTCACCACCATGTTTGAAGGACATCAGCGTGATCACCGGCGATAGGACGGAGGGTCAAATGAAAAGGAACACCAATTTCTAGACAGGAGCAGTTGGGAGCTAAGAGTGTTTTGTGGGGTGACGTGTTTATTTGAGTGTCCAAACTTCCCTCTTTAGGTAGTTATTAGATCCTCCCATTCGTGAACATCATAAAACCCACTGATTTCAAAGGCCCAGACGCTTATTATTACAGCAACTCAGTTGTCGAGGTGAGAGAAAATGAGAAGTATGTTGCTGCACCACTAAATCAATGGCTGGGAACGGCTGAAACCAAACAAAAAGAATTCACGGAGGCCAGATAGGGCTATTTTCTTCTGACTGTCTCAATGGACTCACACAGAATCCATTTGTTTGATTGTTTGTTTTTCAGTTTCACTCGTGTAGGGTACTTGTCCACACACCTTCGGCTTGTAGTGTGTCTGTGTCCTTGGATCTCAAGTGAGTCTCCTGTAAGTAAGCACGTACGTGTCTTGAGTTTTCATCCCTTCTTTTAACCCTGTGTCTTTTGTTTGCTGCACTCAGTGCCTGACCTTTTATTCTGATGATTCAGAGCTGTGCACTTATTGCACTTAAAGAATTTTTTTTATCATTAAGCTAAAATCAATTGAAGAACATTATGTTTACTATGCTCCCCCCTTCACCAAGTACATCTGAAAAACCTCTTCAGTCGCTGTCGATCTGCGTAGTTGGATGCTGTAGACCCCTTCACCATGTCCCTCCCAACAGACCCCATTACAGTCGCTGTCCATCAGTGAGTAGTAAGATGCTATATGATCTCTACTAGCCTTCTCTGTGTTGTACAGCACTCCCCATGACCCCTCGACCCAAAGCATTATACATGCTAAAACTAATGCCCCCATTCTTTCTCCTCACACTTATCCCTCCCTTCAGACCAACCCTGCCCAGTCCTTTTCCCTTTGGTAACTTTTAGTCAACTCTCGGGTTCTGTGAGTCTGCTGCTGTTTTTCTCCTTCAGTTTTTCTTTGTTGTTGTACTACACACATGAGTGAAAACACTTGGTACTTGTCTTTCTCCGCCTGGCCTATTTCTCTGAACATACTACCGTCTAGCTCCATCCAGGGCATTACAAATGGTAGGATTTGTTTTCTTCTTAAGGCTGCTTACTGCACTTTTAAAACTGGATTTCATTCTTCCTTTTTGTTTGTAGTTTAGCTATGTTATTCACCATTCAACTCCTGGTTATGAACAATAGCTTTGTGTCAATCGATATGTATCTGTATCTATCTATCTAATGGTCTGTCTGTCTATCTATGTTTCTACGTATGTATGTATGTATGTATCTATGTATCTATCTATCTATCTCTCTTCCTATCATCTATCTATGATGTCTATCATCTATCAATCCATGTACCTATCTATCTATCTTTCATCTGTCATCTGTGTACCTATCTATCTATGAATCAATCATCTTTTTGTCTGCCCATCTATCCTTCTGTACAGAACAGTTAACAACATAGCCTATGTCTCTTCCCTACATTATGCTTCCAGAAATCTTGCAAGGTAACTAAGCCATAAGGAGAGCACTGTGTTCACCGATACACTTTCAGGTAGAGTCAGCCGCGTGTGCTTACAAAACCAGTAAATGGAGATGAAAGGACTTGAACCTGTATCTCTGTCCACTGTCCTCTCATACTTCCTGCTCGCTTGGTGACTTTATTTAGCCACATTCAGTGAGTAAGTGATCCCTGAAGACCACAAGTATCCTTCGTCTGGTCCGGTTGTCGAAAGAAAAGTGTACTTGCTTCTTTGCACACCACCATGTTTGAGGGACATCGGCGTGATCACTGCTGATAGGTGCAGGGACAATTATAAAGGAACACCTATTTCTGGACAGGAGCAGTTGGGAACAAAGAGTGTGTTGTGGAGTGAAGTGTTTATTTGAGGTTCCAAACTTCCCTCCTTAGGTGGGTATTACTTCTTTACATTCGTGAACATCATAAAAAGCAATGATTTTAGAAGCCCGGACGCATATTATTACGGCAATTCGTTTGTTGAGGTGAGAGGAAATGAGAAGGAACTTGCTGCACCACTAAATCTATGCCTGAGCACTGCTGAAATCAAACAAAAAGAATTCACGGTGGCTAGATAGGGCTATTTTCTACTGACTCTCTCTGGGGACTCAAACAGAATTCATTTGTTTGTTTGTTTCTTATTTTCACTTGTATAGGTAATCTGTCCCCGCCCCTTCAGCTTGTAGTTTGTCTGTGTCCTTGGATCTCAAGTGAGTCTCCAGTAAGGGAGCACGTAGGAGATCTTGCGTTTTCATCAGTTCTTCTAACACTGGGTCTTTTGATTGAAGCACTCAAAGCCTGTACTTTTATTTATTCTGATATTTGAGAGCTGTGCTCTTACTGCACTTTGAAATTCTTTTTGTTCTCATTAATATACAATCACATGCAGAACATTATGTTTTCCAGTCTACACCCTTCACCAAGTCCCCGGCAAAAGCCAGTTACAGTCGCTGTCCGTCAGCGTGTACTAAGATGCTGTAGAATCACTACATGTCTTCTCTGTGTTATGCAGCCGTACAAATGACCCCCCAAGTTACACACTATACATGCTAATCCTAATGCCCCCATTCTTTTTCCCCGCCCTTATTACTCCCTTCCCAAAAACCCTCCCCAGTCCCTTTCTCTTTGGTAACTGTTAGTCCACTCTCGGGTTCTGTGAGTCTGCTGCTGTCTTTTCCTTCAGTTTTTCTTTGTTATCATACTCCACACATGAGTGAAATCATTTGGTACATGTATTTCTCCTCCTTGAATATTTGACTGAGCATAATACCCTCTAGCTCCATCCACGTTATTGCAAATAATAGGATTTGTTTTCTTCTTATGGCTGCCTACTGCACTTTTTAAACTGGATTTCATTCTTCTTTTTTGTTTGTAGTTTCGCTATGTGCTTTCACCATTGCTCTCCTGGTTATGAGCAGTAGCTTTGTGTTAATCGATATGTACCTATATCTATCTATCTGTCTGTCTATCTATTTATCAATCAATCAATCAATCAATCAATCAATCAATCATCTTTTTGTCTGCCCATCTGTCCTTGTGTACAGAACAGTTAACCATATATCCTATATCACTTTCCTACACTACGCTTCCAAAAATCCTGCAAAGTATCTAGGCTGTAGAGAGACCACTGGGTTCACCGAGACACTTGCAGTTCGAGGCGGCCGCGTGTACCTACAAAACCAGGAAATAGTTGTGCCGGGACTTGAACCCGTGTCTCTATCCTCTGTCTTCTTTCATCTCCTTCTAACTTACTGTCTGTATTTAGCCACATTCTTTGACTAAGTGCTCCCTGAAGACCACAAGTATCATTCCTCTGGGCCTGTTGTCTTGAGAAAAGAAAACTTGTTCTTTGCTCACCACCATGTTTGAAGGACATCAGCGTGATCACCGGCGATAGGACGGAGGGTCAAATAAAAAGGAACACCAATTTCTAGACAGGAGCAGTTGGGAGCTAAGAGTGTTTTGTGGGGTGACGTGTTTATTTGAGTGTCCAAACTTCCCTCTTTAGGTAGTTATTAGATCCTCCCATTCGTGAACATCATAAAATCCACTGATTTCAAAGGCCGAGACGCTTATTATTACAGCAACTCAGTTGTCGAGGTGAGAGAAAATGAGAAGTATGTTGCTGCACCACTAAATCAATGGCTGGGAACGGCTGAAACCAAACAAAAAGAATTCACGGAGGCCAGATAGGGCTATTTTCTTCTGACTGTCTCAATGGACTCACACAGAATCCATTTGTTTGATTGTTTGTTTTTCAGTTTCACTCGTGTAGGGTACTTGTCCACACACCTTCGGCTTGTAGTGTGTCTGTGTCCTTGGATCTCAAGTGAGTCTCCTGTAAGTAAGCACGTACGTGTCTTGAGTTTTCATCCCTTCTTTTAACCCTGTGTCTTTTGTTTGCTGCACTCAGTGCCTGACCTTTTATTCTGATGATTCAGAGCTGTGCACTTATTGCACTTAAAGAATTTTTTTTATCATTAAGCTAAAATCAATTGAAGAACATTATGTTTACTATGCTCCCCCCTTCACCAAGTACATCTGAAAAACCTCTTCAGTCGCTGTCGATCTGCGTAGTTGGATGCTGTAGACCCCTTCACCATGTCCCTCCCAACAGACCCCATTACAGTCGCTGTCCATCAGTGAGTAGTAAGATGCTATATGATCTCTACTAGCCTTCTCTGTGTTGTACAGCACTCCCCATGACCCCTCGACCCAAAGCATTATACATGCTAAAACTAATGCCCCCATTCTTTCTCCTCACACTTATCCCTCCCTTCGGAACAACGCTGCCCAGTCCTTTTCCCTTTGGTAACTTTTAGTCAACTCTCGGGTTCTGTGAGTCTGCTGCTGTTTTTCTCCTTCAGTTTTTCTTTGTTGTTGTACTACACACATGAGTGAAAACACTTGGTACTTGTCTTTCTCCGCCTGGCCTATTTCTCTGAACATACTACCGTCTAGCTCCATCCAGGTCATTACAAATGGTAGGATTTGTTTTCTTCTTAAGGCTGCTTACTGCACTTTTAAAACTGGATTTCATTCTTCCTTTTTGTTTGTAGTTTAGCTATGTTATTCACCATTCAACTCCTGGTTATGAACAATAGCTTT
This sequence comes from Manis pentadactyla, assembly GCF_030020395.1. Taxonomy (NCBI): domain Eukaryota; kingdom Metazoa; phylum Chordata; class Mammalia; order Pholidota; family Manidae; genus Manis; species Manis pentadactyla. The sequence continues at coordinate 81,427 of NW_026644987.1, read as the reverse complement.
GTGTCAATCGATATGTATCTGTATCTATCTATCTAATGGTCTGTCTGTCTATCTATGTTTCTACGTATGTATGTATGTATGTATCTATGTGTCTATCTATCTATCTCTCTTCCTATCATCTATCTATGATGTCTATCATCTATCAATCCATGTACCTATCTATCTATCTTTCATCTGTCATCTGTGTACCTATCTATCTATGAATCAATCATCTTTTTGTCTGCCCATCTATCCTTCTGTACAGAACAGTTAACAACATAGCCTATGTCTCTTCCCTACATTATGCTTCCAGAAATCTTGCAAGGTAACTAAGCCATAAGGAGAGCACTGTGTTCACCGATACACTTTCAGGTAGAGTCAGCCGCGTGTGCTTACAAAACCAGTAAATGGAGGTGAAAGGACTTGAACCTGTATCTCTGTCCACTGTCCTCTCATACTTCCTGCTCGCTTGGTGACTTTATTTAGCCACATTCAGTGAGTAAGTGATCCCTGAAGACCACAAGTATCCTTCGTCTGGTCCGGTTGTCGAAAGAAAAGTGTACTTGGTTCTTTGCACACCACCATGTTTGAGGGACATCGGCGTGATCACTGCTGATAGGTGCAGGGACAATTATAAAGGAACACCTATTTCTGGACAGGAGCAGTTGGGAACAAAGAGTGTGTTGTGGAGTGAAGTGTTTATTTGAGGTTCCAAACTTCCCTCCTTAGGTGGTTATTACTTCTTTACATTCGTGAACATCATAAAAAGCAATGATTTTAGAAGCCCAGACGCATATTATTACAGCAATTCATTTGTTGAGGTGAGAGGAAATGAGAAGGAACTTGCTGCACCACTAAATCTATGCCTGAGCACTGCTGAAATCAAACAAAAAGAATTCACGGTGGCTAGATAGGGCTATTTTCTACTGACTCTCTCTGGGGACTCAAACAGAATTCATTTGTTTGTTTGTTTCTTATTTTCACTTGTATAGGTAATCTGTCCCCGCCCCTTCAGCTTGTAGTTTGTCTGTGTCCTTGGATCTCAAGTGAGTCTCCAGTAAGGGAGCACGTAGGAGATCTTGCGTTTTCATCAGTTCTTCTAACACTGGGTCTTTTGATTGAAGCACTCAAAGCCTGTACTTTTATTTATTCTGATATTTGAGAGCTGTGCTCTTACTGCACTTTGAAATTCTTTTTGTTCTCATTAATATACAATCACATGCAGAACATTATGTTTTCCAGTCTACACCCTTCACCAAGTCCCCGGCAAAAGCCAGTTACAGTCGCTGTCCGTCAGCGTGTACTAAGATGCTGTAGAATCACTACATGTCTTCTCTGTGTTATGCAGCCGTACAAATGACCCCCCAAGTTACACACTATACATGCTAATCCTAATGCCCCCATTCTTTTTCCCCGCCCTTATTACTCCCTTCCCAAAAACCCTCCCCAGTCCCTTTCTCTTTGGTAACTGTTAGTCCACTCTCGGGTTCTGTGAGTCTGCTGCTGTCTTTTCCTTCAGTTTTTCTTTGTTATCATACTCCACACATGAGTGAAATCATTTGGTACATGTATTTCTCCTCCTTGAATATTTGACTGAGCATAATACCCTCTAGCTCCATCCACGTTATTGCAAATAATAGGATTTGTTTTCTTCTTATGGCTGCCTACTGCACTTTTTAAACTGGATTTCATTCTTCTTTTTTGTTTGTAGTTTCGCTATGTGCTTTCACCATTGCTCTCCTGGTTATGAGCAGTAGCTTTGTGTTAATCGATATGTACCTATATCTATCTATCTGTCTGTCTATCTATTTATCAATCAATCAATCAATCAATCAATCAATCAATCATCTTTTTGTCTGCCCATCTGTCCTTGTGTACAGAACAGTTAACCATATATCCTATATCACTTTCCTACACTACGCTTCCAAAAATCCTGCAAAGTATCTAGGCTGTAGAGAGACCACTGGGTTCACCGAGACACTTGCAGTTCGAGGCGGCCGCGTGTACCTACAAAACCAGGAAATAGTTGTGCCGGGACTTGAACCCGTGTCTCTATCCTCTGTCTTCTTTCATCTCCTTCTAACTTACTGTCTGTATTTAGCCACATTCTTTGACTAAGTGCTCCCTGAAGACCACAAGTATCATTCCTCTGGGCCTGTTGTCTTGAGAAAAGAAAACTTGTTCTTTGCTCACCACCATGTTTGAAGGACATCAGCGTGATCACCGGCGATAGGACGGAGGGTCAAATAAAAAGGAACACCAATTTCTAGACAGGAGCAGTTGGGAGCTAAGAGTGTTTTGTGGGGTGACGTGTTTATTTGAGTGTCCAAACTTCCCTCTTTAGGTAGTTATTAGATCCTCCCATTCGTGAACATCATAAAATCCACTGATTTCAAAGGCCGAGACGCTTATTATTACAGCAACTCAGTTGTCGAGGTGAGAGAAAATGAGAAGTATGTTGCTGCACCACTAAATCAATGGCTGGGAACGGCTGAAACCAAACAAAAAGAATTCACGGAGGCCAGATAGGGCTATTTTCTTCTGACTGTCTCAATGGACTCACACAGAATCCATTTGTTTGATTGTTTGTTTTTCAGTTTCACTCGTGTAGGGTACTTGTCCACACACCTTCGGCTTGTAGTGTGTCTGTGTCCTTGGATCTCAAGTGAGTCTCCTGTAAGTAAGCACGTACGTGTCTTGAGTTTTCATCCCTTCTTTTAACCCTGTGTCTTTTGTTTGCTGCACTCAGTGCCTGACCTTTTATTCTGATGATTCAGAGCTGTGCACTTATTGCACTTAAAGAATTTTTTTTATCATTAAGCTAAAATCAATTGAAGAACATTATGTTTACTATGCTCCCCCCTTCACCAAGTACATCTGAAAAACCTCTTCAGTCGCTGTCGATCTGCGTAGTTGGATGCTGTAGACCCCTTCACCATGTCCCTCCCAACAGACCCCATTACAGTCGCTGTCCATCAGTGAGTAGTAAGATGCTATATGATCTCTACTAGCCTTCTCTGTGTTGTACAGCACTCCCCATGACCCCTCGACCCAAAGCATTATACATGCTAAAACTAATGCCCCCATTCTTTCTCCTCACACTTATCCCTCCCTTCGGAACAACGCTGCCCAGTCCTTTTCCCTTTGGTAACTTTTAGTCAACTCTCGGGTTCTGTGAGTCTGCTGCTGTTTTTCTCCTTCAGTTTTTCTTTGTTGTTGTACTACACACATGAGTGAAAACACTTGGTACTTGTCTTTCTCCGCCTGGCCTATTTCTCTGAACATACTACCGTCTAGCTCCATCCAGGTCATTACAAATGGTAGGATTTGTTTTCTTCTTAAGGCTGCTTACTGCACTTTTAAAACTGGATTTCATTCTTCCTTTTTGTTTTTAGTTTAGCTATGTTATTCACCATTCAACTCCTGGTTATGAACAATAGCTTTGTGTCAATCGATATGTATCTGTATCTATCTATCTAATGGTCTGTCTGTCTATCTATGTTTCTACGTATGTATGTATGTATGTATCTATGTATCTATCTATCTATCTCTCTTCCTATCATATATCTATGATGTCTATCATCTATCAATCCATGTACCTATCTATCTATCTTTCATCTGTCATCTGTGTACCTATCTATCTATGAATCAATCATCTTTTTGTCTGCCCATCTATCCTTCTGTACAGAACAGTTAACAACATAGCCTATGTCTCTTCCCTACATTATGCTTCCAGAAATCTTGCAAGGTAACTAAGCCATAAGGAGAGCACTGTGTTCACCGATACACTTTCAGGTAGAGTCAGCCGCGTGTGCTTACAAAACCAGTAAATGGAGGTGAAAGGACTTGAACCTGTATCTCTGTCCACTGTCCTCTCATACTTCCTGCTCGCTTGGTGACTTTATTTAGCCACATTCAGTGAGTAAGTGATCCCTGAAGACCACAAGTATCCTTCGTCTGGTCCGGTTGTCGAAAGAAAAGTGTACTTGGTTCTTTGCACACCACCATGTTTGAGGGACATCGGCGTGATCACTGCTGATAGGTGCAGGGACAATTATAAAGGAACACCTATTTCTGGACAGGAGCAGTTGGGAACAAAGAGTGTGTTGTGGAGTGAAGTGTTTATTTGAGGTTCCAAACTTCCCTCCTTAGGTGGTTATTACTTCTTTACATTCGTGAACATCATAAAAAGCAATGATTTTAGAAGCCCAGACGCATATTATTACAGCAATTCATTTGTTGAGGTGAGAGGAAATGAGAAGGAACTTGCTGCACCACTAAATCTATGCCTGAGCACTGCTGAAATCAAACAAAAAGAATTCACGGTGGCTAGATAGGGCTATTTTCTACTGACTCTCTCTGGGGACTCAAACAGAATTCATTTGTTTGTTTGTTTCTTATTTTCACTTGTATAGGTAATCTGTCCCCGCCCCTTCAGCTTGTAGTTTGTCTGTGTCCTTGGATCTCAAGTGAGTCTCCAGTAAGGGAGCACGTAGGAGATCTTGCGTTTTCATCAGTTCTTCTAACACTGGGTCTTTTGATTGAAGCACTCAAAGCCTGTACTTTTATTTATTCTGATATTTGAGAGCTGTGCTCTTACTGCACTTTGAAATTCTTTTTGTTCTCATTAATATACAATCACATGCAGAACATTATGTTTTCCAGTCTACACCCTTCACCAAGTCCCCGGCAAAAGCCAGTTACAGTCGCTGTCCGTCAGCGTGTACTAAGATGCTGTAGAATCACTACATGTCTTCTCTGTGTTATGCAGCCGTACAAATGACCCCCCAAGTTACACACTATACATGCTAATCCTAATGCCCCCATTCTTTTTCCCCGCCCTTATTACTCCCTTCCCAAAAACCCTCCCCAGTCCCTTTCTCTTTGGTAACTGTTAGTCCACTCTCGGGTTCTGTGAGTCTGCTGCTGTCTTTTCCTTCAGTTTTTCTTTGTTATCATACTCCACACATGAGTGAAATCATTTGGTACATGTATTTCTCCTCCTTGAATATTTGACTGAGCATAATACCCTCTAGCTCCATCCACGTTATTGCAAATAATAGGATTTGTTTTCTTCTTATGGCTGCCTACTGCACTTTTTAAACTGGATTTCATTCTTCTTTTTTGTTTGTAGTTTCGCTATGTGCTTTCACCATTGCTCTCCTGGTTATGAGCAGTAGCTTTGTGTTAATCGATATGTACCTATATCTATCTATCTGTCTGTCTATCTATTTATCAATCAATCAATCAATCAATCAATCATCTTTTTGTGTGCCCATCTGTCCTTGTGTACAGAACAGTTAACCATATATCCTATATCAGTTTCCTACACTACGCTTCCAAAAATCCTGCAAAGTATCTAGGCTGTAGAGAGACCACTGGGTTCACCGAGACACTTGCAGTTCGAGGCGGCCGCGTGTACCTACAAAACCAGGAAATAGTTGTGCCGGGACTTGAACCCGTGTCTCTATCCTCTGTCTTCTTTCATCTCCTTCTAACTTACTGTCTGTATTTAGCCACATTCTTTGACTAAGTGCTCCCTGAAGACCACAAGTATCATTCCTCTGGGCCTGTTGTCTCGAGAAAAGAAAACTTGTTCTTTGCTCACCACCATGTTTGAAGGACATCAGCGTGATCACCGGCGATAGGACGGAGGGTCAAATAAAAAGGAACACCAATTTCTAGACAGGAGCAGTTGGGAGCTAAGAGTGTTTTGTGGGGTGACGTGTTTATTTGAGTGTCCAAACTTCCCTCTTTAGGTAGTTATTAGATCCTCCCATTCGTGAACATCATAAAACCCACTGATTTCAAAGGCCCAGACGCTTATTATTACAGCAACTCAGTTGTCGAGGTGAGAGAAAATGAGAAGTATGTTGCTGCACCACTAAATCAATGGCTGGGAACGGCTGAAACCAAACAAAAAGAATTCACGGAGGCCAGATAGGGCTATTTTCTTCTGACTGTCTCAATGGACTCACACAGAATCCATTTGTTTGATTGTTTGTTTTTCAGTTTCACTCGTGTAGGGTACTTGTCCACACACCTTCGGCTTGTAGTGTGTCTGTGTCCTTGGATCGCAAGTGAGTCTCCTGTAAGTGAGCACGTACGTGTCTTGAGTTTTCATCCCTTCTTTTAACCCTGTGTCTTTTGTTTGCTGCACTCAGTGCCTGACCTTTTATTCTGATGATTCAGAGCTGTGCACTTATTGCACTTAAAGAATTTTTTTTATCATTAAGCTAAAATCAATTGAAGAACATTATGTTTACTATGCTCCCCCCTTCACCAAGTACATCTGAAAAACCTCTTCAGTCGCTGTCGATCTGCGTAGTTGGATGCTGTAGACCCCTTCACCATGTCCCTCCCAACAGACCCCATTACAGTCGCTGTCCATCAGTGAGTAGTAAGATGCTATATGATCTCTACTAGCCTTCTCTGTGTTGTACAGCACTCCCCATGACCCCTCGACCCAAAGCATTATACATGCTAAAACTAATGCCCCCATTCTTTCTCCTCACACTTATCCCTCCCTTCAGAACAACGCTGCCCAGTCCTTTTCCCTTTGGTAACTTTTAGTCAACTCTCGGGTTCTGTGAGTCTGCTGCTGTTTTTCTCCTTCAGTTTTTCTTTGTTGTTGTACTACACACATGAGTGAAAACACTTGGTACTTGTCTTTCTCCGCCTGGCCTATTTCTCTGAACATACTACCGTCTAGCTCCATCCAGGTCATTACAAATGGTAGGATTTGTTTTCTTCTTAAGGCTGCTTACTGCACTTTTAAAACTGGATTTCATTCTTCCTTTTTGTTTGTAGTTTAGCTATGTTATTCACCATTCAACTCCTGGTTATGAACAATAGCTTTGTGTCAATCGATATGTATCTGTATCTATCTCTCTAATGGTCTGTCTGTCTATCTATGTTTCTACGTATGTATGTATGTATGTATCTATGTATCTATCTATCTATCTCTCTTCCTATCATCTATCTATGATGTCTATCATCTATCAATCCATGTACCTATCTATCTATCTTTCATCTATCATCTGTGTACCTATCTATCTATGTATCAATCATCTTTTTGTCTGCCCATCTATCCTTCTGTACAGAACAGTTAACAACATAGCCTATGTCTCTTCCCTACATTATGCTTCCAGAAATCTTGCAAGGTAACTAAGCCATAAGGAGAGCACTGTGTTCACCGATACACTTTCAGGTAGAGTCAGCCGCGTGTGCTTACAAAACCAGTAAATGGAGGTGAAAGGACTTGAACCTGTATCTCTGTCCACTGTCCTCTCATACTTCCTGCTCGCTTGGTGACTTTATTTAGCCACATTCAGTGAGTAAGTGATCCCTGAAGACCACAAGTATCCTTCGTCTCGTCCGGTTGTCGAAAGAAAAGTGTACTTGGTTCTTTGCACACCACCATGTTTGAGGGACATCGGCGTGATCACTGCTGATAGGTGCAGGGACAATTATAAAGGAACACCTATTTCTGGACAGGAGCAGTTGGGAACAAAGAGTGTGTTGTGGAGTGAAGTGTTTATTTGAGGTTCCAAACTTCCCTCCTTAGGTGGTTATTACTTCTTTACATTCGTGAACATCATAAAAAGCAATGATTTTAGAAGCCCAGACGCATATTATTACAGCAATTCATTTGTTGAGGTGAGAGGAAATGAGAAGGAACTTGCTGCACCACTAAATCTATGCCTGAGCACTGCTGAAATCAAACAAAAAGAATTCACGGTGGCTAGATAGGGCTATTTTCTACTGACTCTCTCTGGGGACTCAAACAGAATTCATTTGTTTGTTTGTTTCTTATTTTCACTTGTATAGGTAATCTGTCCCCGCCCCTTCAGCTTGTAGTTTGTCTGTGTCCTTGGATCTCAAGTGAGTCTCCAGTAAGGGAGCACGTAGGAGATCTTGCGTTTTCATCAGTTCTTCTAACACTGGGTCTTTTGATTGAAGCACTCAAAGCCTGTATTTTTATTTATTCTGATATTTGAGAGCTGTGCTCTTACTGCACTTTGAAATTCTTTTTGTTCTCATTAATATACAATCACATGCAGAACATTATGTTTTCCAGTCTACACCCTTCACCAAGTCCCCGGCAAAAGCCAGTTACAGTCGCTGTCCGTCAGCGTGTACTAAGATGCTGTAGAATCACTACATGTCTTCTCTGTGTTATGCAGCCGTACAAATGACCCCCCAAGTTACACACTATACATGCTAATCCTAATGCCCCCATTCTTTTTCCCCGCCCTTATTACTCCCTTCCCAAAAACCCTCCCCAGTCCCTTTCTCTTTGGTAACTGTTAGTCCACTCTCGGGTTCTGTGAGTCTGCTGCTGTCTTTTCCTTCAGTTTTTCTTTGTTATCATACTCCACACATGAGTGAAATCATTTTTTACATGTATTTCTCCTCCTTGAATATTTGACTAAGCATAATACCCTCTAGCTCCATCCACGTTATTGCAAATAATAGGATTTGTTTTCTTCTTATGGCTGCCTACTGCACTTTTTAAACTGGATTTCATTCTTCTTTTTTGTTTGTAGTTTCGCTATGTGCTTTCACCATTGCTCTCCTGGTTATGAGCAGTAGCTTTGTGTTAATCGATATGTACCTATATCTATCTATCTGTCTGTCTATCTATTTATCAATCAATCAATCAATCAATCAATCAATCAATCATCTTTTTGTCTGCCCATCTGTCCTTGTGTACAGAACAGTTAACCATATATCCTATATCACTTTCCTACACTACGCTTCCAAAAATCCTGCAAAGTATCTAGGCTGTAGAGAGACCACTGGGTTCACCGAGACACTTGCAGTTCGAGGCGGCCGCGTGTACCTACAAAACCAGGAAATAGTTGTGCCGGGACTTGAACCCGTGTCTCTATCCTCTGTCTTCTTTCATCTCCTTCTAACTTACTGTCTGTATTTAGCCACATTCTTTGACTAAGTGCTCCCTGAAGACCACAAGTATCATTCCTCTGGGCCTGTTGTCTCGAGAAAAGAAAACTTGTTCTTTGCTCACCACCATGTTTGAAGGACATCAGCGTGATCACCGGCGATAGGACGGAGGGTCAAATAAAAAGGAACACCAATTTCTAGACAGGAGCAGTTGGGAGCTAAGAGTGTTTTGTGGGGTGACGTGTTTATTTGAGTGTCCAAACTTCCCTCTTTAGGTAGTTATTAGATCCTCCCATTCGTGAACATCATAAAACCCACTGATTTCAAAGGCCCAGACGCTTATTATTACAGCAACTCAGTTGTCGAGGTGAGAGAAAATGAGAAGTATGTTGCTGCACCACTAAATCAATGGCTGGGAACGGCTGAAACCAAACAAAAAGAATTCACGGAGGCCAGATAGGGCTATTTTCTTCTGACTGTCTCAATGGACTCACACAGAATCCATTTGTTTGATTGTTTGTTTTTCAGTTTCACTCTTGTAGGGTACTTGTCCACACACCTTCGGCTTGTAGTGTGTCTGTGTCCTTGGATCTCAAGTGAGTCTCCTGTAAGTGAGCACGTACGTGTCTTGAGTTTTCATCCCTTCTTTTAACCCTGTGTCTTTTGTTTGCTGCACTCAGTGCCTGACCTTTTATTCTGATGATTCAGAGCTGTGCACTTATTGCACTTAAAGAATTTTTTTATCATTAAGCAAAAATCAATTGAAGAACATTATGTTTACTATGCTCCCCCCTTCACCAAGTACATCTGAAAAACCTCTTCAGTCGCTGTCGATCTGCGTAGTTGGATGCTGTAGACCCCTTCACCATGTCCCTCCCAACAGACCCCATTACAGTCGCTGTCCATCAGTGAGTAGTAAGATGCTATATGATCTCTACTAGCCTTCTCTAGTGTTGTACAGCACTCCCCATGACCCCTCGACCCAAAGCATTATACATGCTAAAACTAATGCCCCCATTCTTTCTCCTCACACTTATCCCTCCCTTCAGAACAACCCTGCCCAGTCCTTTTCCCTTTGGTAACTTTTAGTCAGCTCTCGGGTTCTGTGAGTCTGCTGCTGTTTTTCTCCTTCAGTTTTTCTTTGTTGTTGTACTACACACATGAGTGAAAACACTTGGTACTTGTCTTTCTCCGCCTGGCCTATTTCTCTGAACATACTACCGTCTAGCTCCATCCAGGTCATTACAAATGGTAGGATTTGTTTTCTTCTTAAGGCTGCTTACTGCACTTTTAAAACTGGATTTCATTCTTCCTTTTTGTTTGTAGTTTAGCTATGTTATTCACCATTCAACTCCTGGTTATGAACAATAGCTTTGTGTCAATCGATATGTATCTGTATCTATCTATCTAATGGTCTGTCTGTCTATCTATGTTTCTACGTATGTATGTATGTATGTATCTATGTATCTATGTATCTATCTCTCTTCCTATCATCTATCTATGATGTCTATCATCTGTCAATCCATGTACCTATCTATCTATCTTTCATCTGTCATCTGTGTACCTATCTATCTATGAATCAATCATCTTTTTGTCTGCCCATCTATCCTTCTGTACAGAACAGTTAACAACATAGCCTATGTCTCTTCCCTACATTATGCTTCCAGAAATCTTGCAAGGTAACTAAGCCATCAGGAGAGCACTGTGTTCACCGATACACTTTCAGGTAGAGTCAGCTGCGTGTGCTTACAAAACCAGTAAATGGAGGTGAAAGGACTTGAACCTGTATCTCTGTCCACTGTCCTCTCATACTTCCTGCTCTCTTGGTGACTTTATTTAGCCACATTCAGTGAGTAAGTGATCCCTGAAGACCACAAGTATCCTTCGTCTGGTCCGGTTGTCGAAAGAAAAGTGTACTTGGTTCTTTGCACACCACCATGTTTGAGGGACATCGGCGTGATCACTGCTGATAGGTGCAGGGACAATTATAAAGGAACACCTATTTCTGGACAGGAGCAGTTGGGAACAAAGAGTGTGTTGTGGAGTGAAGTGTTTATTTGAGGGTCCAAACTTCCCTCCTTAGGTGGTTATTACTTCTTTACATTCGTGAACATCATAAAAAGCAATGATTTTAGAAGCCCAGACGCATATTATTACAGCAATTCATTTGTTGAGGTGAGAGGAAATGAGAAGGAACTTGCTGCACCACTAAATCTATGCCTGAGCACTGCTGAAATCAAACAAAAAGAATTCACGGTGGCTAGATAGGGCTATTTTCTACTGACTCTCTCTGGGGACTCAAACAGAATTCATTTGTTTGTTTGTTTCTTATTTTCACTTGTATAGGTAATCTGTCCCCGCCCCTTCAGCTTGTAGTTTGTCTGTGTCCTTGGATCTCAAGTGAGTCTCCAGTAAGGGAGCACGTAGGAGATCTTGCGTTTTCATCAGTTCTTCTAACACTGGGTCTTTTGATTGAAGCACTCAAAGCCTGTACTTTTATTCTGATATTTGAGAGCTGTGCTCTTACTGCACTTTGAAATTCCTTTTGTTCTCATTAATATACAATCACATGCAGAACATTATGTTTTCCAGTCTACACCCTTCACCAAGTCCCCGGCAAAAGCCAGTTACAGTCGCTGTCCGTCAGCGTGTACTAAGATGCTGTAGAATCACTACATGTCTTCTCTGTGTTTTGCAGCCGTACAAATGACCCCCCAAGTTACACACTATACATGCTAATCCTAATGCCCCCATTCTTTTTCCCCGCCCTTATTACTCCCTTCCCAAAAACCCTCCCCAGTCCCTTTCTCTTTGGTAACTGTTAGTCCACTCTCGGGTTCTGTGAGTCTGCTGCTGTCTTTTCCTTCAGTTTTTCTTTGTTATCATACTCCACACATGAGTGAAATCATTTGGTACATGTATTTCTCCTCCTTGAATATTTGACTGAGCATAATACCCTCTAGCTCCATCCACGTTATTGCAAATAATAGGATTTGTTTTCTTCTTATGGCTGCCTACTGCACTTTTTAAACTGGATTTCATTCTTCTTTTTTGTTTGTAGTTTCGCTATGTGCTTTCACCATTGCTCTCCTGGTTATGAGCAGTAGCTTTGTGTTAATCGATATGTACCTATATCTATCTATCTGTCTGTCTATCTATTTATCAATCAATCAATCAATCAATCAATCATCTTTTTGTCTGCCCATCTGTCCTTGTGTACAGAACAGTTAACCATATATCCTATATCACTTTCCTACACTATGCTTCCAAAAGTCCTGCAAAGTATCTAGGCTGTAGAGAGACCACTGGGTTCACCGAGACACTTGCAGTTCGAGGCGGCCGCGTGTACCTACAAAACCAGGAAATAGTTGTGCCGGGACTTGAACCCGTGTCTCTATCCTCTGTCTTCTTTCATCTCCTTCTAACTTACTGTCTGTATTTAGCCACATTCTTTGACTAAGTGCTCCCTGAAGACCACAAGTATCATTCCTCTGGGCCTGTTGTCTCGAGAAAAGAAAACTTGTTCTTTGCTCACCACCATGTTTGAAGGACATCAGCGTGATCACCGGCGATAGGACGGAGGGTCAAATAAAAAGGAACACCAATTTCTAGACAGGAGCAGTTGGGAGCTAAGAGTGTTTTGTGGGGTGACGTGTTTATTTGAGTGTCCAAACTTCCCTCTTTAGGTAGTTATTAGATCCTCCCATTCGTGAACATCATAAAACCCACTGATTTCAAAGGCCCAGACGCTTATTATTACAGCAACTCAGTTGTCGAGGTGAGAGAAAATGAGAAGTATGTTGCTGCACCACTAAATCAATGGCTGGGAACGGCTGAAACCAAACAAAAAGAATTCACGGAGGCCAGATAGGGCTATTTTCTTCTGACTGTCTCAATGGACTCACACAGAATCCATTTGTTTGATTGTTTGTTTTTCAGTTTCACTCGTGTAGGGTACTTGTCCACACACCTTCGGCTTGTAGTGTGTCTGTGTCCTTGGATCTCAAGTGAGTCTCCTGTAAGTAAGCACGTACGTGTCTTGAGTTTTCATCCCTTCTTTTAACCCTGTGTCTTTTGTTTGCTGCACTCAGTGCCTGACCTTTTATTCTGATGATTCAGAGCTGTGCACTTATTGCACTTAAAGAATTTTTTTTATCATTAAGCTAAAATCAATTGAAGAACATTATGTTTACTATGCTCCCCCCTTCACCAAGTACATCTGAAAAACCTCTTCAGTCGCTGTCGATCTGCGTAGTTGGATGCTGTAGACCCCTTCACCATGTCCCTCCCAACAGACCCCATTACAGTCGCTGTCCATCAGTGAGTAGTAAGATGCTATATGATCTCTACTAGCCTTCTCTGTGTTGTACAGCACTCCCCATGACCCCTCGACCCAAAGCATTATACATGCTAAAACTAATGCCCCCATTCTTTCTCCTCACACTTATCCCTCCCTTCAGACCAACCCTGCCCAGTCCTTTTCCCTTTGGTAACTTTTAGTCAACTCTCGGGTTCTGTGAGTCTGCTGCTGTTTTTCTCCTTCAGTTTTTCTTTGTTGTTGTACTACACACATGAGTGAAAACACTTGGTACTTGTCTTTCTCCGCCTGGCCTATTTCTCTGAACATACTACCGTCTAGCTCCATCCAGGTCATTACAAATGGTAGGATTTGTTTTCTTCTTAAGGCTGCTTACTGCACTTTTAAAACTGGATTTCATTCTTCCTTTTTGTTTGTAGTTTAGCTATGTTATTCACCATTCAACTCCTGGTTATGAACAATAGCTTTGTGTCAATCGATATGTATCTGTATCTATCTATCTAATGGTCTGTCTGTCTATCTATGTTTCTACGTATGTATGTATGTATGTATCTATGTATCTATCTATCTATCTCTCTTCCTATCATCTATCTATGATGTCTATCATCTATCAATCCATGTACCTATCTATCTATCTTTCATCTGTCATCTGTGTACCTATCTATCTATGAATCAATCATCTTTTTGTCTGCCCATCTATCCTTCTGTACAGAACAGTTAACAACATAGCCTATGTCTCTTCCCTACATTATGCTTCCAGAAATCTTGCAAGGTAACTAAGCCATCAGGAGAGCACTGTGTTCACCGATACACTTTCAGGTAGAGTCAGCCGCGTGTGCTTACAAAACCAGTAAATGGAGGTGAAAGGACTTGAACCTGTATCTCTGTCCACTGTCCTCTCATACTTCCTGCTCGCTTGGTGACTTTATTTAGCCACATTCAGTGAGTAAGTGATCCCTGAAGACCACAAGTATCCTTCGTCTGGTCCGGTTGTCGAAAGAAAAGTGTACTTGGTTCTTTGCACACCACCATGTTTGAGGGACATCGGCGTGATCACTGCTGATAGGTGCAGGGACAATTATAAAGGAACACCTATTTCTGGACAGGAGCAGTTGGGAACAAAGAGTGTGTTGTGGAGTGAAGTGTTTATTTGAGGTTCCAAACTTCCCTCCTTAGGTGGTTATTACTTCTTTACATTCGTGAACATCATAAAAAGCAATGATTTTAGAAGCCCAGACGCATATTATTACAGCAATTCATTTGTTGAGGTGAGAGGAAATGAGAAGGAACTTGCTGCACCACTAAATCTATGCCTGAGCACTGCTGAAATCAAACAAAAAGAATTCACGGTGGCTAGATAGGGCTATTTTCTACTGACTCTCTCTGGGGACTCAAACAGAATTCATTTGTTTGTTTGTTTCTTATTTTCACTTGTATAGGTAATCTGTCCCCGCCCCTTCAGCTTGTAGTTTGTCTGTGTCCTTGGATCTCAAGTGAGTCTCCAGTAAGGGAGCACGTAGGAGATCTTGCGTTTTCATCAGTTCTTCTAACACTGGGTCTTTTGATTGAAGCACTCAAAGCCTGTACTTTTATTTATTCTGATATTTGAGAGCTGTGCTCTTACTGCACTTTGAAATTCTTTTTGTTCTCATTAATATACAATCACATGCAGAACATTATGTTTTCCAGTCTACACCCTTCACCAAGTCCCCGGCAAAAGCCAGTTACAGTCGCTGTCCGTCAGCGTGTACTAAGATGCTGTAGAATCACTACATGTCTTCTCTGTGTTTTGCAGCCGTACAAATGACCCCCCAAGTTACACACTATACATGCTAATCCTAATGCCCCCATTCTTTTTCCCCGCCCTTATTACTCCCTTCCCAAAAACCCTCCCCAGTCCCTTTCTCTTTGGTAACTGTTAGTCCACTCTCGGGTTCTGTGAGTCTGCTGCTGTCTTTTCCTTCAGTTTTTCTTTGTTATCATACTCCACACATGAGTGAAATCATTTGGTACATGTATTTCTCCTCCTTGAATATTTGACTGAGCATAATACCCTCTAGCTCCATCCACGTTATTGCAAATAATAGGATTTGTTTTCTTCTTATGGCTGCCTACTGCACTTTTTAAACTGGATTTCATTCTTCTTTTTTGTTTGTAGTTTCGCTATGTGCTTTCACCATTGCTCTCCTGGTTATGAGCAGTAGCTTTGTGTTAATCGATATGTACCTATATCTATCTATCTGTCTGTCTATCTATTTATCAATCAATCAATCAATCAATCAATCATCTTTTTGTCTGCCCATCTGTCCTTGTGTACAGAACAGTTAACCATATATCCTATATCACTTTCCTACACTACGCTTCCAAAAATCCTGCAAAGTATCTAGGCTGTAGAGAGACCACTGGGTTCACCGAGACACTTGCAGTTCGAGGCGGCCGCGTGTACCTACAAAACCAGGAAATAGTTGTGCCGGGACTTGAACCCGTGTCTCTATCCTCTGTCTTCTTTCATCTCCTTCTAACTTACTGTCTGTATTTAGCCACATTCTTTGACTAAGTGCTCCCTGAAGACCACAAGTATCATTCCTCTGGGCCTGTTGTCTCGAGAAAAGAAAACTTGTTCTTTGCTCACCACCATGTTTGAAGGACATCAGCGTGATCACCGGCGATAGGACGGAGGGTCAAATAAAAAGGAACACCAATTTCTAGACAGGAGCAGTTGGGAGCTAAGAGTGTTTTGTGGGGTGACGTGTTTATTTGAGTGTCCAAACTTCCCTCTTTAGGTAGTTATTAGATCCTCCCATTCGTGAACATCATAAAACCCACTGATTTCAAAGGCCCAGACGCTTATTATTACAGCAACTCAGTTGTCGAGGTGAGAGAAAATGAGAAGTATGTTGCTGCACCACTAAATCAATGGCTGGGAACGGCTGAAACCAAACAAAAAGAATTCACGGAGGCCAGATAGGGCTATTTTCTTCTGACTGTCTCAATGGACTCACACAGAATCCATTTGTTTGATTGTTTGTTTTTCAGTTTCACTCGTGTAGGGTACTTGTCCACACACCTTCGGCTTGTAGTGTGTCTGTGTCCTTGGATCTCAAGTGAGTCTCGTGTAAGTAAGCACGTACGTGTCTTGAGTTTTCATCCCTTCTTTTAACCCTGTGTCTTTTGTTTGCTGCACTCAGTGCCTGACCTTTTATTCTGATGATTCAGAGCTGTGCACTTATTGCACTTAAAGAATTTTTTTTATCATTAAGCTAAAATCAATTGAAGAACATTATGTTTACTATGCTCCCCCCTTCACCAAGTACATCTGAAAAACCTCTTCAGTCGCTGTCGATCTGCGTAGTTGGATGCTGTAGACCCCTTCACCATGTCTCTCCCAACAGACCCCATTACAGTCGCTGTCCATCAGTGAGTAGTAAGATGCTATATGATCTCTACTAGCCTTCTCTGTGTTGTACAGCACTCCCCATGACCCCTCGACCCAAAGCATTATACATGCTAAAACTAATGCCCCCATTCTTTCTCCTCACACTTATCCCTCCCTTCAGACCAACCCTGCCCAGTCCTTTTCCCTTTGGTAACTTTTAGTCAGCTCTCGGGTTCTGTGAGTCTGCTGCTGTTTTTCTCCTTCAGTTTTTCTTTGTTGTTGTACTACACACATGAGTGAAAACACTTGGTACTTGTCTTTCTCCGCCTGGCCTATTTCTCTGAACATACTACCGTCTAGCTCCATCCAGGTCATTACAAATGGTAGGATTTGTTTTCTTCTTAAGGCTGCTTACTGCACTTTTAAAACTGGATTTCATTCTTCCTTTTAGTTTGTAGTTTAGCTATGTTATTCACCATTCAACTCCTGGTTATGAACAATAGCTTTGTGTCAATCGATATGTATCTGTATCTATCTATCTAATGGTCTGTCTGTCTATCTATGTTTCTACGTATGTATGTATGTATGTATCTATGTATCTATCTATCTATCTCTCTTCCTATCATCTATCTATGATGTCTATCATCTATCAATCCATGTACCTATCTATCTATCTTTCATCTGTCATCTGTGTACCTATCTATCTATGAATCAATCATCTTTTTGTCTGCCCATCTATCCTTCTGTACAGAACAGTTAACAACATAGCCTATGTCTCTTCCCTACATTATGCTTCCAGAAATCTTGCAAGGTAACTAAGCCATCAGGAGAGCACTGTGTTCACCGATACACTTTCAGGTAGAGTCAGCCGCGTGTGCTTACAAAACCAGTAAATGGAGGTGAAAGGACTTGAACCTGTATCTCTGTCCACTGTCCTCTCATACTTCCTGCTCGCTTGGTGACTTTATTTAGCCACATTCAGTGAGTAAGTGATCCCTGAAGACCACAAGTATCCTTCGTCTGGTCCGGTTGTCGAAAGAAAAGTGTACTTGCTTCTTTGCACACCACCATGTTTGAGGGACATCGGCGTGATCACTGCTGATAGGTGCAGGGACAATTATAAAGGAACACCTATTTCTGGACAGGAGCAGTTGGGAACAAAGAGTGTGTTGTGGAGTGAAGTGTTTATTTGAGGGTCCAAACTTCCTTCCTTAGGTGGGTATTACTTCTTTACATTCGTGAACATCATAAAAAGCAATGATTTTAGAAGCCCAGACGCATATTATTACAGCAATTCATTTGTTGAGGTGAGAGGAAATGAGAAGGAACTTGCTGCACCACTAAATCTATGCCTGAGCACTGCTGAAATCAAACAAAAAGAATTCACGGTGGCTAGATAGGGCTATTTTCTACTGACTCTCTCTGGGGACTCAAACAGAATTCATTTGTTTGTTTGTTTCTTATTTTCACTTGTATAGGTAATCTGTCCCCGCCCCTTCAGCTTGTAGTTTGTCTGTGTCCTTGGATCTCAAGTGAGTCTCCAGTAAGGGAGCACGTAGGAGATCTTGCGTTTTCATCAGTTCTTCTAACACTGGGTCTTTTGATTGAAGCACTCAAAGCCTGTACTTTTATTTATTCTGATATTTGAGAGCTGTGCTCTTACTGCACTTTGAAATTCTTTTTGTTCTCATTAATATACAATCACATGCAGAACATTATGTTTTCCAGTCTACACCCTTCACCAAGTCCCCGGCAAAAGCCAGTTACAGTCGCTGTCCGTCAGCGTGTACTAAGATGCTGTAGAATCACTACATGTCTTCTCTGTGTTTTGCAGCCGTACAAATGACCCCCCAAGTTACACACTATACATGCTAATCCTAATGCCCCCATTCTTTTTCCCCGCCCTTATTACTCCCTTCCCAAAAACCCTCCCCAGTCCCTTTCTCTTTGGTAACTGTTAGTCCACTCTCGGGTTCTGTGAGTCTGCTGCTGTCTTTTCCTTCAGTTTTTCTTTGTTATCATACTCCACACATGAGTGAAATCATTTGGTACATGTATTTCTCCTCCTTGAATATTTGACTGAGCATAATACCCTCTAGCTCCATCCACGTTATTGCAAATAATAGGATTTGTTTTCTTCTTATGGCTGCCTACTGCACTTTTTAAACTGGATTTCATTCTTCTTTTTTGTTTGTAGTTTCGCTATGTGCTTTCACCATTGCTCTCCTGGTTATGAGCAGTAGCTTTGTGTTAATCGATATGTACCTATATCTATCTATCTGTCTGTCTATCTATTTATCAATCAATCAATCAATCAATCAATCATCTTTTTGTCTGCCCATCTGTCCTTGTGTACAGAACAGTTAACCATATATCCTATATCACTTTCCTACACTACGCTTCCAAAAATCCTGCAAAGTATCTAGGCTGTAGAGAGACCACTGGGTTCACCGAGACACTTGCAGTTCGAGGCGGCCGCGTGTACCTACAAAACCAGGAAATAGTTGTGCCGGGACTTGAACCCGTGTCTCTATCCTCTGTCTTCTTTCATCTCCTTCTAACTTACTGTCTGTATTTAGCCACATTCTTTGACTAAGTGCTCCCTGAAGACCACAAGTATCATTCCTCTGGGCCTGTTGTCTCGAGAAAAGAAAACTTGTTCTTTGCTCACCACCATGTTTGAAGGACATCAGCGTGATCACCGGCGATAGGACGGAGGGTCAAATAAAAAGGAACACCAATTTCTAGACAGGAGCAGTTGGGAGCTAAGAGTGTTTTGTGGGGTGACGTGTTTATTTGAGTGTCCAAACTTCCCTCTTTAGGTAGTTATTAGATCCTCCCATTCGTGAACATCATAAAACCCACTGATTTCAAAGGCCCAGACGCTTATTATTACAGCAACTCAGTTGTCGAGGTGAGAGAAAATGAGAAGTATGTTGCTGCACCACTAAATCAATGGCTGGGAACGGCTGAAACCAAACAAAAAGAATTCACGGAGGCCAGATAGGGCTATTTTCTTCTGACTGTCTCAATGGACTCACACAGAATCCATTTGTTTGATTGTTTGTTTTTCAGTTTCACTCGTGTAGGGTACTTGTCCACACACCTTCGGCTTGTAGTGTGTCTGTGTCCTTGGATCTCAAGTGAGTCTCCTGTAAGTAAGCACGTACGTGTCTTGAGTTTTCATCCCTTCTTTTAACCCTGTGTCTTTTGTTTGCTGCACTCAGTGCCTGACCTTTTATTCTGATGATTCAGAGCTGTGCACTTATTGCACTTAAAGAATTTTTTTTATCATTAAGCTAAAATCAATTGAAGAACATTATGTTTACTATGCTCCCCCCTTCACCAAGTACATCTGAAAAACCTCTTCAGTCGCTGTCGATCTGCGTAGTTGGATGCTGTAGACCCCTTCACCATGTCTCTCCCAACAGACCCCATTACAGTCGCTGTCCATCAGTGAGTAGTAAGATGCTATATGATCTCTACTAGCCTTCTCTGTGTTGTACAGCACTCCCCATGACCCCTCGACCCAAAGCATTATACATGCTAAAACTAATGCCCCCATTCTTTCTCCTCACACTTATCCCTCCCTTCAGACCAACCCTGCCCAGTCCTTTTCCCTTTGGTAACTTTTAGTCAGCTCTCGGGTTCTGTGAGTCTGCTGCTGTTTTTCTCCTTCAGTTTTTCTTTGTTGTTGTACTACACACATGAGTGAAAACACTTGGTACTTGTCTTTCTCCGCCTGGCCTATTTCTCTGAACATACTACCGTCTAGCTCCATCCAGGTCATTACAAATGGTAGGATTTGTTTTCTTCTTAAGGCTGCTTACTGCACTTTTAAAACTGGATTTCATTCTTCCTTTTAGTTTGTAGTTTAGCTATGTTATTCACCATTCAACTCCTGGTTATGAACAATAGCTTTGTGTCAATCGATATGTATCTGTATCTATCTATCTAATGGTCTATCTGTCTATCTATGTTTCTACGTATGTATGTATGTATGTATCTATGTATCTATCTATCTATCTCTCTTCCTATCATCTATCTATGATGTCTATCATCTATCAATCCATGTACCTATCTATCTATCTTTCATCTGTCATCTGTGTACCTATCTATCTATGAATCAATCATCTTTTTGTCTGCCCATCTATCCTTCTGTACAGAACAGTTAACAACATAGCCTATGTCTCTTCCCTACATTATGCTTCCAGAAATCTTGCAAGGTAACTAAGCCAAAAGGAAAGCACTGTGTTCACCGATACACTTTCAGGTAGAGTCAGCCGCGTGTGCTTACAAAACCAGTAAATGGAGGTGAAAGGACTTGAACCTGTATCTCTGTCCACTGTCCTCTCATACTTCCTGCTCGCTTGGTGACTTTATTTAGCCACATTCAGTGAGTAAGTGATCCCTGAAGACCACAAGTATCCTTCGTCTGGTCCGGTTGTCGAAAGAAAAGTGTACTTGCTTCTTTGCACACCACCATGTTTGAGGGACATCGGCGTGATCACTGCTGATAGGTGCAGGGACAATTATAAAGGAACACCTATTTCTGGACAGGAGCAGTTGGGAACAAAGAGTGTGTTGTGGAGTGAAGTGTTTATTTGAGGTTCCAAACTTCCCTCCTTAGGTGGTTATTACTTCTTTACATTCGTGAACATCATAAAAAGCAATGATTTTAGAAGCCCAGACGCATATTATTACAGCAATTCATTTGTTGAGGTGAGAGGAAATGAGAAGGAACTTGCTGCACCACTAAATCTATGCCTGAGCACTGCTGAAATCAAACAAAAAGAATTCACGGTGGCTAGATAGGGCTATTTTCTACTGACTCTCTCTGGGGACTCAAACAGAATTCATTTGTTTGTTTGTTTCTTATTTTCACTTGTATAGGTAATCTGTCCCCGCCCCTTCAGCTTGTAGTTTGTCTGTGTCCTTGGATCTCAAGTGAGTCTCCAGTAAGGGAGCACGTAGGAGATCTTGCGTTTTCATCAGTTCTTCTAACACTGGGTCTTTTGATTGAAGCACTCAAAGCCTGTACTTTTATTTATTCTGATATTTGAGAGCTGTGCTCTTACTGCACTTTGAAATTCTTTTTGTTCTCATTAATATACAATCACATGCAGAACATTATGTTTTCCAGTCTACACCCTTCACCAAGTCCCCGGCAAAAGCCAGTTACAGTCGCTGTCCGTCAGCGTGTACTAAGATGCTGTAGAATCACTACATGTCTTCTCTGTGTTATGCAGCCGTACAAATGACCCCCCAAGTTACACACTATACATGCTAATCCTAATGCCCCCATTCTTTTTCCCCGCCCTTATTACTCCCTTCCCAAAAACCCTCCCCAGTCCCTTTCTCTTTGGTAACTGTTAGTCCACTCTCGGGTTCTGTGAGTCTGCTGCTGTCTTTTCCTTCAGTTTTTCTTTGTTATCATACTCCACACATGAGTGAAATCATTTGGTACATGTATTTCTCCTCCTTGAATATTTGACTGAGCATAATACCCTCTAGCTCCATCCACGTTATTGCAAATAATAGGATTTGTTTTCTTCTTATGGCTGCCTACTGCACTTTTTAAACTGGATTTCATTCTTCTTTTTTGTTTGTAGTTTCGCTATGTGCTTTCACCATTGCTCTCCTGGTTATGAGCAGTAGCTTTGTGTTAATCGATATGTACCTATATCTATCTATCTGTCTGTCTATCTATTTATCAATCAATCAATCAATCAATCAATCATCTTTTTGTCTGCCCATCTGTCCTTGTGTACAGAACAGTTAACCATATATCCTATATCACTTTCCTACACTACGCTTCCAAAAATCCTGCAAAGTATCTAGGCTGTAGAGAGACCACTGGGTTCACCGAGACACTTGCAGTTCGAGGCGGCCGCGTGTACCTACAAAACCAGGAAATAGTTGTGCCGGGACTTGAACCCGTGTCTCTATCCTCTGTCTTCTTTCATCTCCTTCTAACTTAATGTCTGTATTTAGCCACATTCTTTGACTAAGTGCTCCCTGAAGACCACAAGTATCATTCCTCTGGGCCTGTTGTCTCGAGAAAAGAAAACTTGTTCTTTGCTCACCACCATGTTTGAAGGACATCAGCGTGATCACCGGCGATAGGACGGAGGGTCAAATAAAAAGGAACACCAATTTCTAGACAGGAGCAGTTGGGAGCTAAGAGTGTTTTGTGGGGTGACGTGTTTATTTGAGTGTCCAAACTTCCCTCTTTAGGTAGTTATTAGATCCTCCCATTCGTGAACATCATAAAACCCACTGATTTCAAAGGCCCAGACGCTTATTATTACAGCAACTCAGTTGTCGAGGTGAGAGAAAATGAGAAGTATGTTGCTGCACCACTAAATCAATGGCTGGGAACGGAAGAAACCAAACAAAAAGAATTCACGGAGGCCAGATAGGGCTATTTTCTTCTGACTGTCTCAATGGACTCACACAGAATCCATTTGTTTGA
Organism: Manis pentadactyla; assembly: GCF_030020395.1. NCBI lineage: Eukaryota > Metazoa > Chordata > Mammalia > Pholidota > Manidae > Manis > Manis pentadactyla. The sequence continues at coordinate 58,372 of NW_026644987.1, read as the reverse complement.
TTGTTTGTTTTTCAGTTTCACTCGTGTAGGGTACTTGTCCACACACCTTCGGCTTGTAGTGTGTCTGTGTCCTTGGATCTCAAGTGAGTCTCCTGTAAGTAAGCACGTACGTGTCTTGAGTTTTCATCCCTTCTTTTAACCCTGTGTCTTTTGTTTGCTGCACTCAGTGCCTGACCTTTTATTCTGATGATTCAGAGCTGTGCACTTATTGCACTTAAAGAATTTTTTTTATCATTAAGCTAAAATCAATTGAAGAACATTATGTTTACTATGCTCCCCCCTTCACCAAGTACATCTGAAAAACCTCTTCAGTCGCTGTCGATCTGCGTAGTTGGATGCTGTAGACCCCTTCACCATGTCCCTCCCAACAGACCCCATTACAGTCGCTGTCCATCAGTGAGTAGTAAGATGCTATATGATCTCTACTAGCCTTCTCTGTGTTGTACAGCACTCCCCATGACCCCTCGACCCAAAGCATTATACATGCTAAAACTAATGCCCCCATTCTTTCTCCTCACACTTATCCCTCCCTTCAGACCAACCCTGCCCAGTCCTTTTCCCTTTGGTAACTTTTAGTCAACTCTCGGGTTCTGTGAGTCTGCTGCTGTTTTTCTCCTTCAGTTTTTCTTTGTTGTTGTACTACACACATGAGTGAAAACACTTGGTACTTGTCTTTCTCCGCCTGGCCTATTTCTCTGAACATACTACCGTCTAGCTCCATCCAGGTCATTACAAATGGTAGGATTTGTTTTCTTCTTAAGGCTGCTTACTGCACTTTTAAAACTGGATTTCATTCTTCCTTTTTGTTTGTAGTTTAGCTATGTTATTCACCATTCAACTCCTGGTTATGAACAATAGCTTTGTGTCAATCGATATGTATCTGTATCTATCTATCTAATGGTCTGTCTGTCTATCTATGTTTCTACGTATGTATGTATGTATGTATCTATGTATCTATCTATCTATCTCTCTTCCTATCATCTATCTATGATGTCTATCATCTATCAATCCATGTACCTATCTATCTATCTTTCATCTGTCATCTGTGTACCTATCTATCTATGAATCAATCATCTTTTTGTCTGCCCATCTATCCTTCTGTACAGAACAGTTAACAACATAGCCTATGTCTCTTCCCTACATTATGCTTCCAGAAATCTTGCAAGGTAACTAAGCCATAAGGAGAGCACTGTGTTCACCAATACACTTTCAGGTAGAGTCAGCCGCGTGTGCTTACAAAACCAGTAAATGTAGGTGAAAGGACCTGAACCTGTATCTCTGTCCACTGTCCTCTCATACTTCCTGCTCGCTTGGTGACTTTATTTAGCCACATTCAGTGAGTAATTGATCCCTGAAGACCACAAGTATCCTTCGTCTGGTCCGGTTGTCGAAAGAAAAGTGTACTTGCTTCTTTGCACACCACCATGTTTGAGGGACATCGGCGTGATCACTGCTGATAGGTGCAGGGACAATTATAAAGGAACACCTATTTCTGGACAGGAGCAGTTGGGAACAAAGAGTGTGCTGTGGAGTGAAGTGTTTATTTGAGGGTCCAAACTTCCCTCCTTAGGTGGTTATTACTTCTTTACATTCGTGAACATCATAAAAAGCAATGATTTTAGAAGCCCAGACGCATATTATTACAGCAATTCATTTGTTGAGGTGAGAGGAAATGAGAAGGAACTTGCTGCACCACTAAATCTATGCCTGAGCACTGCTGAAATCAAACAAAAAGAATTCACGGTGGCTAGATAGGGCTATTTTCTACTGACTCTCTCTGGGGACTCAAACAGAATTCATTTGTTTGTTTGTTTCTTATTTTCACTTGTATAGGTAATCTGTCCCCGCCCCTTCAGCTTGTAGTTTTTCTGTGTCCTTGGATCTCAAGTGAGTCTCCAGTAAGGGAGCACGTAGGAGATCTTGCGTTTTCATCAGTTCTTCTAACACTGGGTCTTTTGATTGAAGCACTCAAAGCCTGTACTTTTATTTATTCTGATATTTGAGAGCTGTGCTCTTACTGCACTTTGAAATTCTTTTTGTTCTCATTAATATACAATCACATGCAGAACATTATGTTTTCCAGTCTACACCCTTCACCAAGTCCCCGGCAAAAGCCAGTTACAGTCGCTGTCCGTCAGCGTGTACTAAGATGCTGTAGAATCACTACATGTCTTCTCTGTGTTATGCAGCCGTACAAATGACCCCCCAAGTTACACACTATACATGCTAATCCTAATGCCCCCATTCTTTTTCCCCGCCCTTATTACTCCCTTCCCAAAAACCCTCCCCAGTCCCTTTCTCTTTGGTAACTGTTAGTCCACTCTCGGGTTCTGTGAGTCTGCTGCTGTCTTTTCCTTCAGTTTTTCTTTGTTATCATACTCCACACATGAGTGAAATCATTTGGTACATGTATTTCTCCTCCTTGAATATTTGACTGAGCATAATACCCTCTAGCTCCATCCACGTTATTGCAAATAATAGGATTTGTTTTCTTCTTATGGCTGCCTACTGCACTTTTTAAACTGGATTTCATTCTTCTTTTTTGTTTGTAGTTTCGCTATGTGCTTTCACCATTGCTCTCCTGGTTATGAGCAGTAGCTTTGTGTTAATCGATATGTACCTATATCTATCTATCTGTCTATCTATTTATCAATCAATCAATCAATCAATCAATCAATCATCTTTTTGTCTGCCCATCTGTCCTTGTGTACAGAACAGTTAACCATATATCCTATATCACTTTCCTACACTACGCTTCCAAAAATCCTGCAAAGTATCTAGGCTGTAGAGAGACCACTGGGTTCACCGAGACACTTGCAGTTCGAGGCGGCCGCGTGTACCTACAAAACCAGGAAATAGTTGTGCCGGGACTTGAACCCGTGTCTCTATCCTCTGTCTTCTTTCATCTCCTTCTAACTTACTGTCTGTATTTAGCCACATTCTTTGACTAAGTGCTCCCTGAAGACCACAAGTATCATTCCTCTGGGCCTGTTGTCTCGAGAAAAGAAAACTTGTTCTTTGCTCACCACCATGTTTGAAGGACATCAGCGTGATCACCGGCGATAGGACGGAGGGTCAAATAAAAAGGAACACCAATTTCTAGACAGGAGCAGTTGGGAGCTAAGAGTGTTTTGTGGGGTGACGTGTTTATTTGAGTGTCCAAACTTCCCTCTTTAGGTAGTTATTAGATCCTCCCATTCGTGAACATCATAAAACCCACTGATTTCAAAGGCCCAGACGCTTATTATTACAGCAACTCAGTTGTCGAGGTGAGAGAAAATGAGAAGTATGTTGCTGCACCACTAAATCAATGGCTGGGAACGGCTGAAACCAAACAAAAAGAATTCACGGAGGCCAGATAGGGCTATTTTCTTCTGACTGTCTCAATGGACTCACACAGAATCCATTTGTTTGATTGTTTGTTTTTCAGTTTCACTCGTGTAGGGTACTTGTCCACACACCTTCGGCTTGTAGTGTGTCTGTGTCCTTGGATCTCAAGTGAGTCTCCTGTAAGTAAGCACGTACGTGTCTTGAGTTTTCATCCCTTCTTTTAACCCTGTGTCTTTTGTTTGCTGCACTCAGTGCCTGACCTTTTATTCTGATGATTCAGAGCTGTGCACTTATTGCACTTAAAGAATTTTTTTTATCATTAAGCTAAAATCAATTGAAGAACATTATGTTTACTATGCTCCCCCCTTCACCAAGTACATCTGAAAAACCTCTTCAGTCGCTGTCGATCTGCGTAGTTGGATGCTGTAGACCCCTTCACCATGTCCCTCCCAACAGACCCCATTACAGTCGCTGTCCATCAGTGAGTAGTAAGATGCTATATGATCTCTACTAGCCTTCTCTGTGTTGTACAGCACTCCCCATGACCCCTCGACCCAAAGCATTATACATGCTAAAACTAATGCCCCCATTCTTTCTCCTCACACTTATCCCTCCCTTCAGACCAACCCTGCCCAGTCCTTTTCCCTTTGGTAACTTTTAGTCAACTCTCGGGTTCTGTGAGTCTGCTGCTGTTTTTCTCCTTCAGTTTTTCTTTGTTGTTGTACTACACACATGAGTGAAGACACTTGGTACTTGTCTTTCTCCGCCTGGCCTATTTCTCTGAACATACTACCGTCTAGCTCCATCCAGGTCATTACAAATGGTAGGATTTGTTTTCTTCTTAAGGCTGCTTACTGCACTTTTAAAACTGGATTTCATTCTTCCTTTTTGTTTGTAGTTTAGCTATGTTATTCACCATTCAACTCCTGGTTATGAACAATAGCTTTGTGTCAATCGATATGTATCTGTATCTATCTATCTAATGGTCTGTCTGTCTATCTATGTTTCTACGTATGTATGTATGTATGTATCTATGTATCTATCTATCTATCTCTCTTCCTATCATCTATCTATGATGTCTATCATCTATCAATCCATGTACCTATCTATCTATCTTTCATCTGTCATCTGTGTACCTATCTATCTATGAATCAATCATCTTTTTGTCTGCCCATCTATCCTTCTGTACAGAACAGTTAACAACATAGCCTATGTCTCTTCCCTACATTATGCTTCCAGAAATCTTGCAAGGTAACTAAGCCATCAGGAGAGCACTGTGTTCACCGATACACTTTCAGGTAGAGTCAGCCGCGTGTGCTTACAAAACCAGTAAATGGAGGTGAAAGGACTTGAACCTGTATCTCTGTCCACTGTCCTCTCATACTTCCTGCTCGCTTGGTGACTTTATTTAGCCACATTCAGTGAGTAAGTGATCCCTGAAGACCACAAGTATCCTTCGTCTGGTCCGGTTGTCGAAAGAAAAGTGTACTTGGTTCTTTGCACACCACCATGTTTGAGGGACATCGGCGTGATCACTGCTGATAGGTGCAGGGACAATTATAAAGGAACACCTATTTCTGGACAGGAGCAGTTGGGAACAAAGAGTGTGTTGTGGAGTGAAGTGTTTATTTGAGGTTCCAAACTTCCCTCCTTAGGTGGTTATTACTTCTTTACATTCGTGAACATCATAAAAAGCAATGATTTTAGAAGCCCAGACGCATATTATTACAGCAATTCATTTGTTGAGGTGAGAGGAAATGAGAAGGAACTTGCTGCACCACTAAATCTATGCCTGAGCACTGCTGAAATCAAACAAAAAGAATTCACGGTGGCTAGATAGGGCTATTTTCTACTGACTCTCTCTGGGGACTCAAACAGAATTCATTTGTTTGTTTGTTTCTTATTTTCACTTGTATAGGTAATCTGTCCCCGCCCCTTCAGCTTGTAGTTTGTCTGTGTCCTTGGATCTCAAGTGAGTCTCCAGTAAGGGAGCACGTAGGAGATCTTGCGTTTTCATCAGTTCTTCTAACACTGGGTCTTTTGATTGAAGCACTCAAAGCCTGTACTTTTATTTATTCTGATATTTGAGAGCTGTGCTCTTACTGCACTTTGAAATTCTTTTTGTTCTCATTAATATACAATCACATGCAGAACATTATGTTTTCCAGTCTACACCCTTCACCAAGTCCCCGGCAAAAGCCAGTTACAGTCGCTGTCCGTCAGCGTGTACTAAGATGCTGTAGAATCACTACATGTCTTCTCTGTGTTTTGCAGCCGTACAAATGACCCCCCAAGTTACACACTATACATGCTAATCCTAATGCCCCCATTCTTTTTCCCCGCCCTTATTACTCCCTTCCCAAAAACCCTCCCCAGTCCCTTTCTCTTTGGTAACTGTTAGTCCACTCTCGGGTTCTGTGAGTCTGCTGCTGTCTTTTCCTTCAGTTTTTCTTTGTTATCATACTCCACACATGAGTGAAATCATTTGGTACATGTATTTCTCCTCCTTGAATATTTGACTGAGCATAATACCCTCTAGCTCCATCCACGTTATTGCAAATAATAGGATTTGTTTTCTTCTTATGGCTGCCTACTGCACTTTTTAAACTGGATTTCATTCTTCTTTTTTGTTTGTAGTTTCGCTATGTGCTTTCACCATTGCTCTCCTGGTTATGAGCAGTAGCTTTGTGTTAATCGATATGTACCTATATCTATCTATCTGTCTGTCTATCTATTTATCAATCAATCAATCAATCAATCAATCATCTTTTTGTCTGCCCATCTGTCCTTGTGTACAGAACAGTTAACCATATATCCTATATCACTTTCCTACACTACGCTTCCAAAAATCCTGCAAAGTATCTAGGCTGTAGAGAGACCACTGGGTTCACCGAGACACTTGCAGTTCGAGGCGGCCGCGTGTACCTACAAAACCAGGAAATAGTTGTGCCGGGACTTGAACCCGTGTCTCTATCCTCTGTCTTCTTTCATCTCCTTCTAACTTACTGTCTGTATTTAGCCACATTCTTTGACTAAGTGCTCCCTGAAGACCACAAGTATCATTCCTCTGGGCCTGTTGTCTCGAGAAAAGAAAACTTGTTCTTTGCTCACCACCATGTTTGAAGGACATCAGCGTGATCACCGGCGATAGGACGGAGGGTCAAATAAAAAGGAACACCAATTTCTAGACAGGAGCAGTTGGGAGCTAAGAGTGTTTTGTGGGGTGACGTGTTTATTTGAGTGTCCAAACTTCCCTCTTTAGGTAGTTATTAGATCCTCCCATTCGTGAACATCATAAAACCCACTGATTTCAAAGGCCCAGACGCTTATTATTACAGCAACTCAGTTGTCGAGGTGAGAGAAAATGAGAAGTATGTTGCTGCACCACTAAATCAATGGCTGGGAACGGCTGAAACCAAACAAAAAGAATTCACGGAGGCCAGATAGGGCTATTTTCTTCTGACTGTCTCAATGGACTCACACAGAATCCATTTGTTTGATTGTTTGTTTTTCAGTTTCACTCGTGTAGGGTACTTGTCCACACACCTTCGGCTTGTAGTGTGTCTGTGTCCTTGGATCTCAAGTGAGTCTCGTGTAAGTAAGCACGTACGTGTCTTGAGTTTTCATCCCTTCTTTTAACCCTGTGTCTTTTGTTTGCTGCACTCAGTGCCTGACCTTTTATTCTGATGATTCAGAGCTGTGCACTTATTGCACTTAAAGAATTTTTTTTATCATTAAGCTAAAATCAATTGAAGAACATTATGTTTACTATGCTCCCCCCTTCACCAAGTACATCTGAAAAACCTCTTCAGTCGCTGTCGATCTGCGTAGTTGGATGCTGTAGACCCCTTCACCATGTCTCTCCCAACAGACCCCATTACAGTCGCTGTCCATCAGTGAGTAGTAAGATGCTATATGATCTCTACTAGCCTTCTCTGTGTTGTACAGCACTCCCCATGACCCCTCGACCCAAAGCATTATACATGCTAAAACTAATGCCCCCATTCTTTCTCCTCACACTTATCCCTCCCTTCAGACCAACCCTGCCCAGTCCTTTTCCCTTTGGTAACTTTTAGTCAGCTCTCGGGTTCTGTGAGTCTGCTGCTGTTTTTCTCCTTCAGTTTTTCTTTGTTGTTGTACTACACACATGAGTGAAAACACTTGGTACTTGTCTTTCTCCGCCTGGCCTATTTCTCTGAACATACTACCGTCTAGCTCCATCCAGGTCATTACAAATGGTAGGATTTGTTTTCTTCTTAAGGCTGCTTACTGCACTTTTAAAACTGGATTTCATTCTTCCTTTTAGTTTGTAGTTTAGCTATGTTATTCACCATTCAACTCCTGGTTATGAACAATAGCTTTGTGTCAATCGATATGTATCTGTATCTATCTATCTAATGGTCTGTCTGTCTATCTATGTTTCTACGTATGTATGTATGTATGTATCTATGTATCTATCTATCTATCTCTCTTCCTATCATCTATCTATGATGTCTATCATCTATCAATCCATGTACCTATCTATCTATCTTTCATCTGTCATCTGTGTACCTATCTATCTATGAATCAATCATCTTTTTGTCTGCCCATCTATCCTTCTGTACAGAACAGTTAACAACATAGCCTATGTCTCTTCCCTACATTATGCTTCCAGAAATCTTGCAAGGTAACTAAGCCATCAGGAGAGCACTGTGTTCACCGATACACTTTCAGGTAGAGTCAGCCGCGTGTGCTTACAAAACCAGTAAATGGAGGTGAAAGGACTTGAACCTGTATCTCTGTCCACTGTCCTCTCATACTTCCTGCTCGCTTGGTGACTTTATTTAGCCACATTCAGTGAGTAAGTGATCCCTGAAGACCACAAGTATCCTTCGTCTGGTCCGGTTGTCGAAAGAAAAGTGTACTTGCTTCTTTGCACACCACCATGTTTGAGGGACATCGGCGTGATCACTGCTGATAGGTGCAGGGACAATTATAAAGGAACACCTATTTCTGGACAGGAGCAGTTGGGAACAAAGAGTGTGTTGTGGAGTGAAGTGTTTATTTGAGGGTCCAAACTTCCTTCCTTAGGTGGGTATTACTTCTTTACATTCGTGAACATCATAAAAAGCAATGATTTTAGAAGCCCAGACGCATATTATTACAGCAATTCATTTGTTGAGGTGAGAGGAAATGAGAAGGAACTTGCTGCACCACTAAATCTATGCCTGAGCACTGCTGAAATCAAACAAAAAGAATTCACGGTGGCTAGATAGGGCTATTTTCTACTGACTCTCTCTGGGGACTCAAACAGAATTCATTTGTTTGTTTGTTTCTTATTTTCACTTGTATAGGTAATCTGTCCCCGCCCCTTCAGCTTGTAGTTTGTCTGTGTCCTTGGATCTCAAGTGAGTCTCCAGTAAGGGAGCACGTAGGAGATCTTGCGTTTTCATCAGTTCTTCTAACACTGGGTCTTTTGATTGAAGCACTCAAAGCCTGTACTTTTATTTATTCTGATATTTGAGAGCTGTGCTCTTACTGCACTTTGAAATTCTTTTTGTTCTCATTAATATACAATCACATGCAGAACATTATGTTTTCCAGTCTACACCCTTCACCAAGTCCCCGGCAAAAGCCAGTTACAGTCGCTGTCCGTCAGCGTGTACTAAGATGCTGTAGAATCACTACATGTCTTCTCTGTGTTTTGCAGCCGTACAAATGACCCCCCAAGTTACACACTATACATGCTAATCCTAATGCCCCCATTCTTTTTCCCCGCCCTTATTACTCCCTTCCCAAAAACCCTCCCCAGTCCCTTTCTCTTTGGTAACTGTTAGTCCACTCTCGGGTTCTGTGAGTCTGCTGCTGTCTTTTCCTTCAGTTTTTCTTTGTTATCATACTCCACACATGAGTGAAATCATTTGGTACATGTATTTCTCCTCCTTGAATATTTGACTGAGCATAATACCCTCTAGCTCCATCCACGTTATTGCAAATAATAGGATTTGTTTTCTTCTTATGGCTGCCTACTGCACTTTTTAAACTGGATTTCATTCTTCTTTTTTGTTTGTAGTTTCGCTATGTGCTTTCACCATTGCTCTCCTGGTTATGAGCAGTAGCTTTGTGTTAATCGATATGTACCTATATCTATCTATCTGTCTGTCTATCTATTTATCAATCAATCAATCAATCAATCAATCATCTTTTTGTCTGCCCATCTGTCCTTGTGTACAGAACAGTTAACCATATATCCTATATCACTTTCCTACACTACGCTTCCAAAAATCCTGCAAAGTATCTAGGCTGTAGAGAGACCACTGGGTTCACCGAGACACTTGCAGTTCGAGGCGGCCGCGTGTACCTACAAAACCAGGAAATAGTTGTGCCGGGACTTGAACCCGTGTCTCTATCCTCTGTCTTCTTTCATCTCCTTCTAACTTACTGTCTGTATTTAGCCACATTCTTTGACTAAGTGCTCCCTGAAGACCACAAGTATCATTCCTCTGGGCCTGTTGTCTCGAGAAAAGAAAACTTGTTCTTTGCTCACCACCATGTTTGAAGGACATCAGCGTGATCACCGGCGATAGGACGGAGGGTCAAATAAAAAGGAACACCAATTTCTAGACAGGAGCAGTTGGGAGCTAAGAGTGTTTTGTGGGGTGACGTGTTTATTTGAGTGTCCAAACTTCCCTCTTTAGGTAGTTATTAGATCCTCCCATTCGTGAACATCATAAAACCCACTGATTTCAAAGGCCCAGACGCTTATTATTACAGCAACTCAGTTGTCGAGGTGAGAGAAAATGAGAAGTATGTTGCTGCACCACTAAATCAATGGCTGGGAACGGCTGAAACCAAACAAAAAGAATTCACGGAGGCCAGATAGGGCTATTTTCTTCTGACTGTCTCAATGGACTCACACAGAATCCATTTGTTTGATTGTTTGTTTTTCAGTTTCACTCGTGTAGGGTACTTGTCCACACACCTTCGGCTTGTAGTGTGTCTGTGTCCTTGGATCTCAAGTGAGTCTCCTGTAAGTAAGCACGTACGTGTCTTGAGTTTTCATCCCTTCTTTTAACCCTGTGTCTTTTGTTTGCTGCACTCAGTGCCTGACCTTTTATTCTGATGATTCAGAGCTGTGCACTTATTGCACTTAAAGAATTTTTTTTATCATTAAGCTAAAATCAATTGAAGAACATTATGTTTACTATGCTCCCCCCTTCACCAAGTACATCTGAAAAACCTCTTCAGTCGCTGTCGATCTGCGTAGTTGGATGCTGTAGACCCCTTCACCATGTCTCTCCCAACAGACCCCATTACAGTCGCTGTCCATCAGTGAGTAGTAAGATGCTATATGATCTCTACTAGCCTTCTCTGTGTTGTACAGCACTCCCCATGACCCCTCGACCCAAAGCATTATACATGCTAAAACTAATGCCCCCATTCTTTCTCCTCACACTTATCCCTCCCTTCAGACCAACCCTGCCCAGTCCTTTTCCCTTTGGTAACTTTTAGTCAGCTCTCGGGTTCTGTGAGTCTGCTGCTGTTTTTCTCCTTCAGTTTTTCTTTGTTGTTGTACTACACACATGAGTGAAAACACTTGGTACTTGTCTTTCTCCGCCTGGCCTATTTCTCTGAACATACTACCGTCTAGCTCCATCCAGGTCATTACAAATGGTAGGATTTGTTTTCTTCTTAAGGCTGCTTACTGCACTTTTAAAACTGGATTTCATTCTTCCTTTTAGTTTGTAGTTTAGCTATGTTATTCACCATTCAACTCCTGGTTATGAACAATAGCTTTGTGTCAATCGATATGTATCTGTATCTATCTATCTAATGGTCTATCTGTCTATCTATGTTTCTACGTATGTATGTATGTATGTATCTATGTATCTATCTATCTATCTCTCTTCCTATCATCTATCTATGATGTCTATCATCTATCAATCCATGTACCTATCTATCTATCTTTCATCTGTCATCTGTGTACCTATCTATCTATGAATCAATCATCTTTTTGTCTGCCCATCTATCCTTCTGTACAGAACAGTTAACAACATAGCCTATGTCTCTTCCCTACATTATGCTTCCAGAAATCTTGCAAGGTAACTAAGCCAAAAGGAAAGCACTGTGTTCACCGATACACTTTCAGGTAGAGTCAGCCGCGTGTGCTTACAAAACCAGTAAATGGAGGTGAAAGGACTTGAACCTGTATCTCTGTCCACTGTCCTCTCATACTTCCTGCTCGCTTGGTGACTTTATTTAGCCACATTCAGTGAGTAAGTGATCCCTGAAGACCACAAGTATCCTTCGTCTGGTCCGGTTGTCGAAAGAAAAGTGTACTTGCTTCTTTGCACACCACCATGTTTGAGGGACATCGGCGTGATCACTGCTGATAGGTGCAGGGACAATTATAAAGGAACACCTATTTCTGGACAGGAGCAGTTGGGAACAAAGAGTGTGTTGTGGAGTGAAGTGTTTATTTGAGGTTCCAAACTTCCCTCCTTAGGTGGTTATTACTTCTTTACATTCGTGAACATCATAAAAAGCAATGATTTTAGAAGCCCAGACGCATATTATTACAGCAATTCATTTGTTGAGGTGAGAGGAAATGAGAAGGAACTTGCTGCACCACTAAATCTATGCCTGAGCACTGCTGAAATCAAACAAAAAGAATTCACGGTGGCTAGATAGGGCTATTTTCTACTGACTCTCTCTGGGGACTCAAACAGAATTCATTTGTTTGTTTGTTTCTTATTTTCACTTGTATAGGTAATCTGTCCCCGCCCCTTCAGCTTGTAGTTTGTCTGTGTCCTTGGATCTCAAGTGAGTCTCCAGTAAGGGAGCACGTAGGAGATCTTGCGTTTTCATCAGTTCTTCTAACACTGGGTCTTTTGATTGAAGCACTCAAAGCCTGTACTTTTATTTATTCTGATATTTGAGAGCTGTGCTCTTACTGCACTTTGAAATTCTTTTTGTTCTCATTAATATACAATCACATGCAGAACATTATGTTTTCCAGTCTACACCCTTCACCAAGTCCCCGGCAAAAGCCAGTTACAGTCGCTGTCCGTCAGCGTGTACTAAGATGCTGTAGAATCACTACATGTCTTCTCTGTGTTATGCAGCCGTACAAATGACCCCCCAAGTTACACACTATACATGCTAATCCTAATGCCCCCATTCTTTTTCCCCGCCCTTATTACTCCCTTCCCAAAAACCCTCCCCAGTCCCTTTCTCTTTGGTAACTGTTAGTCCACTCTCGGGTTCTGTGAGTCTGCTGCTGTCTTTTCCTTCAGTTTTTCTTTGTTATCATACTCCACACATGAGTGAAATCATTTGGTACATGTATTTCTCCTCCTTGAATATTTGACTGAGCATAATACCCTCTAGCTCCATCCACGTTATTGCAAATAATAGGATTTGTTTTCTTCTTATGGCTGCCTACTGCACTTTTTAAACTGGATTTCATTCTTCTTTTTTGTTTGTAGTTTCGCTATGTGCTTTCACCATTGCTCTCCTGGTTATGAGCAGTAGCTTTGTGTTAATCGATATGTACCTATATCTATCTATCTGTCTGTCTATCTATTTATCAATCAATCAATCAATCAATCAATCATCTTTTTGTCTGCCCATCTGTCCTTGTGTACAGAACAGTTAACCATATATCCTATATCACTTTCCTACACTACGCTTCCAAAAATCCTGCAAAGTATCTAGGCTGTAGAGAGACCACTGGGTTCACCGAGACACTTGCAGTTCGAGGCGGCCGCGTGTACCTACAAAACCAGGAAATAGTTGTGCCGGGACTTGAACCCGTGTCTCTATCCTCTGTCTTCTTTCATCTCCTTCTAACTTAATGTCTGTATTTAGCCACATTCTTTGACTAAGTGCTCCCTGAAGACCACAAGTATCATTCCTCTGGGCCTGTTGTCTCGAGAAAAGAAAACTTGTTCTTTGCTCACCACCATGTTTGAAGGACATCAGCGTGATCACCGGCGATAGGACGGAGGGTCAAATAAAAAGGAACACCAATTTCTAGACAGGAGCAGTTGGGAGCTAAGAGTGTTTTGTGGGGTGACGTGTTTATTTGAGTGTCCAAACTTCCCTCTTTAGGTAGTTATTAGATCCTCCCATTCGTGAACATCATAAAACCCACTGATTTCAAAGGCCCAGACGCTTATTATTACAGCAACTCAGTTGTCGAGGTGAGAGAAAATGAGAAGTATGTTGCTGCACCACTAAATCAATGGCTGGGAACGGAAGAAACCAAACAAAAAGAATTCACGGAGGCCAGATAGGGCTATTTTCTTCTGACTGTCTCAATGGACTCACACAGAATCCATTTGTTTGATTGTTTGTTTTTCAGTTTCACTCGTGTAGGGTACTTGTCCACACACCTTCGGCTTGTAGTGTGTCTGTGTCCTTGGATCTCAAGTGAGTCTCCTGTAAGTAAGCACGTACGTGTCTTGAGTTTTCATCCCTTCTTTTAACCCTGTGTCTTTTGTTTGCTGCACTCAGTGCCTGACCTTTTATTCTGATGATTCAGAGCTGTGCACTTATTGCACTTAAAGAATTTTTTTTATCATTAAGCTAAAATCAATTGAAGAACATTATGTTTACTATGCTCCCCCCTTCACCAAGTACATCTGAAAAACCTCTTCAGTCGCTGTCGATCTGCGTAGTTGGATGCTGTAGACCCCTTCACCATGTCCCTCCCAACAGACCCCATTACAGTCGCTGTCCATCAGTGAGTAGTAAGATGCTATATGATCTCTACTAGCCTTCTCTGTGTTGTACAGCACTCCCCATGACCCCTCGACCCAAAGCATTATACATGCTAAAACTAATGCCCCCATTCTTTCTCCTCACACTTATCCCTCCCTTCAGACCAACCCTGCCCAGTCCTTTTCCCTTTGGTAACTTTTAGTCAACTCTCGGGTTCTGTGAGTCTGCTGCTGTTTTTCTCCTTCAGTTTTTCTTTGTTGTTGTACTACACACATGAGTGAAAACACTTGGTACTTGTCTTTCTCCGCCTGGCCTATTTCTCTGAACATACTACCGTCTAGCTCCATCCAGGTCATTACAAATGGTAGGATTTGTTTTCTTCTTAAGGCTGCTTACTGCACTTTTAAAACTGGATTTCATTCTTCCTTTTTGTTTGTAGTTTAGCTATGTTATTCACCATTCAACTCCTGGTTATGAACAATAGCTTTGTGTCAATCGATATGTATCTGTATCTATCTATCTAATGGTCTGTCTGTCTATCTATGTTTCTACGTATGTATGTATGTATGTATCTATGTATCTATCTATCTATCTCTCTTCCTATCATCTATCTATGATGTCTATCATCTATCAATCCATGTACCTATCTATCTATCTTTCATCTGTCATCTGTGTACCTATCTATCTATGAATCAATCATCTTTTTGTCTGCCCATCTATCCTTCTGTACAGAACAGTTAACAACATAGCCTATGTCTCTTCCCTACATTATGCTTCCAGAAATCTTGCAAGGTAACTAAGCCATAAGGAGAGCACTGTGTTCACCAATACACTTTCAGGTAGAGTCAGCCGCGTGTGCTTACAAAACCAGTAAATGTAGGTGAAAGGACCTGAACCTGTATCTCTGTCCACTGTCCTCTCATACTTCCTGCTCGCTTGGTGACTTTATTTAGCCACATTCAGTGAGTAATTGATCCCTGAAGACCACAAGTATCCTTCGTCTGGTCCGGTTGTCGAAAGAAAAGTGTACTTGCTTCTTTGCACACCACCATGTTTGAGGGACATCGGCGTGATCACTGCTGATAGGTGCAGGGACAATTATAAAGGAACACCTATTTCTGGACAGGAGCAGTTGGGAACAAAGAGTGTGCTGTGGAGTGAAGTGTTTATTTGAGGGTCCAAACTTCCCTCCTTAGGTGGTTATTACTTCTTTACATTCGTGAACATCATAAAAAGCAATGATTTTAGAAGCCCAGACGCATATTATTACAGCAATTCATTTGTTGAGGTGAGAGGAAATGAGAAGGAACTTGCTGCACCACTAAATCTATGCCTGAGCACTGCTGAAATCAAACAAAAAGAATTCACGGTGGCTAGATAGGGCTATTTTCTACTGACTCTCTCTGGGGACTCAAACAGAATTCATTTGTTTGTTTGTTTCTTATTTTCACTTGTATAGGTAATCTGTCCCCGCCCCTTCAGCTTGTAGTTTTTCTGTGTCCTTGGATCTCAAGTGAGTCTCCAGTAAGGGAGCACGTAGGAGATCTTGCGTTTTCATCAGTTCTTCTAACACTGGGTCTTTTGATTGAAGCACTCAAAGCCTGTACTTTTATTTATTCTGATATTTGAGAGCTGTGCTCTTACTGCACTTTGAAATTCTTTTTGTTCTCATTAATATACAATCACATGCAGAACATTATGTTTTCCAGTCTACACCCTTCACCAAGTCCCCGGCAAAAGCCAGTTACAGTCGCTGTCCGTCAGCGTGTACTAAGATGCTGTAGAATCACTACATGTCTTCTCTGTGTTATGCAGCCGTACAAATGACCCCCCAAGTTACACACTATACATGCTAATCCTAATGCCCCCATTCTTTTTCCCCGCCCTTATTACTCCCTTCCCAAAAACCCTCCCCAGTCCCTTTCTCTTTGGTAACTGTTAGTCCACTCTCGGGTTCTGTGAGTCTGCTGCTGTCTTTTCCTTCAGTTTTTCTTTGTTATCATACTCCACACATGAGTGAAATCATTTGGTACATGTATTTCTCCTCCTTGAATATTTGACTGAGCATAATACCCTCTAGCTCCATCCACGTTATTGCAAATAATAGGATTTGTTTTCTTCTTATGGCTGCCTACTGCACTTTTTAAACTGGATTTCATTCTTCTTTTTTGTTTGTAGTTTCGCTATGTGCTTTCACCATTGCTCTCCTGGTTATGAGCAGTAGCTTTGTGTTAATCGATATGTACCTATATCTATCTATCTGTCTATCTATTTATCAATCAATCAATCAATCAATCAATCAATCATCTTTTTGTCTGCCCATCTGTCCTTGTGTACAGAACAGTTAACCATATATCCTATATCACTTTCCTACACTACGCTTCCAAAAATCCTGCAAAGTATCTAGGCTGTAGAGAGACCACTGGGTTCACCGAGACACTTGCAGTTCGAGGCGGCCGCGTGTACCTACAAAACCAGGAAATAGTTGTGCCGGGACTTGAACCCGTGTCTCTATCCTCTGTCTTCTTTCATCTCCTTCTAACTTACTGTCTGTATTTAGCCACATTCTTTGACTAAGTGCTCCCTGAAGACCACAAGTATCATTCCTCTGGGCCTGTTGTCTCGAGAAAAGAAAACTTGTTCTTTGCTCACCACCATGTTTGAAGGACATCAGCGTGATCACCGGCGATAGGACGGAGGGTCAAATAAAAAGGAACACCAATTTCTAGACAGGAGCAGTTGGGAGCTAAGAGTGTTTTGTGGGGTGACGTGTTTATTTGAGTGTCCAAACTTCCCTCTTTAGGTAGTTATTAGATCCTCCCATTCGTGAACATCATAAAACCCACTGATTTCAAAGGCCCAGACGCTTATTATTACAGCAACTCAGTTGTCGAGGTGAGAGAAAATGAGAAGTATGTTGCTGCACCACTAAATCAATGGCTGGGAACGGCTGAAACCAAACAAAAAGAATTCACGGAGGCCAGATAGGGCTATTTTCTTCTGACTGTCTCAATGGACTCACACAGAATCCATTTGTTTGATTGTTTGTTTTTCAGTTTCACTCGTGTAGGGTACTTGTCCACACACCTTCGGCTTGTAGTGTGTCTGTGTCCTTGGATCTCAAGTGAGTCTCCTGTAAGTAAGCACGTACGTGTCTTGAGTTTTCATCCCTTCTTTTAACCCTGTGTCTTTTGTTTGCTGCACTCAGTGCCTGACCTTTTATTCTGATGATTCAGAGCTGTGCACTTATTGCACTTAAAGAATTTTTTTTATCATTAAGCTAAAATCAATTGAAGAACATTATGTTTACTATGCTCCCCCCTTCACCAAGTACATCTGAAAAACCTCTTCAGTCGCTGTCGATCTGCGTAGTTGGATGCTGTAGACCCCTTCACCATGTCCCTCCCAACAGACCCCATTACAGTCGCTGTCCATCAGTGAGTAGTAAGATGCTATATGATCTCTACTAGCCTTCTCTGTGTTGTACAGCACTCCCCATGACCCCTCGACCCAAAGCATTATACATGCTAAAACTAATGCCCCCATTCTTTCTCCTCACACTTATCCCTCCCTTCAGACCAACCCTGCCCAGTCCTTTTCCCTTTGGTAACTTTTAGTCAACTCTCGGGTTCTGTGAGTCTGCTGCTGTTTTTCTCCTTCAGTTTTTCTTTGTTGTTGTACTACACACATGAGTGAAGACACTTGGTACTTGTCTTTCTCCGCCTGGCCTATTTCTCTGAACATACTACCGTCTAGCTCCATCCAGGTCATTACAAATGGTAGGATTTGTTTTCTTCTTAAGGCTGCTTACTGCACTTTTAAAACTGGATTTCATTCTTCCTTTTTGTTTGTAGTTTAGCTATGTTATTCACCATTCAACTCCTGGTTATGAACAATAGCTTTGTGTCAATCGATATGTATCTGTATCTATCTATCTAATGGTCTGTCTGTCTATCTATGTTTCTACGTATGTATGTATGTATGTATCTATGTATCTATCTATCTATCTCTCTTCCTATCATCTATCTATGATGTCTATCATCTATCAATCCATGTACCTATCTATCTATCTTTCATCTGTCATCTGTGTACCTATCTATCTATGAATCAATCATCTTTTTGTCTGCCCATCTATCCTTCTGTACAGAACAGTTAACAACATAGCCTATGTCTCTTCCCTACATTATGCTTCCAGAAATCTTGCAAGGTAACTAAGCCATCAGGAGAGCACTGTGTTCACCGATACACTTTCAGGTAGAGTCAGCCGCGTGTGCTTACAAAACCAGTAAATGGAGGTGAAAGGACTTGAACCTGTATCTCTGTCCACTGTCCTCTCATACTTCCTGCTCGCTTGGTGACTTTATTTAGCCACATTCAGTGAGTAAGTGATCCCTGAAGACCACAAGTATCCTTCGTCTGGTCCGGTTGTCGAAAGAAAAGTGTACTTGGTTCTTTGCACACCACCATGTTTGAGGGACATCGGCGTGATCACTGCTGATAGGTGCAGGGACAATTATAAAGGAACACCTATTTCTGGACAGGAGCAGTTGGGAACAAAGAGTGTGTTGTGGAGTGAAGTGTTTATTTGAGGTTCCAAACTTCCCTCCTTAGGTGGTTATTACTTCTTTACATTCGTGAACATCATAAAAAGCAATGATTTTAGAAGCCCAGACGCATATTATTACAGCAATTCATTTGTTGAGGTGAGAGGAAATGAGAAGGAACTTGCTGCACCACTAAATCTATGCCTGAGCACTGCTGAAATCAAACAAAAAGAATTCACGGTGGCTAGATAGGGCTATTTTCTACTGACTCTCTCTGGGGACTCAAACAGAATTCATTTGTTTGTTTGTTTCTTATTTTCACTTGTATAGGTAATCTGTCCCCGCCCCTTCAGCTTGTAGTTTGTCTGTGTCCTTGGATCTCAAGTGAGTCTCCAGTAAGGGAGCACGTAGGAGATCTTGCGTTTTCATCAGTTCTTCTAACACTGGGTCTTTTGATTGAAGCACTCAAAGCCTGTACTTTTATTTATTCTGATATTTGAGAGCTGTGCTCTTACTGCACTTTGAAATTCTTTTTGTTCTCATTAATATACAATCACATGCAGAACATTATGTTTTCCAGTCTACACCCTTCACCAAGTCCCCGGCAAAAGCCAGTTACAGTCGCTGTCCGTCAGCGTGTACTAAGATGCTGTAGAATCACTACATGTCTTCTCTGTGTTATGCAGCCGTACAAATGACCCCCCAAGTTACACACTATACATGCTAATCCTAATGCCCCCATTCTTTTTCCCCGCCCTTATTACTCCCTTCCCAAAAACCCTCCCCAGTCCCTTTCTCTTTGGTAACTGTTAGTCCACTCTCGGGTTCTGTGAGTCTGCTGCTGTCTTTTCCTTCAGTTTTTCTTTGTTATCATACTCCACACATGAGTGAAATCATTTGGTACATGTATTTCTCCTCCTTGAATATTTGACTGAGCATAATACCCTCTAGCTCCATCCACGTTATTGCAAATAATAGGATTTGTTTTCTTCTTATGGCTGCCTACTGCACTTTTTAAACTGGATTTCATTCTTCTTTTTTGTTTGTAGTTTCGCTATGTGCTTTCACCATTGCTCTCCTGGTTATGAGCAGTAGCTTTGTGTTAATCGATATGTACCTATATCTATCTATCTGTCTGTCTATCTATTTATCAATCAATCAATCAATCAATCAATCATCTTTTTGTCTGCCCATCTGTCCTTGTGTACAGAACAGTTAACCATATATCCTATATCACTTTCCTACACTACGCTTCCAAAAATCCTGCAAAGTATCTAGGCTGTAGAGAGACCACTGGGTTCACCGAGACACTTGCAGTTCGAGGCGGCCGCGTGTACCTACAAAACCAGGAAATAGTTGTGCCGGGACTTGAACCCGTGTCTCTATCCTCTGTCTTCTTTCATCTCCTTCTAACTTACTGTCTGTATTTAGCCACATTCTTTGACTAAGTGCTCCCTGAAGACCACAAGTATCATTCCTCTGGGCCTGTTGTCTCGAGAAAAGAAAACTTGTTCTTTGCTCACCACCATGTTTGAAGGACATCAGCGTGATCACCGGCGATAGGACGGAGGGTCAAATAAAAAGGAACACCAATTTCTAGACAGGAGCAGTTGGGAGCTAAGAGTGTTTTGTGGGGTGACGTGTTTATTTGAGTGTCCAAACTTCCCTCTTTAGGTAGTTATTAGATCCTCCCATTCGTGAACATCATAAAACCCACTGATTTCAAAGGCCCAGACGCTTATTATTACAGCAACTCAGTTGTCGAGGTGAGAGAAAATGAGAAGTATGTTGCTGCACCACTAAATCAATGGCTGGGAACGGAAGAAACCAAACAAAAAGAATTCACGGAGGCCAGATAGGGCTATTTTCTTCTGACTGTCTCAATGGACTCACACAGAATCCATTTGTTTGATTGTTTGTTTTTCAGTTTCACTCGTGTAGGGTACTTGTCCACACACCTTCGGCTTGTAGTGTGTCTGTGTCCTTGGATCTCAAGTGAGTCTCCTGTAAGTAAGCACGTACGTGTCTTGAGTTTTCATCCCTTCTTTTAACCCTGTGTCTTTTGTTTGCTGCACTCAGTGCCTGACCTTTTATTCTGATGATTCAGAGCTGTGCACTTATTGCACTTAAAGAATTTTTTTTATCATTAAGCTAAAATCAATTGAAGAACATTATGTTTACTATGCTCCCCCCTTCACCAAGTACATCTGAAAAACCTCTTCAGTCGCTGTCGATCTGCGTAGTTGGATGCTGTAGACCCCTTCACCATGTCCCTCCCAACAGACCCCATTACAGTCGCTGTCCATCAGTGAGTAGTAAGATGCTATATGATCTCTACTAGCCTTCTCTGTGTTGTACAGCACTCCCCATGACCCCTCGACCCAAAGCATTATACATGCTAAAACTAATGCCCCCATTCTTTCTCCTCACACTTATCCCTCCCTTCAGACCAACCCTGCCCAGTCCTTTTCCCTTTGGTAACTTTTAGTCAACTCTCGGGTTCTGTGAGTCTGCTGCTGTTTTTCTCCTTCAGTTTTTCTTTGTTGTTGTACTACACACATGAGTGAAAACACTTGGTACTTGTCTTTCTCCGCCTGGCCTATTTCTCTGAACATACTACCGTCTAGCTCCATCCAGGTCATTACAAATGGTAGGATTTGTTTTCTTCTTAAGGCTGCTTACTGCACTTTTAAAACTGGATTTCATTCTTCCTTTTTGTTTGTAGTTTAGCTATGTTATTCACCATTCAACTCCTGGTTATGAACAATAGCTTTGTGTCAATCGATATGTATCTGTATCTATCTATCTAATGGTCTGTCTGTCTATCTATGTTTCTACGTATGTATGTATGTATGTATCTATGTATCTATCTATCTATCTCTCTTCCTATCATCTATCTATGATGTCTATCATCTATCAATCCATGTACCTATCTATCTATCTTTCATCTGTCATCTGTGTACCTATCTATCTATGAATCAATCATCTTTTTGTCTGCCCATCTATCCTTCTGTACAGAACAGTTAACAACATAGCCTATGTCTCTTCCCTACATTATGCTTCCAGAAATCTTGCAAGGTAACTAAGCCATAAGGAGAGCACTGTGTTCACCAATACACTTTCAGGTAGAGTCAGCCGCGTGTGCTTACAAAACCAGTAAATGTAGGTGAAAGGACCTGAACCTGTATCTCTGTCCACTGTCCTCTCATACTTCCTGCTCGCTTGGTGACTTTATTTAGCCACATTCAGTGAGTAATTGATCCCTGAAGACCACAAGTATCCTTCGTCTGGTCCGGTTGTCGAAAGAAAAGTGTACTTGCTTCTTTGCACACCACCATGTTTGAGGGACATCGGCGTGATCACTGCTGATAGGTGCAGGGACAATTATAAAGGAACACCTATTTCTGGACAGGAGCAGTTGGGAACAAAGAGTGTGCTGTGGAGTGAAGTGTTTATTTGAGGGTCCAAACTTCCCTCCTTAGGTGGTTATTACTTCTTTACATTCGTGAACATCATAAAAAGCAATGATTTTAGAAGCCCAGACGCATATTATTACAGCAATTCATTTGTTGAGGTGAGAGGAAATGAGAAGGAACTTGCTGCACCACTAAATCTATGCCTGAGCACTGCTGAAATCAAACAAAAAGAATTCACGGTGGCTAGATAGGGCTATTTTCTACTGACTCTCTCTGGGGACTCAAACAGAATTCATTTGTTTGTTTGTTTCTTATTTTCACTTGTATAGGTAATCTGTCCCCGCCCCTTCAGCTTGTAGTTTTTCTGTGTCCTTGGATCTCAAGTGAGTCTCCAGTAAGGGAGCACGTAGGAGATCTTGCGTTTTCATCAGTTCTTCTAACACTGGGTCTTTTGATTGAAGCACTCAAAGCCTGTACTTTTATTTATTCTGATATTTGAGAGCTGTGCTCTTACTGCACTTTGAAATTCTTTTTGTTCTCATTAATATACAATCACATGCAGAACATTATGTTTTCCAGTCTACACCCTTCACCAAGTCCCCGGCAAAAGCCAGTTACAGTCGCTGTCCGTCAGCGTGTACTAAGATGCTGTAGAATCACTACATGTCTTCTCTGTGTTATGCAGCCGTACAAATGACCCCCCAAGTTACACACTATACATGCTAATCCTAATGCCCCCATTCTTTTTCCCCGCCCTTATTACTCCCTTCCCAAAAACCCTCCCCAGTCCCTTTCTCTTTGGTAACTGTTAGTCCACTCTCGGGTTCTGTGAGTCTGCTGCTGTCTTTTCCTTCAGTTTTTCTTTGTTATCATACTCCACACATGAGTGAAATCATTTGGTACATGTATTTCTCCTCCTTGAATATTTGACTGAGCATAATACCCTCTAGCTCCATCCACGTTATTGCAAATAATAGGATTTGTTTTCTTCTTATGGCTGCCTACTGCACTTTTTAAACTGGATTTCATTCTTCTTTTTTGTTTGTAGTTTCGCTATGTGCTTTCACCATTGCTCTCCTGGTTATGAGCAGTAGCTTTGTGTTAATCGATATGTACCTATATCTATCTATCTGTCTATCTATTTATCAATCAATCAATCAATCAATCAATCAATCATCTTTTTGTCTGCCCATCTGTCCTTGTGTACAGAACAGTTAACCATATATCCTATATCACTTTCCTACACTACGCTTCCAAAAATCCTGCAAAGTATCTAGGCTGTAGAGAGACCACTGGGTTCACCGAGACACTTGCAGTTCGAGGCGGCCGCGTGTACCTACAAAACCAGGAAATAGTTGTGCCGGGACTTGAACCCGTGTCTCTATCCTCTGTCTTCTTTCATCTCCTTCTAACTTACTGTCTGTATTTAGCCACATTCTTTGACTAAGTGCTCCCTGAAGACCACAAGTATCATTCCTCTGGGCCTGTTGTCTCGAGAAAAGAAAACTTGTTCTTTGCTCACCACCATGTTTGAAGGACATCAGCGTGATCACCGGCGATAGGACGGAGGGTCAAATAAAAAGGAACACCAATTTCTAGACAGGAGCAGTTGGGAGCTAAGAGTGTTTTGTGGGGTGACGTGTTTATTTGAGTGTCCAAACTTCCCTCTTTAGGTAGTTATTAGATCCTCCCATTCGTGAACATCATAAAACCCACTGATTTCAAAGGCCCAGACGCTTATTATTACAGCAACTCAGTTGTCGAGGTGAGAGAAAATGAGAAGTATGTTGCTGCACCACTAAATCAATGGCTGGGAACGGCTGAAACCAAACAAAAAGAATTCACGGAGGCCAGATAGGGCTATTTTCTTCTGACTGTCTCAATGGACTCACACAGAATCCATTTGTTTGATTGTTTGTTTTTCAGTTTCACTCGTGTAGGGTACTTGTCCACACACCTTCGGCTTGTAGTGTGTCTGTGTCCTTGGATCTCAAGTGAGTCTCCTGTAAGTAAGCACGTACGTGTCTTGAGTTTTCATCCCTTCTTTTAACCCTGTGTCTTTTGTTTGCTGCACTCAGTGCCTGACCTTTTATTCTGATGATTCAGAGCTGTGCACTTATTGCACTTAAAGAATTTTTTTTATCATTAAGCTAAAATCAATTGAAGAACATTATGTTTACTATGCTCCCCCCTTCACCAAGTACATCTGAAAAACCTCTTCAGTCGCTGTCGATCTGCGTAGTTGGATGCTGTAGACCCCTTCACCATGTCCCTCCCAACAGACCCCATTACAGTCGCTGTCCATCAGTGAGTAGTAAGATGCTATATGATCTCTACTAGCCTTCTCTGTGTTGTACAGCACTCCCCATGACCCCTCGACCCAAAGCATTATACATGCTAAAACTAATGCCCCCATTCTTTCTCCTCACACTTATCCCTCCCTTCAGACCAACCCTGCCCAGTCCTTTTCCCTTTGGTAACTTTTAGTCAACTCTCGGGTTCTGTGAGTCTGCTGCTGTTTTTCTCCTTCAGTTTTTCTTTGTTGTTGTACTACACACATGAGTGAAGACACTTGGTACTTGTCTTTCTCCGCCTGGCCTATTTCTCTGAACATACTACCGTCTAGCTCCATCCAGGTCATTACAAATGGTAGGATTTGTTTTCTTCTTAAGGCTGCTTACTGCACTTTTAAAACTGGATTTCATTCTTCCTTTTTGTTTGTAGTTTAGCTATGTTATTCACCATTCAACTCCTGGTTATGAACAATAGCTTTGTGTCAATCGATATGTATCTGTATCTATCTATCTAATGGTCTGTCTGTCTATCTATGTTTCTACGTATGTATGTATGTATGTATCTATGTATCTATCTATCTATCTCTCTTCCTATCATCTATCTATGATGTCTATCATCTATCAATCCATGTACCTATCTATCTATCTTTCATCTGTCATCTGTGTACCTATCTATCTATGAATCAATCATCTTTTTGTCTGCCCATCTATCCTTCTGTACAGAACAGTTAACAACATAGCCTATGTCTCTTCCCTACATTATGCTTCCAGAAATCTTGCAAGGTAACTAAGCCATCAGGAGAGCACTGTGTTCACCGATACACTTTCAGGTAGAGTCAGCCGCGTGTGCTTACAAAACCAGTAAATGGAGGTGAAAGGACTTGAACCTGTATCTCTGTCCACTGTCCTCTCATACTTCCTGCTCGCTTGGTGACTTTATTTAGCCACATTCAGTGAGTAAGTGATCCCTGAAGACCACAAGTATCCTTCGTCTGGTCCGGTTGTCGAAAGAAAAGTGTACTTGGTTCTTTGCACACCACCATGTTTGAGGGACATCGGCGTGATCACTGCTGATAGGTGCAGGGACAATTATAAAGGAACACCTATTTCTGGACAGGAGCAGTTGGGAACAAAGAGTGTGTTGTGGAGTGAAGTGTTTATTTGAGGTTCCAAACTTCCCTCCTTAGGTGGTTATTACTTCTTTACATTCGTGAACATCATAAAAAGCAATGATTTTAGAAGCCCAGACGCATATTATTACAGCAATTCATTTGTTGAGGTGAGAGGAAATGAGAAGGAACTTGCTGCACCACTAAATCTATGCCTGAGCACTGCTGAAATCAAACAAAAAGAATTCACGGTGGCTAGATAGGGCTATTTTCTACTGACTCTCTCTGGGGACTCAAACAGAATTCATTTGTTTGTTTGTTTCTTATTTTCACTTGTATAGGTAATCTGTCCCCGCCCCTTCAGCTTGTAGTTTGTCTGTGTCCTTGGATCTCAAGTGAGTCTCCAGTAAGGGAGCACGTAGGAGATCTTGCGTTTTCATCAGTTCTTCTAACACTGGGTCTTTTGATTGAAGCACTCAAAGCCTGTACTTTTATTTATTCTGATATTTGAGAGCTGTGCTCTTACTGCACTTTGAAATTCTTTTTGTTCTCATTAATATACAATCACATGCAGAACATTATGTTTTCCAGTCTACACCCTTCACCAAGTCCCCGGCAAAAGCCAGTTACAGTCGCTGTCCGTCAGCGTGTACTAAGATGCTGTAGAATCACTACATGTCTTCTCTGTGTTTTGCAGCCGTACAAATGACCCCCCAAGTTACACACTATACATGCTAATCCTAATGCCCCCATTCTTTTTCCCCGCCCTTATTACTCCCTTCCCAAAAACCCTCCCCAGTCCCTTTCTCTTTGGTAACTGTTAGTCCACTCTCGGGTTCTGTGAGTCTGCTGCTGTCTTTTCCTTCAGTTTTTCTTTGTTATCATACTCCACACATGAGTGAAATCATTTGGTACATGTATTTCTCCTCCTTGAATATTTGACTGAGCATAATACCCTCTAGCTCCATCCACGTTATTGCAAATAATAGGATTTGTTTTCTTCTTATGGCTGCCTACTGCACTTTTTAAACTGGATTTCATTCTTCTTTTTTGTTTGTAGTTTCGCTATGTGCTTTCACCATTGCTCTCCTGGTTATGAGCAGTAGCTTTGTGTTAATCGATATGTACCTATATCTATCTATCTGTCTGTCTATCTATTTATCAATCAATCAATCAATCAATCAATCATCTTTTTGTCTGCCCATCTGTCCTTGTGTACAGAACAGTTAACCATATATCCTATATCACTTTCCTACACTACGCTTCCAAAAATCCTGCAAAGTATCTAGGCTGTAGAGAGACCACTGGGTTCACCGAGACACTTGCAGTTCGAGGCGGCCGCGTGTACCTACAAAACCAGGAAATAGTTGTGCCGGGACTTGAACCCGTGTCTCTATCCTCTGTCTTCTTTCATCTCCTTCTAACTTACTGTCTGTATTTAGCCACATTCTTTGACTAAGTGCTCCCTGAAGACCACAAGTATCATTCCTCTGGGCCT
Organism: Manis pentadactyla; assembly: GCF_030020395.1. Classification (NCBI taxonomy): domain Eukaryota; kingdom Metazoa; phylum Chordata; class Mammalia; order Pholidota; family Manidae; genus Manis; species Manis pentadactyla. The sequence goes on along the minus strand of NW_026644987.1, from coordinate 31,477 downwards.
GTTGTCTCGAGAAAAGAAAACTTGTTCTTTGCTCACCACCATGTTTGAAGGACATCAGCGTGATCACCGGCGATAGGACGGAGGGTCAAATAAAAAGGAACACCAATTTCTAGACAGGAGCAGTTGGGAGCTAAGAGTGTTTTGTGGGGTGACGTGTTTATTTGAGTGTCCAAACTTCCCTCTTTAGGTAGTTATTAGATCCTCCCATTCGTGAACATCATAAAACCCACTGATTTCAAAGGCCCAGACGCTTATTATTACAGCAACTCAGTTGTCGAGGTGAGAGAAAATGAGAAGTATGTTGCTGCACCACTAAATCAATGGCTGGGAACGGCTGAAACCAAACAAAAAGAATTCACGGAGGCCAGATAGGGCTATTTTCTTCTGACTGTCTCAATGGACTCACACAGAATCCATTTGTTTGATTGTTTGTTTTTCAGTTTCACTCGTGTAGGGTACTTGTCCACACACCTTCGGCTTGTAGTGTGTCTGTGTCCTTGGATCTCAAGTGAGTCTCGTGTAAGTAAGCACGTACGTGTCTTGAGTTTTCATCCCTTCTTTTAACCCTGTGTCTTTTGTTTGCTGCACTCAGTGCCTGACCTTTTATTCTGATGATTCAGAGCTGTGCACTTATTGCACTTAAAGAATTTTTTTTATCATTAAGCTAAAATCAATTGAAGAACATTATGTTTACTATGCTCCCCCCTTCACCAAGTACATCTGAAAAACCTCTTCAGTCGCTGTCGATCTGCGTAGTTGGATGCTGTAGACCCCTTCACCATGTCTCTCCCAACAGACCCCATTACAGTCGCTGTCCATCAGTGAGTAGTAAGATGCTATATGATCTCTACTAGCCTTCTCTGTGTTGTACAGCACTCCCCATGACCCCTCGACCCAAAGCATTATACATGCTAAAACTAATGCCCCCATTCTTTCTCCTCACACTTATCCCTCCCTTCAGACCAACCCTGCCCAGTCCTTTTCCCTTTGGTAACTTTTAGTCAGCTCTCGGGTTCTGTGAGTCTGCTGCTGTTTTTCTCCTTCAGTTTTTCTTTGTTGTTGTACTACACACATGAGTGAAAACACTTGGTACTTGTCTTTCTCCGCCTGGCCTATTTCTCTGAACATACTACCGTCTAGCTCCATCCAGGTCATTACAAATGGTAGGATTTGTTTTCTTCTTAAGGCTGCTTACTGCACTTTTAAAACTGGATTTCATTCTTCCTTTTAGTTTGTAGTTTAGCTATGTTATTCACCATTCAACTCCTGGTTATGAACAATAGCTTTGTGTCAATCGATATGTATCTGTATCTATCTATCTAATGGTCTGTCTGTCTATCTATGTTTCTACGTATGTATGTATGTATGTATCTATGTATCTATCTATCTATCTCTCTTCCTATCATCTATCTATGATGTCTATCATCTATCAATCCATGTACCTATCTATCTATCTTTCATCTGTCATCTGTGTACCTATCTATCTATGAATCAATCATCTTTTTGTCTGCCCATCTATCCTTCTGTACAGAACAGTTAACAACATAGCCTATGTCTCTTCCCTACATTATGCTTCCAGAAATCTTGCAAGGTAACTAAGCCATCAGGAGAGCACTGTGTTCACCGATACACTTTCAGGTAGAGTCAGCCGCGTGTGCTTACAAAACCAGTAAATGGAGGTGAAAGGACTTGAACCTGTATCTCTGTCCACTGTCCTCTCATACTTCCTGCTCGCTTGGTGACTTTATTTAGCCACATTCAGTGAGTAAGTGATCCCTGAAGACCACAAGTATCCTTCGTCTGGTCCGGTTGTCGAAAGAAAAGTGTACTTGCTTCTTTGCACACCACCATGTTTGAGGGACATCGGCGTGATCACTGCTGATAGGTGCAGGGACAATTATAAAGGAACACCTATTTCTGGACAGGAGCAGTTGGGAACAAAGAGTGTGTTGTGGAGTGAAGTGTTTATTTGAGGGTCCAAACTTCCTTCCTTAGGTGGGTATTACTTCTTTACATTCGTGAACATCATAAAAAGCAATGATTTTAGAAGCCCAGACGCATATTATTACAGCAATTCATTTGTTGAGGTGAGAGGAAATGAGAAGGAACTTGCTGCACCACTAAATCTATGCCTGAGCACTGCTGAAATCAAACAAAAAGAATTCACGGTGGCTAGATAGGGCTATTTTCTACTGACTCTCTCTGGGGACTCAAACAGAATTCATTTGTTTGTTTGTTTCTTATTTTCACTTGTATAGGTAATCTGTCCCCGCCCCTTCAGCTTGTAGTTTGTCTGTGTCCTTGGATCTCAAGTGAGTCTCCAGTAAGGGAGCACGTAGGAGATCTTGCGTTTTCATCAGTTCTTCTAACACTGGGTCTTTTGATTGAAGCACTCAAAGCCTGTACTTTTATTTATTCTGATATTTGAGAGCTGTGCTCTTACTGCACTTTGAAATTCTTTTTGTTCTCATTAATATACAATCACATGCAGAACATTATGTTTTCCAGTCTACACCCTTCACCAAGTCCCCGGCAAAAGCCAGTTACAGTCGCTGTCCGTCAGCGTGTACTAAGATGCTGTAGAATCACTACATGTCTTCTCTGTGTTTTGCAGCCGTACAAATGACCCCCCAAGTTACACACTATACATGCTAATCCTAATGCCCCCATTCTTTTTCCCCGCCCTTATTACTCCCTTCCCAAAAACCCTCCCCAGTCCCTTTCTCTTTGGTAACTGTTAGTCCACTCTCGGGTTCTGTGAGTCTGCTGCTGTCTTTTCCTTCAGTTTTTCTTTGTTATCATACTCCACACATGAGTGAAATCATTTGGTACATGTATTTCTCCTCCTTGAATATTTGACTGAGCATAATACCCTCTAGCTCCATCCACGTTATTGCAAATAATAGGATTTGTTTTCTTCTTATGGCTGCCTACTGCACTTTTTAAACTGGATTTCATTCTTCTTTTTTGTTTGTAGTTTCGCTATGTGCTTTCACCATTGCTCTCCTGGTTATGAGCAGTAGCTTTGTGTTAATCGATATGTACCTATATCTATCTATCTGTCTGTCTATCTATTTATCAATCAATCAATCAATCAATCAATCATCTTTTTGTCTGCCCATCTGTCCTTGTGTACAGAACAGTTAACCATATATCCTATATCACTTTCCTACACTACGCTTCCAAAAATCCTGCAAAGTATCTAGGCTGTAGAGAGACCACTGGGTTCACCGAGACACTTGCAGTTCGAGGCGGCCGCGTGTACCTACAAAACCAGGAAATAGTTGTGCCGGGACTTGAACCCGTGTCTCTATCCTCTGTCTTCTTTCATCTCCTTCTAACTTACTGTCTGTATTTAGCCACATTCTTTGACTAAGTGCTCCCTGAAGACCACAAGTATCATTCCTCTGGGCCTGTTGTCTCGAGAAAAGAAAACTTGTTCTTTGCTCACCACCATGTTTGAAGGACATCAGCGTGATCACCGGCGATAGGACGGAGGGTCAAATAAAAAGGAACACCAATTTCTAGACAGGAGCAGTTGGGAGCTAAGAGTGTTTTGTGGGGTGACGTGTTTATTTGAGTGTCCAAACTTCCCTCTTTAGGTAGTTATTAGATCCTCCCATTCGTGAACATCATAAAACCCACTGATTTCAAAGGCCCAGACGCTTATTATTACAGCAACTCAGTTGTCGAGGTGAGAGAAAATGAGAAGTATGTTGCTGCACCACTAAATCAATGGCTGGGAACGGCTGAAACCAAACAAAAAGAATTCACGGAGGCCAGATAGGGCTATTTTCTTCTGACTGTCTCAATGGACTCACACAGAATCCATTTGTTTGATTGTTTGTTTTTCAGTTTCACTCGTGTAGGGTACTTGTCCACACACCTTCGGCTTGTAGTGTGTCTGTGTCCTTGGATCTCAAGTGAGTCTCCTGTAAGTAAGCACGTACGTGTCTTGAGTTTTCATCCCTTCTTTTAACCCTGTGTCTTTTGTTTGCTGCACTCAGTGCCTGACCTTTTATTCTGATGATTCAGAGCTGTGCACTTATTGCACTTAAAGAATTTTTTTTATCATTAAGCTAAAATCAATTGAAGAACATTATGTTTACTATGCTCCCCCCTTCACCAAGTACATCTGAAAAACCTCTTCAGTCGCTGTCGATCTGCGTAGTTGGATGCTGTAGACCCCTTCACCATGTCTCTCCCAACAGACCCCATTACAGTCGCTGTCCATCAGTGAGTAGTAAGATGCTATATGATCTCTACTAGCCTTCTCTGTGTTGTACAGCACTCCCCATGACCCCTCGACCCAAAGCATTATACATGCTAAAACTAATGCCCCCATTCTTTCTCCTCACACTTATCCCTCCCTTCAGACCAACCCTGCCCAGTCCTTTTCCCTTTGGTAACTTTTAGTCAGCTCTCGGGTTCTGTGAGTCTGCTGCTGTTTTTCTCCTTCAGTTTTTCTTTGTTGTTGTACTACACACATGAGTGAAAACACTTGGTACTTGTCTTTCTCCGCCTGGCCTATTTCTCTGAACATACTACCGTCTAGCTCCATCCAGGTCATTACAAATGGTAGGATTTGTTTTCTTCTTAAGGCTGCTTACTGCACTTTTAAAACTGGATTTCATTCTTCCTTTTAGTTTGTAGTTTAGCTATGTTATTCACCATTCAACTCCTGGTTATGAACAATAGCTTTGTGTCAATCGATATGTATCTGTATCTATCTATCTAATGGTCTATCTGTCTATCTATGTTTCTACGTATGTATGTATGTATGTATCTATGTATCTATCTATCTATCTCTCTTCCTATCATCTATCTATGATGTCTATCATCTATCAATCCATGTACCTATCTATCTATCTTTCATCTGTCATCTGTGTACCTATCTATCTATGAATCAATCATCTTTTTGTCTGCCCATCTATCCTTCTGTACAGAACAGTTAACAACATAGCCTATGTCTCTTCCCTACATTATGCTTCCAGAAATCTTGCAAGGTAACTAAGCCAAAAGGAAAGCACTGTGTTCACCGATACACTTTCAGGTAGAGTCAGCCGCGTGTGCTTACAAAACCAGTAAATGGAGGTGAAAGGACTTGAACCTGTATCTCTGTCCACTGTCCTCTCATACTTCCTGCTCGCTTGGTGACTTTATTTAGCCACATTCAGTGAGTAAGTGATCCCTGAAGACCACAAGTATCCTTCGTCTGGTCCGGTTGTCGAAAGAAAAGTGTACTTGCTTCTTTGCACACCACCATGTTTGAGGGACATCGGCGTGATCACTGCTGATAGGTGCAGGGACAATTATAAAGGAACACCTATTTCTGGACAGGAGCAGTTGGGAACAAAGAGTGTGTTGTGGAGTGAAGTGTTTATTTGAGGTTCCAAACTTCCCTCCTTAGGTGGTTATTACTTCTTTACATTCGTGAACATCATAAAAAGCAATGATTTTAGAAGCCCAGACGCATATTATTACAGCAATTCATTTGTTGAGGTGAGAGGAAATGAGAAGGAACTTGCTGCACCACTAAATCTATGCCTGAGCACTGCTGAAATCAAACAAAAAGAATTCACGGTGGCTAGATAGGGCTATTTTCTACTGACTCTCTCTGGGGACTCAAACAGAATTCATTTGTTTGTTTGTTTCTTATTTTCACTTGTATAGGTAATCTGTCCCCGCCCCTTCAGCTTGTAGTTTGTCTGTGTCCTTGGATCTCAAGTGAGTCTCCAGTAAGGGAGCACGTAGGAGATCTTGCGTTTTCATCAGTTCTTCTAACACTGGGTCTTTTGATTGAAGCACTCAAAGCCTGTACTTTTATTTATTCTGATATTTGAGAGCTGTGCTCTTACTGCACTTTGAAATTCTTTTTGTTCTCATTAATATACAATCACATGCAGAACATTATGTTTTCCAGTCTACACCCTTCACCAAGTCCCCGGCAAAAGCCAGTTACAGTCGCTGTCCGTCAGCGTGTACTAAGATGCTGTAGAATCACTACATGTCTTCTCTGTGTTATGCAGCCGTACAAATGACCCCCCAAGTTACACACTATACATGCTAATCCTAATGCCCCCATTCTTTTTCCCCGCCCTTATTACTCCCTTCCCAAAAACCCTCCCCAGTCCCTTTCTCTTTGGTAACTGTTAGTCCACTCTCGGGTTCTGTGAGTCTGCTGCTGTCTTTTCCTTCAGTTTTTCTTTGTTATCATACTCCACACATGAGTGAAATCATTTGGTACATGTATTTCTCCTCCTTGAATATTTGACTGAGCATAATACCCTCTAGCTCCATCCACGTTATTGCAAATAATAGGATTTGTTTTCTTCTTATGGCTGCCTACTGCACTTTTTAAACTGGATTTCATTCTTCTTTTTTGTTTGTAGTTTCGCTATGTGCTTTCACCATTGCTCTCCTGGTTATGAGCAGTAGCTTTGTGTTAATCGATATGTACCTATATCTATCTATCTGTCTGTCTATCTATTTATCAATCAATCAATCAATCAATCAATCATCTTTTTGTCTGCCCATCTGTCCTTGTGTACAGAACAGTTAACCATATATCCTATATCACTTTCCTACACTACGCTTCCAAAAATCCTGCAAAGTATCTAGGCTGTAGAGAGACCACTGGGTTCACCGAGACACTTGCAGTTCGAGGCGGCCGCGTGTACCTACAAAACCAGGAAATAGTTGTGCCGGGACTTGAACCCGTGTCTCTATCCTCTGTCTTCTTTCATCTCCTTCTAACTTAATGTCTGTATTTAGCCACATTCTTTGACTAAGTGCTCCCTGAAGACCACAAGTATCATTCCTCTGGGCCTGTTGTCTCGAGAAAAGAAAACTTGTTCTTTGCTCACCACCATGTTTGAAGGACATCAGCGTGATCACCGGCGATAGGACGGAGGGTCAAATAAAAAGGAACACCAATTTCTAGACAGGAGCAGTTGGGAGCTAAGAGTGTTTTGTGGGGTGACGTGTTTATTTGAGTGTCCAAACTTCCCTCTTTAGGTAGTTATTAGATCCTCCCATTCGTGAACATCATAAAACCCACTGATTTCAAAGGCCCAGACGCTTATTATTACAGCAACTCAGTTGTCGAGGTGAGAGAAAATGAGAAGTATGTTGCTGCACCACTAAATCAATGGCTGGGAACGGAAGAAACCAAACAAAAAGAATTCACGGAGGCCAGATAGGGCTATTTTCTTCTGACTGTCTCAATGGACTCACACAGAATCCATTTGTTTGATTGTTTGTTTTTCAGTTTCACTCGTGTAGGGTACTTGTCCACACACCTTCGGCTTGTAGTGTGTCTGTGTCCTTGGATCTCAAGTGAGTCTCCTGTAAGTAAGCACGTACGTGTCTTGAGTTTTCATCCCTTCTTTTAACCCTGTGTCTTTTGTTTGCTGCACTCAGTGCCTGACCTTTTATTCTGATGATTCAGAGCTGTGCACTTATTGCACTTAAAGAATTTTTTTTATCATTAAGCTAAAATCAATTGAAGAACATTATGTTTACTATGCTCCCCCCTTCACCAAGTACATCTGAAAAACCTCTTCAGTCGCTGTCGATCTGCGTAGTTGGATGCTGTAGACCCCTTCACCATGTCCCTCCCAACAGACCCCATTACAGTCGCTGTCCATCAGTGAGTAGTAAGATGCTATATGATCTCTACTAGCCTTCTCTGTGTTGTACAGCACTCCCCATGACCCCTCGACCCAAAGCATTATACATGCTAAAACTAATGCCCCCATTCTTTCTCCTCACACTTATCCCTCCCTTCAGACCAACCCTGCCCAGTCCTTTTCCCTTTGGTAACTTTTAGTCAACTCTCGGGTTCTGTGAGTCTGCTGCTGTTTTTCTCCTTCAGTTTTTCTTTGTTGTTGTACTACACACATGAGTGAAAACACTTGGTACTTGTCTTTCTCCGCCTGGCCTATTTCTCTGAACATACTACCGTCTAGCTCCATCCAGGTCATTACAAATGGTAGGATTTGTTTTCTTCTTAAGGCTGCTTACTGCACTTTTAAAACTGGATTTCATTCTTCCTTTTTGTTTGTAGTTTAGCTATGTTATTCACCATTCAACTCCTGGTTATGAACAATAGCTTTGTGTCAATCGATATGTATCTGTATCTATCTATCTAATGGTCTGTCTGTCTATCTATGTTTCTACGTATGTATGTATGTATGTATCTATGTATCTATCTATCTATCTCTCTTCCTATCATCTATCTATGATGTCTATCATCTATCAATCCATGTACCTATCTATCTATCTTTCATCTGTCATCTGTGTACCTATCTATCTATGAATCAATCATCTTTTTGTCTGCCCATCTATCCTTCTGTACAGAACAGTTAACAACATAGCCTATGTCTCTTCCCTACATTATGCTTCCAGAAATCTTGCAAGGTAACTAAGCCATAAGGAGAGCACTGTGTTCACCAATACACTTTCAGGTAGAGTCAGCCGCGTGTGCTTACAAAACCAGTAAATGTAGGTGAAAGGACCTGAACCTGTATCTCTGTCCACTGTCCTCTCATACTTCCTGCTCGCTTGGTGACTTTATTTAGCCACATTCAGTGAGTAATTGATCCCTGAAGACCACAAGTATCCTTCGTCTGGTCCGGTTGTCGAAAGAAAAGTGTACTTGCTTCTTTGCACACCACCATGTTTGAGGGACATCGGCGTGATCACTGCTGATAGGTGCAGGGACAATTATAAAGGAACACCTATTTCTGGACAGGAGCAGTTGGGAACAAAGAGTGTGCTGTGGAGTGAAGTGTTTATTTGAGGGTCCAAACTTCCCTCCTTAGGTGGTTATTACTTCTTTACATTCGTGAACATCATAAAAAGCAATGATTTTAGAAGCCCAGACGCATATTATTACAGCAATTCATTTGTTGAGGTGAGAGGAAATGAGAAGGAACTTGCTGCACCACTAAATCTATGCCTGAGCACTGCTGAAATCAAACAAAAAGAATTCACGGTGGCTAGATAGGGCTATTTTCTACTGACTCTCTCTGGGGACTCAAACAGAATTCATTTGTTTGTTTGTTTCTTATTTTCACTTGTATAGGTAATCTGTCCCCGCCCCTTCAGCTTGTAGTTTGTCTGTGTCCTTGGATCTCAAGTGAGTCTCCAGTAAGGGAGCACGTAGGAGATCTTGCGTTTTCATCAGTTCTTCTAACACTGGGTCTTTTGATTGAAGCACTCAAAGCCTGTACTTTTATTTATTCTGATATTTGAGAGCTGTGCTCTTACTGCACTTTGAAATTCTTTTTGTTCTCATTAATATACAATCACATGCAGAACATTATGTTTTCCAGTCTACACCCTTCACCAAGTCCCCGGCAAAAGCCAGTTACAGTCGCTGTCCGTCAGCGTGTACTAAGATGCTGTAGAATCACTACATGTCTTCTCTGTGTTATGCAGCCGTACAAATGACCCCCCAAGTTACACACTATACATGCTAATCCTAATGCCCCCATTCTTTTTCCCCGCCCTTATTACTCCCTTCCCAAAAACCCTCCCCAGTCCCTTTCTCTTTGGTAACTGTTAGTCCACTCTCGGGTTCTGTGAGTCTGCTGCTGTCTTTTCCTTCAGTTTTTCTTTGTTATCATACTCCACACATGAGTGAAATCATTTGGTACATGTATTTCTCCTCCTTGAATATTTGACTGAGCATAATACCCTCTAGCTCCATCCACGTTATTGCAAATAATAGGATTTGTTTTCTTCTTATGGCTGCCTACTGCACTTTTTAAACTGGATTTCATTCTTCTTTTTTGTTTGTAGTTTCGCTATGTGCTTTCACCATTGCTCTCCTGGTTATGAGCAGTAGCTTTGTGTTAATCGATATGTACCTATATCTATCTATCTGTCTGTCTATCTATTTATCAATCAATCAATCAATCAATCAATCATCTTTTTGTCTGCCCATCTGTCCTTGTGTACAGAACAGTTAACCATATATCCTATATCACTTTCCTACACTACGCTTCCAAAAATCCTGCAAAGTATCTAGGCTGTAGAGAGACCACTGGGTTCACCGAGACACTTGCAGTTCGAGGCGGCCGCGTGTACCTACAAAACCAGGAAATAGTTGTGCCGGGACTTGAACCCGTGTCTCTATCCTCTGTCTTCTTTCATCTCCTTCTAACTTAATGTCTGTATTTAGCCACATTCTTTGACTAAGTGCTCCCTGAAGACCACAAGTATCATTCCTCTGGGCCTGTTGTCTCGAGAAAAGAAAACTTGTTCTTTGCTCACCACCATGTTTGAAGGACATCAGCGTGATCACCGGCGATAGGACGGAGGGTCAAATAAAAAGGAACACCAATTTCTAGACAGGAGCAGTTGGGAGCTAAGAGTGTTTTGTGGGGTGACGTGTTTATTTGAGTGTCCAAACTTCCCTCTTTAGGTAGTTATTAGATCCTCCCATTCGTGAACATCATAAAACCCACTGATTTCAAAGGCCCAGACGCTTATTATTACAGCAACTCAGTTGTCGAGGTGAGAGAAAATGAGAAGTATGTTGCTGCACCACTAAATCAATGGCTGGGAACGGAAGAAACCAAACAAAAAGAATTCACGGAGGCCAGATAGGGCTATTTTCTTCTGACTGTCTCAATGGACTCACACAGAATCCATTTGTTTGATTGTTTGTTTTTCAGTTTCACTCGTGTAGGGTACTTGTCCACACACCTTCGGCTTGTAGTGTGTCTGTGTCCTTGGATCTCAAGTGAGTCTCCTGTAAGTAAGCACGTACGTGTCTTGAGTTTTCATCCCTTCTTTTAACCCTGTGTCTTTTGTTTGCTGCACTCAGTGCCTGACCTTTTATTCTGATGATTCAGAGCTGTGCACTTATTGCACTTAAAGAATTTTTTTTATCATTAAGCTAAAATCAATTGAAGAACATTATGTTTACTATGCTCCCCCCTTCACCAAGTACATCTGAAAAACCTCTTCAGTCGCTGTCGATCTGCGTAGTTGGATGCTGTAGACCCCTTCACCATGTCCCTCCCAACAGACCCCATTACAGTCGCTGTCCATCAGTGAGTAGTAAGATGCTATATGATCTCTACTAGCCTTCTCTGTGTTGTACAGCACTCCCCATGACCCCTCGACCCAAAGCATTATACATGCTAAAACTAATGCCCCCATTCTTTCTCCTCACACTTATCCCTCCCTTCAGACCAACCCTGCCCAGTCCTTTTCCCTTTGGTAACTTTTAGTCAACTCTCGGGTTCTGTGAGTCTGCTGCTGTTTTTCTCCTTCAGTTTTTCTTTGTTGTTGTACTACACACATGAGTGAAAACACTTGGTACTTGTCTTTCTCCGCCTGGCCTATTTCTCTGAACATACTACCGTCTAGCTCCATCCAGGTCATTACAAATGGTAGGATTTGTTTTCTTCTTAAGGCTGCTTACTGCACTTTTAAAACTGGATTTCATTCTTCCTTTTTGTTTGTAGTTTAGCTATGTTATTCACCATTCAACTCCTGGTTATGAACAATAGCTTTGTGTCAATCGATATGTATCTGTATCTATCTATCTAATGGTCTGTCTGTCTATCTATGTTTCTACGTATGTATGTATGTATGTATCTATGTATCTATCTATCTATCTCTCTTCCTATCATCTATCTATGATGTCTATCATCTATCAATCCATGTACCTATCTATCTATCTTTCATCTGTCATCTGTGTACCTATCTATCTATGAATCAATCATCTTTTTGTCTGCCCATCTATCCTTCTGTACAGAACAGTTAACAACATAGCCTATGTCTCTTCCCTACATTATGCTTCCAGAAATCTTGCAAGGTAACTAAGCCATAAGGAGAGCACTGTGTTCACCAATACACTTTCAGGTAGAGTCAGCCGCGTGTGCTTACAAAACCAGTAAATGTAGGTGAAAGGACCTGAACCTGTATCTCTGTCCACTGTCCTCTCATACTTCCTGCTCGCTTGGTGACTTTATTTAGCCACATTCAGTGAGTAATTGATCCCTGAAGACCACAAGTATCCTTCGTCTGGTCCGGTTGTCGAAAGAAAAGTGTACTTGCTTCTTTGCACACCACCATGTTTGAGGGACATCGGCGTGATCACTGCTGATAGGTGCAGGGACAATTATAAAGGAACACCTATTTCTGGACAGGAGCAGTTGGGAACAAAGAGTGTGCTGTGGAGTGAAGTGTTTATTTGAGGGTCCAAACTTCCCTCCTTAGGTGGTTATTACTTCTTTACATTCGTGAACATCATAAAAAGCAATGATTTTAGAAGCCCAGACGCATATTATTACAGCAATTCATTTGTTGAGGTGAGAGGAAATGAGAAGGAACTTGCTGCACCACTAAATCTATGCCTGAGCACTGCTGAAATCAAACAAAAAGAATTCACGGTGGCTAGATAGGGCTATTTTCTACTGACTCTCTCTGGGGACTCAAACAGAATTCATTTGTTTGTTTGTTTCTTATTTTCACTTGTATAGGTAATCTGTCCCCGCCCCTTCAGCTTGTAGTTTTTCTGTGTCCTTGGATCTCAAGTGAGTCTCCAGTAAGGGAGCACGTAGGAGATCTTGCGTTTTCATCAGTTCTTCTAACACTGGGTCTTTTGATTGAAGCACTCAAAGCCTGTACTTTTATTTATTCTGATATTTGAGAGCTGTGCTCTTACTGCACTTTGAAATTCTTTTTGTTCTCATTAATATACAATCACATGCAGAACATTATGTTTTCCAGTCTACACCCTTCACCAAGTCCCCGGCAAAAGCCAGTTACAGTCGCTGTCCGTCAGCGTGTACTAAGATGCTGTAGAATCACTACATGTCTTCTCTGTGTTATGCAGCCGTACAAATGACCCCCCAAGTTACACACTATACATGCTAATCCTAATGCCCCCATTCTTTTTCCCCGCCCTTATTACTCCCTTCCCAAAAACCCTCCCCAGTCCCTTTCTCTTTGGTAACTGTTAGTCCACTCTCGGGTTCTGTGAGTCTGCTGCTGTCTTTTCCTTCAGTTTTTCTTTGTTATCATACTCCACACATGAGTGAAATCATTTGGTACATGTATTTCTCCTCCTTGAATATTTGACTGAGCATAATACCCTCTAGCTCCATCCACGTTATTGCAAATAATAGGATTTGTTTTCTTCTTATGGCTGCCTACTGCACTTTTTAAACTGGATTTCATTCTTCTTTTTTGTTTGTAGTTTCGCTATGTGCTTTCACCATTGCTCTCCTGGTTATGAGCAGTAGCTTTGTGTTAATCGATATGTACCTATATCTATCTATCTGTCTATCTATTTATCAATCAATCAATCAATCAATCAATCAATCATCTTTTTGTCTGCCCATCTGTCCTTGTGTACAGAACAGTTAACCATATATCCTATATCACTTTCCTACACTACGCTTCCAAAAATCCTGCAAAGTATCTAGGCTGTAGAGAGACCACTGGGTTCACCGAGACACTTGCAGTTCGAGGCGGCCGCGTGTACCTACAAAACCAGGAAATAGTTGTGCCGGGACTTGAACCCGTGTCTCTATCCTCTGTCTTCTTTCATCTCCTTCTAACTTACTGTCTGTATTTAGCCACATTCTTTGACTAAGTGCTCCCTGAAGACCACAAGTATCATTCCTCTGGGCCTGTTGTCTCGAGAAAAGAAAACTTGTTCTTTGCTCACCACCATGTTTGAAGGACATCAGCGTGATCACCGGCGATAGGACGGAGGGTCAAATAAAAAGGAACACCAATTTCTAGACAGGAGCAGTTGGGAGCTAAGAGTGTTTTGTGGGGTGACGTGTTTATTTGAGTGTCCAAACTTCCCTCTTTAGGTAGTTATTAGATCCTCCCATTCGTGAACATCATAAAACCCACTGATTTCAAAGGCCCAGACGCTTATTATTACAGCAACTCAGTTGTCGAGGTGAGAGAAAATGAGAAGTATGTTGCTGCACCACTAAATCAATGGCTGGGAACGGCTGAAACCAAACAAAAAGAATTCACGGAGGCCAGATAGGGCTATTTTCTTCTGACTGTCTCAATGGACTCACACAGAATCCATTTGTTTGATTGTTTGTTTTTCAGTTTCACTCGTGTAGGGTACTTGTCCACACACCTTCGGCTTGTAGTGTGTCTGTGTCCTTGGATCTCAAGTGAGTCTCCTGTAAGTAAGCACGTACGTGTCTTGAGTTTTCATCCCTTCTTTTAACCCTGTGTCTTTTGTTTGCTGCACTCAGTGCCTGACCTTTTATTCTGATGATTCAGAGCTGTGCACTTATTGCACTTAAAGAATTTTTTTTATCATTAAGCTAAAATCAATTGAAGAACATTATGTTTACTATGCTCCCCCCTTCACCAAGTACATCTGAAAAACCTCTTCAGTCGCTGTCGATCTGCGTAGTTGGATGCTGTAGACCCCTTCACCATGTCCCTCCCAACAGACCCCATTACAGTCGCTGTCCATCAGTGAGTAGTAAGATGCTATATGATCTCTACTAGCCTTCTCTGTGTTGTACAGCACTCCCCATGACCCCTCGACCCAAAGCATTATACATGCTAAAACTAATGCCCCCATTCTTTCTCCTCACACTTATCCCTCCCTTCAGACCAACCCTGCCCAGTCCTTTTCCCTTTGGTAACTTTTAGTCAACTCTCGGGTTCTGTGAGTCTGCTGCTGTTTTTCTCCTTCAGTTTTTCTTTGTTGTTGTACTACACACATGAGTGAAGACACTTGGTACTTGTCTTTCTCCGCCTGGCCTATTTCTCTGAACATACTACCGTCTAGCTCCATCCAGGTCATTACAAATGGTAGGATTTGTTTTCTTCTTAAGGCTGCTTACTGCACTTTTAAAACTGGATTTCATTCTTCCTTTTTGTTTGTAGTTTAGCTATGTTATTCACCATTCAACTCCTGGTTATGAACAATAGCTTTGTGTCAATCGATATGTATCTGTATCTATCTATCTAATGGTCTGTCTGTCTATCTATGTTTCTACGTATGTATGTATGTATGTATCTATGTATCTATCTATCTATCTCTCTTCCTATCATCTATCTATGATGTCTATCATCTATCAATCCATGTACCTATCTATCTATCTTTCATCTGTCATCTGTGTACCTATCTATCTATGAATCAATCATCTTTTTGTCTGCCCATCTATCCTTCTGTACAGAACAGTTAACAACATAGCCTATGTCTCTTCCCTACATTATGCTTCCAGAAATCTTGCAAGGTAACTAAGCCATCAGGAGAGCACTGTGTTCACCGATACACTTTCAGGTAGAGTCAGCCGCGTGTGCTTACAAAACCAGTAAATGGAGGTGAAAGGACTTGAACCTGTATCTCTGTCCACTGTCCTCTCATACTTCCTGCTCGCTTGGTGACTTTATTTAGCCACATTCAGTGAGTAAGTGATCCCTGAAGACCACAAGTATCCTTCGTCTGGTCCGGTTGTCGAAAGAAAAGTGTACTTGGTTCTTTGCACACCACCATGTTTGAGGGACATCGGCGTGATCACTGCTGATAGGTGCAGGGACAATTATAAAGGAACACCTATTTCTGGACAGGAGCAGTTGGGAACAAAGAGTGTGTTGTGGAGTGAAGTGTTTATTTGAGGTTCCAAACTTCCCTCCTTAGGTGGTTATTACTTCTTTACATTCGTGAACATCATAAAAAGCAATGATTTTAGAAGCCCAGACGCATATTATTACAGCAATTCATTTGTTGAGGTGAGAGGAAATGAGAAGGAACTTGCTGCACCACTAAATCTATGCCTGAGCACTGCTGAAATCAAACAAAAAGAATTCACGGTGGCTAGATAGGGCTATTTTCTACTGACTCTCTCTGGGGACTCAAACAGAATTCATTTGTTTGTTTGTTTCTTATTTTCACTTGTATAGGTAATCTGTCCCCGCCCCTTCAGCTTGTAGTTTGTCTGTGTCCTTGGATCTCAAGTGAGTCTCCAGTAAGGGAGCACGTAGGAGATCTTGCGTTTTCATCAGTTCTTCTAACACTGGGTCTTTTGATTGAAGCACTCAAAGCCTGTACTTTTATTTATTCTGATATTTGAGAGCTGTGCTCTTACTGCACTTTGAAATTCTTTTTGTTCTCATTAATATACAATCACATGCAGAACATTATGTTTTCCAGTCTACACCCTTCACCAAGTCCCCGGCAAAAGCCAGTTACAGTCGCTGTCCGTCAGCGTGTACTAAGATGCTGTAGAATCACTACATGTCTTCTCTGTGTTATGCAGCCGTACAAATGACCCCCCAAGTTACACACTATACATGCTAATCCTAATGCCCCCATTCTTTTTCCCCGCCCTTATTACTCCCTTCCCAAAAACCCTCCCCAGTCCCTTTCTCTTTGGTAACTGTTAGTCCACTCTCGGGTTCTGTGAGTCTGCTGCTGTCTTTTCCTTCAGTTTTTCTTTGTTATCATACTCCACACATGAGTGAAATCATTTGGTACATGTATTTCTCCTCCTTGAATATTTGACTGAGCATAATACCCTCTAGCTCCATCCACGTTATTGCAAATAATAGGATTTGTTTTCTTCTTATGGCTGCCTACTGCACTTTTTAAACTGGATTTCATTCTTCTTTTTTGTTTGTAGTTTCGCTATGTGCTTTCACCATTGCTCTCCTGGTTATGAGCAGTAGCTTTGTGTTAATCGATATGTACCTATATCTATCTATCTGTCTGTCTATCTATTTATCAATCAATCAATCAATCAATCAATCATCTTTTTGTCTGCCCATCTGTCCTTGTGTACAGAACAGTTAACCATATATCCTATATCACTTTCCTACACTACGCTTCCAAAAATCCTGCAAAGTATCTAGGCTGTAGAGAGACCACTGGGTTCACCGAGACACTTGCAGTTCGAGGCGGCCGCGTGTACCTACAAAACCAGGAAATAGTTGTGCCGGGACTTGAACCCGTGTCTCTATCCTCTGTCTTCTTTCATCTCCTTCTAACTTACTGTCTGTATTTAGCCACATTCTTTGACTAAGTGCTCCCTGAAGACCACAAGTATCATTCCTCTGGGCCTGTTGTCTCGAGAAAAGAAAACTTGTTCTTTGCTCACCACCATGTTTGAAGGACATCAGCGTGATCACCGGCGATAGGACGGAGGGTCAAATAAAAAGGAACACCAATTTCTAGACAGGAGCAGTTGGGAGCTAAGAGTGTTTTGTGGGGTGACGTGTTTATTTGAGTGTCCAAACTTCCCTCTTTAGGTAGTTATTAGATCCTCCCATTCGTGAACATCATAAAACCCACTGATTTCAAAGGCCCAGACGCTTATTATTACAGCAACTCAGTTGTCGAGGTGAGAGAAAATGAGAAGTATGTTGCTGCACCACTAAATCAATGGCTGGGAACGGAAGAAACCAAACAAAAAGAATTCACGGAGGCCAGATAGGGCTATTTTCTTCTGACTGTCTCAATGGACTCACACAGAATCCATTTGTTTGATTGTTTGTTTTTCAGTTTCACTCGTGTAGGGTACTTGTCCACACACCTTCGGCTTGTAGTGTGTCTGTGTCCTTGGATCTCAAGTGAGTCTCCTGTAAGTAAGCACGTACATGTCTTGAGTTTTCATCCCTTCTTTTAACCCTGTGTCTTTTGTTTGCTGCACTCAGTGCCTGACCTTTTATTCTGATGATTCAGAGCTGTGCACTTATTGCACTTAAAGAATTTTTTTTATCATTAAGCTAAAATCAATTGAAGAACATTATGTTTACTATGCTCCCCCCTTCACCAAGTACATCTGAAAAACCTCTTCAGTCGCTGTCGATCTGCGTAGTTGGATGCTGTAGACCCCTTCACCATGTCCCTCCCAACAGACCCCATTACAGTCGCTGTCCATCAGTGAGTAGTAAGATGCTATATGATCTCTACTAGCCTTCTCTGTGTTGTACAGCACTCCCCATGACCCCTCGACCCAAAGCATTATACATGCTAAAACTAATGCCCCCATTCTTTCTCCTCACACTTATCCCTCCCTTCAGACCAACCCTGCCCAGTCCTTTTCCCTTTGGTAACTTTTAGTCAACTCTCGGGTTCTGTGAGTCTGCTGCTGTTTTTCTCCTTCAGTTTTTCTTTGTTGTTGTACTACACACATGAGTGAAAACACTTGGTACTTGTCTTTCTCCGCCTGGCCTATTTCTCTGAACATACTACCGTCTAGCTCCATCCAGGTCATTACAAATGGTAGGATTTGTTTTCTTCTTAAGGCTGCTTACTGCACTTTTAAAACTGGATTTCATTCTTCCTTTTTGTTTGTAGTTTAGCTATGTTATTCACCATTCAACTCCTGGTTATGAACAATAGCTTTGTGTCAATCGATATGTATCTGTATCTATCTCTCTAATGGTCTGTCTGTCTATCTATGTTTCTACGTATGTATGTATGTATGTATCTATGTATCTATCTATCTATCTCTCTTCCTATCATCTATCTATGATGTCTATCATCTATCAATCCATGTACCTATCTATCTATCTTTCATCTGTCATCTGTGTACCTATCTATCTATGAATCAATCATCTTTTTGTCTGCCCATCTATCCTTCTGTACAGAACAGTTAACAACATAGCCTATGTCTCTTCCCTACATTATGCTTCCAGAAATCTTGCAAGGTAACTAAGCCATAAGGAGAGCACTGTGTTCACCAATACACTTTCAGGTAGAGTCAGCCGCGTGTGCTTACAAAACCAGTAAATGTAGGTGAAAGGACCTGAACCTGTATCTCTGTCCACTGTCCTCTCATACTTCCTGCTCGCTTGGTGACTTTATTTAGCCACATTCAGTGAGTAATTGATCCCTGAAGACCACAAGTATCCTTCGTCTGGTCCGGTTGTCGAAAGAAAAGTGTACTTGCTTCTTTGCACACCACCATGTTTGAGGGACATCGGCGTGATCACTGCTGATAGGTGCAGGGACAATTATAAAGGAACACCTATTTCTGGACAGGAGCAGTTGGGAACAAAGAGTGTGCTGTGGAGTGAAGTGTTTATTTGAGGGTCCAAACTTCCCTCCTTAGGTGGTTATTACTTCTTTACATTCGTGAACATCATAAAAAGCAATGATTTTAGAAGCCCAGACGCATATTATTACAGCAATTCATTTGTTGAGGTGAGAGGAAATGAGAAGGAACTTGCTGCACCACTAAATCTATGCCTGAGCACTGCTGAAATCAAACAAAAAGAATTCACGGTGGCTAGATAGGGCTATTTTCTACTGACTCTCTCTGGGGACTCAAACAGAATTCATTTGTTTGTTTGTTTCTTATTTTCACTTGTATAGGTAATCTGTCCCCGCCCCTTCAGCTTGTAGTTTTTCTGTGTCCTTGGATCTCAAGTGAGTCTCCAGTAAGGGAGCACGTAGGAGATCTTGCGTTTTCATCAGTTCTTCTAACACTGGGTCTTTTGATTGAAGCACTCAAAGCCTGTACTTTTATTTATTCTGATATTTGAGAGCTGTGCTCTTACTGCACTTTGAAATTCTTTTTGTTCTCATTAATATACAATCACATGCAGAACATTATGTTTTCCAGTCTACACCCTTCACCAAGTCCCCGGCAAAAGCCAGTTACAGTCGCTGTCCGTCAGCGTGTACTAAGATGCTGTAGAATCACTACATGTCTTCTCTGTGTTATGCAGCCGTACAAATGACCCCCCAAGTTACACACTATACATGCTAATCCTAATGCCCCCATTCTTTTTCCCCGCCCTTATTACTCCCTTCCCAAAAACCCTCCCCAGTCCCTTTCTCTTTGGTAACTGTTAGTCCACTCTCGGGTTCTGTGAGTCTGCTGCTGTCTTTTCCTTCAGTTTTTCTTTGTTATCATACTCCACACATGAGTGAAATCATTTGGTACATGTATTTCTCCTCCTTGAATATTTGACTGAGCATAATACCCTCTAGCTCCATCCACGTTATTGCAAATAATAGGATTTGTTTTCTTCTTATGGCTGCCTACTGCACTTTTTAAACTGGATTTCATTCTTCTTTTTTGTTTGTAGTTTCGCTATGTGCTTTCACCATTGCTCTCCTGGTTATGAGCAGTAGCTTTGTGTTAATCGATATGTACCTATATCTATCTATCTGTCTATCTATTTATCAATCAATCAATCAATCAATCAATCAATCATCTTTTTGTCTGCCCATCTGTCCTTGTGTACAGAACAGTTAACCATATATCCTATATCACTTTCCTACACTACGCTTCCAAAAATCCTGCAAAGTATCTAGGCTGTAGAGAGACCACTGGGTTCACCGAGACACTTGCAGTTCGAGGCGGCCGCGTGTACCTACAAAACCAGGAAATAGTTGTGCCGGGACTTGAACCCGTGTCTCTATCCTCTGTCTTCTTTCATCTCCTTCTAACTTACTGTCTGTATTTAGCCACATTCTTTGACTAAGTGCTCCCTGAAGACCACAAGTATCATTCCTCTGGGCCTGTTGTCTCGAGAAAAGAAAACTTGTTCTTTGCTCACCACCATGTTTGAAGGACATCAGCGTGATCACCGGCGATAGGACGGAGGGTCAAATAAAAAGGAACACCAATTTCTAGACAGGAGCAGTTGGGAGCTAAGAGTGTTTTGTGGGGTGACGTGTTTATTTGAGTGTCCAAACTTCCCTCTTTAGGTAGTTATTAGATCCTCCCATTCGTGAACATCATAAAACCCACTGATTTCAAAGGCCCAGACGCTTATTATTACAGCAACTCAGTTGTCGAGGTGAGAGAAAATGAGAAGTATGTTGCTGCACCACTAAATCAATGGCTGGGAACGGCTGAAACCAAACAAAAAGAATTCACGGAGGCCAGATAGGGCTATTTTCTTCTGACTGTCTCAATGGACTCACACAGAATCCATTTGTTTGATTGTTTGTTTTTCAGTTTCACTCGTGTAGGGTACTTGTCCACACACCTTCGGCTTGTAGTGTGTCTGTGTCCTTGGATCTCAAGTGAGTCTCCTGTAAGTAAGCACGTACGTGTCTTGAGTTTTCATCCCTTCTTTTAACCCTGTGTCTTTTGTTTGCTGCACTCAGTGCCTGACCTTTTATTCTGATGATTCAGAGCTGTGCACTTATTGCACTTAAAGAATTTTTTTTATCATTAAGCTAAAATCAATTGAAGAACATTATGTTTACTATGCTCCCCCCTTCACCAAGTACATCTGAAAAACCTCTTCAGTCGCTGTCGATCTGCGTAGTTGGATGCTGTAGACCCCTTCACCATGTCCCTCCCAACAGACCCCATTACAGTCGCTGTCCATCAGTGAGTAGTAAGATGCTATATGATCTCTACTAGCCTTCTCTGTGTTGTACAGCACTCCCCATGACCCCTCGACCCAAAGCATTATACATGCTAAAACTAATGCCCCCATTCTTTCTCCTCACACTTATCCCTCCCTTCAGACCAACCCTGCCCAGTCCTTTTCCCTTTGGTAACTTTTAGTCAACTCTCGGGTTCTGTGAGTCTGCTGCTGTTTTTCTCCTTCAGTTTTTCTTTGTTGTTGTACTACACACATGAGTGAAGACACTTGGTACTTGTCTTTCTCCGCCTGGCCTATTTCTCTGAACATACTACCGTCTAGCTCCATCCAGGTCATTACAAATGGTAGGATTTGTTTTCTTCTTAAGGCTGCTTACTGCACTTTTAAAACTGGATTTCATTCTTCCTTTTTGTTTGTAGTTTAGCTATGTTATTCACCATTCAACTCCTGGTTATGAACAATAGCTTTGTGTCAATCGATATGTATCTGTATCTATCTATCTAATGGTCTGTCTGTCTATCTATGTTTCTACGTATGTATGTATGTATGTATCTATGTATCTATCTATCTATCTCTCTTCCTATCATCTATCTATGATGTCTATCATCTATCAATCCATGTACCTATCTATCTATCTTTCATCTGTCATCTGTGTACCTATCTATCTATGAATCAATCATCTTTTTGTCTGCCCATCTATCCTTCTGTACAGAACAGTTAACAACATAGCCTATGTCTCTTCCCTACATTATGCTTCCAGAAATCTTGCAAGGTAACTAAGCCATCAGGAGAGCACTGTGTTCACCGATACACTTTCAGGTAGAGTCAGCCGCGTGTGCTTACAAAACCAGTAAATGGAGGTGAAAGGACTTGAACCTGTATCTCTGTCCACTGTCCTCTCATACTTCCTGCTCGCTTGGTGACTTTATTTAGCCACATTCAGTGAGTAAGTGATCCCTGAAGACCACAAGTATCCTTCGTCTGGTCCGGTTGTCGAAAGAAAAGTGTACTTGGTTCTTTGCACACCACCATGTTTGAGGGACATCGGCGTGATCACTGCTGATAGGTGCAGGGACAATTATAAAGGAACACCTATTTCTGGACAGGAGCAGTTGGGAACAAAGAGTGTGTTGTGGAGTGAAGTGTTTATTTGAGGTTCCAAACTTCCCTCCTTAGGTGGTTATTACTTCTTTACATTCGTGAACATCATAAAAAGCAATGATTTTAGAAGCCCAGACGCATATTATTACAGCAATTCATTTGTTGAGGTGAGAGGAAATGAGAAGGAACTTGCTGCACCACTAAATCTATGCCTGAGCACTGCTGAAATCAAACAAAAAGAATTCACGGTGGCTAGATAGGGCTATTTTCTACTGACTCTCTCTGGGGACTCAAACAGAATTCATTTGTTTGTTTGTTTCTTATTTTCACTTGTATAGGTAATCTGTCCCCGCCCCTTCAGCTTGTAGTTTGTCTGTGTCCTTGGATCTCAAGTGAGTCTCCAGTAAGGGAGCACGTAGGAGATCTTGCGTTTTCATCAGTTCTTCTAACACTGGGTCTTTTGATTGAAGCACTCAAAGCCTGTACTTTTATTTATTCTGATATTTGAGAGCTGTGCTCTTACTGCACTTTGAAATTCTTTTTGTTCTCATTAATATACAATCACATGCAGAACATTATGTTTTCCAGTCTACACCCTTCACCAAGTCCCCAGCAAAAGCCAGTTACAGTCGCTGTCCGTCAGCGTGTACTAAGATGCTGTAGAATCACTACATGTCTTCTCTGTGTTATGCAGCCGTACAAATGACCCCCCAAGTTACACACTATACATGCTAATCCTAATGCCCCCATTCTTTTTCCCCGCCCTTATTACTCCCTTCCCAAAAACCCTCCCCAGTCCCTTTCTCTTTGGTAACTGTTAGTCCACTCTCGGGTTCTGTGAGTCTGCTGCTGTCTTTTCCTTCAGTTTTTCTTTGTTATCATACTCCACACATGAGTGAAATCATTTGGTACATGTATTTCTCCTCCTTGAATATTTGACTGAGCATAATACCCTCTAGCTCCATCCACGTTATTGCAAATAATAGGATTTGTTTTCTTCTTATGGCTGCCTACTGCACTTTTTAAACTGGATTTCATTCTTCTTTTTTGTTTGTAGTTTCGCTATGTGCTTTCACCATTGCTCTCCTGGTTATGAGCAGTAGCTTTGTGTTAATCGATATGTACCTATATCTATCTATCTGTCTGTCTATCTATTTATCAATCAATCAATCAATCAATCAATCATCTTTTTGTCTGCCCATCTGTCCTTGTGTACAGAACAGTTAACCATATATCCTATATCACTTTCCTACACTACGCTTCCAAAAATCCTGCAAAGTATCTAGGCTGTAGAGAGACCACTGGGTTCACCGAGACACTTGCAGTTCGAGGCGGCCGCGTGTACCTACAAAACCAGGAAATAGTTGTGCCGGGACTTGAACCCGTGTCTCTATCCTCTGTCTTCTTTCATCTCCTTCTAACTTACTGTCTGTATTTAGCCACATTCTTTGACTAAGTGCTCCCTGAAGACCACAAGTATCATTCCTCTGGGCCTGTTGTCTCGAGAAAAGAAAACTTGTTCTTTGCTCACCACCATGTTTGAAGGACATCAGCGTGATCACCGGCGATAGGACGGAGGGTCAAATAAAAAGGAACACCAATTTCTAGACAGGAGCAGTTGGGAGCTAAGAGTGTTTTGTGGGGTGACGTGTTTATTTGAGTGTCCAAACTTCCCTCTTTAGGTAGTTATTAGATCCTCCCATTCGTGAACATCATAAAACCCACTGATTTCAAAGGCCCAGACGCTTATTATTACAGCAACTCAGTTGTCGAGGTGAGAGAAAATGAGAAGTATGTTGCTGCACCACTAAATCAATGGCTGGGAACGGAAGAAACCAAACAAAAAGAATTCACGGAGGCCAGATAGGGCTATTTTCTTCTGACTGTCTCAATGGACTCACACAGAATCCATTTGTTTGATTGTTTGTTTTTCAGTTTCACTCGTGTAGGGTACTTGTCCACACACCTTCGGCTTGTAGTGTGTCTGTGTCCTTGGATCTCAAGTGAGTCTCCTGTAAGTAAGCACGTACATGTCTTGAGTTTTCATCCCTTCTTTTAACCCTGTGTCTTTTGTTTGCTGCACTCAGTGCCTGACCTTTTATTCTGATGATTCAGAGCTGTGCACTTATTGCACTTAAAGAATTTTTTTTATCATTAAGCTAAAATCAATTGAAGAACATTATGTTTACTATGCTCCCCCCTTCACCAAGTACATCTGAAAAACCTCTTCAGTCGCTGTCGATCTGCGTAGTTGGATGCTGTAGACCCCTTCACCATGTCCCTCCCAACAGACCCCATTACAGTCGCTGTCCATCAGTGAGTAGTAAGATGCTATATGATCTCTACTAGCCTTCTCTGTGTTGTACAGCACTCCCCATGACCCCTCGACCCAAAGCATTATACATGCTAAAACTAATGCCCCCATTCTTTCTCCTCACACTTATCCCTCCCTTCAGACCAACCCTGCCCAGTCCTTTTCCCTTTGGTAACTTTTAGTCAACTCTCGGGTTCTGTGAGTCTGCTGCTGTTTTTCTCCTTCAGTTTTTCTTTGTTGTTGTACTACACACATGAGTGAAAACACTTGGTACTTGTCTTTCTCCGCCTGGCCTATTTCTCTGAACATACTACCGTCTAGCTCCATCCAGGTCATTACAAATGGTAGGATTTGTTTTCTTCTTAAGGCTGCTTACTGCACTTTTAAAACTGGATTTCATTCTTCCTTTTTGTTTGTAGTTTAGCTATGTTATTCACCATTCAACTCCTGGTTATGAACAATAGCTTTGTGTCAATCGATATGTATCTGTATCTATCTATCTAATGGTCTGTCTGTCTATCTATGTTTCTACGTATGTATGTATGTATGTATCTATGTATCTATCTATCTATCTCTCTTCCTATCATCTATCTATGATGTCTATCATCTATCAATCCATGTACCTATCTATCTATCTTTCATCTGTCATCTGTGTACCTATCTATCTATGAATCAATCATCTTTTTGTCTGCCCATCTATCCTTCTGTACAGAACAGTTAACAACATAGCCTATGTCTCTTCCCTACATTATGCTTCCAGAAATCTTGCAAGGTAACTAAGCCATAAGGAGAGCACTGTGTTCACCAATACACTTTCAGGTAGAGTCAGCCGCGTGTGCTTACAAAACCAGTAAATGTAGGTGAAAGGACCTGAACCTGTATCTCTGTCCACTGTCCTCTCATACTTCCTGCTCGCTTGGTGACTTTATTTAGCCACATTCAGTGAGTAATTGATCCCTGAAGACCACAAGTATCCTTCGTCTGGTCCGGTTGTCGAAAGAAAAGTGTACTTGCTTCTTTGCACACCACCATGTTTGAGGGACATCGGCGTGATCACTGCTGATAGGTGCAGGGACAATTATAAAGGAACACCTATTTCTGGACAGGAGCAGTTGGGAACAAAGAGTGTGCTGTGGAGTGAAGTGTTTATTTGAGGGTCCAAACTTCCCTCCTTAGGTGGTTATTACTTCTTTACATTCGTGAACATCATAAAAAGCAATGATTTTAGAAGCCCAGACGCATATTATTACAGCAATTCATTTGTTGAGGTGAGAGGAAATGAGAAGGAACTTGCTGCACCACTAAATCTATGCCTGAGCACTGCTGAAATCAAACAAAAAGAATTCACGGTGGCTAGATAGGGCTATTTTCTACTGACTCTCTCTGGGGACTCAAACAGAATTCATTTGTTTGTTTGTTTCTTATTTTCACTTGTATAGGTAATCTGTCCCCGCCCCTTCAGCTTGTAGTTTTTCTGTGTCCTTGGATCTCAAGTGAGTCTCCAGTAAGGGAGCACGTAGGAGATCTTGCGTTTTCATCAGTTCTTCTAACACTGGGTCTTTTGATTGAAGCACTCAAAGCCTGTACTTTTATTTATTCTGATATTTGAGAGCTGTGCTCTTACTGCACTTTGAAATTCTTTTTGTTCTCATTAATATACAATCACATGCAGAACATTATGTTTTCCAGTCTACACCCTTCACCAAGTCCCCGGCAAAAGCCAGTTACAGTCGCTGTCCGTCAGCGTGTACTAAGATGCTGTAGAATCACTACATGTCTTCTCTGTGTTATGCAGCCGTACAAATGACCCCCCAAGTTACACACTATACATGCTAATCCTAATGCCCCCATTCTTTTTCCCCGCCCTTATTACTCCCTTCCCAAAAACCCTCCCCAGTCCCTTTCTCTTTGGTAACTGTTAGTCCACTCTCGGGTTCTGTGAGTCTGCTGCTGTCTTTTCCTTCAGTTTTTCTTTGTTATCATACTCCACACATGAGTGAAATCATTTGGTACATGTATTTCTCCTCCTTGAATATTTGACTGAGCATAATACCCTCTAGCTCCATCCACGTTATTGCAAATAATAGGATTTGTTTTCTTCTTATGGCTGCCTACTGCACTTTTTAAACTGGATTTCATTCTTCTTTTTTGTTTGTAGTTTCGCTATGTGCTTTCACCATTGCTCTCCTGGTTATGAGCAGTAGCTTTGTGTTAATCGATATGTACCTATATCTATCTATCTGTCTGTCTATCTATTTATCAATCAATCAATCAATCAATCAATCATCTTTTTGTCTGCCCATCTGTCCTTGTGTACAGAACAGTTAACCATATATCCTATATCACTTTCCTACACTACGCTTCCAAAAATCCTGCAAAGTATCTAGGCTGTAGAGAGACCACTGGGTTCACCGAGACACTTGCAGTTCGAGGCGGCCGCGTGTACCTACAAAACCAGGAAATAGTTGTGCCGGGACTTGAACCCGTGTCTCTATCCTCTGTCTTCTTTCATCTCCTTCTAACTTACTGTCTGTATTTAGCCACATTCTTTGACTAAGTGCTCCCTGAAGACCACAAGTATCATTCCTCTGGGCCTGTTGTCTCGAGAAAAGAAAACTTGTTCTTTGCTCACCACCATGTTTGAAGGACATCAGCGTGATCACCGGCGATAGGACGGAGGGTCA
The DNA here is from genome assembly GCF_030020395.1 of Manis pentadactyla. Lineage (NCBI taxonomy): Eukaryota > Metazoa > Chordata > Mammalia > Pholidota > Manidae > Manis > Manis pentadactyla. The sequence continues at coordinate 4,069 of NW_026644987.1, read as the reverse complement.
AATAAAAAGGAACACCAATTTCTAGACAGGAGCAGTTGGGAGCTAAGAGTGTTTTGTGGGGTGACGTGTTTATTTGAGTGTCCAAACTTCCCTCTTTAGGTAGTTATTAGATCCTCCCATTCGTGAACATCATAAAACCCACTGATTTCAAAGGCCCAGACGCTTATTATTACAGCAACTCAGTTGTCGAGGTGAGAGAAAATGAGAAGTATGTTGCTGCACCACTAAATCAATGGCTGGGAACGGCTGAAACCAAACAAAAAGAATTCACGGAGGCCAGATAGGGCTATTTTCTTCTGACTGTCTCAATGGACTCACACAGAATCCATTTGTTTGATTGTTTGTTTTTCAGTTTCACTCGTGTAGGGTACTTGTCCACACACCTTCGGCTTGTAGTGTGTCTGTGTCCTTGGATCTCAAGTGAGTCTCCTGTAAGTAAGCACGTACGTGTCTTGAGTTTTCATCCCTTCTTTTAACCCTGTGTCTTTTGTTTGCTGCACTCAGTGCCTGACCTTTTATTCTGATGATTCAGAGCTGTGCACTTATTGCACTTAAAGAATTTTTTTTATCATTAAGCTAAAATCAATTGAAGAACATTATGTTTACTATGCTCCCCCCTTCACCAAGTACATCTGAAAAACCTCTTCAGTCGCTGTCGATCTGCGTAGTTGGATGCTGTAGACCCCTTCACCATGTCCCTCCCAACAGACCCCATTACAGTCGCTGTCCATCAGTGAGTAGTAAGATGCTATATGATCTCTACTAGCCTTCTCTGTGTTGTACAGCACTCCCCATGACCCCTCGACCCAAAGCATTATACATGCTAAAACTAATGCCCCCATTCTTTCTCCTCACACTTATCCCTCCCTTCAGACCAACCCTGCCCAGTCCTTTTCCCTTTGGTAACTTTTAGTCAACTCTCGGGTTCTGTGAGTCTGCTGCTGTTTTTCTCCTTCAGTTTTTCTTTGTTGTTGTACTACACACATGAGTGAAAACACTTGGTACTTGTCTTTCTCCGCCTGGCCTATTTCTCTGAACATACTACCGTCTAGCTCCATCCAGGTCATTACAAATGGTAGGATTTGTTTTCTTCTTAAGGCTGCTTACTGCACTCTTAAAACTGGATTTCATTCTTCCTTTTTGTTTGTAGTTTAGCTATGTTATTCACCATTCAACTCCTGGTTATGAACAATAGCTTTGTGTCAATCGATATGTATCTGTATCTATCTATCTAATGGTCTGTCTATCTATGTTTCTACGTATGTATGTATGTATGTATCTATGTATCTATCTATCTATCTCTCTTCCTATCATCTATCTATGATGTCTATCATCTATCAATCCATGTACCTATCTATCTATCTTTCATCTGTCATCTGTGTACCTATCTATCTATGAATCAATCATCTTTTTGTCTGCCCATCTATCCTTCTGTACAGAACAGTTAACAACATAGCCTATGTCTCTTCCCTACATTATGCTTCCAGAAATCTTGCAAGGTAACTAAGCCATCAGGAGAGCACTGTGTTCACCGATACACTTTCAGGTAGAGTCAGCCGCGTGTGCTTACAAAACCAGTAAATGGAGGTGAAAGGACTTGAACCTGTATCTCTGTCCACTGTCCTCTCATACTTCCTGCTCGCTTGGTGACTTTATTTAGCCACATTCAGTGAGTAAGTGATCCCTGAAGACCACAAGTATCCTTCGTCTGGTCCGGTTGTCGAAAGAAAAGTGTACTTGCTTCTTTGCACACCACCATGTTTGAGGGACATCGGCGTGATCACTGCTGATAGGTGCAGGGACAATTATAAAGGAACACCTATTTCTGGACAGGAGCAGTTGGGAACAAAGAGTGTGTTGTGGAGTGAAGTGTTTATTTGAGGTTCCAAACTTCCCTCCTTAGGTGGTTATTACTTCTTTACATTCGTGAACATCATAAAAAGCAATGATTTTAGAAGCCCAGACGCATATTATTACAGCAATTCATTTGTTGAGGTGAGAGGAAATGAGAAGGAACTTGCTGCACCACTAAATCTATGCCTGAGCACTGCTGAAATCAAACAAAAAGAATTCACGGTGGCTAGATAGGGCTATTTTCTACTGACTCTCTCTGGGGACTCAAACAGAATTCATTTGTTTGTTTGTTTCTTATTTTCACTTGTATAGGTAATCTGTCCCCGCCCCTTCAGCTTGTAGTTTGTCTGTGTCCTTGGATCTCAAGTGAGTCTCCAGTAAGGGAGCACGTAGGAGATCTTGCGTTTTCATCAGTTCTTCTAACACTGGGTCTTTTGATTGAAGCACTCAAAGCCTGTACTTTTATTTATTCTGATATTTGAGAGCTGTGCTCTTACTGCACTTTGAAATTCTTTTTGTTCTCATTAATATACAATCACATGCAGAACATTATGTTTTCCAGTCTACACCCTTCACCAAGTCCCCGGCAAAAGCCAGTTACAGTCGCTGTCCGTCAGCGTGTACTAAGATGCTGTAGAATCACTACATGTCTTCTCTGTGTTATGCAGCCGTACAAATGACCCCCCAAGTTACACACTATACATGCTAATCCTAATGCCCCCATTCTTTTTCCCCGCCCTTATTACTCCCTTCCCAAAAACCCTCCCCAGTCCCTTTCTCTTTGGTAACTGTTAGTCCACTCTCGGGTTCTGTGAGTCTGCTGCTGTCTTTTCCTTCAGTTTTTCTTTGTTATCATACTCCACACATGAGTGAAATCATTTGGTACATGTATTTCTCCTCCTTGAATATTTGACTGAGCATAATACCCTCTAGCTCCATCCACGTTATTGCAAATAATAGGATTTGTTTTCTTCTTATGGCTGCCTACTGCACTTTTTAAACTGGATTTCATTCTTCTTTTTTGTTTGTAGTTTCGCTATGTGCTTTCACCATTGCTCTCCTGGTTATGAGCAGTAGCTTTGTGTTAATCGATATGTACCTATATCTATCTATCTGTCTGTCTATCTATTTATCAATCAATCAATCAATCAATCAATCATCTTTTTGTCTGCCCATCTGTCCTTGTGTACAGAACAGTTAACCATATATCCTATATCACTTTCCTACACTACGCTTCCAAAAATCCTGCAAAGTATCTAGGCTGTAGAGAGACCACTGGGTTCACCGAGACACTTGCAGTTCGAGGCGGCCGCGTGTACCTACAAAACCAGGAAATAGTTGTGCCGGGACTTGAACCCGTGTCTCTATCCTCTGTCTTCTTTCATCTCCTTCTAACTTAATGTCTGTATTTAGCCACATTCTTTGACTAAGTGCTCCCTGAAGACCACAAGTATCATTCCTCTGGGCCTGTTGTCTCGAGAAAAGAAAACTTGTTCTTTGCTCACCACCATGTTTGAAGGACATCAGCGTGATCACCGGCGATAGGACGGAGGGTCAAATAAAAAGGAACACCAATTTCTAGACAGGAGCAGTTGGGAGCTAAGAGTGTTTTGTGGGGTGACGTGTTTATTTGAGTGTCCAAACTTCCCTCTTTAGGTAGTTATTAGATCCTCCCATTCGTGAACATCATAAAACCCACTGATTTCAAAGGCCCAGACGCTTATTATTACAGCAACTCAGTTGTCGAGGTGAGAGAAAATGAGAAGTATGTTGCTGCACCACTAAATCAATGGCTGGGAACGGAAGAAACCAAACAAAAAGAATTCACGGAGGCCAGATAGGGCTATTTTCTTCTGACTGTCTCAATGGACTCACACAGAATCCATTTGTTTGATTGTTTGTTTTTCAGTTTCACTCGTGTAGGGTACTTGTCCACACACCTTCGGCTTGTAGTGTGTCTGTGTCCTTGGATCTCAAGTGAGTCTCCTGTAAGTAAGCACGTACGTGTCTTGAGTTTTCATCCCTTCTTTTAACCCTGTGTCTTTTGTTTGCTGCACTCAGTGCCTGACCTTTTATTCTGATGATTCAGAGCTGTGCACTTATTGCACTTAAAGAATTTTTTTTATCATTAAGCTAAAATCAATTGAAGAACATTATGTTTACTATGCTCCCCCCTTCACCAAGTACATCTGAAAAACCTCTTCAGTCGCTGTCG